>NC_090818.1:109016880-110243632 GCF_000390325.3 Nicotiana tomentosiformis
AGTTGGTTGGCTAAGGGAAAGAAGAGCGAGTGCGGCCGCACATTTTTATGTGTGGACCACACTCTGTTACCTGGTGAATCCATCTCAGCATCTCATCTGCAGTCCGCACAAATTTGTATGCGGCCGCAGATTTTCATGTGCGGTCGCACATCACCCTTTTTCTGATAGGCTAAACTTCGGAGAGTGGGTATTTTCAACTTTTCATATGTGCGGTCCGCAAGATAATTGTGCGGCCGCATTGCACTTTTGCTACAGCAACCATAATTGTGTGGTTTGCACTAATCAACTGCGGTCCGCAATTCTTAGAGCACTTAGCCAAATTTTTGGTACACAATTCATGCAAGACACACTCAGCCCTGTAGCACACTTCAAATCAAGTTAGAACAAAAATAACACCTAACTACAAAAAGAAAAAGGGAAAGAAACATGGGTTGCCTCCAAAGAAGCGCCTGATTTAACGTCACGACACAATGCAAAATACCCTCAATTGAAATGAATGACCGCCACGACGTGGCTATCTCCAATCTTTCCCAAATAGTTCTTCACCCGGAGACCATTGACTTGGAATACTTCATTGTTTTTGTTCTTCAAGTCTAATGCACCAAAAGGTGTCACACCCACAATTTCAAAAGGACCACTCCATTTAAACTATAGCTTCCCGGGAAACATCCTCAACCTTGAGTTAAACAATAATACAAGATCGCCCACCTTGAACTCTTTGTTCCAAATGTATTTGTCATGAAGATATTTCATCTTTTCTTTGTAAAAGGATGAACTTGCATAAGTATGGTACCGGAACTCATCCATTTCATATAAATGTGCAACCCTCAAGTTAGCGGCTACATCCCAATCAAGATTCAACTTCTTTAGAGCCCACGTGGCCTTGTGCTCTAGTTCCACTGAAAGATGACAAGATTTTTTGAACACCAACCGGTATGGCGACATTTCGATAGGTGTTTTGTAAGCTATCGGATAAGCCCATAATACATCATCAAACTTCTTGGACCAATCCATCCGATTAACATTCACTGTTTTGGACAAGATACTCTTTATCTCCGGATTGGAGACTTTCACTTGCCCACTTGCTTGTGGGTGATAAGGAGTCATGACTTTGTGAGTAACACCATACTTGCTTAGCAAAGTATCAAAAGCCTTTTTGCAAAAATATGACCCCCATCGCTTATAATAGCATGTGGAGTACCAAACCTTGTGAAAATATTCTTCTTCAAGAAAGCCACCACACTTCTCGCCTCATTGTTGGGTAAAGAAATGGCCTTAACCCATTTGGACACATAATCAACCGCGAACAAGATGTAGGTGTTTCCACAAGAACTCACAAAAGGGCCCATGAAGTCAATACCCCACACATCGAAAATGTCAATCTCCAAAATGGTTGTGAGAGGAATTTCATTCTTCTTTGAGATTCCAATGGCCCGTTGACATTCATCACATCTTTTCATAGCTTACTTGCATCCTTGTAAAGAGTGGGCCAATAGAAGCTACAACTAAGCACTTTGGTCGCCATTCTTGTGCCACCATGATGACCACTATATGGCGATGAATGACAAGCCCCAAGAATTTCACCATGCTCTTATTCCGGTACACATCTTCTAATCACCCCATCCGTAAAAATCCGAAAAAAGTATGGTGCATCCCAATAATAATCTTGACAATCCAGTTTGAGCTTCTTTTTTTGGTTTGAAGAGAACTCATCCGGAATGATTCCACACACAAGAAAATTTGCTAGATCCACAAACCATGGCATCCCTTACATTGAAATAGCCAAGAGTTGCTCATCGGGGAAGGAGTCATTGATTTCAAGGCCATCATGCGGCCTCCCCTCCTCCTCCAAACAAGACAAGTGGTCTGCCACTTGGTTTTCACTCCCTTTTCTATCTGGGATGTCAATATCAAACTCTTGCAACAAAAGCACCCATCTTATCAACCGAGCTTTGGAGTCCTTCTTGCTCATAAGATAACGAAGCACCGCATGATCCGTGTGGACAATGACTTTTGCACCTATCAAGTACGGGCAGAACTTTTCAATTGCAAACACAATGGCAATGAGCTCTTTCTCCGTAATAGTATAGTTGACTTGGGTACTATTTATGGTCTTACTAGCATAGTATACCGGATGAAAATTTTTGTTGATGTGTTGCCCCAAAACAGCCCTAACTGCTACATCACTTGCATTACACATGAGTTCAAAAGGGACACTCTAATTTGGAGCGGTGATTATGGGAGTAGTTGTCAACTTGAACTTCAACAACTCAAAAGCCCTCATGCAATCATCATTGAAGTTGAACTTAGCATCCTTTTCAATAAGCTTGCACAACGGGTTCACCGCCTTAGAGAAATCTTTGATGAAATGCTAATAAAAACCCGCGTGGCCTAAGAAACTCCGCACACCCTTTACCGAAGTTGGAGGTGGAAGTTTAGAAATCACCTCAATTTTTGCCTTGTCAACTTCAATTCCATGCTTTGAGATTTTGTGGCCAAGGACAATGCCTTCCTTGAAAATGAAATGGTATTTCTCCCAATTAAGCACCAAATTTGTTTCTTCACATCTAGCCGACACTTTATCCAAATTTGCAAGACAATCATCAAAAGAATCTCCAACTACCGAGAAGTCATCCATGAAAACTTCAAGGTAGTCCTCCACCATGTCCGTAAAGATAGCCAGCATACACCTTTGAAAAGTCGTTGGTGCATTGCACAAACAAAATGGCATCTGCTTGAAGGCGAAAGTACCATAGGGACATGTAAAGGTTATTTTCTCTTGATCTTCCGGAGCAATAAGAATTTGGTTGTAGCCCGAATACCCATCAAGAAAGAAATAAAAAGCACGGCTGGCCAATCTATCAAGCATTTGATCTAAGAAAGGAAGTGGAAAGTGATCCTTCCTTGTGACTTTGTTGAGCTTGCGATAGTCCATAGACACCCTCCATCCGGTCACCGTTCTTGTAGGAATCAACTCATTCTTGCCATTGGTGACCACCGTCATGCCCCCTTCTTTGGGACACATTGAACCGGAGAAGTCCACGAACTATCGAAGATGGGGTAGACAACCCTATCATTTAACCACTTGATAATCTCCTTCTTGACAACTTCTTGCATAGCCTCATTGAGTTTCTTTTGATGTTCAATAAATGGTTTGGCACCATCCTCCAACTTGATCTTATGCATGCAAAAGGCGGGGCTTATACCACGAATATCCACCAATGTCCACCCAATAGCCTTCTTCCTCTTTTGTAGCACCGTCAATATGGAATCTACCACACGTTAGTCAAACAAGAGGAAAGAATAACCAGTAAAGTAGAACAAGGGCCAGGAAATTCATACCGAAGATGTTGAGGCAATGGCTTCAACTCCAAGGTATGAGGCTCTTCAATAGAAGGCTTTTAGGAGGAGTTGTTCTATTTTCAAGATCCAAAGATAATTTTTGGGGTGCATAGTTATATGACCCTATTCCTTGCAAAGAGTTCACACATTCCATGAAACAATCCATCTCGTCATCATCAAAGTTGAACAAGATAGCCTCCAATATATCACCAACATTGATTGTAGCACTTGTTTCATCAACAATAACATTGGTCACCAAGTCCACAAAACAACACACTTCATTGCTATTTGGTTGCTGCATGGACTTGCACACATGGAATACCACTTTTTCATCACTAACCCGGAATGTAAGTTCTCCGGTTTCAACATCACAAAGAGCCTTCCCCGTAGCAAGGAAAGGTCTCCCAAGAATAATCGGCACTTCATAATCAACCTCACAATATAGAATGACAAAATACGTCAGAAGAATGAATTTATCAACACAAACCAAGACATCTTCAATCACTCCCAAAGGCCTCTTCATAGTACGATCGGCCATTTGCAATCTCATAGAGGTGGGTCTTGGTTTCCCAATCCCCAAAGTCTTTAAAATCGAATAGGGAATCAAATTGATACTTGCCCAAAGATCACAAAGAGCTTTAGCAAACTCGGCACTTCCAATTGTACAAGGAATCATGAAAGCACTGGGATCCTCCAACTTAGGAGCCATTGAATGCACAATTGCACTCACTTGATGAGTGATTTTTATAGTTTCAAAATTCATTGATCGCTTCTTTGTCACGAGATCCTTCATAAACTTAGCATAACCGGGCATTTGTTCCAAAGCTTCAACTAATGGCACATTGATTGAGAGACTCTTCATCATTTGAATGAACTTCTTGAATTTCTTCTCACAATTTTTCTTGGCAAGTCTTTGAGGGTGTGGAGGTGGAGGCTTAGGTAATGGTGCCTTAGCCTTTTCCACTACTGGCTCCGGTATGCTAATAATGTGATCCCTAGATGGGTTCACCTCCTCTTGAGTCTCTTCAACACTATCATCAATATCAATCCGAACTTCATCATTAGGTTGCACCACATTGTTTGGGATCTCTTCTTGTTGCACCATTTGCTCATTATCAATAAGTTGCCTTTCACTTGAGGTGGGTGCATTCCCACCTCTTTCACTTTTTGTAGTAACGACCATGGTATGCCCCGTGTTGTTTCCACCCTTTGGGCTTACTACCGTGTCACTTGGTAGTGCCCCCTTAGGACGAGAATTTAGAGCTTGATAGATTTGCCCTATTTGAACTTCTAGGGTACGGATTGATGTGTTGTGTGAGGCAAGTTGGGCATCCGAATCGGTATTCTTTTTCATTATTTGCTTGAACGTATTTTCAATACTCCCCATCTCGTTGTTTGAAGAACTTGAACCATATGAAGGATAAGGAGGCGGGTTGCTCGGTTGTTGATACATCGTGGGCCTTTGAAAACCCTACCCCTGGTTGCCTTGATTGTTGTTCCATCCGCCTTGATTGTTACCCCCCGCCCCCCTAAATTTCCTTGATTATTTCCACTCCAATTTCTTTGATTATTGTTGTTATTCCAATTCCCTTGATTGTTGTTTCCGCTCCAATTGCCTTGATTGTTAGAATTCCAATTGCCTTGATTGTTTTGAGGTCGCAATTGTTGTTGGTTTGGGCCTTGAAAGTTGTTCACATATTGCACTTCCTCCTCTTGTTCATTGTAGGAATAATCTTGGTCAAAACCACTATCTTCTTGCACATAATTCTCCACTCGATTTTGTACTTGTGGACCCTTTGTCCTCTTCTTGTTCACCATAATGTTCACTCCCTCTATGGCATTGACTTGCTTGGGATTTTGCACTTGATTTAGTTGGCCTTTGCTAGTTGTGTCATGGTGGTTATCAACTCGGTAATGGCTTGCCCATGATCTTGCGACTCTTTGTGAAGGTGGATCATGTTTGGATCACCATGTGGAACATTGACCCGGGATTGCCAAGCCGATGATATTTCCACCATCTCATCCAAAATCTCACATGCCTTCGCATAAGGCGTAGTCATGAAGTTCCCACCGGCAAGTTGATTCAATACACATTGGTTGGTTGTGTTAATCCCACAATAGAAAGTTTGTTGAATCATGTTCTCCGTCATATCGTTGTTGGGACATTCCTTAACCATTGTTCTATAACATTCCCATATCTAGTGTAGTGGTTCATTCAGCTCTTGCTTGAATGCCAAAATCTCATCTCGAAGTGTAGCCATATGCCCCGGAGAGAAGAACTTAGAAATAAACTTTTCCGCCAACTCATCCCAAGTGTGAATGGAATGGTTCGGCAATCGTTCCAACCGATCTAAAGCTTTCCCCCGTAGAGAGAATGGAAAAAGCCTTAGCCTCTATGCATCCTCGGAGACATTTGTTTGTTTGCTCTCCCAACATGTATCCACAAACCCCTTCAATTGTTTGTACGCATTTTGAGTTGGAGCACCGGTGAAGAAACCCCGTTGCTCAAGCAAAGAGAGCATCACATTGGTGTTTTGAAAGTTGTCAGCCCTAATACGGGGAGGGACTATTGCACTTGCATATCCTTCATTGGGTAATATCTGGTGTGGAGCCTCTCATGATGGAGGTGGGGGTGGAGCGGGGACATTGTCATGAAGCACTCGGCCTCTTCTATTGGCTTGAGGTTCAAGAGGAACATCATCAACGTGCTCATCCTCGACGTCCACATCCACCAAAGGCAAATTTCGAGCTCATTGTTCGCCATGGTTGTACCTACAATTTCTCGCACAAGTTAGTAACATAGAAGGAAAAGAAGATATTCCAAAAACAAACCCAAATATATAGCTAAAACCGTTTCAACTCCCCGACAACGGTGCCAAAAATTGATGACGTCCACAACACACCTCAATAAGAGATATGATACGGTCGTATGCAATTATAATTACCCAACTATGAGCCGGGATCAAATCCATTGGGAGTTATAAGGGGTGTCAGGAGTATATATATAAAGCAAGTGAATGGAGTACCTAAATTGCACTTCCACAACAGAGTTTTAATTTCTACTTCTAGAATAACTTTAATGATTACACACGGTCCGCAGATTTCTTTAGTTGGCAGGAAGGAGGATTTTGCGGTCGCACATTTCTGGATTGCAGTTGCAAGGCAACTTTTGCGGCCGCACATTTCTTGTGTGGTCCGCACTTCACAAAGGCTTCAGGACTTGGTCTTCTTGCATATTCTCTGAACTATGAATCTTTGTCAGTGGAAGCACAGTTTTGCGGCCGCACAATTCATGTGCAGTCGACAAATTGATGAAAAGCCTATTAGGTTCTGCTGTTTGGGTTGCGGCCGCAGATGGAATTTTGCGGTCAGCAATTTCTTCTGCGGACCGCACATCTTTGCTTCTACGCCTTGTATTGCCTTGTGCTTTAAAACACTCCTTTTTGAGTCAGATTTCATCACGGGAGACCAAACTTCCAGCATTCCTGTAATTTGCACAATTTCATTAGTTTCGGGAACACAATTCAATAGTTTCAGACTAAAATAAACTCTAAAAGGTGCTAACAGGCTGACAAAATCCCCATTTATCACCTGCGAAGCAAAAACCCCAATTCGAAACCATGTCATAACAAGTCAAAAAGAAACAAGTAGTAAAGAGAACAAGTACTATACCGCTGCCGCATTGTGCATGGCGTTATTTAACAAACACTCTCCCGAAAGAAAGTGTATTTTTTTCTTATCTTTTTCTGACGCCAGCGGCTTCAGATAATTGGCGAGTTCTACCGGCTGGGACAACAGGTGTCACTCGGTAGATACCGAGAGGGAGACACTCCTCCTTCTCAGGGATCTGCGGAAGGAGGCGAGTAGTTGTGCCCCAAATTCCCATGGTCGGGGGATAGGGGAGGAGAAACATCCTCCTCTCGGGCGTCTGCGGCCGGTGGGGGTGATGTAGAAGTCGCTGATGATGAAGGTATGACCAGTGTGGAAGGAGATAAAGCTGATAGTGTTGTGGGTTGAGAAACAGCTACGGTAGAGGTAGTGTTGTTTGTTGGTTGCTCACCAACCGAAGATGAAAGAGGCCCGGTACTCGGCCTTATAGTACCGGGAGCAGCAACTGGTACCAAAAAGGGAGAACCTTTTTGAATTGGCATTCTCCACCAAGTCAAACTCTCCCTAAAGCGCTTGGGCATCGTCCTCTGTTGGGGTTATAAGCTGTTCAGATTGAGCATTCTGTTGAGCTGATGAAGATCGTTGTCTCCTTTGTAGGGAAGCCCCATCATCACTGGCTTCCCTATCATCGTCAATAACCAAAGTGACTATGGCTGGCTCGGGCACGACTTTCTTCACCTTTTTATTCTTGCCCTCGGCCGAGGAAGAACGCCGCCTTTTTGGTTGCTTGCTCTCTGGTCGGGGACTCCTAGAGGAAGCGCTCGTACCTGAAGCAGATCCAATGGTGCCTGTTCGGGTGAGAGCCTCCTTCAACAACCTCGCAGCCTCTACAGAATCAGCCAAAACGTCCTCCTCGGGGATGGAAACAGAGCTATGCGGGAGACCTGAATCTAATAAGAAGGTAATGTTAACCAGTTTTCTTACATACAAAGATAAAATGAAGGCAGAATCGGTTTTACGAGTCAGCTTACCATGATTCTTGTCCTTCCATCCGTATTTGGGGGCCATCTCTTTCCACCGGCGAGTCTCAGGAGGGGTGATATCCAGAATCTTCTGAACCCACTGGTCCAAGCCTTCAACCTTTGGTGGTGTCTACCAAGCTGCTGAAATAATGAAAGAAAAAGGATTAGCAATGACACGAAACAACCTTTTTCCAGAAAAAAATGATAGACTTTGAACTTACGTGTACGAGTCCAGGATTCAGGGAAAGACGGAGTTGTAACCGGGATGATGTCCCTGGTGGTAATGACGACGAACCGCTCCATCCATCCACGGTCGTTGTCGTCATCCATATTGCTGGTGAACAAAGCATGGTGGCCATGTTTGCTGAAATTTATTACTCCCCCACAGAAAATCTTGGGGGAGTAGAGATTCATCATACGAGCCAAGGAGAGCTCCTTGTTCATTTTCTGGCACAGCCTCCGTAGACATGCTACCGTTCGCCACAACGAAGGGTGCCAAACAAACCTAGTATCGGTGGCACAGCTCTAAAATCATGGGGTCAAGTCCCCCACTCAAAGAAAATGCACCCAAAGTGAATGGGTACGTGTAAACGTACGTGAAGCCCTTCTTAGTGAAGGTTACTCGCTCCTCCAGATCGGGAGCAATAATGTTGAGGTCGTAGCAATCGCAGTCCTCCTTCACATCAGGGATGCTGGAAGGGCGAATAAAAAGAGGGGAATTTGCCAACAGCCCAAGTGCGAGGGATTAAAGTAGGGAACTTCTCTTCAAAGTCCTTGGCTGTGTTGAGATGTGTGGGGATAATGGTGCTCACCGTGGGAGGATCAACATTAATGTCGATTTCTTTGTCTTTGCTCTTCTTCGGGCCTCTACTAAAGAGAAGACTGGAGTTCTTGGAAGAGTTAGTGAAAGAAGCCATGATCAGCAGAAGGTGATAAGAGTTCTTTGAAGAAAATTAAAGAAAGATGAAAGCAACAAAGAGTTGAATGCAAAGAAGTTGAGAGAGTTTGTAAAACTGTTAAGTGTAAAAGAAAAAGAATGAGGCGTATAAGTAAAGGAATAGGCGGCTAAAATCGTGGACATAATTACCTTGAGAACTGGCAAAAATATTGTTAAATCGTGGAGTAACACGTGTTCGGGGTATTAAATGCGAAGAGACGTGCATCTTATCAAGCGTCAGAAACTTTTCAGAAGGGTTCAGAAAATTTCTCGCCAAGAAAGGAATCTTCACCAACTTCTCAGTGACACAAAGATGTGCCACCGGAAAGCAGGGGGACTATCTGTATAGGGTAAAATCGGTTCACATTAAATACTCGAATGACAGAGTGACATGTGGAACTGGGGACAGACGGAAGACGAAGCGAGTGAAAACCAAGACCGAGGATAACAACTTCGGTTGGCATCGGGTAGACCCCGAAGGGAACATTATCAACGAGGGCAAATAAATATTTGCCACCAGATGACATTCAATGAAGAATATTCCTCAGTATTAAATACACATTTGTTACAGAGAATTTTGGCATTCATAATTTGTCGTTACATATTCATCAATGACCTCATTATTGTCATTTAAGAGGGGCTTGATTAGGTATAGCTATAAATAGTGACTTCAACAGCCATTGTAACACACGAAAATTCTGACAAACTTATGCTACACATTATTCCAAGCTAAATAATACTTTATTTTCTGTCTAACGTCACTCTTATTGCTGCTTTCGGAAATCTTACTCCCGGAGCCAAGCTATTAGCTATTTTATCTCGATTTCAATGCTAAGTCTTACATTTTATTTATTTAATTTATTTATCATTTGAGGATCAAATCGATTCGCTTGTCTATAGACTACGTTATAAATTCAACTGTACCATTTTACGGATAAACAACTTTCAGAAAGCTTAACTTCAAACATGAATATTGAAGTAAGTATTATCAAGCTAACTTCAGACTTGTTTCTAGGTAATAATTAATGACTAAAGTTCAGATAAAAAATAATTAAATTTCAGGCAAAAAATGGTTGAACTCATGATATACCGATTTCAGACAAGATTTTTGTACAGTGTGAATAAGACTTCAATGCACTTCCCTCTTATTTAGTGATTTGGCCTATATTGATCCGTTCAAATAATATCCGAATTCACCCATTTGACACCGCCTAATTGTCTCGGATCGATGCGCGACTGTACATTTTCGGCATGTTCTCAATCTGCCTTTTTTCTTATAATAATCACAAACCCGTTGGAGATTTTGGTACGAGTATTGCCCAGTTAATTAACACAAGCAACCTCACCCCTTGTGAACTAGATTTGGATCTTGAATATTAAAATCCCTAAAGAAAGCAGCAACAATATAACTTTAGTGCTCGTACTCTTATTTTGTTCAGAAAAAGTCACCTCGCAGTGTGCCCAATCATTTATGGTATTTGCCAACTAGCCATACAAAAGCATCATGGCGGCGCCCCATGCACTCCGTATCAACGGACACCTCTTCGTCATAAAATTATATTGTGTAGTTAGGTAATTTTTTTTTTAAATATGTATATATACTATGTATTGACACCCTTGATTTTTTGGTGAGTTTATTTTTTTTATATTTTGACCCCCCTTAATGAAAATCCTGGCTCCGCCACCGAAAAATGTGTTCCTTACTGTCGTTATTCTCACCTTATATTTGTAAGATGAAATATAGGAGCTCCTAGCTATTGCATCGTTACCTTCTAATTTTACTTGTAATTAAGTCTCAAGTTTCGTTTATTTAAATGTACATCTCATGGATTTTGCAGGGACTTTTCTTTCTTTTATTGTAGCCCAGTTTGCTCAATCGGTTGAATGAACGTGATCCATCAAAGTTGTGGGATATACATTAGTTCAAGTTTTAATGCTCTAGTGGGAAAAGTTAGACTCCTATATTAATCCCTTCTTAACTCCTAACTAATTCATCTTTAACAAGACTTTTATTATTATTAATATACGGGGGTCAATATCAAACCCTTATCGTCATAATACGGCTTAATTTGATAAAAACCAATACTTTTGATATTATACTCTTAAGTTTTAACATAAACTGTAAAATATATATTCTACATGTACTTCTCACACAGTTTAGAAATATAATACTATGATTTTTATTATTTAAAAAAATAAATGATTTTTTAATTTATATTTACTCTCGATAATCATCACATAGATTCAATTTGAGGAGGAGATTGCAAATGAAAACTCTCTTCCTTTCCGAGGGCATCATTATGCTTGGCGACAGTTTATTAGCCTTTTACCTTTTACTATTATATTTTTTAAGGTTACCTTTTAATATTATATTCTTAAGTGCCTTCAGTATGATAGTCTTATATCGTGATAATAAAAATGGACTTTAGATTTAACTCAATCCGAAAAATTAGTTAATAAAATTCTTTATTGGTTGAAAAGATGTGATTTTATTGAATGCAATAACGGAAATTAAAAAGTAGTGACATGGAAAAAAATAAAAAAATTAATTTATAATACATAGATTTATACATTAGTATAATTTGTGGTGGCAAATTAGATAAATGAAATAGTTAGCCATCTATATTATCCACTAAAAAATGGGTTGGATAATGAATTTTTTAAATATGGATAAGATCCATACTATCCACTTAACCAATGGATAACCAATGAGTTTAACTTTTATATTTACAAATACTCAAAGTGGAGATTTTCTCAAGTTTAGAAAACTAAAAATTCTTCCAAAAGTGATCATATTCAAGAAGTCGTGGATAATATAGACATCCATTTTATCTTCCGATTAATCCATTTTATGTTCATGTTAAATAAAGTTCGGGTCATATGTTTTATCAGTTTTTGCATTATCCGTTTCCAACCCGCTCATATCCGATCCAATCCAACCTGCCAGCTTGCTTCCCCTAAGTACAATCTACACACATACACTACAACTAGGTGGCCTATATACAACTTTACAAAGTGTAACCCAAAAAAAAGTTAAGATTTAACATTTAACTCCAAATAGATTCTCGAAATCGCTATTAAAATTTTCTTTAAAAGCTCAAGCTTCTAACCCATTCTTCGAATCAACAATTGTGGCTCAAATATTAGTTCGACTAACCAAATCTATTTGGGTGGTAAAAATTAGTTTTTAAAGGTAATCTACAATTGTTGAACAAGTTTAAATAAGTAGGTTTAAATTTTAAATCTAATTTTGTGAGAATTTGGTAATGGGTAATGTTTAGACTTGTTAGAAACAATCTTAGGAGGTTGTCTACAAATTTTGAAGTCATTTGATTGAGATTTGGACTTAATTTAAACAAGAATTGCAACTGAAAATCGTAGGAAATATCGCGTCTAGAGACGCTTGTACACTTTTATCAATATTATACTATCTTTATGTATATAGGTATATAAATATAAAGATATATAAACACAATAGTAAAAAAATATGTTGGCGATACACTATGTATATAGATGTAAAAAAAGAAGAATTAGAAATTGTGATAAATCTACCTGTTTACCCTAAAATTTGAGTAACAATTAAACTTGTTCAGTGGTTTTAAGAATACGTGATTTAATCAACTACCAATTGACAAACAAGGAATTGAAATAGATAATCAGAATAGTAAAATAAATCAAACCAGTGTTCTGGCAGCGCTTTCGACCTCGATTCGAGATGGTCTCAAAGTTGGGTAAGAAGAACAATAAAGAACAATGATGAACAGTAATGGATAGTAAGTAAAATAGAGAGCAGCGTTTTTATATATCTTTATCAGTGAATCCATGCCCCTTACAAATGAATAGGGTCCCTCTTTATATAGTAGAGGAATCCTAAATAAGGTACAATTCTAATCACGAAAATAATTCCCATGATTGACGTTAATAACCGCTTGATTTGATCTGTTCCGAGATTTTTGCTGAGATATTCGGTCGGTTGCTAATGTCTCGCCATTCCGTTATTATGCCTTACTCGAAGTCGGTCATGCTCGATCTCGATCTTCAGCGAGCACTTCGATCTTCGTGCTCTGTACTTTGCCATTGAGCTAGAGACTGATTTATTACGAGCTTACTCTCGAGCCAGCTCCTCGTGCCTATGAAATCTGACATGCCCGATTTCGAGCGTATACAGATAGTCCCCGTATTTCTTGGAATAAAATGAAAAGGAATGGTTTGAGCCTTGATTTTTCGAAACCTCGATCATGACGTCGTCCTTATGACGTAAGTGACGGATGTGATCGAAATATCCCGTCAGTTCAGTTTCCCAAATCATTAATGCTTGTCAGTTGGTGGTCGGCCACTAACGCCACCGAACCGTCGCTGTGAACCTATAAATACCTGCTCCTTCATTGAATCAAACTTTACTTTTGCTCTAATCAAACATCTAAGTATTCTCACTCTTTTCATCTCCTCCTTTTTGTCGTCTGTAGAACCACCGTCGTTAGCACCGAAACCACTAGTTTTTCATGTTTCTTCGCTCTGTTTTACTTATACACTTGGCGAAAACCTCAAAGACTGTACCACAAAAGGAGAAAGCTTCTTGCTCTTCTTCCTGGCCGTCCGGCGGCAAGGCGCCAGCGGAGCCGCTTCCCCATAAATATGTTCTCGGTCCGTGTACTCTAAAATTTGACTTCAAGGTCGAAAACCCTTCATCGATCCCGGGCCGATGTGAGCATGTGTCGATGTACATATGCTCAATATCGAAGAATCACCTCGAGGCCATGAAGAGGGACTGCAACTGGGGGTCTCGAGGTCGTGGTGCGAATTTCTGCTCCCGAAGAGAACATCACCACCTACGTGGAGGGGTTCTTAAGTATTTACACTTACCCCTTCACATTGGGTCCCCTCGACCCAGTAATTATTGATCTCTGTAAAAGATATCACGTCACCCTCGGCCAAATCCACCCCTCTCTATGGCGCATAATAATCATGCTGCGCTTCTTCTCTAGCAAGGCCGAGGGGCTAGAGTTCACTCTAAATCACCTCATGTGGTTGTACCGGCCTCGAATTTACCGAGGACTAATCAGGCTTCAACGCCGAGCAACGAAGGCCATGATCTCGAGAATCGATGAGGACAAGGATCGGGGTTGGAAGAGCCGTTTTATACGGGTGAGGACCTGCGACATTATCCCAGAAGAGAAGATGATGTTCCCTGAGGAGTGGAACTTCAACCATAAGTGATCTTTTAAACTTTGCCCTTCATACCTTCTTCGACTTCGCCTGACATCCCCTTTCGATATGCAGCTGTTCCTTGGATGCTTAAGCGGTACCTGACCTCGAAGATTGGGTTCGGAAGTTAGCCTCAACTTCCACATATGCCGAACGTGCATGGCGTGATTTGGCAAAGGGCAGATGGGAGACCAAGAATCACGGTAATGATCTCCTTTTTCATGTTCTGAAACACTTTTTATACTTCATTCATCATTAATTTTCTTTCAAGCAGGCCTGACTAAGGATGCCATTTTGAGGCCTTCAAGTGGCGAGGAAGAAACCAAATCCCCGGTTCTGAAGCCGAGGGAAGACAAGAAGAGGAAAACTGCATCACAATATGAGGACCCCAAGCCCAAATCTCGAAGGGTGAGGAGGAAAGTAATCGCTCTCACGATGGACTCGGTCCAAAAACTGAGAGACGAAGAAGAAGAAGAAGAAGAAGAAGAAGAAGAAGAAGAAGAAGAAGAAGAAGAAGAAGAAGAAGAAGAAGAAGAAGAAGAAGAAAAGAAGAGGAAAATGCATCGGCACTGACAGTCCGACCTAGGAAAGCCACCGAGGTCACCAAAACTTCTGAGCCGACGGTGACTGCTAAAATCAAGCCTCGTGTTGAGGAGGCTTACAAAATGAAATCGGGTGAGGATCTCGAATTACAAGAGGTCGAGATCGTTTCTTGGCCATCTGTAACTTTACCGGACGGGGCCAGTTCTGAGACCCCGAAGATCGATCAGAGCGTCCCGAGCGACTTGCTCGGGATCATGACAGCAGGTCACTTGCCTTCTCTCCCGACCTTTTCTAAGGAGGCACTAAGGGAAGCTCGAAAGTTGAAGACTCCTGATATAGACGGAGGCTATAGTATAGGGGAGCCCTTTCGAGATTGCTTTACTGGAGTCGATGATGCCTCTGATATCGGTGATACTTCTATTCTTTTAGAAGAGGCCCAATATCTCTTATCTCGGGCAAGAATCAGTTTACTGCACTTCTTTTCTTTACTCTTCTTTTTCTTTTTCTCTAAATCTGACTTGTATTTTCCTTTTTTGTACAGGCCTTCGCCAAGTTTCGAGCTGACCTTAGCCAGTGTGAAATCGAGCTCCAAAGGGTCTCGGGGGAGAGGAACGCTTTGAAGCTTCTTTGCGGCCAAAGAGACGAAACTATAAAGTACCTTCAAGTGGATTTGGCCAAGGCTCATGAGGAAGAGGCCGAGCTAGATAAGCAGGTGAGCATCCTTTTGATAAAGTACGGACTCAACCCAATTATGGAGGTTAATACTTCATTATCTCAGCTGCAGCAAAAGGTTGAAAAAATTGAGCTACTTCGGGGAGAATACGATCAAGTAAAGGTCGATTGTGATCGGAGGAAGGAGAATATGGACCTCCTGGCTGTGGAAAAAGAAACTACCTCGGCCAAACTGTCATCGGCCGAGGTTCAACTTCGGGGCATCAAAGAGAAAAGTTTGGCCCAAGCCAAGAGGATCGAGGAGCTTGAAACCGGGCTTGCTAAGGCCAAGGCGGAGATCGAGAAGACAAAAGTCATGGCAGACAAGTCCATTGCCATGTACCGGGCCGATGCTGAGGCTATTCAAATGCAGGTAAGGGAGGCTTCTGACCGAGAGCAATCGATCATTGACTCGGCAAAGTGTCAATCCTGGAGGGAAACCCTCGAGGAAATCCATACTCGAGATTTTGACCTCTCCGGGGAGATAGCCCGAGCCAAGATGCTTGAGGCTGAAGCCAGGCAGCTTGCCACCTTTGACAACGAAGACGAAGATGAAGAAGGCAGTCGAGGTGGATCCGATGAGGGGCCTGAAGGAGAAGTTGCTCCCGAAGAAGAGGTCGAAACCGGCCGTAGTTAGGACTTAGTTTCTCTTTTTGTAAGGCTTGTACATAACCTTTTCTATTAATATATAATAGAAAACTTCTTTTGAATGTCTTCTCAATTTTATGTTCAAACGTGTTTTTTGCTTTTGCCTTGTGAACACTAGTTCGAACTTAGAACAAAACCCTTAGGTTTTTTAGACATGCAAGGGCGAGTCCCCGAGCTCAATAATATATTCGAGATTTCGGATGGCTTGATCGATGCCATGACTGCACTATTTTTATAACTGAGTTCGAGTATGTTTCAAACTTAGAATAGAATAAACCCTTAGGTTTTTTATCAAATAATGGGTAATTTTCGAACTTATAGTAACATACCCCTTAAGGTTTTATGGCGGATCCTTGAGCTAAGTTCAAATCAACTTTATTTGAACTCGGAATAGTGGAACCCTTAGGTCCGGGTTGAGTGAGAACAAAGTCTCGAACTCTAAACGTATTGGCCCTTAGGCTCTTTTAGGTTGGGCCAATATGGCCTCTAAAAGACAGCTATTATTTTCCCTTTTCGGCTTATTACCCATTGGGTCTTTTGATGGTCCAATGTCGGTTGAAACCCTTTTACTTTTTGTGCCTTAGCACATTTGTATTAAAAATAATTTGATACCTCTTAAGGTTTTTCGAGGGCTGATTTTATTGAAGCCCTTTTGATTATTTACCGAGGGTAGCCTTTTTTAACCGGTTTTTACGAGAATTTGATGGCCTATCATTATTGCGGAATTCGGACGTCTCCGAACCGCGTTATTTAGGCTGTCGCCTTTATTTTGACCGTAGCCTTTAGTTTGGCTGTAGCCTTCGGGTATGCCTCTTAGGCTTATTTCCCAATAACATTTCAAACTTGTTTGAAATGTCAGTCCCCGAGAATGGTGGCCTTGGCCTATAGATCGAGGGGTGCCTCTTTGAGGTCTTATGCATTTGTGTTTAGAAAACTCGAATAAGCCTATCATCGATGGTAGTCCCCGAGTGTATATTTGCACTTTGGCTCTTGAGCCATTTCTCGTAATATCATAAGCATGAGGTTTGTATAGTAGATAATTTTCTTCGAGACACAAAATGTTTAAATGAAGAGAGAATGCTTCTTTGAATAGTTTATACATGCGCACATGTTATGCCATCGGGGCTCAACTAATTTATATGGATACAGTTCACTTGACCGTTTGGTCCATTACAAAGCTTCCCTATCGAGGCCCTTTGACATGAAGTACTATTCTCGAGAACACAACATCCGAGGGTGATGCCCTCCAGTATTCGAGGTTGATTGCAAAGAAGCCTTGGATACTATTGAATTGTCCTCAGGTAGCACATAATTGTTGCATCGTTAAAAACCTCGCCGGGAAAACCCAGTTGGGATAAAAACCGATCTAAGGAAAAAAGAGTGCAACGCGTACTTTAAAACCTGAGGTCTCGATGTCTTTGGTCGAACTCCTGCAATGAGTTAGCGCCGAATATATATAGACGAAAGAAGGGAGAAAGTCATACCTTAACAATAATATCGTTTGAGAAGTGATATGTTCCAGTTGTTTGGTAATGGTTCGCCGTCCATCGTTCCGAGTTTATAAGACCCTTTTTCCGACTATATCGAGGACTTGATAGGGTCCTTCCCAATTCGGGCCGAGCTTCCCTTCATTAGGATCTCGAGTGTTGATGGTGACCTTCTTTAGGACTAAGTTCCCGACCCTGAAGTGGCGAAGGTTGGTTCTTCTATTGTAGTACCTTTCGATTCATTGCTTTTGTCCAGCCATTTGAATAAGTGTCGCTTCTCGTTTTTCATCTAATAATTCAAGGCTAGTATTCATAGCCTCGCGGTTCGATTCCTCCGATGCATGTCGAAACCTTGCGCTGAGTTCTCCGACTTTGACTGGAATTAAGGCTTCGGAACCATACACTAAGGAAAACGGAGTTGCCCCTGTACTGGACTTCGATGTTGTTCGATATGCCCAAATGACTTCGGGTAGAATTTCTCTCCATTTCCCTTTAGCTTCGTTCAACCTTTTCTTCAGGTTTTGGATGATAGTCTTGTTCGTCGATTCGGCCTGTCCGTTCCCACTAGGGTGATACGGTGTTGACAATATCCTTTTTATTTTATGGTCTTCGAGAAACTTCCTCACTTTACTGCCGATAAATTGCTTACCATTGTCGCATACTATTTCTGTGGGTATCCCAAATCGATACACGATGTGATCCCATATGAAGTCTATAACCTCTTTTTCTCTCACTTTCTCGAACGCCTATGCTTCAACCCATTTAGAGAAATAGTCAGTCATAAATAAAATGAATTTAGATTTACCTGGCGCCGCTGGAAAGGGGCCGACGATATCCATCCCCTATTTTATGAATGGCCATGAAGATAGGACTGAATGAAGTTGTTCTCCGGGCTGATGGATCGTCGGTGCAAACCTTTGACATTTATCACATTTTCAAACAAACTCCTTAGTATCTTTTTCCATACTATCCCAGTAGTATCCTGCTCTAATGATTTTGTGAATCAGTGATTCGGCGCCGGAGTGGTTCCCACAAGTGCCTTCATGGACCTCTCGTAAAACATAATCAGTGCCTCCTAACCCTAAGCACACTGCCAATGGTCCATCGAATGTTCTTCTGTATAATGTTCCATCTTCAGCCAATGTGAATCGAGCAGCTTTGGTTCGTAAGGTCTTCGACTCTTTAGGGTCCAATGGGAGCTTTCCATTCTTCAAGTATTCAATATATTTATTCCTCCAATCCCAGTTTAAGCTTGTAGAGTTTACCTCGGCATGGCCTTCCTCGATCACGGATCTCGAGAGTTGAACGACAGTCCCCGAGCTGATCTCATCTTCCTCGACCGACGACCCCAAGTTTGCAAGTGCATCGGCCTCACTATTTTGTTCTCGAGGTACATGCTATAAAGTCCATTCCTTGAAACGGTGCAAAGTTACCTGCATCTTGTCCAAATACCTTTGCATTATATCCTCTCAAACTTCGAAGGTTTTATTTACTTGGTTCACCACCAGTAAAGAGTCACACTTGGCTTCAATGACTTCTGCCCCCAGGCTTTTAGCTAGCTCGAGACCTGCAATCATGGCCTCGTACTCGGCCTCATTGTTAGTCAACCTAGAAGTTTTGATAGATTACCTAATAGTGCTACCCGTGGGCGGCTTCAAAACGATGCCTAGCCCGGACCCCTTCACATTTGAAGCACCGTCTGTGTAAAGGGTCCATACCCCCGATGACGTACCCCATTTTAACAAGATTTCCTTTTCAACTTCGGGTACGAGGGTTGGCATGAAATCGGCCACGAAGTCCGCTAAAATTTGAGACTTGATAGCCATTCGGGGTTGATATTCGATGTCGTACCCACTGAGTTCGACGACCCATTTAGCCAATCGGCCCGACAGTTCGGGTTTGTGCAAAATATTACGAAGTGGGTAAGTAGTTAATACGTATACGGGGTGACATTGAAAGTATGTTATTAACTTTCTAGAGACGCTTATTAGTGCAAGTGCCAATTTTTCTAAGAGTGGATATCTAGTTTCTGCTTCTTCTAAGGTTCGACTTACATAATAAACGAAAAATTGCGCACCTTGCTCTTCCCGAACCAGGACACCACTAACTGCGATTTCTGATACTGCAAGTACAAGTAAAGTTTCTCATATGCCTTTGGAGTGTGAAGCAGTGGTGGACTCGATGGGTATCACTTCAACTCTTCCAATTCCTGTTGGAATTCCGGGGTCTATGCGAAATCACTATTCTTTTTGAGTAAAGAGAAAAATCTGCGGCTTCGATCCGATGACCTCAAAATGAATCGGCATAAGGTAGTTAGCCCTGTACGGCTTTTACACTATCCATAATGGTGATGTCTTCGATGGCCTTGAGTTTATCGGGGTTGATATCGATCCCCCGATTTGATACCATGTAGCCAAGGAACTTGCCTGAACCAACCCCGAAAGCACATTTTTCGGGGTTGAGCTTCATGTTGTATTTCCTTAAAATCTCGAACGTTTCCTGCAAATGAGCCAAATGGTCCTCTGCGTGCAGGGACTTAACTAGCATGTCATCAATATAAACCTCCATTGATTTACCTATTTGTTCTTCGAACATTTTATTCACTAGGCGTTGATAAGTAGCTCCTGCATTTTTTTAGCCCGAAGGGCATTACATTATAACAATATGTTCCATACTTGGTGATAAATGAAGTCTTTTTTGGCCTTCCGGGTTCATTTGGATTTGATTGTACCCGGAATAGGCATCGAGAAAAGTAAGGATCGCGTGGCCGGCCGTGGCATCGATCATGCGATCAATGTTAGGCAGTGGAAAAGAATCTTTGGGGCACGCCTTGTTTAAATCCTTATAATCCACACACATTCTAAGTTTGTCCCATTTTTTAGGGACTACAACTACATTGGCTAACCATTCGGGATATTTCACCTCCCGAATGGATCCTATTTAGAGAAGTTTAGTTACCTCGTCCTTTAAGAATGCGTGCTTTACTTCGGACTGGGGTCTTCTCTTTTGCTTCACCGATTTGAATCTAGGGTCCAGGCTTAGCTGATATGTCGTTAACTCCGGTGGAATCCCTGTCATGTCTAAATGGGACCAAGCAAACCAATCTATGTTATCAACAAGAAATTGGATAAGTTTTTTCCTGAGTTCGGGGGTTAATCTCATTCCCAGGTATACCTTTCACTCGGGCAAGTACTCGATCAATATAACCTGTTCCAGCTCTTTGACCGTTGATTTGGTGGCATCAGTATCTTTGGGAATAACAAAAGTTCGAGGGGTCAAAAAATTCTCCTCTTCTTCTTTTATCTCCCGCTTCCCTGATTTGGTCGAGGCTGGTGGCTGTGATTGCTATTTGACTTTCTGTTTATCTTTGATTCTCGACCTTTCTGAGGTTGATAGTGTCGATATCGGGGTCACCTCATCGACCGCAAATATTTCCTTTGCAGCATGCTGCTCCCCGTATACTATCTTTACACCATCCGACGTCGGAAATTTCATCATTTGGTGGAGAATCGAAGGGACTGCCCTCATATTATGGATCCAAGGCCTTCCGAGCAGTGCATTGTACCTCATGTCACCATCGATTACGTGGAATTTGGTATCTTAAATGGTTCCAGCCACGTTTACTGGTAGAATAATCTCCCCTTTAGTTGTTTTACTGGCCATATTGAAGCCGTTTAAGACTCGAGTTGCAGGTACGATTTGACTTTGTAGGCCGAGCTGCTCCACGACCCTCGATTGGATGATATTTGCCGAGCTACCTTGATCCACTAAAACACGCTTAACTTGAACTTTATTTAATAAGATAGAAATTACCAGAGCATCATTGTGGGGCTGAGAAATTCCTTTTGTTTCTTCGTTGTTGAATGATAAAGTGCCTTCGGGCACATAATCTCGGGTTCGTTTTTCCCTAGTGATTGATACCTTATTGCGTTTGAATATGGGTTCCTGTGGGATATCGACCCCACCGACGATCATATGAATGACACGTTGGGGTTCCTCCTATTCATTTTTCCTATTGACGTCCCTTTCTCTGAAATAATTCTTGGCTCGATCGCTGAGGAACTCCCGAAGGTAACCCTCGTTGGATAGACGGGCTACCTCCTCCCTTAATTGCCTGCAATCCTCGGTCTTGTGACCGTGCGTGCCATGATACTTGCACATCAAATTTGGGTTTCTTTGGGAAGGATCGGTTTGTATGGGTTTGGGCCACCTAGTATCTCTGATCCTTCCGATTGCCGAAAAAATGCCCGATGCATTTATGCTAAAGTTATATTCTGATAACCGAGGTGCCTCTGTGGGATCTGCATACTTGTCGAAACCACTTTTGCTCATAAGTCCCCGAGAATTCTGTCCTCGATCACTTCTTCGATTGTTCCGGGCGGAATTGCATCCTGAACCCTTGTTCCTTCGATCTACGGTATATGGTTGATATTGGTACCTGTTCGACCTTGGCTCCCTATCGACATCCCTCTGGTTTTTAACTGTCGACCTGTTTGGATATACTGAACCGGAAGGGGTTCCTAATTGGTCTTCCTCGACCCTGATCTTCGGCTGATATCGATTGTGTACATCTGCCTAAGTTATAGCTGGATACTCGATCAAATTTTGTTTCAACTGCCGTGATGCTATCGAACTCCGTTCGTTCAACCCTTGGGTGAAATCTTGAACGGCCCAATCATCTGTGACCGGTGGCAACTCCATGCATTCCATTTGAAATCGGGACACGAACTCCCTTAGTATTTCATTATCCCTTTGTCTTACCTTGAAAAGGTCTGATTTCCTCATTGCGACCTTTATGGCTACGGCATGTGCCTTTACGAAAGAATCTGCTAACATGGTAAATGAATCGATAGAATTTGGTGGCAGGTTGTGATACCAAATCAGTACTCCCTTCGAAAGGGTCTCTCCAAATTTTTTCAACAGCACAGATTCGATCATCCTCTAAATCGTTACCCTTAATGGCGCATGTATATGAAGTAACATGCTCGTTGGGATCGGTAGTCCCATGTATTTGGGTATGTCTAGCATACAAAACTTCTTTGGAATAGGCTTCGGAGCCGCACTTGGAGGAAACGACTTTTGTACAAACTTCTTCGAATCCATCCCTCTCAAGATTGGCGGTGCCCCTGGTATCTGATCAACTCGAGAGTTGTATGTTTCCACTTTTTTATCGTTGGCTTCGATTCTATTCTCCCCTGATTCAATTCTTTTGGTGAGCTCCTCAAGCATTTTCATTACCGCAGGATTAGTCTCCCATTCATTACCATTCGACCTTTCTGGTACTGGCTCGGTACGATAAGTAATTTCCGGCTCGACCCTATTCGAAGCTCTATGTTGATTTTGTAACTGAGCAATAGCGGCTTGCTGAGCCTGAAGCATCTCGAATATTAATTGGAGACTCACTCCTTTGTCTCTTGTGCCCTATGTTCCTTGGCCACTAGATCGGCCTTCTTTGCGTACACTTCCATCGAGATCTGCGCCTAGGTCCGCGTTTAGAGCAACGTGTGAACTAACATCGACTGAGTTGGCAACCGGTGCTGCCCCGAGATTAGCCTGTGGCACCTCGATTCCTGGAGCGATCACATTTCCGTTTTCATCATGGAATCCGAGGCCATTGTTACCGTGTAAGGATGTGTTTTGTGAGTTTGACATATTTTAACCTGAAAGCAAAGGCACTCAACAAGAACAAGCGTAAAATAGTGTGTTTTACCAGAATCAATACTAAACAATCACTATTATCCTTAGCCCCACTGTGGGCGCCAAACTGTTTACCCTAAAATTTGAGTAACAACTAAACTTGTTCAGTGATTTTAAGGATACATGATTTAATCTACTACCAATTGACAAATAAGGAATTGAAATAGATAATCAAAATAGTCAAATAAATCA
Organism: Nicotiana tomentosiformis; assembly: GCF_000390325.3. Classification (NCBI taxonomy): domain Eukaryota; kingdom Viridiplantae; phylum Streptophyta; class Magnoliopsida; order Solanales; family Solanaceae; genus Nicotiana; species Nicotiana tomentosiformis. Next base: position 109,040,274 of record NC_090818.1, read on the forward strand.
AACCAGTATTCTGGCAGTGCTTTCGACCTCGATTCGAGATGGTCTCGAGGTTGGGTAAGAAGAACAGTAAAGAAAAATGATAAACAGTAATGGATACTAAGTAACATAGAGAGCAGCATTTTTGTATATCTTTATCAGTGAATCCATGCCCCTTACAAATGAATAGGGTCCCTCGTTATATAGTAGAGGAATCCTAAATAAGGTACAATTCTAATCACGAAAATAATTTACATGATTGACGTCAATAATCGCTTGATTTGATATGTTCCGAGATTTCCGCCGAGATCTTCGGTTGGTTGCTAATATCTCGCCATTCCGTTATTATGCCTTACTCGAAGTCGGTCATGCTCGGTCTTGATCTTCAGCGAACACTTCGATCTTCGTTCTCCGTACTTTGCCATTGAGCTCGAACCTGATTTATTACGAGCTTACTCTCGAGGCAGCTCCTCGTGCCTATGAAATCTGACATGCCCGATTTCGACCGTATACACCACCAAATACCTATAAATAATGTATCAATCTTGTATATAGTAGTGTGTATAAAAGGTGTTTATATACACCTATATACTATTATATAATATTATTTACTGTTATACAAATAAATCATATCAATGGAGCTTCACTTCTTCTTCTTCTCCTTTCTTAAGCCTCTTATGAAATTTAGCTCAAATCTATTCCAAATTACTTCAAATTTAAGTTTTAGACTTCTCTTGATGTTTCCTATCAATTTGGATAACACTCAATTCAAACAACTAACAAATTCAAAAAATTTAATTTCTAAAATCAAAGTTTCAAACAGCCTTTAGTGGTAGACTTTTATTTTTCATGTTTTCAATCAACCACACTAAAGAGAAGCTCGACTTCTCGCATTTTAGATATTCAAACTTGTATCTAACTTTTTTTTTAAATCTCGACTTTGAATCTTAGAAGAAACCAAATAATGGAGGTTCAAGTTTTTCTTTTAAACCTCTCAACTCACAAGTAGCGAACATAGTTAGGCTTTGAATTTGGAAGGAGAAGTGAAAGAGAACAACAATGGCAGAGGAATTTATGGTTGTAAATTTGATACCGAAGGAGAAGAAGAAAGAAGAAAAGAAAAAACAAATAGAAGTGGGTCTTTAATGTTGGGCTAAGGGATGAGAAGAAATTTAATACTTCGTAGTATGTATAAAGTGGGTTAAACCGGGTAAGAAAATAAAATATGAGCCAAATTTGATTGAGATATTGCGTGTGCTGATAGAACAAGTAATTTATTCTTTATTATATCTATCCTCATTAGCAGAAGAGACATGAAAAAAAGAAGTAGAAAAGGGCAAAAATGCCCTCAATTATGGAAAATAGACCCATATATGGGGAAAAGGCCAAATATGTCATTATTAGTGATTGGCTCAAATTTACCACTTAATTAGGGAAAATAAAATAAATTTAGCCTCCATTTGAATTTGATCTCAAATATGCCCTTATCATTAGTGGACAGACACAAACTTCCCCCTCAAAACAAACGAAATTCACTTTTTCTTCACAATCCTTTAGTATTAGGCTCAAAGGTTTATTTGGCTGTTATTTTTTAAAATGCGGAGAGGAAAAATAAAAAGAAGAAAATAAAAGAAAAGAAATAAGAGCATGTAGAAAAAAATACATTTTAGAAATGCATATGAAAAGCAAAGAGAGTATTTTTTTCAAAATATTCTGTTTTGCTCAAGGATGACTACAAGTCTTCTCTTTCAGTTTTTATCTTTGTAATGACCAATATTTTTAATTGTTTACGTAATTATGACTATATGTATAACTTTAGTTCAACATAAATATAATTAATATTTTATTATCTTTTTTCTTTTTGGTATGGCAACAATTTCTTTAGCAAGATTAAAACTTTTTGTTAAGTGTACATAATACTCCCTGCAATTTTTCTATTTACTTTCAATTATTTCTAATTGATTTAAGAATTTCAATTTGGTATTGGGTTCTTGAAGAATATTTATTTTTTCATGATAAATTGTTTGATTTTCTGGTATTTATGTTATGTTTAATTGTTATTAAGCTTTAGAAGAGTAAAGTTTTTTTAATGGGGGAAAGACAAGAATATGATGAGCAGTTAGACATAATTTAATTTTAATCATTTTTGATATGTGTAATTTATTTGTTAAAATATTTCATCATATATTTTTGGGTTTAAGATAATTATTTTGCAAGGTGGCACTCCAAATAATAAATATATTATAAATTTGTAAAAATAAGATACTGGAAGTTTGTTAGTTTTAAGGGGAAAACACGTGCTACCCACTAATGATAAGGGGAGATTTGAAACCAAATTCAAAATAAGGACAAAATTGTTCTATTTCTCATAATTGAAGAGCCTTTTGACCATTTTCCCTAGGGAAAAAACTTGCGACTGGCCAACAACTCCCCCTTTACACTAGATGGGGCATTACTTTTGAATCAACAGAAGAAATTTGCTTAAAAATTTCGATGAAGAGATCTTGCGAAATAAAAATTCAGTATTTTCCTCGTTTTTTGTGCGTAAAATGTTTTTCAACTAAACGTAAGAAAACTTTTGACGTTTTCTTAAAAATTGAACGAATATTTTTTTTTTTTTTTGGCGTTTGGTAAAAAAAGAGTTCTATTAAAAGCTTGACTTTTTCTTTCAGTATGAACCCATTTTAAAAAATTTAACCAAACTCCAAGAGTCACCTACCACTTAGTAGTATTTGTCTTCTGCTGATACAGTTCCTTTTTCGTTTCTTTTTTGCTACAATATTACTGATACAAAAATTGTAGAACAATAAATAAAAGTTTCCCATTTATCATTTTAATAGCTTGTTTGGCAAAGCTAGAGAAATCAGCTTATTTTGAGAAGTGCTTTTTTTAAAAGTGCTTTTGAAAAAAATACTTTTGCAGAGAAGCAGTTTGTGTTTGGCTAGTCACTCTGAAAAGCACTTTTGAGCAATAACTTGTGTTTGACCAAACTTTTCAGAAAGTGTTTTTAAGTATCAAATTACGAATAAGAACATCAACAGATTTGATTAATAGTTAATATTATAAGTAAATAAATAATCTTAAAAATTTGTTATTACAGGCAATAATTAAATCTTTTCATTTTATTTAAGTAAAATATGAAAATAAAATTTAAAAATACTTAATTCTTTTAATATAAGTTAAATATATTAAAAATTATTCAACAAATATAAAAGCATTCACCCCAAAGTCACTATATATTAGAAAGCTATCATAAAAATAATAAGAAATATTTATACATTAATATCCTAAGTATTAGGTTTAACGATTATTTTGGTATATACTATATTGTGCTAAGGGTATTTTTGATAAGAAGAAAAGTCAAAACTGCTTCTGCTTCTGCTTTGGGGAAAAGGCTTTTTTTTCTGTTTCTCAGAAACTGCTTCTACTTCTGCTTCTTCCCAAAAATATTTTTTTCCTTAAAAAAGTTTAATCAAACAACTCAAGTTAAAAAAAAAATTATTTTTAAAAAAAAATGAATTACTTTTGACCTATCGAAAAACTTGGCCAAACAGGATATTCGAAATAAAAGGTGATTTCTTGGGGAAAAGGGGTCGAGGCATGGGTTTTACCTAAGGCAAAATTAATGAACAGATCATGTGCTGTTAAAAAGAAAAAAAAAAAGGCAAACAATTTAGAAACTATCTAAATTGTCTTTTTTCTTTTATTTTCTTATTGTTTATTTTCTTTTAGCATTTTTAGCACTCAATCTCTTTGGTCAAAACCAATTGAAAAGATTATTTTCACAATTTATAATAAATACCATGTTCTTTATAATCAGAGCTCCAATTTAACTTGTAAAGTCAAATACACAAACTACTATCTTTCTTTTCAATTTTTAAAACATGACATAAGCTTTTACTTACCGTTTGTAGTATTTTATAAGGGGGAGAAAAGATTTCTGGAATCAAGAACATAAAATGTTGAAAAATCCACATCAATTAGAAAGAAAAACAAAAGTAAGCTGGCTTTTCTGGCTAGTAATTATGAAAAACTTATCACACAAACACTAATAAAATTTCACATAAAAAACACATATCTACAGTAATATATTACCCATATAATATACACTTTATATTTTCACATAAGAACATAATAAGTGTAATGTCCCTTTTGGGTTATTCTTACACTTACTTCAACCAAGCTTAAAACTACATGAAATTTAAATAAATAAAAAAACAATAAAAAAGAAATTAACCCTTTGATTATTATCATCAAATACCCACCATATTTGACTTCATTATCACTTTGCTATAGGTTTTCCTCTAACAAAGTATGTATATATGATGAAATTAACCATATTTGCTATTGGTTTTCCTCTTTTCCCAAATATGTCTTTTTATCTGTTGACAGCACGAGTAGAAATCCAATGGCACCTCGCCGCCGGTGATCCGCCGGAGACCATTCTCTTATTGGCAGTACTGGTTGAAGAAGCTGAAGAATTCATTGAAAATCCGCTATCAGGCGACCCGAATAGCTGTATATCCGACATCTCGAACCGACCCGAATCGCCAGGAAGTCTCATGTAAGAACCCAAAAGCGATTCATTAGTCATTCCGCCTTGTCTAGTATTTTTGTAATCTATTATTGCTTTGCACACAAATGGAATTAATCCCTCCATTTTTGGATCCTTTTGAAATTTTTCTGTTTAATTTTTCTGTACTTTGGAGGGGAAGAAGAGATGTGTTTGAGCTAAGATGTTGGTTTTTGGAGTTTTGAGATTTTGGAAGCGAAGAGAGTGGTTTAAAAGAAGAGGAGGGAAAGGGGTGACGTGGCGTAATGGGTTGGAGTCCAGCTGTAATTGCTAAGCCAAGTTGACAATAAATTGATAGGATTTAAGTTATATATTGATATTGTAAATTTCTTATAGTAATGGTGAATTTTAATATGTTATAACATGTTAGTTATATTATTTTTATTAAATAATTATTTAATATTTAATTAAACGATAGATAATATTTGTAATTACATAATAATTGATATATTGTGTAAATATATTTTACACTTTAATGTATATAACATAAACTCAAATAGATATTATGAGTCGATGATGTGATGCTTGAGATTCAAAAGATTTCCGATTCGAGCATCCCTGAAAATGAATAAACATTCAATACATATTTTACCTCTTCAATAAGCTTATTCAGTACAAATATAATTCAGATTAGTCGGATTAATAAGCCTCGTACAATAATAATTAAAATTAAGAAAAATAAAGAAGAGAAAGAAATTCGACGGTTTGGCTCGAACGTCGTCCTGGCAATAGAGAACTTTTAGAAAAAGAACGTTTTATCCCTTTTAATAAATTTATACAACATAAATTCGAATTAGTAAAATCAATGAGTTCGAATATCAGGTGATTAAAACTAAGAAAAAGAAATATATATGAAAAGAAAGAGGAGAAAGAAACTTCCAAGTAACTAAAAAGCATTGAATAAAATTCTTCTATGAAAGCTACCTCCAAATTAAAAATATAACTTACCGCGAAAATTTATTATGTTGTAATCGTAGACTACACTATTTTAAATTACCGGGGTATTTAATTAGTCTTAATTATGTGAAGACACTCTTAAAAACAAACCTAAAAACTCTTATTTAAAATCAAGTAGGACCTACTCTCTGTCTATGTCATCGCTGGATAATTGACATCTTTAAAATAAAGGATACCTCATTTAAATAAGTTGCGTGAGGCACATAGTAAAAGTTTTTCATTCTATCACTTCTCACCAAATCTCACTTTATTATTCCTCTTAACAAAGTTTTATAAGGAAAAGATTATTTTAGAGTCTTTTTTATGGTAGCTAGTTTAGACCCAATATATAAATAAACCTAATCAGAATTAACTCTATTATTTTATTAGATAAATTATCTCAAATAATCGTCCACCTTATCTTTTAAACTAAAAATAGCTGGCGGATTAATTATAAATATATATATATATATATATATATATATAATTAATGTATAATCTATGTATATATACCGGCTAGAAAAAGTAAACGGTGAATCTGACCGGCTATTTATGTAACAATCACATTTTATTAGTCCTTAAAATAATTGCCATGTCTTTCTTCTTTACTCGCTTCCAACTCCCATTGGCCTGTATAAATATTATTTACGTGGTAGTTATCATTCTGGCATAGAATAAATATTATTCCTCTCAACTAATTTTAAAAAAAATTGAGGGATTAACTAGATAGTAGAAAACCAATATATACGTGTCATATTTTTATAAATAGTGTTATAAAATAACGACATATTTGATTGGTTAGTTCAAATGTAGCTTTTCATTACTTGGTGTCAACCATATCTTTATGAAATGATATGGTGATTCTATTGGAACCTTTCATAATTTGACATATATACTTGCTGCCATTTTCAATAGCAAATAACAGCTTAACCGTGTACAGCTTTCTCAGCATGATTTTATCTTGTTTTACTTTTCTAGGGTTTTTGAGAATGTGTTGTGAGAACCACCAAATGTAGAATAGTGAGGAAAAAGATAATTGTCTGGCTTGAAAAGGAAAAATTCAAGGCAAAGAGCTGTCACCTAATGACTCATATATATAGATGGATCCACGACGATGAAGATGTAATAAACTAATAATGAGTTTAAGAAATATACATTGTCAATATCAGAAATTTTTACACCATCACTTGTGGTAGCATTAATTTCTGTCTTATTTTTTAGATTACAATTATCATATTTTAAAGAGGTTTAACGGTGTATATAATTTAAACTCTTTAATAATTTATTTCTGTGAATGACAACAAATTGAAAAATTTAGGACCTCTTGATCTAACCTTGTGGTATTTTTTTTATCCATAGTATCTTCAAGGAATTATTCCTATCTCAACATAAGAAAAGGAAAATATTTTTTTTCGGAAAATGTACTTTTGTGCATTGTGCTATGCACATTTAAGAGTACTCGCTTATACTGTACGTTAAACGGATTTCTTGATGTTCTAACTATGATTTGGATAAGCAAAGAGAATATTAAAAAAAAAATGAAGGGATAGAGATAAATGTTATATTTGTCTAGTGCTTAATGAGTAATGGCATTCACACACGTCTATCAAGGTTGTATCGATGTGTATATGTTAACGGGCCAAAACATCTGGAAAGTTACAAATATTAGAACCCAAAACATAATTTTTAGAAAAATATATACTTTTAGTCACTTCTAAAAAGTAATAGCCAACAAAATATAAAACTTTTATATACATGTGTATTATGTACATAATATATATATATATATATATATATATATATATATATATATATATATATATATATATTATTATTTTTTTATTAGCGACTACAATTAATTTCGACCAACCAACTAAATTTATATTTTGCCCTAATTTTAACATTTTTACTTACTGCGAAATGCAATTGGAAGAGTTATTACAGCCTTACATAAAAATAAAAATAAAAAAAGGGGTTTGGTTGTCGGTAAGTAGATGACTCTTTGATTTACCAAATAATAAGGAGGCTAATCTAATTTGAACTATTATTTTTCCCCAGTATTACTATTTATAAAAACTTCATCAACAAACTTTGATAAACATGAACGTCCTATGGACTTATTGAATTTTTATATTTGAGAAATTTTCTATAATGTTGAAATTTTTACCGCATTAAAACAAGGTCTCATTTGTTTTCATTTAATGAGATCTGAATTTGAAATATTTAGATCTCTCTAGCCTAGCATTTGTTTTTCTTTTTCACTTACTTCTTTGCTCTAACTAAGACCGATTCTTTTTCATGTATACAAGTTTTAAAATCATTAAGATATTATTTACTTAAAGATTCATGCAAATATGGTTTTTTACCACCACTTGGACTATTATTATCACACAATCACCACTAATTACCTCCGAGGTGGTCAATTGACTAGCCTTTATTGAAAAAATAAATTGTGTATATAGGTAAAATATTATATTTTAGAGGTATATAATATATATTGACCACCTTTCATCGAAGAATTTTTTTCACTTCTTCCAAATTTAAATATCCTTGGAAAAGTTCTTGAATTTGCCACTGATTACCTTTATCATCACCTACCACCACATAGTCGTGTAGGCACCACACAACAACTACAAGCCATTAGTCCGCAACTACTATAGTTAGCCACAACAACTAGCTAGCCATCGCGATGTATACATAGAGGTGGACCTACCTGGCCGCTTGAGGGGTCACGGGACTCCATTAGTCTCGGCATAAATTATGTATATATATTTGTAAATTGAGACCCCTTAAATAATTTACTCGTGCCCCCAAAACATAAAAGTTTGACTAGAGTGGTTGAGTGGAGTGCTTAAGTTTCCTCCATTCAATGGTTGATGTGGGTTTGAAACTCAGTTTTTTCTCCTTCTTTCTATTTTACTTATTTGAATTCAACATAATTTAAATTTAGTAGCAAACTAGTTTTCTTTTTTATCTTTTTTCTAAATTCAATTTTAGTTTAGTACTACACATAATGCTCAAATTTTTTTTTTAATTCTCCCCTCTCAAATCAAAAACCTCAAATTGCAACTTATTGCTCCACAAATAAAAAATATAAATCCTTTACGTCACAATTTTGTTCAACAATCACTTCGATAAAGTAATGGGTATCGCCAACTCGGACTCCACGATAGCAATCGAGAGTTTGAGACTCTTATTCAATTCCTAAACTACTAACACACCCTTAATCATGATTTTTCTGTGTAAGTTTTTGATAATTTTAAAGTTTGAACACCCTTTTGTTCGCTCACTCCTTTTTTATTTGAGAAAAAACTAGAAATTTTGACGTTTGAAATAGGCTTAAATCAAACATCTTTTCTTCCCGTAGCACCCATTTGGCGAAAAAATCTCTCTCTGTTCGGTGCCTTTTCTTTCTTTAGAACTTTTTTTAATACTTAGATGATAAGTTATCGATTTAAAGAGTTGCATGCCGAATACTATCGCCGGTAATTAGCATCTAGTTGCGCGCCGAATTTTATCGCTAGTAATTAGCATATAGTGGTGCACCAGTCGCGCTCAAATCCTAGGTCCGCCTATGTGTACACAATATTAGTGCATCACCCACCACCAGCCACCAGCCCACCACCGATCAGTGCCATCATCCACCACTCACAATCATCATCATCATCAGTTATTAACCTCGCTAGCTTTTAGATGCTCATATCAAACATACATTTTTTACAACGATATATATATATATATATATATATATATATATATATATATTCTCTGATATTTTATGAATGCAATATTTTAATCGCCTTTTTATTTGAAATTTATATTTATTGGTTTTAAATAAAAATAAAATATACATATTAAGGTAAGAAAAAAAATATTCTTATTTATTAAATATTTAAGTTAAGAGATGGAAGCTTTAGGAATAACTTTGTTGTTGAATCCTCATCCGTACAAGGCGACTGCATGCTACAGTAACCCGCCAGTGGCGATATGGCTACTGTTCCGTCGTCCACCGGTGAAAAACCACTGGACCACCGCCAAAATGAGCGCCTTATAAATGCTCGCCCACCCCAACAAATCCTTTTCCAAAACAATATCCCAGTCGCAACAGATCTCAAAAATGGCGCTGCAATCACTGTTCATCAAAATCGCATGTGAGCTTCTAAAATTTTTCAAGTGATTTCTGGGTCAAATTTGAAAATTCCAACCCGTGGAGATTGTTCTCCATCATCAAGCGCACCTCTCCACCATATTTCAGGCAGTTCTACCGTGGGAGTCATCTTCTCCGATGAGCTGCAAATCGCCGGGGAAACAGAAATGGTCGGAAATGGAGTTCCAACCGTCCAAATGGAAAAATCTAGGTACCAATCTCTTCGTCTTGATGAGGAGAACATGTTTGTATCATCAAATTCATATGGGTATCAACCAATTGCATCAATTTTGCAATTGAAGACCACTGACAGTCGAAGCTCACCTGGTGTTCGACGAAATGCAAATTCTACTTCTAGGCTAAATTGTGCTCAACCACCAATTGAAAATCCTTATACGACACCTAAGGAACAGGTATGCAAAGTTTCAAGTCAATCTAACATAGCAATTGATCACCATGATCAATTGAAAAGCCCATAACTGCTCCAGTTGGCCGGGCATGATGTTTCGGTATACCAATTGGCACAAAACCAATGCCAAACGACTCCTGATGTTTAGGAAATTGTTTCCCACCCCTCAAACCCAATTTCCATCGAGCCGATCTCCACAACATTACAAAAATGTATTTCTGCAGACTTGAGTTTATCAGGTGTTTGACGAAATGCCATAGTCACTTCTGCCACTCAATTAGATGATCCAAGCATTGCTCACATCTCTCATGATCCCTAGGAAATTACTCGTCAAAAGAATTTGCAAGAAATAACTCAAAAAGTTGATGGCCAAACCTTACCTTTTCCTTCAGTGCATCAGGCAGTCAACACTGGTGATCAAGCTTCCCAGCAATCCCAAAACCTCTCCCAAGTAATTCAAACAACCCTTGTTAACCCCCACCCACCAAAGCTGCCAATGTAGAAGTTGCGTTAGCAACAAACTAAAACCATGAAGACCAAGCTAATTCTCCAGCACCAATTGCCCTAATCCAGTTCACTCCACCAATTATCACAACAAAATAAGGTAAGCATGTTGTCAACTTCAAAAAGGAGAATTACATGGTTAAATTTACTGACAGATGCAAGTATACTGTGGTGGGTAAGTTCCTTAACAACATGCCTAAAATGGAAGTAATTAGAAAAGGTTTCATTGCTCAGACTGAACTCATGGGTGGAGTCAAGATTTCTCACTTCAATGTTAGGACTATGTACATAGACCTAGATAATGAGTATGATCACTCAACAGTGTGGACCAAATAACACATGTATATACGAGGCCAAATAATGAAATTGAAAGCATGGAATCCTGTCTTTAAGCCCAATAAAGACTCACATATTGTTCCTATTTGGATTGTCATCCCTGAGTTACTACATGGAAATACTCACTTCTTTGTTGTCTCCAGTTGGTAAAACCTTGTTCCTGGAGTGGCTTCATTTCAAAAAACAAGAGGCAATGTTGTCAAGGTAAAAATGCAGATAGACCTCATAAAAAAAAAAGACCTTCCCATGTATGGCTTGGATATGATGAAGATGTCTATGGAGATGTTCAATGGCTTGATATCCAGTATGACAATGTCCCTGAGTACTGCACATATTGTAGACACCAGGGACATTCTATTCATGCTTGTCCAATGAAGAAAGCAGGTGATGAAGTACAGAGAAAAAAGGAAGAAACTGGAATTGCTTCCAGTGATCTACAACCTTCAAGGAGCATCAATGACACAGACCATGTAGGGGCAGCAAGACAACAACAAATAAAGGCATATAAGGGCATACCAAACATCCAAGGGAAAGACCAAAACAAAAACCAAAATGCCAACGAATCACAAAATAATGAAGAACACCAAAAATCGGGAGCTGCTCCTTCAAAAGATGAATGGCAAACACAAAAAAGGAAAAATTTCAAGGGTAACTCACAAACAAACAAAAAAGCAACAATAAGTTTACATGCCAAAGCAAAATACAGTTCAGCCTAACAATGCATCCACACAATTGAATACTGCAACTCTCCAGCCATATATCACCTATGTTCCCTCTCCAGATTCCTAATGATCTGAAGAAGGTTAATACTTCATATGCTCATCATCATGTTCCCAATCCTCTCAACCTTCAAGTTCCCAATCCCTTCAACCCCCGTGTTGGTTCTTCTGTTGCTGAAGTTAATAGAGGAAAGGAGGTTTGTCTGTAGAACCTACAGATAGGTAGGAAGAGGATCCAAAAGGGGTAGGGATTCCTCATGTTTTGCATGAGTGTGCCTTTGCACAATTTACTGACCATAGGTTGGACCTTGTTCCCCATGCTACTATTGATCAAACTCCAGTCAGTCATGCAAACAAACACATAGTTACAGATGTGAATGAAGAGCAATATGAGACTATCAGCTCAGAGGATGACCAAACTGCCTCCTATAATGATCAACTAAGGAGACTTTTAAAAGGAAAAGGAAAAGCTTATGCAGGCTCAGATTTCAATCTTCAAGATCCTAAATCCAAAAAAAGCCCAGCCAAAAGAAAAGAAAGGTTGTGAGGAGACAAAATGCAGGAATCAACATCAATAAACTATCAGAGAATGATCCTCACTCCCCATCCTATAATACTGAGTGTGATCCACATACTCCATCCCATAAGCCTATGGATCATCTAATGGGAAACTTTTATCAAGGTTCAGCTGACAAATCAATTGCATACAAAGATACAGGGACAGATCCCTTCCTTTTCCAACCACTTCTAGCCCTTATAGATATAGAGGAGAATGACTTCAATGATGCTCATGTAAAATTTCTACCTCCTGTTGATGATGTGGTTTATGAAGAATGTCCTTCGAATGAATACTCTCCTGAGATGGATGAGTACAAACCCATTTTATCAGAAAATGAGATGAGAGGTGAATTTGATGATGAAGTTGACATCAGTGAAGATCCTGAAGAGGACCAACACTGTGACCTCCTGATTAATGCAATCAATGGGGTAGCCAATCATGAGAAAACCTCACAAAAAATATCCTGCAAACTGAGACCCTCACCAAGGTTAACAAGAAGCAGAGCTGCATCTAGTAGTGTTCCACTAAACCACAAACTCTCATCCCAATTTTAATGATAAGTACACTCACACGAAATGTCATAGGTATCAGAACCTCTGGAGCCCTTGAAAACCCTCTCTAACAACTGATACTTATTACTTGTCAATGGTACAAGGTGTGGTTTCTTTCACTCAACAAGAGGAATGAAGCAAGGGGATCCTCTGGCACCTGCTCTCTTCATCTTAGGTGCTGAACTTTTATCCAGAATGCTGAATGTGCTCACTCATGACCAGTTTTTCAATGGTTTCTATATGGAGAGAAGAGGCCCTTAGGTAACTCATCTCAGTTTTGCTGATGACATCATAATATTTACCTTTGGGGTAGGGCTTCTCTTTAGAAAGTCATGGACATCCTTCAGGCTTATGAAAACACATATGGGCAATTGATCAACAAGAATAAGAGTCATTCCATGACCTCCCCATGTGCATTTCAATAAACCATCAGAAGGATTCAACAAATCACAAGTTTTTCTAGAAAAGACTCTCTTTTTACCTATCTTGGTTGCCCTTTATATACTGGTAGGAAGAGAATCATCCACTTTAACTCCATCACTTACAAGGTAGTGGGAAGGATTAGAGGATGGCATGGCAAACTCTTATCTCATGGGGGTAGGGTAACTCTTGTCAAGCATGTACTCCAGTCCTTCCCCATCCACCTGTTATCTGTAGTTTCCCCTCCCAAAACTGTGATCAAGCAGATTAAAAAACTTGCAACCAACTTCTTTTGGGGAATGGATCAGAATAAGAATAAATACCACTGGGCATCATGGCAAAAATTAGCTTACCCACATGAGGAGGGTGGAATTGGATTTAAAGCCATGGAGGATGTTTGAAAATCCCTGTAACTTAAACAATGGTGGTGGTTCAGAACCAAGGATACCCTTTGGAGAAAATTCTTAACTACAAAGTACTGCTAGAGATCCCACCCCATTTCTAAAAAGTGGGCTTCTGGCCAATCACAGGCTTGGAAAAAGAAGTTGACAAGCAAAAAAGAAGCTGCAATACACATTCAACGGAGACTACACTCAGACAATTCTTCATTCTTGTGGGATAATTGACTGGACACCGGCTATCTAGCTAGTTACAGTCTACAAAGAGGTAGACCTGGAAACACTGCAGTATCAGAATTTTGGTCTTCAGGCACTTGGGACATTTAGAAACTCAACAACATTGCCTCAGCACACATGATTCATGCCATTCTGCAAGTACCTATCTATCACAACCTTCAGATACCAGGTAAGGCTATTTGGAAACCAACAACTGCGGGCTATTTCACCTGTGCTTCTGCTTGGAATGTAGTAAGGAAGAAGGGGGCCACTCTGCTCACTAATAGAATGATCTGGCACAAGAAAATATATTTCAAATGATCCTTCTGTTTATGGAGAGCTCTCAGAAATAAACTCCCCACAGATGACAGAGTTAAAGTTTTTGGACCTCTCACTGTCAACAGATGTGTATGCTACATTAAAGCCCAAGCAGAATCAGTTCACCATATTTTTAGCAGAGGTCATTTTTCCAAAGCTGTTTGGAAAATCTTCTCTGCTCCTACATGCTTTCTATTTGAGAAAATGCCCTTACACACTCTTCTAGTGAAATGGTGGATGCAAAAGAGTAAAAATAAAGTCCAAAAACTGCTATTGGATACCCTCCCTATTACCATCTGTTGGAACTTGTGGAAAAACATGTGTGGAGCCAAATATGGAAGCAGGCTATCTTCAATGGCCAGAGTAATTTTCTCCATTACTTCTGACATCAACATGCTGCTCAAATCCTTCTACCCAACTATTACCTGGCCTCTTGAATGGACTGTATTATACCATACTGCTGGAAACCTCCAGTTTCACACCAAAATCACCCAGGTCACTTGGCAAAAACTAAAAACTGATTTTGTTAAACTAAACAGTAATGGTAGTGCTTTGAACAATCCTGGTAAGATATGTGCATGGGCAATCATCATAAATCACCAAGGTGACTTCATTTATGTAATTGCATCTCCTTTGGGTGAAGGCACCAACAACCTTGCTGAAACTGAAGCAGCCTACCTGGGCATCAACTGGTGTACCAACAATGGGTTCACCAAAATCCAATTTGAAGCTGAATCTTCCCTATTGATTCACTAGTTGACAACTGCTGCAATACTACCTTGGAACCTTAGCATGAATGTTCAGAAGCTCAGAATCCTTTGCCAACAATGTGATGCCATCACCTATAGTCATGTCTACAGGGAAGCCAACCCTCCTGCTGACTCACTCTCCAAAATCAGCCATACTTTCCCTACCATCATCCATTACACCAGCCTAACAGATCTCCCTGCTCATATTAGAGGTCAGATACACTTAGACAAAATGGGTACCCCTGCCTTTAGACACAAACTGACTAAGAAACTCCAAGATCCATCAACAGAACCTTCCACCAACTCTTATGGATATGGTTGACATCATAATCTGTAGGGGAGCTGACCTAATTGTCCAATCAATACCAACACCACCATTTGGAGCCTCTTGGCAACTGCCAAATCTCAAATCCATCCTCGTATTAGCACCAAACCACTTCATCCTCTAGTCACCACCTCCCAGCATAACACAACTGATCCAATGGGCTTCCTCCAGTGTGTGGCATTAACACATATGGTGCTCAATCTACTGAAGGTTGTCCATTGCATTGGCCCAGTGTTCACCTCTTCTCAATCACACCCCAAACACCACCCTGATCAATCACTGCCTACCATCAACCTAACCACCATTCTACACATCTCCTCCTCCCCACCACCACTGTATCACAACACAATATCACACACATCACCTTCTAAAATCCACACAAACATACAAATAAACTCCACCTCACCTCAGTCACCAATCACCTTTCACCAACATCATCCAAATACCTCTCAATTCCATTCCACTCCAATTCACCCCAAATGCATCAGTAAACACAAGAACCTGAATGCAAAAACCCATGGATCTCATAGAAACAACAGAACCAAGGATCTAAGCATTAAAGTTCAGTTTTTCTCTAATATTGTTTTCTTTTTTTCCAGGTTTCGTACTCTTCAGGTTCAATCAATTGGTATATTATCAGAGTGTGGTATTAGCATCCATGATGCTCAGACTTTTGGAAAGATACCAATTGGTTGAAGTAAAATACCACTGGATTGACTCCAACGGACAGATCTTTATAGAACATTCCACCACTGCCAAGAATAAAGCAGCAGTCCTAGCTACACCTCTCAATACCCCAACTGAACACCCCCTTACCTTTTTTCTACAGATTCCCAGTGGAGTGCAACCAACCCCCTCCCAGATATCCTCACACCACAATGTTGCATTAGTTTACCCCCTGAATATCATCTCAGCCATAGCTGCTACCACAAAACCCCCCTCACAACTCATAATAACCATCAAGTAACTACCCACAAAGAGATTGAGATGCCCACAAATCCTAAAATCCATCTGTACCCTTAACCAGTCCTATTTCACACCCATTCTCTGTTTTCAAAATCCACAAGAACCTGGAAACACATCAATTTTTTGCTAACACGTTTGCTATTTTTTGCAGGTACATTGAGAAGTCTTGGTCAATTGTTGCATCTAAGATGCTCATTCTACTGAAAATACACCAATTCACCCAAAACTCCCAATCAATTTTCTCAAATGAAGGACAAGTTTTCAGTTTTTGGACACACAGATACCCAAAATATTTATAGAACACAGTCATCAGTAGCTCCACTCATGATACCCCTTGTTTGCTCACAACAAATGCCATCAGAAGATACCACCACAGATGACATACCAACAACAGTCAAATGCATATTTACCAACTTTCATGCAGCAGGCTCACTCACAGCAGCCTACCATCCTCACATGCCTTCAACAAGAATCTCCTAGGGGCTCAGACCTAATTTTCCTGCCCTGTTCACCCAGCTTTTCCCAGCAGCAGAGGCCCAGAAGCCAGAAACATCCACTCAAGTTCTAAGCTTTCCTTGTTAGTCCAAGCAGGACAACGTTCACTCTCCTCTGTCAGAAGCACCAGTCAGCAGCAAATCCACAGCCCAATTTCATGGGCCTTTTGTCAACTATCTTTAACCTGGCTTTCTTTGTCTTCAATGTCAAAGAAAGGCTGAAGATAGTTCCCTCTACGATCACATGTTTTTTGTCTCATCTCATAGGGATTTTCTATATTTTTACTGGATATGGAACTTGTTGTATACAGAAGATGATCTTCTAACTCTCTTGTTTAGTAGATTTAGGATCTCTATTGAAATAGGCTTACTTCACTCTGATTTTGTTTACCCAAGTGTCTATCAATGTTGGATAGACATTTGTTTCATCACTATAGGTCTAACTTACCATAGCATTCATGGTTCACTTGCTTGTCATAGTTGGACGACCAAGTGTTCTTTCACCTTCGGAGGTTAAGTTTATGTCCCCCTCCACTGTTGTACTTTTATTGTTATATATATATATATATATATATATATATATATCAGCCCTAGGCACAATGCCTAGTGGAGTTTGAGAAAAAAAAAAGGTTAAGAGATGATATTTGAATAATCCATTTTTATATTCAAATATCTTAATTATAAAAAGAAAGTTAGCACTGCCTCTGTTTATTGTGAGTAGATTGAAAAGCTATTGTGGTCATGAGATATTACTCTTGTTCATGTTTAGAGAGTAAAAAATACGGTGTTTGGTATGAATGTTAGGACGATTATTTCAGATTCGAATTCCATAAGATCAATTAAAAGGAACATACTATTACGAAATTTTTTTCATACTCAAAGCTCAAAAAAGGAACTGCAAATGGCTATTGTCATATGCACATCATCAGAAAAACTCGAGTCATCTACTAAATGATTTCGACGAAAAAAAACAATAAATGATTTTCATTAACATCAAAGTCGAATAGTAATTTACTAATAGAATTCTATCTTGTATTCTAAATATGTAAAGTTCAACTCTTACCAAATTCTTTCCTTTTTTTATTCACTATTCAGGTCTCCCGTCTCCCCAAGTCCTTAAAAAAGAAAAAAGGAATATTAGTTGCTTGCTAGACCATAAGTCAAATAATACGGTACCCACTTCCGTCGACTCTCGTCGAGTTGAAGTCACTACTTGCATCACCAATTAATCAAGTAGCCCATGGGTATATTTGGTAAAAATTTATTATGTGTACTTGTTATTTATATCTAATCAATAAATGCACGGGATCTATTTAAAAAATAAATTAACATCATTTAATCATAATTAATTAATAAACATTATTACTCCACTAAATCACTTAGCTTTTGATATCTTGATACGGTTTGGTACAAATACTTAGTACGAGTAAGTATTTTCCGATTTAAAGATATCTCTTAGTACATCTTCTGGTCGTTTTCTATTTCTAAAATTTAAAAATAAATTTAGCTTCAAAGTTGGAATCAAAGTGTCCTACGCTTAATACCACAGCAAAAACTGCGTGCATCTTTGTGTTTGGTGTTAGGTAAAGAAAGAATATATTGCTCTCGTAATTATGTCAATCTAAATTTAGAAGATTATCCCCTTTGAAATTTATCGCATGATCCTTAAAAAAACAAAAATAATTGTTTTGAAAGTCCAATTAAGCACCAGATTTTGATTGGCAAAATGTCGATCGTGGCTCTGAGCTGCAATATTATCTATATCTGGAGTTGATTTTTTTAAAACTTGATTACGGTCATTTTTTTGTTTGATAAGACAAAAGTCATGTTTATTAGAAAAAAAAATTCTAAATATTATTTTTTGGTTTTTGATAGGTGAGTGAAGATATTTTTGACAAGAATATTATATTAAAAAAATAATAATATTAGCAAAGGGGAGAGTATCTTGTTGAAATTTTTTACTATTAAACAGAAATAATTTTGTCGAAGCGCTAGTTGGAAAAATAATATGAAGTTTAAAGTCAATATAGTTGTAAGGAAAATATTTTCTTTAATAACCAAAGAGCAGAAATGACTTTCTCGTGAAAATTATTTTCCTAAAAAATAACTTTAATCATACTAAACACCCGAAAGTTAAAAGAAGAAATGCAAATTTGAAAATTGTACATCATTTTGAAAGATTGAAATTAAATGTGTATTCCGGAGATTATCAATGCATGTTTTGGTTAAAAGATGAGATTTCTTGCGCTTATCTTAGTTTGTTCATTAATGACTACTGATGAGTAATGACCTTTCTTCAAGGAAAATTTTCAAAGAATTTTTATCCAAACTTAGGTTTTGTTAATTTTTGGCGACTTTCCTTGAAAGGAATTTCGCAGATGGAAAGGAGTACACTTTAGGTATTATCTGTAACTTTAATTTTTAATTCCTTAGAAGGAAATTCCTCGAGCTCTTCAAATTTGGAATACTTCTCAGTTTTATTCTTCTCTTATTAATCTAGACTAGAAATTTGATGATTTCACCCAACTTTCCTTGAGTTTTTTTGCTAATTGTGCAGATCCTATTTTCTATTTTTTTCAATTTCTTCCAATATTTACATGTTTTCAACTGATAAAGTCAAATGTCAATTAATTCGTTATTGTTTTTTATCTTATCCTTTTTTGGGACAGGGATTGCTATTTCTTAAGAAACTAATCTACCATAAATTTGTATATTTAATTAACCATACGTATTCGAAGTTCATTGGCCCGTGGAATTCAAATTCGTGTCGGGTATATCCGATCCACTAAAGGGATAGAGCGCTTCTTGTCAAGAATTTTTTATTTTTAAGGCTCGAACTCAAGGATAGCATGCTAGCGCATAATTGCTGATGAAAAGCCAGCAACTTATTTGGAGTCAAGTTTTGGCTTTCTCCTTTCCTCTTATTAGTCAGATAGGTTTTCAACCTATACAAGGCGCTGCTTACTGCTCGGCCCTATTCAGGGGGAACTTGAACCCTTAACCTCAGCCTTGCTCTACCATTAACAGCGGAGGAATTTCAATTATCTCATACAACCCCTACTGGTCTATAATTTAGTTATCAAATCACATTAAAATACAGATCAAATTATTAAAACAACCAATGGAAATTAAAGTAGTCATCATAATTCATAACGGTATGGAGAGTAAGGAAAAAGAAAAGACACAAGCTTATGAATTGTGACTCTTCCTTATCCAAAACCAACTTCCTTTTCTAGAAAAAATGTCTCATTTACAAAGCCAACTTTTTAACTCCAAAGTCTGAGGTCAAGGGGACTTGTGGATAGGAATAAGGATTTCCTTTTAGGTAAAGGGCCAAATATACCCATATACTTTCGAAAAAGGTTTTTAAATATTATTTGTTATACTACGAGTTCAAATATATCACTGTCACTATATTTTGGGTTCAAATATACCCCTCATTTAAATGGAGGGACACGTGTCATCGTCTCGTTGGCCAATACTAAATATCTCCTAATTAATTAAAAAGAAACATACCCATACCCGAAATATTTGTAAAAATCGCTTTAAAACAACTGAAAAAACTGAAAAATATTTTTTTATAAAAACTGAAAAAAAGAATTCAACAAAATATTTTTTCATTTTTTTATAAAGCAGTTTTTTTTGTAAAAACTGGAAAAAAAAGATTTTGTTTTAAAAACTGAAAAAAAGACTTTCCTAAAGCAGTTGACTACAGGTGCATTAGTTTTTAAAAAACAAAAATATTTTTTTTTCCAGTTTTTACAAAAAAATATTTTTCAATATATTCAGTTTTTTTAAAGCATTTTTTTTGTAAAAACTGAAAAAAAGACTTTCCTAAAGCAGTGGACTACAGGTGCATTAGTTTTAAAAAAAAAGAGAAAATATTTTTTTTTCAGTTTTTACAAAAAAATATTTTTCAGTTTTTTTAAAGCAACTTTTTTTTTTTGTAAAAACTGAAAAAAAAAAGATTTTGTTTTAAAAACTGAAAAAAAATACTTTCCTAAAGCAGTGGACTACAAGTGCATTAATTTTTAAAAAACAAAAATATTTTGTTGAATTATTTTTTTCCAGTTTTTATATTTAAAAAAATCAGTTTTTTCAGTTTTTTTAAAGCCATTTTTACAAATATTTCGGGTATGTGTAAGTGTCTTTTTAATTAATTAGGAAATATTTAGAATTGACTAACATGACGATGACATGTGTCCCTCCATTTAAATGAGGGGTATATTTGAATACAAAGTATAGCGGGAGGGGTATATTTGAACTCATAATATAACAAAGGATATATTTAAATATTTTTCAAAAATACATGGGTATATTTGGCTCTTCACCGTTTCCTTTTGTAGGTGACTTAATCATATAATCTAATAGAGTACATAGAATTATCTTATAAGGGTAAAGGGTGTTATAGAAACATTTCAAAGTGTCAAAACCTCAAGATGAATTGTAGTGAAATCCCATCACAATTAATATTTTAAGTCTTTTTATAAGTTGAGCACCCACCATGGGTGCGTTAGCTTTACAATGTTATACTAAAAAAAGTCTTTTTATAAGTTAGATATTACTATTTAGGACTTGTTGCGTCCTAACTACTAGTATGCTCGTTCTTGTTACTTTAGTTTGAGTTGGATTGATACCTAAAGGAATTTTTATATTTATATACACTATTTCAATCTTTATTACCCTCCCTGCTCAAATTTTAATATAATTATATATTATATACCCAATTATCAATTATGTACATTTTTAGGCATTTAATGATAATAATTAGTGTCCTAAAATTACTCTAACGTATCTTCTACTCCCCCACGTTTCTCTCTCCACAACCCCCCCCCCCTCCCCCCACGTATCTTGCACTCACCCACGTTTCTCTCTCCACAAACTTCAGTATCCCTCCATTAACCTATTTTCACTATTTTTTAAAAATTAGTCTATATTTTTTCACTCTTCTTCAAAAATCTCTCTCCATTTTTATAGATTCAAACTCTAAATACTCTACCACACACCTCCATTAACGTATGTTGCTTCCTTAACTTTTAATGAAGAAGAAAACACTTTCGAAGACGAGCCCTAATTCCAATAAAAGAGTAACAATTCCATTATTGACAGCCATTAAAAAGTTTTGAAACTTTGAATTCGAATTTGGGTTTTCAAAAAATCATTATTTGTTTGGATTGGATGTTGTTGTAAATAATTAAAAATATTATTTAGAGTTTATATCTCATTTTTTAGGGTATTTTGGTGAAGATTAGACTTGATTTTGGCTGAATTTCAGATTGAAACTCGAAAAAGAAGAAGAAGAAGAAGAAGAGAAGAAGAAGAAGAAGAAGAAGAAGAAGAAGAAGACATGACATACATTATACTTACGAAATTGTAGTAAAGTTGTAGTAAAATTGTAGAAAAATTGTATTATGTTGTTTATATATATATATTTATTTAAATATTGTATGAAAGTTGAACAATATTGTATAAAAATTGTATTTAAATTGTATGATATTGTAGTTATTTATAACTTGATAGAAATAACATATGAAAGCTGTAGATAAGTTGTAGATAAGTTGTATAATATATAATTAGTTGTATGAAATTTATTTTTACTATGTATAAATTAGATACAAAATATACAAAAGACATATTGTATAAAATTTGTATAAAAATTATATTTTAGTTATATGATATTGTAGTTGTATTTAACTATGTATAAATAATGTATAAAAGTTATAGATAAGTTGTGCTTTTACATTGTGCTTTTAAGCTCTTTGCCTAAACGTGTTAAAACTGTTTAAAACATTACTTAATTTCATGAAATACCTTGCAGCTTAATTCAGATCGACTTCTCATAAAAGGTAAACTTACCTATCTTCAGCATTACATGCCAGAAGGATTCCATCTTATTTTGCAGGGAAAAGTATAACCATTGTTGAGTATGATTGGTGGAATAATGCCCTCCAGATATATTCTATCAAACTAGCGTTGTCCTATTAATTATTACTCCTACCTAAAGAAAGTGAAAAGCATAGGATATAATTCTTTGAAAACGGGTGTCCTTCTGATTTTGTATTTTGAATAGCAACTTTAACAAGTTCTTAATTGGATAATAATTAAATAGACTTGATGGACAGGGAATAGAGTCAGATTCCCTTTCAAGGATTTAAATTAGAATTTTGGTTTTATCCTGAATCTTGATAAAAAGAATTTGTAAAAAGTTATCCCCAAATATTAACCTAATCTTCCTGTTAATTATAGAGAAATTCTTACTAAATTCCAACGTAAAACTGAAGGGTTAAAAAGAAGAAGAAGAAAAAGGATTAGAAGAAATAACATAAAATTGTAAGTACCATTAAGACATGGTTACGTGATCAACCAGATGAAAGAATTATCCATTGACTTGATCACTAAATTGCTACAAGGGTGGAAGATCTAGAGAGAAAAGGGGAAAGATGAGAGGAAAAAAAAAAAGTATAACTAAATTCCTTGATTGAAGGCACTAATAATGGATTGTGAGTCTTTTAAGGTGAAATGTATATATTTTGTAAACAAAACTTATTTAGGTCGGGTAATTAATTAAACGTGGATATTTTTTATAATAAAATTTCATATAGTGTATAGGAAGGTAAAAATCTTATACCTAAATTGGTAGCCCAATTTGAAGCTCATATGGCCATTGCCCACGTATTAACATTTTGTACTATACTAGCTAAGTTTTTTGGGTTTGTCTCCCTTCTTTCTTTCTTTTTTTTTTCTCAATTAGATTTTTTAGTATTGTGACTGAAAATTTTGGTGATCGTCAGGATTTAGCTAGAAATTCTGACAATCACCATAACTTGCTGAATTGTGGCAATCATCAGGAGCCGCTTTAAAATTCTCGCATTGGGCTTTTTTGTCAAAACTTCTGTTTTCGGGATAAAAAATCAATGGTAACACAAAAATATCCTATTTATGTCGTTCGCCCAATTTAGGTAAGATCCAGTTGATGTTGTATTTGTTTAGTTGTCCCTGTTACACGTCGACTAACTATATCATCTCCATATTCAACCGATAATATTGTTTCTTCTCCCACTGCAAGTTGGTAATTTCTTGGTTAAGTCGTACCACGGCAAAAACCTCGTTGAGCTTGCACAACATAGTAGTAATTTTTTATCTCCTTAATTCTTGAAGTCCTGTTATGACCTATGAATTAAGTCCTTTCATAAAATTTTAGCGAAGAGTTAACTTAAATAACCACTCACTCAGCCATTTAAACTAAAAATAGCCCTCCAACCTATAATATAAGTAAAATATATATATAATCGTATATAATTAGTGTGTGTATATATTTATCGGCTACTAAAATTAAATAGTAACCAACCGGCTATTTGCGTAAAGATTGTTGTGTCGTCAGGACATAGGCCCACTCTTGTTGAAGATCATTAGTTACTGAAGAATTAACCTAAATAGCCGTCCTATAGTCGGTGAATGTATAATATAAGTTTAATCCATATATAATATCTGTATAATCAGTGTATAATTTATGTATACCGACTAGAAAAAATAAATATTGAATCCGGCTGGTTGTTTATGTAAACATTCCTTAATTACTGGACTCTAGCCCGTGTGCAAACCAATGCCTGCTTATGTATCCAGCCCAATTCAGTGCCCAGATTTTGATATTAACAATTTCTAGCTATGTAAATACTATATTATATTACTCTTTCTTTGAATCCCACCATTCACAGATTTTTGGGATAAAAGGAGTAAAATTTAAGCTAAATATCCTTGTAGGAGAAGTACAAACCAGTTGAGAAAATGAGGTATAGGTGGGGGACATGAAAACTTCGCATGCTTCTTATGGTATTACTGTGGTTATATCAGAAATGGGCCATTCTTTGCAAGAAGATTGATAAACAAGTGCACAATTGAGAGGCTTGCTTAGTTGGTAAAATAGCTTCACTCACGTTTTTTAGCTTCACTCACGTCCATTAGGTCTGTGTTTGAGTCAATCTGAAAGGAAAGTGTGAAACATTATAGATACTACTAAATTGGGAGGGATTTAAAAAAAAAAAAAATACACAAAACCTATTGGAGGGCTTGTGTTTTGATAATTAAAGCAACAACCATATACTCTCTACATTTACCTAAAGAGACATTTGTCTATTCCTAATATATATTTTTCTCTGGTCCCAAAAGTTACACTAAGTCAAGCTTTCTTAAAAGAGAGAAGGATTACTTTCATACTTTTTTGTCTTTGGCATGTGTAGATTCACTTGATTCCAAGCACTTAAAAGCCAAAATTTAGTCGTCCCCATTCATTTAGTAGGTTGGTATTTAGCTAGACAAAGTCATTCACATCAAACTTTTTAAAGCAAGCGTATATAGATATTTATTTTCTTGTTACACAAAGTTAAACCATCTGGAGGAAAGTGTCTCTCTACTTCCACAAGCTAGGGATAAGGTCTGTATACACAATATTTTTTCCAGACCCCACACTATAAGAATATACTGAGTGCGTTGTTGTTGTATAATTTTTTTTTTTTATTTCTCATCCAGTGTCCGGATCCGTATTGGGGTCTGACTAAATCCGGATTCACACCGGGAGGTCTCACATTGGGAGTAAAGCGCTCCCTAATAAAGACGACTCTATATCCAGCGCACGAATCCAAGACCTCTAGTTCAGGATGAATTGGTGCTTATACCGCTCCATCACAACCGTTATTGGTGTTGTTGTACAAAGTTAAACCATATTCCTTTCACCGTTTGAAGTTTTCTTTTTTGAAATTATGTACCAAAGACAAAAGTAAGAAAGACAAGAAGAATTGGGGACGTAGTTGTACATATCAATACGTGCCATTGTTCTCAAGGTTGGACATCTAAATAAGTTCAATAATTGAATGGGAAAACCGCCCTTTCGAAATGACAATGATGTAAATGAAAATGATTGTGCCTTGCCTTTTTTTGTTCAACTTGCCTTCCATTACACTCCAATATATAGCTACTGTATGTATAATACTAGCATAACTCTTCTGTTCACCAACTCTAACTTTCTCAAACCAGGTCTTAGCCGTAGCTTTTCTGTACTTCGAAAAGCTTCATTCATTGCTCAAACTAAAAAATTAGAATAAAGTAGAAAAAAACACCCTTTCCCTATATATATATTAAACTCACCCTGCTCCAAATGTGGATGTAGAACTGAGTTTAGTGGATTCAATTGTACGTATAGCGTTCTTGACTCGAACTGCATGTGTGTACAAACTAAAAAAGTATGACTAAAATATATACATTTAATAACAAGATCACAATATTTAATATTCATCTCTACCTCACATTTATAATTTTCCAAAAGTGTTCCCAGACACTCAGACAACATTGCCTATTTCTACATAGGATACCATATGTCTGCTTTCTTGAATTGGCGGGTGGGGTGGGTGGGTGGGGGGGGGGGTTGTTTCCGTGTCCATCTCCTTCTCTTCCCATTTTCCATTTACTGAAATCAAGTAACACCATTTTTAATTTTCTTCTATCTAAGTGGGAAAATCACGTGTTCAGTTTTAATATCTTGTATAGAAAAAAATAAATCAACATCAGTCACTTCCTGATGAGTCAGCTAACTGGATTCACTTCCACAAACCTAAATGAGAAATATTGAGTTACAATTATGTTGTTACCGATCAACTCTTTAAGAAAATTTTATTCCCTCTGTAGTAATTTATACTTTTTAAAATGTATCATCTTCTCCTCTGAATCAGAGTTTAAGCTAAGATTTTGAGTTTATATGAACAGATCAACTTTATAATAAATTATTTATACATATTAAGTGAATATATTATCTTAAATGCAGAGTTTGAGCGCAAAAACTACTGAATTATATATGTCGAAGCCGTTATCGGAAACTGTGGCTCCGCCCTAGGATAACAATGGGGTGGTGCGGGGCGGGGCGGGTTGGAGAGCTCGCGGGGTGGGTCACGGGTTCGAGATATTTTTTTACCGAAAGCCTAAAGACCTAAACTAATGCCGCCTACTCTTATCTTTTCGTTAGCTTCTTTTCTGAATTTACTCAAACACCATATTCGTTTGAAATGTTTTGTTTGACTGACACTATGTGTCTGTTTTTATATCCAATTTGTGATTTTCTTTTTGATCGGATATCACTATCTTTGTTGCAGGTTTTCACATTAGGAAGCATGACACGTAAAGCGAAGTCCCTTTTTATTAACCAGGAGCAGAAGATCTTAGCGCATCTCACTTCTGCTCTTTCCTGTTAACATGTATGGTACGGAACGGGTTTAAATATTTGCGGGTTTATGCAGGTTTGTCCCACACCGTTTGTCATTCCTACTCCGCCTTGCTCTAAACAGCTCAAAGTTAAACTTGAAAAAACTTTTTTTTCCCTAACTTATCTAGTCTGGAAGAGAACTCGTTCGGTGGATCAAAAAGAAAATTTGTCTCAACGTGAAAAGATTAAACTTGAAAATAATAGGAACCATAAAACCTTATTTTAAGAAAAAAGAAGAGATTATGCTGTAATATTTTGTAAGATTCATCAATTCTGATAAATCATTGTCTTCTAGATAATATTGATCATTGCTATGTTTGACATGACTTTTATGTTTGATATGACTTTTGTACGTGGCGATAAGACATCAATTGGAGTCATCCAAATCTATCCTCGTAAACACTAAACAGATTCCGTTTATGTAAATAATAAAGTTTGTTTAGTGGCTTTCGACTTGATTACAGTCAAATCATAAAAGATCTATGGAAAAACCAAAACCAAGGAAGAAAAGCAGAAAGAAATTGATTTCTCATAATTTCAAATCATACATTGGCCTACACATGTATTAATGGCAAAAAAGATAAAAAGTTACTTTCTTATTAAAAAAACTCCAAGAAAATCTCTATTGGTTGATAAATTTTTGGAAGAAAATATTCTCACTGATATCATTACGTATATAGAAAGTGAAATATGATTGTACTTTTTGCTGTAGTTATTGTTTCTCTATTTCTTTTTCTTTTTTCTTTATGTTTTTCAATTGGCTCTTAATAATTTCTGCTGGACGTTAACTTCTAATTAGAAATTGAGCAGGTTAATTTATGGATCTCTGCAAAGAATAAGCACTAAGAACCACCCCCACCACCACCACCACCAAAGAAAGAAAAAATGAAAAATCGTGAATCATGATAACAGCCTTTTCTAAGTCAAACATCTACTAATGATTCCATCAGCAAAAATAAAGGGAGGAAAACAAAAAAAAAGGAAAAGGAACTTACCCTTCGCGGTTGCCCAATTAGTTTTGAGGGCGGAATCAAATCCCCCAAATGCCTTCTAGATTGACTCTATCGCACATGGCTTGCCTAGACAGTTTACCTTCTTTGTGTGATTTGCAGGCTATTACACAGGAGGTTTACCCAGTGCGCACCAAATATAGCGGTTGCAAATATCTCTCTTATCAAAAAGAAAAAAAAAGGAAAAAAGTATGAGGGGACAACCGTTCACCTAGAAAGCTTATGGAACTACAGATGCTGTTATTCTTGTAACGGATCTTAGGGGTAGTTTGGGTTATCGGTAGAAGAATACTAATTTCGATATTAAATTTTCAAATTTTATTTAGATAAGTTCAGCGACACTTATAAAAACAAAAAACATTACCGGTCTCTACTCATTAAGGGGTCATTTGGTAGGGTGTTTAAGAATAGTGTAGAATACAGTGTATTAGTAATGCAAGGATTAGTAATGCATGTGTGAATACCTAATTTTTGTACTGTTTTAACACCTCCTAAAGTCATTAGTGTTTTGTTGCTTTAATTATATTTTCCAATTTTTATGTCTTTGATTGCATATTTCCTATCATAAAAATACCAAAAAATAGTTTTTTTTTTTATTTGTGCATTTTAGGAATTAACTAACTATTCAATTGGTGAATTAATCTAGTTAATTGATCATTTGAATAAGTTACTTAATTAATTTATTTGTTTGTGTAAATTTAGTTTAATAAGTAGGATTAAGAAAGAAATTGGGCCAAATTTGAAAGAGAAAGTGGCCAAAAGTGCAAGATAAGGGGCTGCCTTTGAAAGGGTCCGGAACGACGTAGTTTTGCCTCAAAACTACGTCGTTTCATTAAGTGACCCAAGATCAAATCTCACCCATTGATCTAATGATCCATATTTGATCTCTCAAGAGGTATTTAAAGCCTCAAAAATCTGAAAAACTCCCTCATTTCCCCCATAACTCTTTCTCTCTTCTCTCTCTCTCTCTCTTCTCTCCGCCGCCACCGGAAATCACCCACCGGCGGCGGACCAGCTCCAAACACCTCCAAATTAACACCATGTAATCTCCACAACCTCCTCTTCCCATATCTCTAAACCAATTCCTTCAAAAACCCCTCAAACTCCTTGAATTTTAGATCTAGGAAATTTTAGCCGCCACTTTTTGGTCCAAATTCTTGAAGCTCCGGCCAACACCACCCTACAACACATACATGAATGGATAGAGCTCCACGAGACCTATCTTTTCCTACCCATTTTACCCCCAAAATCCCCGTCGCCGCCGGCCCGCTCCCCACCGCCGCCACGTCTCCACTGCACCACCTCCAAAATGCCCCGAACCCCCATCTTAGCTATTTTTCGACTCAAAGACACTCATTTATTTTGGTGAGATGCTGAAACGCATTTCGTTCTAGCATCTACCCGAAAGAAACGTGCGTTTCGGAGTCGGGTAGTCGCCTTTTAGCATCTCCGGCGTCTTCTCGTGGCTCGAACGGCTTCAAGTATACTTGTTAGGTATAATCGTCATCTCTTTAATTAATTTCTGATTTTTTATATTAGTATATTAGTTTTGATTTTTGATTTTTCTATTTTGGTTATTTCTTGTTAATTAGAGTTTCAAGTTAGGTTTATTTAATTAGTTATCTCTATTTAGTTTAGTGGTTTGTTAGATTTGTTATTGATTTAAACATGATCTTTAGTTATTAGTTAAATCGTTCACTTAGTTAGTCAATTATTTAGTTGTTGTTAGTCGTTGTCCGATTGTTAACGATGCTCGTTCTGTTTTGAGCATTAGTTTGTGAATTTAGTTGTTTGTTTAGTAATTAGTTTGCACAAATAGAATTCATTCCCATCAAGTTGATTTGAATACTTAGTTCAATTGCGTTTTTAGTCTCGTCTATGCTTTGTCAGTTCATAGTTGTCCAAGTTTGATTTGTGTTGAGCAAGTAGTTTGTTGTTGATGGTTAAAATCTGAAGTTTAGTTTATTTTATCACAAAATAGGATAATAGTAGCTTACTTTTACTAGTAGGGTGGCTGAAAGGATATTTTTTCTCCTTGTTTCTGACACAGCACATTTTCAGGCTGTTCTTTCACCTTTGGGACAGACCTTGAACAGTGTTTAGCACACAAAGTCAGTCTTTTGGACAGATTTTTGGTGAACCAAAATATGTCCAAAAATCTGACTTTATTTGCCTATTGAAAGGGCTGCTTTTCTCCTATAAAGGAGACTCTCTTACACTTAGAATAGGGATCCTGACTCACTGAAAAAGGCACACACTCGATCTTACACATATTGAAGGATCTTTACACACAATATACATGAGAGAGACTTTGAGCACAAAAACAACATAGAGTTTGAGAGCTTTTTTAATTGAGTTTTCTGAACTAAAATACTAAAAAGAACAAAGGTCCTTGAAGTTTAGTTTTTTTGGGGTTTTCCTTCTTTGAAAGTTTGTTGAGCTTCGAGGTCTATTCGGGTTAGTTTATCTGATTCTTTTTCTGTTGTTTGCCGTTGTCCCTTTGCTGTTTGTTGTTGTCACTACTGCTGATTTTTAGTTCATCCATTGCTGGCATTTTTTCTGCTATCCAGTATTTTGCTCTATTCAATAAAAATGCAAAATGGATAAAAAAGGATTGGGCAGTGGGTTGGCTGAAAGTTTAGTTTCTACTAGGCCCAACGTAAGTGACATAGGTCAGTGGTCCAATTCCTTTAAAAAATAAAAGTTGACTAAGTTCTTACATCCTAATTTATTGAAGTAGTTTTAAAAACAATCAGTTCTTTTTAAATTATTATTAAAATAACTTAATAATTTTCTTTCTTAATAATTTCAAATATTGATCATGTGTTCTTACATGATCCTTGGTTAATTTTAATAATAAAATAGTCATGTATGCACCTCCTCTCCTTGACTCCTTCAATATTAATTGTATTTAAACCATGTGTACCGACATGTTCTTTATTTTAGTACATATAATCAAATAAGGACCTTGTGTGCTTGCACGCTCCTAGGCCAAAATTATTAATTATTAAGCGGTACTAGACAATAGTAACTTAAGGCAAATAATACATATTTTATCCAAAAATAATTCAAGCCAATGTTTAGTCAATAAAAGCGACCGTGCTAGAACCACGGGACTCGGAGAATACCTTACACCTTCTCCCCGGTCAATAGAATTTCTTACTCGGATTTTGTTTTTGCAGACCAATAATAATAGAGTCAAATCTTCCTTTGACTAGGGATTCAAATAAAAGGTGACTTGGAACACCAACAAAATCAATTCCAAGTGGCGACTCTGTAAATAAAATAATCCCTACTCAATTTTGTCACTTTAATTGGAAAAACCCTTCAATCCATATAATATCATTTTGCGGGGTAGAAAAGGGGTGTGACAGCTCTGGCGACTCTGCTGGGGACTTCAAGAATTCGAGCTTGTACGTTGACTTTATTTGGCTTTATTAATTTTTGTATATATTGTGATTTATTTGGGCCTAATGTGTTACTCGTCGAGTTTTTACCGTTTTGATATTGTTGAACTGTACATATAAATTGTATCTTCTCTCACATTCCTCTGAGTCTTCTGATAATTAGTTATGTTGTATTTTCCTACCAGCATCACAAAATTTCTGTCTTGAGATAAAGCCAGTTAACCTACCAGCTTCTGGTGAAGGATTTAGTCACACGTGTTTAGGCAGGAGAGTCGTTAGCTAGCCAGTGCTGTTCTACTACTGGTGCCACTTGACGCTCCTCGGCTAGGGTTGTCCGCCTGAGTAAATCAGGTCTAGATACCATCTCCTTTATGATTTACAAACTTAGAAGAACAAGACACAAGCAATGAATATCCATAGTAGGCTACGCTTTATTTGCATCATGTGCATTTGACTTAGCAGCGCTCGACACAGGGGACGAGTTCTGTTTTAGGACAGACTTTGTTGAGATCATTATGTCATGTTATGTGCTACTTGTTGCATTATTTGGGAGGCTTGCATGTCGACCGGCTTTAGCATAAATCAGTTGAACGAACAGAGAAAAAAAATGATGTGGTCTAGTGCATATGGTTTTTAAAGATTAATTTTCAAAAAAAAAACAACAACAACATAGTCGATTTTAACCGAACTACGCGGGCCTGATTCTCACCGGATGTGAGATACGTAGGCAAACCTCATCGGTTCCGGCCCCAATTTTCAAAAACAAATTCAAAAATATTTTCCTTTTCATTAATTCCCTATTTACAATTCTTTCCTTAGAAAATCCAAAAAAAAAAACTAAATCCAAAAATATTTTTTTTATAGTCCCATAGTTTAGCTTTTATTTATTTATTTATTTATTTATTTATTTATATTCTTTTATAGAGTCAAAACCCAAGAAATCAGAATTTTTGTGTGTCAATAATATATTTGATCAAAGCCTAACCCCGTGTCTGGGTAGACAGGTATACCATGAGTGGGGAAAGAGGTAAGTCTGAAAAGAGGCCCAGATCAGAAGAGATACCAGATTTTTTGATTGTCGATCAGATACCACAATTGTTGTGGGATAGGTGGAGAGACTTTAAGGAATATGAGCGAAACCAGATAAAGAAATACTTGGGACATTTGGTTCACATGATTATGATAAAGCCCAGGAGGGATGTGATCGAAGCTTTGATTCCGCACTGGGATCCTGAAAATAATGTATTCCATTTTACCGACTGTGAAATGAC
This sequence comes from Nicotiana tomentosiformis, assembly GCF_000390325.3. Taxonomy (NCBI): domain Eukaryota; kingdom Viridiplantae; phylum Streptophyta; class Magnoliopsida; order Solanales; family Solanaceae; genus Nicotiana; species Nicotiana tomentosiformis. The sequence continues at coordinate 109,072,807 of NC_090818.1, forward strand.
TCCGACCTTGGAGGAAATCACCCATTTCCAGGGGTGGGGCCGCAATCTTTGCCGTCAAAGGCCCATAGTACCAAAAAAATGTGAACGAGGGTAGGTTCCTGAAGCTTTTAAACATAAATTACGGACAATATGAAGGTCTAGGAGGCAAATGGATTACGTTGGGCTTTTTGTTTCAGTTGTATGTCCTAGAATGCAATTTCAAAGGAATGTGGGAAAATTGAAATCAAAGGAAGATAAGGAAACATGGAAGGTACATAGAAGGTTTGCATTTATGGTCACTTTTTTGGGGCGTTTAGTTTTCCCGGAAAGAGAGGGACGCATTGACATCCGCTTGGCAGGTGTAGTTGAGGCTCTGACCTCAGAAGGGGGTGATTATACTTTGGTCCCTATGATTCTTTCTTGCATTTTTCGTGCTCTAACTAGATATAAAATGGGCGCGCGAAACTTTGATGGTTGCAACATTTTGTTACAGATATGGTTTTTGGAGCATTTCTATCGTCATCCTACGATCACTAATTTTAGTGAGCTATGGCCCAATCATACTTATGATCACCAGAAAAGAATTGACGAATGTGACTTACCAGAGGGGATTGGCGCCTGGAAAGAACTACTTCTTACTCTGTCTGCCAAACGGATCACTTGGAACTACGATTGGTTCTCCTCTAAAGAGGTCATTTGTGAGTCTGCATACCATTCTTATTTGGTACTCATAGGATTGGATGGTGTTCAGTCTTATGCTCCACTTCGGGTAATGCGCCAATTTGCACGACTACAGGAGGTGCCACCAACACGAGATATGAGCAAGTTCTGTTATGATTTTGGTAAAGATCAACCTCATGACGAAGAAGAAATTATGAAAATTTGGTATGCAAGTAAAGTCTCGGAGTTGAATGATATGGTAGAAGACCGAGATCGTGGAGAGGTGATCCCTGAATATATTACCTAGTTTCATGACCCTTCGTCGCTTAGAGATGGGCCTGAAGGGTCCAATAGGAGGAGAAATGATCAAAGAGCTATAGAAAGGTTAAAAGAGGAATTGGAGCATGCCCGGATGACCATATCCAAACAACAAGCCCAACTACAAGCCGTAGTCGCTCAGATTTATATAAATATTGAGAAAGATTATCAATTTACCTTACGGGTCATGGATAAAGATCTAAAGTATGCTAAAAATGAGGTGGCCCGCTTAGAAGAAGAACTGGCAAGCACTATTGGTTTAGTTAGAAGAGTTGAGGCAAACAAAAATGCTGAAATACATAAGCTGCAAGAAGACTTGAGTATCATTGAAGAGGATGCGCACCAACAACAATTGGAGTTTCATCAGCAGAGAGAGCAGTTTGAAAGAGAAAGGGCCCGTTGGATACACTCAAAGGGTCAGTTTCATGCACAATTAGAAGAAATAAAAAGGCATAAGGGAGGTCATCAGCATGCAGATTTTGAGGTAGAGCGGCGTCAGTGGATGATTGAGAGAGCTGTGCTAAACCGCCGTATTGAAGAATACGAGGGACGCGAGACTGAGATGGGTAACGCCCTCAACACTACCCAGATATGGTTGCAGAATTGTCACGTGAATATGGGGCAAGCTAGAGAGCAAGTACTTCAATTGGCAGAGAAAGCAGCATATATTCATGACGATCATCGTCATCTAAACAATGAGAAAGTTGGTCAACAGGCACGTGCCCTCGTTCCACAATTGCCGGCAGTGTTTCAGAATTTGTACGAGATGTTGGGGGGAGAGTGGAGGCCAAGGGATGCAGACCATTGATGATATCAGTTTAAGCAAGAATGCTATTGAAGATTAAAGTTTTAGTGCAGTCAATTAGTTTTTAGTTTCATTTTTCATTTGTCGTATTTTTAATTTTATATTTGTCGCATTTTCAGTCATACTTATGTCTTTAGAGTCAATTTGAATAATAGTAATAAAAAATAAAAAAAATAAAAAATATTATTATTTCCCCCTGAACTACGTAATGATCTGATTCATGCGGCGACATGATACGTAGGCAACCCACAAAAGGTTCGATCAAAATATTTTTCAATGATTCTAAGATGAGGGATCAAAATGAGGCGTGAGTGAAAAAAAAATGAGAAGAAAATAAGAGGAAAGAGAGCGTTAATAAGAAGCTACCTCATAAGCCGGAATGAAACATGAAGCCTCCAAAAGCATGTTAGAAATAGTGACAATGATAGGAGCATGGCACATTATGTGTGATTCATATCTATAAAATGCTTAACCCTAACACGTTTGTTGTCTCTTACGTAGTAAGCTTAAGGTGGTTGGTTTGTGGTGAAACTGGCAACACACCATTACTTCACTAGATCTAAGGGAGCAGTAGTAATGGCCAACGATGATGAGATCGAGCTGATCAGCTGACGACCCCCAGGGTCAATCAGTTGAACAAGAGTCGGAGGAAATAAGAAAATTGAGACAGCAATTGTCTGATGTATATCAAGCTTGGGTGTCTGGTCAGCCTCCACCCCGTGGTCCCTCAGAGGGAACTTCCACCGTACCCCTGGCTACTCAACCACCGCTCCATACAACGAGCGACCACATCCTACCACCAGGGTATGTGCCAAACTACAGCCTCCACGTTGCTCCTGGTACCTCTAATGTGCGACCTCCAGTCGCACCGGTCAGGAACACTCCTCTAGTCGTGTCTGGCGCACCGGCATACACAATCCCGCCTCCACCTCCTGTGACGAGGCCAATCAACGAGCCACCATCTCATGCTTATGATGGCCAATACTACTCTCCAAATATGGCTTTCGGGGTCTCGGCTCCATATAATCAGACTCCTCAGTACAAGTCACAAGTGGAAAATGAAAAGCCTGCCAAGACGGTTGAGCCGGATGAGATGGCCGGGAAAATGAAAAGTCTTGAACAAAACATAAAGAACATACAGGGACTAGGGGGTCACAAAAGTGTTTCGTTCAGTGATTTATGCATGTTCCCTCACATCCATTTGCCACCAGGGTTCAAGACCCCAAAATTCGAGAAATATGATGGACACGGCGACCCTATCGCCCATTTGAAAAGGTACTGCAACCAGCTGAGGGGTGCAGGTGGAAAAGAAGAATTGCTGATGGCTTATTTTGGAGAAAGTCTGGTGGGGGTAGCCTCCGAATGGTTCATTGACCAAGATATCTCTCACTGGCATGTCTGGGATGACATGGCCCAAGCCTTCGTCAAACAATTTCAATACAACATAGATATTGCGCCGGATAGCAATTCCCTGTCCAATATGAAGAAAAAGCCGACTGAAAGCTTTAGGGAGTATGCGATCAAGTGGAGGGAGCAAGCAGCTAGAGTTAAGCCACCCATGGATAACCACGAGTTGATCACTGTTTTTCTGGAGGCCCAAGAGCCTGATTACTTTCAGAACATGATGTCCGCAATGGGTAGACCTTTTGCGGAAGCGATCAAAATAGGAGAAATGGTCGAAAATGGCCTCAAGACTGGCAGAATTGTAAGTCAAGCTGCTCTCAAAGCCACCACCCAAGCTATCCAAAATGGGTCGGGAAGTTTGGCAAATAGAAAGAAGAGAGATGAAGGGTCCATGATGACTTCGGGATCTAGGGAAGTTCAAAGAGGGGCATCGCACCTTTATGTGCAAGTTCAGCAGGGCAATCCAGCTACCCTCAACATTACTATCCCCCGCCAATTCCTCAGTACTCTGTGGGACCGCCACAATATACAATGTTTAATGCTCAATCATATGCTCGTCCTCCCAATCAACAGGTACGGGCACCAGCTCTAAGATTACCCCGACCTCAGCAGCAAAATTTTCGGGCACCCTACAATGCTCGTCCTAGACAGGATTATGGTCGAGAGCAGAGGCCGGTGGAAAAATTTACTCCATTAGCGAAATCATACTCTAGTCTGTTCCAGAAGTTGAAGCAGATAGGCGTGATTGGACCCATCGCTCCCCACCATATGCATCTCGATTCACATGGATTTCAAGCAAATGCTAGATGTGAATATCATTCAGGTGCTCCGGGGCATAGCACTGATGACTGTTGGACCCTGAAAAGAGCCATAGAAAGACTCATTGTTGAAAAATTGATTGTAGTCACGAATGGCGAGGACCCTCCTAATGTGACCAATAACCCGTTGCCAGTACACAATGATGTTCATTTTGTGGGAATGATTGGCCGAGATCATGAATACAAGCCAGTTGGTCGAGCAGAAATGACAGTGGTAACGATTCAAGAGGGAACCAAACTAGAAGTAAGTCCAAGCCCAGATGCACCGTTGATTGTGAAAGGCGCCCAAAGCTCAGAGAGGGCAACTTTATTTGTTCCAAAAGTCTCGAGGTTAGAAGTTCGCTCCAATGTTCCAAGCCCAAAGTTATACGTCCTTGGAGGTCACCCCATCACAAAGGAGAATCAGGGCGGTACGACGGGTATAATAGAGCCGATCATAATCAAGCCTGCCACACAACCCCGTGTAACAAATACGAAAACCATCCCTTAGAACTACAACAAAACTGTAGTAACCTACAAAGGCAAGGAAATCATAGAAGAAGTGGGGGAAACTAGAGGTTTGACTCGATCAGGGAGGTGTTACTCTCCAGAAGAGTTGAGGAAGGCTAAGCAAATCAGAGAAGGCCAAATGCCAATAAAGAAACCGGTCACTGAAGAAGAGGCGGAGGAGTTTTTGAAAAAGATGAAAGTTCAGGATTACTCAATCATTGACCAGCTGAGAAAGACTCCTGCCCAAATCTCTCTGTTATCTCTGCTCATACACTCAGGAGAGCATGCCCGTGTACTAATCAAAATCCTGAACGAGGCACATGTCTCAGAGAATACCACCGTGAATCAGTTAGAAAAGATAGCCAATAGATTTTTTGAGGTGAACAGAATTTCCTTTACTGATGATGAACTTCCTGAGGAGGGAGCCGGTCACAATAAGGCTTTGCATTTGATTGTCAAATGTGAGGGGCATTATGTGAAGCGAGTCATGGTTGATGGAGGCTCGAGTGTAGATGTATGCCCTCTCTCTACCTTGCAAAGTATGAAGATCAATACAGACAGGATCCGACCCAGCAATGTTCGCATCCGGGCTTTTGATGGCTCAGCGAGAGATACCATTGGGGAGATCAACCTCACCATGACGATTGGGCCTGTTGATTTTGAAATTGTCTTCCAAGTAGTGGACATGGAAACTTCTTATAACTTTATTCTTGGAAGGCCATGGATCCATACGGCCCGAGCTGTGCCATCCACCTTGCATCAGATGCTCAAATTCGAGCATGACAGGCAAGAAATTATTGTTCATGGAGAAGACGAGTCATCCATTTATAAAGACCCGTTAATCCCCTGTATTGAGGCCAAGGAAGGATGCGAGTCTATTGTCTATCAGGCTTTCGAAGTAGTTGCTGTGGACCATGTTGAGGAAGGAAAGCCCATTCTGCATCCTCGTCTCTCCGCCACATCTGTAATGGTGGCTGCACTTATGATGAGACAAGGTTATGAGCCAGGAAATGGTTTGGGGGCATCATTGCAAGGAATTTCAGAACCCATTTCTCCGTTCAGTAACAGGGGTACTTTTGGTTTAGGCTTCAGGCCAACACAAGCGGACGAAGACAAAGCCAAGCACCGCAAAAAGTACGGGTGGGTCTTGCAGCAACCTATCCCTCACATTTTCTGCACTTTTGTCAAGCCACGATTCAAACATGGTCAAAATTCCTCGGCGCATGCAAACATTGATGAAATTTGCCATGGCCTCAGCGAGATGTTTTCTGAAGTGAATATGATCCAGGCTGGTGAAGGCACTAGTCGTGTCGATATGCAACTAATTGGTCCAGAAACCATGCTCAATAACTGGGAAGCAACTTCTCTCCCCACAAGGAAGGAGTTTTGGTAGTTGACTTTTGCAGCTTCTTTCTTTTGTACTTTGGGTTACTTTGAGGGTTGTAATCCAAATATCTTAGTATGATTATTTTATCCTTGACGTTAACCCCTCTATCCTTTCAAATTCAATGAAATGCAGTTCAGTTTCGTATTAAAATTTTGTATCTTTTCCTTCTTTTTTTTCTAATTCCTACCATTTTATTTCCATTTCAGTTTTGTTAATGCCGGCTTTAATAACATGACATGTATGCGGAATTCACGCCCAGATCTCAAAAAGTTGTCTAATTTCAAAATAATGCATCAAGAGGTCGATTATGATAAAGATAAGGTTGCTGAGGAAATAAAAAGAGAGTTGGAACAATTTGAAAACAAGCCCAGGCCCAACCTCAATGAAACTGAGCCAATTAATAATGGAGGTCATGAAGAAGTCAGAGAAACAAAGATAAGCATTCATACTGAACAAAAAACTAGAGATGCCTTGATTCAACTCTTATTTGAGTATAGAGATATGTTTGCTTGGTCTTATGATGATATGCCGGGTTTAAGCGCCAATTTAGTGGTTCATAAGCTTCCTACGTATCCTGATTTTCCACCAGTCCAACAGAAGTAACGTAAATTTAAAACGGACATGAGTGATAAAATCAAAGAGGAAATAATGAAGCAATTGAGCGTCAATGTTGTCAAAGCCGTACGATACACCACCTGGGTGGCAAATGTTGTGCCCGTGCCAAAGAAAGATGGAAAAACTAGAGTCTGTGTTGACTACAGAGACCTGAACAAAGCAAGTCCGAAGGATAACTTTCCTTTGCCGAACATCCATATTCTTGTAGATAATTGCGCAAAGCATGAGATACAGTCGTTCGTGGATTGCTATGCTGGGTACCACCAGATTCTAATGGATGAGGGTGATGCAGAAAAGACCGCTTTTACCACTCCGTGTGGTACCTATTGTTACAGGGTCATGCCATTCGGTTTAAAGAATGCAGGGGCAACTTACATGAGGGCCATGACCACCATTTTTCACGACATGATGCACAAAGAGATTGAAGTATATATCGATGATATCATCATAAAATCAAAGACACAGGCTGATCACGCGCACGATTTGAAAAAGTTCTTCGAACGTCTTCGAAGGTATGAACTTAAGCTCAATCCAGCCAAGTGTGCATTTGGGGTTCCATCTAGGAAACTCCTCAGTTTTATAGTCAGTCAAAGAGGAATCGAAGATAAATTCCATTCGAGATCTGCCACCCCCGAAGAACAAGAAGGAGGTCATGAGTTTGCTCGGGAGGTTAAACTACATCAGTAGGTTCATTGCTCAGCTCACAACCACGTGCGAGCCCATCTTTAAGTTGCTGAAAAAGGATGTTGCAATCAAATGGACGGACGTTTGCCAAAATGCTTTTGACAGGATCAAAGATTATCTATCAAAATCCCTTGTACTGGTCCCACCTGAACCTGGTAGGTCTTTGTTTTTATATCTATCGGTGATGGATAATTCCTTTGGATGCGTTATGGGAAAACATGATGCAACAGGCAAAAAGGAACAAGCAATATATTATTTGAGCAAGAAGTTCACCAATTATGAGGTTAAGTACACCCTTTTAGAAAGGACATGTTGTGCCTTGACTTGGGTCGCTCAGAAGTTGAGACATTATATTTTGGCCTATACTACTTACCTCGTATCTAGAATGGATCCTTTGAAGTATATCTTCCAAAAGCCAATGCCCACTGGCAGGCTCGCAATATGGCAAATCCTTCTCATAGAGTTCGACATCGTCTATTTCACTCGGACCGCGATGAAAGCACAGGCTTTGGCCGATCATTTGGCAGAGAATCCAGTTGATGAGGAGTACATGCCACTTACCACATACTTCCCAGACGAAGAGATCAACTCAATAGAGGAAGTAGTTCCAGACGACAACCCTATATAGAAATTGTATTTTGATAGAGCTGTCAATATCAAAGGAGTTGGGATCGGGGCAATCCTCATCTCACCTATTGGACAGTATTACCCTGTAACGGCCAGACTTCGGTTCTTCTGTACCAATAATACGGCAGAATACGAAGCCTGTATCATGGGTTTGAAAATGGCCCTCGATCTGGATGTGCGTGAATTATTGGTTATGGGAGATTCTGACTTGCTTATCCGGCAAGCCCAAGGCGAATGGGAGACTCGAGACATCAAGCTTATTCCATACAGACAATGTGTACAAGATTTGAGTAAAAGATTCAAATCTATCGTGTTTAGGTACATTCCCAGGTTTCACAACGAGTTAGCCGATGCTTTGGCTACTTTAGCCTCGATGCTCCCTTATCCGGGAAACACTCATATCGATCCACTAGAAATCAAAGTTCGGAATCAACACGGTTACTGCAATACAATTGAGATAGAACCAGATGGTGAACCATGGTATCATGACATAAAACGATTCCTGAAAATAAGAGAATACCCAGAGCATGCCAAGGGAGATCAAAAAAGAACTATAAGGCGGCTCGCCAGCGGCTTCTTCCTGAATGGGGAAAGTTTGTACAAAAGGACCCCAGATTTGAACTTGTTGAGATGCGTAGATGCCACAGAAGCTGAGCGGATCATGAGTGAAGTGCATTCGGGGGTATGCGGACCTCACATGAATGGATATGTTTTTGGCGAAGAAGATTCTGCGGGCAGGGTATTATTGGCTTACAATGGAGCGAGATTGCTTCAGTTTTGTTTGCAAGTGTCACCAATGCCAGATTCATGGTGACTTGATTCACTCGCCACCTTCGGAGTTGCATCCCATGTCCTCTCATTGGACTTTCGTTGCTTGGGGATGGATGTTATTGGGCCAATTGAGCCAAAGGCTTCAAATGGGCATAGATTCATTTTGGTTGCCATTGATTACTTCACCAAGTGGGTGGAGGCCGTCACTTTTAGAGCAGTCACCAAGAAAGCAGTGGTAGACTTTGTTCATTCCAACATCATCTACCGTTTTGGTATCCCAAATACCATTATCACTGACAATGCATCCAATCTCAATAGTCATTTGATGAAGGAGGTATGCGAGCAATTTAAAATTATGCATCGCCATTCTACCCCTTAACGGCCAAAAGCCAATGGAGCTGTTGAAGCGGCGAACAAGAACATCAAGAAGATTCTTAGGAAAATGATCCAAGGTTCCAGACAATGGCATAAAAAGTTGCCTTTTGCTCTTTTGGGATACCGCATGACTGCTCGCACATCTGTTGGTGCAACTCCTTATCTGTTGGTATATGGAACGGAAGCTGTAATACCGGCTGAAGTCGAAATTCCCTCTCTTCGGATCATTGTAGAGTCGGAGATTGAAGATACAGAATGGGTAAAGACCCGATTAGAACAACTAATGTTGATTGATGAAAAATGGCTAGCAACAATGTGCTTTGGCCAGTTATACCAGCAAAGAATGGCACGCGCCTACAACAAGAAAGTGCGTCCAAGGCACTTCGAGGTAGGCCAACTCGTTCTGAAACGCGTTCTTCCACACCAAGTAGAAGTTAAAGGAAAGTTTGCCCCAAACTGGAAAGGACCCTATATCATCAAGAAAGTGTTACCAAAAGGGGCCTTACACTTGGTAGATGAAGAAGGACGGGTACCAGACATGACTATTAATGCAGATGCAATCAAAAGATATTATGTCTGATATATACCCACTGTGAAACTTTCACGCATGATTTTCTTAGATCGAGATGACGAAGGCTACCATTGCTCGCTATTCCAAGCAAGTGTCACCCTTTTGTTACCCCTTTTAAGCTGTATTTTTCTTCCTTGTTTTCCATTTTTTGGAACCTGTGTACTCAAAAAAAAATGTCAAACAATAAATTTTTTGAGTCATTGAACTACGTCCGACCTGATTCCTAAATGATACGTAGTCATCCTTACCCTGGGTTCGGTCCCATCGCAACAAAAATCCATATTCCCAATACTCCAAAACTGGGGCAGAAGTTTGTTTTTATATTACGGTTTTTCCTATAGAAACAATTTCAAAAGTTATAATTCAGTTCCAGGTTCCTTTCGCCTTTTACTGTTAAGAACTTCTGATCGATCTTTGAGAATACTTGAAGTCCCCATGCCAGGGCATTGGCCAACCTTCCGCATGTCGTATCTTAGTAAAAAAAAGGATAAAAGAAGAAATGAGAGAGTCTTATCGGTGAAAACCCGTATGGGCACTGTAAGGCGACAGTGAGCAGAGAAATGCAAGAGTCTTATTGGTGAAAACCAGATGGGCACCATAAGGCAACAGTGATTAGAGAAATAAGAGAGGTCAGTTAGCGAAAACCCGCAAAGGGCGCTACTGGCCGAATGAGGGTCTTCGATGCTCCTGCATGAGCACAACCAAGACAGTTTCAAGATGAACATTTGCGACGTATTTTGAGAATTAGACAACTCAGACAGATCAGGCGTCCAGCCCAAAATGCATGTCATGATTCATTGAAGTCGGCACATATCTCCAGATAAGTTTCCTTATTTCTCTCCCCGAAAGGAAAACCTTTTATTTAGACACAATTTATTTTTCACTTCCAATTGCTCTTCTATTCTTTTCCATAATTTTTCTTAGATTCCCTTTCGGTCTAATCTTGCATCAAAAGCAAAGCAAAGATGGCTGCAAAACTGTTTACAGTTTTCCCGTAATACCGAGCACAATTTGGAGCATATACGGCATTGACGAAGGCAGGAATCCATCTGTGATCTCTTTTGATAAGGCGGACAAAGTGTCTCAAAGAAACTAAAAAGGTCGCCTAAGCAAGACTTGCTTCATGGGAAAAGTTGATAAGCACTACAGACAGAAATTGGTTCCGGGTGCAAGACAACTAAATTTGATTTTGAAGGAAAATTGCCTTGCCTAAGGTACAAGGATTAGTGGTACCATGGACATCCGGGTATGAAACAGCCAGGGGCAACGTCAGAAAGACAATGTCTCTAGAAGCGATACAAAGAACCCGGGAACCTCGGTACCACACTGACAAAATCAGTTCTTCGACAGCGGAGTGGTGAATTCAAACTAATCAGGGCATCAAGGCCACAAACTGACCACCACTTTAAAAACTTACAAATTTTTCTTTGTTTGAAGCAGGATCAAAGCAGTGAAGAATGGCGATTCTCAAAGGGCGAATGTCATCAAAGGTAAGTTCCTCAAAATCTCCACTTTCCTTTATTTGCAGCATGCATCATTACTGTCCACACCTCCCATTTTCGTAGCTTAAACCAGGTAGAACTTTCTCGCCTAGGGGGATTCAGCTCCTAGTTTCCGGGTAGAAGTACTTTTCGCTCATATGTTTTACAGTAGCTTAACCCAGGTAGAACCTTTTTCGCCTAGGGGGATCCAGCTCATATTTTCGGATAGAAGTACTCTTCGCCCATGCATGGTTTTTACAGCTTAACCCAGGTAGAACATTTTCGCCCAGGGAGATCCAACTCATCGTTTCCGGGTAGAAGTACTCTTCGCTCAGGCTGTTTTTTGTAGCTTAACCTAGGTAGAACCTTCTCGCCTAGGGGGATTCAGCTCCTAGTTCCGGGTAGAAGTACTTTTCGCTCATATGTTTTACAGTAGCTTAACCCAGGTAGAACCTTTTTCTCCTAGGGGGATCCAGCTCATATTTTCGAATAGAATTACTTTTCGCCCATGCTTGTTTTTCATAGCTTAACCCAGGTAGAACATTTTCACCTAAGGAGATCAAACTCATAGTTTCAGGGTAGAAGTACTCTTCGCTCAGGCTGTTTTTCGTAGCTTAACCCAGGTAGAACCTTTTTGCCTAGGGGGATTCAGCTCATAGTTCCGGGTAGAAGTACTCTTCACTCAGATGTTTTACAGTAGCTTAACTCAGGTAGAATCATTTCGCCTAGGGGATCCAGCTCATATTTTCGGGTAGAAGTACTCTTCGCTCAGGCTGTTATACGTAGCTTAACCCAGGTAGAACTTTTTCACCTAGGGGGTTCCAGCTCATATTTCCGGTTAGAAGTACTCTTCGTCCAGGTTTGCTTTTCGTGCCAGCCCCTAGTTACACTTCTTTCAGTAATACATGGTACCAACCCCTGGTTACACACCTTTCAGTAATACAGGGTGCCAACCCCTGGTTATATTCCTTTCTGTAATACAGGGTACCAACCCCTGGTTACACTCATTTCGGTAATACAGGGTACTAACCCCTGGTTACATTCCTTTCGGTAATACAAAGTACCAACCCCTGGTTACATTCTTTTCTGTAATACAGGGTACCAACCCCTGGTTATACTCATTTCGGTAATACAGGGTACTAACCCCTGGTTATATTTCTTTCGGTAATACAGGGTACCAAACCCTGGTTACATTCTTTTCGGTAATACAGGGTGCCAGCCCCTGGTTACACTCCTTTTAGTAAAACAGGGTACCAACCCCTGGTTACACACCTTTCAGTAATACAGGGTGCCAACCCCTGGTTACACTCCTTTCTGTAATACAGGGTACCAACCCCTGGTTACACTCATTTCGGTAATACAGGGTACCAACCCCTGGTTATATTCCTTTCGGTACTACAGAGTACTAACTCTTGGTTACATTCTTTTCGGTAATACAGGGTACCAACCCCTGGTTACACTCATTTCGGAAATATAGGGTACCAACCCCTGGACACATTTCCTTTCGGTAATACAGGGTACTAACCCCTGGTTACATTCCCTTTCGGTAATACAGGGTACCATCCTCTAATTCCATTTCCTTTGGTAACATAAGTTACTTCCCCTCGTGGTTGCATATCCTCACATAGTTTATATTACTCCTGTTGTCTTCATTTCAACAAATTAGATACTTTATAGCTTTCTCTAACTCACAAAATTTTCCTAGTGCCAAACTAGGGCAGAAAAAATTTGTTTGTTTTGTTCGTCTTTGATGGCTTTGCAGGCCCCGCCGCATAGCACAAGTGACGAATAAAGCTTGCAGTTGCAGCTTTCTTATTAGAATAAAGAAGTTTTTTGGTCACAAGATAGTTGGAGTTAGCTTGGATAATGTGTCAGCAGCCCAGCTTCTCGAGTTTCATTTTCTCGAATTCTGATCCGGAAAGCAAGCAATAGAGAATGAGCCCTGATCTTTTCTTCAAAGAGCATCGAGATCCAATCTAAGGTCAACACAAGCAAGCAGGTCAAGAATCAAGATTTGACTCCACAAGACACATAGATTAGGAATTTTGTAACTCTTAGTTTCTAGACATATGTAGTTCTTTCTCTTTTCCATTTGATGCAAGCAGCAAGTAACAGTAACAACAACAACAACAACAGCAACAACAGTCTTAAATCTAGTGTCTGGTAGTCCCAGCTACCAAATTTTCCCAGAACTACACTGACCTGATTCCTCTAAATAAGGATATGTAGGCTACCTCGGAAGCAGGGTTCGGTCACCATTTAAAAAAATGCTTTCATTGGAGTAATATGTGAGCAAAAATTAGCCATGACATTCACTTTTCTTTGCACGAAAACTCTTCATGTTCTCGAGCAAAGAGGGGCAGCTGTGAATTCCTAATTTTTGTACTGTTTTAACACCTTCTAAAGTCATTAGTATTTTGTTGCTTTAATTATATTTTCGAATTTTTGTGTCTTTGATTGCATATTTCCTATCATAAAAATACCAAAAAATAGTTTTTTCTTTATTTGTGCATTTTAGGAATTAATTAACTATTCAATTGGTGAATTAATCTAGTTAATTGATCATTTGAATAAGTTACTTAATTAATTTATTTGTTTGTATAAATTTAGTTTAATAAGTAGGATTAAGAAAGAAATTGGGCTAAATTTGAAAGAGAAAGTGGCCAAAAGTGCAAGATAAGGGGCTGCCCTTGAAAGGGTCCGAAACGACGTAGTTTTGCCACAAAACTACGTCGTTTCATTAAGTGACCCAAGATCAAATCTCAACCATTGATCACCCCTTGATCTAATGGTCCATATTTAATCTCTCAAGAGGTATTTAAAGCCTCAAAAATCTGAAAAATTCCCTCATTTCCTCCATAACTCTTTCTCTCTTCTCTCTCTTCTCACCGCCGCCGTCGGAAATCACCTACCGACGGCGGACCACCTCCAAACACATCCAAATTAACACCATGTAATCTCCACAACCTCCTCTTCCCATATCTCCAAACCAATTCCTTCAAAACCCCCTCAAACTTCTTCAATTTTAGATCTAGGAAACTTTAGACGCCACCTTTTGGTCCAAATTCTTGAAGCTCCGGCCAACACCACCCTACAACACTTACATGTATGGATAGAGCTCCACGAGACCTATATTTTCCTACCCATTTCACCCCCAAAATCCCCGTCGCCGCCGGCCCGGTCCTCACCGCCGCCCCGGCTCCACTGCCTCACCACCGCCAAAATGCCCGAACCCCCATCTTAACTATTTTTCGACTCAAAGACACTCGTTTCTTTTGGCGAGATGCTGAAACGCATTTCGTCCTAGCATCTACCCGAAAGAAACGTGCGTTTCGGAGTCGGGTAGTTGCCTTTTAGCATCTCCGGCGTCTTCTCGTGGCTCGAACGACTTCAAGCATACTTGTTAGGTATAATCGTCATCTCTTTAATTAATTTCTGATTTTTTATATTAGTAGATTAGTTTCTGATTTTTGATTTTTCTGTTTTGGTTATTTATTGTTAATTAGAGTTTCAAGTTAGGTTTATTTAATTAGTTATCTCTATTTAGTTTAGTGGTTTGTTAGATTCGTTATTGATTTAAACATGATCTTTAGTTATTAGTTAAATCGTTCACTTAGTTAGCCGATTATTTAGTTGTTGCTAGTCGTTGTCCGACTGTTAACGATGCTCGTTCTGTTTTGAGCATTAGTTTGTGAATTTAGTTGTTTGTTTAGTAATTAGTTTGCACAAATCGAATTCATTCCCATCAAGTTGGTTTGAATACTTAGTTCAATTACGGTTTTAGTCTCGTCTATGCTTTGTTAGTTCATAGTTGTCCAAGTTTGATTTGTGTTGAGCAAGTAGTTTATTATTGATGGTTAAAATCTGAAGTTTAATTTATTTTATCATAAAATAGGGTAATAGTAGCTTACTTTTACTAGTAGGGTGGATGAAAGGATATTTTTTCTCCTTGCTTCTGACACAACAGATTTTTAGGCTGTCCTTTCACCTTTGGGACAGACCTTGAACAGTGTTTAGCACACAAAGTCAGTCTTTTGGACAGATTTTTGGTGAACCAAAATCTGTCCAAAAATCTAACTTTATTTGCCTATTGAAAGGGCTGCTTTTCTCCTATAAAAGAGACTCTCTTACACTTAGAATAGGGATCCTGACTCACTGAAAAAGGCACACACACTCGATCTTACACATTCTGAAGGATCTTTACACACAATATACATGAGAGAGACTTTGAGCACAAAAACAACAGAGAGTTTGAGAGCTTTTTTAATTGAGTTTTCTGAACTAAAATACTAAAAAGAACAAAGGTCCTTGAAGTTTAGTTTTTTTTTGGGTTTTCCTTCTTTGAAAGTTTGTTGAGCTTTGAGGTCTATTCGGGTTGGTTTATCTGGTTCTTTTTCTGTTGTTTGCTGTTGTTCCTTTGCTGTTTGTTGTTGTCACTGCTTGCTGATTTTTAATTCATCCATTGCTGGTATTTTTTCTGCTATCCAGTATTTTGCTCTATTCAATAAAAATGCAAAATGGATAAAAAAGGATCGGGCAGTGGATTGGCTGAAAGTTTAGTTTCTACTAGGCCCAACGTAAGTGACATAGGTCAGTGGTCCAATTCCTTTAAAAAATAAAAGTTGACTAAGTTCTTACATCCTAATTTATTGAAGTAGTTTTAAAAACAATCAGTTCTTTTTAAATTATTATTAAAATAACTTAATAATTTTCTTTCTTAATAATTTCAAATATTGATCATGTGTTCTTACATGATCATTGGTTAATTTTAATAATAAAATGGTCATGTGTGCACCTCTTCTCTTTAACTCCTTCAATATTAATTGTATTTAAACCATGTGTACCGACACATTCTTTGTTTTAGTACATATAATCAAATAAGAACCTTGTGTGCTTGCACGCTCCTAGGCCAAAATTATTAATTATTAAGCGGTACTAGACAGTAGTAACTTAAGGCAAATAATACACACTTTATCTAAAAATAATTCAAGCCAATGTTTAGTCAATAAAAGCGACCGTGCTAGAACCACGGAACTTGAGAAATGCCTTACACCTTCTCCCCGGTCAACAGAATTCCTTACTCGAATTTTATTTTCGTAGACCAATAATAATAGAGTCAAATCTTCCTTTGACTAGGGATTCAAATAAAAGGTGACTTGGAACACCAACAAAATCAATTCCAAGTGGCGACTCTATAAATAAAATAATCCCTACTCAATTTTGTCACTTTAATTAGAAAAACCCTTCAATCCACATAATATCATTTTGCGGGTAGAAAAGGGGTGTGACACATGGGTTAGTAATGCAAGCTTTAGTTATGCAGATATTATTTCTTATAAATTATTTGGTGTGGTGTATTAAAAATTATAATGCATTGCATAATTTTTAAGAAAAATAGTTGTTTATAAAATTGCCCTTCATTTTCTCTAGCTTTAAGGGACTTTAAGGAAAATTTTGTCTTTAACCATACTAATGCATGCATTAATAACCTTGGTATTACTAATGTCATGGTCTTCTATACATTACTTATACAATTGCTAATACCAAGTATGATGTATAACTAATGCAAGTATTAGTTATATATAGGTTGAAAAAATATATCAAACAAGGTATTAGTAATGCACAAAGCTAATACTTGCATTATTTTTTCTAATACCTCATACCAAACGACCTTAAGAGTCTTGCGCACTAACTATTTACATTATATACCTATTATAGCTGAAACTGAATGCAACCAGAGATTTCAAGGAACCAAATAGAGCCTTACCATATTACATAGAAGCAAAACAAAAAATTCAAAATGGAAAATCAAGTGCAGCTTGAGCATATTTTTAGCTTGAAAATTTCGACCAAACACACTTAAAATCAGCTCTAAATGAACTCATTCAAATTCTTACAAACATTTGCAATAAATTTTAATTAGAAAAACCTAAACAATATAGTCGTCATCGTAAAAATTAATCGATATATATATATATATATATTTTATACATAATCAAGTATATATTTTTTATATATGTAGCTAGCGACTGTAATATTATTGGACAACCTACCAAATGTATTAAAAGCTCTTAATGATACCCACCTGAATTCAAAGTCCAAATAATTATTAACTTTTTAATTATCAAATCCAAAGATTCAAAACTCCTTCAATGGTGGACCATTTCTTTTCTTATTTATCGGCCACCAAATTGGGACTATAACCATGATTATAGTTGTGCACAACAGCACCCAGATGATTTAATAATAGCAATTAAAGTATACTATTGCAGTATATTATTGTAGAGTTATATGCTCTTGGAGTACTATTGCAAAAGTGTATACAGTTGAATTATATTGTAGTAAAATATATAATATATTAGTATATTTTTATTATATATTATATATATCGGTATACTATTGGGTAACTGTATTTCTTCTTCAAATTAAAGAGCATCTAGCTCAAATTTGTGGGCTGCATAAGTAGAATCGTAACTAGTTTTCAAATGGGCAAAAGAAAAATAAAAAAGACACGTACATGCATTTAACTTTATTCCCTTTCCCTTTATAAATATCTCATTTTAGTCATAGGTATTAGCAACAAACTGGGAAAGATAAAATACATACTAAAATCTTGATATTATCTGTCTCATATAGAATGTGGGATTACAATCCCATATTACACTCTGAATATCCGTTCTCTAAACCAAAGGACCCCTTATTAGATTATAATTATCAAATTATTTGATTTTTTGTGGCTCAGACATGCTTATGATAAAATTTATGTCCTTGAAAATTACATTATAAATAAGGTGTAGTTAATAGTTTCAATTACTGTAGAAACATTTTAAAACTGTGTTTATAGAAAACCTCTTTGACTTGTCAAATAATACTTAATAACTGGCAAATAGCAATGACTGAGTATCTTATTGGTGTAGTGGGATTGTTTAGATTCCACTTAGGACTAAATATTTCTTGGTCCGTTTCAATTTATGTGAACTCATTTGACTAGGCACGGAGTTTAAGAAAAGAGAGAAGACTTTTAAACTTGTGGTGTAAAATGAGGCACATATATTTTGTGTGGCTATAAATTATTGTATAAAGGTAAATTGTTTTCAAATAAGGAAAGAGGTCATTCTTTTTGGCACGGACTAAAAAAAAAATAGGTTCACATAAATTAAAATGGAGGGAGTATGAGGAAAGTATAGTACCATGTAGGGGCAGAGTTACAGTAGTGTTTACGGAGGCATAACGTAGTTTTGGTTTATATTTTGTATTTGTGTTAAAAATTTACTTAATATATAGGGCAAAGGTCCAAATATGTCCTTGTACTATACGAAATTGAGCACATTTGCTATTCGTTAATACTTTAGCTCAAATATGCCCTTACCGTCACATAGTTGGTCCATATATGCCCTTAGAGTTACACAGTTGGCCCATATATGCCCTTTTCGAAACGAAATTCACCCAAACTAATTAGCTCTTTCCTTAATTGTATTAAAGTGTATTACAAACACTATTTCCTTTTTATTAGTACTTTTTTTCTTTACCTTTCTCTTTTCTTTCTTCTTTTTTCTTTTCTTCTCTTTTTTTCCCCTTTTTCTTTCTCCCTTATCCGTTTCCTCCATTACTGATGTCTTCTCCATTTTCGTCACCAATTTCACTTGAAAAAACTCATGAATTCCAATTACTAAGAAAATTCTCCCATAAGGTAATCAAGTTCCAATTTCACTGACCCTCTAAATAAACGAAATTAAATTGTTCCAAAAATTATTGTTTAAACTTTAAAATAATAAAAACATCTCAACCTTTTACAATACTCAAAAGACCAAAATATTTAAATTATTTCAAGAAAGATAATTTAATGATTAAAAGCCTAGAGTTCAAGTTGTAGTGTTATAAATTTGAGTTGTTAGTCTTTTTTCAGCTGGACATTTTTTATTTTCTTTTATTAACTATGTAAATTAGGGGTGTACATGGAACGGGTTGGTTCGGTTTTTATCAAAACCAAACCAAACCAATTATATCGGTTTGGATTATTCGGTTTTGTTGAATTTTTTGGGTTTTTTATTACATAAATATTATTTCAATCTTACTTTGTTAAATATTTTAGAATTAAATATATGTTCAGTAAAAATTAAAAAATTGACAAACATATGATCTATAAAAATATTCTCATGGGAGAATTTTCTTAGTAATTAGAATTCATAAGTTTTGTCAAGCGAAATTGGTGACGAAAATGGAGAAGACATCGGTAATGGAGAAAATCGGATAAGGGAGAAAGAAAAAGGAAAAAAAAGAGAAAGGTAAAGAAAAAAAAGTACTAATAAAAAGGAAATAGTGTTTGTAAAACACTTTAATACAATTAACGAAAGAGCTAATTAGTTTGAGTGGATTCTGTTTCGAAAATGGCATATATGAGCCAACTGTGTAACTCTAAGGGCATATATGGACCAACTATATGACGGTAAGGGCATATTTGAGCTAAAGTATTAACGAAGGGCAAATGTGCTCAATTTCGTATAGTACAAGGGCATATTTGGACTTTTTTCGTAATATATAAAAATAATTTATTCAAAATTTAATGAGCTGCATGTTTTATAATTCGAAACCCATAAACTCAAAGTTCTAGTTCGGCTTCTACCTACACATACCAAAAGAAATTGTACCGAACTAATTTTTAGGTTTCTTTTAATAAAACCGTAGGTTTTTATATAAATCTATAATTGTACCGATAATTAGGGTAGATTTTTTATTTTATAAAAATAAACCGAAAAAATATCGAATCGTACCGAATAAATTTACATGTGAAAAATATATTTATATATTAAGTTTAAAAATAATTAAACATTAAATTTTTACTTTAGCCTTAGAATTATGAAAACGGTTACAATCCAACAAGTAATTAAACTCAAAATCCTAATTCTCAATCCTACAATGCTACTCCTACTGAAACTAAATTATTACTAGTATATTCACTACCAAGACACAAAGTATTCTATCAATTATGAATAGAAAATTACAATGTATTTAATATGCTTTCTTTCGTGTGATTTAGATTTATCTTTTTGAATATTTAATCTTCTATAGACTTTATTCTTGAGTCCCAACTTGGTTAATATCTTTCCACTCGTATGATATGATTTATATTTTCTTAGTTTTTACTTAGTTTCTTACATTACTGTAGAATAGTTGATGAATCTATACTATGACCATCTTTCATATATATTTTCTTAATTCATCACCCTTTAAATAGTAAAAATGTCTAGAAATTTTATTAAGTCTTATAAAAGTACGCATGCTATTGCATTCTAGTTCTATTAGTGATTGATACATGATTTTTAAAAAAATATCAAAAATTAACCGAACCGTATCGATACCGAAGAGAAACCGATATAATTGTGACGGTTTCAAAAAGTTCAATTTTGGTTGAACAACCGAAAATTAGTATGGTGCAAATTTAATAAAATAACTAGTCGAACCGAACCATTAACACCCCTAGTAGCAAACACAATTATTTACCCGAAAAACGGATAAAGTTAAATTTATACGTAGTTCTAAGGCTATATGGTATAACTTGGTACAAATCAGAAAGTAAGTAGAAATATATTGAGTATTGACTGTATAAAGAATAAAATACAAACCAAACTGAGTGAAAAATGGTTTATGAACAAGCAAGACGAATCAATATACAAAACCCATAAAAGGATAATCTCTATATGAATATCAGTATATTTTTCTTTATGAATATCAATAATATGAGAGTGTATCAATGCCTTAATGTTGGATCCCTTACAGAAATAATAGTCATCCCTCTTATAGTGGAGGGATCCTACTTTTGATATAATTAAAAATACATAGTGGGGAACCTATGATAGAATAACATTTCCCTAATTTCCGCCGAGATTCTCTCTCCTTAGTGCGACTGTAACGGATCTTGTCCCTTGGATCGATCTTGATCGGACTTGGTATTGGTTGGTTTCCAGATTTCAGAGCCCGATATTGACTCAGGCTCGATATTGACTTGGGCTCGATATTGACTCGGGGACCGGTATTGACTTGGGCTCTGTATTGGTCGGTCTCTGGCTCTCAAACTCGATAACGCCGCTTCGCATCATAGTTCGATTTGGATTCGAGCTCGGCAATCACTTTGAGTTCGGTATTTGATCTGTCCCAAAAATTTGAGCTCGGTAACCTGGTTTTGGATCTCATACCTGATATTATGAAGATGACCTTTGGTCCATTATATTCCAATCTTGACTAATCATACGAAGGTCGAAACCGATTTTGACCGTATACAGATAGTCCCCTCGTTTCTCAGGAAGAATGTGGCGAGAAACGACATGATTTTCAAGCGGTATGACTCGATACAAACTGACGTTTGCACTGAGCCCGACCATGACGTACGTGATAGATGTCCCGTCGATTCAGTTTACCAAGGCATTAAATGCGTGTCAGATGATGGTCGGCCATTGTTGACACTGAACCGTTATTGCCAACCCTATAAATAACCCCCCCCCCCTCTTTTTTTACCACTTCTTACTTTTACATCTCCAAATCTTCTAAGTTCCCTTTCGCATCTTCTGAGTTCTTCATCTGTGAATTTTGTAATTTTCACTGCAAAATCCCTCTTTAGAACACCAAATCTTGTCATCTTCCTCTATCTTCAATCTTCAAATCCTAATGCCGAAAATGTCAAAAACCGTTCCTCAGAAAGAAAAAGCTACTTCTTCGCGGCCCGTCAGCGACAAAACACCGGTGGAGCCATGACCTGAGGAGTGTGTTCCTGGGGTGTGTGTTCTTACCTCCGATTTTAAAATAGACAAAGCTTCGCCGGTTCCTGATCGATGTGAACCAGTATCGAGGTATATATGCTCGATAACCGAGGGCCATCTTGAATAGTTAAGGAAAGATTGCAACTGGGAGGATAAATAAGTGATAATCCCGGCTCCCGAAGAAGATATTACCACTCATGTGAAAGGGTTTTTAAGTGTGTACACTTACCCTTTCACTTTGGGCCCCCTTGACCCTGTTGTCATCGATTTTTGCCGCCAAATACCAAGTAACTCTAGGCCAAATCCACTCTTCTTTTTGGCGGATCGTTATTCTAATCCACTTCTTCGTGAACAAAGTCGTGGGAATGTCTTTCACCCTCGACCACCTCATTAGATTGTACAGCCCCCACCTATATCGAGGTGGGTTAATAAAACTCTAGCGTCGGGCTACCAAAGCATTGTTCTCGAGCATAGACGAGGATAAGGACCGGGGCTGGATGGACAGGTTCGTTCAAGTGAAGAGTTCAGACCTAATCCCGGCCGAGAAGATGCAATTTCCCGAGGAATGGAACATGAAGCGTAAGTATAATTCTACCGTTAGCTCCTATTATTTTGCTCCTTCGTTTCTTTCTCACCGATATCCTTTTCCATGATGTAGCGGTTCCTAGGATGTCTGATACTATTCCTAACCTTGAGAGCTGGGCACAGGACCTGACCTCGACCTCCACATATGTCGAGCGCTCGTGGAGCGACTTATCAAAGGGCCGATGGGAGGCTAAAACTCATGGTAAGCCTCTTTCCCGTGTATTCGATGATTCGAACAAAATGTCCTTTTTATACTTAAACCATTTTTCTTGTGTGTAGGCCTGGACAAAGATGTGGTCATGAGGCCCTCGTCTGGTGAGGAAGAGACTTCAGCCCCGGTTCCGAAACCGGCAAAGGACAACAAAAGAAAAAGGGCCTCTACCTCCGAGGATCCAAAACTTAAGACAAAGACGGCTTGTAAGCCGAGGAAGAACACCATCCCTTTAACCGAAGAATCAGTTCAGCGTCTAAGGGATGAAGACGAAGAGGAAGAAGAAGATGAAGAGGAAGAAGAAAATGACGGGTCTATACTAGTGGCCCGAGTAAAGAAAACCATTAATGGCCCAAAGGCAACTGGGTCGATGGCGTTTGATGAGGCTCCATCTCGAACTGAGGGGATGTCGGATAAGGACTCGGGCAAAGTCCCCGAGTCATTGGAGATCGAGGATACCTCCCACCAAAGTCAACAAATGGTGTGTATATCTGAAGGGGCCGACCGTGAAGCTCTTCGAACTGAGGAGAACGCCCCAAGCGACTCGCTTGGGGCAATAGTAATCGGAGACTCTCCTACTCTCCCTGCCTTTTCTGAAGGGGAATTTCGGGAAGCTCGAGCTTTGGGGACCCTCGAGATAGACGAGGCCCATAAGGGAGAGGACCCCTTTCGCGATTTGTTTACCTGTATTGAGGATGCTGCCGGCCCGAGTGACGCGTCGGGTCTTTTCTTTGAGGTTTAACGAACCCTAAATCGGGTAAGTCTCGATTCCCTTTGTTGATGTTATATTTTTCCATTTTCTACCTAACTTTTTCTCTTTTTCGTATAGGCTTTCGCTCTTCATCAATAGGAGTTTTCCAAGTCTCGGACAGAGCTGAGATGACGTGAGGCCGACTTTCCAGGGCTTTCGGAATAGAGAAATGCCCTTAAACTTCTTAATGGGCAAAAAAAGGAAGAGATCAGAGATCTTCGATCCGAGTTGGCTAAGAAATACCAAGATCAGACCGACCTGATCGAGCAGGTAATGATAATCTTAAAAACTCATGGGCTCCATTCGGGAACGGTGGCTAATATTTCGATCTCACAGTTGCAACAGAAGCTTGAGGTGATCGGGCTGCTTTGTGAGGAGGTCGATACGATAAGGGCGGAGACCTTGGGATAGAAAGAAGGCATGGACCGCCTCACTGCAGAAAAAAAGACTGCTCGAGCCCAATTATCATCGACCGAAAGTCAACTTCAAGGCATAAAAGAGAAGAGCTCGGTTCAAGCAAGAAAAATAGACGAGCTCGAGGCTCGGTTGGTTTCCAAACTTGCCAAGGCCAAATCTGAAGCCGAAAAAGCAAAGGCTGAGGCGCATGCATTCGTGGCCGTCTATCGGGCCGATGCTGAAGCCGTTCAAGTACAAGCGATAAAGGCAGCCGAGACCGCTCAAACTCTAGCATATTGGGTTGTTAAACTCGCCAAATTCCAATCTCGGAGGGAAACCCTTGAGGAGATCCATGCTCGAGGTTTTGACTTTACCGAAGAGATAAAAAAGGCTAAAGAGCTTGAAGCCAATGCCGGAGCCTTGGCTTCCGATGATGATGATGACGGGAGCAAGAGTGGGTCTGAGAGCAGGGAGGAGCCCGATGGAGAAGAGACTGCCCCCGGAGATAACCAGGAAACTTAGGGCTTTTTCCATTTTGATTTTTTGTGTATGGTCCTGATCGGACGTTGTAAATACTCTTATATATATATATATATATATATATATAAATATCTTTTCCTTTCCCAACTTGTATCTGTTTTATTCTCTGCCTTGTGATGATTTTGTTTCATTCATGCCTTATGAAAGTTTTCATAAGTTCGAGGCCTTAGGAAATTTGATCGAAGTCGGACCTTGTAGCCTTTACAACCGAGTGAGCATTTGTTCGAACTTAAAATAAAAAGAAGCCCTTAGGCTTAATAGTCGAGTGTATTTGGTTTCTCGAACTCGAAGTAAAAGTAACCCTTAGGCTTAGTAGTCGAAGAAGTGCTTGCTCGAACTCGAAGTAATGTTAGCCCTTAGGCTTTATAAGGTAGTCCTTAGGCTTTAAGTTCGAGTGAGTGTTTGCTCGAACACAAAGTAACGTATCCCGTAGGCTTTAATAGTCGACCTAGTGCTTGCCCGAACTTGAAGTAAGAGTAGCCCTTAGGCTTTAATAATCGAGTGAGTGATTGCTTGAACTCGAAGTAATGTAGCATGTAGGCTTAGTAGTCGAGTGAGTTCTTGCTCGAACTCGAAGTAATGTAGCCCGTAGGCTTAGTAGTCGAGTGAGTGATTGCTCGAACTCGAAGTAATGTAGCCCGTAGGCTTAGTGGTCCAGTGAGTGTTTGCTCGAACTCGAAGTAATGTAGCCCGTAGGCTTAGTAGTCGAGTGAGTGATTGCTCGAACTCAAAGTAATGTAGCTCATAGGCTTAGTAGTTGAGTGAGTGATTGCTCGAACTCGAAGTAAATAGCCCGTAGGCTTAGTGATCGAGTGAGTGTTTGCTCGAACTCGAAGTAATGTAGCCCATAGGCTTAGTAGTCGAGTGAGTCTTTGCTCGTACTCGAAGTAATGTAGACCGTAGGCTTAGTAGTCGAGTGAGTGTTTGCTCGAACTCGAAGTAATGTAGCCCATAGGCTTAGTAGTCGAGTGAGTGATTGCTCGAACTCGAAGTAATGTAGCCCGTAGGCTTAGTAGTCGAGTGAGTGATTGCTCGAACTCGAAGTAATGTAGCCCGTAGTCTTAGTAGTCGAGTGAGTGTTTTGCTTGAACTCGAAATAAGGTAGCCCTTGGACTTCGTGGTGCTCGATCTCGTTGATTTTTTGGTTGGCAGTCCCCGATTTATGGGGTAATGGTCGGCCCTTAAGCCTGTTTGCATAATGGATCACGAAATAGAGGAATTTTTCTAGGATATAAGATATCGGTAAAGAAGAAATTTTTCTTTATAAGTCATTACACATGTGTTCATGTTTTGTGCCAGGGCTCGGGCCAACTACATGGGCATGTCTCGTTTGACCATTTGGCCCTTACAATTTTTCCTGTCGATACCATGTTGCCATGAAGTAACAAAGTAACTTCCTTGCACCGAACTTGATAATCATCGCTGATATATTCGATGACAATGCCCTCCAGTATCCGAGGTTGATTGTAAGGAAGCCTCGGATACTGTTGAATTGTTCCAAGTTAGCACGATCAATGGTTGCCTCATTAAAAAACTTGCCGAAAAACCCATTTGGGACGAAAATCGATTTAAGGGAAAAAAGAGTACAACGCTTGCTTTCATGCCTAAAGGCTTCGAGTTGAATAATCCATCCATGTCTCTGGTCGAACAACTGCAAGGGTTAGTTTTGAAATATAATTGAACATGGGAAGGTCGTACCTTAGCAGTAGTATCGTTTTAGGTGTGACACATTCTAATTGCTTGGTAGTTAATTGCCCTTTATCACACCGAGCTTGTAGGATTTCCACTATACGGACGGTATCGGTCCTTGATCGGCCTTTTCTCTCGGTTGGTGTCTTTTTTAATAACGGGCCCAGAACCCTCCAGGTCATCTTCAACTCTAATCTTCGATTGATATCGATTGTGTACATCGGCCCAGGTAACAGCTGGGTACTCGATCAGGTTCTGCTTCAACCGTCGTGAAGCCATCGAGTTTCGTCGTTTAGACCTTGAGTGAAAGCTTGAATAGCCCAATCGTCTGTGACTGGCGGTAGATCCATTCGTTCCGATTGGAAACGAGATTCAAACTCTCTTAGCATCTTGTTGTCCTTCTGCCTTACCTTGAAAAGGTCCGACTTCCTGGTCTCGACCTTTATGGCTCCGGTGTATGCTTTTACGAAAGAATCTGTAAGCATAACAACAGAATTGATAGAGTTAGACGGTAAATTATGATACCATATCATTGCACCCTTTGACAAGGTTTCAACAATTTTTTTCAATAATACAGATTCGATCTCATCGTCCTCTAGATTGTTCCATTTAATGGCACATGTGCAAGAGGCGACATACTCGTTGGGGTCGGTCATTCCATTATATAGACCAGTAGGGTTGAGCCTGAATCATCTCGAGAAAACACTCGCAGAAATGAACAAACCGCAGATAGGCCAAATGAAGCCGAACACGGGACCAACCTTGAGATAATAAAGATGCTTGAGA
The DNA here is from genome assembly GCF_000390325.3 of Nicotiana tomentosiformis. Taxonomy (NCBI): domain Eukaryota; kingdom Viridiplantae; phylum Streptophyta; class Magnoliopsida; order Solanales; family Solanaceae; genus Nicotiana; species Nicotiana tomentosiformis. Next base: position 109,099,503 of record NC_090818.1, read on the forward strand.
AATTGAAAAAATGGGTAGAAATAGGAGAAAAGAAAATCAAAGCCAACGACAAGAATGTGGAGACCTACAACACCAGGGTCGACCAAATCCCCGGAGCACCACCGATATTGAAGGGCCTAGACTCTAAAAGGTTTTTTCAGAAACCTTTTCCTCCGAGCGCAGCCCCGAAGCCGATCCCAAAATCGTTCTGCATGCCTGAAATTCCTAAGTACAATGGAACAACTGACCCAAATGAACATGCGACCTCGTACACTTGTGCCATCAAGGGGAACGACTTAGAAGATGATGAGATCGAATATGTCCTGCTGAAAAGGTTTAGAGAGACCGTATCACAATTTACCCCCCCCCCCAATTCTATTGACTCATTTGCTATGCTTGCGGATGCTTTTGTAAAAGTGCACGCCGGAACCATCAAGGTTGAGACCAGGAAGTCGGACCTTTTCAAGGTAAAGCAAACAAATAACGAGATGCTGAGGGAGTTCGTGTCAAGGTTTCAAATGGAACGGATGGACCAGCCGCCGGTGGTAGGCGATTGGGTCGTTCAGGCCTTCACCCAAGGACTCAATACTTGAAGCTCGTTGGCTTCGCAACAGTTGAAGCAAAATCTAGTAGAATATCCGGTCGTAACTTGGGCCGATGTGCATAACCGATATCAATCAAATGTTAGGGTCGAAGATGATCAGCTTGGAGCCCTTTCCGGGTCTGTTTATCCCGTCCGAGCTAGTGACAGATCCAAAAGAGACATTGATCGAGAACTAAGGTTAAGTAGGGATCGGTATCAACCGTACAACGGTGATCATAGGGGTAATGGGTCTGGGCGAAACCCTGTGAGAAATAAAAGGAGAAGCGATCGGAGTCAAAATAACTGGGGGCTCATGAGCAAAAACGGTTTCGACAGGCTCATCGGGCCTAAGTACGCGGCGAGGTTATCGGAGTACAACTTCAATGTTGATGCTGCTTCTATCGTATCCGCCATCGGATGCATCAGAGACACCAAGTGGCCTCGACCCCTACAGTCTGATCTAGCCCAAAGGGATCCCAACTTAATATGTAAATATCATGACACACACGGCCACGGAACAGAGGATTGCCGATAGTTGAGAGAGGAAGTGGCTTGGTTATTCAACAACGGACATCTCCGAGAGTTCGTGAGCGATCAAGCCAAAAATCATTTCGGGAATAGAGATTCTAGCAAGTATATCGAGCAGGAGGAACCTCAGCACGTCATTAACATGATTATCGGTGGGGTCGACATTCCCCAGTGGCCGATGTTAAAACGCACCAAAGTATCCATCATGAGGGAAAAATAAACTCGAGATTACGTACCAGAAGGAACCTTGTCCTTCAACGACGAGGACGCTGAAGGCATCGTGCAGCCCCACAATGATGCACTGGTAATATTTATACTCATAAATAAGTCTCGAGTTAATCGTGTGTTAATTGATCTAGGTAGCTCGGCCAATATCATTAGATCGAGGGTCGTGGAACAACTAGGTCAACAAGACCAAATCGTGCCTGCAGTCAGGGTTCTAAATGGATTCAACATGGAATGTGAGACCACTAAATGGGAGATAACAATTATAGTAAACACCGTCGGAACCATTGAGGAAACAAAGTTATGTGTGATCGAATGATACATGAGGTACAATGCTCTGTTCGGGAGACCATGGATTCACAACATGAGGGCAGTACCCTCGACGTTGAACCAGGTGCTAAAATTCCCGACGCCATGAGGAATTAAAACAGTTTATGGAGAATAACCATCCGCAAAGGAGATGTTCGCGGTCGATGAAGACAAATAACAATTATCGATACCAGCTTCGATGGAACCAGAGAAGCAGGGGATGGATGAGGACGACGACTATGGAGTTCCCAGGTCTTTCATAATCCCTGAAGATTCCGACGCTACCAAATCAACAGTCGAAGAACTGGAGCAAGTCATATTGATCAAACACCTGCCCGATCGTAAGGTACACCTGGGTACGGGGTTAAGTACCGAGCTCAGGAGAAAATTCATTCAATTCCTTATAGATAACATAAATTGTTTCTCTTAGTCCCATCTCGATATGACAGGGATTCCACCAGAGATAACTACTCACAAGCTAAGCCTGGATCCAAAGATCCATCCGGTCAAGTAGAAAAAGAGACCTCTGTCCGAAGTTAAGCATGCATTCATCAAGGACGAGATATCTAAACTCCTAAAAATAGGGTCCATCTGGGAGGTTAAGTGCCCGGTTTGGTTAGCAAACGTAGTAGTAGTCCCTAAAAAGGGGAATAAATTAAGAATGTGTGTAGACTATAAAGACTTGAACAAGGCATTCCCCAAGGACTCTTATCCTCTGCCAAACATCGATCGCATGATCGATGCAACGACCGGCCACGAGGTCCTCAGTTTTCTCAACGCCTACTCCGGGTATAACAAAATTCGGATGGACCCGGACGACCAAGAAAAAATGTCCTTCATCACCAAATATGGTACCTATTGCTATAACGTAATGCCATTCGGACTAAAATATTCTGGTGCCAATTACCAACGCCTAGTAAATCGGATGTTCGAAGAGAAAATAGGAAAATTAATGGAGGTTTACATTGACGATATGTTGGTTAAGTCCCTGCGAGCAGAGGACCATTTGAAACATTTGTAGGAAACCTTCAACATATTGAAGAAATACAATATGAAGTTGAACCCGGAGAAATGCGCATTCGGAGTCGGGTCCGGGAAATTCCTTGGATTCATGGTGTCCAACCAGGGAATCGAGATTAATCCCAATAAAATCAAGGCCATCGATGACATCACCGTTGTGGATAATGTCAAGTCCATTTAAAGGTTAACCGGGCGTATAACAGCTTTGGGTCGATTCTTCTCGAGGTCCTCCGACAAGAGCCATCGATTCTTTTCACTGTTGAAGAAGAAGAATAACTTCTCATGGACCCCGGAATGCAACCAAGTCCTGGAGGAACTCAAGTGGTACCTCTCTGTCCCACATTTGCGTCATACTCCGAAAGCAGATGGACAATTGTACTTGTACTTAGCTGTATCTGAGGTAGCGGTAAGTGGATTCCTAGTCCGGGAAGAGGAAGATACGCAATTTCCTATCTATTATGTTAGCACAACTCTAGGAGAGGCCGAAACTAGATATCCTCACCTAGAAAACTTGGCACTCGCATTGCTAAGCGCCTCTAGGAAGCTAAAACTATATTTCCAATGCCATCCCGTATGTGTAGTGACTACTTACCCCTTAAGAACATAATGCATAAGCCCGAGCTCTCGGGATGATTGGCCAAATGGTCCATGGATATCAGCGGGTACAACATCGAATATCGAACCCGAACCGCCATCAAATCTCAAATTTTGGCGGACTTCGTGGCCGACTTCACGCCGGCCCTAATTCTTGAGGTCGAGAAGGAGTTGTTGTTGAACTCGGGGACCTCTTCCAGAATCTGGAACCTCTTTATAGATGGTGCCTCGAATGCAAAGGGTTCCGGACTTGGCATCGTGTTGAAACCACCTATAGGTAATGTAGTTAGGGAATCTATTAGAACTATAAAATTGACTAACAACGAGGATGCGTATGAGGCCATGATTGCAGCTCTTGAACTGCTAAAAGCGTGGGGGCCGAGGTTGTCGAAGCTAAGTGTGATTCCCTCCTAGTGGTGAACCAAGTCTCGAAGTCAAAAAAGAATGAATGCGAAGATAATTGGATAAGCCACAGGTAACGTTACATCGATTCAGGGAATGGACTTTGCAACATGTATCTCGGGATCAAAACAGCAAGGCCGATGCTCTTGCTAACTTAGGATAGTCGGTCGACGATGATGAATTCAACTCGGGAACGGTCGTACAACTCATGAAATCGATAGTGGTGGAAGGCCATGCCGAGATAAATTCGACAAGCTTAACCTGGGACTGGAGAAACAAATACATAGATTACCTGAAGACCAAAAAACTTCCCTCGGATCCTAAAGAATCAAGAGGTCTACATACGAAGGCGTCCTGGTTCAGCTTGTCCGAAGACGGTACCCTATTCAGAAGAGCATTCAATGGACCACTTGCCATATGTCTGGGACCAGGAGACACCAAGTATGTTTTAAGGGAAGTCCACGAGGGCACCTGCGGGAACCATTCAAGCGCCGAGTCATTAGTTCGGAAGATAATCAGATCTGTCTACTACTGAATTGACTTGGAAAAAGACGCAAAAGAGTTCGTGCGAAAATGTGACGAATGTCAGAGGCATGCTCTGATGATCTATCAGCCCGGGGAACCGCTGCATTCGGCCTTGTCAGCCTGTCCGTTCTTGAAATGGGGAATGGACATCATTGGTCCCCTGCCTTGGGCGTCCGGTAAGGCTCAATTTATCTTATTTATGACTGATTATTTTTCTAAGTGGGTGGAAGCCCAGGTATTTGAGAAAGTCAGGGAGAAGGAGGTTATTGATTTCATTTGGGACCACATAATATGCCGATTTAGAATGCTGCCGAGATCGTATGCGACAATGGGAAGCAGTTCATCGGCACCAAGGTGAGAAAGTGTTTTAAGGACCATAAGATCAAAAGGATCCTATCAACGCCCAATCATCCTAGTGAAAACGGGCAGGCAGAGTCCACAAACAAAACCATACTCCAAAACCTCAAAAAGAGGTTAACCGACGCCAAAGGGAAATGGAAGGTAATCTTGCCCGAAGTCCTATGGGCATATCGTACGGCCTCAAAATCCAGTACCGGGGCCACCCCGTTCTCCTTGGTTTATGGTGCCGAAGCTCTTATTCCGGTCTAAGAAGTAGAACCGAGTCTCATGTTCTGATATGCGACCGTAGAGTCAAACAACGAGGCCATGAATACAAACCTGGAATTGTTAGATGAAAGGCGCGAGACCGTCCTTGTCCGGTTGGCCGCCCAAAAGCAACGGATCAAAAGATATTACAATCGGAGAGCTAACCTTCGACACTTCAATGTCGGGGACTTAATATTAAGAATGGTGACACTGAACACCCGGAACCTATCACGGCCCAAATAAATCCCACCACAGGCGTCGTGATGGCACTTAGTCTCTAAGACTAGGCAAGCCGATTACAATTATATTTCAAGCCATTTTTTTAAAATAGAAACTAACATCAGAAATAGTTACAACAACCTCCCAAGACTGGTAATACTGAGTCACGAACTCTAACTGAATACATGAAATGATCTCAAGGATCGAATACTCAATACTGTTTGATAATAATTAAAAGTACAATAAAATGGAAATACTCCAAGGAACTGCGATGACCAAGTAGCTCTACCTTGAATCCTTGCGATCACAATTTAACTCTGTCCGAGTCCGATAGCTCAATTAAATCAAGTCCTTCAAATAAATATCTTTCACATATAATTCTTCCGGATAAATCTCTTTCAAATATAATTCTTTTAAATAAATATCTTTCAAATATACTCCCTTTAAATAAATCTCTCTCAAATATAATTTCTTCAAATAAATATCTTTCGAATATAATTCTTTCAAATAAATCTTTTTGAATAAAAATCCTTCCAAATAAATATTTTGAATATAATTCTTTCAATTAAAAAGTCACCATGTAACACCCCATTTCATAATCATAAAAATACGGGTCACAACCCTTTTTCATATTTTTCGTAAATACGGGTCTCAGTCCACTTTCATATTTTCACGGCACTTTATGCCCATAATTTAATCATCATATTTTTCCGACACCTCGTGCCCACTATTCATATTACAGTTGCATAATAAAACCATCATATTTTTTTCCCTGCACCTCGTGCCCACGTTTCATATCCGTTGCGGCATGCAACCCGATCCCATATAACGTTACCTGCCCGGCAATAGCCACAGGCTCACAATTTCAACATATATCAGGCTATTATCAAGTTTACAGAAACAACAAGACAAGTTGCTTAAGATGTAAAAATAAACACAAGGAATACCCCAACATCACATGAAAATTACCAACACAATAACTCCACATCATCACATATCATCCCTGACAATAGCCACCCTTATCTCTCCAATAGCCACCCTTATCACTCCTATAATACCTCCCTTATCCCTCCGTCCTGACAATATCAATAGCCACCCTTATCGCTCCCATAGCAACCCTTATCTCTCCTATATCCACCCTTATCACTCCGCCCATACAATGTCCCAACACACATAACAACAGTGAATCGCCTCCCTTATACCCGCATAATATCAACAGTGGAATGCCACCCTTATATCCTCAGAATAATAATAATTCAAATAACGCAACAATTAACACGGAATATTATCACGGCAACATAACAAAAAAATCAATTCATATCACAATTTGCCCAATGGCCACAACCAATTCCAAGTATATAACAAAATCAATTAATTTCACAACAAATAGCCCAAGGCTCCACACAATGTATATAAAACCTCAAACAACAAAAGAGATAGAAAAATAACTCCGCATAGGACAACACTTTCTTCTTAAGCTTGTTTAATTAATTATTTGCAGAGGAAAAATCCATAATGAAATTAAATTCCAAGAAATATCCAACCATCAAACTCACGAAATTTAGGCATGGCAAATAGATGATTAAATAAATGCCAACACTTATCCAATTTACTACACAATATGCTCAAGACTTTAACTAAATAAATTTTGCACATGTAAGCCCGAGTACGTACTCGTCACCTCGCGTACACGGCTTTTTCATATTTCACAAATAACACATAAGACTCGATGCCTAAGGGGTAATTCTCCCACTCAAGGTTAGGCAAGATACTTACCTTTTTGCAGTTATGCCGATATTCCAAAATCGCCTTCTTGCTTGAATTGACCTCCGAACTGCTCAAATCTATCCAAATTAATTGTATAACTTCATTAAAATTCATCGGAAATAATTCCGGATAATAATACGTCGACTTAAAAATTAATTCCAAAAAGTCAACAAAAGTTAATTCCAAAAAGTCAAATCTTAAATTTTCGTTTTTGAAAGATTTTGCCAAAATCTTGATTTCTTCCATTAAAATCCGAATTAAACGATGAATATAATCATAGATTCATGAAATATAAACACTTTAGGATATAGGACACTTACCCAAGTCAAACTCGTGAAGAACTCCTCCAAAATCTCCCAAACACTGAGCTCCAAAATCTCAATTGAAAATGACAAAGTGACTGATTTTTGGTCCTTATGTTGCTGCCCAGTTTTGCATCTGCGGGCACTGTTCACGCTTCTGCCAGCATTGTTCACGCTTCTTCGAAAAAAACCAGCAAGCTGCCAGCTTCGCTTCTGCGTTCTTACTTGCGCTTTTGCGATTACGCAGGTGCGCAGAAATATCCGTATCTGCGAGTTCAAGCCATCCTCTGTCCAGCTCCCTTTCCAGTTGCTCTTGGGACAATTTTCTGGCTTCTGCGAGGTCGCTTCTGCGATGAAACATCCGCAGAAGCGAAAGCATCAGCTGCTGCCCAGAAATTCCAGCAGCTTTCTTTAAGTCCGAATTGATCCGTTAACCTTCCGAAATCCATCCAAGGCCCTCGGAACCTCAACCAAATATACCAACACGTCCCAAAATATAATACGAACTTAGTCGAGGCTTCAAACCATGTCAAACAACGCCGAAATTACGAATCATGCATCGAATCGAATTATGAGTTTTCAAATCTTGCCTCGAAACGTATCAAATCAATCCGGAATGACTTCAAATTTTGCACACAAGTCATAAATGATGAGATGGAGCTATTCAAATTTCCGGAATCGAAATCCGAGCTCGTTATCAAAAATTCAACCTTCGGTCGGACTTTCTAAAAATCTTCCATTTTCCAACTTTCGCCAAAATGCGTCGAATTGTCCTAGGGACTTCCAAATCCAAATACGAACATATGCTGAAGTCCGAAATCACCATAAGATGCTATTGACATCATAAAAATTCCATTCCGGGGTCATTTGCTCAAAAGTCAATTTTTCGGTCAACTCTTTCCATTTAAGCTTCTAAATAGGAATTGTTCTTTCAATTTAATTCTAAATCTTCGAAAATCAAACTCGATCATACCCGCGGGTCATAATACATATTACGAAGCTGCTAGATACCTTAAGTCACTGAACGGTGCGTAAATTCTTAAATCGACCAGTCGGGTCGTTACATTCTCCCCTTCTTAAATGTACGTTCGTCCTCGAACATGCCAAGAATCTTTCTGATGACATTAAATTACTGAGTGCACTATTTCACACATGCTCACGGGTGATTCTACGACACCATAAATTTAACAAGGGTCCGACAACATCATCTCAATTATTTCTTTTATTCACATTTATATGCCTTTAAGCCAATTCCTTACACTCCAAATAAATTTTGAATTTTCGGAATAAACACACGGTATTAGTCTCAATTGGTTGTAGCAATTCGTGCCTACGCACACATCATACGTATTCCCATAACCACATCTCTGGTCGTAATAACTGTTTATAATTAATTTCCAGCATCTTCAATTAATCTCGTATTCACCAAAGTCTCATTTCAACTTTTCGTAATGGTGACAGCAACACGCGAGGCATGAATACTCATAATTATTTACCTAAATTAACGAGTTACATTTAACGCCACCTAGGCACCCACCTTATAAGCTAAAACTCAATATATACAGCACAATTATGGTTACATATGCACAGAAAAATATACAAGAATTATCAAATAAGCCTAATAGGCATGACTCCCTATTTATACTATAGTACAAATTTAATTTCACAAAGGGAAAATTTTAAAATCATAAAAATTTTCATTACAAGGACCTCGTCCTTATATAACTTCTACTGCGGCTTGTAGCCCGGTTTAAATATTTTACATCATATATAAAAATGCGAGGATCTCGTCCTCAACTCTAAATCACAAGTATTTTGCATATTGTGTCAATTGAAATTTTTAATTTCCTTTCTTTCTTCTTTTCAATAAATGTAGTAAACAATTTTCTCAACACATAATGAACCCTCATCTCGGTAGGGTATAAAATTCATAAAATTCAAATCAATTATTCTGAAATCACATCAAAACCCACTGTAGTGAATAATAAAAATTACTTTTGAACTTATAGACCTCAATGGTGTACAAAAATAAAAATGATAGACTCGGGCTATCATCATCAAATTTCCCAACATGGATAACATATAAGTGGGTCACAGAGTTACGAAGCTTACCCATAAGCGAAGCATAATAGGAGGACTCACCTCAATATTCAGAACCGAATCAAATTAAGGGAAAATATCCTTTTATAACAAATCAGGATCATACCTGTAATGACACCATCTGGTGTAGTGGCCCCTGCCACACCATAGCAAATATATCAACGGGTTGGGCCTCCCCCTCTAGGGCTCCCTCTACCCGCATGTCCTTCACCCCTAACTGGTTGTGCACGTGGGGTAGTAATTGCATTGGGGCCCATAGCCTGGGTGTTCTAATGAAATCTACCTCTCCCAAGTCTGGGATAATCTCTCATAATGTGCCTAGTATCACCACACTCATAACAACCCCTATGAGGTCGCGGCTGCTCATACTGAGTCTGTGCCGAATAACTGGAATAACCACTGTAAGAATCTCGTATCGGTGGTGCACTATAAGAACTTACTGGAGCACCCCGAGTAATCTGATGTGCGGAATTAGCTGGCTGACTGCTCTAGCCTCCACCATAATGGGTCATAGCCGAAGAGTAAAATCCACTGAACCCTCCAGAGCTTCGAGACCTTTTGGACTCCTTATACTCCCTTTCCTCACCTAAAATACCCTCAATCATCCTCGCAATCTCCACTACTTGCTGAAATGGAGTATCAATTTGCAACTCTCAAGCCATGCATATTTTAAGATCATAATCGAGCCCCTCAATGAGTCTGCGAACTCGCTCTGTGACTGTAGGTACCAAGATAGGTGCATGACGGGCCAACTCACTGAACCTGATAGCATATTCTAACACTGTCATAGTGCCCTGACGCAACCATTCAAACTCTATACGCCACGCATCTCCGTATATTTTTGAAAATTGAGCCCAAGTTAGTGGTGTTGCATCGGCTGGTCTACCTTCTTCGTAAACTTGCCACCACTGATACGCTGCGCCTGACAACTGAAATGTAGTAAAGGCAACTCCACTCACTTCCACAATACCCATGGTGCGGAGAATATGGTGACACTTTTTAAAAAATCCTTGGGCATCCTCTGAAGCTGTGCCACTGAAAGTAGGTGAACTGTACCTCTTAAATCTCTCAAGTCTCTTTTGTTCTACTTCTGATGCCCCTGGCCTGACCTCAAGATGAACCGGAATAACAGGTTGTACCGGTACTACACCCAGAACCTGACCAATGTGAACTCGCTGCTCTGGAATACGAGCGGTAGGAGTATGAACTCCTCCCCCAACCTGTGAAATATTTAGTGAAACGGATATCAATCCCACCTGAGTAAATGTACCAAATATGTTTAGGAATTGTACTAAAGTCTCTTGAAGTCCGGGGGTAACAACATGTGTCTCTGGTGACTGTCCCCCAATTGGAGCAACTGGCGGCTCCTCAACTACCTCTCTAACCGATGTTCTAATTGTGACACGTGCCCTTCCTCGGCCTCTAACTCATCCTCTAACTCGGCCCCGGCCTCTTGAGGCCCTAGCAGTATGCGTGGTGCCTGCTCAGCTGACCCGGTAGTGCGTGTCCTCACCATCTGTGAGAGAATAGAGATACAAAGTCTCAAATTCCACAATCAACAAATCCGCACGACAGGAATGAAAGAAGTGGAAATTTCCTAACAGTTCTGTAGCCTCTAGAAGATAAGTAGAGATGTCTCTGTACCGATCTGCAAGACTCTACTAGACTCGTTCATGACTCGTAGAACCTATGAACTTATAGCTCTGATACCAACTTTTCACGATCCAAAAAAATCCCACCACAGGCGTCGTGATAGAACTTAGTCTCTAAGACTAGGTAAGCCGATTACAATACCATTTCAAGCCATTTTTTTTAAAATAGAAACTAACAGCGGAAATAGTTACAACAACCTCCCATGACTGGTAATACTGAGTCACGAACTCTAACTGAATACATGAAATGATCTCAAGGATCGATTACTCAATACTGTTTGAATAATAAATAACAGTACAATAAAATAAAATTACTCCAAGGAACTGCAATGACCAAGCAGCTCTACCTTGAATCCTTGCGATCACACTTTAACTTTACCGGATTTCGATAGCTCCAATACTTGGCTCTGCACAAAAATGTGCAGAAGTGTAGTATGAGTACACCACGGTCGGTACCCAGTAAGTATCAAGACTAACCTTAGTGGAGTAGTCATGAGGTACAGTCAAGACACTCACTAGTCTAATAACCTGTGCAATATAGAATACAAAATAATAGGAAATAAATAACAATAAGGGCAACACAAATCAACCAGTGATATGCACAACAGGGCAACAAGAACACCATTAATATCGCTCAACGAATAATAAATACAAGTACAACCAATTAAATCAAGTCCTTCAAATAAATATCTTTCATATATAATTCTTCTGGATAAATCTCTTTCAAATATAATTCCTTCAAATAAATATCTTTCAAATATACTTCCTTTAAATAAATCTCTCTCAACTATAATTTCTTCAAATAAATATCTTTCGAATATAATTCTTTCAAATAAATCTTTTTGAATAAAAATCCTTCCAAATAAATATTTTGAATATAATTCTTTCAATTAAAAAGTCACCATGTAACACCCCATTTCATAATCATAAAAATATGGGTCTCAACCCTTTTTTATATTTTTCGTAAATACGGGTCTCAGCCCACTTTCATATTTTCACGGCACTTCATGCCCATAATTAAATCATCATATTTTCCCGGTACCTCGTGCCCACTTTTCATATAACAACTGCACGGACAGTTCACGTGCCAATAATAAAACGGTCATATTTTTTTTTCGATACCTTGTGCCCACGTTTCATATCCGTTGCGACATGCAAACCGATCCCATATAACATTACCTGCCCGGTAATAGCCACAAGCTCACAATTTCAACATTAATCATGCTATTATCAAGTTTAAAGAAACAACAAGATAAGTTGCACAAGATGTAAAACTAAACACAAGCAATACCCCAACATCACATGAAAATTACCAACACAATAACTCCACATCATCACATATCATCCCTGACAATAGCCACCCTTATCTCTCCTATAACCACCCTTATCACTCCTATAATAGCATCCATTATCCCCCCGTCCTGACAATATCAATAGTCACACTTATCGCTCCTATAGCAACCCTTATCTCTCCTATATCCACCCTTATCGCTCCGCCCAGATAATGTCCCAACACACATAACAACAGTGAACCGCCTCCCTTATACCCGCATAATATCAATAGTGGAATGCCACCCTTATATCCTCAGAATAATAATAATTCAAATAACACAACAATTAACACGGAATATTATCACAACAACATAACAAAAAAATCAATTCATATCACAATTTGCCCAATGGCCACAACCAATTCCAAGGATAAAACAAAATCAATTAATTTCATAACAAATAGCCCAAGGCTCCACACAATGTATATAAAACCTCAAACAACAAAAGAGATAGAAAAATAAATCCGCATATGACAACACTTTCTTCTTAAGCTTGTTTAATTAATTATTTGCAGAGGACAAATTCATAATGAAATTAAATTCCAAGAAATATCCAACCATCAAACTCACGGAATTCACATAAATATACAAGTAATAATAACATCAAATTGTCATATAAAAACAAATTCAACAAATACGAATTTAGGCATGGCAAATAGATGATTAAATAAATGCCAACACTTATCCAATTTACTACACAATGTGCCCAAGACTTTAACTCAATAAATTTTGCACATGTAAGCCCGAGTACGTACTCGTCACCTCGCGTACACGGCTTTTTCATATTTCACAAATGACAAATAAGATTCGATGCCTAAGGGTTAATTTCCCCACTCAAGATGGTAAGCACCCTCCACTTCCAACCAAGAGGTTATGAGTTCGAGTCACCCCAAGAGCATGGTGGGGAGTTCTTGGAGGGAAGGATGCCGAGGGTCATTTGGAAACAGCCTCTCTACCCCAGGGTAGGGGTAAGGTCTGCGTACACACTACCCTCCCCAGACCCCACTAGTGGGATTATACTGGGTTGTTGTTGTTGTTGTAAGATTAGGCAAGATACTTATATTTTTGAAGTTATGCCGATATTTCAAAATCGCTTTCTTGCTTAAATTGACCTCCGGACCACTAAAATCTATCCAAATTAATTGTATAACTTCATTAAAATTTATGGGAAATAATTCCGGATAATAATGTGTCGACTTAAAAATTTATTCCAAAAAGTCAACACGGAGCCCGCCCCTTGGAACCCGACATAATTTTCATGAAATTTGAACACCCATTCCGATACGAGTTCAACCATACCAATTTTATCCAATTCCGATAACAACTCGACCTCCAAATCTTAAATTTTTGTTTTTGAAAGATTTTGCCAAAATCTAGATTTCTTCCATTAAAATCCGAATTAAACTATCAATATAATCATAGATTCATGAAATATAAACACTTTAGGATATAAGACACTTACCCCCAAGTCAAAGTCGTGAAGAACTCCTCCAAAATCGCCCAAAAACAGAGCTCCAAAATCTCAATCGAAAATGACAAAGTGACTGATTTTTGGTCCTTATGTTGCTGCCCAGTTTCGCACCTGCGGGGCACTGTTCACGCTTCTGCGGGCACTGTTCACACTTCTGCAAGTGTTGTTCATGCTTCTGCGAGCACTATTCACGCTTCTACGAGCTCTGTTCATGCTTATGCGAAAAAAACCAGTAAGTTGCCAGCTTTGCTTCTGCGTTCTTACTTGCGCTTCTGCGATTGCGCAGAAATGTCCGTTTCTGCGAGTTCAAGCCAGCCTCTGTCCATCTCTCTTTCCAGTTGCTTCTGCGACAATTTCCTCGCTTCTGCGATGAAACTTCCGCAGAAGCGAAAGCATGAGCTGCTGCCCAGAAATTCCAGCAACTTTTTTTCAAGTCCGAATTGATCTGTTAACCATCCGTAATCCACCTGAGGCCCTCGGAACCTCAACCAAATATACCAACACATCCCAAAATACAATCTGAACTTAGTCCAGGCTTCAAACCATGTCAAACAATGTCGAAATTATGAATCGTGTATCGAATCAAATTATGAGTTTTCAAATCTTCCAACTTCTATATTTTGCGCCGAAACGTATCAAATCAATCCAGAATGACTTCAAATTTTTCACACAAGTCATAAATGATGAAATGGAGCTATTTAAATTTTCGGATTCGAAATCCGACCTCGTTATCAAAAATTCAACCTTCAGTCGGACTTTCCAAAAATCTTCCATTTTTCAACTTTCGCCAATATGCGTCGAATTGTCCTACAAACTTTCAAATCCAAATCCGAACATACGCCTAAGTCCGAAATTACCATACGAAGCTATTGACATCATAAAAATTCCACTACGGGGTCATTTGCTCAAAAGTCAACTCTCCGGTCAACTCTTTCCATTTAAGCTTCTAAATAAGAATTGTTCTTTCAATATAATTCTAAATCTTCCGAATATCAAACGTCATAATACATATTACGAAGCTGCTCGAGACCTTAAGTCACTGAACGTGACATAAATTCTTAAATCGACAAGTCGGGTTGTTACAGAACCCGAACGAAAGGAAGTTGGGACCGAATTGGGAAGGCCCATATCGAATTATTGAGATCACCGAAAAAGGATCGTACAAACTCAAAATGTCGAATAGTGAGCGGCTACCGAACAACTAGAACATAACCCACTTGCAGGTGACGACCAAGGATGATGCAACTATTAGGCCTGAAAGCACGCGTTGCACTTTTTTCCCCTTGAACCGGTTTTGTCCCAAATGGGTTTTCTGGTAAGGTTGTTAACGAGGCAACAATGGATCGTGCTAACTTAGAATCGAAGACCGACTATGAATCGGAGTCAAGGTTCACATCAACTGTATCCAAGCCTTCTCACAGATCGGCCTCGAATACTGGGGGCCATCACCCTCGGGAAATGATTTTAGCAAGGAAGGAAACTTCATTCTCAAACAAGTCTGAGCTCGGTGGATAGGATTTTTTATAAGGGCCAAATAGTATTCAAGGGCTACCCTCGAAAATATTACAAAACCTATTAGGCAGTGCCCGAACTTCAAAGGCTATGGCCATCCCTATTTTGGGATTGTTGTCCTGGGAACCTATTAGGCAGTGCCCGAACTTCAAAGGCTATGGCCATCCCTATTTCGGGACTGTTGTCCCAGGAAAGCCTGGGTGGCTCGGGGTAATAAACCAAGTGGCTCGGGGACTAAGACCATCCAAGAACGGCTCGGAGACGTCCGAGATCCGTATCCAAAACATAAGGCCTTAAAAATTTCTAAACCGGTTCAAAGGCTACCCTCGGCAAAATTATAAAAAATTCTAAGTAAACACTTCGGGGAAAGATTTTGGTCATACAAAGCCCCCACGAGTCTTAAGCAAAATAATATCGAGAACGAACATTGTTTGAACCTACGAACAAGACCTAATTATTCCGTGCTAAGGCATCCAAAATCTTTGCAATCATAAAGGAAAAAGCAAAACAAAACAAACTTAAAATTTGCCGAAGGGAAAAAGCCTTGTATATACAAAAATTTACAAAGGCCAAACGGCCTCAAGAAAATGCAAAAGTACAAAAGCCAAGAAAAATTTACAAGGCACCTAAGAAGCCTAATCTTCGCCGGAGCCCGCCTAGTCACCGGGTCCATCGGGGTTTTCCCTGTCCTCGGATTCGCCTGAACATTCAGAATCTTCCTCATCCTCGGGGTATTCGAGCTCAGCTGATAAATCGGATCCCCGAGCATGAACCTCCTCGAGAGCCTTCCTTCAGGACTGCCACTTCACATATTTGACAATTGTATTTAGGTGTTCCTGAGCTACCTCAGCATCTGCTTTGTACTGGTCCACCATTTCTTTAGTGTCGACCCTAGTTGTTTCTGCCACTGACTTGGCTGCTTCAAGCTCCCTAGCAAAGGTATCCCGTGCGGCAACGGCCGGGCCCAGTTGAGACTGGAGGTCTTCAATTTTTCGAGATCGGGTCTCAGCTTTCTCCTTCACCGATCGAAGTTGGGCCTCCGCCGAGGCCAGCTGCTCTCGGGCAGTCTCCTTTTCCGAAGCCAATCGGTCCATCTTGCCATTCCACTCCTCAGCCATAGCTTTGACTTCATCCATCTCAGCCTGGAGCTGGTCGACCCGATCAATCTTCTTCTGGACCTTTGGATTCAAACCGTTAGACACTGTGTCTAGCTCATCATCACTAACTTCAAAGATTTTTACCTGTTCCAATAGATCGGCGTGTTCTTTCTGGGCCACATCCAACTCGGCTCGGAGGTTCTTGACTTCTCCCTCAAGTTGTTCACTGAGAAGCTTATACATGCCTCTATTCTTAGCAAGCTCTTTGACTTCAGCCTCGAGTTGGCTCAGCTCATTCCGGTATCAGAGGAAGGTTTCATGGTGGAACACCGAGGTCTACAAATACGAGAAGAGATATTAGAATTAATTCAAACATTATAAGAGATATTAGAATTATCGGGAATTATCAAGAATTACCAGGTTCAGTGCTTGTTGTGCTTCGTTGAACAGGCATGGCGCGTCTACCTCATTCATTTTGGCATGATCTTCTTCGGTTACCAGACATCGGAGGTAACTAGCTATCCCTACGGGAGCATAAAGGATTCAGGCATCCTCCATGTCACGTCCCGGCCTTGGAGAGCGCAACCGGCGCTCAACTAAGATACCCCGGTTAAGCAAGCCTTTACAATAACTTCTACCCAACTCGCCCATGAATAAAGAGAAGATACATTTATAACATTAATTAAACATTGAGTGGATTTCATGAACAATGCCAATTCCATTACCATTAGTCACTTTATTTTATAGTCTCAAAATACGGACACAATCATAGTTAAAGTGCACAAGTGATTCAAATACAACAAGGCTAGTTTGACTTTCCCAACACCCATATACAACCTACACTATGTCTACGAAGCCTCTGTGCTAGTTTGACTTTCCCAACACCCATATACAACTTACACTATGTCTACGAAGCCTCTGTGGATACAAAATACTATGATAAATGCCATACCATGCATAGGTATATGCGTACATAACTTCATCAAGCCTTTGAGGGCATCCCATCATATCATCTCAACCATTGTGGGCGAAATCATCAATGTATACTAGCTGATCAGGTGGTGGTGCATATATAACGCCATAACCTTTTTCCATATCCCATATACATATAATATACGCGTATATAACGCCATCTGATCATGGGTCAACGTACATGTATAAATAAATGCAATGCATAATGAAGTAAGTTAGTAAGATTTCTCGAAATGTCATAAGATCAATATGCCTTCGGATAAACTTTAGCAACTTACATATTTTTCTGATACCCATGAACAAAAGATACAATAATAGGATATATGGAGAATCAAGAACATAGACACCCCTAGTACTTCTATGAATAGAGTAATTTATGAAAGTTCTGCGTTTGTACGTTTCGTTTGTATCATATGGATCATGCTAAAAGGAACGAATGGCTAGCCTTAACATACCTTAACTCCATTGAGTCCTTAATACCTTCCAATCAATTCTTCAAACAACTCAACTCAATCTACCATAGCATAAAGAGATTCAAAATCAGTGTTGAGTAAAGGCTAAGTCTGCAACTTAAACTAGTAGCTCGTTTATGTAAATTTGGGCAGCATCTACCCTGTAACAAGATCCTCCTCCAATACCATATACCAACAACAATGACCAGAGCAATCCATCAATACATAATTATCAATAACAAGACACCATATAACAACAACAAGTCACAACTACTTCACGACGAGCGACAAGCTCCAATTAAAACCCATATACCCCATATCACCCCTTATAGACTTCTTAACTTAACTTAACAGTATCATTAACATGATAATGAAGTCATTCATCAATGATTCCAGACTTATACCATATATTTATAACAAAGAAAACAATCCACAACTCCAACTTTCCTCAATTAACAACGTTATTCACTAGTTCATGTCTAGTCCATCCATTTAACTTAATCAACAACAAGATAACCTTAAACACATGAAAGAAAACAATATAATTACCTCCTACAGTGGATTCAAGTCAATATCCATGTTATATATAGCTTACAACAGCCCAACACACCCCAATCACTTCATACCCAAAACGACAACTATAGTAGTGTCAAACACCCCGAAAATATTACAAAGAACGACTAATCCACATTTTTCCATTATGTGGTATTTCTCCACAAAATTTCTCCTCTAAAACTAAATTAAATATTAGAAAAATAGACAGCCCAAAATCAACAGGAAACAGCCCACAAAACAGTCCACTACAAGTCAAATAACTCGAACTCACGGCTTCCGATCACCGTCCCGTGAGTTCTAACTATTAGGAAATGAATTTATCAACCTTCCTTGATATTTAAAAGCTTAAATATAGAAAGTATGAATTTTATTAACTATTAAATACATTCCAAAACTCAAACTACAAAGAAAAAGAGGTGATATAGCGATACTTACGTCGTAGGGATCGTTTTAATATTATCGCTTATTGATTTCGTGCCTGGGATGATAATCTTGTTTGAAGCCCTTGTAGAGAGATTAAGGGTAAGTCTAAGGGTGTTATTTGGCCGTGCTCTCTAGAAAAATAGAGAAATAGACGAGATAAGGGATGTAAATATCCCATTTGTTTTAAAGACAAAAAGGTGCTACTTGGCACCCTCGCATTGGCCCTTCTTCCAACGCTTATATCTTTTTATCCGTATTCCATATGAATGAACGGTTAAAGGCTATGGAGAATAAATTACAAGATCTTCAATTTGGTATATAATATATCCCAAAAAGACCTCATACACACAAAAGGTATTGCTCAAAAAGCTTTAGTGACCCACCTACTTATCACCTATACAGTCTGTGCAGTATCGCGAAACTGCAAATATATCTCTACTCCGATGTCGTATAGATGAACGGTTTAATGAGTTAGAAACTAGACTTGTATATCTTCAATTTGATATGTGGATCATCCTGTAAATCCAAGTATATTAGGAGAAAAGGTCTACTATATTTGACCTAATATTCAACACATTATGAATGTAACTTGTGATGACCTTTACCAACTTTTGGTCCAAAACTCGCTTGACTTCAAAATGTAACACACGACTATCATAAGACTAAAATAACTCATAACATAACCTCCTTATCACATTAAGAACCCTAGTATCACCCCGAAAGTACATGTTATAACATTCCCAACTTGTCGACATTCGACGAAACTTATTTTCTTCAATTTGCTTAGCTCCTAAGCCTTTCAACCTTCTTGGTAGTTGTTATCCAAGATCTTAAAGACTTGTAACCTCCAAGGTAACATGATTGACCTACTTTATGTACTTTCAAAGATGATCTCATTTCTGAGCTTACATCAATTAACTTATGATGTACTCTCACGTACGAAAATATGGAGTGTAACATCATTCCCCCCTTTGGAACATTCGTCCTCGAATGTTGGCTGGTGCGCCTATCAGTCTCATAACCTATGGCTTTTATGAATACTTTAATATTGTCCTTTCCATATAAGCAACTGTTCTATGAATAAATTCAAAGGCCAGGGCATTCCCCCCTTTAGGCCTCTTTCTCACACCACGACTTGTGGTCGGAATCCTTTCAATGACGGCCTAATCTCATCCCATACTTTGGAACCTCTACCCCTCTATTGTCGATTCACCTTAATATTGATCTATAATCTACCACTAATAACTTGAAACCTCTTACGTAATACCTTGTCACTAGGGCTCACGTCTCATCGGGGAACATTTGAAGTGATTTGCCTGATCCACCTAGGGACGATACTATACTTCAATAACCGTATTTCATAGCATCCCAACGTGATTCATCATATGGGTTCTAATCCAGTGCAATTCATGAAATCCTTTTTTCTCAAAATCATTACTCAATCAAAGGCCTAAACGTCATCATCTTATCTATTGCAATTACACCCTTATTCTAGTACCAGGGCAGCATTCCATCTCTCCTAAATGCTCCTAGTCTTAGACTCCTCCGAGTTAATTCAATCTATACTAAGCTTTCTATAACTTACCGAAACCATGAGCTCTCTTGTTTTGATAGACTTAATCCTGAGGCCTTACCTATTCTTGTCACCTTTTCACTCATATTTTCTTATCCTTACTCCCATCTACCTAAAACCTTGTCACTCTACCATACTTTAGCTTGTGACCTACACATATATATTTATACTACTCGCAACCTTCCTTTAACTTGCTAGCACCATATATTTCCTTTCGTGCCTTCTCAATTGCCTTTAAACATAAGCAATTACTTTTCCTAGTCATTCTGTCACTTGTTGCATGAATACATGGTTTATCTCTTTGCTCACGAATACTGGAATTTCTTGTTACTCATATGATCTTAAATATCACCTTTTTGATTTTTTTATTCTTCCCGTTCATTACCCATGATAGGTTCCACTTTCTTATGGAGTACATACAATGTTGTAGTGAGACTGTTGTTACAAGACCATTTCTTCTTTATGTCACTATGCTTAAGTTGAAGTCTTCTTCCTTATTTCCTCAGCTAGTCTTTCTTTGTAGTACTTAAGGGAGACCCTTTGACTCATGTAAAGCTGCGAGCTTATTACAGCGTATACCTGAAAGAATTTTTGATGTTCTTACTCGCATATAATTATCCTTAGTTACTTACCTCTGCGCCCTTGTGCTTCTAGGGTTGCTCTGAACTAAAATTTTGAATGTCTCCCTAGTGGCACTCTTTTTTATTTTTGGAACACTTATGCAGTACCTTTAACTACCCCATCTCCTATCTGAAAAATTTTCAACAATTGCGATCTCGTATAAAAGAGACCGAATTCCCTATGCTGGGGTTCACTACGTTTATCTTGCATGATCTGCTGATTTGTCTATGACCTCTTGTCTAGCCATAACTAGGCTCTTCCTGAATCAACTACAGACTACTCGTTGGTCTATTCTCATATCTACATTCTGTGTAACCCCTCTTAGGTTATGTGCTTTGTCTTAACTTACCTCTCGCACAGGTTCCTTATGTATCGAGTTTTCATTCTCACTTATTTATCAGTATCATCTAGTGCATAACCCTTACTGCCTCTCCCCGACGTCATGCTTACATAATGTTCTGCAGTCGTATCATATCTGTAGGATCTGAATAAATGCAATCTCATTCATTTCACCTTTTTACCGCATTCTTTCTTTACTATTCCATAGTTACCTTTTCATCTTTGGAGTCTTTTCACATCTTTACTGACATCTTACCCACCTTGCGGTAACCGTTCTGTACCAAGGATAACTAAAGTTCTTACGCACGTGGGTGACACCTAGTGTAACTGGAACACTTAGTCCCTTAAGCTTAACTTTGCTCACAGTGCTCGCTTTAGGGAAGCGTCTTCCTGAATGACCTTTAAAGGTTATTCTTCTGTCGTCCATTCTATTATCGTCGGAACGTGATCTCTAAAATTCTCATGATGCCGGCTATTGTCAAATCATTCGTTCCCTAATTCATATTCATTTTATCTTGTTCACTCACCAGCTCATACTAATTTCTATTACTCCGGGGTCTAACTTTTTCTTCTGGTAATCACGTTGGAGTCACCAACTTATTTCTCGAAAGAAGGATGTGACTTTATGTCTTATACTCTTCTATTGTTTCAAGGCATGTCTCCTCTTGTCTTTTCCTTCACTTGACTATCGACTCTGTCATCGTGTCATATTTTGATTTACCATTATCACCCATATATCACATCTTACTCATGATGCTTCATTTACTCTCTTCTTATTCTCCAGATAATATTTTTGTTTATCACTTTATTATGAAAAGTTCAACAAAATGTTCAATTCACTTTTAGCTCCCTTTGCTTCATCTCACTGGCTCTTCGGAATGCCTAACATTCTCCTTTTTTTTACTCGGGGTTGGAGTCATACTAAGGTAAATATTTATCCCTTTTAGGATTCCATAGCCTATCTTCTGAAATTTCTGAACATTCTAGTATTATATCTGACTGTACAATTCTAGAGTTCACCATCTGGGTGTCTCACAAGGAGATCTATTAACACATTTGAACTATCCATCCACCATTTTTGGGTTACTCTAACCCCATCTGGATCCTGATATCATATCCTTCTCTTAAACTATATCTGCTAACTCCTATAGGGCAAAATTAAGATGAGTGTGGCCAATTGTAAATAACTCTATTACTGTTGAAAGTAACTCATAATGCTTGTATTTCTCTGTCTGAATTGAAAATACTGATAATCTTCATTAACTAGGTAACTCGTGCCCTTCTTCATCTTGTTTCTTTTACTTGCCGAACTTGTATCTACCTTATGATTCTCTTATTTCTTTTTACCATATAGATGGATAGATATTATTGCCTTAACGCTCCTTATCAAGAAGCTTACACATCTTAGTACACATATGATCTGCTAAAGACCTCACATTTACTCATCATAAGCATGATGCAAAATCGAATTTCTCTGACTTAACTCTTCCACATCCACATTCAATATCTTACCAACCGTCTTTTTGGATGTAGGTATCGTTGTATTACGAATAAAATAAAATTTAGGAGTTTGAATTCTTACAACTGAGCTCTACCACACGATCTAGAGTAAGAAGAAAGAGTGACAGTCCTAAATGCCCCATAGCCTCCTGCCTATAAGTGTGGTGCACAATACACCCATAAAAAAGACTCTACTAGACAAGACTTGTAGACTCTCTAGGACAGAACTGCTTTGATATCACTTTTGTCACGACCCAAACGGTAGGGCCGCGACGAGCACCCGGTGCCTAACTCAACCGAGTACCAATGTAATGTATCCTTCTTATCATACTATCACGAGTAAATGAACTGGAACGACCGTCATGAGATAACTAAAATTAAACATAAGAGAATACTCGACATGGGATGGCCCAACATGATATAGAAGCTTATGCATGCGACATACGGGCCTATAAGGCCGACATGATCATTTGTATACTCAAAACATAGGCCGACAAGGCCATACAAGTATCAATATACATGACATCTATCTACAAGCCTACGAGTACATAAATGTCATAAAGTTTGAGATATGGCCCTTCCATACCAATCAATATATGTCCAAATCATACTGACCAGATAGGAAACTCCGGAGCAAGTGGAGTGCACCAACACCTTCCGCTGAGCTGATAGCCTACTAGGAGGACTCTCAACCTGTCTATCGGGACCTGCGGGCATGAAACGCAACCTCCCCAGGAAAAAGGGATGTCAGTACAAATAAAGTACCGAGTATGTAAGGCATGACAGTAGTATATAAAAGATATGAAAGAAACATGGAGTAAAGAACTCAACCTGTAATTCTGAATAGCTCTTTGAATCATGAAAAATTTATAATGTCATGTATGTGCATATAAATTCCATACCATGAATAGGTATATGCGTACATAACATCATCAAGCCTCTGAGGGCATCCCATCATATCATCTCAGCCACTATGGGCGAAATCATCAATGTATACTAGCTGATCAGGTGGTGGTGCGCATATAACGCCATAACCTTTTTTCATATCCCATATACATATAATATACGCGTATATAACACCATCTGATCATGGGCCAACGTACATGTATAAATGAATGCAATGCATAATGAAGTAAGTCAATAAAATTTCTCGGAATGTCATAAGATCAATATGCCTTTGGATAAACTTTAGCAACTTACGTATTTTTCTGATACCCATGAAGAAAAGATACATTAATAGGACATATGGGGAATCAAGAACATAGGCACCCCTAGTACTTCTATGAATAGAGTCATTTATGAAAGTTCCGCGTTTGCACGTTTTATTTGTATCATATGGATCATGCTAAAAGGAAAGAATGGATAGCCTTAACATACCTTAACTCCATTGAGTCCTTAATACCTTCCAATTAATTCTTCAAACAACTCAACTCAATCTACCATGGCATAAAGAGATTCAAAATCAATGTTGAGTAAAGGCTAAGTCCGCAACTTAAACTAGTAGCTCGTTTATGTAAATTTGGGCAGCATCTCCCCTGTAACAAGAGCCTACTCCAATACCATATACCAACAACAATGGCCAGAGCAATCCAGCAATACATAATTATTAATAACAAGACACCATATAACAACAACAAGTCACAACTACTTCACGATGAGCGGCAAGTTTCGATTGAAACCCGTATACCCCACATTACCCCTTATAGACTTCTTAACTTAACTTAACAGTATCATTAACATGATAATTAAGTAATTCGTCAATGATTCCAGTCGTATACCATATATTTATAACAAAGAAAATAATTCACAACTCCAACTATCCTCAATTAACAACGTTATTCACTAGTTCATGTCTAGTCCATCCATTTAACTTAATCAACATCAAGATAACCTTAAGCACATGAAAGAACACAATATAATTACCTCCTACATTAGATTCAAGTCGAGATCCATGTTATATATAGCTTACAGCAGCCCAACACACCCCAATCACTTCATACCCAAAACGATAACTATAGTAGTGTCAAACACCCCGAAAATATTACAAAGAACGACTAATCTACCATTTTGCCATTATATGGTGTTTCTCCACACAATTTCTCCTCCAAAACTCCATTAAATAGTAGCAAAATATACAGCCCAAAAGCAACACGAAACAGCCCAGAAAATAGTCCACTACAAGTCAAATAACTCAAACTCACGGCTTTCGATCACCGTCCCATGAGTTCTAACTATTAGGAAACGAATTTATAAATATTCCTTGATATTTAAAAGCTTAAATACAGAAATTAGGAATTTTCTTAACTATTAAATACATTTTACAACTCAAATTACAAAGAAAAAGAGAGGCGATATAGTGATACTTATGTCGTAGGGATCATTTTAATGTTATCTCTTCTTGATTTCGTGCCCGTGATGATAATCTTGTTTAAAGCCCTTGTAGAGAGCTTAAGGGTAAGTTTAGGGGTGTTATTTGGCCGTGCTCCATGGAAAAATGGAGAAAGAGATGAGATAAGGGATGTAAATATCCAGTTTTGTTTAAAGTCAAAAAGGTGCTACTTGGCACCCTTGCATTGGCCCTTCTTCCAACGCTTATATCTTTTTATCTGTATGTCATATGAACAAATGGTTAAAAGCATTGAAAATTAAATTACAAGAACTTCAATTTTTGGTATATAATATATCCCAAAAACACCTCATATAACACACGAAAGGTATTGCTCAAAAAGCTTTAGTGATCCACCTACTTGTCACCTATACAGTCTGCGCAGTCTCGCGAAACTGAAAATATATCTCTACTCCAATGTCGTATATATGAACGGTTTAATGAGTTAAAAACTAGAATAGTATATATTCAATTTGATATGTGGATCATCCTGTAAATCCAAGAATATTAGTAGAAAAGCTCTGCTACATTTGACCTAATATTAAGTACATTATGAATGTAACTTGTGATGACCTTTGCCAACTTTTGTTCCAAAACTCGCTTGACTTCAAAATGTAACACACGACTATCATACGACTAAAATAACTCATAACATAACCTCTTTATCATGTTAAGAACCCTAGTATCACCCCAAAAGTACATGTTATAACACTCCCAACTTGTCGACATTCGACGAAACTTATTTTCTTCAATTTGCTTAGCTCCTAAGCCTTTCAAACCTCATGGTAGTTGTTATCCATGATCTTAAAGATTTGTAACCTCCAAGGTAACATTATTAAATTACTTTATGTACTTTCAAATACGATCTTATTTCTGCACTTACATCAATTGACTTATGATGTACTCTCACGTACGAAAATATAGAGTGTAACACCTGTAAAATCCTCCGGAGCGGATGAGTCCACATCGTCAAAAAAGCCTCGGGGGGGATCATCCGCCCCATGGACCCCTTTATGGGATCGCTCCTTCGTCGTTCGGGCTTCATCAAATATTGATTTGGTGAATGAAGGCGACCCCGAAATATCTATAACGCTGGGTGGGGTAGGGCCGGCGTCTCGCGAGTCTTCGGCCCTTACTTCGGCATTAGCCTCGTGAACTTGAAGGGGATTCCCTTCCTACGTTTTCCCCTAGGCTGCCACCCGTTCCTCGGGGATTGATGGATCATGGGCCATGAAGATTTCATCCTCCCCAGGCTTATCTCTGAGCCGGAGGAGTGATTCCGAGTCAAGCACGCGAGAGCTGGAGGTTTCCTTTAGCTTACGAACCAGCCTCCATCTCATTTTCTTTTTCTTCGAGCTCGGTGAATTCGGGCCCTTTTTCTTTTCTTCTCCCCTGCTGTGGCTCTGGGCTATCCCGAAGCGGAAGAATCGACAGGTAAGTCCTCGTTCCTAACCGAGGGCCTAAGCTCGATGTTCTTTGGCAAACCTGCAAAAGAGAAGTAAATAAATAATAAGAATGTAATACTAAGAGAAGAAACCTAACTCAACCTACTCAGGAAAGAAATCTTACCATGGGAACGGGCCTCCCAACGTCCCTTCGAGAGTTAGCGCCACGAGCGCTCGGAGTAGGGCATTTGTAAGACAATACCTTAGACCCACTCCTTGAGTCGAGGGACGGCATTTGGAACTCGGGTGACACCTGCACCACCACGAATACCAATGAGAAAAATTAGAGATGAACACAAAATTAATATTCGAGGGAAAGTTTTGCTTACGTGATCCATTCCACTTCTCGGGGAATGGCCTGAATTCGGCCGGAATCAAATTTAAGGTCTTCACCGGGACAAAATGACCCTGCCAGCCTCGTTCCTGGTCCTCGTCGATACTCGAAAATGAGACTTTGCTGGCCCGGCGAGCAAGCTTTATCAGCCCCCTCCCCCCGGAATATTTGGGGACTATATAAACGGAGCAGATGATCGAGGGTAAAGGTCCAGGAATCGATTTTATTCACAAAAAATTAGAGGAGGATCACGATCCTCCACATTGAAGGGTGAATTTGGCCGAGACATACCTCGTACCTCTTGTAGAAGTCTATGATGACCGGATCTACCGGGCCCAGTGTAAAGAGATAAGTGTAGACACTTAGGTATCCCTCAACATGTGTAGTAATGGGCTCCTCAGAGTCGGGGACCACTATGTCTTTATCGGCCCAGTTGCAGTCCTTTCGGACTAATGGGGAAATCATCTTCGGTGATCGAGCAAATAAATCTCGATGCCTCCTCATACCGACCCTGCACCAAGGAGGGTTTCTCGACCTTGAAGTCATCAGCAACCGAACAACCCCCGGGAATGAACATCTTCAAGGGAGGTTCAGAAGCCGGTTCATCGATGACCACATTAGCAGCAGATCTCCCGAGGTCGACCACATTAGAAGTGGTTTCATTGGTTCCGGAAGTCGTTTGGAAGGTAGAAGCAACCTTTTGGTGAACATATTTTGAGGTTTTTGCCATTGTTATAAGGGAAAGCTTGAAAGAGATAGAAAAAGGTTGAAATCTGGAAGCTCAGATGTGTTGCCTTGAGTGGATGATGAGTAGAAATTTCAAAGGAATCTCGAATAACGGAGGTAAAAATGCTAGAATGTGAAAAAGAGTAGTGAAATCTTGAGGGTACGAGGGTAGACGGTTTGATGTAAAGTAAAAAAATGAACAAAAGAGGGGCCATTTATAGTGGTTCCGCGACATTTCGCCTCCAGGGACAGCCGATCGGCGGCTGACACGCATTTAATGCCATTATGACATTACTGACGAGACATTTCGGTCTTTTTGTCATTTATGTCACGGTGTATTGAAGAAGGAATAGGGATGCTCATGTCGTTTCTCGTCAGCTTGTTGTCCGAGAAATGAGGGGACTATCTGTATACGGGTAAAAACCGAGCTCGTGATACACTCTGGCCTCCAACAGTGTAAAACGAGCTCGAGATATGATCGCGAAGGATCAGAATCGAAGCAAGGGTCTCATCGAGTCAGAGTCCGGGGGCTGATTGCCTGCCCTCGAGAATATCGGGGTCATGATTCGAGATCGATCCAAACACTGAGAGACTTCGGAGAACATTGTCGGGCAATCAAGCACGACCAATAGAAGGGCATAATATCCGCGACCGGACGGATATCATGGCGTGGATCTCGATACGTATCGATGTAAAACCAGCAATCAGTTAAACAGAAGATTTTTTACCTTTTATAGAGTTGTACTTAGAGTAAGATTCCTCGACTATATAAAGGGGGTCTGATCATTAATTAAACACATTGTAACATGCATTCCAAGGCAATATACTATTATTTTCACTGTTATTCTAAGATTTTTCTTTCATTCATCAATATCGCCCACCATGAGCTCGGATTGAGGGTGAATATTTCAATAAAGCTGGAATTATCCTCCTCTCGTGGTTTGAATTTACTGTATTTCTATTTGTTCATTCTAACCTAATTTATCGTATTGTATTGCATCCTTAAAATTATATACAAATTTAATTGTTATCCGATTTTTAGGGTAAATACTTTTACTGTGCTATTTTTGGTGTCAACTCTCTAAGTAGAACCTCCTTGTTCACAAATAACTATTACTCCCATGTGATAAGGGCAAAAAGAAGGAAACAATAAAACTTAGAAGCATAATATATGTCTGCATATAGATTTCTCTCGTTTAATTATAATTAATTATTATATTTTTTGTCATCAAATTACTTAACTATGATAAATTAATATGATATGATATAATTGATCAATGCCGATAACTTTTTTACTTATAAAATGCTACTAAAAATTATCAGTAATAGAGTACGTGGCACTACTTAAGAAGTTCAGCGGTAGAGTAGGGCCATGGGAGTCCTCGGCAAACATCCAATAATTAAGACATGCTTTTGTTGCACCTAAAATGTCTCTAGGTTTAGAGTCTAGACATAGAATTGAGCTAAGTTGAATTTAATTGAATTTACTGGTAAAAAAATAAGGTAATTAAATTCATTTTCTCTCACCAAAATCTCTGTTTGTCCACATGAACACTAAAAATAAGTGATTAGTCAATACTAGTTTCTTCTTTGTTTTTATTTTCAATTTTCAATTTGGTGATTTTGTCGGTGAACGTAACTATAGGAAACAGAAAAAAGGGGAGAGGGGATAGGGCAAGGAAGGTAGTTTTCTACTTGGTAATCTATTTTTAATTGCTATCGGTCAGTTGCCAATCAGGAAATACGAATTAAATAAATCACATCATTAATTATTGTTTCAATCTATTTTGTCGGTCTAATTCAATTTTATCGAAACAAAGATGATATGAAATTGTTAATAACTTTTTCTCCAGTCTCTTTCTGAGTTTCCGTCTCAGAAACTCAGAAAAGGAAGCAAAATACACGACAATAAGGTAGAAGTGTAAACAATAAATTTTAGTATTTGGTACATTATTTAAGCTGCAAATTGAAATCTAATGACGCCACAACTTAATTATTGACCTTTGGTTATGCTTTAAACAAACTCTGCCTTTTGAGAAAAGGGGATCCGAGGAAAGAGTATAAGAAAATAGAGAAAGAAGAAAAAAGAAATGTAAAACAATTTGGACTGGGTGAAATACATTGAACATGTAGTGATAAGGTCACTTTCACCCAAATATTTAATGGAAAATGGAGTTTTCTCCCTTAATTTTTTATGCCTTTTGGCGATAGCTTTTTGTCATGGTTTTTTGTTAATATTTAGCTTTCAAGAAATGTATTCCGTAGAAATCCCATAAAAAAGAATCATTCAAGTCGTCATCCATTTTAGCATTGAACTAAATTTTTATGTGAATTAGGTCGGGTCAATTGAATGGTTTGTTAAATAACCCAAAATTAAATAAAAAAAACAATTAAAAGAAAAAGAGAGCAGCCCATTAGCTAAAGTGTATGCGCTCAAATGGTCGTAAATCATCGTTTATTTTGAAAAAATATTTTGAAGATCAATTGCGATAAATGTTATGAAAACCTAGTGTGGATAGGGTTTTAGGTTTTGGAAATGGTTTTCAAAATAACTTTTGCAAAGTAGTATTATATCTATCTATCTATCTATACTATATTAAAAGTACGAATTGTTCGCTTTTTTTATCATTTTAAATAGAGTTCACAGTTGACAAAATAGTCATTTTATTATTTTTCTAATATTTAAGATTTAAAAATTAACTAATAATTTTTACTATCAAACATTTCCTTATTTAAATACAATTTTAAGTTTTTAAAAACATTTCCTTATTTGATTTCCTACATAAAAAGGAACCATCCAAGCATTTAAAAAAAAAAAAAAAGGTAACGTGGTGTTGACCACTTTCTTTTTTAACCACTTCTATTTCTTCTAATTTTTTAAATACGAATTATATTTGACACTTTTATATAACTTCTTAATGATCGCATTGTTTTAGAAGATGGTGATAATAACTAAATTCAGTAAGATATTGCAAGAAGATCAAAATGAGATCTCTATTCTTCTTTATATTCACTTAATGATATTAAGGATATTATAACTAATACATAGGACCTTGAATTGGATAGGAATTTTGATAATTGGTCGTTATTTTTTATTGAGCGACAGAGTTTTACTGCTTAGCTATAAAATTTATCTGTCGCAAATTTTCTTTTAGTTGGCATGTCTAGAATATACAGTACCTATAAAATCCTTTTCATACGAAGTTAAGACAAAAGAAGGGGATACATGATAGATCATTAAGCATTTAAAATTATTTGAATTATTTTTAAGCTTGGCTAGGTCATCCGTTATTTTCTTAACTAAATAGGATTAATATTTATCATTTTCAAAAGTTTATATTTTTTAAATTTTAGTTTATAACTCATATATACTATTTAATATTAATTATTAAATTTTTAAAAAGTTATACTAATACATATAAGATATACGCACATCGCGTGTATCCTAAAACTAGTGAAAACTAAACATGCATACATGTCAGTTCGTAGCTGGTTTTGGAAAGGTTTTATCAATAGAAAACACAATTATTAGTACAAGCTAGAGAGTATATACTTTCCCCAGCTAATGGCAAAATATAACATGCAAACCAATTGATTTTACCAAATTCATGTAGCTTATTTGTTGCAGAAGAATGTGTGTTAACTAGCACAAAATCACACACAAAGTTAGGAGAGAAAAAATAACACAAGAATTTAACAAGGTTCGGCTAAGTCTAGTTCTTGGGGAGAAGCAAAGAAAGTTTTTCACTATAAATGAAAAGAAAAACACAGTACAATAAGTTTCCAACTACGACCCCAATTATGTATAGGTTCCAAGTAGTCTAAACTTACAATAGAAAAGTTTTTCCAATCCTACAAGGACAATAAATCTTTTTTCCCCAAATCTATTAGAACAATGGATTTTTTAAACCTATATGGACAATGAATTTCTTAAAAATACAAGAAAAAAATTCAAGACATAATTATCATTATTGTTGTTAGTGATGCATGCTATTAATCTTTTTTCTCCACTTACCCGAACGTTAAAAAAAAATAAAAAAGTCAACTAACATTTGCTCAACAATTGCCAGCCAATTTATTGGTTGGAGTTGTATTACAATGGTCGTAACAATGCCAGCCAATTTACATAAAGCTAAGAACTTGGAATCGAGATTGGAGTTGTATTACAATGGTCGTAACAATGTCAATACCTTGTACTAATTAGGTGGATAGATTTCAACGTTATTGAAGTTCCTTCTTTCATTCATTCCCTAACTGCTTACAATTATATATAAATCACGGCAGATGCAGTTCTTTGGCGACAAGTTCATTCTAATTAAAGATTTTCAATATAAAACACATGTATAGATATGTGAAAACCCGATAAAATTTTAACAAATATTAAATATGAACTCATAATTTTATAAGTATAGTAAATTTGGTGTCACGAACATTAAAAGTTAAACATATCAAATTTAAACTCTTGAATTCACCTCTAATTAAGTGGATCCATAAATTCAAGTCAATTAATGCAATCTGCAGATATCATTGTATACTACTAATTATGTACATGTCTCATATGCATTTGAAAAATTAAAATTGTGTAACCATAGAGTATAGATCCATCAACTATTGTATAGCATCGTAAAAGAAACTAAGCAAACACAAAGAAAATATAAATCACACGCTTGGAAAGATATTAAGCAAGATGAGACTCAAGAATAAAGTTTATAGAACATTAAATATTTAAAAATATAAATTTAAATCATGCGAAAAATTCAATACATTGTAGTTTGCTACTCATAATCGCTAGATTACCTTGTATCTTGCTAGTGAATATGCTGAAAATAATTTAGTTTCAATAGGAGTAATATAATAGGTTTGGGAATTAGAATTTTGGGTTTAATTAATTGTTGGCTTGTAACCGTTTTTATATTTTCAAGGCCCAAGGAAAAATTTAATGCTTTATTATTTTTAATATTAATATATAAATATATTTTTCCCACTAAATTTATTCAGTACGGTTCGGTATTTTTTTAATTTATTTTCATAAAATAAAAAACTTACCCTAATTATCAATACAGTTATAAATTTATATAAAAATCTATGATTTTATTAAAGGAAACCTAAAAATCGATTCGGTTGGTTTATTCTGTTTTTAAATATCCATTGACACTCGTACTTCCTAGTACCGCGTTGGAGCAAAAACAAAGACTACGGAACTGTTATTCCCGGTCAATATTGCTGTGTTTGTAAATATTAATTCTGCAAAATATAAGTTAACGTAATGAAACAATAATAATAAATTCGAGCCCACTGAATTCACAGTGTTTCCTTAAAGAATTTAATCCCCTCCTAGTACCCAAGGTAATGGATTATTTCCTCCCAGGATAGAACGAATAACACACTGGTATAGCGGTACTTCAAACCCCAGTGTTTTGGCGAACACAAAGTTCGGTAGCAAATCACACTTATAGTTGCTTTGTTTGAAGTTAAAAAACAATGCAGAACGAAGGAGTATATACTCAGAAAAATATATGGAAGTTCTGAGAGGAAGGAGTGCAATGTATAGCCAATTTGTTGAGCGAATTGTATGTTGAGTTTAGTATTTCTTCAACATTTGCTGCTCATATATATAGCAGCCAAGAAGGAGTGCAAGACCAAACGTCCACCCTTTATGGTGGATCAAGCATTACATATTTGTGGAGCAAGCACTTCATATTTGTGGAGCAAGCACTTCATGGTGGGAAGACCATTATCCGGCTGCCAAATTATCAATACACGGATTGAAAAATATCCGTTTACAAATACGGATAATCTTACGTTAATATTTACTATTAACAAATAAATTTGGTCCAAAAAATTAATCAATCAATCGATCATTTGACCAAATCCAAATCCAAATCCGAAGCCGAAGCCGAAGCCGAAGCCGAAGCCGTAGCCGAAGCCGAGCCGAGCGAGCGACGACGACGACGGCGCGAGGCTTGCTTTCTTCTTAACTCTTTAAGAGCTACAAGAAGAGCAATTATATATATACCCACCAAAAATATCTTCCACTTCCAATATGGGACAATGTCTCATTGTTAAGAGGGGGAAACTTAAAATTTTACTCAAAATTTCATTTTCCCTCCATTTCCCATTCACCCTCATTTTAAGAATATTACATCTTAAAAATAAAACCTCAACAATCCCCCACATGAATGGGGAATGGCTATATCACGGAAGTATGCATGAAAAACTGTGTGATTTACAAGCAAGGATTAATTGCATCTGGATAAGTAGGTTTCCCTTTGAACTTTCCGTAGTAAACTTATGTCGGATATACTCGGTCAATCGGTAGATTTGATATCTTTGAACCGTCGATCTTTGGTGTATAGCTAGACAACCATAAGTCACACAATCAACCCTTAACCGTCTTTGGTTCTCATTGTTGTGTTCGTTTCAGCCATGAACACCGCCTGGTTTCATAAGTGCGTAGAGAACTGGCCTTACAAAGTTCTCCTTGAAGCGGCTCACACTTCACACTTAAATAGGTGATTCCTAAACGTGTCATCCTGTAGATACACTATTTGATATACCCCGTATCAAATTTAGAAATTATTAAAAAGCCTTAATGCTTTATCCTTGGTACTGAACATTGTCTCATCACGAGAATGGACTAAAATTTTATTTGACAATGTTGAACCGTCATTAATGACTTTGTTTGATCTCTTTGAACCTAGATCTTGGGATCTCCAGTCTTCTAGGTAGAGTTACCGCCACAATGACTTGTTCTCGGCCATAGCCCCATTCCCCTTGATGATTTCTCAACTACCTCTCTAGTTAGGCCTTTTGTAAGTGGATCCGACACATTATCACTTGACTTTACATAGTCAATTGTGATAATTCCTCTAGAGAGTAATTGCCTAACGGTTTTATGTCTTCGTCGTATATGACGAGATTTACCGTTATACATGACGCTCCCAGCCCTTCCAATTGCCGCTTGACTATCACAATGTATGCATATTGGTGCCAACGGTTTGGGCCAAAATGGAATGTCTTCCAAGAAATTCCGGAGCCATTCAGCTTCTTCACCGGCTTTATCTAAGGCTATGAATTCAGCCTCCATTGTAGAGCGGGCAATACATGTTTGTTTGGACGACTTCCAAGATACCGCTCCTCCACCAATAGTGAATACATATCCACTCGTGGACTTAGAATCAGTTGAACTGGTGATCCAATTTGCATCACAGTATCCCTCAATCACCGCAGGGAAATTACTGTAGTGCAATTCAAAGTTCTGGGTATGTTCTAAATATCCCAAAACTCGTTTCATTGCCATCCAATGAGATTGGCCTGGATTGCTCGTATATCGACTCAGTTTACTTATAGCACAAGCTATGTCTGGTCGTGTACAATTCATGATATACATTAAGCATCCCAATACACGAGCATAATCCAATTGTGATATGCTTTGGCCTTTGTTCTTTGCTAATGCAAGATTCACGTCAATTGGAGTCTTTGCAACTTTAAAGCCCAAGTGCTTGAATTTTTCAAGTACTGTCTTAATATAATGAGATTGTGACAATGCCAGACCTTGAGGAGTCTTATTGATCTTAATTCCCAGAATTAAATCAGCAACTCCCAAGTCTTTCATATCAAACTTGCTATTGAGCATACGCTTAGTAGCATTTATGTTGGCAATATCATTACTCATTATCAACATATCATCCACATATAGGCAAACAATGACTATGTGATTTGGAACATTTTTAATGTACACGCATTTATCACATTCATTTATCTTAAAACCATTTGACAACATTGTTTGGTCAAATTTCGCATGCCATTGTTTGGGTGCTTGTTTTAGTCCGTAAAGAGACTTAACAAGTCTACATACCTTCTTTTCTTTACCTGGAACCACAAACCCTTCAGGTTGTTCCATGTAAATTTCTTCCTCCAACTCTCCATTTAAGAAGGCCGTCTTAACATCCATTTGATGAATTTCAAGACCATACACTGCAGCTAATGCTACTAACATCCGTATGGACGTAATTCTTGTAACTGGAGAGTATGTATCAAAGTAGTCTAGACCTTCTCGTTGTCTATACCCTTTGACTACGAGCCTTGCCTTGAATTTATCAATAGTGCCATCATCTTTGATTTTTCTCTTAAAAATCCATTTAGAACCCAAAGGTTTATTTCCAGGAGGAAGATCAACCAATTCCCATGTATGGTTGTTCAATATGGATTCTATTTCACTATTGACTGCCTCTTTCCAAAACAATGATTCCGAAGAAGTCATAGCTTCTTTAAATGTTTGAGGCTCATTCTCCAATAAGAAAGTCACAAAATCTGGTCCAAATGAAGTAGACGTTCTTTGACGTTTACTACGTCTTGGATTCTCCTGATTACATGTACTTTCTTTTGTTTCTTCCCGAGGTCGTTTAGATCCTTCACCAAACGACTCACATTCCTTTTTATACGGATATATATTTTCAAAAAACTCAGCATTATCTGATTCTATAACCGTATTATTATGAATGTCGGGATTTTCTGATTTATGAACCAGAAATCGATATGCTTTACTATTTGTCGCATATCCTATGAAAACACAATCAACGATTTTCGGTCCTATCTTTACCCTTTTGGGTTTAGGAACTTGCACTTTTGCCAAACACCCCCACACTTTAAAATAATTCAAGTTGGGCTTCCTTCCTTTCCATTGTTCATAAGGAATGGAGTGTGTTTTGCTATGGGGCACTCGATTTAATATTCGATTAGCCGTAAGAATGGCTTCCCCCCACAAGTTCTGTGGCAAACCAGAACTTATCAACAACGCATTCATCATCTCCTTTAATGTGCGATTCTTTTTTTCCGCAATCCCATTAGATTGGGGCGTGTAAGGGGCTGTTGTTTGATGAATAATTCCATATTCTAAACATATTTCTTCAAAAGGAGATTCATATTCACCACCCCTATCACTTCTTATCATTTTTACTTTCTTGTTAAGTTGCGTTTCAACTTCATTTTTGTATTGCCTGAATGCGTCTATTGCTTCATCTTTACTATTCAGTAAGTAAACATAGCAATATCGAGTACCATCGTCAATAAAAGTTATGAAATACTTCTTTCCACCGCGAGATGGTATTGACTTCATGTCACAAATATCTGTGTGAATTAAGTCTAAAGGATTTGAATTCCTTTCAACTGACTTATAAGGATGTTTAACATACTTAGATTCCACACATGTTTGACATTTTGATTTTTCGCATTCAAACTTGGGCAGTACTTCCAAGTTAATCATTTTCCGCAAGGTTTTATAATTGACATGACCCAAACGTACATGCCATAAATCATTTGACTCAAGTAAGTAAGAAGAAGCTGAAATATTATTATTATTTTCAACAACCATTACATTTAGGTTGAAAAGGCCCTCGGTGAGGTAACCTTTTCCCACAAATATTTCATTCTTACTAATTACAACCTTGTTGGATACAAAAACGCACTTAAAACCGTGCTTAACAAGAAGTCCAGTAGAGACTAAATTCTTTCTCATTTCGGGAACATGAAGGACATTGTTCAAAGTCATGACCTTGCCAGAAGTCATTTTTAGAAATACCTTCCTATATCCTTCAACTTTTGCTGTTGAAGCATTTCCCATATAAACTGTCTCTCCGGGTTCAGCAAGAGCATAGGTAGCGAAAGCCTCTCTAACTGCACAAACATGGCGAGTGGCTCCTGAATCAAACCACCACAGTTTAGGATTTCCCACCAAGTTACATTCAGAGAGCATGGTACACAAGTTATCAACATCATCATGGTTTACTACCATGTTTGCTTGACCCCTTTTCTTGTCTTTCTTCGGAGCACGACACTCCGTAGATTTGTGTCCGGTTTTCCCACAGTTGTAGCAGTTTCCACTGAACCGCTTCTTACTTGGGTTGTATTTCGGACCAGAAGCCTTCTTCCTCTTTTTGTTAGCTTCAACAATATTTGCTCCCATTATTGTTGAATTTCCACGGCCTCTCCTTTCAGCAGCTTTATTGTCCTCTTCGATTCTCAACCGAACAATGAGATCTTCAAGGGACATTTCCTTTCGTTTGTGTTTCAAAATAATTTTTGAAGTCCTTCCACAACGGAGGCAACTTCTCAATCATTGCTGCTACTTGGAATACTTCGTTGATTACAAGACCTTCAGCAAGTAGATCATGAATAATCACTTGCAATTCCTGGACTTGAGTAATAACAGACTTGCTATCTATCATTTTGTAGTCCAGAAATTTTGCGGCAACGAATTTCTTCATCCCGGCATCTTCAGTCTTATATTTCTTTTCAAGCGCATTCCACAATTCTTTGGATGTCTCCATGCTACTGTATACATTATACAGATTATCATCCAGTCCGCTAAGAATATAATTCTTGCATAAAAAATCAGAATGCTTCCACGCTTCAATCACGAGAAAGCGTTCATTATCTGGAGTTTTATCCGGCAGATCAGGAACATCTTCCTTGATGAACTTCTGTAAACATAACGTAGTTAAGTAGAAGAACATCTTCTGCTGCCAGCGTTTGAAATCAATCCCGGAAAATTTTCCGGGTTTTTCTGCCGGTGCCAACGCCGGTGTTCGGCTTGTCGTTGCGTTGGCAGTCGCCATCGGAACAGCTTGGTTTTCGTTTTCAGTCATCATCTTTTATGTAAAAGAATGACACAAACAAACGTTTAATACACGTTTTCAAACTGGAGTAAAAATCACGTAGATTTTAATATCCAACAAAACGCCACGAAGGCTTAACTCTCCAAAACGGGAGTACACAAACCACAAAGGTTTTAGTTTGCAGAATAATAAGAATAACACAAGTACAGAAATAAATATTAAATTCCTTAAGATTGTTATTCCCGGTCAATATTGCTGTATTTGTAAATATTAATTCTGCAAAATATAAGTTAACGTAATGAAACAATAATAATAAATTCGAGCCCACTGAATTCACAGTGTTTCCTTAAGGAATTTAATCCCCTCCTAGTACCCAAGGTAATGAATTATTTCCTCCCAGGATAGAACGAATAACACACTGGTGTAGCGGTACTTCAAACCCCAGTGTTTCGGCGAACACAAAGTTCGGTAGCAAATCACACTTACAGTTGCTTTGTTTGAAGTTAAAAAACAATGCAGAACGAAGGAGTATATACTCAGAAAAACGTATGGAAGTTCTGAGAGGAAGGAGTGCAATGTATAGCCAATTTGTTGAGCGAATTGTATGTTGAGTTTAGTATTTCTTCAACATTTGCTGCTCATATATATAGTAGCCAAGAAGGAGCGCAAGACCAAACGTCCACCCTTCATGGTGGATCAAACATTACATATTTGTGGAGCAAGCACTTCATATTTGTGGAGCAAGCACTTCATGGTGGGAAGACCATTATCCGGCTGCCAAATTATCAATACACGGATTGGAAAATATCCGTTTACAAATACGGATAATCTTACGTTAATATTTACTATTAACAAATAAATTTGGTCCAAAAAATTAATCAATCAATCGATCATTTGACCAAATCCAAATCCAAATCCAAATCCGAATCCGAATCCGAAGCCGAAGCCGTAGCCGTAGCCGAAGCCGAGCCGAGCGAGCGACGACGACGACGGCGCGAGGCTTGCTTTCTTCTTAACTCTTTAAGAGCTACAAGAAGAGCAATTATATATATACCCACCAAAAATGTCTTCCACTTCCAATATGGGACAATGTCTCATTGTTAAGTGGGGAAAACTTAAAATTTTACTCAAAATTTCATTTTCCCTCCATTTCCCATTCACCCTCATTTTAAGAATATTACATCTTAAAAATAAAACCTCAACAATCCCCCACATGAATGGGGAATGGCTATATCACGGAAGTATGCATGAAAAACTGTGTGATTTACAAGCAAGGATTAATTGCATCTGGATAAGTAGGTTTCCCTTTGAACTTTCCGTAGTAAACTTATGTCGGATATACTCGGTCAATCGGTAGATTTGATATCTTTGAACCGTCGATCTTTGGTGTATAGCTAGACAACCATAAGTCACACAATCAACCCTTAACCGTCTTTGGTTCTCATTGTTGTGTTCGTTTCAGCCATGAACACCGCCTGGTTTCATAAGTGCGTAGAGAACTGGCCTTACAAAGTTCTCCTTGAAGCGGCTCACACTTCACACTTAAATAGGTGATTCCTAAACGTGTCATCCTGTAGATACACTATTTGATATACCCCGTATCAAATTTAGAAATCATTAAAAAGCCTTAATGCTTTATCCTTGGTACTGAACATTGTCTCATCACGAGAATGGACTAAAATTTTATTTGACAATGTTGAACCGTCATTAATGACTTTGTTTGATCTCTTTGAACCTAGATCTTGGGATCTCCAGTCTTCTAGGTAGAGTTACCGCCACAATGACTTGTTCTCGGCCATAGCCCCATTCCCCTTGATGATTTCTCAACTACCTCTCTAGTTAGGCCTTTTGTAAGTGGATCCGACACATTATCACTTGACTTTACATAGTCAATTGTGATAATTCCTATAGAGAGTAATTGCCTAACGGTTTTATGTCTTCGTCGTATATGACGAGATTTACCGTTATACATGACGCTCCCAGCCCTTCCAATTGCCGCTTGACTATCACAATGTATGCATATTGGTGCCAACGGTTTGGGCCAAAATGGAATGTCTTCCAAGAAATTCCGGAGCCATTCAGCTTCTTCACCGGCTTTATCTAAGGCTATGAATTCAGCCTCCATTGTAGAGCGGGCAATACATGTTTGTTTGGACGACTTCCAAGATACCGCTCCTCCACCAATAGTGAATACATATCCACTCGTGGACTTAGAATCAGTTGAACTGGTGATCCAATTTGCATCACAGTATCCCTCAATCACCGCAGGAAAATTACTGTAGTGCAATTCAAAGTTCTGGGTATGTTCTAAATATCCCAAAACTCGTTTCATTGCCATCCAATGAGATTGGCCTGGATTGCTCGTATATCGACTCAGTTTACTTATAGCACAAGCTATGTCTGGTCGTGTACAATTCATGATATACATTAAGCATCCCAATACACGAGCATAATCCAATTGTGATATGCTTTGGCCTTTGTTCTTTGCTAATGCAAGATTCACGTCAATTGGAGTCTTTGCAACTTTAAAGCCCAAGTGCTTGAATTTTTCAAGTACTGTCTTAATATAATGAGATTGTGACAATGCCAGACCTTGAGGAGTCTTATTGATCTTAATTCCCAGAATTAAATCAGCAACTCCCAAGTCTTTCATATCAAACTTGCTATTGAGCATACGCTTAGTAGCATTTATGTTGGCAATATCATTACTCATTATCAACATATCATCCACATATAGGCAAACAATGACTATGTGATTTGGAACATTTTTAATGTACACGCATTTATCACATTCATTTATCTTAAAACCATTTGACAACATTGTTTGGTCAAATTTCGCATGCCATTGTTTGGGTGCTTGTTTTAGTCCGTAAAGAGACTTAACAAGTCTACATACCTTCTTTTCTTTACCTGGAACCACAAACCCTTCAGGTTGTTCCATGTAAATTTCTTCCTCCAACTCTCCATTTAAGAAGGCCGTCTTAACATCCATTTGATGAATTTCAAGACCATACACTGCAGCTAATGCTACTAACATCCGTATGGACGTAATTCTTGTAACTGGAGAGTATGTATCAAAGTAGTCTAGACCTTCTCGTTGTCTATACCCTTTGACTACGAGCCTTGCCTTGAATTTATCAATAGTGCCATCATCTTTGATTTTTCTCTTAAAAATCCATTTAGAACCCAAAGGTTTATTTCCAGGAGGAAGATCAACCAATTCCCATGTATGGTTGTTCAATATGGATTCTATTTCACTATTGACTGCCTCTTTCCAAAACAATGATTCCGAAGAAGTCATAGCTTCTTTAAATGTTTGAGGCTCATTCTCCAATAAGAAAGTCACAAAATCTGATCCAAATGAAGTAGACGTTCTTTGACGTTTACTACGTCTTGGATTCTCCTGATTACATGTACTTTCTTTTGTTTCTTCCCGAGGTCGTTTAGATCCTTCACCAAACGACTCACATTCCTTTTTATACGGATATATATTTTCAAAAAACTCAGCATTATCTGATTCTATAACCGTATTATTATGAATGTCGGGATTTTCTGATTTATGAACCAGAAATCGATATGCTTTACTATTTGTCGCATATCCTATGAAAACACAATCAACGGTTTTCGGTCCTATCTTTACCCTTTTGGGTTTAGGAACTTGCACTTTTGCCAAACACCCCCACACTTTAAAATAATTCAAGTTGGGCTTCCTTCCTTTCCATTGTTCATAAGGAATGGATTGTGTTTTGCTATGGGGCACTCGATTTAATATTCGATTAGCCGTAAGAATGGCTTCCCCCCACAAGTTCTGTGGCAAACCAGAACTTATCAACAACGCATTCATCATCTCCTTTAATGTGCGATTCTTTTTTTCCGCAATCCCATTAGATTGGGGCGTGTAAGGGGCTGTTGTTTGATGAATAATTCCATATTCTAAACATATTTCTTCAAAAGGAGATTCATATTCACCACCCCTATCACTTCTTATCATTTTTACTTTCTTGTTAAGTTGCGTTTCAACTTCATTTTTGTATTGCCTGAATGCGTCTATTGCTTCATCTTTACTATTCAGTAAGTAAACATAGCAATATCGAGTACCATCGTCAATAAAAGTTATGAAATACTTCTTTCCACCGCGAGATGGTATTGACTTCATGTCACAAATATCTGTGTGAATTAAGTCTAAAGGATTTGAATTCCTTTCAACTGACTTATAAGGATGTTTAACATACTTAGATTCCACACATGTTTGACATTTTGATTTTTCGCATTCAAACTTGGGCAGTACTTCCAAGTTAATCATTTTCCGCAAGGTTTTATAATTGACATGACCCAAACGTACATGCCATAAATCATTTGACTCAAGTAAGTAAGAAGAAGCTGAAATATTATTATTATTTTCAACAACCATTACATTTAGGTTGAAAAGGCCCTCGGTGAGGTAACCTTTTCCCACAAATATTTCATTCTTACTAATTACAACCTTGTTGGATACAAAAACGCACTTAAAACCGTGCTTAACAAGAAGTCCAGTAGAGACTAAATTCTTTCTCATTTCGGGAACATGAAGGACATTGTTCAAAGTCATGACCTTGCCAGAAGTCATTTTTAGAAATACCTTCCTATATCCTTCAACTTTTGCTGTTGAAGCATTTCCCATATAAACTGTCTCTCCGGGTTCAGCAAGAGCATAGGTAGCGAAAGCCTCTCTAACTGCACAAACATGGCGAGTGGCTCCTGAATCAAACCACCACAGTTTAGGATTTCCCACCAAGTTACATTCAGAGAGCATGACACACAAGTTATCAACATCATCATGGTTTACTACCATGTTTGCTTGACCCCTTTTCTTGTCTTTCTTCGGAGCACGACACTCCGTAGATTTGTGTCCGGTTTTCCCACAGTTGTAGCAGTTTCCACTGAACCGCTTCTTACTTGGGTTGTATTTCGGACCAGAAGCCTTCTTCCTCTTTTTGTTAGCTTCAACAATATTTGCTCCCATTATTGTTGAATTTCCACGGCCTCTCCTTTCAGCAGCTTTATTGTCCTCTTCGATTCTCAACCGAACAATGAGATCTTCAAGGGACATTTCCTTTCGTTTGTGTTTCAAAATAATTTTTGAAGTCCTTCCACAACGGAGGCAACTTCTCAATCATTGCTGCTACTTGGAATACTTCGTTGATTACAAGACCTTCAGCAAGTAGATCATGAATAATCACTTGCAATTCCTGGACTTGAGTAATAACAGACTTGCTATCTATCATTTTGTAGTCCAGAAATTTTGCGGCAACGAATTTCTTCATCCCGGCATCTTCAGTCTTATATTTCTTTTCAAGCGCATTCCACAATTCTTTGGATGTCTCCATGCTACTGTATACATTATACAGATTATCATCCAGTCCGCTAAGAATATAATTCTTGCATAAAAAATCAGAATGCTTCCACGCTTCAATCACGAGAAAGCGTTCATTATCTGGAGTTTTATCCGGCAGATCAGGAACATCTTCCTTGATGAACTTCTGTAAACATAACGTAGTTAAGTAGAAGAACATCTTCTGCTGCCAGCGTTTGAAATCAATCCCGGAAAATTTTCCGGGTTTTTCTGCCGGTGCCAACGCCGGTGTTCGGCTTGTCGTTGCGTTGGCAGTCGCCATCGGAACAGCTTGGTTTTCGTTTTCAGTCATCATCTTTTATGTAAAAGAATGACACAAACAAACGTTTAATACACGTTTTCAAACTGGAGTAAAAATCACGTAGATTTTAATATCCAACAAAACGCCACGAAGGCTTAACTCTCCAAAACGGGAGTACACAAACCACAAAGGTTTTAGTTTGCAGAATAATAAGAATAACACAAGTACAGAAATAAATATTAAATTCCTTAAGATTGTTATTCCCGGTCAATATTGCTGTATTTGTAAATATTAATTCTGCAAAATATAAGTTAACGTAATGAAACAATAATAATAAATTCGAGCCCACTGAATTCACAGTGTTTCCTTAAGGAATTTAATCCCCTCCTAGTACCCAAGGTAATGGATTATTTCCTCCCAGGATAGAACGAATAACACACTGGTGTAGCGGTACTTCAAACCCCAGTGTTTCGGCGAACACAAAGTTCGGTAGCAAATCACACTTACAGTTGCTTTGTTTGAAGTTAAAAAACAATGCAGAACGAAGGAGTATATACTCAGAAAAACGTATGGAAGTTCTGAGAGGAAGGAG
Organism: Nicotiana tomentosiformis; assembly: GCF_000390325.3. Classification (NCBI taxonomy): domain Eukaryota; kingdom Viridiplantae; phylum Streptophyta; class Magnoliopsida; order Solanales; family Solanaceae; genus Nicotiana; species Nicotiana tomentosiformis. The sequence continues at coordinate 109,143,892 of NC_090818.1, forward strand.
TGCAATGTATAGCCAATTTGTTGAGCGAATTGTATGTTGAGTTTAGTATTTCTTCAACATTTGCTGCTCATATATATAGCAGCCAAGAAGGAGCGCAAGACCAAACGTCCACCCTTCATGGTGGATCAAGCATTACATATTTGTGGAGCAAGCACTTCATATTTGTGGAGCAAGCACTTCATGGTGGGAAGACCATTATCCGGCTGCCAAATTATCAATACACGGATTGGAAAATATCCGTTTACAAATACGGATAATCTTACGTTAATATTTACTATTAACAAATAAATTTGGTCCAAAAAATTAATCAATCAATCGATCATTTGACCAAATCCAAATCCAAATCCAAATCCGAATCCGAATCCGAAGCCGAAGCCGTAGCCGTAGCCGAAGCCGAGCCGAGCGAGCGACGACGACGACGGCGCGAGGCTTGCTTTCTTCTTAACTCTTTAAGAGCTACAAGAAGAGCAATTATATATATACCCACCAAAAATGTCTTCCACTTCCAATATGGGACAATGTCTCATTGTTAAGAGGGAAAAACTTAAAATTTTACTCAAAATTTCATTTTCCCTCCATTTCCCATTCACCCTCATTTTAAGAATATTACATCTTAAAAATAAAACCTCAACAATCCCCCACATGAATGGGGAATGGCTATATCACGGAAGTATGCATGAAAAACTGTGTGATTTACAAGCAAGGATTAATTGCATCTGGATAAGTAGGTTTCCCTTTGAACTTTCCGTAGTAAACTTATGTCGGATATACTCGGTCAATCGGTAGATTTGATATCTTTGAACCGTCGATCTTTGGTGTATACCTAGACAACTATAAGTCACACAATCAACCCTTAACCGTCTTTGGTTCTCATTGTTGTGTTCGTTTCAGCCATGAACACCGCCTGGTTTCATAAGTGCGTAGAGAACTGGCCTTACAAAGTTCTCCTTGAAGCGGCTCACACTTCACACTTAAATAGGTGATTCCTAAACGTGTCATCCTGTAGATACACTATTTGATATACCCCGTATCAAATTTAGAAATCATTAAAAAGCCTTAATGCTTTATCCTTGGTACTGAACATTGTCTCATCACGAGAATGGACTAAAATTTTATTTGACAATGTTGAACCGTCATTAATGACTTTGTTTGATCTCTTTGAACCTAGATCTTGGGATCTCCAGTCTTCTAGGTAGAGTTACCGCCACAATGACTTGTTCTCGGCCATAGCCCCATTCCCCTTGATGATTTCTCAACTACCTCTCTAGTTAGGCCTTTTGTAAGTGGATCCGACACATTATCACTTGACTTTACATAGTCAATTGTGATAATTCCTCTAGAGAGTAATTGCCTAACGGTTTTATGTCTTCGTCGTATATGACGAGATTTACCGTTATACATGACGCTCCCAGCCCTTCCAATTGCCGCTTGACTATCACAATGTATGCATATTGGTGCCAACGGTTTGGGCCAAAATGGAATGTCTTCCAAGAAATTCCGGAGCCATTCAGCTTCTTCACCGGCTTTATCTAAGGCTATGAATTCAGCCTCCATTGTAGAGCGGGCAATACATGTTTGTTTGGACGACTTCCAAGATACCGCTCCTCCACCAATAGTGAATACATATCCACTCGTGGACTTAGAATCAGTTGAACTGGTGATCCAATTTGCATCACAGTATCCCTCAATCACCGCAGGGAAATTACTGTAGTGCAATTCAAAGTTCTGGGTATGTTCTAAATATCCCAAAACTCGTTTCATTGCCATCCAATGAGATTGGCCTGGATTGCTCGTATATCGACTCAGTTTACTTATAGCACAAGCTATGTCTGGTCGTGTACAATTCATGATATACATTAAGCATCCCAATACACGAGCATAATCCAATTGTGATATGCTTTGGCCTTTGTTCTTTGCTAATGCAAGATTCACGTCAATTGGAGTCTTTGCAACTTTAAAGCCCAAGTGCTTGAATTTTTCAAGTACTGTCTTAATATAATGAGATTGTGACAATGCCAGACCTTGAGGAGTCTTATTGATCTTAATTCCCAGAATTAAATCAGCAACTCCCAAGTCTTTCATATCAAACTTGCTATTGAGCATACGCTTAGTAGCATTTATGTTGGCAATATCATTACTCATTATCAACATATCATCCACATATAGGCAAACAATGACTATGTGATTTGGAACATTTTTAATGTACACGCATTTATCACATTCATTTATCTTAAAACCATTTGACAACATTGTTTGGTCAAATTTCGCATGCCATTGTTTGGGTGCTTGTTTTAGTCCGTAAAGAGACTTAACAAGTCTACATACCTTCTTTTCTTTACCTGGAACCACAAACCCTTCAGGTTGTTCCATGTAAATTTCTTCCTCCAACTCTCCATTTAAGAAGGCCGTCTTAACATCCATTTGATGAATTTCAAGACCATACACTGCAGCTAATGCTACTAACATCCGTATGGACGTAATTCTTGTAACTGGAGAGTATGTATCAAAGTAGTCTAGACCTTCTCGTTGTCTATACCCTTTGACTACGAGCCTTGCCTTGAATTTATCAATAGTGCCATCATCTTTGATTTTTCTCTTAAAAATCCATTTAGAACCCAAAGGTTTATTTCCAGGAGGAAGATCAACCAATTCCCATGTATGGTTGTTCAATATGGATTCTATTTCACTATTGACTGCCTCTTTCCAAAACAATGATTCCGAAGAAGTCATAGCTTCTTTAAATGTTTGAGGCTCATTCTCCAATAAGAAAGTCACAAAATCTGATCCAAATGAAGTAGACGTTCTTTGACGTTTACTACGTCTTGGATTCTCCTGATTACATGTACTTTCTTTTGTTTCTTCCCGAGGTCGTTTAGATCCTTCACCAAACGACTCACATTCCTTTTTATACGGATATATATTTTCAAAAAACTCAGCATTATCTGATTCTATAACCGTATTATTATGAATGTCGGGATTTTCTGATTTATGAACCAGAAATCGATATGCTTTACTATTTGTCGCATATCCTATGAAAACACAATCAACGGTTTTCGGTCCTATCTTTACCCTTTTGGGTTTAGGAACTTGCACTTTTGCCAAACACCCCCACACTTTAAAATAATTCAAGTTGGGCTTCCTTCCTTTCCATTGTTCATAAGGAATGGATTGTGTTTTGCTATGGGGCACTCGATTTAATATTCGATTAGCCGTAAGAATGGCTTCCCCCACAAGTTCTGTGGCAAACCAGAACTTATCAACAACGCATTCATCATCTCCTTTAATGTGCGATTCTTTCTTTCCGCAATCCCATTAGATTGGGGCGTGTAAGGGGCTGTTGTTTGATGAATAATTCCATATTCTAAACATATTTCTTCAAAAGGAGATTCATATTCACCACCCCTATCACTTCTTATCATTTTTACTTTCTTGTTAAGTTGCGTTTCAACTTCATTTTTGTATTGCCTGAATGCGTCTATTGCTTCATCTTTACTATTCAGTAAGTAAACATAGCAATATCGAGTACCATCGTCAATAAAAGTTATGAAATACTTCTTTCCACCGCGAGATGGTATTGACTTCATGTCACAAATATCTGTGTGAATTAAGTCTAAAGGATTTGAATTCCTTTCAACTGACTTATAAGGATGTTTAACATACTTAGATTCCACACATGTTTGACATTTTGATTTTTCGCATTCAAACTTGGGCAGTACTTCCAAGTTAATCATTTTCCGCAAGGTTTTATAATTGACATGACCCAAACGTACATGCCATAAATCATTTGACTCAAGTAAGTAAGAAGAAGCTGAAATATTATTATTATTTTCAACAACCATTACATTTAGGTTGAAAAGGCCCTCGGTGAGGTAACCTTTTCCCACAAATATTTCATTCTTACTAATTACAACCTTGTTGGATACAAAAACGCACTTAAAACCGTGCTTAACAAGAAGTCCAGTAGAGACTAAATTCTTTCTCATTTCGGGAACATGAAGGACATTGTTCAAAGTCATGACCTTGCCAGAAGTCATTTTTAGAAATACCTTCCCATATCCTTCAACTTTTGCTGTTGAAGCATTTCCCATATAAACTGTCTCTCCGGGTTCAGCAAGAGCATAGGTAGCAAAAGCCTCTCTAACTGCACAAACATGGCGAGTGGCTCCTGAATCAAACCACCACAGTTTAGGATTTCCCACCAAGTTACATTCAGAGAGCATGGCACACAAGTTATCAACATCATCATGGTTTACTACCATGTTTGCTTGACCCCTTTTCTTGTCTTTCTTCGGAGCACGACACTCCGTAGATTTGTGTCCGGTTTTCCCACAGTTGTAGCAGTTTCCACTGAACCGCTTCTTACTTGGGTTGTATTTCGGACCAGAAGCCTTCTTCCTCTTTTTGTTAGCTTCAACAATATTTGCTCCCATTATTGTTGAATTTCCACGGCCTCTCCTTTCAGCAGCTTTATTGTCCTCTTCGATTCTCAACCGAACAATGAGATCTTCAAGGGACATTTCCTTTCGTTTGTGTTTCAAAATAATTTTTGAAGTCCTTCCACAACGGAGGCAACTTCTCAATCATTGCTGCTACTTGGAATGCTTCGTTGATTACAAGACCTTCAGCAAGTAGATCATGAATAATCACTTGCAATTCCTGGACTTGAGTAATAACAAACTTGCTATCTATCATTTTGTAGTCCAGAAATTTTGCGGCAACGAATTTCTTCATCCCGGCATCTTCAGTCTTATATTTCTTTTCAAGCGCATTCCACAATTCTTTGGATGTCTCCATGCTACTGTATACATTATACAGATTATCATCCAGTCCGCTAAGAATATAATTCTTGCATAAAAAATCAGAATGCTTCCACGCTTCAATCACGAGAAAGCGTTCATTATCTGGAGTTTTATCCGGCAGATCAGGAACATCTTCCTTGATGAACTTCTGTAAACATAACGTAGTTAAGTAGAAGAACATCTTCTGCTGCCAGCGTTTGAAATCAATCCCGGAATATTTTCCGGGTTTTTCTGCCGGTGCCAACGCCGGTGTTCGGCTTGTCGTTGCGTTGGCAGTCGCCATCGGAACAGCTTGGTTTTCGTTTTCAGTCATCATCTTTTATGTAAAAGAATGACACAAACAAACGTTTAATACACGTTTTCAAACTGGAGTAAAAATCACGTAGATTTTAATATCCAACAAAACGCCACGAAGGCTTAACTCTCCAAAACGGGAGTACACAAACCACAAAGGTTTTAGTTTGCAGAATAATAAGAATAACACAAATACAGAAATAAATATTAAATTCCTTAAGATTGTTATTCCCGGTCAATATTGCTGTATTTGTAAATATTAATTCTGCAAAATATAAGTTAACGTAATGAAACAATAATAATAAATTCGAGCCCACTGAATTCACAGTGTTTCCTTAAGGAATTTAATCCCCTCCTAGTACCCAAGGTAATGGATTATTTCCTCCCAGGATAGAACGAATAACACACTGGTGTAGCGGTACTTCAAACCCCAGTGTTTCGGCGAACACAAAATTCGGTAGCAAATCACACTTACAGTTGCTTTGTTTGAAGTTAAAAAACAATGCAGAACGAAGGAGTATATACTCAGAAAAACGTATGGAAGTTCTGAGAGGAAGGAGTGCAATGTATAGCCAATTTGTTGAGCGAATTGTATGTTGAGTTTAGTATTTCTTCAACATTTGCTGCTCATATATATAGCAGCCAAGAAGGAGCGCAAGACCAAACGTCCACCCTTCATGGTGGATCAAGCATTACATATTTGTGGAGCAAGCACTTCATATTTGTGGAGCAAGCACTTCATGGTGGGAAGACCATTATCCGGCTGCCAAATTATCAATACACGGATTGGAAAATATCCGTTTACAAATACGGATAATCTTACGTTAATATTTACTATTAACAAATAAATTTGGTCCAAAAAATTAATCAATCAATCGATCATTTGACCAAATCCAAATCCAAATCCAAATCCGAATCCGAATCCGAATCCGAAGCCGAAGCCGTAGCCGTAGCCGAAGCCGAGCCGAGCGAGCGACGACGACGACGGCGCGAGGCTTGCTTTCTTCTTAACTCTTTAAGAGCTACAAGAAGAGCAATTATATATATACCCACCAAAAATGTCTTCCACTTCCAATATGGGACAATGTCTCATTGTTAAGTGGGGAAAACTTAAAATTTTACTCAAAATTTCATTTTCCCTCCATTTCCCATTCACCCTCATTTTAAGAATATTACATCTTAAAAATAAAACCTCAACAATCCCCCACATGAATGGGGAATGGCTATATCACGGAAGTATGCATGAAAAACTGTGTGATTTACAAGCAAGGATTAATTGCATCTGGATAAGTAGGTTTCCCTTTGAACTTTCCGTAGTAAACTTATGTCGGATATACTCGGTCAATCGGTAGATTTGATATCTTTGAACCGTCGATCTTTGGTGTATAGCTAGACAACCATAAGTCACACAATCAACCCTTAACCGTCTTTGGTTCTCATTGTTGTGTTCGTTTCAGCCATGAACACCGCCTGGTTTCATAAGTGCGTAGAGAACTGGCCTTACAAAGTTCTCCTTGAAGCGGCTCACACTTCACACTTAAATAGGTGATTCCTAAACGTGTCATCCTGTAGATACACTATTTGATATACCCCGTATCAAATTTAGAAATCATTAAAAAGCCTTAATGCTTTATCCTTGGTACTGAACATTGTCTCATCACGAGAATGGACTAAAATTTTATTTGACAATGTTGAACCGTCATTAATGACTTTGTTTGATCTCTTTGAACCTAGATCTTGGGATCTCCAGTCTTCTAGGTAGAGTTACCGCCACAATGACTTGTTCTCGGCCATAGCCCCATTCCCCTTGATGATTTCTCAACTACCTCTCTAGTTAGGCCTTTTGTAAGTGGATCCGACACATTATCACTTGACTTTACATAGTCAATTGTGATAATTCCTATAGAGAGTAATTGCCTAACGGTTTTATGTCTTCGTCGTATATGACGAGATTTACCGTTATACATGACGCTCCCAGCCCTTCCAATTGCCGCTTGACTATCACAATGTATGCATATTGGTGCCAACGGTTTGGGCCAAAATGGAATGTCTTCCAAGAAATTCCGGAGCCATTCAGCTTCTTCACCGGCTTTATCTAAGGCTATGAATTCAGCCTCCATTGTAGAGCGGGCAATACATGTTTGTTTGGACGACTTCCAAGATACCGCTCCTCTACCAATAGTGAATACATATCCACTCGTGGACTTAGAATCAGTTGAACCGGTGATCCAATTTGCATCACAGTATCCCTCAATCACCGCAGGGAAATTACTGTAGTGCAATTCAAAGTTCTGGGTATGTTCTAAATATCCCAAAACTCGTTTCATTGCCATCCAATGAGATTGGCCTGGATTGCTCGTATATCGACTCAGTTTACTTATAGCACAAGCTATGTCTGGTCGTGTACAATTCATGATATACATTAAGCATCCCAATACACGAGCATAATCCAATTGTGATATGCTTTGGCCTTTGTTCTTTGCTAATGCAAGATTCACGTCAATTGGAGTCTTTGCAACTTTAAAGCCCAAGTGCTTGAATTTTTCAAGTACTGTCTTAATATAATGAGATTGTGACAATGCCAGACCTTGAGGAGTCTTATTGATCTTAATTCCCAGAATTAAATCAGCAACTCCCAAGTCTTTCATATCAAACTTGCTATTGAGCATACGCTTAGTAGCATTTATGTTGGCAATATCATTACTCATTATCAACATATCATCCACATATAGGCAAACAATGACTATGTGATTTGGAACATTTTTAATGTACACGCATTTATCACATTCATTTATCTTAAAACCATTTGACAACATTGTTTGGTCAAATTTCGCATGCCATTGTTTGGGTGCTTGTTTTAGTCCGTAAAGAGACTTAACAAGTCTACATACCTTCTTTTCTTTACCTGGAACCACAAACCCTTCAGGTTGTTCCATGTAAATTTCTTCCTCCAACTCTCCATTTAAGAAGGCCGTCTTAACATCCATTTGATGAATTTCAAGACCATACACTGCAGCTAATGCTACTAACATCCGTATGGACGTAATTCTTGTAACTGGAGAGTATGTATCAAAGTAGTCTAGACCTTCTCGTTGTCTATACCCTTTGACTACGAGCCTTGCCTTGAATTTATCAATAGTGCCATCATCTTTGATTTTTCTCTTAAAAATCCATTTAGAACCCAAAGGTTTATTTCCAGGAGGAAGATCAACCAATTCCCATGTATGGTTGTTCAATATGGATTCTATTTCACTATTGACTGCCTCTTTCCAAAACAATGATTCCGAAGAAGTCATAGCTTCTTTAAATGTTTGAGGCTCATTCTCCAATAAGAAAGTCACAAAATCTGATCCAAATGAAGTAGACGTTCTTTGACGTTTACTACGTCTTGGATTCTCCTGATTACATGTACTTTCTTTTGTTTCTTCCCGAGGTCGTTTAGATCCTTCACCAAACGACTCACATTCCTTTTTATACGGATATATATTTTCAAAAAACTCAGCATTATCTGATTCTATAACCGTATTATTATGAATGTCGGGATTTTCTGATTTATGAACCAGAAATCGATATGCTTTACTATTTGTCGCATATCCTATGAAAACACAATCAACGGTTTTCGGTCCTATCTTTACCCTTTTGGATTTAGGAACTTGCACTTTTGCCAAACACCCCCACACTTTAAAATAATTCAAGTTGGGCTTCCTTCCTTTCCATTGTTCATAAGGAATGGATTGTGTTTTGCTATGGGGCACTCGATTTAATATTCGATTAGCCGTAAGAATGGCTTCCCCCACAAGTTCTGTGGCAAACCAGAACTTATCAACAACGCATTCATCATCTCCTTTAATGTGCGATTCTTTCTTTCCGCAATCCCATTAGATTGGGGCGTGTAAGGGGCTGTTGTTTGATGAATAATTCCATATTCTAAACATATTTCTTCAAAAGGAGATTCATATTCACCACCCCTATCACTTCTTATCATTTTTACTTTCTTGTTAAGTTGCGTTTCAACTTCATTTTTGTATTGCCTGAATGCGTCTATTGCTTCATCTTTACTATTCAGTAAGTAAACATAGCAATATCGAGTACCATCGTCAATAAAAGTTATGAAATACTTCTTTCCACCGCGAGATGGTATTGACTTCATGTCACAAATATCTGTGTGAATTAAGTCTAAAGGATTTGAATTCCTTTCAACTGACTTATAAGGATGTTTAACATACTTAGATTCCACACATGTTTGACATTTTGATTTTTCGCATTCAAACTTGGGCAGTACTTCCAAGTTAATCATTTTCCGCAAGGTTTTATAATTGACATGACCCAAACGTACATGCCATAAATCATTTGACTCAAGTAAGTAAGAAGAAGCTGAAATATTATTATTATTTTCAACAACCATTACATTTAGGTTGAAAAGGCCCTCGGTGAGGTAACCTTTTCCCACAAATATTTCATTCTTACTAATTACAACCTTGTTGGATACAAAAACGCACTTAAAACCGTGCTTAACAAGAAGTCCAGTAGAGACTAAATTCTTTCTCATTTCGGGAACATGAAGGACATTGTTCAAAGTCATGACCTTGCCAGAAGTCATTTTTAGAAATACCTTCCCATATCCTTCAACTTTTGCTGTTGAAGCATTTCCCATATAAACTGTCTCTCCGGGTTCAGCAAGAGCATAGGTAGCAAAAGCCTCTCTAACTGCACAAACATGGCGAGTGGCTCCTGAATCAAACCACCACAGTTTAGGATTTCCCACCAAGTTACATTCAGAGAGCATGGCACACAAGTTATCAACATCATCATGGTTTACTACCATGTTTGCTTGACCCCTTTTCTTGTCTTTCTTCGGAGCACGACACTCCGTAGATTTGTGTCCGGTTTTCCCACAGTTGTAGCAGTTTCCACTGAACCGCTTCTTACTTGGGTTGTATTTCGGACCAGAAGCCTTCTTCCTCTTTTTGTTAGCTTCAACAATATTTGCTCCCATTATTGTTGAATTTCCACGGCCTCTCCTTTCAGCAGCTTTATTGTCCTCTTCGATTCTCAACCGAACAATGAGATCTTCAAGGGACATTTCCTTTCGTTTGTGTTTCAAAATAATTTTTGAAGTCCTTCCACAACGGAGGCAACTTCTCAATCATTGCTGCTACTTGGAATGCTTCGTTGATTACAAGACCTTCAGCAAGTAGATCATGAATAATCACTTGCAATTCCTGGACTTGAGTAATAACAGACTTGCTATCTATCATTTTGTAGTCCAGAAATTTTGCGGCAACGAATTTCTTCATCCCGGCATCTTCAGTCTTATATTTCTTTTCAAGCGCATTCCACAATTCTTTGGATGTCTCCATGCTACTGTATACATTATACAGATTATCATCCAGTCCGCTAAGAATATAATTCTTGCATAAAAAATCAGAATGCTTCCACGCTTCAATCACGAGAAAGCGTTCATTATCTGGAGTTTTATCCGGCAGATCAGGAACATCTTCTTTGATGAACTTCTGTAGACATGTTAAGTAGAAGAACATCTTCTGCTGCCAGCGTTTGAAATCAATCCCGGAAAATTTTCCGAGTTTTTCTGCCGGTGCCAACGCCGGTGTTCGGCTTGTCGTTGCGTTGGCAGTCGCCATCGGAACAGCTTGGTTTTCGTTTTCAGTCATCATCTTTTATGTAAAAGAATGACACAAACAAACGTTTAATACACGTTTTCAAACTGGAGTAAAAATCACGTAGATTTTAATATCCAACAAAACGCCACGAAGGCTTAACTCTCCAAAACGGGAGTACACAAACCACAAAGGTTTTAGTTTGCAGAATAATAAGAATAACACAAGTACAGAAATAAATATTAAATTCCTTAAGATTGTTATTCCCGGTCAATATTGCTGTATTTGTAAATATTAATTCTGCAAAATATAAGTTAACGTAATGAAACAATAATAATAAATTCGAGCCCACTGAATTCACAGTGTTTCCTTAAGGAATTTAATCCCCTCCTAGTACCCAAGGTAATGGATTATTTCCTCCCAGGATAGAACGAATAACACACTGGTGTAGCGGTACTTCAAACCCCAGTGTTTCGGCGAACACAAAATTCGGTAGCAAATCACACTTACAGTTGCTTTGTTTGAAGTTAAAAAACAATGCAGAACGAAGGAGTATATACTCAGAAAAACGTATGGAAGTTCTGAGAGGAAGGAGTGCAATGTATAGCCAATTTGTTGAGCGAATTGTATGTTGAGTTTAGTATTTCTTCAACATTTGCTGCTCATATATATAGCAGCCAAGAAGGAGCGCAAGACCAAACGTCCACCCTTCATGGTGGATCAAGCATTACATATTTGTGGAGCAAGCACTTCATATTTGTGGAGCAAGCACTTCATGGTGGGAAGACCATTATCCGGCTGCCAAATTATCAATACACGGATTGGAAAATATCCGTTTACAAATACGGATAATCTTACGTTAATATTTACTATTAACAAATAAATTTGGTCCAAAACATTAATCAATCAATCGGAAGCCGTAGCCGTAGCCGAAGCCGTAGCCGTAGCCGAGCGAGCGACGACGACGACGGCGCGAGGCTTGCTTTCTTCTTAACTCTTTAAGAGCTACAAGAAGAGCAATTATATATATACCCACCAAAAATGTCTTCCACTTCCAATATGGGACAATGTCTCATTGTTAAGTGGGGGAAACTTAAAATTTTACTCAAAATTTCATTTTCCCTCCATTTCCCATTCACCCTCATTTTAAGAATATTACATCTTAAAAATAAAACCTCAACAGGAACTTGATTGCCTTAACGGAAAAAGGTTAAAATTACCCTATTATTTGGTAAATAGTTTAAACTTATCTCCCGTTCATCTTTTGATCCAAAAATATCCTCAACATGATTTGAAGTGAGTCAACACGAAAATTGTAGATATGGCCATATACATTATCAAAAGAGTGCATCTGTGCCTGTCCACAGCCCATGCTAACCCTAATAAAAGTATAAATGAGAATCTAGTTGTTTTCTAACTAGTCAACCAAATAAAAATAAAATTATTAAGTTGACATCAAACCATTATTTAAAATAAAGTATAGATATCTATTACACGTGGTGTTCAACGATAAGAGAACATACGTAGTGTACTGTTTCTCGTGGAGATCAGCTGATTAATTAATTTATCCTTTGCAATTAACAGTTAGAGACTGCGAAAAATAAATTATTTCTATGTTTTGAAGGACTAACAAATGTACATTACAGAATGGTTTCGACGGAAATTAATGTTTATAATATATACTTGGTAAGTTGACTTGATAAAATACTAGCAAGTTGTACCTACAGTATAAGTTCAACTTCTATTGAGCTTGATGTTAATTGTTATATGTTTAATTTGATTTAATTATCAATTTGGTAGTGTTCTTAGCTGGATATACTAATAAAATGCGAATCATGCAAAAAAATTACTTATGAATTCATCTGCATTAATAGTACTGCTTTCTAACTTTGAAATAAACATTTTCTACATTAATGGCTTTGACCAGCCAAACTTTAATCTAAACTATAGCTTTTCTTTTTGCTAGAATATTTGATTTGAATTAATAATTCTAACTCATTTTTATTTTTAATCTCTATGCATTAAGTAGATGAGAATTATCATCTAAAATTTTTGGTTTATAAAAAATTGATCTGTAGTATATTACTAGTTGCAATAATAATTCAAAGTCATTTCAACAAAATTAAATTAGCATTAAATAGCACAAAAGGATATGACAAGGCTAGGAAATAGAGTTTTGACATATTAACCGGTACTAAATAAGTCAGAAATTATTAATAACAAGATTATAATTCCGGGATAATCTTGTCTTCGAACCAAACGACCCCTAAGGGCACTCAGGAGTCAAATATATATAGCCGAACATTGTCGTAGGAAGGTTGAATTTCTTCTCTTTTAATCATAATGTTGAGTTCGAGTTTTGAAGTTAGACGAAATTTTAAATAAAAAGCTCTTTATTATGATTTTATCTAACATTAATCAAAACATAAATAACACAATCAAAAGGGACGTGTGACATGAAGAGGATAGAATTCTAACTTTTGAGATCGTTGGGAATGTTTTTTGTTCATTATAGTAATATAAGGATACAATTTAACTTTGAATATAGTTGAAGAAATATTTTTGGCGAAAAACTCATAAAAGCACATCAAACAAAGACGGTAAAGTACAATAAAAGGAAGAAAAAAAATGAAAAAGAACAAATACGGCTCCACCTATGTATTTTATTTTATATTAACACCTTCTTTCTTATATTGTTAAAAAAATATATATTTTATATATAAAAATATTTTAACTTTAAGCTTCCATTTTATACTTGATGACATATTTTTATAATTATATAAATACACGACATATTTAAGACCACAACTTTTAAAAGATATTTTTTTTCCTCAATTTTTTTTACTTAATCAAACATATTAAGGTGTATAGTCATTTCATATAATCTCCGTATCAGTTTACGTGATATAATTTGATTTAGTACGAAATTTGAGAAAGTGAAAATAACTTTTGAAAACTGTAATCTTGAATTTGGTATAATATTTGTACGACTGTAAAAATATATAATATATAATTTTTAAAAGAGGCTTAAAGTTAAATTAGTACTAGTTTGGATAAATCTTTTTCACCCACTAGTGGGGGTGGGGCTCTTAGCGCCTTTATTTATACACCAAATACTACCCTCGCTCTGAATTCTCAAAAGTCATTTCACGCTTTCCCCAAAGCCATCATCTCTCTCTCTCTCTCTGCTCGTTGTTCTTCGGGTGCAACACAACAGTGTGATTATTACTGCCGGAAAATGAGCTCCGTATCATTCTTCGTCTCTTGAAACTTCGATTCATTTCATTCATTACTTTCTTAATTGCGGAAGGAGTTCAATTCGAAGTGTTGCAGTTATGGACGCTAAACAATTCGAAGTTTACAAAAGTTCTTTCCTTTGAAGCTAACTAAGCTGCTCTTTTTCATCATAACAATTTGTGAGTTTTCACTTACCTTATATTCCTCTCCCTTTTTGTAATTATCGATTTTTTTTCATAGATAAGTATTTACACAATCAGATCACTACTTATTGTATAATTACAAGTTAATCTTCTGATAAACATTAAGTGATAATATGATAAAAAGTAATAATAGGTTAAAATTCACTGATAGCGTTAAAAAAAACTTTAAACTATAAGTGTATATAATTTAAATCCTTTGTTTAAATTTTTTGTATCGATTTTGTTAGACTAGAAGTTTTCATTCGTGTGCCGCAATTGTATACTATCGTTTTGATTGAAACGAAATAGGCATTTGCACAATATTTTGAGTTGAAGCTGACAAAAATAAGTAATTGTTGTTGAGCTTGAAAAATAAGCGGGGATGAAGTTGTGTTTGGACTTGAAGTTCAAAAACGTTATAAGAAAGTTGAAAATTTAAGTGTAGATACCAGTATTTTCACTTAAAATACATCTTAATATCATTATTTTAATGAGTTTAAGTTCTATGCACTGTCAGTGTAAAAGAAAATAATAAAATCAGGTCATTTATTAGGTAATTACAGCTAAATCTCTTGATAAGGTGTAATTCATAATCTGGTAAAAATTGTAACTAACGTGCTGTCACAGGTTAAGTTCACTGAATGTTTTTTACACTGTGTATAGCGTATATAACTTAATCCTATTTTAATATTTTCACATGAAATTCAAATAGTGAAGTATTTGCAAATAATGATTTGTGTTCGATTATTGCACCAAATATTAAAGAGTCTGCTGTCAATCTCTTTAACAGCTTAAATTTTACAAGCTAGTCTGAATTAAATTTTAGAACAATTGGTATATATCCATTAAGGTGCAACGATTTAGTGCAAAATGAGAGAAAGATAGAACTTTAGAAATGCTTTCATGTTTTTTACTTGGTCTAAGTAGGATACAAATTCCAAGAAATTTAAAAAAAAGTATTTTCTTTTGACAAAATTGAGTAAACTTTTTGCTTTGGTTTTTAGCGGTAGATTGTGATTTTCCTTTGTATCGATCTTTGTAAGTCAATTCTTGTTTTTGATTTAGTCCAAAATAAAGTATGTGCAACAAGCTAAATGCCTTTCTGATATTTTTTTTTTTTTTTTTTGATGTAAAATTGGGATGTAAATAATGTACATTTGTACATGAGTTTTTGTATTTTATTACCTCCTTAAGTTTTGTACAACTTCTGGATGCTTTGTTAATAAATTATCATTGTTTCATCCAACAAAAAAGGTGCAGAATTGTTGCAAACCTTCACTTCGAAACTTGATATCTTCAATTAAACTGGAATCTACTTTTTCTGAACAAATGTATTAAATCTCTTTAACCTCCGGCCTTAATTCTTTTACAATCCAAAATAATTTGTCTGTTCTCTATAAATCAACGGGAAGTCGGGAATAAACTAGTAGATTGAAATATTGACTGTATCATAGTTGTTGACCAGAAATAGTTCTGAAGAAAGATATGTCTTAGTTGATATAATCAATTATGCCTCCCTAAAGAGAAAATTGTTATTGTATATTTAATTTTTTGACTTTATGTATTTTGATTATCTGGAGGATTTGTCATAATCGTGTAAATTTTCTCTTTACAGTTTATCCTGTGCCTCTGGCTTTGAGTTTTGGCTTCTCTCTTGATTGTTTAGTGGAAGCACCAAGTTGCTCTGGATAGGATTGGAGGCTTCTTCTCTGCTTTTCTTGTCCTTTGATCAGAATTTACTGCATTATTTGCTTCTCTATCGGTGTTGAAGTGATGGACGCGTTCTCAGCCATGCTTTCTTCTTAATTTCTAGCTTGAAATCCATTTGTTATGCCCTTTGCATCAATTTGCTTTTTGATAGTTGGAGAGATCATTAAAAGAATGGATATGTTACTTTTGACTTCAACCGAGCCCCCAATGAAGCGCAGAGCTGGTTTGTTTATAGTTCAGGCTGGACGAGGATCATATCGTGGAAGTTAGTCAGCGATTTGATGGTAAATTGTGTTGCTATTATCTGAATTTTTGGAGCTTTTGATTTATTATTTAGAATAAAGAAGAATGAGAGCTGCTTCCTTGAGGCATTTGCTGCAAAGTCTCTGCTCCAAACCTCCATGGAACTACGCAGTGTTCTGGAAGCTTCAGCACGGTTATGCTACGTAAGTTGTTTCTTCGCCTATTCCAGTGTGACAGCTCAGTTTCCTATCTAGTAAAACAAGAACAGAAAAAAGAAAATAAGAGAAGTATATTTCCGAGGAAAGCCTATGTTTCTCTGAATTATTTTCTGGTTGGCAAGCCTATGCTTCGCTAGCCAGCTTACTTGATTTGGATCGCATGAAATTCCAACGGAAGAAAATACAAATGCTATACACCTTTTTTATGACATCCATCTTCTTGTATATGCAACGGCTTACTCTCATTCTATTTCTTTTGCAGCCCACAGTATGGGCGTCTCTATGTATTTGTTTAATATTTGTCTTATTTGTCTTTCTACATATTGTTTTCCCTTTGTATCGTATTGTTGGAATTCCTTTTGCCCTTGTTTTTCCATGAACTGAATTAAAAATGTATTGCATTAGCAGCATTTCACTAGAGCAGCTTTTTGTTTTTTCCGAGGACTTGGTCTTAGGTGGTTTGTAATCTGTGTACAAGCTGAATGGTTGAAACTGGTCGCTCACTTACATTGGCTCGACTTATTTTGGCAGGATTTTGACATGGGAAGATGGATATCTGGACATTCCTTGTGCTAGAGAACCTTACAGAAGTCTAATAGGCAATTATTACAGCAAAACCTTGAATGAGTTATTCCCAAACTGTGGATCAAGATCACATATTGGAAATTTGGGTGAACATCCAATTGGCTTAGCCATGGCTGAGATGTCAAGTACTTATCACGTTGCAGGAAAAGGGTAGATCATTGATTTCCATCTCTTTCTGGCTTCTGTTATTTCTTGAATTTGTTATAGTAGCATAATTAGGCATTCATAAAAAATGACTTTAGCTCGCTAACATGTTCGCTAGATGTTGTGGGCTGGAGGTAAAAGATTCAGGCCATTGATATTGTCCTCCAGTTACTTCATAGTGTCACTCTAAGACTGTAAAGTTTCTCTAGGGGAGCTACTGCTCTGAAAGAGCATAATCCCATAAAGTTGTGTTGGCCATTTCATCATCATGTAAATGTGGTTTCTTTAGCTTCATTCTTTGTTTTGTTCGAACAAATGTGTAGCCAATTCCACTTCCAACTTTTCGATCTTTCCATTCATTCCTTGTCTTCCCTTCTTCCCCGATTCTTCCCATTCTACCAACGAATTCTCTATAATATTTTGTAAATTTAGATTAGCTAATTTTCCTCAGATAGCACCTGTGCCAGTGGAGATTTCTCGATTGCAAAATGTACCAAAATCTTGCTTTTCTTGGTGATGGCAAGTGAGTGTATGCCAAAGGGAGTCACAAATTGTTGAATGTATTGTACTGGTACTGTTGAATAAATTATCAAGTGGATAAACACAGAAAACTAGCTCCCTGTAAAAAATAAAAGGAAAAATAAAGTGACTGACTTAGCTTCTCCTAATAAACTGCTAATGTTTGTGATTAAGAAGACATTTGTGACTTATCGAGTGTGCATCATCTTAAAAAAGGTAACCCAATGCTTGTTGGAGGGAAAAGAGAAAGAAGGGTCTAGCCAATAACCATGATCTTTGTCAGAAGCAAATGTGCTTACCATTTATCTCTTATAGACAGATCAAGAATTTACTGGTGCTTGAAGCCTGTTTTATGGAAAGATCAGAGTGGATATAACTACGAAATAACTGTCGCACACATTTCAGATCCGATATGCCACCACATTAGATGAGTGAAATCTATACTGATCTGTGAATTTCTGCAATGATAAACCAACATTTTCTCTCTATTCTTGATGGTTGTTTAAGCTAACAGTTACATAGTTTACCTGGCTTACTCCTAGACGTATGGTCAGGTTTGGATCCCCATTGCATGGTTATCATCTTTATACTTAACCATGATCCTGATAAGCTGAGAGCTACTTTTTGTAGTCCATCTCCTTTGTTTGTATGAGACCAAGAGTCAACTATAATGTTTTTATTATATATGTCTTTTGTTGAAAATGAAACAGGGTGGTTGGTGAAGTGGCTTCTTTGTGCATCCCACACTGGATTTCTTCCGACGGTATAGCACCTGCAGAGCTCAGCTTTGGTTCTGTTGCTGAGGTATATATGACGTTTGACATTTTCGCTTCTGGACAATGTAGTTCATTGATTAACTTTTTTGTCCTTTTCTCAATTGAGAGGAGCCCATGTTACACTTAAACACACTGTTAATGAGGCCAAAATTGATGTAGCTTTGCTGTTAATCCCCCCCCCCCCCCCCCCCCCCCAAAAAAAATTAGCCGGATAAAGTTTTCCGTTTTTTTTATAGTACCGGATAAAGTCTCCGTGTGACCTATAAGTCACGGGTTCGAGCAATGGAATCAGCCACTGATGGTTGCAGTAGGGTAGGCTGCCTATACCACCTTGGTGTGCGGCCCTTCCGGTAACCTGTGTGAACGCGGGATGCTTCGTGCACCGAGCTACCCTTTTTTGATCTCTTTGCATAACCTTTCTTCTTTAATGGTAGTTGTGGATAACTAATTTGGAGCTCTCCTGTTAATGTACAACAAAGTAATTTGGAACCCTTCCCTAGACCCTGCGCATAGCGGGAGCTTAGTGCACCGGGGTGCCCTTTTTTTTATGGATAACTAATTTCTCAAATCTACTTCTTGGATTGAAGCGTAGTTGATAAATTGAATGATTGAAATTTGTTGCAGTGTCCAGATGAGTGGCTGCTTCAGTTTGTTGCTGGCATTAAGGTGAATTTATTTAGCATTCTTAAATTTGAGGCGGTTTTATTCATCTTTTGTGTTTACAGTATTCCTTAAATTAATCATTAACATATCTTTCTTTTTCAGACTATATTGCTGGTACCTTGTATTCCTCACGGTGTTCTGCAACTAGGATCAATGGAAACGGTGTGTCATTTTTGATATCACAATATTTTCAATATTGCAGGCCTTCATTGGATCTGTTTCTGCCAAATGCCAATGTGAATTTTGAAGTTGTGTCTGATACTTATCTAATGGAAACTTAAGCAGCATATGTAACTTTAGCATAATATTTCATCGTGATTTCTAAGCTTTGGGGTGGCCATAGAACTACATGATGCCTCATTTACTTTTTCTTTCCCTTGCATTGTATATGTGCTTACATGTTGTGGTATCTTCTTACAGTCATTCACACGATTGACGATACTGTATTTCTTTCAAAAAATCAGGTAGCTGAAAACGTGGAGATGGTTACCAATCTTGCTGAAGAACTTGATGCCCATTTCAAATTTGTGGAGAACTTTTTACCTGGTGGAGGAAACTGTGAATTTCTTCTACAGTCTAGTCTCTCAGAGAGTTTGAATATACTATCTGAAACTACCACAAATAAGGTTAATGAAGATGATTTAGCTGCTGATATAGCAATTCTGAAAGATCACAAGTTATCAACTGCATTTCCGATGACTTCATTAATTGAGGTTCAACATCC
Source organism: Nicotiana tomentosiformis (assembly GCF_000390325.3). Taxonomy (NCBI): domain Eukaryota; kingdom Viridiplantae; phylum Streptophyta; class Magnoliopsida; order Solanales; family Solanaceae; genus Nicotiana; species Nicotiana tomentosiformis. The sequence goes on from NC_090818.1 coordinate 109,163,604, forward strand.
CTTTCAATTATCTGGACAAAACATGCGAAATGTCCTTGAGAATGCCAATGAAAGCAAAATTGGTATGTTCGATGAAAACGTGCTAAATGTCCTAGAAAATGCAAGTGAAAGAAAAATTGAAATGCAACATGCAGACATGATTAATCTAGTGAAGCAACTCAATCATGAATATTCTGATGATAATAAATCAGGGATAACAGAAAACAGCTTGGATAGATCTTCTTGCCATGCAAAAGATGTAGATACCTTTTCTTACTCTAGCTGCAATGTCGTCGGTGGAGTTAATGCTTCCAGTGAGCTAGATTTTTACTTTGACGGAGACGTGCTAGATCCACAATCTCTTGGAATGGATTGCAGTGACACTATTCTCGGAAATCCAACAGAATGTGAACTATACAAAGCCCTTGGAAGTACAATTCACAACAACTTGTCTGGCTTTAGCGAGAATACTGTTAGCAAATCCATCTATACTGCTGATCCTATGTTTAATATTGAGCCATCTTTCGGGGAATCTAATGGATGGCGTCTGAAAGAAGATAATGCAGAGAATCTTCTGGAAGCTGTAGTTGCCAGTTCACTCAACAAAATGACTGGTCTGGAATCGTTAAACATGCCATTAGGAAAGCCTGTTCCTTTCTGCAAAAGGAAAAACCAATCAACAGAAAGTGCTTTGGTTGGAGATAACACAGTTACATGGAGCTCTCTTACATCGGCTTCTGCTGGGGCAGATAGATATGCTTTGACTAACTGTTCGCCTTCTGCTTCTTCATTTGATTGTGTTGTCAGTGCATTTAATGAGGGTCAGCATCAGTCGAAAGTCTTTAGCTCTCTGAGCTGTCGTAAGGAGTCAAAAATATCTAATACCAACAAGAAAAGACGACGGTCTGGTGATAGTCATAGGCCCAGACCACGAGATAGGCAGTTAATTCAGGATCGGCTTAAGGAGTTGCGACAACTTGTCCCTAATGGCGCCAAAGTAAGTGCTAATTTCACCTTAGTTCTATTAGGGTACTTTCCTTGTACCTTGGCTTAAATTAACTTTTTGTTTCCCCATTGCAGTGTAGCATTGATGGTTTACTACATAAAACCATAAAGCACATGCTGTTTCTGCTAAGTGTTACTGATCAGGCTGATAAACTAAGGTGCCAGACTCAGAAAGAGGTAAGCATTCCGTGGTTCATATAGCTACTCCCTCCGTTTCAATTTAGATGATATAGTTTGACTAAGCACGGAGTTTAAGAAAAAGAAGAAGACTTTTAAAACTTGTGGTCTTAAAAACTTAAGGGGTAAAAGCTTTGTGGGGCCATGCCATTTGGGTAGTTATAAAAGCTTCTCATTAAGGGTAAAATGAAGAGTTCAAAGTTTGAATTATTTCCAAATTTTGAAATGTGTCATTTATTTTGGAACAGACTAAAAAGGAAAGTACCTCATCTAATTTGAAACGGAGGGAGTATTTATTATGTACTTAGTTGTTTTTGTTGGGAATTGTTTCTTTTTTGAAGTTTTATCAAAAATATTATGGCAAAATCGCACCCTCTTTCTAGCGCTATTATTATGAGTAAACAACTAGAAAGCAACTACAAGAAGGAATGCAGTGCGGTTTGTCTTCAGATAAATTCATATCCATTAACAATAAGAAAAAGAAACAGGCCATGAATGCAATACCACACTCTCTTTTTCTGCGGGTCCAATATTTCGTCAGGTCTTAATTTCATTGATCCATAAATGCACGGCAGGTAGCCCCTGACAAGAGCCTCCAATCACCTGAAGTAAAAACTAGTGTTCAACGAGGCACCAGTTGGGCTCAAGAATTGGGAAGTGAGGACCAGATATGCCCTATAATGGTCAAAGATTTGGAGTACCCTGGACACATGCTTATAGAGGTATATCATATGGCTTCTTCACTAGTCCTAGTTTCTTTTTACTTTTCGGTGTTCTAAAAGAATCTTCTGATCTGGGACCATAACACGAATCTGAGAGATCAGTATTCTTGACATCCATATTATGAAATTTGACATAAGTTTCAAACAGATGATGTGTGACGACCATGGACGCTTCTTAGAAATCGCTGATGTTATTCACCGTTTGGAGCTGACGATTCTGAAGGGTGTGATGGAAAAGCGTCCAGAGAGCACCTGGGCTCAATTCATCGTTGAGGTAATCCGTCTGTTCATAGATTTTACCTTTCACAACTTCTTAACGCCATTTTCGGAATGGATAAGCAACACTCATTTACTCCATTGTAGTTAATTTTCGAACTTGATTAACAAGATCAGGGAAATGGCAGTATACATGTACCGAAATATTTTTTTATACTTGCTTACAGGTCTCAGGAAGCTGCCATAGACTGGATATCTTCTGGCCGCTGATGCAGCTCTTACAGCAGGTTCCAAGTTCTATTTCGCGCAACATGTAGTTGGTTTATTAAATCACAAAGAGATGTGATGATTGGAGCTATTGAACCTCGTCTATTGTTGATATACCGCTATGAACATGTGATAGATATGCCGTATGCGACATGTGATTTTCGTATCAAGGTTGAGGCCTTGAATTCTATTATTTGTAACTACCAAATTGCATCTGTTAGTTTACCATGAACGTGTGATATTATTATGTAACTATGTGAATTTATGAAGGTTGAACCTCCTGGTTTTAACGAGGCTAGTATTATACTCTCTCCGTCTCCAATTTCTTTAGCACTCCGTTAACTTTTGTCCATCCAAAAATACTAATTTCTCAGTTTAGTTTATATTGACCTATTTTCTTTTAATTATTTTTCAAAAAGAATAAACCTTTATTAAATTTAAAAAGAAATAAAATTTTCATTTTATCCTTAGTGACAAGTTTTTATGATTACACAAATGTTATGTATGTTTAAAACCAAAAGTCTCGTAACACTTAGCTGAGTCTTGTGTTTTTTTTATAAACAATTGCTACCCTCTAGAGAGCACCCCTTCTCCCGAAGTTACAGAATTATTTTGCTCTCAAACGCCCTAATATACTCGACTTGTTCATCTATGTCGGTTTGGGGTATGATCAATTCACCAAAAGTATCATCCTCCCAATTCATAGTTTTTCTTGGAACTTCATCATACAAATCTTATGGCATATTTTTAAGGCCCAAAGTCTTCAAAGTTTTCTTTTCTTTTCTTTCATAGATAATCAAACTGGTTTACATAAACTGAAACAGGATAGTACCACATTTCTATGATTAAAAATAAATTAATTTTTGTTTCCATTTTTTACCATTAATTTAACATTGTAATATGCAGTATGTAAAGACATTTTATGCATATTCATCTTATGTGTTGAAATTCCTTCTTCCTTGGACTCTGTATCCAATCAAACAAGACCAAACAAATTAGAAGATATACTTTTAATAAATATGTGCCACTTCAAACATATGTTAAACAAGTTGTTTAGTTAATTTTTTTAAAGAGATGTTTAAGAATCTGTTAGTTGTTTGGAGGTAGTGGCAGGAGGAGCTGAGGAGCCGGCAGCGGCAAAGGAAGCGACATGTAATGGACTTCAAGGAATTGAATAAAATTCATCCAGCAACTTAACTATATTTCAGCTACTCCGAAACAGAAATTACAATCAGAAGTTCAATAAATTCCAAAACAACACCTTAACTACTAAAGTTTATCTACTGAATTCAACAATTCAAAAATGTAATTAAAAACAACAAAATGTCTACTAATCCAGCCAGACGGATTCAACATTAGCTCCGTGACCCAGTCGAATACTTCCAGAGAACATACATGAAGTAGTCTGATGACCCAATATGTCATCTTTAATTTTAAATATTATTTTTGTGTTCTAAAATCTCAAAAAGCACTATTTAATATTTCTCGACTTGCGTGCGCAGTCAGTATAATTTTTCGAAAAGTTTTTATGTGAAAAATGGATTAAAATGTGAAATAGAGCTTTAAAACTCAACTGAGTTGACTTTGGTCAATATTTTGAGCAAACGAACTCGGATAAGTGTTTTGACAGTCCCGACATGCCCGTATCGTGATTTGGAACTTGGGCATATGCCCGGAATTGGATTCGGAAGTCCCTAGCTCAAATTATCGCCATTTAACGGAAACTAGAAATCTAAAGGCTAAAGATTTCCAAAGTTTGACTGCGCAGTTGACTTTATTGATATCGGACTCAGATTGAGATTCCAAAAATTTGAATAGCTCTGTTAGGTCATTCATGACTTGTATGCCAAATTTGAAGTCATTCCGGATTCATTTAATATGTTTCAGCACGATTTTTGTAAATTGAAAAGTTTGAAATTCATAAGTCCGAATCGAGGTGTAAATTATAATTTCGACGTTGTTAGACGTGATTTGAGACCCCAAGTAAGTCCGTATTATATTTCGGGACTTGTTGGTATATTCGGATGGGGTCCCGAGTACCCCGAGTGTGATTCGGATCGAAATGGAAATAAAAATTGGACTTAAGCAAAATCTGGAATTTTGCTGCTTCTCATGCCTTCGCTTTGCGAAGCCTTGGCCGCAGAAGCGGCTTGGGCAAGCTGGGCAAAAAGCCGCAGGTGCAGAACCTTGAACACACCCGCGCGTCCGCAGAAGCGGAAGGCAGCGCAAATGCGCATTTGGCTCCGCAGAAGCGAGATCGCAGGCACGGTCAAGTTCACCGTAGGAGCGAAAATCCCTCGCAGTGTATCAATCAAAGAGTCCGAAATTTTTTCTTATTTTTAGATATTTCAAGCACGGATTTGAGCGATTTCAAAGGGGTTTTCAAGATTTCGACTTGGGTAAGTATTCTATATCCGAAAGTGATTATATTTCATAAATCCATGTCAATATTCCTCATTTATTTCGGATTTAGATGGAAGAAATTTGAATTTTTGTAAAACTTTTCAAAAACGAAAATTTAGGATTTGAAAGCCAATCTGATGTCGGAATTCGATAATTTTTGTATGGTTGAACTCGTATCGGAACAAGTGTTCGGATTTCGTGAGTTTTTTCGGGATTCGAGACGTGGGCCCTACTGTCGATTTTAAAAATAAATTTCGGATTTTAATCCAGAAAATTAGTAATTTCATATGGATTTTAATGTGAAAAATTTGTGGTTAGATTTGAAGCTTTCGGATACGAATTCGCGAGGAAAAGGTTTATTGGAATCTTGAATTTGGTTGCGAAGCGAGGTAAGTGTCGTGGTTAACCTTGACTTGAGGGAATAGAACCCTTGAATTATTGTTTATGTGAAATTCATGTGAACGACGAATAAGCGAGTTGACGAGTGTCTATACGTCGTCAAATTAATTGTTTGCATAATTATTTGAAAATCATAAATTATTTTAAATTATGAATTAATTATTATATTAATTATTTCTCTCATATTCCTTGCTCAATATTATGCCTTGAATCCATGCTATAATTGCTACATGCTTATTTGATTTATGTGACTTAATTGCTACTTGACATTTAACATGCTAATTATTAAATTGCCTACTTCCTTCTTAATTTTCACAATTAATTGCTACTTGTCATCACTTATTTCTGAATAAATCATAATTATTGTATGCTTGTTATCTTATAATTTCATATTAATTGTTGCATTTATTGGAGTAATTTCTTTTATAAGAATTGGTAAATTATATTATTTGAGGAGCGGGTTGCACGCCGCAACAGAAATGAAAGTGAATATATTGGAGGAGCGGGTTGCACGCCGCAACAGAATTGATTGAAATGAATATATTGGAGGAGCGGGTTGCACGCCGCAACCGAATTGATTGAAAAGATATATTGAGGATCGGGTTGCACGCCGCAACGAGATTAAATGAAATTAATACATTGTGGGATTGGGTTGCACGCTGCAACGGAATTGAATATGAATATATCGTGGGATCGGGTTGCACGCCGCACCGAAAACTGATTGAAATAATAATTGGTTATGACTGTCGAGTTGGCTTCAACTGTTGAATTGAGTTACCTGTTTTATTTTTATTATTGTTATTATTATTATTATTGCGTATAGGTTAATGTAAGTGACCTGCCTTAGCCTCGTCACTACTTCGTCGAGGTTAGGCTCGGCACTTACTAGGTACATGTGGTCGGTTGTACTCATACTATGCTCTGCACTTCTTGTGCAGATACCAGAGTTGGTCCCAGCGGCGTACAATAGATTTGCTCGGATGCAACTATTCACAGGAGACTTGAGGTATAATTGCATGGCGTTCTCAGTTCTGAAGTCTCCTTCCACTTTATCGTAGCTGTGTATTTCTTTCAGACAGTTTTATTTTTATTCAAACCTTTATTTGTATTATTCTAGTAGCTCGTACACTTGTGACACCAGTTCTGGGATGGTAATTAGACATCACTATTTTTATGGATTATTCACTTTATTTCAGACTTTATTTCCGCATTTGTTTCTTTGTTATTAATTAATTTAAAATTATTTAAGAATGGCTAATATTATTCTAACGTTAGTTTGCCTAGCAAGTGAAATGTTATGCGCCATCACGATCCCGAAGGTGAGAATTTTGGGTCGTGACAAGTGGAGATCAATTCGCAGCTCTCAATGAAAGTAGTAAGAAGAATGGTGGACACTGAAAACTACAAATTCACTATGGAAATAATTCATGCAAGGAATTCATTTTTAAAATAATCATCCATCTATCGCTCAATGGACTTCTGGCCAATCTCGAAACTCTATGCAGTATTAAAGAGGAGGTGGATAACAACATATTATGGAGCATTGATGCATGAGATGTGTCCTTTTGGTATGACAAATGGTCCAACTTAGGTTCTCTCTATCTACTCATTCAAAATAGGAATACACAGAACCAAATCAGAGTAAATGAAGTCCTTATCAATGGGACTTGGGACTGGAGCAGACTTCAAGAGCAGCCAGATGAGGAAACTTAAAGGAGGATCAAGGATCTAAACATCAAGTTATGCAGGAATAAGATGGACAAAGCCATATGGATGCCAAGAAATACATGACAGTTCACAGTTAGCTCTGCCTGGGATACCTTTAGATAGAGAAAGGAATTGAACAGATATATCAGTGGTGTATGGCACAATGAAGTTCCTTTCAAGATCTCTTTCCTCACATAGAGAGCTATCCAAGATAAATTGTCTACAGAGGATAGAGTTTCATGATTTGGGATTGATACTGACCCTATATACCACTGTTGCAACAATAACAATCAAAATCTTATTATTGAGAATATTGATCATCTCTTCTGCCTAGGAGAACATGCTAAGAAGACATGGAGATTCTTTATTGGTCTTCTGGGAATAGACTATAACAACATGAACCTCAAAATGCTCTTTCTCAAATGGTGGAACTTCAAGGCTCATAATTGCATTGCTAAACTCATTACCAAAACTCTTCCTTTTATTATTTGTTGGGAGTTATGGAAGTCAAGATGCAGCAAAAATTTTGAGAACATTAGACCCTCCTTTTACAAAAACAATACTAATATTTTATTTACTCTTGTGTAGATACTAAATAACAATTTTGGTAGAGCAAGACTAGGAGAAGATTGACAAATAATATGTGTGGCGTGTGAAGCAGTGATAGAGTAGAGGATATCCAAAATAGTCAAGTGGAACATACACCCCTACAAGTTGTTAAGCTTAACAGTGATGGGAGTGGTATTCAAGGCATGTGTGGCGGAGGAGGCCTAGTCATAAATAACAAGGGAATAGTTATTTTTGCCTACTTTATTCCTCTGGGACTAGGGACTAGCAACTTAGAAGAAGCGTCATCAATGCTCTTTGGAATCAAATGGTGTGCTGCAAATGGATATAGGCTAGCCTTGGGAGAAACTGACTCAATGCTCATCACTAGATGCATTAGAAGAGAGTGGAAAGTCCCCTGGAAGATTCAGAACATCATTACTGAGATCCAGGATTTAGTTGAAGAGCATGGATTTGTTATCAGCTATTGTTTCAGAGAAGAGAACACACCTGCTGATAAACTAGAAAGTCTCATCCATAGTAATGATATGATCCATGTCTTCAACTCTTTTGCTGAACTTCCTAATCAAGTCAAAGGGCTCGTCAACATGGATAGATGGAATCTACGATCATTTAGGATCAAAAGAGCCAAACCAGGGCATGCCATATATGACCCACCATAGATTTTATAAAATCATGTACAATTTTGGTTAGGACTAATAACATATCTCAACGATCATGTACAAAGTTTGGGATACCAAACTCAATATGTAACTTTTTGCACATAAATGATTAATAGAGACAATATTTTAACCAAAATAAAGTAGTAAGAATAACTAAATAGTGTCTTCAATTAGGGAAGAAACGGAGAAAGTATATGAGAAGGAAAGGAGAAAAAAGATTCAGATTGAGATATATAGAGAGAAATAGTGGAGAGCACAGGAGAGGAGTCAACATACCATTTTCCCTGCTATTTCACTCAATCAGATTTTAGTTATGTAATCCTTCTTCGAGTGAACCTAAGCCATCCGATAGAATTAATCAGGACCTTCTACGTCATCCAACTACCATTTGAATAATTTCTATTTTTTGTTAATCGTTTCATTTAATTATTAGCTAAACGATGTTGTTAAAATCCACCATTGTTGTGTGGATATAAAGGTCAGTTGAGATATCGAAGATGAAGTCTAGAGAGAGATGACAACAACAATAACAATAACAAAAAAAATATAGTAAAAACCCACACGTGAGGTCTGGGGAGGATAATGTGTACGCAGACCTTACTCCTACCTTATGAAAGAAAGTCTAGAGAAAGAATTTTTCGGAAATTGTACTGAGCTGTGAAATTGAGAAATGAACTACAAATACTGATCCTTAGTACTGTACACGTATGTGTGTGTGTGTGTATATATATATATATCTAATCAACTATCTTTTAATTATATCTAACCTCCTAACCGACTCTATTAAACTATACTAACTGATAACTAACTCTAGGCCACTAACAGACTGTCACTCAACCTCTCCCTTCACACATCAACTTCTTACATCACCTAACTGTCAACTTAACATTTCAACACCCCCCCCTTTCAAGCTAGGTGGTGAGAAAATATTCAGCAATCCTAGCTTGGATAATATATGATAATGTTGTAAACTACCAAACCCCCTTGTCAATACATCTGCTTCTTTTTCATCAATTGGTACATACTTAGGATGTATCATACATTGCTGCACCTTTTCCCTTATGAAATGGCAATCAATTTCTATATGTTTTATTCTTTCATGAAACACAGGATTGTCGGCTATCTGCATTGCAGCTTTACTATATGTAAATAACTGTATTGGAGTAGGAATCTTGACTTCCAATTCTTTGAGCAGTCCTAAAAATGAGACATGTTTATCTACTGTCAAAGCCATACTTCTGCATTCTGATTCAGCCGAGCTCCTTGCTATCGTGTTTTGTTTCTTTGACTTCCAAGCTATCAAGTAACTATCAAGTTTCACCAAATAACCGGTTATTAACTTTCTTGAGTTTGGACAACTTGCCCAGTCTGCATCACAGAACGCCTTCAAAGTTCTGTCCCTTTATGCACTCATTAATACACCAAGGTCTAACTCATTTTCACATATCTCACCACTCTATAGGTTGCTTCTATATGTGAATTCTTGGGTGATTGCATGAACTAACTCAAAGTCTACACACTGTATGCTATATCCGACTTGGATAAGGTCAAATAAAGCAATTTCCCAACCAACCTTTGGTATTCCTTCAAATTTACTAGTGTTGTATCATCACTGATGATGCAGTGTTGATTATACTCAACTGCTGTAAGCTTTCTGTTATGCTCCATTGGAGTTAGTGCAGGATTAGATCCTGCCAAGCCTAGTTCTGTAATCAGCTCTAAGGCATATTTTCTTTGGCATAACAATATTCCCTTTTGTGACCTACACACTTCAATCCCCAAGAGGTACTTTAGTGTTCCTAAATCCTTCATTTTGAAGGCTTTTTGCAGGGTGTCTTTGGCTTCCTGAATTAGGCCAGCATCATCACCTGGGAATAGGGGTGTTCGTCGGTCGGTACGGTATTTAGATATTTTGGTTCGGTATTTTCGGTATTCGATTTTGTAAAATGCTATACCAATACCGTATCTAATTAAATTCGGTATGGTTCGGTTTTTCTCTTTTCGATTTCGGTTTATTCGGTTTGACAACTTTGGTTTATTCGATTTGAATACTAACTAGTGCATAGATTCATAGATGGTAAATATTCTTAATTAAAGTACTCAAAAGTACAAAATAAAAAACGTTTGTTGACAAAAATTTTGTCAAAAACCAGCAAATACCAACCTAGAGAGAGAAAACTTAGAGAAATATCTTGTTACTTGCTTAGAGTTATTTTATGAACTTAGAGAATAAAGGAAAGTAAAATTTTAGATTTCTTACATTTATATTATAATTAATAAAATATATATTGTGTAATATAATATATATTTCGGTATGGTATTGGTATTTCGGTATTTTATTTTAAAATATCAAATACCATATCTAATACCAATTTTTTTTAAAACTTAAACCAAATACCAGACCGAATACCAAAATTTTCAGTTTCGGTACAGTAATTCGGTATTTACCAAATTATGCACAGACCTACCTGGGATGAGAAGATCATCCACATACACAAGTATTATGATTTGGCTGTTGTGTTTCTTCAGAATGAACAGGGGATAATCATGTTTACTTTGCATAAAACCAGCCTTCAGAAGAGCATCAGTGAGCTTTAGATTCCATTGCCTAGATGCTTGCTTGAGGCCATATAATGATTTGAGTAGTCTACACCTTTTGTTCCCCTCCTGGCAGCCAAATCCAGGTGGCATTTGCATATAAACATCTTGTTCAAGATCACCTTGAAGAAAGGCATTGTAGACATCCATTTGGAACAAGTCCCATTGATTCATGGCTGCCAAGGCAATCACAGTCCTAATTGTCACCATTTTTACTACATGAGAAAAGGTCCCCTAATAGTCCAAACCTTCTTGTTGGCTATATCCCTTGGTAACCAACTTTGCTTTCTACCTCTCTATTGTACCATCTAACTTGTGCTTGATTTTGTATACCCACTTGCACCCAATGGGAACCTTTCCTTTGGGAATAGTAACTACTTCCCATGTGTTATTAATTACCGAAGATCTATCTCAGCCTACATAGCTTCAATCCACTTCTGATCCTTCATTGCCTCATTATAGGATTTAGGTTCAATAGTTGTGGATACTATATCAAGGTAGGATTGATAGGTACTACTCAGAGAGTCATAGCTTAAGTAGCTTGATATGGGATACATACATGTTGAAGATGATGCCTTCATAGTTGGGCAAACATTGTCCTTGGACCAAAGTGGTGGCCTTGATCCTCTCCTAGTCCTTATGAGCTGCAAATCTGAAATTCCCTTATTGGTAATGTCAGCGTCCTGCTCCAATTGTTGGACTGGAATCTCCTCACCACCAGTGTCTGGTAGTTGTTCTAATATTTGAGCTTGGTCATGATTGACTGCTTCTTGATTTTCAGCAGGTGGTTATTCCATTCCTTGAACTGGAGCATGATGTTTCTGAGTTGAGGTTTGATCTGTTGGCTGAGTCAAAAAATAGAGGAGGACTTCTTCCTTCCTTCATCAACTGGAATGGAAAAGTATCTTCTCTAAATATTACATCCTTGCTAACAAAGAAGTTTTTGTCCTTCAGGTTGTATAGTTATATATCCTTTCTGATATGTTGAGTAACCCATATGTATTGTTTCTATGGCCCTAGGAAGGAACTTATTATTTTTGTCAGTGACGGTGGCAAAGCAACCAATGGTCCTTAAGTGAAGTAGTGAGGGGGGTGATTTATGGAAGATTTCATATGGTGATTTACCACCCAAAAAAGAAGATGATAGTCTATTTATCTGTCACGATCCGAAATTACGTGACCGGTACCCGGTATACTATGCAACTCGGGCGAACCAAACCGTATAAGAATGCCCATCTATATGCAAAATAAAGACACGCGGAATCCTCTTTGAAAAAACAATCATTTTAAATGATAAAACAATACATGAATCAAAATCTTTAAATCTATTATTTTTCAGTAATTGAAAAATACAAAAGAATAACAATATTTCCTTCATGCATGCTATATGAATAACTCTCGATTACAACTCCAATAGAATAATACCTGTCTATGGAATCTCTAAGACATAAGAATGAAATAAATACTTGGGACAACCCCCAACCAAAAGTAAGTAAGATCAACATGAAGGCTACCATAGAATAGAAGTGATGCTTTACTCTATGCCTCGGAAAGAGTCATCCTAGCCTCATCCCCTTATAACGTACCACGTCTCATCCTGAAAATATGTAAAGTAAGCGGGACCCTGGAGAGGGGCCCCTGAGGGCTGAGTACACCATCACGGTACTCAATAAGTGTCATAAACTCTCTCTAACTCAAGTTTTTGGGACAAGGTTTTACAAAAATAATGCAACCAACATTTGATATAAAATGCTAACAATTATATCAATTCATTGTTCTTTATCATTTCAAAAGAAAAGACTTGAAAAATATAAATCATGATACAAACTTTTAAAATATTTATATCGACCCATGATTCTAATAAGAATCATGCAAAACCATTTCAACTTCATTAAGTCATTGAAATCCCTTTCGGCTCCTTAGGCCTAAACATAACAAAGTTTTCTTGTATCTTTTCACCGGGAGTCCTATATCGATACCGACATAATAAACAACTACTAGTAATCGACCTAGCAACAAGTATTTGACCCTACTTGTTTGGACAACTTCCCGCAATGCCATACAAGTCGACTTAACCTCGTTACTTTAAGTAATGATCATTTGCCCTAACAATGGGGGACTTTATCCTACAAACCTTGGCTTAACCTTGTAATATGTCCCTACACTGGCACATGTAGTTCTATTGTAACGAACTCAACATTGGTAGTCTCCACTAGTGACTCCCAAAATATTTGATATTTCAAAATAGATTCGTAGCATATAGACTCAAAGTATCTATTTTATCAACCATGACATTTATAGTCAATTCAAACTGTTTGAACAAAATCAAATGAAATCCTTTCTCATTTCATATTAAGAAATTAGCAAAATAGATTCCAATCCTTAAAAATATAACAAGTGGTATTTCGAAATATAAAGATTTTAAAAATACTATATTTCTCATTTTATAAAACAAAGGTAACAATAGAACTCAAATATTTAATTCCTTTATCATCAACATAAGTTCTTTAATAAAACTTATAACGTTAGTCTCAAGTATCATCTTTAAAATAAGGCTTTTTTAAAAATAATATGATACTTCATATGCAATATAATATTTAGTACATGGAGATATCCGCACCCGCTTGTCCCCACAAGTACGAACACACATTTATAAAAACTCATATCTTAACCCAAATCATGTTCTTAGAGAAAGTCCCTCGAAAAAAGTAAGTTTAATCAACTTACCTCCATTCCAAGTTTCAAATTGATTAAAATGCTCAAACGTCGCCAAACAAGCCAATATCTACATAATTAAAATCTACATACTTAATCCATAATTGTATGCAAGTATAGAGTAGAGAAATTACCTCTTGAAGTCAAAATCCAAACTAGGGTTCATTTGGTGTTCTTGAAGATTTGGACCGATTTCTATGGATTTTAACCCATGTAGATGTTAATACTAGTATTAAACAATATTAATCCATCATAAAAATATCATAAAACTTACCTTTGAAGTATATTTGGTTTGGGGATGCTCCACCTTCTCTCTAGAACCCAAGACTTAGCCAAAAATATCATCTCTTTCTCTCTCCTCGAACTCCCCCTATTTTATAACACAGGGGTCTGCAGGGTGACTGCGTGGGCCATGCATTCTGGTCACGCTGCCTGCATGGGCCACGTAACCTAGCCACGCAGCTTTATCCCTTTCTCCTCCTCTTCATCCCTTTTTTTGGAATGGGCCACGTAGCATGCTTGGGCCACGCATCTTGGACGCGCAGACTTCATTGATTTTTCTAATCTTCTTTATTCAATTTTCCAAAGTTATTTCCTTAGACACTTATCTTAGGGACCTCCGAGTTTCATGACCTTCATGTCCAAGTATTGTGATGATCCCGATACTCTTGTGTGGGCCCGCACATACTTTGAGGACGCACTAAATATTCTCTTAAGCTCGAATTAGGCTTAGTCTTGCTAGAAAAATTTCTGGGGCTTTACATTATCAACTACACAGCTGTCAACACACAATCTCCCCCAAAATATAGTGGAACACTTCCCTGAAACTTTAGTGCTTTTTCTACCTCTAAAATGTGCCTTTGTCTCTTCTTCAACACTCCATTTTGCTGTGGAGTGTGTGGACAACTACTCTGGTGCAGTATACCATTTTCTAACAAGAAGTTTGCACATTCAGGGCTAAAAGATTCAGCACCATTATCGGTTCTGAAAGTTTTGACATTATGATTAAATTATACATACACCATTTTCACAAAAGCTTTCAGAAGCACAAATATATCACTTTTCAATTTCATTAAGAAGACTCAAATCATCTTAGAATGATCATCCAAAAGTATCAAGAAATATATGTTTCCATTGTAAGTAAGTACCTTATAAAGTCCCCAAATATCTACATGCACTAGCTGAAAAACAACTTATGCTCTAGTGGTGCTAAGGGGAAAAAGTTTCCTAGTCTGTCTTGCCAATGGACAGACCGTACAATTATTGAAATTGCAATTAACAGACATCTTATTCTTCATAAAGACTAGCTGCGTCATTACTCTAACTAGTACATGTCCAAGCCTTCTGTGCCACATATGAATATTTGTAGTTGCATCCTCTGCTAAACAAATCTTAATCTACTGTGTGAACTTGTTTGTGTTTGATCCATTTGAGAGGAGATAAATTCCACCCTTTTCCTTACCAATCCCCTTCACCTTCATAGTGCATAGGTTCCGGAACACACAGAACGATGGAAAGAAAAGCATGGAGCAATACAACTCTTTAGTCAATTTTGAAATTGACAATAAGTTGTATTTGAAATCAGGTACACACAGAATATTGTGAATTGAATCACCACCTGTAATGCTACATTTTCCTTGATAAGCAACTGGTACTGACTTACCATCTGGTAGATGAACACTATATTTTTTTAGAACTAAACAATCTAGTTATATCAGTCAGCAAATTAATATTTGAGGTCATATGGTTTGTTCCCTAGTATCAATGATTTAGGGATTTTCACATGTTTGAATCAACTGTAAATCAACATTACCTGCGATGTTTGTTGCAAACTCCTCTCATTTGTCCTGATTCAGCAAATTCATTATCTGATTGTACTGCTCATCAGTGAACTAGTTGTACATCCCTTGCTTTGCTCCATAGTGATTAACATTCTTGGTTGCCTGAAACACATCATCCTTTGCATAAAAGTTGTTACTCATAGCTGCATTGGCCTGTTGATATTCATGCTTCTTCTTCCCTTTAAAGCCAGGTGGATAGCCTACCAACTTGTAGCAGGTTTCATTAGTGTGGACTTTGTTTCTGCAGTATTCACAGTATAAATTACCATATCTTTTGAATTTCTGTGGAATATCCCTAGAACTCATCAAGGCGGAGGAGTCATTCACTGATGTACTAGACAAGCAAACTTTCCTTTGGCTTTTCTCATGTATGAGCATAGCATATGCGCGACTCACATTTGGTGATGGGGACATGAGTAGTATCTGGCTTCTAATGGCACTATAACTCTCATTTAACCCTATTAGAAATTTAAAAAGCTTCTGTTGTTCTAGGTGAGTTATGAAATCCTTAGTCCAAGAGTCACATGAAGAGTTGGAATTAGGGCACTATACTCATGCCACAATAACTTGAGCCTTGAATGATAGACATAGATATTAGAAGTGCCTTAGAGACTGTGGCAATTTCTCGATGAAGATTATAGATATCAATTAATCTTGTGGAAGCGATCCTTTAGATCCATCCACACCTCATGAGCATTATTGGCATAAACTATCCCATTCACTAATTCCGGCGACACAATATTCATAATTCAAGTCAAAACTGTAGCATTGATACACTCCCATTCCTAGCCTATATCAGTAGTAAATTGAGCTTTGGTGCATATTTAGCTTATAAACCTAGCTTGCATTTAGCTTGTAATGCAATCTTCACGGTCGTGTTCCAAACTGAATAATTCTCACATCATGTTAGTCAAACTAAGATTATCACATTTCTTGGTGCGTCTGACAATTATAGATACATCGAATGTTGAGGATTGTCAATATCCAGAGCAGCCATTGTAGATTTGCTTCGAAATATTGGGGATTTCAGAAGATACATGAATCAATTGAGAGATTTTCTCAGCACTTCACAGAAACAACTCTAAAACCAAAATTCTAGCTTCGATTGATCCACTAGAGCTCTGATACCACGTTAAAATCCACCATTGTTGTGTGGAGTCAGCTGAGATATAGAAGATGAAGTCTAGAGAGAAATTTTTTTGGAAATTATATTGAGCTGTGAAATTGAGAAATGAATTACAAAGACTGGTCCTCAGTACACTACAGGTGTGTATATATATAGCTAATCAATTAAGTTTTAATTATATCTAACCTTCTAACCGACTTTGTTAAACTATAATAACAGATACTAACTGATAACTAACTCTAGGCTACATTAACAGTCACTCAACCTCTCCCTTCACTCCTCAGCTTCTTATATCACCTAACTGTCAACTTAACATTTCAACAAACGACGCGTTCCTTAGTGAACTCATGTCCAGTTCATTACATGACAGTGGAGGAGAATAATGGGGGTAGGAGAGGCGGAGGGGGGGAGAAAGAGGAGTACGTCATTTTGTATAAAATAAAAAACTTTAGAAAATTAATGTGTCATTAATCATCATCATACTATATTATAAGTAGGAGACCCTAAGTCTAAAGTTGAATTACGCAAATACCCATTAAAAATTGAATAACCATCTTACCCTTCCAAAAAATAAAGATGAAAACAAAACCTTCGGCTGAATGCATCGATGGAGCAAATTGGAAGGATTTGTTTCATCTGCCATCAGTTATTGCATGCTGCAGGTGTGAATGTTTTGCTTAATAAATGCCATTAGATGTAATATTGAAATTTCTCCTAAAGAATAGAACTTTTAATTCCACTATTTTTCTCTCCATTTTGACTAGGCGGAAGGTACAGGATATCTATATTCATATTTATTTTTATTCTGGATTTTTGCTTTTTTCCTCAAAAATTTCATGTTTTAACTTATTTTTAAAAATCTAAAAATGTTTAGCTTCAGTTTTTAGATCAATAACTGTTCATTGTCTAAAACTTATTACGTGCCTTTCATCTTCTCCTATGTTCTTCTTCCTAGCTTCCTCTTTCTGCATTGTATTGTACTGTCCCATCTTTTTCCATCAATATATACAAAATGTGGCTGGTGCGTTTGATGCGAGCAAATTAATTAAAATTTCTTTGTGATAAATTTAATTCATTCTCCAGTTATGGTTTCGAGTGCAAAAGAACTAATTTATAAAAGCAATTCACAAAGAGAATACTATATATTGGACAGTAAATGGTTCACAATATATATCAATAACGTATTATGTCCGTATCCTAAGATGGTGCAGTAAGAGGCGGAGTTAGGATTTGAACCTTATGGGTTAGAGCTGGGTTCTAAATTAATGATTTGTACATATTTATTGAATTTCTTAATACAAATACAGGATTTGAACAAAAGCTACTGGTTCAACCGAATCCGGAAACAGGCATTGTGGCTCCGCCCCGGGTGTAGTGATATATATGTTAAATAGGAGCAGTATGATATTTTTTTTCTGATTTTTTATAGTAGAATTCAAAGAATGTGATGTTGGGACGTCGGATGCACTAATTTTCGAAGCATGCACACTTGTATTCGTTGTCGTTCAATTAGATGTGATTCTTAGCTTATGTAAATAGAATTATTTCTACTTTGTTAGGAATGAAGTGCAAAGTGAGATCTTTTTTGAGTCTAAATTTATATGATCCTCTGTTTTCGTCATTACCTTTTAATATTGAACAATTCCTACCTTATTATTTTTCTTTACTTCCATTTATTATATTTTTTTGGTTAAGCTTCATATAAAAGCTAGTGTCGTCCTTATTTTTTTTTTTTTTTTTTGTGTGTCCTTAAGGGTTGCACTATGCAATTAAAGTAAAAAAAAACTTTTCTCTGATTTGACAAGGTATTAAATTTTGAAAGGAAAAGTGAATAAAATTGCAGGGAATATAGTTGCACACTAATTGTTTATGTAATTTAGTTTCTTTTTAAAACTCCAGACAAATATTTCTAAATATTTATTCTCCTAAAATTCATTATTGTTTATACAAATATTTTAATAGTTTCCTAAAGGTATTTATAATGTGGTAGTGATTATTACAACAATTTATGATTGACATGTACATTAAAACAAAAAATAATTAGGCTTACATAGTTTAGAAAGAGAAGTTTTAATTGATGGGTAACGATTGAAAAATATAATGTAGAACGACTTTTGACTTCATTCATAAGGGTAGTATTAAGGATATGCATTAATACAACCTTTGTATAATTTAATTTCTAATGTATAACTCAATCAAATATTTTTAAGTATATTAAAAATGTGGATATATTAGACTCACAAGTTTTGAGATTTTTTGGAATTCTAAATTGTAACAAGCTTGACTTAATTCTACTTAGGTAACTTTAATCTCTTTGCGTTTTTACCTTCTTTTAGAGTACTTTCATATATTTGATTGTTTATTTCATGTTACGATGCACCAAGTACTTCATTTTATTTACTATCATGTACTACATAACTTTCCCTCTTTTGGAGCACTTCTATACGGAGAGAATAATATACTCTTTGATTGTCCATTACATATCTTGAGCACCAATTACTTGATTTTATTTACTTTCATGCACTAAATTATTGAATAATTGGTTGTTATTATCTTTTCGTGATTCGATATTATTTTAAACATGAAATGGCTAAACAAAATATGGGTATATTATAATGAAAATTAAGTTAGCCTATGACTGGCATTTTAGACCATTCAATTTGAGTTTGTCTCTATTTATCGTAAAATACTAACTTTCATGACAATCTTGAAATAGGAAATGATTTATTTATTTTTCTTATAGTTTTAATTCTTATAACTCGAAACGCATTTTTCATCATGTTCTTTTTAAAAAATTTGTACAAATTGATATGGAACCACATGCAATGTGCGTATATAAAAATTAGTAATAATTAAAAAAGAGTATCATATCCAATTTTTAAAACTCCGAGTCTCTGACTCTTAAATAAAAGCTTCAAACGGCTCTTCTAATTCAACACCCCTATGCAGCTTTAAATGCTTCTCTTCGACCCAGTCATCGTCTTCCCCTGCAGCCACGTTGAAGCGTTACATGATTCTTCATATCGCCACATTTTTCTTTAACATGCTAAGATAATCATCCATATTATCTACGATTAAGGGTGGCATGTGGGCCGGTTAGAACTAGGACTGTAGGGAGGTGGGCTGGGTAGTAGGCCGGTCCAATAGACGAGACCCGCGAGACCGGGACCGTTTGAGACCGGGACCGGTTGAGAAGTGGGCCGGTTCAAGCGGTCCTAAACGGACCTATCCGGGCCCAACGGATAAATTTTAAAAAAAATAAAAAAATTGACCGTTTGACCATTTAAAAACTAGTCATTTGGTCTGCCAAAATAGCCGTTGGCTATTTGCAAAATAGCCATTTAACCCCTCAAACTTTGTTTTAACCCCAAACTTTTTATAATTATACTTTTTCCCTATTTTCAACTATAAATACCCCCTCATTCTTTTATTTTTCTCATAAAATCATCAAACTCTCTCAATCTCTCTCTAATATTCTTCTATAATTGCTTACTTAATTGTTACAATTTGTGCAAAATTATGAAGTTGGTGAATTGAAGTCTTCAAGTCTTCAACGATAATTAATTTTCAACAAGTTGTTCGTCAATTCGGTAAACTCGTTCCAACTCTTAAGTTTTAGTATTATAGTTTTGTTTGTTTTATTTACTTTGCTTGATGGCTTATTCCTTAAAAAAATATTTAGTAAAAATAAGGAAAAATCCAAGAGTGGTGAATCTAGTGGCCAATCTGTTTCTCCTCCACTTTTCCCGACTCCCCGACCCAAACCTGTTACCCGTCCTACACCTCCTATTCTTGATAGCGATAATAGTTTATTACAGTTTATCGAGAGTCAATTTTGCCATAATATTGCACCCGGTGAATAATTAAACCATGAATATATGAATGCTCTTTATGGTAATCCAACTATTGATGAAAATGATGATGAAGAAATAGATTTTGATGAAACGCAATCGGATGACGATACACCCACTAGTCCTGCTCCTGAAGTTAACCCAACTAATAATAATCCAAATGATGCCCCGTCTGACCCTCCTGTTAATGCCTCTACTTTTTCTAGACAACCTTCTAAACGGGCAGAAACATCTGTTGTTTGGCCATTTTTTACTCAACTAAGAGAAAAAAATAGGGCTAAATATAAAACTTGTGATAAAGAGTTAGTTTTTAAATATGTTGGAAGTCGGGGGGAGGGGGAGGGGGGGGGGGAGGGGTTGACTAGACACATATTGCTACACCCTTAAGATAAAGCTAGATATTTTCGTATGAAAGCTTTGGCCGAGGGGACAAGTGCACCTAGTCAGGCTGACTTTAGTACTGGGTCAAATCAATTTCAACCGGGAATTAACACTATTACCGGTAGTATTTTATATTATGATCCAAAAAGAAATCGGGAAGAATTGGCAAAAATGATTACTGTTATGTGCTTACCCTATAGTTTTCCTTCTAACCCTCACTTTGTGCATTATATTAGAAAAGTTTATAATCCTACTTATAAAGGTTTTCCTCGCACAACCGTAAAGGGCGATATTTATAAATATAAACATGAATATGAACAATATTTGCGCTATTTATTTACTCATATAAATTATCGTGTTGCTATTACAACTGATATTGGTAGAAGTGGTAATGATTGTGATTACCTTACTGTTACCAGTCATTGGATTGATGAGGATTGGATAATGCAAAAGCACATTATTGCTTATAGAA
Organism: Nicotiana tomentosiformis; assembly: GCF_000390325.3. Lineage (NCBI taxonomy): Eukaryota > Viridiplantae > Streptophyta > Magnoliopsida > Solanales > Solanaceae > Nicotiana > Nicotiana tomentosiformis. Next base: position 109,184,692 of record NC_090818.1, read on the forward strand.
TAATTAATTCACGTCACACAGGGCAGTTTATTTCTAGCACGATTACGGATATTTGGATATATTTTTGTATTAGTGATAAAATAATGTCAGTTTCAATGTATAATGCTACTAGTAACACAAATATTGTAACCTTGCTTACCACTACACTAAGTCCTGCATTTAGTAACATTTTTCATGTTAGATGTATTTGTCATATTTACCATTTAATTGTGGGTGATGGTATGCGAATTTTAAATGTTGAAATTGAAAGGTTAAAATGGCTCTTAATTGGCTTTTTTATTCAAACCGTAGAAGTAGACTTAGAGAATATTTTAAAAGATGCGATGAATTTAGCCTAAGAGAAAGAAATGTTACTAAACCTTGTCCAACTAGATAGAATTACATGTATGAAAGTTTAGTTGTTGCATATGAATATAGAAACCCCATAAACTCAACGTTTAATGCTCATGTAAGTGATGGTGATGAGCACCTTACAAATGCGGATTGGGCTAATGTTAAAATCCTTGTAGATGTTTTAGAAAAATTTCATATTGCTACAAATGAATTTTCTGGGTAATATTATCCTACTATTTCTAACTATTTAGTTTATATTGCAGAACTTGCAAATTTGTTTGATCATTTTTCAAAGGGTGGGTGTCACGACCCCAAAATTCCTCCGTAGGATGTCGTGATGGCACCTAGTCTCTAAGACTAGTTAAGCCTATCAATGCGGAATAATAATAAATATCTTAAATAAATAAACTACAATTCAAATAATTTTAACTCCCAAAACCCGATAGAAATAAGCCACAAGCTTCTAAGAATTTATTCTCAATGTCTCTATATGTCAAGGTCTAAATAAAATATAAGGAAGCAACATAAAATGATAGAAGGGGACTCCGGAGTCTGCGGACGCTGGCAAATATACCTCGAAGTCTCCGTGCGCAAGTAACTCACTGACGTCTAGGCTGATAAAATGTACCTGGATCTGCACAAAAAGATGTGCAGAAGCATAGTATGAATACACCACAGTGGTACCCAGTAAGTGCCAAGCCTAACCTCGGTAGAGTAGTGACGAGGTCAGGTGAGGCCCTACTGGAATATAATAATGGCATGGTAAAATGTTTATCAATGTAGTAAAACAAAATGACATTAAAAATGAATCAAATAGTATGTCATATTTAATGACATTAAATAATTACAAATAATATCTCGTGGAATCAAAACAGAATTTCCTTCAACTTTATGAAAATCACAACAATTAATCGAAAGCAACTATGGCTATAAATCAATATCAACAAGGGCACTCACGAGGTACCGCCTCGTAGTCCCAAATCATAAATAAATTCACAATATCTCATTTTCTTATATCACCGCGGGAGCCTTCACAATTTATTTAAAGAAAATATTTTTTTTTCCGAAATAGCATCCCGCATTTTAGCCACCCTTATCACACCGCATGACTTCTAGTAGTTTTCCTACTAGCCACGCGTATCAAGCCACCCTTATCTCACCGCATGCGTTTCAACACCCAGACCGTATACCACCGCATGCGTATCAATATCACAATATATCACAATTTGCACCTCAAGTGCTCAAATAATTTAACTTGCTAAAATAATTCAACAACAATATTTTTCCACAATAAAGAGGTCATGGCTCATGCCAAAATAAATCATCAATAATACTTTTCCACAATAAAGAGCTCACGGCTCCCTCACAATGAGTATAAAAATATTCAGGAGTAAATAATTTAGGAAAATAATATTTCAAAATTTTTACTACGTTGCTTCAATATCAAGTTTAAAAATGTCAAATACTTCATATTAATAATATTTAATTTAAAGAAAATCAACCTTCAAATAATGCACAGAATAAAAGAAACCAAGTTTTAACTAAACAGGTAAAACAATTAGTAAGAAAAGATCAAACAAATTTGAAGTATATATCTCAGATCAATGATGAAGAATATATCAAGATAAAATAATTTAATAAATGCGCAACAGTGATCTACACAATTTAAAAATATAATCTTTCGTAATTTAGCCCGTGTACACACTCGTCATCTCGTGCACACGACTTTCAACACATTTTAATAATCACATCAATACCAATCCTAGGGGAAATTTTTCCCACACAAGGTTAGACAAGTCACTTACCTCGACTTGCTCCAATTTAACCAAATATTATGCTTTTTCCTCGAATTTTCGACTTCGATCGACTCGTATCTAGTCATAATTAATTCGATACAGTCAACAAAAATTATAGTAATCACTTTCATAAGAAAATATTACATTTTCATTAAAAATCCGAAATTAGCTCAAAATTTGCCCGTGGGGCCCACATTTCAGAATCCGACAAAACTTATAAAATCCGATAACCCATTAAATTACGAGTCCACCCATACTAATTTTACCAAAATCCGATAACAACTCGACCTCCAAATTTTAAATTTTCGTTTTTGGAAGATTTTGCAAAAATCTTGATTTCTTCCATTTAAATCCGAAATAAATGATGAATATGACCATGGATTTATGAGATATAATCACATTTGGATATAGGACACTTACCCAAGTTGAAGTCTTGAAGAAATCCTCAAAATCGCCCAAGAACCGTGCTCCAAAACTCCAAAACGAAATGAAGGAAATGACCATTTTTGGTCCTTAAGTTTCTGCCCCAAAGACACTATTCCGGTCACTAAAAGTCCAATCCAGTCGCTAAAAGTGTCACATCTAGTCGCTAAAGGTGCACACCAGGACTATTTACACCAGCAGTTTTATTTCACTAAAAAGGCTCTAACTCCATCATACGAACTCGGAATTCGACGATTCTTATTCCTATGAGTCACAAATAAAACTACGAACCTATTCATTCAACCGAAACTCAATTCGGAGCTCATTTGCTCAATGTGATACCAATTTCGCTCGTTCAATAATTAACTCATATTTCGCGCTTAAAACTCAATCGCGACTTGATGAAATTAGACCAAACTTTTCAGATCACTCCTATAATTCATTATCAAAATGTCGAAAGTCTCGAAATCGAATTTCAATCTCTAGAACTAAAAATGGACTTTTGGATCATTACATGCTTATGTTGAAAACATCAAACTCTTCCTCGACAGCCTGTAGTGTATCAATCATAACTTCTTGTACTCAACTCCAACTACCAAACGGTTTAAAGTTCTGCAAACTAGATACAAAGTACTACAACTTTTATGTTTTTTTCATCGCCCAACACCTTATAGATTGCGAGATATAAGCTCCCAAAGTCAGCTCTGTGCAGCAGAAATTTCTGGCGATGCACACTGCTGTAGCCAAAATCTGCAGTACCAGCTTCAGTCAATCGATCATAACATTTTGTATAAATGTCTGAATAATAAATGGTTTATCATTCTGAAAACTAGAATCAAAGAGCTACAACTTTCATGTTTTGATAATGTTCAGATTCCTTATAGATTTCGAGATATAAGCTTCCAAAATCAGCTCTGCGATTGCACAGGTTGCTGTCCAAAAATAGTTTCTGCAGCAGAAATATTCCAGCAGTTCCTTTTTGTCCGAAATTCATTTCGTTAACCTTCCGAAATCCACCCGAGGCCCTCGGGACCTTAACCAAATATACCAACATGTCCCAAAATACAATATGAACTTAGTTGAGGCTTCAAACCATGCCAAACAACGTCGAAATTACGAATCGCGCATCGAATCGAATTATGAGTTTTCTATTCTTCCAACTTATATATTTTGCGCTGAAACATACCAAATCAATTCCGATTGAACTCAAATTTTGCACACAAGTCATAAATGACATAACTGAGTTATGAAAATTTTCAGAATCGGATTTCGACCCCGATATCAAAAAGTCAACCCCTCGGTCAAACTTCTCAAAATTCAACTTTCGGCATTTCAAGCCTAATTCTACTACGGACTTCCAAATAAAATTCTGATCACGCTCCTAAGTCCAAAATCACTATACGGAGCTGTTGGAATTATCAAAATTCTATTCCGGGGTCATTTGCACATAATTCGACATCCGGTCACTATTTGAACTTAAACTTTAAATTTTTCATCAAAATTCCATATCTCGGGCTAGGGACCTCGGAATTTGATTCCGGGCATACGCCTAAGTCCCAAATAACGATACGAACCTACCGGAACTGTCAAAACACTTATCCGAGTCCGTTTTCTCAAAATATTGACCAAAGTCAACTCCAAATTTATTAAGGGAAAGATGCTGAAAATTAGATAAACATCTGAAAATAGAACAGCTGTCCATTTTGGTTGAAAAAAAAGATGCCTCATCCCCTGATTTTCAGCTGACATTCCAGCTCTAATTCACATTTTAATCCATTTTTCACCTGAAAACTTTTCCGAAATTTTTTTACGGACTGCACACTCAAGTTGAGTAATGGTAAATAATGCTTAGATCACATAATAAATCATTAAATTTAAAGATGACATTTTGGGTCATCACATTCTCCACCTCTAAAACAAACGTTCGTCCTCGAACGGAGTTAGAAAAAGTACCTGAGCTGGTGAATAAGTGTGGATAACAGCTGCATAAATCATTCTCGACCTCCCAAGTCGCCTCCTCGACCGGATAACCCCTCCACTGAACCTTTACAGAAGCAATGTTCTTTGACCTCAGCTTTGGAACCTGCCTATCTAAAATAGCCACTGGTTCCTCAACGTAAGATAGATCCTTGTCCAACTGAACCGAACTGAAGTTTAACACATGAGACAGATCGCCGTGATATTTTCGAAGCATAGAAACATGGAATACCGGATGAACCGCAGAAAGACTAGGTGGTAGTGCAAGTCTGTAAGCCACCTCTCCAACTCTCTCAAGAATCTGAAAAGGCCCAATATACCTAGGGCTCAACTTGCCCTTCTTCCCGAACCTCATCACACCCTTCATAGGCGAAACCCGGAACAATACCTGCTCACCAACCATGAATGCAACATCATGAACCTTCCGATTCGCATAACTCTTCTGTCAAGATTGGGCTGTACGAAGTCAATCCTGAATCAACTTAACCTTTTCCAAGGCATCCTGAACCAAGTCTGTACCCAAAAGTCTAGCCTCGCCTGGTTCGAACTAACCCACTGGGGACTGGCACCACCTACCATACAAGCCTCATACGGAGCCATCTGAATGCTTGACTGACAACTGTTGTTGTAAGCAAGCTACGAAAGTGGTAAGAACTGATCCCAAGCACCCCCAAAATCTAACACACACGCACGAATCATATCCTCTAGTATTTGAATAGTGCGTTCGAACTGCTCGTCCGTCTGAGGGTGAAATGTTGTACTGAACTCTACCTGAGTACCCAACTCATGTTGTACTACCCTCTAGAACCGTGTTGTAAACTGCATACCCCGGTCAAAGATGATAGATACCGGTATGCCGTGAAATCTGGCAATCTCGCGAATATATACCTGAGCCAGCTGCTCTGAAGAGTAAGTAGTAATCACAGGAATAAAATGAGCTGATTTGGTCAGCCTATCCACAATCACCCAAACTACGTCCAACTTTCGCTGAGTCCGTGGGAGCCCAACAATGAAATCCATAGTGATCCGCTCCCATTTCCATTCTGGAATCTCTAACTTCTGAAGAAATCCACCCTGTCGTTGATGCTCATATTTTACCTGTTGACAATTTAAACACCGAGATACATACCCCACTATGTCCTTCTTCATCCGCCTCCACCAATAGTGTTGTCTCAAGTCTTGATACATCTTCGCAGCACCTGGATGAATGGAGTACCGCAAACTGTGAGCCTCCTGGAGAATCAACTCATGCAAACCGTCCACATTAGGCACACATAGCCTGCCCTGCATCCGTAGTACATCGTCTTCTCCAATAGTGACTTCCTTGGCATCACCGTGCTGAACTGTATCCTTAAGGACAAACAGATAGGGTCATCATACTGACGTTCCCTGATACGATCATAAAGTGAAGACTGGGAAACCACGCAAGCCAAAACTCGGCTCGACTCGAAAACATCCAGTCTAACAAACTGGTTGGCCAAGGCCTGAACATCCAAGGCTAGAGGCCTCTCTGCTACCGGTAAATATGCTAAGCTGCCCAAACTCTCTGTCTTATGACTCAAGGTATCGGCCACTACATTGGCCTTCCCAAGATGATAGAGAATGGTGATATAATAATCCTTAAGTAACTCCAACCATCTCCGCTGCCGCAAATTAAGATCCTTCTGTTTAAACAGATATTGTAGATTTTGGTGATCGGTGTAGACCTCACAATGGACACCGTACAAATAATGGAGCCAAATTCTTCAAGGCACGAACAATAGCTGCTAACTCAAGGTCGTGGACCGAATTTTTTTTATTTTTATTTTTTACCTTTAACTGTCTAGACGCGTAGGCAATCACCCTACCGTCTTGCATCAACATCGCGCCGAGACCAATACGCGACGCGTCACAATACACAGTATAAGACCTTGAACATGTAAGTAATACCAACGCTTGTGTCAGAGTCAAAGTGATCTTGAGCTTCTAAAAGCTTAACTCACACTCGTCTGACCCTGTAAATGGGGCACCCTCTTGGATAAATTTGGTCTTAATAGTTGTTCATAATCAATTACAGAATCGTCATTTAACCTCATGTTAACAAAAATCTCGTTGCAAACCTTCACAATACTAATAACTAGATGCGAGGCATGAAGACTTCATAATTATTTACCCGAATTAACGAGTCACATTTAACGCCACCTAGGCGGACACCTACCTCGTAGGTTAAAAATTAATAATTACAACATGAATTTGACAACTATGCACAGAGAATTTCATATAAGAATTTTTAAATAAGCCTAACAGGCATGACTCCCTATTAGTACTATAGTACAAATTTAATTTCACAAAGGAGAACTTAAACACAAGAATTTTTCTCACAAGGATCTCGTCCTTATATAACTTCCACCGCAGCTCGTAGCCCGGTTTAAACATATCAATTTATATAAAAATGTGAGGATCTCGTCATCAGTTCTAAATCACAAGTAATATGCACATCGTGCCAATTGAAAATTTCTATTTTCTCCTTTTAAATAATTTCGGTTATACCAAATCACAACACATAATGAACCCCACACCGGTAGGGCATATAATTCATAATTTGTAATTAATTATTCGGAATTTACATCAAAATTTACCGAAATGAGTAACAGAAAGCTACATTTAGACTTGCAGCTCTTATTAGTGACCAACACGAAATGATAGGCGTAGTTATCTCCATAAAATCTCCCAACAGGGGTAAACACATAAGTAAATTATAGAATTATGAAGCTCACTCATAAGTGAAGCACAATAAGAAGACTCGTTTCGATATTGAGAACCGAATCAACTTAAGGAAATTATTCCTTTATATTAAATCGAGGTCGTACCTGTAACGACACCATCTGATGTAGCAACCTCCGCCATACCGTAAAATAAATATATCAACAGCTGGGTCTCCACCTCTAGGACGCTTTTTACCCGTCTGTCCTTCACCCCTAACTGGTCATGTGGGTGGTGTAGTAACTGCAATAGGGCACGTAGCCTGAGTGCTTTGATGAAATAAGTCTCACCCAAGTTTTTGACAATTTTTCTCATGATGTGCCTAGTATCACCGTATTCATAACAACTCCTTTGCGGGTTAGGCTGCTCATATTGAGTCTGTGCCAGATAACTGGAATAACCATTGTAGGAACTCATGTCGGTGGTGCATTAAAAGAACTTACTGGAGCACCCCGAGTAATCCGATGTGCAGACTGTGCTGGACGACTGCCTGAGCCCCCGCCATAATGATTTATACTCGTAGAGTAGAATCCACTGAATCCCCTAGAACCTCGAGACGTCTTGGTCTCCTCAGTTTCCTTTTTCCTTACCCCGAACACGTTCTAATATCTTGGCAATTTGTACAACTAGCAGAAATGAAGTATTAACTTGTAGCTCCCGAGTCGTACAAAATTTTACGATCATAATTAAGTTCTTTAATGAGTCTATGGACTCACCCTCTGGATGTAGGAAGCAAAGTAGGAGTATGACGGGCTAACTTATTGAACTTGATGGCATATTCTGACATCGTCAATGGTGACATGACGTAACCGTTCAAACCTTATGCGCCACGCATTACGGAGAGTCTAGAAAACAAACTCTTTCAAAAGTGTTTCTGAGAACTGAGCCAAGTGGGCGGTGTTGCATTGGCTGGTCTGCCCTCTTCATAGGCTTGCCACGAACACTGGTGGAGAATTATCTCTCCCAAGGCAAATTTCTTCTTTTGTTATGCTGATTCAACACTGTTGAGCTGACCAATTTCTTAACAAACTCTTCGATTCTTCTTTGGTTTAACCCTTACCCCTATTTATACACAACGATCACGAAAGTAGAGCTCCATACAGACAAATCTTATCACGAACCACATAGTCCAGACTCTCGTCAACAAGTGTACTTACTCCGAAGCACCCCAAAATTCGCAATAGTGACGTCCACGCTAAGTAGACCTTCTATAAATTTAGAGTTGTTTCTATAACTCCTTTGGTATTGAAGTATAGGATTATTAAGGAGGCGGACATACCGCAAGTCTCAACCTTATCCTCTACGAAATCTCAGGTCTTAAACATGTATAAATTTTAGGGAACCTTTCAGTACCACATATATACATTTCAGGCCCAAAACTGATATAATACATGACCCCACAATCCACCCATTGATAGTGGACGGCGTGAAGTCATAGGTCACAACGTCCGATGATCCACAATAATAACCTTCACAGCTCGTATAAATCAACCTGACGCCAATGTCCGTTGCACCCCGCACATGATTCACTAGGTGATCTCTCAATACGCCCACATCTTCAGTCGGAACCACACGTTAAGGCAATGTTTGAGCATCTCTGGCTCCCTCGTAGTCCATCTGCAGCATCACGAACCGTCGACGCACAACTGATATTGAGTGCGCAATGTCATACACGAGTGGATACAAAGGAATATGAGATATATGTTTCAAGCTAAATCAATGCCGCACGATAAGGAATCAAAGAAGTGAATATTTTTCTAACAGTTCCATAGCCTCCCGAAGATAAGTACAGATGTCTCCGTACCGATCCACAAGACTCTACTAAACCTGCTTGTGACTTATAACACCTATGAACCTAGTGCCCTGATACCAAGTTGTCTCGACCCCAAAATCCCTCTGTAAGATGTCGTGATGGCACCTAGTCTCTAAGACTAGGTAAGCCTATCAATGCGGAATAATAATAAATATCTTAAATAAATAAACTACAATTCAAACAATTTTAACTCCCAAAACCCGGTAGAAATAAGTCACAAGCTTCTAAGAAATTATTCTCAATGTCTCTATATGTCAAGATCTAAATAAAATATAAGGAAGCAACATAAAATGATAGAAGGGGACTCCGGAGTCTGTGGACGCTGGCAGATATACCTCGAAATCTCCGTGCGCAAGTAACTCACTGACGTCTAGGCTGGTAAAATGTACCTGGATCTGCACAAAAAGATGTGCAGAAGCGTAGTATGAGTACACCACAGCGGTACTCAATAAGTGTCAAGCCTAACCTCGGTAGAGTAGTGACGAGGTCAAGTGAGGCCCTACTGGAATATAACAATGGCATGGTAAAATGTTTATCAATGTAGTAAAATAAAATGACATTGAAAATGAATCAAATAGTATGTCACATTTAATGACATTAAATAATTACAAATAATATCTCGTGGAATCAAAACAGAATTTCCTTCAACTTTATGAAAATCACAACAATTAATCGAAAGCAACTATGGCCATAAATCAATATCAACAAGGGCACTCACGAGGTACCGCCTCGTAGTCCCAAATCATAAATAAATTCACAATATCTCATTTTCTTATATCACCGCGGGAGCCTTCACAATTTATTTAAAGAAAATATTTTTTTTCCGAAATAGCATCCCGCATTTTAGCCACCCTTATCACACCGCATGACTTCTAGTAGTTCCCCTACTAGCCATGCGTATCAAGCCACCCTTATCTCACCGCATGCGTTTCAAAACCCAGACCGTATACCACCGCATGCGTATCAATATCACAATATATCACAATTTATACCTCAAGTGCTCAAATAATTTAACTTGCCAAAATAATTCAACAACAATATTTTTCCACAATAAAGAGCTCACGGCTCATGCCAAAATAAATCATCAATAATAGTTTTCCAAAATAAAGAGCTCACGGCTCCCTCACAATGAGTATAAAAATATTCAGGAGTAAATAATTTAGGAAAATAATATTTCAAAATCTTTACTACGTTGCTTCAATATCAAGTTTAAAAATGTCAAATACTTCATATTAATAATATTTAATTTAAAGAAAATCAACCTTCAAATAATGCACAGAATAAAAGAAACCAAGTTTCAACTAAACAGGTAAAACAATTAGTAAGAAAAGATCAAACAAATTTGAAGTATATATCTCAGATCAATGATGAAGAATATATCAAGATAAAATAATTTAATAAATGCGCAACAGTGATCTACACAATTTAAAAATATAATCTTTCGCAATTTAACCCGTGTACACACTCGTCACCTCGTGCACACGACTTTCAACACATTTCAATAATCACATCAATACCAATCCTAGGGGAAATTTCCCCACACAAGGTTAGACAAGTCACTTACCTCGACTTGCTCCAATTTAACCAAGTATTATGCTTTTTCCTCGAATTTCCGACTCCGATCGACTTGTATCTAGTCATAATTAATTCGATACAGTCAACAAAAATTATAGTAATCACTTTCATAAGAAAATATTACATTTTCATTAAAAATCTGAAATTAGCTCAAAATTTGCCCGTGGGGCCCACATCTCGGAATCCGGCAAAACTTATAAAATCCGACAACCCATTCAATTACGAGTCCACCCATACCAATTTTACCAAAATCCGATAACAACTCGACCTCCAAATCTTAAATTTTTATTTTTGGAAGATTTTGCAAAAATCTTGATTTCTTCCATTTAAATCCGAAATAAATAATGAATATGACCATGGATTTATGAGATATAATCACATTTGGATATAGGACACTTACCCAAGTTGAAGTCTTGAAGAAATCCTCAAAATCGCCCAAGAACCGTGCTCCAAAACTCCAAAAGGAAATGAAGGAAATGACCATTTTTGGTCCTTAAGTTTCTGCCCCAAAAACACTATTCCGGTCGCTAAAAGTCCAATCCAGTCGCTAAAAGTGTCACATCTGGTCGCTAAAGGTGCACACCAGGACTATTTACACCAGCAGTTTTATTTCACTAAAAAGGCTCTAACTCCATCATACGAACTCGGAATTCGACGATTCTTGTTCCTATGAGTCACAAATAAAACTACGAACCCATTCGTTTAATCGAAACTCAATTCGGAGCTCATTTTCTCAATGTGATACCAATTTTTCTCGTTAAACAATTAACTCATATTTCGCGCTTAAAACTCAATCGCGACTTGATGAAATTAGACCAAACTTTTCAGATCACTCCTATAATTCATTATCAAAATGTCGAAAGTCTCGAAATCGAATTTCGATCTCTAGAACTAAAAATGGACTTTTGGATCATTACATGCTTATGTTGAAAACATCAAACTCTTCCTCGACAGCCTGTAGTGTATCAATCATAATTTCTTGTACTCAACTCCAGCTGCCAAACGGTTTAAAGTTCTGCAAACTAGATACAAAGTACTACAACTTTTATGTTTTTCTCATCGCCCAACTCCTTATAGATTGCGAGATATAAGCTCCCAAAGTCAGCCCTGTGCAGCAGAAATTTCTGGCGATGCACGCTGCTGTAGCCAAAATCTGCAGTACCAGCTTCAGTCAATTGATCATACCATTTTGTATAAATGTCTGAATGATAAATGGTTTATCATTCTGGAAACTAGAATCAAAGGGCTACAACTTTCATGTTTTGATAATGTTCAGATTCCTTATAGATTTCGAGATATAAGCTTCCAAAATCAGCTCTGCGATTGCACCGGTTGCTGTCCAAAAATAGCTTCTGCAGCAGAAATATTCCAGCAGTTCCTTTTTGTCCGAAATCCATTTCGTTAACCTTCCGAAATCCACCCGAGGCCCTCGGGACCTTAACCAAATATACCAATATGTCCCAAAATACAATATGAACTTAGTTGAGGCTTCAAACCATGCCAAACAACGCCAAATTACGAATCGCGCATCGAATCGAATTATGAGTTTTCAATTCTTCCAACTTCTATATTTTGCGCCGAAACATATCAAATCAATTCCGATTGAACTCAAATTTTGCACACAAGTCATAAATGACATAACTGAGTTATGAAAATTTTCAGAATCGGATTTCGACCCCGATATCAAAAAGTCAACCCCTCGGTCAAACTTCTCAAAAATTCAACTTTCGGCATTTCAAGCCTAATTCCACTACGGACTTCCAAATAAAATTCCGATCACGCTCCTAAGTCCAAAATCACCATACGGAGTTGTTGGAATCATCAAAATTCTATTCCGGGGTCATTTGCACATAATTCGACATCCGGTCACTATTTGAACTTAAACTTTAAATTCTTTATCAAAATTCCATATCTCGGGCTAGGAACCTCGGAATTTGATTCCGGGCATACGCCTAAGTCCCAAATAACGATACGGACCTACCGGAAATGTCAAAACACTTATCCGAGTCCGTTTGCTCAAAATGTTGACCAAAGTCAACTCAGTTGAGTTTTAAAGCTCTAATTCACATTTTAATCCATTTTTCACCTGAAAACTTTTTCGAAAATTTTTTACGGACTGCACACTCAAGTCGAGTAATGGTAAATAGTGCTTAGATCACATAATAAATTATTAAATTTAAGGATGACATTTTGGGTCATCACAGTGGGAAAATTTATCAACTTGCTATTGATTCTATGAGAAAAAAGTTTAAAAAATATATTTTCCCTATTCCCCCTATTTATGGTGTTGCTGCATTGTTAAATACTACTATGAAATTAGGAGGTCCTCAATTTTGGTATGAAATTGTTTATAATGGTTTAGCACTTGAAGATGTGGAGTTGTCTAAACTTCTGGACGCAATAGCCTCAATTAAAATAAATATTCAAACTATTTATAATGCTTATCAAGTTGCATTAGATCATGCTAGACCAAATGTTCCAACTCCTTCTTCTTCTAGTTCTCAATCATCTAAAAGAAATACGGGAGTAAGAGCACTTAGTGCTTGGGCGGGGTTCACGGGTTCTAGTACTAGTAATTTTTCACAACTAAATGAGCTTAAAGTTTATTTGTCACAGAAAATTGAGAAAGTGAATCCTAACAGCTCCTTTAATATTTTGGAATGGTGGAAGGACTAAGAAAAACACTTTACGATTCTTTCAAGGATGGCCCGAGACATTTTAACTATTCAAGTTTCAACAGTGGCATCAGAGAGCGCTTTCAGTCAAGCAAGACCTCAACTCGGTGATTATAGAGCGTCTATGAGGGAGAGCTTGGAAAAATCAGTACTTTTCAGAGATTGGATCCGTTCGGAAAGAAGAAATTTTGGACTTGCTGAATCACAACCAGAGGTAGACGAAGCTTACGAAGAAATGCTAGCTGAACTTCCGGAGGATGATGCTTCGCCTGGAAGCAATGATGACCAAGCTTCTTTTCCGCCACCACCAACGGAAATTCCACCAGACCTTGAAGGATTTATGAAATTTGTAAGAGATACCATGTAAATTAATATGTAACTTGTATTTTGGCACATCTTGATTAGTTTCTTTTTCTTCTCAATGGTGGTATTAGCACCTTGTTGTGCTCATTCCATAGGGGGAGGAAGACTAAGAAAGATATTGCCATAATTTTTTAATGCTATAATAAAAATATAACGCATTGCTTTGAATATCTCTTTACAATATTTTTGTCTTTTTATATATCTTAAGCTATACATATAGTATAATATAGTATATACTATACTATATATACATCTATATATATATATATATATATATATATATATATATATATATATATATATATATATATAACGTATTACTTTGAATATCTCTTTACAATATTTGTCTTTAAATTTGAATTAAAATATTTAGGTGACAATTCTATAATATAATTTACAAGAAATTGCCTTAGATATTTTTATTACAATTTTTTTTCTCTAACTTGTATAAAAAAAATTTAAAAAATAGAAAGTATCCATTGGGCCCGCTTAGGCCCGAGACCGGCCCACTTAAACCCGGGACCGTTAGTTCGTGGTCCCGGTCCCGGGCCGGTTCCAACAAGAAGCCCGTGAAGCCCGAGACTGCTTAGAACTGGGCCCGCAAAGCCCACTTAGGACCAGGCCCGACCCACATGCCACCCTTATCTACGACTCTAGAAAAATTACACCTGTCTAAGATAACTTGTCCAAGGTAGTCATTGTCTAAACATGCAACTTGAGAATAGGTCACACCAGGTCTATACCAAAAGAGGATAAAGAGCTACATAAAATAAGTCTATTGAAACTATGAAATACATCAGATTTAAACTCGAAGAGAATAGGTCAGTTAAATATATGTTACATTCAACATACTGTACATTGGTTCAACAAATACTGCAGCTCTAAAACAATTGTCTCCAAATGTCTCTGGAATCCTGAAAATGAACCTGAGACTTGAGAGAGAGATCCAGGTGACCACATGTCACGCCCTGATGCTGATCTTGTGCAAATTCACTGTCAGTGGGTTACTGGGCAGATCACGCCCTGATGCTGATACAACAGAAGTTCTCTCCAAATACTGGGCAGATCACTGATGGCTTTGAGCAAGTAATAGTGTGTGCCACCACCCACACGCTACATTTTTTGGTGTACAATCATCGATGGGTACTTCACAAGGATTGTTACGGTCAATTGTATCACTTAGGCCAAGCTGGAATGAAAAGCAAAAGGTTAGATTGAATACTCATGTAAATTTTTTTAATGAATAATAATCTCTCACATACCTGACCATACTTGTTCCATCCCCAGCTATACACTTTGCTATCCTCTAAAGGTTAAAGCAAAAAGTATCTTTAGATACTAACATATAGCAAACGGATAATAGAGATATTAACGTGTTACCCTACTAGTGACAGTTTAGCAATAGTAGACATTATTGTTTTACTAGTAATAGTTTCACAATAATAGACATATTTAAGTGCTGGTTGCTTCCTATTGTTTAATTCTTGCCGCAGCTGATCGATTTAACACACATTAGATAATGACCAACAGGAAATATGGTGTACCACATGGGTAAGACACAAGTATATTCAAACTCACCATCAAAAGTATACTTTGCTACTCATAAAATTCCAAAGATTCAGATATGTACTTGGACAAGACTAATTAGTCATAGTTATGTAAACAATTGCATGTACTGAACAATATCTCCACCACAGATCACCACAAATGGAATAGGTGTGTGAGATCAAACTAAGTGAACTAAAGTTGTCCTCTATGAAGAAAAAAAAGAACTCAGGTTGTCCGGTGGATTAGAGGCCGAAATGCACTTCATCTTCTTGATAGTCTCGACACTTACCTGTCATTATGGCACTATGACGAGCTCCACAAGACACTACTTTGGCATTCTTGTTTTCCAGTATTGAGGCATCCACAAGCCTAGGTGATGTCTGTAACAGAAATCTCCTGTTGAGTTTCTAGTGCCCTCAAACAATAAGGTTTAGAATAATGCATCTGCAAAACTGCCAATATATAAGGAATTATATGGTCTAACTAATTGGCTGTCAGAAATTGACAATTATCTCTTATCCCTCAAGTGCTAGGTATATTTAAAGCCACCACTTCTGGTTGAAAGTTTCTGGACTGTGATTTCAACAAATCCTACTTCTTGGCACATCTCATGGTACGACTAGCCAAACTCTTAGATGACATCATAATTCAGCCTCAACTAGATATTACTATTGGACATTGAAACTGTTGAGTCCACAAACAAGAGTTTATTAGAAAGACACGAAACAAGTGATAAATCTTGGACGCACCTCTGCATGGTCCGCGCCTGTACCTACACCCAATTGGCCAAACTGATTTCCCCCAAAAGTATACACACGGCCATGATCACATAAGCACACAGAATGCCATAGTCCACCTGCCACAGCTTCTATTCTAGTGTTCAATAGAGAAGAGACACAAGTTGGCCTCAGCACGTCATTTGTATTACCTAGTCCACACTGAATACAACGAATGAGACTAGAGGACTTACAAAGAAAAGCAGTGCTTGTTTGAAAAAAAAAAATGATATCAAGTGGTGGACATTCTATTCCGGCAACAAAACATATATCGACAACGCTATAAGCAAGATGCGACCTGGCTATGATATTTCCTTGCTCAAGATTAATCAATCTTTTTAATGCTGAAATTGTAGAGAATAGCATGTGAAGAGTTCTTTTATGGATAAGAGGACAAGACATGCATCGCATTTGAAGTGTGATGATAAAAACACTCACCTGCCCATACAATCCCCAGCCAAATGTAAGCAGCACCCCAGCATCTGACAATTGAAACAAATACCCAGGTGAGCAGAAAGATAATCCAGGATGAAGTATCATTTTAACTTCAAGGAGCAAAAAGTAAAGACAATGATTTGAGATGGAGTCTGACTTTGTTGCAAAACGGAGTAACTCAAAGCCATTCAAACTTGAAAACCTTAAACATATTTCCAAAAGCATTCTTCTTTTCTTCTCACAATGTGAAACTTAAATTTGTAAAGTGTCCTTATTAAAAGATATTGGACCCTATGTGGTCAGCAGAAGTACTAAAACTGAACTCAGTGCTAACCTGTGATTACTGCACTATGCCGACCACCACAAGCAATTCTCTTTATGTAGCTCCCCAAAGCTTTATGTGTCTGACTCCCTGGGGTAAGGCTTCCTTGAGGATTCCCAAGACTCCGGTCTGCTCCATGTGAAGACGTATCCAGACATGGTATAAGATGAGGGGTAGCCACTATTTTAATCCTGGAGCCTACGCCAAGCTGCCCTTCACCTCCATAGCCCCAACCCCATACCTGTCCCACATCTAAATCCGGCAAAAATATGATGCATCAGGTGTCTTGCTTTACATTAAAGTTCTTCCATGTCTTCGTACTTCATAAGACCTACAAAACTATATGGCGTAACCACAAAGTAACCGACTTCACTTCCAAAATGACAGTAACAGGCTACAACATGCATGGAGGAGTGAAGTTACCTGACAATGCTAATGTGTGGCGCCCTCCTGCAGCAACTGAGGTTATCTTCACCCCAGGATCCAGTTCTACAATACAAGGTGGTGCAGAAAGTGATTCGTCAGCAGGTGGTGGGCTTTCGAGTTCTTGTTTAGCTGTCACTGTTCTTCTCCTCTTTGCAGTTTCTTCAGCCTTTTTATTATCTTGGTGAGCGACTGAACTACCAGTTAACTTGGAGCCTTGAGACTGAGGGCTCTCTGCAAAAATTAGTCTTTGTAGTATTAGTTAACTCTCCAGAGATAAACATGCAGATGAACTTGCCAAAATCTTAACTGGTTCAAATTGGAAACCAACTTCCATTACCTTGCTCAGTTAATACTGAACTTTCTTTCCGAAAAGCATCCCCCCCTTCAACACTTCCTCCAGCAGCGAAATTTAAAACAAGCTTGGAAGAAGGCACACATTCTTTCCAGCCCCACGTGTATACATCATTCTTTTCTGTACAGAAATATAAATATTTTATAACCATATGTCTCCGCTTATCTTTCTTATGGTTTGAAGTAGAAAAAAAGAGAAGAAAAGAAAAGAAATGAGATTGAGAAGGCTCCTGCAAATAACATTCTGAATTAGCTGAAGGGTGACTGACAGCTCAGAAAGACTGGGCAACAGTACATCACCTGTAACAGATACAATATGTGCCCAACCAGCTGCAGCTTTCACGACTGGATCATCAGTTGGAAGCGGAAATGGCTCTGGAGTCTCCTTGATAAATGCAGTAATGAAAGAAGATAGCAACATCAATTTTAAGTGATCGATATAAACGAGTCCACACAAGAAAGATTTGCCACAATACCCCATGTTTTCCTGAAGTCAAGTAGCTTTGGCCTTGATCATCTGCAGAACCCCACGTGATAAGTTTTCCAGACCCTGCTGCCAATTCATCAAACTGTTAGAATTATGTATATAAGTATGCTTAGTCCCACATTGAAATACGAGTAGTATGTATTGTGTAGAGTATAATTATAAATAGGGATCCTTGTATTAACTATTTGACGCTACTTTTTTTCCTATTTGCTTATCGCCTTTCTCCCCCCTCTGCCCTCCTCTTCTTCTCCCCTATTCTTCCTTTCCATCTTTTCTTGAGCCGAGGGTCTATCGGAAACAGCCTCTCTACCTCTCCAGGTAGGGGTAAGGTCTGCGTACTCACTACCCTCCCCGGACCCCACCCGTGGGATTATACTGGGTATGTTGTTGTTGTTGGATCCTTGTATTATAGTATGTACATTAATAATATAGTTTTCCCGTGCTAGTTCTCACACAAATAATACATAGTTAAACCACATAAAATCAACGGTCGCGGAGCTGTCGTCATTTTCAAGATGGAAACCATCTGCAGAACCCCACGTGATAAGTTTTCCAGACCCTGCTGCCAATTCATCAAACTGTTAGAATTATGTATATAAGTATGCTTAGTCCCACATTGAAATACGAGTAGTATGTATTGTGTAGAGTATAATTATAAATAGGGATCCTTGTATTAACTATTTGACGCTACTTTTTTTCCTATTTGCTTATCGCCTTTCTCCCCCCTCTGCCCTCCTCTTCTTCTCGCGGAGCTGTCGTCATTTTCAAGATGGAAATCACTGAGAAGATGTGGAAAAAGGAATGAGATTGGAATGGACGGAGAGATCCAGTGTGGAACCTTTCATTTTTTATTCTCAAGATGATGTCCTTTGCCCCATGTTAAATATACCAAAACAGTGATCAATGGAGGCTGGAAAATCAATCAAGGCCCTGTAACTCAAACATAAGTGTTCATGATGGAACACTAATCTCAAAGCACAAGGATTAGTTGTTTTCCCTTGGTAGGTGCAATTTCAACTGTCTCTTATAGCTTGTGTATATTCATAGACAGCTTACAAAGAAGCATCTCTCTCTTCTGACAAGCAACAATGCTCTGCTGAGTTGTGCTTATGTGAACTACAATTCTTATCTTATGATAGTAGACATTCATGACTCAACGCACAAGGCTTAGTTGGTTAGTGTTGGTCAGATGCAATTCCGACTGTCTGATTTGGTATTATAACTAGTATCTCTTCATCAACACCTTGAACAAAAATGCATCTCTTCAATTTTTACCTCAATTATTTTGCTAGCATTCCTTATCACATACTTATCGTAATACAGCATGTACAGCAGTAATTGATTGGGAGGGTGATCAGATGTCATGATGTATACATGTTATAATCATGATGCATACATTATAATTATTATGTATCAATGACACTTGGGTGCCAAGACGAGTCACCAAGGCTTACAAGCTCACTTATGTTTTGAACATTCTTCAAACAATGCTTTGCATGTTTATGTTATATGAAGCATTACATTGAAAATGCGAAATTTTATTTAAAAAACTTGATTCAACTTTTAGAGGCATTTTATTTGAAAAACTGAATTTTATACTTGCCCCATGCTATGTCATACAGATTCTGTCAGTCTCGAACACCAGAGTTGAGCACCACATCCATAATTTCAGCGGCAAGCCCCATACTTGACCCATTGTGGCACCTTTTGTTCTTCCTTTCTTTGACATTGTAAGGTTATGTTCTGTCTCGAATTCATATTATTGTAGTCTTAAGAAGCTCCATGACCACTTACGGGTAGATATTAGTTTTGGAATGAACACATATGTCGCCTCATGATGACACCTCTCTTGATATGGTTAAGAGGGTGTTTGGCTAAGCTTATAAGCTGGTCAAACTGGCTTATAAGTACATTTTGATTTATCTATGCGCTTGGTAAACACATAAAGTGCTTATAAGCTAAGTACTTAAAAAGTCCAAAACAACCAAAAGCCAATATTTGGTCACCCCAACATAACGGTTTTCAGCTTATAAGCACTTTTGGTTTGACCGTAATTTTTACTATTTTATCCTTACAAAACAACAACAACAATAACTACGCCTCAATCCCAAACAAGTTGACGTCGTTTATATGAATCCTCGCTTCTAAGTTCAACTAATATCATTATCATACCAAATAAAGTAAAAGTAATAATAATAATAATAATAATAATAATAACGGAAAAGGGCCAAAAATACCCCTAACGTATTGAAAATGGCTCAAAAATGCCCCCCGTTAATCTTTTGGTCTAAAAATACCCTTAACGTTTTATTTTTGGCTCACATATATACCCTTAACGTTTTATTTTTGGCTCACAGATACCCTTGAAATTAACAAAACATGAATGGTAAATTTTTGGCTCACCTTCCATCAATATACCATATATTTTTTATATGTATTTTATACCACATATATAAATTATGTATATACAACATATTTTCGTTTTTTATTATAGCTAATTTTACTTTTTCATTTATTTATTTTTTAATATATTTTTAAAACTCCAACTTGAAACTACTCCCCAATTTGAATGAGTAGTTATTGTTTTTATATTTTTGTTTTTTTAATATAGCTAATTATAAGATATCTATATTTATTAATTATTAATTCAAATAGAGTAACCAATTAATTCAAAATTTAAAAAGATTTTTTTTAGTTAAAAAGGTACTAGTTTGTTTTGTCTTAATAATGCCACTTGGTTTTTTTTGTGGTTATGCCACTTGTCTTAATAATGTACTTTAGCCTCTCCTTTTATTATATATAGATATGTGATAAATTAGATAATAGTGGTATATATAAAGTATAAAATACACAACTTTAAAGAATATGTATGGTATATTTTGTTTGTTTACATGTATTATGATGTATATACATAATTTATATATGTGGTATAAAATACATATAAAAAATATATGGTATATTGATGGAAGGTGAGCCAAAAATTTACCATCCATGTTTTGTTAGTTTCAAGGGTATATGTGATCCAAAAATAAAACGTTAAGGGTATTTTTAGACCAAAAGGTTAACGGAGGGCATTTTTGAGCCATTTTCAATACGTTAGGGGTATTTTTGGCCCTTTTCCGTAATAATAATAATAATAATAATAATAATAATAGTAGTAGTAGTAGGAGTAGTAGAAATTCCCTAAGTCTATACCCTAATAATAATAATAATAATAATAATAATAGTAGTAGTAGTAATAATAATAATAATAATAGTAGAAATTCCCTAACAAGTCTATACAATACTCTCAATTAGTAGATATCACCTAGATGGATCTTTTTCTTCCATAGTTCCATTGTGTCCTATCTTTAGCAAAATTTGCATTGATTCTAAGAATTGGTAAGTCTCTCAGGACAATTATCTTCCATGTGATTTTAGCTCTATCCCATTCCCTTTAAACATCTTCAACAATAACCCAGTATAATCCCACTAGTGGGGTATGAGGAGGGTAGTTTGTACGCAGACCTTACCCCTACCCTAGGGTAAAGAGGCTGTTTCCGATAGACCCTCGGCTCCCTCCCTCCAAGAACTCCCCACCTTGCTCTTGGGGTGACTCGAATTCACAACCTCTTGGTTGGAAGTGGAGGGTGCTCACTACTACAGCAACCCACTCTTGTCCCTTTTAAACATCTTCATTCACCATTATTCCAAACCTACAAACCGGTAATGTTATCAAAGGTTAAAGCACGCTTAAGCCCTAAAGCGAGGCTCAAAACATGTTGAGCGCTTCGCCTCGCTTAGCGGGCGCTTCAATGTTTTTCCTTGCCAATGAACGTAATCCTGAAGAGGCAACAATCAACAATTGATATTTTATTTATTGTAAATTTTCTTCAATTTCTTTGTCCATATATATGGTATTCATACTTATAGATATTAGTCTTGGACTGCACATACATATAATTTTTTTTTCATTTGCGCCTTTCTTCATTAAAGCTCACACTTTATTTGTGCTTTGAGCTTAAAGGCCAATAGACCTTAGAGCTTTTTTACGCTTTTCACCTTTGATAACACAGCGAATCGGTGCATTTATAAGTCGACGCAAGATATGACTAAACCATCTCAAGCGGCCTTTTCTAATTTTATCCTCAATGCATCCTGCTTGCACCTTCTGGCAACTGTGGTCATTCTTTATCTTATCTAATCTTTTTATGATTACATATTCATCTAATCATCCGCATCTCTGCAACATTCATATTGTGAATATGTTAAACTTTAGCGGCCCAACAATCACTACCATATATCATGGTCGGTCTTATAGCTATTCTATAGAACTTACCAAAGTGAAAGATGCATTCTTTCATTACATGACACCCTAATAGCAGTTTTGCATTTCAACCATTTTATTTTAATCCTACGAACATCTTCATCATCATTCCCTTCTCTTGAAACGATGAATCTAGATATCCAAATTGTTTGCATTTTGGGACAGCAAAACCTTCTAGTCCCACCTTAACTTCACTCTTTTCATGCTGACTAAACTTGCAATGCAAGTGTTCGGTCTTACTTTTACTTGTTCTAAAACTCTTACTTAGTAAGGTACTTCTATGTACTTCAAGCTTTTGGTTGACACCCTCACTAGTTTCATCAATTGACACAATATCATCAGCAAATAGAAAACATTAAAGTGGAAGCGAAGAAGGTGGCGTACCTGAAGTTTGTAGGGAGCACAGGCGAGAAGAAGAAAGGAGAGCGAATAGAGAGAGGTATAAGGTAACTAGGAAGGAGGCGAAGTTGGCAGTCACGGAGGCTAAGACTGCGGTATTTGGTTGTCTGTACAAAGGCGGGGAGAAGAAGTTATTCCGGCTGGCCAAGGCAAGAGAGAGGAAGGCTCAGGATCTGGACCAAGTGAGGTGCATCAAAGACGAGAACGGTAGAGTATTGATGGGAGAGGCTCGGATTAAGCACAAATGACAAACTTACTTTCATAAGCTTCTGAATGAAGAGGGGGACTGGGATATTGTGCTAGGTGAATTGGGACATTCCGAGAGTCACCAAAACTTTAGGTATTGTAGGTGCATTAAGGTTGAGGAGGTCGTGGGGGCTATGCGTAAGATGAGTACGGGCAGAGCAACCGGGCCAAACGAAATTCGGGTAGTATTTTAGAGGTGTGTGTGTAGAGCAGGCTTGGAGTGGTTGATTGGGTTGTTTAATGCTATTTTAAAGACAAAGAGGATGCCAGATGAAGATGGTGAAAGAGAGGGTGATGAGGATGGTGTCTATATCCGACAACCAGTTCGGGTTCATGCCGGGTCGTTCTACTACGGAAGCTATCCACCTTATTAGGAGGCTGGTGGAACAGTACAGGTATAAGAAAAAGGATCTGCAATGCAATAGTGTTTATTGACCTGGAGAAAGCGTATGACAAGGTCCCTAGCGAGGTTCTTTGGAGATGTCATAAGGCAAAAGGTGCCCCGGTTGCTTACATTAGGGCGATTAAGGACATGTATGATAGAGCTAAGACTCGTGTTAGGGCATTGGGGGGCGACTCAGAACAATTTTCAGTTGTTATGGGGTTACACCAAGGATCTGTGCTCAGTTCGTTCTTATTTGCCCCAGTGATGGACACACTGACACACCATTTCCAAAGGGAGGTGCCATAATGTCTGTTATTCGCTGACAACATAGTTCTGATTGATGAGACGCAAGACGGCGTTTACGAGAGACTAGAGGTTTGGAGATAGGCCCTTGAGTCTAAGGGTTTCAAGTTGAGCAGGACTAACACAGAATACCTGGAGTCAGAGGCGGAGCTAGGATTTGATGTGTGTGGGTTCTAAATTTTAAAATAAAACATTGCTTTCAGAGGGAATCGAACCCCATCTTTCCCAGCTAACCCACAACCCTTACCATTGAACCAAGACCCCTTTTGTTACTGGGTTCGGCAGTATATATTTATATAGATTTAGTAAATATTTCAATACAAATATAGGGTTCCGGAAAAAGTTACTAGGTTAGCCCGAACCCGCAACAACTACTGTAGCTCCGCCCCTGCCTGGAGTGCAAGTTCAGTGCCGAGTCGAGGGAAGCGGGCATGGACGTGAGGCTTGAATCACAGGTCGTCCGCAAGAAAGGCATTTTCAAGTACCTTGGGTCGGTTATCCAGAGGAATGGGGAGATCGACAAGGATGACACACATCGTATAGGGATAGAGTGGATGAAATGAAGGTTAGCATATGAAGTCATGTGTGACAAAAAAGTACCACCGATACTCAAAGGTAAGTTTATAGAGCGGTGGTTAAACCGTCCATGTTGTATGGGGCTGAGCATTGGCCAGTTAAGAAATCACATATCCAGAATATGAAAGTAGCATAAATGAGAATGTTGAGGTGGATGTGCGCGCACACTAGGATGAATAAGATTAGGAATGAAGATATTCGGGAGAAGGTGGGCGTGGCTCTTATGGATGACAAGATGTGGGAAGCGAGACCCAGATAGTTCGGGCACGTGCGGAGGAAAAGCCTGAATGCCCTGAAAAGGATGTGTGAGCAATTGGCTTTGACGGGTACAAGAGAGGCCGAGGGCGGCCTAAAAAATATTGGGGAGAGGTGATCAGGCAGGACATAGCGTGGCTTTAGACGGTTGTAAATAGCGCTCGCCTCAACACTAATAGCGTGAGGCGTAGCGATGCGAGCCTCCATCGCTTTTCTGCTATGTTGCGCTGCGTTTTACAAATAGAACTCGCCTCTGCCTGTGTAGCGAGAAGCGACAATGTGGCGAGATGCAACTGTAGCGTCGCTTTTTTAAAAAAAACAAAAAAAAGTGCAGAGATTAAAGAAAAAGGTCGTGATTTGGGCTATGAGCTTTCAGACGTTTCTTTCTTCTTCAAGCTTCAAACAGCAGAGCAGCCACAATGATTTCGACCCAGCCACATTTGAAAGCTTCAAGTTTTTGCCATCTTCTTCTTCATCTATGTCGACCCAGGTATGCTTCTCTTCTTCTTCTTCGAGTTTCCTTTTTTTTTTCTTTCTTCTTCATCTTTCATCTTTCTTCTTTCTCCTTTCTTTTTTTTGTTTGTTTTGGCTCTGTTTTTTATCGAGCAATAGTGCAGCACTCAATAGAACAAAGAGTGTTCTTGCTCTGATTTCTCTTCGTTTTTTTTCTTCTCTTTTTTTTTTTTTGGCTCTGTTGTTTTTGATCGAGCAGCTCAGCAGAGAGATTTTTCTTCTTTCTTTCTTTCTTCTTTCTTCTTTTTTTTGGCTCTGTTTTTTCAATTCTTTTACTGTTGGGCACAGACAGAGTGTTTCTTCAAAGTTTCAAACCTGAAATTTCCTCCTTTTTTTTAGTTATAGAGCAGAATTAATTGCATATTGACTGATAATTTTTTCCTATAAAACAATATTGAAATGGCGTCATCCGATGGTAATAAAAGAAATGAAATAGCTTGGAATCTACTATGACCATCTATTGAGTTTTTAATTTTTGAATTGATATATTTATTAATATATTATTGCTATTGAGTTTTTAGTTATATATATAATATTTTATATTTTATTTTTTGTATAAATTGTCGCTTCACATAAAAAAGGCGAGCGTTACGCTTCTCGCCTCTCGCCTCAGTGAAGCGGGCCCTCGTCGCTATCTGTCACCGCACTCTATCCAAAACACTGACTTCAGATTTTCGAGTACATGGCCCTTGATAGGAAGGTGTGGAGGTTGAGCATTAAGGTTGTAATTTATGAGGTAGTTGATCATTTTTCCACTTCATACCGGTGTGAGGCTAGTATAATAGGGTTTTGTCTTAGACTGCTAGTGGTTAATGTTGTGTTCACACTATTCTTCCGTTGTTCATTGTGCCAGGCCTTATTTACTAGTTATTGTTATTGCTTTCATCCATTTTTCTGGTTCTTATGATATTATTATTTCAATGATTTCGTACTGATATATATTGTCTCTTTTCGTATTCTTGAGCCGAGGGTCTATCGGAAACAATCTCTCTACTCCCTCGGGGTAAGGGTAAGGTCTGCGTACACACTACCCTCCCCAGACCCCGCTTGTAGGATTTTACTGGGTTGTTGTTGTATAGTTCTCATCTTGTGTTGTGTTGGTTAGCTCATCCATAACTTGGGTAAAAAATAGGGGCTCAATGTCGACCCTTAATGTAGACCCACTAGTGCGAGAAACTCCTTTGTATCTCGTATTATGGTTTTTACACTAGTAACGACCCCTTTATACATATCCTTTATGGCATGTATATATTTATTATGAATTGTTTTCTTCTCCATCACCCACCAACGGACCTTTCGTGATACTCTACCATATGTTTCCTCTAAGTCAATGAACACCATATTTTGTCCTTCATATTATTTTTTAATTGTCAAAATATCTTTTCTAACTTTATTTAGGACTGAGGCATAGTTGTTGTTGTTGTATCAAAATATCTTTCCCGAAACAAAATTCCCAAATTCCTCTCCACTCTATGTTTGTCAGATCCTCAAAAAGTAGTGCATTTTTGGAGGATCCAATACGATTAAGACAATATTTTAGGAAAGTTCGAGCAACATAACTCCTACGTCTAACTTCAAAGATGTATTTATTGTCCTATGGAAAAAAATATTTGAATTTGGCAAGAACCTTATTAAAAAATCTACCCTAATACCGAGGAATTGACCAAGTATATATTACTTCTATTTAGGGGTTCTACAACACCAGTAGGTTTGGATCAAACCATGTATTTGTGTTAGGATCAAACCCTATATATATGTTAAAAAATCTACTTAATATGTAGAAATAATTTATCTAGAACCCAATAAGCCGCATTGTCTAGAACTCAGACCCGTAAACTTAACTCTGCCGAGGCCTCATACCCTCAACCAATGTGACGCTGTTACAAATAAAATGAAATTACACATAGGCAGGCGTCTTCCTAATCGTCACATTTAGCTATACCAAATTAACTTACTTTTTTTTTATTCACTTCATTAATATGAGGAAAAACTCACGTCTAACCTGCTAAGATCTAAGTCAAACTTGCTACCTACATTCATAGTCGCAGATCTCACTATATGAATATCAATGAAAAGCTTGCCACACAAAGCTAGAAGAAGTAAGAGATTTACTTTTTCTAATTCATAAAAATCCGTAAACATAGAGAAAAATTCGCGTAGGAACACAAATTCAAAGAGAAAATAAGTATATAACCTGAAATGGCCATGGCGAACCCACAACCTCCACCACAAACATCCTTCCATGATTGAACATCGATGCCGGTCTCCGGCGACTGAACGGCCACCGGAGAATTTAACGGCGACTTATGAGTGAATACTCCGGGAAGATATCCCCACATTAACACCTTATACCTCTTCTCCTCATCATTCTCTTCCTCCATTTTCTCCACTTCCTTTTCTCTTTCACCATTTCCGTTCATTACTTCGGAAAATCGAAATTCACAAAATCGAAATACAATATTCTCTGTAAAAATTTTGGTTCCAGAAGCAACTGGAAGCTACTAGAAGTCGAAGTTTTAAAAATTGAATTAATCGAAGGTGGTGGAAATAAAATAATGCGACAAATCCGGGGCGTATCATTAACAGGTTAATTCATAGTGCCACGTCGGATCTTATTGGTCCCAGAAGGACACGTGTTCGATGGTGGAGGCTCTTCTGTTGTAAGCCACGAATTCATTAGAAGTTTCTGGAAATCTAGGGGGTTAATACCTACCCCAGATATAGCCGTCCCTCGCGTGCGTGCCACGTGATGTATCTTGAACTGACGTGGCATAATGTCATCCGTACGATGTGAGATGCTCGCCACATCAACGGACAGCGTGCCAGTAGCCAACTTGAGAGTTGATTTAGATTATCGTTAGATTGGGATGATATTCTTTGTAATTAATTGATGGGCAAAGGGTCAAATATTCTCTTATACCTTCGAAATTTTTTTAAGAATATCCCTTATTATATTATTGAGTTATTTATACCTCTTCAATCATATTTTGGGTTAAAATATATCACTCATTTAAACGGAAGGACACGTGTCATCGTCCTGTTGGTCACTTCTAAATAGCTCCTAATTAATTAAAAAGTAATTTTCTGAAATAATTATTTTTTGTAAAAACTGGAAAAACTGAATTTTTTTACTAAAAACTGAAAAAAACAAAAATATTTTTTTTTCCAGTTTTTACAAAAATATTGCTTTAAAAAAACTGAAAATATTTTCTAAAATAATATTTTTTTAAAAACTGAAAAAAAAAACTGAAAAGCAATTTTTTAAAATAATATTTTTGTAAAAACTGAAAAAAATGAATGTTTTTTACTAAAAAATAAAAAAATCAAAAATAATTTTTTGTAGTTTTTAGAACAGTATTGCTTTACAAAAAACTAAAAAATAGTTTTTAAAGCAGTATTTTTTGTAAAAACTAAAAAAAAAACTGAAAAGTAATTTTCTAAAGTAAAGTTTTTGTAAAAACTGTAAAAATAATTTTTTTTCATTTTTTAGTTTAAAAAATTTCAATTTCGTCCACTTTTTAATTTTTTTAGAAAATTGCTTTTCAGTTATTTTTCCAGTTTTTTACAAAAATATTTTTTTAAAGTAGTTTTTTTGTAAAAAGTGAAATTTTTTTATTATTTTTTTTCAGTTTTTTAGTAAAAAAAATTCAGTTTTTTCTAGTTTTTACAAAAAAAATTGCTTTAGAAAATTACTTTTTAATTAATTATGAGATATTTAGAAGTGACCAACAGGGCGATGACACGTGTCCTCCGTTTAAATGAGGTGTATATTTGAACCCAAAATATGATTGCATGAATATAGATAATCCAATAGTATAACAAGAGATATTTTTAGACCATTTTCGAAAATACAAAGGTATATTTGACCCTTTGCTGTTAATTGATTATAGTCTGTCTTTCACAAGTTGAAGATATTGTCACACGTACAAAGTTGGGGGAACAATTCGAGGACTTTATTGGCATTTGCGTTTTTGTTTTTTTTGAGTATGTGAAAGTGTATCATTTTTCAAGCTTGTAAATGATGTTGTATCGTCTCAGTTTCCGATGCCTCGAGCGGACTTAAAGTCTTAAACATAGTATTTGAATTCATTTTAAATAATGGAATTTAATGAATACAAAACTTTTTTAAAAATATATTATTGCACTAAATAACATAGTAACATATTTTTAAAAAGAAAACTTAGTGACTTATTGTCTGGAAAAAAAAAAAGTTTCCTTTCGGTTCATATAATTTGGTGCTTTTAAGAAACTAACTACTCCTAAAAAATAAGAAGAATTTTAACAAAATTAACGTACATATCTAGTGTAAAAGCAATATGGTATAACATTATGTACATATTAAATGCCTTTGACGAAGTAGTAAGAGTACCTATTTAATGTACTTATAGGAAATTATAATTGAGAAAGACTTCTTGAAAAGCAGGGTAAATAAGAGTAAACTTGATAAAATTAATATTTTTTTGATTATATAAAATACCCGTTTCAATTTAGATAAGTTAGTTTGACTCGGCACGGAATTTAAGAAAAATAAACTTTTAAAATTTGTGATCTTAAAAATTCAAGGGGTAAAAGCATTGTAGAATCATGACATTTGTGTGGTTGTAAAAGTTTCTCATTAAAAGTATAATGGTAAAATGAAGAGTTTGAAGTTAAATTATTTTTATTTATAGAAATATATCATTATTTTTTTAATGGACTAATAAAAAAAGTATGTCATCTAAATTGAAACAGAGGGAATACTTATTTTAGAATAAAATAAAAAATAAAAAACTAAATAATATGGACTAGAGAGGATAATATTTGTAAATAAGGCAATCATGAAAGCTAGCAGGAACTTAGCTTTCTATGAATAAAAACAAAGCGAGTTAATTGTAGCAATTAATTAAAATAATGTGAAAAATCAGTGCGTATCATTAACGGGATAATAATAGTGCCACGTTGGATGCGAACTGTTCCTGGAGGACACGTATCTGATTCCTACCAAACATAAAGTTTTCCCTCGTTCAAAATTCCTTCTAATTGCGTGCAAGGTGGTGGGTCTAACGTTCAATCGTCTCTTCATTTAAATAATATTTAAATTTGTCACTAGTTGGCATTTACAAAATGTTATTGGTTGAATGCATAACATACATTTAAAGGTTGTGTTTTATCGACACTGTAATTAGATTTTGTTTCGATTGAACATGTTTAAAGTATACAAATCAAACACATTTTGCGTTTAAATTATACAAATCAAACACATTTTGCACTGATCAAAAATATCTTAAGCGCATGCAAACGCTCCTTATGTGAAATAATTAGCTAATTAAAGCGTTGATTACACGGGAACAAGTTTTTTTCGCTAACTCTTTTGAAAAGCATCTTCAAACTTCTTCTTAGGTTCATCTCTCACACCATATGTGTTACATGTCTGTATAAGCTCTTTACGTGAAATAATTAGCCAATTAAAATGTTGATTTCTTTTGGAGAGTTTTTCAAACTTCTTCTTAGGTTCATCTTTAACACCAAAATATGATAGCACATTGTATACGGTTAAAATTGGTCCCATTCGATTTTATTATTTGACCGAGACCAAAAGTTTACATCGAAGGGCGACTCCGAAGTGGATCGGATCGAGGCACGAAGACAAGGTGTCGAGGTCAGGATACGAGGCACCTGTCAAGATCGAGGCCGACAACAATCGAGACCAAACAAGACAGACATCGGGCAATACCGAAAATAGCGTAGTAACAGAAAAGCGAGATATCCGCGACTGATCGAAGATCATGACGAAAATCTCGGAACAGATCGAATCAAGAGCGGTTGTTTAGTTAATCATGGGATTTTCCTCTGTAATTAGAAGTGTACCATATTTAGAATTCTTCTACTATATAAAGGGGAGTTCTAACCATTTGTAGGGAGAGAACTGATACAAAAGATATATAATTTTCTTTCTTGCTCACGCTCTTGTTCTTCAGCTTATCGTATTTGTATTATCCTTGCATCAACCAGTTCGAGAGTGCTCCAACTCAATGGCTGAGTTCTATTCAAACACTGGTTTGGTTTGCCTTATAGTTCAATTCTGACTTTAATCTTTATATCTATCAATCAGTATTAAGTGAAATCACGTATCCTTAAATTCACATTATAAATTTAATTATTATCCAATTTTGAGGGTAAATAGTTTGGCGCCCACCGTAGGGCTAAGGATAATAGTGATTAGTTAATATTGATTCCGATAACACATACTACTTTACGCTTGTTCTTGTAAGTGTTTTTATTTTCAGGGAAAAACATGTCAAACTCACAAACAACACCCGCACATGGTGACAACTGTCACGACCTAAATTTTTCCTCCGTATAACGTCGTGACGGCACCTAGTCTCTACGACTAGGTAAGCCTACCATTCGCGGAATAATAAAATGAAAACATAATTTTAACACCTAACCGTTCAAAAATACACAGCAAATCCCAAAATCCGGAACATCGTGAATCACAAACTACAGAAGAAAAAATCTAGTGTCTTTATATATTAGAATCTAACAAGGAAAATACAGAAGATAATGGACATGAGAAAGAGTAGAAGGGGACTTCGAGGTCTGCGGACGCGACAGATATACCTTGAAGTCTCCAAAGCTGTCCCGCTCACTGATAGTGCAGCTGATAAGGTGCACCTAGATCTGCACACGAAAAAAAATATGTGGAGAGAGTAGCATGAGTACACCACAATCGGTACGCAGTAAGTACCAAGCCTAACCTCGGTCGAGTAGTGACAAGGTCAGATCAGGGCCCTACTGACAAATATATAATAAAAACAATATAGAGTGTAATACCGCAATAAAATAAAGGCTGAAATTTAACAACAATGAAATCATAGAAGGTAACAGCTCAGTACACAGAAATCACAACATGGGATCTCCCGAGATACCGTCTCGTAGTCCCAAACGTAAATGTACATGGGGATCTCGCGGAATACCGTTCTGTAGTCCCAAAGTAAATATGCAGTACATGGGAATCTTCCGAAATACCATTCCGTAGTCCCAAAGTAAATATGCAGTACATGTGGATCTCCCGGAATATCGTTCTGTAGTCCCAAAGTAAATATGCAGTACAAGGGGATCTCCCGGAATATCGTTCCGTAGTCCCAAAGTAAATATGAAGCGCGAATGATAGAAATACAACTACATCACGAAATTCTTACAATTTAGACTAAGTACCAGTCAGGGAAGAAGCGGAAAATTCACTAAGCATGCTGCACAGAATTCACATAAACAATTAAGACACGTAGACATGTTGTATTAGACTAAATATGATAGCTACACATATTGGAATAAATCAATTAAGAATGAAAATAGATTAGTACTCATTAAAATGGTATAACTCAAAATAACAGGAAAACAAGTTATTGTTCAGTAAGAAAAATCGGGTTTTACCACAACTAGCCTGTGTACGTACTCGTCACCTCACGTACACGGCGCTCACATATCACAATAGTTCCAAATCTTAAGGGGATCCCCCCTCTCTTCCTCTCCCCCTCCCACAAAGTTAGGCAAGCCACTAACCTCGAACCAAGCTCAATCAATCGGTCACAATGCCTTTTCTACGAATATTCGGCTCCGAATGACCCAAATCTAGCCAAAAGCAATTACATATCATAAATACAACAATAATAAACTCTTCTAATTAACGAAATCAACAATTTAACGAAAATTCCGAAATTAACTCAAAAATCACCCGCGGGACCCATGTCTCGGAATTGGGTACACTACTAGAAATTCGCAAAAAACCGACCAAAAATACCGACCAACGTTGGTCGGTTATGGCAAATTACCGACCAAAACGCGACCTTTACGGTGTGGACGGTATTTTGATGGTCGGAACGGCTTACCGACCAAAGTTGGTCGGAAATTACCGACCAGCTTTGGTCGGTATATTAAAACGACCATCTGACAAGTTTAATTACTTACCGACCAACTTTGGTCGGAAACATATTTTATTAATTTAATTTTACCGACCAAAGTTGGTCGGATTATCTTTTTTTATTAATTATTAAAATTAAAAAAAACCGACCAACTTTGGTCGGTAATTGAAAATATATATTTTTTAAAACTAATTAAAATTAAACATTACCGACCAACTATGGTCGGTAATCTCAACAATGCAAGCAAAATACCGACCAAAGTTGGACGGTAGTCTTGAATTCTGGGAATTCAACGTTCATTAACCGACCAACTTTGGTCGGTATTTTGGAATAAATTTTTTTTTTTTTATTAAAAATCGACCAACGTTGGTCGGTTTTTCTAGGATTAATTTTAGCATAAAATGCCTGTTTTGGCAGCTAAACCACCTGCCAGCATACAATACAACAACACAACAACACAACAACAACAACAAAAACACAACAACAACAACAACACAACAACAACAACAACACAACAACAATAATAACAATAACAACAACAACAAAACAACAACAACAACAAAAACAAAAACACAACAACAACAACAACAACAACAACAACACAACAACAACAACAACAACACAACAACAACAACAACAACAACAACACAACAACAACAATACAACAACAACAACAACAACAACAACAACAACAACAACAACAACACAACAACAACAACCAAAACATTCAATAAATACTTTAAAACTAACAAATTAAAGTTCAATTGAACATAAAAATCCAAAACCAAGTTAAAACTAATTACAACTAGTTCAAAACTGATTCTATTTGTCTAGTTCAAAGTATATAAAAGTCAAGGGGTATTTTGTACAACATCATCATCACCGTCTGATGAACTTTCATCTACAAGACGATATAGAGAATGGTCTTGTGGAAGACGGGAAGCACGATCACGGGGAGGACAGGAGGAACGATCACGAGCAGGGCGGGAGGAACGATCACGTAGAGGTCGACCCTCTGGAGATGACTCACGAGATCGGGGCAACAGAAAAGCTCCACTAGATAGGAGAGTTCTGATCTGAGCTTGCATGCCAAGGAATTGAGCATCTCTAAGCCTTTCTCTTTCCTTGGCCGCTTCTAGCTCTGATGTGAGCTTTGTCACTGTCTCCCGCATAGCGGAGAGGCTCTCCCTATTAAGTTGCTCGCCATGCGAGGAAGTCCCTATTCCTCGCATTCCACACTTATAGCGATGGAAGTTTTTAGTAGGAAGCCCGTATACCTTCCCCATTTTGGACCGCCAACAGACTCCAACCATATTCTTTCAGCATCCTCGTCCGAAGGTTGGGTTGGCTCACCCGATTCACCAGCTGGATGACTACGGATGAATTCCTCTACGTTACTTTGGTAGCGACCCTATATTATTTTAAATTAAATGAGTATTTCAAGTTGTTTATAAAAGTAAATTATAATACTTAAATAAATTTGAAAGCTTACATATGCAGTCGAGGCCCGGTCCTCGACCCACCTATCTTGATCCCCCTCTTTCTTCTTCTTCACAATATGTGTCTCCTTGAATAGCTCATCATGACTCATTGGATGCCCATACTTCTTTTCCTGAAAACAAATTAATTTAGTTAATAAACAGAATAGATATACTTAGAAAAGTAAAATAATTTAAGCAATTACGTACCAATCTTCTTTTTATTGTCCCTAGGCTGATCGCACCTCCAGTGTGCAAGGAGCCTCCCTTCTCGGATGCACGAGCTTTCTTTCCTTTTTCGCTCCTCTCTAAGAACTCTGCGGTAAGCCATTGCCTTTGTAAATCATTCCACAAATTCTCAAGTAACCAGCCAGGCCTCTTGTTCTTCTTTCTAGCATTCGAGAAAGCATCCGCCAATCTCTTGCGAGCTTTATGATGAAAATTTGTAGCCACTTCCGCGCTATAGCGGTCTTCCCATACACACTTGCTCTGTATTTCAAAAGTTAAATATTAGATGGAAACGTCATAAATATAAATTATTAAACTGTTTAAAAGAACATTTATACCTTACATTGATTGAAAATTTGCTCCTTCAGTGAGAATGGGCAATCAGTCCAAGTCGCATAAGGGCCATCATAAAGCTTTCTGATGGCATTGGTGATTATCCTCGTAGTTTTATTACCCGGCCTGAACCTGTAATTTAACAACAAAAATACATTAATATCTTAGTAAAAATGTTACAAATCAATAGACGCAAAAATAATGAATAACACTTACCCATCACCCTCAGGGACTATGATGATCCTGCCATATCGATCATAATGCACTACCTCGTCATCACCATCCGAAGCATGTGTATCAGATACATGTGAAGACGGTGTAGGCAGGTCAGAGCTAATGCCTCCCAGGCGAAGGCCTGCAATAGATGGAGTCGATGATGAAGATGGTTGCGATCCCTGTGACTGCGACATAGCTGGATGCGACCCAAGTGGATGTGATACCGATGGCTGTGACCCGAGTGGCTGTGACCCGAGTGGCTGTGACATGGGTGGATGCGATCCATGTGGCTGTGATATGTAGGGATGTGATCCATGTGGATGTGATGCAGATGGCTGTGAGGCAGCTGGACTGTATGTCGGACGTATAGTCCTGTGACCCTGTGATGGAAGACTGGGTGTCTGAATGAAGGTGTACGGCTCGTGATGCTGTGGCAGCTCAGTATAGCCGTGTGGTGGAGGATAAGACATAGGCATCTCTGAAAAAGGTGGACAAGAGGGAGTATTATTTTCTACCCTCCTCTTTCCCTTCCTACCCTTTTCTCGACCCCGAGAACTAGTAGGGTCATTGTTACCTTGACCCTTGCCTGCCATCTGCATAATATAATACACATTTAGATTGAAACATATAAGAAACTAGCTATAAAACGAGAGTGCTTTAAAAAACCAACTTTTTAATCCTCATCGACGTATTGTTCCTCGTCCGAGAATTCTTCGTCCTCACTTGTTTGAGCTTCATCAGTTGATTCCTCGTCCTCATTTTCTATAATTGTTACTTCATTTATATCAACTTCTTCCAATATGCGTTCAGGATGTTCCAAATCATTTTCTAACTGATCGTCCACTATTTGGTGAATATTGGAGATATCGTTTTGATATGCAACATCTAACACATTCTCGACTTCCACCCTACCTACAGGCTTAGTTTTTATTACAACCCACCAATCGGACTTATTCCGCCGCAATGGATAAGGAGCATAATACACTTGCCTAACGTTATGTGCAATTATGAAAGGATCATAGCGATCATACTCCCTCGTATGATTAACCTCAATTATGTTGTATTGGTTGTGTACTCTTGTACCTCTTGTTGGATTTGGGTCAAACCACTTGCATCTAAAGAGTATCAATTTCTTATATGGCCAACCTGTATATTCTAGTTGTAATATTTCTTTGACCACACCATAATAATCAATATCTCCAACTTGGTTGCCATCACCACCTAGAACCCACACCCCGCTGTTGTTGCTATTTTTATTTTTAGAGCAATCCTCTGTATGAAACTTATAACCATTCACTACGTACTTAGACATTGTTGTGACCTGAAGCCCAGGTCCCCAAGATATATCTTTCAAAAATTGATTTACACCATTATTTGGATTATTTACCTACATAGAGTTAAAAAAAGTCATAAGTTAGCACAACTTATGAATCAATTTTTATACATTCACTACATATATATATATATATATATATATATATATATATATATATATATATATATATATATATATATATATATAGTACACACTTACAAACTGTTTGAACCACGTATCAAATCTCGTATATACAGCATCATAGCCAAATTGACCCACGAAGTGACTGTGACATATCAAATATTTTTAGTAGTTGCATCAATATGTAGTCACAGTAAATTTTACATTTTGATAACTAATAAATCAATACTTACTTGAGAAATGGTACAACTTCGGGACAATTTAGCAACACATGAAGTGTAGCTGACTTGTACTCCATATCACTCAAACTTCTCTTTCTAACATCCTTAGAACATCGGCCTGGTTGATTGAATATGGACATTGGTGGATATAATGGATCATTCACACATTCGACCGTGTGCCTATTGGGCCTATTCCTAGAACATGGCACGTTACTCTCAAAATAATAAGAACAAAAATATGCAGTTTCCTTTGCAAGATAGGCTTCGCATATAGATCCTTCAATCTTATTCCTCTGCTTAACAAATTGTTTGCATTTGCCAATTGTCCTACATAATCTCATGTTAGCCAATAACATTCAAATAAAATAGAATAGTACATCAAACTTATAATATTACCTCTCAAAGGGATACATCCATCTGCATTGAACAGGCCCTCCAAGTCGTGCCTCGTGTACAAGGTGTATTGGAAGGTGTTCCATCACATCAAAGAAACCACATGGGAATATTTTTTCCATCTTACTTAGAAATTACAGGGATGTTCTGGTCCATCCGAAGTAGGTTTTCTTCCCTTAATGTGGTAGAACACAAGTCTTTGAAAAACAAACTAATCTCTGTGATGGGTTTCCAGATTCTTTCAGGCAAACCACAAAATGCAATAGGCACTAAGGTCTCCATGAAAACATGGCAGTCATGACTTTTCAAATGGCTCAACTTCCCTACCTCCATATCTACTTTTTTTCCAAGATTCGACGCATAACCCTCAGGCATCTTTAATTTCGTAACCCAATCACAAATTTGTCGTCTTTCCTCCAAAGTGAATGTGTAACTTGCTTTGGGCTTGAACACCTTACCATTGTTTGCTGTCTGCAAGTATAATTCAGGCCGCCTGCAATATTCTTGTAAGTCCATTCTAGCCTTCGGGTTATCTTTTGTCTTACCTTTAACATCCATCACTGTGTTGAACAAATTATCAAAATAATTCTTCTCAATATGCATGACATCAAGGTTGTGTCGGAGAAGATTATCCTTCCAATAAGGCAACTCCCAAAATATACTCTGTTTCGTCCAATTATGATTAACACCATATCCGGGGAATCTATAAGGTGGAGCCTCAGTAACTTTACTGAAGTTCTGGACCCTCTCCCAAATTTCCTCACCTGAAAGTATCGGAGGTGGAGAATCATATTCCACTTTATTCTTTTTGAATGCATTTTTCATCCTTCTAAACTCATGATCATCAGGCAAGAATTGACGGTGACAATCAAACCATGATTGCTTTCGGCCATGTTTCAAAGTGAACGTTTTACTATTTTCCATGCAGTAAGGACAAGCTAGCTTCCCGGCAGTCATCCACCCAGACAACATTCCATACGCAGGAAAATCATTAATAGTCCACATTAAATTAGCACGCATATTAAAATTCTGCTTGGTTGATATGTCATATGTTTCAACACCATCATACCACAATTGTTTTAGCTCATCAATCAAAGGTTGCAAATATACATCAATCAAACTTTTCGGATTACGTGGACCGGGGATAATACAATTTAAGAATATATATGGACTAGTCATACACAACTCAGGTGGTAGATTATAAGGTGTAAGAAAGACAGGCCAACATGAATATGGTGTCGCAGATATAGAAAAAGGCGTGAAGCCATCGGCACACAGACCTAACCGAATGTTCCTTGGTTCACTAGCAAAATCTGGATATGTCCTATCAAAGTGCTTCCAAGCTTCTCCATCTGAAGGATGACACATAACACCAGGTGGTCTTCTATTTTCAAAATGCCATCTCATATGAGGAGCAGAACTCATCGACGCATATAACCTCTTTAACCTAGGTATAAGAGGTAAATAATGCATTGCCTTGACAGCGACCATATTCCCGCTGGAAAGCCTCTTGAAACGAGGCTTTTCGCAAAATTTACAACTGTCTAAAGTTGCATCATCTTTATAATATAACATGCAACCATCTTCACAACAATCAATTCTCATTGATGAAAGTCCTAACTTAGAAACCAATCTCTTTGCCTTATAGAAATCACTAGGTAAGTTGATATTAGGGTCAACTAGTTCACTCATAAGGTCAATGAAACAGTCCATGGCTGCTTGAGAAATATTCCAATTAGATTTGATACTTAGTAATCTAACTGCAACAGACAACTCAGAGTGCGGACTTCCTTCACGTAGTGGACGACTAGCTTCCTCTAACTGTTCATAAAAACGTTTTGCGTCATCATTAGGAGTTTGTTCAACATTTTCATTGGGCTCACCCCCAAAAGCATCCGCAACCATATCCTGAATTCTAGAATCAAAATTTGTATTCTCCACCGACCTACTACTTTCACCAATAACCATGTTATGAAATATCTCACGGCTACCATCGATCTCTCCATGATTAGTCCACACAAAGTAATTCTCTATAAACCCCTTCCTATAAAGATGAAGCTTAACTTCCTCCGATTTTTTAAACTTCATACAATCGCACCTGACACAAGGGCACCTAATTACTCCTTCACTTTGGTATGGTGGAAGTGACATTGCATGTCTAATAAAGTCATCAACCCCTTCTACAAAATCCTCCCGCAATCCCCGCCGATTAGGATAATTTCTATTGTACATCCAAGTACGATGTTCCATCTATACAAATAAAATAAGAACAAATTAATTTATTCTACAATTATAAATTAATTATATCTTTTTTAGTTAATTCAAGATAATTATTTTTTTTTAATTACACCAATTTATATCCTAAAAGTTCAATTCATATCCAAAAGGTCCAATTCATATCTTAAAAGTTCAAATCATATCCTAAAAGTTCAATTCACAAGAACAAATCCTAAAAACTAAAATTTCAATTCATATCCTACGAGTTTAAACATAAACTAACTAAACTAAAGAAATTCAACTCATACCCTAAAAGTTCGATTCACAAGAACAAATTAATTTATTCTACAATTATAAATTAATTATATCTTTTTTAGTTAATTCAAGATAATTATTTTTTTCTAATTACACCAATTTATATCCTAAAAGTTCAATTCATATCCAAAAGGTCCAATTCATATCTTAAAAGTTCAAATCATATCCTAAAAGTTCAATTCACAAGAACAAATCCTAAAAACTAAAATTTCAATTCATATCCTACGAGTTTAAACATAAACTAACTAAACTAAAGAAATTTAACCCATACCCTAAAAGTTCGATTCACAAGAACAAATTAATTTATTCTATAATTATAAATTAATTATATCTTTTTTAGTTAATTCAAGATAATTATTTTTTTCTAATTACACCAATTTATATCCTAAAAGTTCAATTCATATCCAAAAGGTCCAATTCATATCTTAAAAGTTTAAATCATATCCTAAAAGTTCAATTCACAAGAACAAATCCTAAAAACTAAAATTTCAATTCATATCCTACGAGTTTAAACATAAACTAACTAAACTAAAGAAATTCAACCCATACCCTAAACTAAACTAATTCATAAATAATTGACTAATTAACAAAACTAATTAGTTAATAAAATTAATTAACAAAACTAATTAAAACAAGACCTAAACCCTAATCCTCAATAAAATGCAATGTTCAAATAATTAAAACACTAATCAATTGAAACTAATTCATAACTAATTAATAAAACCTGAAAATAATAAATAAATGGGTTGTAATTCAAACCTAGAATTTGTAGGAGATGGAGAAGGAGATCGAGGGGCGGCAGTGGCAGTGGCAGAGGCGACGGCGACGACGCGGCAACGGCTGGACGGCGAGGGGAGGCCTGGACGGTGAGGGGGAGGGGCTGGGAGAAGGAGAGAAGGGAAGGAAGAAGAGGGAAAATTTTTAGAGAAATGGGGGTTTCCCCCGTTTTTCACTTCTCTGATTTTAGAATTACCGACCAAAGTTGGTCGGTAATTTTGGTCGGTACATTAAGTGCTGACCGTTTGACCAAAAACCGACCAACTTTGGTCGATTTTTTTTAAAAAAAATTAAAATCTTTAACCGACCAACGTTGGTCGGTAATTTTAAATATAAATTCTTAAATATTATAAAATATTTAAGAATAATAAAATAATTATTAAAATTTAAAAAATTGGATCCAAATTACCGACCAACGTTGGTCGGTAATCCAAAATTTTCTTGTCTGACCAGCTATTGACCAATTTACCGACCAACGTTGGTCGGTATTTTGTTTAAAAAAATGTAAATGTTTTTTTTCCCAGTTTGCGTCCAACCTGAACGGTTTTTGGTCGCATTTTTGACCGACCAACGTTGGTCGGAAATAGTTGGTCGGTTTTTAGCAGATTTTTAGTAGTGGTAAAAGTCATAAAATACGAAAGCTCGTTCACTCACGAGTCTAACCATATCAAATTTACTAAAAATTCGACCACAAAACCCCTTCAAAACTCGAAATCTTTGTTGAAGAAGTTCTTCCAAATTTTTCCCAATTTCAACCCCAAAAATCCGAAATTAAAGAGGAAATTAATGATAGATTAGTGGGATATAACCATAAAGGAGTTAAGAATCATTAACCAATCGATATCTCTGAAAATCACTCAAAATCTCGTCCAAATTCGAGCTCCCTATCTCAAGTTTTTTGGTAAAATGGAAAAACCCCCGTTTTTGGAAACTTTAACACTGCCCAGCGATTCCTTAATCGCGATCGCGGAAATAGCCTCGCGATCGCGAAGAACAACTTTACTGCCCCAGAAATTACTCTACGCGATCGCGTAAAACACCACGCGAACGCGATGCTCTGGCTCCCCTATTCACGCGATCGCGAACATCCGTACGCGTTCGCG
The DNA here is from genome assembly GCF_000390325.3 of Nicotiana tomentosiformis. Classification (NCBI taxonomy): domain Eukaryota; kingdom Viridiplantae; phylum Streptophyta; class Magnoliopsida; order Solanales; family Solanaceae; genus Nicotiana; species Nicotiana tomentosiformis. The sequence goes on from NC_090818.1 coordinate 109,226,355, forward strand.
ATGAGCAAAGCGCGTGGTCCAACTTTGGTACACTTAACCCTTCGCGATCGTGACCCTGTCTCTGCGTTCGTGAAGCACCACCTCACATCACTATGCGTTCGCATACCAATGTCCGCGAACGCGAAGAACAATTCCATCCTCTACCAGCTAAGCCTACGCGATCGCGGATCACCCCACGCGACCGCGTATAAGGAAACCAGAACTCAGGCACCAGAAAACTTTAGCTACCTCCTAAGTCCAAAAATTGATCCGTTGGGCGTCTGAAACTCACCCGAGGCCCCCGAGACCTCAACCAAACATACCAACCAATCCTAAAACACCATACGAATTTAGTCGAGCTCTTAAATCACATCAAATAATGCTAAAATCACGAATCACCCTCCAATTCAAACTTAAAGAACTTGAAACTTCAAAATTTCACAACCGATGCTGAAACCTATCAAATCACGTCCGATTGACCTCAAATTTTACGCACAAGTCATAATCAATATTACGAACCTACTCTAACTTCCGGAATCGGAAAACGACCCCGATATAAAAAATTCTACTACTGGCCCCAAAACTCCAAAAATTCGACTTTCGCCATTTCAAGCCTAAATGAGCTACAGACCTCCAAAACACAATCCGGACACGCCCCTAAACCCAAAATTACCTAACGGAGCTAACGAAACCGAAAAATTCCATTTCGAAGTCATTTTCGCACAGTTCCGACTATGGTCCAAATCCTAAGGCTTAAGCTCTCATTTAGGAACTAAGTGTCCCAAAACACTCCGAAACTCTAAACCAATCATCCCGGCAAGTCACAATAGAAGAAATAGATATGGGGAAAGCAGTTAATAGGGGTTCAGGGCTCTAACTCTCAAAATGACCGACCGAATCGTTACATCCTCCCCCTCTTAAAATAATCGTTCGTCCTCGAACGAGCATAGAGACATACCTGAAGTGGTGAAAAGATGAGGATAACGGCTGCGCATATCCTGCTCGATCTCCCAAGTCGCCTCCTCGACCGGCTGTCCCCTCCAATGAACCTTTACGAAAGCAATGTTCTTTGATCTTATCTTTCTCACATGCCTGTCTAAAATAGCTACTGGCTCCTCAACATAAGATAGATCCTTGTCTAATTGAACTGAGTTGAAATCCAACACATGGGACGGATCATCGTGATACTTCCAGAGCATAGAAACATAGGATACCGGATGAACTCCTGTTAGACTAGGAGGCAAGACAAGCTCATAAGCAACCTCCCCAACTCGACGCAACACCTCAAATGGACTAATAAACCTTGGGCTCAGTTTGCCCTTCTTTCCAAACCTCATAACGCCCTTCATAGGCGAAACCCGGAGCAAGATTCACTCTCTAACCATGAATGCCATATCGCGAACCTTCCGGTCCACATAACTCTTCTGTCTGGACTGGGCTGTGCGAAGTCTATCCTGAATCACCTTCACTTTTTCCAAGGCATCCTGAACCAAGTCCGTACCCAATAATCTGGCCTCGCCGGGTTCGAACCAACCCACTGAGGACCGACACCGCCTACCGTACAGAGCCTCATACGGTGCCATATGAATGCTGGACTGATAACTGTTATTATAAGCAAACTCCGCAAGTGGCAAGAACTGGTCCCAAGCACCCCTAAAATCTATCACACACGTACGGAGCATATCCTCTAATATCTGAATAGTGCACTCGGACTGCTCGTCCGTCTAAGGGTGAAATGTTGTGCTCAACTCAACCCGAATACCCAACTCATGTTGTACAGCTCTCCAGAACCGTGATGTAAACTGCGTACCCTGGCCAGATATAATAGATACTGGTACGCCATGTAGCATGACGATATCACGGATGTAGATTCGAGCTAGCTGCTCGGAAGAATAGGTAGTCAACACAAGAATGAAATGAGCTGACTTGGTAATCTTGTCCACAATTACCCAAACTGCATCAAACTTCCGCTGAGTCTGTGGGAGACCAACAACGAAGTCTATAGTGATCCGCTCCCATTTTCACTCCGGAATCTCTATCTTCTGAAGTAACCCACCCGGTCGCTGATGCTCATACTTCACCTGCTGGCAATTTAGACATCTAGCCGCATACTCTACTATGTCCTTCTTCATCCCCCTCCACCAATAATGCTGCCTCAGGTCCTGATACATCTTCGCGGCACCCGGATGAATGGAGTACCACGAGCTGTGAGCCTCCTGAAGAATCAACTCACGCAAACCATCTACATTGGGAACACATAGCCTGCCCTGCATCCTCAATGCACCATCATCTCCAATAGTGACCTCCTTAGTATCGCCGTGCTGGACCGTGTCCTTAAGGACAAGCAGATGGGGGTCATCATATTGACGCTCCCTGATACGATCATAAAGAGAAGACCAAGAGACCACACAAGCCAATACTCGACTCGGCTCAGAAATATCCAATCTCACAAACTGGCTGGCAAAGGCCTGAACATCCAATGCCAATGGCCTCTCTGCTGCTGGTAGATATGCCTAACTTACGTCAGCGGAGGTGGTAGATATGCCTAACTCAAAGCATCGGCCACCACATTGTCCTTCCCAGGGTAGTACAAAATAGTGATATCATAATCCATATGTAGCTCCAACCACCTCCGCTGACGTAAGTTAAGATCCTTCTGCTTAAAAAGATGCTGCAAACTCCGAATGGCCCAAGTCTAGCCAAAAGCAATTACATATCATAAATACAACAATAATAGACTCTTCTAATTAACGAAATCAACAATTTAACAAAAATTCCGAAATTAACTAAAAAATCGCCCATGAGACCCACATCTCGAAATCGGGTAAAAATCATGAAATACAAAAGCCCGTTCACTCACGAGTCTAACCATATCAAATTTACTAAAACTCTGACCACAAAAACCCTTCAAAACTCAAAATCTTTGTTGAAGAAGTTCTTCCAATTGTTTCCCAATTTCAACCCCAAAAATCCGAAATTAAAGAGGAAATTAATGATAGATTAGTGGGATATAACCATAAAGGAGCTAAGAATCGTTACCCAATCAATATCTCTGAAAATCCCTCAAAATCGCGTCCAAATCCGAGCTCCCTATCTCAAGTTTTTTGGTAAAACGGCAAAACCTCCGTTTTTGGAAACTTTAACACTGCCGAACGATTCCTTAATCGCGATGGCGGAAATAGCCTCGCGACCGTGAAGAACAACTTTGCTGCCCCAGAAATTACTCTACGTGATTGCGTAAAACACTACACGAATGCGATGCTCTGGCTCCCCTACTCACGCGATCGCGAACATCCGTATGCGTTCGCGATGAGCAAAGCGCGTGGTCACCCCACGAGTTCGCATGCCCTTGTCTGCGAATGTGAAGATCAATTTCATCCTCTGCCCAACTAAGCCTACGCGATCGCGGATCACCCCATGCGATCGCGTATAAGGAAACCAGAACTCAGACACCAGAAAACTTCAGCAACCTCCTAAGTCTAAAAATCGATTCGTTGGGCGTCCGAAACTCACCCGAGGCCCCCGGGACCTCGACCAAACATACCAACCAATTCTAAAACACCATACGAACTTAGTCGAGCTCTCAAATCACATCAAACAATGCTAAAATCATGAATCACCCTCCAATTCAAACTTAAAGAACTTAAAAACTTTAAAATTCCACAACCGATGCCGAAACCTATCAAATCATGTCCAATTGACCTCAAATTTTGCGCATAAGTGATAATCAATATTACGGACCTACTCCAACTTCCGGAATCGAAAAATGACCCCGATATAAAAAATTCCACTACCGGCCCCAAAACTCCAAAAATTCGACTTTTGCCATTTCAAGCCTAAATGAGCTACGGACCTCCAAAATACAATCCGGACACGCCCATAAATCCAAAATTACCTAACGGAGCTAACAGAACCGACGTAATTCCATTCCGGAGTCGTCTTCACACAGATCCGACTACAGTCCAAATTCTAAGGCTTAAGCTCTTATTTAGGGACTAAGTTTCCCAAAACACACCGAAACTCAAAACCAATCATCCCGACAAGTCACAATAGCAGAAATAGATATGGGGAAAGCAGTTATTAGGGGTTCGGGGCTCTAACTCTCAAAACGACCGACCGGGTCGTTACAACAACGGTCTCAGATTTCACTAGGAGAACGACAATATAGCCGCCCCAGGAATCAAGGTGCCTTAGGATGATATCGAGGGAGTACCAATTGCAAATCCCATCAATGTCAGTTCACATATCGCCCTAAATACAAATTTGGGCGTTGATCCCGAAGGTAGAATACACAGGGAAGGTCGATCTGGTGGTCGAGGTACGTAAGGCAGAGAAGATAGTAGAGTCAGCCTCCAATTGATATTTGAAATGTTATAGGCTCAACAAGCCGCTAAAGAGCAACTACAAAATCAACATCAAGCGCCGAGTGGGGTAGAACCAGAGGTCGTCCACAGGACCGAGCTAGTGCCGGAAAGGTCAAATGCCAATGAATCGGTGACTGACCCCATGATTATGAAAATACTCGAGGAGTTCGCTAAACGAATTGAAATGGGAGAAAAGAGAATAGAGGAAAATGACAAGAAAGTAAAGACATATAACTCTCAGGTTGACCAAATACCGGGGGCACCACCAATTTTAAAAGGTATAGACTTGAAGAAGGTTGTACAGAAGCCGTTTCCCCCAAGTGAGTCTCTGAAGCCCATTCCGAAGAAATTTCGCATGCCGAAAATACCCATTCCAAGTGACTATGTCACCTCTTATACATGTGCGATAAAAGGAAATGATTTAGAAGATGATGAGATCGAATCGGATCTACTAAAGAAATTTAGAGAAACTTTATCGAAGGGGGCACTGATATGGTATCACAATCTGCCACCTAATTCCATCGATTCCTTCGCCATGCTTGCAAACTCTTTCGTAAAGGCACACGCCGAAGCAATAAAAATTGCGACCAGGAAGTCAGACCTCTTCAAGGTAAAGCAGAGAGACAACGAAATATTGAGGGATTTCGTATCTTGGTTCCAGATGGAACGCATGGAACTACCACCAGTCACAGACGATTGGGTTGTTCAAGCTTTTACTCAAGGTTTGAACGATCGGAGTTCGGTGGCCTCACGACAGCTAAAGCAGAATTTAATTAAATACCCAGCGGTAACCTGGGCCAATGTACATAATCGATACAAGTCAAAAATTAGGGTCGAGGATAATCAATTAGGGACCTCTTCCGGCTCCGCTTATCCAATCAAGCCCGTTGGAAGAACTCATAGAGATATCGATAGAGAACCTTGGTTGAACAAAGACCGATATCAACCATACAATGCAGATAGAAGAAATGGCGACCCAGGACGCAATCCCATCCGAAATGATTGAAGGAACAATCGAGGACAGAGCTCTCGAGAGATCATGAGTAAAAATGATTTCGATAATCGTGCCTATCCCACAGAGGCACCACGATTATCATAATACAACTCTAACATCGACGCATCAGGTATTGTGTCATCCATTGGGAGAATCAAAGATACTAGATAGCCCAGGCCCCTACAGACCGATCCATCCCAAAGGAACCCCAATCAAATATGTAAATACCATGGTACGCATGGTCACAGAATCGAAGACTGCAGACAACTAAGGGAGGAAGTGGCCCGTCTATTCAATGAGGGTCACCTTCGAGAGTTCTTGAGCGACCGAGCTAAAAATCATTTTAAAGACAGGAATGCAAATAGGAAAAATGAGCAGGAAGAACCACAACACGTGATTCACATGATCGTTGGTGGGATCGATATTCCACAAGGGCCCGTTTTCAAACTCACTAAGGTATCGATCACCAGGGAAAAACGAACTCGAGACTATGTACCAGAAGGCACTTTATCATTCAACGATGAGGAAGTAGAAGGGATCTCACAACCCCACAATGATGAATTGATAATCTCTATCCTTGTGAATAAAATTCAGGTTAAACGTGTTTTAATTGATCCAAGAAGCTCGGACAATATTATTCGATCAAGGATTGTGGAGCAGCTCGGCCTACAAGATCAGATCATGCCCGTAGCTCGAGTTCTCAATGGTTTCAACATGGCAAGCGAAACAACTAAAGGAGAAATCATTTTACCAATAAATATAGCTGGGAATATTCAAGAAACCAAGTTCCATGTTCGGAAGACCCTGGATTCACAATATGAGGGCAGTCCCTTCAACACTTCACCAAATGCTGAAGTTCCCAACACCGGATGGAGTAAAAATGGTGTACGGGGAACAACATGCTGCCAAAGAGATGTTCGCGGTCGACGAAGTGATACCGATATCGGCACTTTTGTCAATAAAAGGATCGGAGTCTAAAGGAAAACAAGAAGCTAAATAGCAACCGCAGCTGCCAGCCTTGACTCAATCGAAGAAGCAGGGAATAGATAAGGACGGTGACTATTGGATCCCTCGATCCTTCATAATCCCTGAGGATTCCGATGCCACCAAATCGATGGTCAAGGAGCTGGAGCAATTCATACTGATCGGGCATCTGCCCGATCGAAAGGTATGCATGTGAACGGGATTAACCCCCGAGTTTAGGGAAAAACTCATTAAAATTCTTGTCAATAATATGGATTATTTTTCTTGGTCCCACTTAGATATGACAGAGATCCTGCCAGAAATTGCTACACATCGACTGAGCTTAGACCCGAAGTTCCGCCTGGTAAAACAAAAGAGAAGACCTCAGTTCGAGGTAAAACATGCATTCATCAAGGAAGAGGTAACCAAACATCTCAAAATAGGATCCATTCGGGAGGTAAAATATCCTAAATGGTTAGCAAACATAGTCGTAGTCCCTAAAAAGGGAAATAAACTTAGGATGTTCATAGATTATAAAGATTTAAACAAAGCATGTCCTAAAGACTCTTTTCCTCTGCCGAATATCAATCGCATGATCGATGCCACGGCCGACCACGAGATCCTTAGTTTTCTCGATGCCTACTCCGGGTACAATCAAATACAAATGAACCCGGAGGATTAGGAAAAGACTTCGTTCATCACTAAGTACGACACCTATTATTATAATGTAATGCCGTTTAGATTAAAAAATGCTAATGCCACTTATCAACGCTTAGTAAATCGAATGTTCAAAGAACAAATAGGTAAGTCAATGGAAGTTTATATTGATGATATGCTAGTTATGTCCTTGCGAGCAGAGGACCATTTGACACATTTGCAGGAGACCTTCGATATACTAAGGAAATACAACATGAAACTCAACACGGAGAAATGTGCATTCAGCGTCGGCTAGGGCAATTTCCTTAGCTTTATGGTATCAAATCGGGGTATCGAAATCAACCCCGATAAGATCAAGGAGATCGAAGACATCACAGTTGTGGATAATGTTAAGGTCGTACAAAGATTAACAGGGCGTATAACCGCCTTAGGCCGATTCATCTCAAAGTCTTCAGATAGAAGTCACAAGTTCTTCTCGCTGCTAAAAAAGAAGAAAATTTTTACATGGACCACGGAATGCCAACAGGCATTGGAAGAGTTAAAGCGGTACCTCTCAAGCCCACTACTGCTTTAACTCCGAAAGCAGACGAGCAACTCTACCTGTACTTAGCAGTCTCAGAAATTGCGGTAAGTGGAGTTCTAGTTCAAGAAGATCAAGGTACGCAATTTCCTATTTACTATGTTAGTCAAACTTTAGGCGAAGCCAAGACCCGGTACCCACACTTAGAAAAATTGGCGCTTGCCCTAATAAGCGCCTCTAGAAAATTAAAACCATATTTTCAATGTCACCCAATTTGTGTGGTGACCACTTATCCTCTTCGCAATATTTTGCATAAGCCCGAACTCTCGGGCCGATTGGCCAAATGGGCCGTCGAAATCATCGGGTACAATATCGAGTATCAATCCCGAACGACCATCAAGTCTCAAATCTTAGCAGACTTCGTGGCCGACTTTACGCCAGCCCTCGTACTTGAGGTCAAAAAATAACTATTACTAAAATCGAGTATAGCATCGGGTGTGTGTACCCTATTCACACACGGTGCTTCGAACGTGAAAGGGCCCGAGCTAGGTATCGTTTTGAAGCCGCCCACATGTAATACAATTAGAGAGTCTATCAAAACTTCCAAATTAACTAACAACGAGGCCGAGTGTGAGGCCATGATTACAGGTCTCGAGCTAGCTAAGAGTTTGGGAGCAGAGGTCATCGAAGCCAAATGTGACTCCTTACTTGTGGTAAACCAAGTCAACGGAACCTTCGAGGTTCGATATGATCGAATGCAGAGATACTTGGATAAATTACAGGTGACACTACATCAGTTTCAAGAATGGACCCTACGGCATGTACCTCGAGAGCAAAACAGCGAAGCCGATGCCCTTGTAAATTTGGGGTCATCGGTCGAAGACGACGAAATTAGCGCGGGGACTATTGTGCAACTTTCAAGGTCAGTGATCGAAGAAGGCCACGCCGAAATAAACTCCACAAGTCTGACCTGGAATTGGAGGAATAAATATATCGAGTACCTAAAGAACGGAAAGCTTCCATCGGATTCTAAGGAATCGAGGACTCTACGTATGAAGGCCGCACGATTCACATTGGCCGAAGATAGAACACTATATATAAGGATGTTTGATGGACCATTGGCAATATGTTTGGGTTCCAGAGACACCGACTACGTCCTACGGGAAATTCACGAGGGAACTTGCGGAAATCATTTTGGTGCCAAATCATTGGTTCACAAAGTCATCAAAGCAGGATACTACTGGGCCAATATGGAAAAAGGAATTCGTTCGAAAGTGCGACAAGTGTCAAATATATACACCGATGATCCACCAACCCGAGGAGCGACTCCATTTGGTCCTATCCCCATGGCCGTTCATGAAATGGGGGATGGATATCGTCGGCCCTCTACCATCGGCCCCAGGTAAAGCTAAATTCATTTTTTATGACTGACTATTTCTCTAAATGGGTTGAAGCACAGGCCTTCGAAAAAGTCAGGGAAAAAGAAGTTATCGACTTCATCTGGGACCACATAATATGTCGATTCGGAATGCCTGCTGAGATCGTGTGTGACAATGAAAAGAAATTCATCGGCAGTAAAGTAACAAAGTTTCTTGAAAACCACAAAATCAAAAGGATCTTGTGAACGCCATATCACCCCATTGGGAACGGACAGGCAGAATCAACGAATAAAACCATCATTCAAAATCTAAAGAAAAAGTCGAACGACGCTAAGAGAAAATGGAGAGAAATGTTGCCCGAGGTCCTTTAGGCTTATCGAACAACGTCAAAATCCAGTACGGGGTCAACACCGTTCTCTATAGTATACGGTGCCGAAGCTCTGATCTCGGTCGAAGTCGGGGAACCTGGCATCAGGTTTCGATATGCAACGGAAGAATCGAATTATGAGGCTATGAATACAAGTCTCGAATTGCTAGATGAAAAAGGGGAAAGCCCCCTTATTCGAATGGCCACACATAAGCAAAGGATCGAAAGGTAATACAACCGAAGAGCTAATTTTTGACATTTTAGAACCGGGGACTTAATACTGAGAAAAGTCACCCTCAATACTCGAGACCCAAACGAAGGAAAATTTGGCCCAAATTAGGAGGGACCGTATCAGATCCTCGATATCGTCGGAAAAGGATCTTACAAACTCGGCACGATGAAGGACGAACAATTGTCAAATAATTAGAACGTGTCACTCCTCAAATGATATTATTGCTAAGGTACGACCTTCTCCATTTTCATTAAAGTTTTATGCTAACCAATTGTAGGCGTTCTATCGGAGACATCGGAGCATCCTTCAACTTGAAGCCCTTAGGTCTGAAAGAATGCATTGCACTCTTTTTCCCTTCGACCGGGTTTTGTCCGAAATGGGTTTTTCCGGCAAGAGTTTTAACGAGACAACCATTGTTCGTGCTAAATAAGAGCAATTCAATAGTATCCGAGGCTCTTTTACAATCAACCTCGAATATTGGGGGGCATCACCCTCGGATAGTTACAAGGAAAATACTTTGTGTCGACAGGGTCTCGATAGATAAATTTTGTAGAGGACCAAACAGTCAAATGAACCGTGTCTGTGTAGATTACTCGAGCCCTAAATGGAAAGACATTTACGCATGTATAAATCTATTTGAAGAAGTATTTTCTCCTTACCAGATGCTCCATGCTTTAGAAAAATTTATACTTTACAATTTCATACATGATCTATAGTGGAAACTAGCTCAAGGACCGATCACAACTGAAGATCAAACAACTTACCCGATACTCGGGGACTGTCTTCCAAAAAAATCGACAAGATCAATTCACTAAACCTCGAGATCGTAAGACCTTAAAAAGGCAATCCTCGATATAGGCCACGGCCACCCCACTCGGGGACTAATACTTCGAACAAGTTCGAAGTATAAGGGGTACAAGCCCAAAAGGCAAATCCCAAGTTAAAGGCTACGGCTAAATCATCACGGCTCTGAGATGTTTTCCGTTATTAAATAGGCCTTCGAATATTTTCACAAACCGGTTAAAAAGGCTACCCTCGGCTAAATTTCTAAGGGTATTGATAATATTGACCCTCAAAAACCCTAATGGATATAAAGTAGTTCAAACTCTCGAACAAATCCTTTATTTTATGCTAAGGCATTGCGAAACAAAGGGTCTCGATAATATAAACCCTTGAAAATCCTAATGGGTACGAAATCGTTCGAACTCTCGAGCAAATCCTTTATTTTATGTTAAGGCACAACAAAATTTATATAATTAAATGATAAACATTTCAAGCCGAAAAGAGGAGAAATCCATTCTTTTTACCATGGCCGTATCGACCTAATTCAAGAGCCTAAAGGGCCGTTTATTTTTTGAGTTCGAAAAAATCATCCTCACTCAAATCTAAGGGTCATCCTATTACGAGTTTGAGAAAGTACTCACTCGATTATAAAAACTACACTAGTTCGGTTTCAATCAAAATGCCCAAGCCTCGAACTTATGGACAAAACTTTCACAAGGCATAAATGAAATAAAGACAAAGTCAGAAAGAAAAGAGATCTTTATATATATGAATATTTATAAGGTCCGATCAGGATCCTATACAAAATATCAATAGTGAAAAATCCTAAGGTTCCTGATCTCCTCCGTGGGAAGCTTCTTCTACGTCGAGGTCCTCCCCATTCTCGGACCCACTCTTGTTGCCATCATCATCATCGGAAGAGTCCTGCACCCCAGCTTTGACTTCATGCTCTCTAGCTTTTGATATTTCGTTGGTAAGATCGAAACCTCGAGCATGAATCTCCTCGAGGGTTTCCCTCTGAGATTGGCATTTGGCATGTTTAACAATCCAATATGCTCGAGTTTGAGCGGTCTCGGATGCCTCTCTCGCTTGTACTTGAGCGGCTTCAGCATCGGCCCGATAGACATCCACGATCGCATCCGCCTCGGCCTTTGCTTTTTCTGCTTCAGATTTGGCCTTGACAAGTTCGAAAGCCAATCGAACCTCGAGCTCCTTCATGCCTTGAAGCTAACTTTCGACCGATGATAATTGGGCTCGAGCAGTCTCTTTTTCTGCAGCAAAGTGGTCCATACCTTCTTTTTATCCCAAGGACTTCGCCTTTATCGTGTCGACCTCCTCACGGAACTGCTTAATCCTCTCGATCTTCTGCTGCAGCTGTGAGATTGAAATGTTAGCCACCGTTCCCGAGTCGAGACCATGAGCTTTTAAAATTTTCCTTACCTGCTCGATCAGGCCTGTCTGATCTTGGTGAGCCTTGGCCAACTCGGCTCAAAGATCTTTGATCTCTTCCTCTTTCTGCCCACTAAGAAGTTTGAGGGCATTTCTCTCATCCAAAAGCCCTCGGAAGTCAACCTCACATCAACTCAGCTCTGCCCGAGACTTGGAAAATGCCTCTTGATGAAGAGCTAAAGCCTATATGAAAAAGAGAAAATGTTAGGTAGAAAATGGAAGAATATGACATCAACAAATGGAATCGAGACTTACCCGATTCAGGGCTCGTTGAGCCTCGAAGAAAAGACCTGATGTGTCACTCGGGCCAGCAGCATCCTCGATACCGGTAAACAAATCACAGAAGGGGTCCTCTCCCTCATGAGCTCCATCTACCTCGAGGGTCCCCAAAGCTCGGGCTTCCCGAATCGCCCTTTCGAAAAAAGTAGGGAGAGTGGGCGAGTCTCCAATTACTATTGCCCCAAGTGAGTCACTTGGGGCGTTCTCCTCAGTTCAAAGAGCTTCAGGGCCTGTCCCTTCAGATATACCCACTGTTTGTTCACTTCGGTGGGAGGCATCCTCGATCTCCAACAACTCGGGGACTTTGCCCGAGTCCTTCTCCGATATCCCCTCAGTTCGAGGCGGAGCCTCATCAACCACCATCGATCCAGCTGCCTTTGGGGCATCGATGGTTTCCTTCACTCGGGCCACCAGTATGGAGCCATCATTTTCTTCATCTTCATCTTCATCCCTTAGATGCCAAACAGATTCTTCGGTCAGAGGGATGGTGTTCTTCCTCGGTTTATGAGCCGTCCTTGTCTTAAGTTATGGATCTTTGAAAGTAGAGGCCCTTTTTATCTTGTTGTCCTTCGCCGGTTTCGAAACCGGGGCCGAAGTCTATGCCTCGCCAGACGAGGGCCTCATGACCGCATATTTTCCCAGGCCTACACGCAAGAAAATTGGTTAAGTATAAGAAATACATTTTGATCTAATTATCAAAGACATGGGAAAAGGGGCTTACCATGAGTTTTGGCCTACCATCGGCCATTTGATAAATCGCGCCATGAGCGCTCAGCTTATGTAGAGGTTGAGGACAGGTCCCGAACCCAGTTCTTGAGGTTAGGAATTGCACCTCACATCCAAGTAACCGCTACTCACGGAAAAGGATATCGATAAGAAGAAGCAAAGGGGAAAAACAATAAATAAGAACTAACAGTGGGATTATACTTACGCTTCATATTCCATTTCTCATGAAATGGCATCTTATCAGTCAGGATTAGGTCGGAAGTCCTCACTCAAACGAACCGGCCCATCCAGCCTCGGTCCCTGTCCCCGTCTATGCTCGAGAACAGTACTTTGGTGGCCCGGCGTTGGAGTTTTGTTAACCAGCCTCGATAGAGGCGGGGACTATATAACCTGATGAGGTGGTCGAGGGTGAAAGACATCCCCTCGATTTTGCTCACGAAGAATCGGAGCAGAATAATAATTCGTCAAAAAGAAGGATGGATATGGCCTAGGGTTATTTGGTACTGACGACAAAAATCAACGACGACGGGGTCAAGGGGGCCCAGTGTGAAAGGATATGTGTAAACACTTAGAAACCCTTCCACATGGGTGGTAATGTCTTCTTCTGGGGTCGGGATCACCACTTCTTTTCCTTTCCAGTTATAATCTTTCCTTACCTACTTAAGGTACCCTTCAGTTATCGAGCATGTGTACCTCGACACTAGCTCGCATCGACCAGGAATCGACGAGGCTTTATCGATTTTGAAGTCAGAAGTGATAACAAACCCCCCTCTCCCGGGAACACACTCTTCTAGTCGTGGCTTTACCAGTGTTTTGTCTCCGGCCGGCCGCGATGAAGAAGCGTTTTCCTTTTGAGGAACAGTCTTTGATGTTTTGGCCATTATTTGTATGAATTTAAAGTTAAAAATAAGTTAAGATGATAATATTTGGTGTTTTGAGAAGATGGTAACTGTGACAATCGTAGATTTGCAGATGAAGAGGTTAGAAGATATAAAAAGCTTTGGAGATTAAGAATTTGAAAGTAAAAGTTTGAAATGGTGGAGAGAGGGGGTATTTATAAAATTCACAATGACGGTTCAATATTGGCGGTGGTCTACCATTGACTGACGCGCATTTAATGCCTAGGAAACTGTATGGACGAGACGTTTCAGTCACTTTCGTCGCTTACATCACAAGGTAGAAAATCTGTATACGGTTAAAACCAGGCCTACCCGATTTTACTATTTGACTGAGACCGGAAGTTTGCATCGAAGGGCGACTCCAAAGTGGATCGGATCGAGGCACGAAGACAAGGTGCCGAGCTCAGGATATGAGGCACCTGCCAAGATCGAGGCCGACAAAAATCGAAACCAAACAAGATAGGCATCGAGCAATACCGAAGATAGCGTAGTAACGGAAAAGCGAGATATCCACGACTGATCGAAGATCATGGTAGAAATTTCGGAACAGATCGAATCAAGAGCGATGGTTTAGTTAATCATGGGATTTTCCTCTGTAATTAGAAGTGTACCATATTTAGAATTCCTCTACTATATAAAGGGGAATTCTAACCATTTGGAGGGAGAGAACTGATACAAAAGATATATAATTTTCTTTCTTGCTCATGCTCTTTTTCTTCAGCTTATCGTATTTGTATTATCCTTGCATTAACCAGTTCGAGAGTGCTCAAACTCAAGGGCTGAGTTCTATTCAAACACTTGTTTGGTTTGCCTTATAGTTCAATTCTGACTTTAATCTTTATATCTATCAATGGGTATTAAGTGAAATCATTTGTCCTTAAATTCATATTATTATTTATCAATTTTGAGGATAAACACACATGTGTGCATGAGCTCCTTATGTGGAATAATTAGCCAATTAAAGCGTTGATTATATTTGGAACAAGTTATTTTCACAACTCTTTTAGACAACTTTTCAAGCTTCTTCTTGGGTTCATCCTTCACACCAAAATGATTTAATTGGCTTATTATTCTGCATAAGAAGCGCTTGCAGATACGAGCTTGAGATATTTCCAAGCCAGTGCGGAATATGCCTAATCAGTACACTTTAGGCCTACTGCAGGTGTCCAATCGGATCAAGGATTAGTTATGTCTAAATGAAAAATCATAGCAACTTTAAGTGTCTCCATATATATTCAACCAAATAATATTCCAATGCTATGAATCACTAGTTTTACCACCAAAGGTTTTAGTTGAATTATAACTACTTCTTAGCCTTAACTAGATATCTCGGATTCGAGTTCCGCCTTTTGGTATAGAGTAAATCCGAATTAATCGGGCCCCAAAACTGATATTTTTTACCAGATGAAAAACTGAAAAAAGAACAACTAAATCTGATATGTGAAATATATTCTTCAAGAACGATGGTACGTATATCATTTCAGTTCATGATGCTAACGATATATTTAAAATAATGAAGCTTAATTCTAGGCAATCATAATTACGATTTATTTAAAAAAGAGAAGGCTTAATTCTGGTCAGTAGTTACATAGAGTTAGTTAATGCGGAATATCAATAGGCCAAATAGTCATCACTTTTTAGCGAGTTTCTATATAAACCTAGTCAATGATA
This sequence comes from Nicotiana tomentosiformis, assembly GCF_000390325.3. NCBI lineage: Eukaryota > Viridiplantae > Streptophyta > Magnoliopsida > Solanales > Solanaceae > Nicotiana > Nicotiana tomentosiformis. The sequence continues at coordinate 109,241,617 of NC_090818.1, forward strand.
TTTTTTGAAAACTTAATTTTGCCAAATTACCTTGTAAATGAAACTCAAGACCCCTTTGATGTGGTGGTCTTACAAATAAAATGCTGGTTTATGATAAAAAAAAAAAAATGATAGTAACATAAAAGTTGAAATAGCACAGAAATTTGTAGTATTTGAAACATGAAAGAAGATAAATATTTTTATTACATAGAAATCAAATATTTTTATTACATAGAAATCAAAGGGAGGTATGCTTGATTCACCATTATTTTAATCATACCTTCCAAAATATTGTAGCTTGATGATAGTATACGGCTATGCAATGCAACTACACTCAATTGTTGGAAAGCGTGTCATGCTAATAAAAGAAAAAATATTATTTAAAGGAAAAAAATAATAAATTGCACAAGACAAGATACGTGGTTCGGCAATTTTTGCCTACTCCACTGCTAGACAAAGAATAACTCTTTCCCATCAATCTCCCGCTAAAACTCATGTGCATAAAAAAATAACTACTCCCTCCGTTTCAATTTACATGATGTAGTTTGGCTCGACGTGAAATTTTTTTTTTAAAAAAACTTTTAAAACTTGTGGTCTTAAAAGTTTAACGGGTAAAAGATTAAAAGGTCAATAACATTTGTGTGGTTATAAAAGTTCCACATTAAGGATAAAATAGATAAAATAAAGAATTTAAAGTTGAATTATTTTTAATTGTAGAAATGTGTCATTCTTTTATCGAACGAACTAATAAGGAAATTGTGTCATCTAAATTGGAACAAAGGGAGTATTGTTTAGTGTGATGCCTTCACATTATTAGTCTTGAAGGCCAATTGAGGCAGTGCATAGCATCAGTTTGTCAATACCAATAACTTTGGTTAACATATTTGACGGATTTTCGATCCTGGTTACTTTTGTAGGGAAAGAGTTCTATTATTTATCTACTCTCATATATGATGATTAGGGGTATACAAACCGAATCGGAAAATCACACCAAACCAAAACATCAAACTAAACCTATTAAAAACCCGACTAGGTTTGGTTTGATTTGATTTAGTATTGAGTAGAATAACCCGAACCAAATCGACATATAAATATATAATTTTAAGACTTTATATGAATTATATTTAAAAGATGTCTAGAAATATTTGAGATCCTCTCATAGGATATAATATTTAATAGAACTATAATGTGCATTTATTTTTATTTACTTTAAATAATAGATTGTATCACTTTGTTATTATGTGTTATTGAAATGATTCAATCATCTCTTTATTCTTTCATATTCATATATCAATATTTATTATATATTTTTCGAATTTGAAGTGGTATTTCGATAATCTGAAATTACATAGAACATATTATTATTTAGGTATCATATTGATTTGTATGTTTAATTATTAAATTTGGTTAACCCTAAAAGCGTACATCAACCAAAAATTATTAGTAGACGAATAAGAAAATAAACTATTATGTGTTACTAAAAATATTCTCCCATGAGATCACTTTAATAGATCATATGTTTGTTATTTGTTTTTAATTTTTAGTAAGCATATATTCACTTATCAAAATTTTATCTATAACTTTAATAATGCAAGATTGAAATAATATTCATGTAACAAAAAAACTCGAAAACCCCAAAAAATCTGACAAAACCGAACCAATTGAAACCGATATAATTGGTTTGATTTGGTTTTGATAAAATCCGAACCAACCCTGTCCATGTACACCCCTAATGATGATACCTCAACTGGATATGCTTTGATCTTACATGAAACACTGGATTCTTGGCAAGATGAATTGGACGTTGGCTATCGTTAAAAAATACACAATTGACCTGTTCTTTACCTAGATCTTTAACAAAATTCGTGAGCCAAATCATCTCCTTTCTAGCTTCTTAGATTTCCATGTACTCTGCTTTAGTGGTAGATAGAGCAATACTTTTCTGAAGTCTGGACATCCAACTAACAGCAGTACCACCCAAGGTGAACACGTAGCCCGTGGTACCTTTTAGACTATCGAGATTGCCGCCTAAATTTGCATAAGAAAAACCTTGTAAGATAATATTGCTCATTTTAAAATAAAGGGTCACACCTCAGGTGACTTTGAGGTATCGCAACATCCATTTTACACCTTCCCAATGTTCCTTTCCTGGATCTGACATGTATCTACTGACAAGTCCAACTGCATGAGCTATGTCATGTCTAGTACAAACCATAACATCATCAAACTTCCTAAAGCTGAGGCATATGGAACTTTAGACATGTACTTTCTTTCTTCATCTGTCATAGGTGATTGGTCATTCGACATATTAAGATGGCTTCCGAGTGGAGTACTTCTAGTCTTTACATCATGAAAACTGAACCTGCTTAGTACCTTATGTATGTATTTTTTCTGAGGCAACTTTAAGGTTCCTTTAGACCTATTTATGCTATTCCTCATCCCAAGTATTTTCTTAGTTGGTCCTATGTCTTTCATTTCAAATTCCTACGCTAGTTGTTGCTCAACCTTGTTGATCTCATTTATGGTAGATCCTGCAATTAGCATATCATCGACGTATAATAGTAAAATGATATAGGATTCATCAATTTTTTTGATATAACAACAATGGTCCATCTCACATCATGTGAAACCAATATTATGCATGAAATCCATCAAATCTCTTGCACCATTGTCGGGGTGCTTATTTCAAATCGTACAAACTCTTCTTCAACTTACACATAAGGTTTTCTTTACCAAAAATTTGAAAACCTTCTGGTTGCTTCACGCAGATGTCTTCTTCAAGGTCACCATGCAAGAAAGCAGTTTTAACATCTAGCTGATTCAAATAAATTTTTTTGCAGCTATGATACTTAGCACCAATCTGATAGTAGTTAATTTGACTACAGGAGAGAAGATCTCGGTGTAGTCAATTCCTTCCTTCTACTGGAAGCCTTTTACTACTAATCGTACTTTGTATCTCTTCTTATCGCCACTCTCTTCCTTGACCCTGTACACCCACTTCTTCTGCAATGCCTTGTTTACTTTTGGTAACTATATAAGTATCTATATTTTATTCTTTTGAAGAGAATTCATCTCTTCTTTCATGGCTAGCTTCCACTTATCAGAGTTTATTACTTGAATTGATTCAACAAATTGTTCTGGTTCTCCAGCATCAATCAGAAGTAAATAGTAGAGAGAAAAAGTTAACCTATCTGGAGCATTCGTGACTCTTTTAGATCTCCTTAATGTAGGTTTAGGAGTAACTAATCCCGAATTTGATTCAAGTTCTTACTCCAGATTTGGTTCTGCATCTGATTCTATCTCTGGTTCTGATTCGACTTTTGGTTCTTCATCTTCAATTTTAGAATCAGTTTCAATCCCTTTAGCCACTTTATTTTCTAAGATTTCTTCTAACTCTACTGTTTCAGATGTCTGTCTGATGGTGTTGGTTAGTTCTAATCCATGCTTCTCCTTGTACATCACATTTTCATTGAATGTGATATTCCTGTGTCTTAAGATCTTCCTATTCTGATCATCCCAAAATTGATAACAAAAGTTATCATCACCATAGCCAATAAAGAAATATTTCTTGACTTTAGGATCAAGCTTAAATCTATCATTAGAGTTTACATGCACATAAGCAACACAACTAAAGATTTTCAAATGTGGGAGAGTACCTCCTTTCATGTCCATACCTCCTCAGGAATTTTGAAAATTAAGCGGTACAGAGGATCCCCTGTTTATGAGGTAAGCTGCCGTGTGAACAACCTCGGCCCAAAAATACTTCGGCAACCCAGAATGTATTCTCATACTTTTGGTTCGTTCATTCAGGGTTCTGTTAATCCTCTCAGCAATACTATTTTGTTCTGGTGTTCCAGGAACTGTCTTGATCATTCTGATCCCATTCTCCGAGCATAATGCTTTGAACTCTTGACTATCATACTCTCCTCCATTGTCATACTTCAGACATTTTAACTTTAGGCTTGTCTGATTTTCAACTTCAGCTTTCCATCTTTTAGAGATAACAAACACATCAGATTTTATTTTTCAGAAAATAAACTCATATCTTTCTCGTGGAATCATCAATGAAGATGACATAATAGTGTGATCCTTCCAGAGAAGTTACAGAAGCTGGTCCCCACACATCTCTATGCACTACTTCTAGCTTCTCTTTCTTTGGCATTCTTCAAACATTTAAGGAACTAACTATATTTTGTTTCCCATAAATGCAATCTTCGCACAAACCTAATTCAACATGCTTTAGGTTTGACAACTTTTCTTTGGATGCCAACAACTTATCCCTTCTCACTCATATCCCCAAACCTCCGGTGCCACAATATTGTGTCATGACCATGGTCAACTATTACTATAGTATTTCTCTGTATTGCGGTTGCATACAATATTTCTTTCTTAAAGCCTCGTGCCACAACCAAATTTCCTTTGGTTATCTTCCACGATACGTCACCGAATATTGTTGTGTATCCTTAACTATCAATCTGACCCATGGATATTAGATTTTTCTTGAGGCCAGGAACATGTCGGACATTTTATAATTTCCATAAGCGTCCCTTATGAAATCTTTATATGAACTTTACCTTTTTCGACAATATCCAAACGCTCCCCGTCTGCTAGATAAACCTTCCCGAATTTTCCAACAATATAATTATATAATAATATTTTGCATGAGGTAGAGTGAAAGGATGCACATGCGTCCAAAATACAAGATTCAACTGGACTATCTGCACAACAAATTAGTGCATTACCGACTTGTTCAGCAATTGCATTTACTGAATTATCTTCCTTGTATTGATCATTCTTCCTTTTCTTTGGCCTTTAACAATTGCATTTACTGAATTATCATCCTTGTATTGATCATTCTTCTTCTTCTTTGGCTCTCTACACTGAGTACTATAGTGACCCTTTTTATCGCATTTCCAACAAGTAATGTCTTGCGATTTTTGGATTGCCCTCTTCTCCTTGACTTTGATTTGCCACGACCATGACTTTGTCCTCTTTGGCTTTTTCTCCCCTGCTTTCGATATTAAAAGCAGATACTGGGGAATGACTTAATTCTCTCCGACAAATATCTTCACTTAGAACCAAGTCTCTAATATAATCCAATTTGAGTTTGCTACTTCCCAATGAACTCCTAACTGCAGTTACTGTTGCAGACCAATGTCACGACCCCAATTTTCCTCCGTAGGATGTCGTGACGGCACCTAGTCCCTAGGACTAGGTAAGCCTAACACTTACTAAATAATTAGAATAATTCAACCATTAAATAAAAAATACGAGATAAGAATCTCATAAAAATTATAATTCCCAAAACTAGTAGTACAAGTCATAAGCTTTACTGAGTTCGCTAAGAGGATCCTTAAGTACAACAATTCAGAATGGAAGTCAAACAGTACAAAAACGAAATAAGAAGATGACTCTGAGGCCTGCAAACTCGATGATAGGTTTACCTTGAGTCTCCACAGCTCGACCAGCTAGCTAATAATCAACACCAACCGTGGCACATGGATCTGCACAAAATATGCATAAGCGTAATATGAGTATACCACAGCGGTACCCAGTAAGTACCAAGACTAACATCGGTGAAGTAGTGATGAGGGACAGTCAAGATACCTACTGGACTAAACAACCTGAACAAGTGTGAAGGTGAACTAACATAGAAGACAATATTAATATAAAGCTAAGCAGGATAAGGAACACAGATTAATACTTGCAATGATACACTAATAACAACAATATTTAACAGGAAACAGTCAGGTAATAATGTTGTAGAGTAAACTGAACACAGTCTAAGTTAGTGAAACCAAATAAAAGAAAAATAGTAATAACTCAATAAGAACAACCGCTTTCATACCAGATTTGTTCAAGCATTTCCATGAGGTACCGAACCTCATAATCACAACTCACGGGTCCCAATTCTTGAACCCTAATCACTTGGAACCTTGTGCCCGTATTTCAATCCATGACCGCATGGACGAATAAAGTTCCAAGAGGACAACTCTCACACAAAAGGCAAGTAGACATGAGTATATGTAATGGTCAATAACGTCAGGACTCATCTCCTTAAACCGATATGGGTGATTCATCTACGTGTATGCTTGTGCAAGTGTTCTACCACAATTCAAATCTACAATTAAGAGTGGAGATAAGGAATGACACATAAGAAACGATCACCACGAAATATACAGTGTAAATAAGACAACAATGAAGTGGACGTAACGACAAACATAACAAGATTAGCTACATAGAATTGAGCAAATAGAGCAACACAGAGGAAAACATGCTAAGGAAAAACAACAATCAAAGACAATTGCTCAGAAAAAGGGAAATGACAACAAAGCCCTCCTAAGGTACTGCCCCGTAGTCTCAAATCGTAAAATGAATCACAACGGCACGATAGAAACCTCGTGCAACAATGATGACCGCACAACAGAAACCTCGTGCCACAATAACAACCGCACGGTAGAAACCTCGTGCAACAATAACAACCATACGACCGAAACCTCATACCATAATAACAACCGCACGACAGAAACCTCGTGCCACAATAATAACCGTACGGCAGAAACCTCATGCCACAATAACAACCGCATGGTAGAAATCTCGTGCCAAAATAAAAACCGCATGACAGAAACCTCGTGCCACAATAATAACCGCATGTCAGACCTCGTGCTACAATAACAACCGCATGGCAGAAACCTCATGCCAACACATAAACAATTGTTTCAACAAAAAATACATGCCAAAAACATAACAACTTAAATAAACAACTTTCACAATATGTGCCAACATACCACAACATTTCCTCAAAACAATTGCAATATCACAACCACGTATAGCCCTCAGCTCAACAACACTGAATACAATAGCAAAAACAACAATAACACGAGAATACGACAAGTAAATTAATACAGGGACTTCAGAACACAAAGAAACGGAAGAACGAACTAACAGAGAAAGACACAACAAGGAAATAATAGTCTCAACAAGAATAGTTCAACAAGGGAGAGGTAATGTGTAACAATAATCCCACGAAAGTGTAATTCGACGACAAGAGAGATAGCATGAATCAATGACCCCAAATAAGAATACGTTAACAATGAAAGGGATAACAAACTTCAATTAAGGCTAAGTAATTACGAAAGAGATAAAAATAACTTCAATTAAGGTTAATCAATTACGGAAAGGATAGCATGGCGATAAAAAGGGCAATAACTTCAGTTAAATCACATAGAATTTAATCAGCAATAAGGGTAGAACATGAAGCAATTAATTCCAGTTAAGACATGCAAGGGTGAATTTAGTAAATGAGAAATTTAACATGACAAAACAACTTCATATTTAATGGACATAAGAACCTAAGAGCACTAGACGGTCAAATTTACACAAATAAGTCTGAGCACGTACTTGTCACCTCAAATAAACTAGATTGTTACTCTAAAATGACTTTCTCGAGTGAAACACCCTCCGGATGGCTCAAATCTAACGAAAATAACTTCAATTCATAAATAAAACTCATAGAAAACAATTGCGGATAATAAAGCTTCAATCTTTAACAAGAACTAAAAGTCAACCCCAAAGTCAAACCCTAGGCCCGTACCTCGGAACCCAACCAAAATTATAAAATTCGAACACCCATTCGATAACGAGTCCAACCACATAAGAAATACCACATTCTGATAACGAATCGCCCTTCAAATCTCCATTTTACATTTTTGAAAGATTATGCAAATTTCTCAATTTCTTCCATTTGATTCACTAATAAATGATAAAAATAACCATATAATCATGAAATACAACCAATTTCTGATATAGAATACTTACCCAAATCAAAATTGTGAAAAATCCCTCCAGAATCTCCTAAAATCGAGGCTTCCATCTCATCCAAAATAATGAAAAATGTCTGACTTCAATCCTTTATGTTTCTGCCCACCCGTGAAATAATTTGCGCGCCTGCGATGTTGCTCTGTGACACAAGTGTTGCTTTTGTGGAGTCCACTGCCAGTTGAACCCATCCCACCTATGCCAGAAAGTTTGCTTCTCCGCAAATGCAGGTGCGAGCTACAAATGTGCTTCTACGCTAACCTCACTTCTGCATCCCCAGGCACCGCTTCTGCGACCACGCAGGTGCGGAGATTAACATTGCACCTATGACCTCTGCCCTGATCCTTTCCATCTGCTTCTGTGGATACTTCCTCGCTTATCGACTGTGCACCTACGACCAAATCCATCGCAGGTGCTATGACACCAGTCCAGAACTCCTTAGCATTTCTAAAGTCCAAAAATATGATCCGTTAATCATCCGAAATCCACCTGAGGCCTCCGGGACCTCAACCAGACATACCAATACATCCTAAAACATGACAAGAACTTAGTCGAGGCCTCAAATTACATCAAAAAACGTCGAAACTATGAATCACACCATGAATCGAACTTATGAACTTCCAAATCTTCCAACTTTCAAAACTCGTACCGAAACATATCAAATTAACATGGAATGACGTCAAATTTTGCACACAAGTTCCAAATGACATAACATAGCTAATCCAACTCTCGAAATCGTATTCTAACCCCGATATCACCAAGGTCAACTCTCTGTCAAACCTCTCAACCTTCTAAAACTTCAACTTTCCAATTTTTGCTGAAATGCTTCAAATTACCCTACGGACCTCCGAATCCAAATTCGGATGCACGCCTAAGTCCAAAATCACCATACGAAGCTATTGAAATCATCAAAATTCCATTCTGGAGTCATTTGCTCAAAGGTCAAACTCCGATCAGCTCTTTTCATTCAAGCTTAAAAAATAAGACTTGTTCTTTCTATTAAATCCTGAATCATCTGAAAACAAATCTCGACCACACATTCATGTCATAATACACATTGTGTAGCTTATCGAGACCTTAAGCCGCCAAACGAGGCGCTAATCCCCAAAGTGATCGGTCGAGTCGTTACAACCAACTCTCCGTTAGAGATGATAGTAGAATCAACTCCCTAACTTCGGCATATTATATTAATATAATTCAGTTGAGTTAATATTACATTAAACTCATTGATATGTTCCATAACAGATCCACCTTCTCTCATCTTTAAGTTGAACAATCGACGAATCAAATAGACTTTATTTGAAGCAGATGGCTTCTAGTACATATTTGATAATGCCTTCATTAGACTTGCAATGGTATTCTCGTTAATGATATTGAATGCTACATTTTGTGTTAGCGCCAAACGAATCACACCAAGAGCTTGACGATCTAATAGATCCCAATCCGCTTTGGCCATATTCTCTAGTTTTACCCCTGTTAGAGGTAAGTGTAATTTTATTTGGGTACAAATAATCTTCTATTTGCATTTTTCAGAACTCAAAATCTTTTCCATTGAACTTATCAATCTTAATCTTCCCTTCTTCCGACGATATTTCTTCAAAAATTTGTTTTTACGTGAATATTACCTATGAATAGTAACCGCGAATAATACTCTGTGTAGAAAAAATGTCCCAACCGTATAAGGTAGACAACGCTCACTATTGGTAAATAGTACTTTAACTATTAATAAATAGTGTTGCACTATTGTGAATAGTGTTAGTATTAATAAGCACTATTCCTGTGAATAGTATACGTCAACAATACCATGCTTTCTACGAGAATTACACTGTCTGTGCTCTGATACCAGTTGTTGGGAAGCGTATCAAGCTAATAGAAGGAAAAAAATATTTAAAGAATAAAAGCAATAAATTGCACAAGACAAGACAAGATTTGCGTGGGTCGTCAATTTTTTTCTACTCCACTGTCACACAAAGAATAGCTCTTTATTAATTGAAGAGAAAGAAGAAGTTGATGGATGATCTGCAAATAAAAAGGCAGATGCCCCTCTTATAGGCATTTGAATGCCCTGCTGAAGTAATCACTTACGTCATAAAAAAATAATTCGAAGATGAATTCTTCCGCCTAACATTCTGCTTACTACTTTTTCTTCTCTTTGACTTTTCTTTCTTTATTTTACATGTGCAGGATTTTCTTTCCAATCATCAACTATACTTGGGAGTTCGTAAAGTTCTTCTATAACCTAGTAGAAGATGAGTTAGATTTCAATATTCAAAATCTTTATTCTTTATGAATATATACTAAATTTATCCAAAGTTATAACCACAACAAGAATAACAACATACCCTTCCCATTTATTAAAAAGAAAAAGAAATTTACTCATGCCCTCACCTTATCAATTGTTTTGTAAATTTTCCGTTTTAAAACAATATCCCTGGAAGACATTTCCATTATACTACATGCTAGATGATAAGTATGGATTTTGACTACTTATTAGCACATTTTTGCTTTTTATTTTAGTGCGAAAGTATTGATTTATGTTCCCGAAACAAATGAAAGTGTGCAAATTGCAGGAATGTCGGAAGTTTGGGCTCCCATGATGAATTCCGACTCAAAAAGGAGTGTTCTGAATCAATAGGCAAGAAGCGACGCAAAACTTAAGATGTGTGGTCTGCAGATGGATTTCTGCGGCCGCAGAATAAAGTGCGGACCGTAGAATTTTATTTGCGGCCGCAGGACAAGTGAAAGAGCCCAACAGAGTTCTAGATAATGTATAGACCGCACATGAATTGTGTGGCCGCAGAACAAGGTTTGCACTGACAAGTGATTCAAAGTTCAGTGAGTGTGCAAATGACCAAGACCTAATCCTGGCCTAAAGTGCGGACCACATAAGAAATGTGTGGCCGCAGAAGATGCTTTACAGCCGCAGACCAGAATTGTGCGGCAGCATAATCCAAGACCCTGCTACCTGAAGAAATATGCGGACCGCACATGGAATTGTGCGGCTGCAGAACCTCCCAAGAGGCATTTTTGTCGGCGAATTTTGGGCCACTATAAATAGACGAGATTCACATTATTAGGTCAAGTTTCGAAGTTTGAGCTGTTGTAGCCATTATATTTTGCTATTTTAGGAAGTTTATGATTATTTTAGGTTTCAAACATCATGTTTTATCATTTTAATCTTAGATTATGAGTTTAATTAGCATTTCTTATTTGTTTTTTTCATTTCTCACTATGAGTAGATAGATTCTTACTAGGGTTGTAACCCAACCCTAGTGTGTAAACCTTATGGTTATTTAATTTAATGCTTGTTTATGATTGAGTGTTGATTATTTAGCTTAGTTTATGCTTCGATTTTAGAATTAATTGTTGCAAACATTGATTCATGCCTTGTTGACTTGGTCTCTACTTGAGAAAGAGAGACCTAGTCTATGATAATTTGACTAATAAGGAATTGGGCTAATTGAGGGTCTGATTAGCCTATTAAAGGATTCAAACTAGATATAGTGAGAACCCGACATGAGATCATATCAACTATTTAGTTTGATTACCATTTGGGCTTAAGAAAGCCAAATTGGGCAAAATCATTCTTTGACCGAGAGTTGTTGAGTGGGTAACATAGAGTTGAGAGCTATAATACACCCCAATAAACAAATAAATGTTAATGTATTTAACCCATTAGGCGAACACCTAGGTTACGGTCACATCCCTAAGCTTTTTAACTATTTGGAAAAATACCAAAAACACTCATTCACTTCTAGTTTCTTTTCTTAGCGTATAATTACTATTGTAAAATTAGAATTAGAAATCAAAACCTTTTGTTGGAAGAGCAATTTAGTTATTCCATTCGCTTTCATCAAGTGTATACTTCTAACATCCATAGTAACTCCCTGTGGAAATCAACCCCGACTCTTGTTGGGTACTGTTCTTCCAACGACAGTTTCCACTCACTATTGAGTGTGTATTGGACGTGGATCAATTTTTGGCATCATTGCCGGAGAGTTAAAACAATGTTAGCTATATATTTGGGTTTGTTTTTGAAATATCTTCTTTTCCTTCCATGTTACTAACTTGTGTAAGAAATCTAAGGTACAACCATGGCGAACAATGAGCTCGGAAATTTCCTTTGGGGGATTTGGATGTGGATGAGGAGAAAGTAGATGAGGTAACTAATGAGCCACAAGCCAATCGGAAAGGTCGGGTACCTCATGACAATGTGCCAATTCCACCACCACATCCATCACGAGCGGCTCCACACCGGATATTGCCCAACGAAGGTTATGCTAGTACAATAGTCCCTCCCTGTATTAGGACGGGCAACTTTCAAATCACCAATGTGATGCTCACTTTGCTTGAGCAACGGGGTTTCTTCACCGGTGCTCCAACACAAAATGCTTATAAACATTTGAAGGGGTTTGTGGATACTTGTTGGGGGAGCAAGAAAATGAATGTTTTTGAGGATGCATTGAGGATAAGGCCTTTTCCATTCTCTCTACGGGGAAAATCTTTAGATTGGTTGGAACGATTACCGAACCATTCAATTCACACTTGGGATAAGTTGGCGGAAAAGTTCATTGCTAAGTTTTTCTCTCCCGGACACATGGTTACACTTCGAGATGAGATCTTGGCATTCAAGCAAGAGCCGAATGAACCACTATACGAGATATGAGAGAGCTATAGAACTATGGTCAAAGAATGTCCCAACAACGATATGACGGAAAACATGATTCAACAAACCTTTTATGGTGGGATTAACATAACCAACCAATGTGTAGTGAATCAACTAGCCGGTGGGAACTTTATGACTACGCCTTATATGAAGGGTTGTGAAATTTTGGATGACATGGTGGACACATCGTCGGCTTGGCAATATCGGGCCAATGTTCCACAAGGTGACCCGAATATGATCCACCTTCATAAAGAATTGCAAGACCATGGGCAAGCCATTGCCGAATTGACAACTACCATGACTTAACTAGAAAAGGCCTAACTAATTCAAGTGCAAACTCTTAAGCAAGTCAATGCTATGGTAGGAGTAAACATGATGGTGAACAAGAGGAGGACCAAGGGTCTACAAGTGCAAAATTCAGTGGAGAACTATGTGCAAGAAGATGGTGGTTTTGAGCAAGATGATTCCTTTAATGAACAAGAAGAGGAGGTGCAATATGTGAATAATTTTTAAGGGTAAAGAAACAACTTTCAAATCCCAAGCCAACAACAATGGCGACCACAAAACAATCAACACAATTGGAATTCTAACAATCAAAGAAATTGGAGTGGAGGCAACAATCAAGGAAATTGGCATAACAACAACAATCAAGGAAATTGGCATAACAACAACAATCAAGGAAATTGGGAAGACAATAATCAAGGTGGGTGGAGCAACAATCAAGGAAACCGGGGGTCGGGTTTTTAAAGGCCCCCAATGTACCAACAACCAAGCAACCCACCTCCTTATCCTTCCTATGGTTCAAGTTATTCAAAAAATAAGATGGGAAGTATTGAAAATATGTTCAAGCAAATTGTTACATCTCGTACGTTAGTATTAGGATGAGTCGTAGTAATCCATATGAGCTTGAATAGATTAAGACCATTCATGAGATTATAGAGGATTTGTGACTATGTTATTGTAAGACCCCGTAAGTTTAACAACCTTGATACCGTTATATATATTTGATATGGTATTTTGAGTGGAACATTTTTTTTGCAAAAATAGTTTAAAAAATATGATTTTATATAGTTATTAATATTACTACTTTCGAACATGCTTTAAATTATACACATAATATGAGAAAGTTTATGATATTTTCTTTATTGTAAAGATAGAAATTATTTTCTCACAAGAAAATAAGGTTATCTTTTACCATTTTAAGAATTAAGCGTACGAAAATTTGTACTCTTTATATGAGATTACGAAAATTAAAAGTTGAGAAAATATATGTATTTTTACATGGATGTTTTAATGAAATGCTAGTGTATATATTGATTTTATATGGTATCATGGTTTATTAATATTTTAATAGTAGTCCTTTAGGATGAGGACAAGACTATATTCGAGGTTATAAGTATTTATGATATGTCAAACAAGTGATAAGTAAGTGTTATAAAGGTCGGAGGATAAACAAATCGAAGAAATTGAGTATCGCCGAAGTTTGACACAAATGATGTAAAAGAATGTCAATTCGGATGCCCAACTTGCCTCACACAACACATCAATCCGCAACCTCGAAGTTCAAATGGGGCAATTCTCTCAAGCTTTAAATTCTCATCCTAAGGGGACACTATCAAGTGACATAGTGGTAAACCCAAAGGGTGGTAACAATACGGGTCATACCATGGCGGTTATCATAAGAAGTGGAAGAAGCGTGAATGCACCCACCTCAAGGCAAATTCAACTTGTTGATGATGATCAAGTGACACAAGAAGAAGAGATCCTGACAAATGTGGTGCAACCTAATGATGAAGTTGGGATTCATATTGATGATAGTGTGGAAGAGGCTCAAGAGGAGGTGAACCCCTCTAGGGAACACATTACTGACACACCATAGTTGGTAGTGAAAAAGGCTAAGCACCATTGCCTAAACCCCCGCATCCATACCCTCAAAGACTTGCCAAGAACAATGGTGAGAATCAATTCAATAAGTTCATTCAAATGATGAAGAATCTTTCGATCAATGTGCAATTGTTGAAGCATTGGAACAAATGTCCGGTTATGCAAAGTTTATGAAGGATCACGTGACAAAGATGCAGTCAATGAATTTTGAGACCATCAAAGTCATTCATCAAGTGAGAGCAATTGTGCATTCAATGGCTCCTAAGTTGGAGGATCCCAGTGCTTTCATGATTCCTTGTACAATTGGAAGTGCCGAGTTTGCTAAAGCTCTTTGTGATCTTGGGGCAAGTATCAATTTGATGCCAAGGTCACAACATTCACTGTTTCTTTGGGATTCTTTTCTGTATCAGAGGGGAGAGTGCCTGGAACCCGCTCAAATAATATTGTTGCAATATGTTCCACTTGTCTCTCCAGGTTTCGCAAACCAATGCCCAATTCTTTGATAGCTGCTCCATGAGCGTCTAGTCTCTCATCTATCTTGATAATGAAACCCTTGATTAGATCCTCTAGACCAGGCTGAATGGGCTGTTGAGGCTGAAATTGCTGCCTCTGCTGATTTTGGTATGTTGGAGCTCCTTGTCCCTGCGGTCTAGAGTTATTTTGCTGCCAAGCATTCGTAGTACCTCCAGGTGAACTCCATGAAAAACCGGGGTGCCTCTGACCCATTTCATTGAAATTGTAGTTTCCCATAACATTTACTTCCTTAGTTGAGGCTTGACACTTACGAGTAAGGTGTCCTCTTCCACATATATCACAAGCTACATGAGGCTCATTTTGTATCGAGGCTAAGGTCAGCTTCCTTATCTCTTTGGCCATAACACCAAGTTGTACCTGCACAGATGTGTTAGCATCAACCTGGTGACCACCAGTTAATCTTGTTATTTCCGCGCTCTCAGAGGGCCACTGATTAGCATCTTCAGATAACTCATCAAGAATTGTAACTATCTTCTCTAGAGTCTTTTTTATCAATGGGCCTGCAGCTGCACTGCTTAATGTTCTACGTGAGGCCGGTGTCAATCCATCCCAAAAGTTTTGGAGTTGTATCCAGAGTTCAATTCCGTTATGTTGACACTTTCTAACAATCTCCTTAAACCTCTCTCATGCTTCAAAAACAATTTCATTCTCTTTCTGGCAGAATTTATGGATTTCTCTTTTAAACTTGACCATCTTAAGTGAGAAGAAATATTTATCAAGGAATTTCCTGGTCATCTCCTCCCATGTTCTAATTGATCCCGTGTATAAGCTTCGAAGCCTCTGCTTTGCATCATCTTTAAGAGAAAAAGAGAATGCCCTTAGATACACTGCATCTTATGATATACCATTGTATTGAAAGGTGTTCATAATCTCCTCGAAGTCCATTAAATATGTGTTTGGAACTTCGTTTTGCTTCCCTCTGAAGACACATCAATTCTGAAGGATTTGAAGCAACCCTTGATTTAACTCGAAATTGTTTGTTGCAATTGGAGGTGGTCTTACACTTGATAATCCTTGATTGTAGACCGGTATAGCATAATCGCCAAGTGGTGTCCCAGGCGTGAGAGCTATATTTCCGAACTAGTCTGCACCCAAGGGTTGAATTTGAGCAATTCTACGACCCCTATCTTCTTTGTAGATAATTTGTGCATCTCTAATAGTTGCTTCTTCAGCATCCCATGCAGCTTGTTCTCATCGTTGGGCTGCTTCTCTCGCAGCCAAATCTATATTATCATCACCGTTTCCAGCCATATCTTCTTTGGTTGAGGATTGCCCAACCTTTTCTAATGCTTTGGTGATATTTCTTTCATTCCTCATTTGTCGTAGTTATTTTTCAATTTCTGGCTTGTATGGTAGCACTTCCTTCGTAGAAATTCTAGTAATGCACCACTTTGAACCTGTAAACTACGCACAATCAAAGAACACCAAACGTAAAAAGAGAAATATAAAATAAAAATAAAAGAAAAATTCTTGCATTAGCACTACAAACTATTTCCAACAATATTGATTGCCAATCCCCGGCAACGATGCCAAAATTTGACGAGCGCAACACACACACTTAAATTATACTCGCTAATCAAATATAGTATAGTATAATATCGTATTCACAAGGATTGGATTTAAAAAGTATTCTTGTAGTTTCTAGCTTGGTTGTATCCAAGATAATCAAAAGTTGAGATTTATAAGATGTCTAACTAAAATTAACTAAGAATCTAAAGCTATTGACTAATGACAATCGAAACAAGGAATAATCTAAGAAGGTTATCAGTGTGAGACAACTTTAGATAATTCACTTCTAATGTTCAAGCGAGTCTCTTGAATTCACTCAATTATTAGTTCAAACGTTCAACAGAAACTCCTCTCTCGATTAATTCTCATCATCGCAAGATGAACCAATTTAAGCTCTATGAAGATATGCAAGATTTCGTAGTGGATTAGTCTTTAGGATAACCTCTCTCGATTATCCTCCTAACTAGGTTTAATCAATGATTCAACTAGCCTATTCCGATTACTAAGAAGAATTAATGAACTCACCCAACAATATAATGCAAAGATATCACAAGTTATGCCTCTCTCGATTCCCTGAACAAGTGAATATGGATGCAACAATTAAATCATCCAAAAATAATTCAATACATAAAACTAGAGTTATAATACACAAACAATAATCAAAACACCAAATCCATCAAACCTTAAAAGGGAACTACTCCATAGACATGGAGAAATTCATCACAAATATAATTAAAATGTAGGAAAACATAGATTCGATCCAAACTCGGGTCTTGAGTGAGGAAGGAATGATGAAATCCTTGTGCTTGTCTTCTTCCCCGTCCTCCTTAGCCACCTTAGGTCTACAATATGTCAAAGGTCCAAAAAATAATATTTTTCTATGTATTTATACCAAGTAGGGTCGAGCCCAAACGAAATCACCATTTCCTAGCCGAAATAGGAAAACTTGTCAACTTATTGCTTTTCATGTGTCACACTATACGTAGCAGGGTGCGTAGCATTAATGCCTTTTCTTGTCAGACCACAAAAACCCAGCCTCTGAACTTTGTCAATTTCTGACACAAAATTACACTGCTGCATCACCCAGTGCGTCACACTAGTGCATTTCTTCAGCTGTTGCTTCTTCCTTGATTTTTGACGTCCAGAAGTGATCCTCTGTCATGCCCCAAAAATCGAGGAGCACGACCGGTGCTCAACCGAGTGAACCCGACCGAGCAAGCCTATTAGATTCCTTCTACCCAAACTCATTCATGAATAAAGAGAATATATGTTTTCCTTAATTAAACAATAAAGTGGTCATGTCTGCAATTACCAATTTCTTACCAATAGTTTCATCATTTTTAAAGTCTCAAATAGACAAGTAATACAATCACAACATAACATAGTTAGTCTTTCCCCAGCACCAATACACAACCTGCACTATGTGTACCGAACCTCTATGGATAAAGAAGAGTACAATGATAATGCCGGCAACAAGGCCCCGCCTATACCTCAACCATAATACATAAAGATCAAAAGATACATGACCCCGAGATGAAGTGGGGCTCACCAAGTCAGCTGGGAAGAAGGCATACTGCTATCACTGATCAATGTCTCCTGCTGTGGAACCACCTGCATCCATTTAAAGATGCAGCGCCCCCGGCAAAAGGGACGTTAGTACCGTCGAATAGTAGTAGTATAAAAACTAAACACCAATTTAAGAATTTATAAATACAAGATAATTATGATGAACCAGTGCGGCAATAGAATAATATAGATAACTGTCTCAACCATAGCAAGCTTATTAAAAGCTATCAACAACATTTATAGGATTTAAGATGAGATCCTATGTAACCATCTTCACACAAAGCGGCCCCGCCGCCTCACCCGATGTATGCAGGTGGATGTGTACGTACAATACCACAACTCTAATCAAGCGGCCCTTCCGCCTCACCCCAGTGTATGCAGGTGGATATATAACCACAGTACTAAGAACTTACACAAAGCGGCTATGCCGCCTTACCCCAATATATACGGGTAGTGGTGCCACAACAATACCAAAACTATAAACAAAGCGGTCGTACCGCCTCACCCTAATGTAAGCAGGTAGAGGTGCAGTCCCACAATATCATAATCCCTACACAAAGAGGTCATGCCGCCTCACCCCAATGTAAGCGGGTGGAGGTGCAGTCCCACAATATCATAATCCCTACACAAAGCGGTCATGCCGCCTTACCCCAATATATATGTGGGTGGAGGTGTATCACAATCACAATCTCTATACCATAATCCCCACACAAAGCGGTCATGCCACCTCACCCTTATGTATGCGGGTAGAGGTGTATCACAATCACAATCTCTACACAACTTGGCATAATACCTTTCACATAAATCACAACTAGAAATTATAACACGTGGATACGTAATCCATAGTTTGGGACACATCCTCAATTTATAATGCAATATAATAAGAGCATTTAAAATACAAATTGAATATATATCTTCATCACAAACTTATCAGAATACTCGATTTATAATCAACATCTCGGAACTCACAAGGATAATGAGAATTCCAACTCTTAAAGAAGAGTTTAGCCAACATACCTCAATTGAGCTTCCTTAAACTCTAAAGCGTTCTGAAATTCTTAGCAACTTCAATCTATTTTAGAAATATAACATATTGAACCACAATTAGGAAGATGATTATGGTTCTAGCTCATTTGAGCATTTTATCAAACACTAGGTATGCATTAAGGTTCAAGGTCCTTTTATGGAGGATTCCATCATCCCACAACCCAACCTTTACCATTTTTAGCTCAAGAATCTTTCTACACCCTTTGATAACACATGCATGTAAGATAACCAACCCTCTTGCCCAAAAATTATCTTGCTTATTATCCATTTCCACATAAAATTCAAAATTGAGGGTTAGGGTGTAGAATCTTACCTCTAGGATGAAGACCTAGTGAGTTTCCCTTCTCAATCTTCCAAAACTTGGGCAAGAATTGAAGAACAATTATTGGATAACACCTTCTCACTCTAGGGCACCTTCTCTCACTCTAAAATGTCATATTATCTCTCAAAAATGGCCCAAAACGTGTATTTAACGAAGTAGGGTCGGGTTTTAAAAACCCAAAAATGAAGCTCTGGAACAGGTTTTGCGGTCGCATATGGGACCGCATAATAGTTATGCGGACCGCATATCGGTCGCATAATTGGTTACAAAATAGCCAAAAGAACTGCCTGTGTATGCGGTCACTATGCGGTCCGCATAACTATTATGCGGTAGCATAATGCACCGCATAATAGTCATGCGGTCGCATAGTCGACCGCATAGCTATTTCCAGAATAGCCCTCTCCTGCTCATTTCTGCGGCCATTATGCGACCCGCAGAGTGATCGGTCGCATAATGGACCGCATAAATGTAATTTTTCGACAAACATTTTCCTTTACTTTCCTGTGCACTGTTCAACCCAAAAGATCCGAGCCGCGGCGAGATTTTCTATAATCCTCAAACACGTAAGCATAGTCCGGCACCATGAAATATTATTTTCTTTGCAAATTTTACCAGGCCTTATACTTAAGTACTTTAAAATTTTTCGGGGTGTTACATACTCCTCCGTTTAGGATCTTTCGTCCTCGAATGAGGGTCAAATTCTGTTATTAGCATCTTATGCAACTCAGTCTTTCATACCATACACCAGCAACCCCAAATTTGACTAACTCCCTAAATTTCCAAAAATTTTGCCAGAGTTTCCTTTGTAATTAGGCCTATCCACCTGTCAGAGAGCCCCAGAAACACATCCGAACAACATATACATATTCCAAAGACGTAACATAATACAAAACAACACCAACTGTGGCCACATAAGCAATATATTTTCAGAAAGGAACACCCTTAACGCCAATTGTTTAAACGATACAAAATTCATAAAAAGTAAGTCTTATAATTTTCCTAGATCACAACTTTATAAATACATTGTCATTCAAACAAATAAGGATACTTTTTCTTCATTTCTTGCTCAGCCTCCTAAGTAGCCTCTTCAACCTGTTGGTTTTGCCATAGCACTTTTACGGATGTAATTTCTTTATTTCTCAACTTTCGGACTTGCCTATCAAGAATGGCAACTGGAATTTCTTCATAAGTCAATTTCTCATTTACCTCAATAGTCTCAACCGGAACAATGAGTGTCGGATCTCCAACTACTTTCTTTAACATAGACACATGAAACACCGGGTGTACTAATGACATCTCGCAAGCTCGCCGCGAAGAATTTCTATAATCCTCAAACACGTAAGCATAGTCCGGCACCATGAAATATTATTTTCTTTGCAAATTTTACCAGGCCTTACACTTAAGTACTTTGAAATTTTTCGGGGTGTTACATCCTCCCCCGCTTAGGATCATTCGTCCTCGAATGAGGGTCAAATTCTATTATTAGCATCTTATGCAACTCAGTCTTTCATACCACGCACCAGCAACCCCAAATTTGACTAACTCCCTAAATTTCCAAAATTCGCTAGAGTTTCCTTTGTAATTAGGCCTATCCACCTGTCAGAGAGCCCCAGAAACACATCCGAACAACATATACATATTCCAAAGACGTAACATAATACAAAACAACACCAACTGTGGCTACATAAGCAATATATTTTCAGAAAGGAACACCCTTAACGCCAATTGTTTAAATGATACAAAATTCATAAAAAGTAAGTCTTATAATTTTCCTAGATCACAACTTTATAAATACATGGTCATTCAAATAAATAAGGATACTTTTTCTTCATTTCTTCCTCAGCCTCCCAAGTAGCCTCTTCAACCTGTTGGTTTTGCCATAGCACTTTTACGGATGTAATTTCTTTATTTCTCAACTTTCGGACTTGCCTATCAAGAATGGCAACTGAAATTTCTTTATAAGTCAATTTCTCATTTACCTCAATAGTCTCAACCGGAACAATGAGTGTCGGATCTCCAACTACTTTCTTTAATATAGACACATGAAACACCGGGTGTACTAATGACATCTCCCAAGCTCGTCGCGAAGAATTTCTATAATCCTCAAACACGTAAGCATAGTCCGGCACCATGAAACATTATTATCTTTGCAAATTTTACCAGGCCTTACACTTAAGTACTTTAAAATTTTTTGGGGTGTTACATCCTCGACCCCCGAACACGATCCCGGCTTAGTCCTTTGGGCTTCTACTCAGACTTCAAAGCTTCAAATAGCTCCAATTAGTTCCACAACCTCTACATAACTCGGAATCACTCTTACAAGGCATAAAACACATAATAAGTACAAAATACTAGCAATTAAAGCTCAACACAAGTAAAGTGTAGTGAATTAGAGTGCCATAAGAGATTAAATACGGGATTATAGCCTACCATCATGCATGACGGTGGTCACTAATGACAAGAATCAGTATAGTGACCAATTGGAGGGTGTGTATGGACTATCGCAAGCTCAACAAAGTCACAAGGAAGGATCACTTTTCACTTCCTTTCTTAGATCAAATGCTTGATAGATTGGCCGACCGTGATTTTTATTGCTTTTTTGATGGGTACTCGGGCTACAACCAAATTCTCATTACTCTGGAAGATCAAGAGAAAATAACCTTTACATGTCCCTATGTTACTTTTTCTTTCAAACGGATGCCATTTGGTTTATGCAATGCATTGACGACTTTTCAAAGGTGTATGATGGCTATTTTCACGGACATGGTGGAGGACTACCCTGAAGACTTCATGGGTGACTTCTCGGTAGTTAGAGATGCTTTTGATGGCTGTCTTGCAAATTTGGACAAAGTGTTGACTAGATGTGAAGAAACAAATTTGCGGCTCAATTGGGAGAAATGTTATTTCATGGTCGAGGAAGGTATTGTCCTTGGCCACGAAATCTCAAGGAATGGAATTGAAGTTGACAAGGCAAAGATTGAGGTGATTTCTAAGATTCCACCCCCTTCTTCGGTGAAGGGTGTGTGGAGTTTCTTAGGCCATGCGGGTTTTTACTAGCGCTTCACCAAAGACTTATCTAAGGTGGTGAACCCATTGTGTAAGCTTCTTGAGAAGGATGCTAAGTTTAATTTCAATGATGATTGCATGAGTGCTTTTGAATTGTTGAAGCTCAAGTTGACAACTACTCCCATCATCACCGCTCCAAATTGGAGTGTGCCTTTTGAACTCATGTGTGATGCAAGTGACGTAGAGGTTGGGGACTATTTTGGGGAAACACATCAATAATATTTTTCATCCGGTCTACTATGCTAGTAAGACCATGAATATTTCCCAAGTCAACTATATCATTACATAGAAAGAGCTCCTTGCTATTATGTTTGCAATTGAGAAGTTCCGCCAGTTGTCACGACCCAAAATTTCCCACCGACGGGACCGTGATAGCGCCTAACATTTTACTTGCCAGGCAAGCCAATGTTAGAAAATCATTAAACCAATTCCTTATTTCCATTCAGTAAATAACAATAATTAACTAAAATAAAATATAATAAGTGTGAAATATCATAAAACTGTATTAATTTCTACCACCCGGATCTGGAGTCACAATTCACGAGCATTCTAGAATTTAATACAAGTAATAGTCTGAAAGAAATACAACTGTCTGAATGAAAGAAAACAGTAGGACATAAAAAGATAGACGGGGACTTCAAGGTCTGTGAACGCTGACAGATATACCTTGAGTCTCCGGACAACGGACTAATAGCAAATCGCGATCAACTTGAGCTGGTATCAAAATCTGCACAGAAAGTGCAGAGTGCGGCATCAGTACAACCGACCCCATGTACTGGTAAGTGTCGAGCCTAACCTCGACGGAGTAGTGACGAGGCTAAGGCAAGGCACCTATAATCAACCTGTACAATTTAACAGTGTATACGCAAATAACAGGAATGAAGAACTAATCAGGAAATGTCGGGAGGGGAGACATACTGAGGGGAATACAGATAAAGAACTACAACAGAATGATTACCGGAGCAGTCAATATACCATGAATCAACAGGAATAGTGAATACAGTAAAGAAAAATACACGGCATCACCCTTCGTGCTTTTACTCCCAATCTCACCATAAAATTAATAGAAATTGCACGGCATCACCCTTCGTGCTTTTACTCTCATATCATGGCACGACATCACCCTTCGTGCATTAACACTTACAATATGGCACGGCATCACCCTTCGTGCATTAACACTCACAATATGGCACGGCATCACCCCTCGTGCATTAATACTCATATTATGGCACGGCATCACCCTTCGTGCATTAACACTCACAATATGGCACGGCATCACCCTTCGTGCATTAACACTCTCCCTTACTATAATGCAATGCATAAATAACAACAGGAAGATAGAATAACAAGTACAAACCTTACTTCAACATTTGGTTCCATAATATCAATCTCAACTTTGAAATAAAAACTCAATTATCACCAGAAAATTCCGTAAACATGATAAGAACGATAATTTGAACAACACTAGAAGAACACGTAGCAATTTGGCATAGGAATGAGACAATATAAGAAAAATAGAGAAACATGGAAAATAATTAAATTGGCGGTGCATAAGTACTCGTCACCTCACATATACGCCGCTCACATAAATTTCACTTAGCAAATAATCTAAGGTTCCTAATTCCTTCAAGTCAGGGTTAGACACAACACTTACCTCGCTCCGAAGGCCACTTAATTCTCAATCACAGCTTTCCCTTTGGAATTCACCTCCAAACCACTCGTATCTATTCAAAAATGACTTAATAATATCAAATATTGCTAAAGGAATCAATTATATTGCATAAATTAAATTTTTCAATTTTTTCCTCCAAAAAGTCGAAAAATCGACCCCGGGCCTGCTTGGTCAAAATTCGAGGTTTGGACCAAAATCTTTTTACCCATTCACCCCGAGCCCGAATATGTAATTAGTTTTGGAATCCAACCTCAAATTGAGGTCTAAATTCCCAAATTCCCGAAATTCCTATTTTCTATCCTAACCCCTAATTCTACCGTGAAAACTCTAGATTTTAGGTTGAAAATTCAAGAATGTAATGGGTAAATGAAAAACAATAGTTTAGAATCACTTACCAACAATTTGGGTAAGGAATGACTCTTGAAAAATCGCCCTTCACCATTTGGTTTTTGAGAAAAATGAGTTTTTGGCGAAAATCCCATTTTGGATTCTGTTAAGTGCTGGGCGACAGTGTTCATCGCATTCGCGAGAGCACTATCGCGTTCGCGAAGTGTATGGGCTGCCAAGCCTTCACGTTCGCAATGAACCGGGGGTAGCAATGAACCCCTCCAGAACCTGAGCTGGTCCGACAGGAACAGTCTGGGCTGGAACCTCCTCGTCAATCTCTATCTGAGGCTCCACTGCTGGGGCTGCTGGTCGGGCTCTAGGCTGAGCCCTGCCCCTGCCTCGGCCTCTGGCATGGCCTCGGCCTCGACCTTTGCCCCGCGTAGGAGCTATCACTGGAGGCTCTGGCTGCTGCTCAGCTGAGGAAGTGGTACGTGTTCTCGCCATCTGCGAGAGAATAAGAGTAGAAGAGTTCAATCAGTATTAAGAAAGAAAAATCGCACGACAAGGAAGAATAGAAGTGAAACTTGTTCCTAAACTTCATAGCCTCTATAAGATAAGCATAGACGTCTCCGTACCGATCCTCCTCACTCTACTAAGCTTGCTCGTGAATCGTGAGACCTAGGCAACCAAGTGCTCTGATACCAACTGTCACGACCTGAAATTTCCCACCGACGGAACCGTGATGGCGCCTAACATTTCACTTACCAGGCAAGCCAATGTTAGAAAATCATTAAACCAATTCCTTATTTTCATTCAGTAAATAACAATAATTAACTAAAATGAAATATGATAAGTGCGGAATATCATAAAACTGTATTAATTTCTACCACCCGGATCTGGAGTCACAATTCACGAGCATTCTAGAATTTAATACAAGTAATAGTCTGAAAGAAATACAACTGTCTGAATGAAAGAAAACAGTAGGACATAAAAAGATAGACGTGGACTTCAAGGTCTGTGAACACCGACAGATCTACCTTGAGTGTCCGAACAGCAGACCAATAGCAAATCTCGATAAACCTGAGCCGGTATCAAAATTTGCACAGAAAGTGCAGAGTGCGGCATCAGTACAACCGACCCCATGTACTGGTAAGTGTCGAGCCTAACCTCGATGAAGTAGTGACGAGGCTAAGGCAAGGCACCTACAATTAACCTGTACAATTTAACAGTATATACGCAAATAACAGGAATGAAGAACTAAACAGGAAATGTCGGGAGGGGAGACATACTGAGGGGAATACATATAAAGAACTACAACAGAATGATCACCGGAGCAGTCAATATACCATGAATCAACAGGAATAGTGAATACAGTAAAGAAAAATGCACGGCATCACCCTTCGTGCTTTTATTATCAATCTCACCATAAAATTAATAGAAATTGCACGGCATCACCCTTCGTGCTTTTACTCTCATATCATGGCACGGCATCACCCTTCGTGCATTAACACTCACAATATGGCACGGCATCACCCTTCGTGCATTAACACTCACAATATGGCACGACATCACCCCTCGTGCATTAATACTCATAATATGGCACGGCATTACCCTTCGTGCATTAACACTCACAATATGGCACGGCATTATCCTTCGTGCATTAACACTCTCCCTTACTATAATGCAATGCATAAATAACAACAGGAAGATAGAATAACAAGTACAAACCTTACTTCAACATTTGGTTCCATAATATCAATCTCAACTTTGAAATAAAAACTCAATTATCACCAGAAAATTCCGTAAACATGATAAGAACGATAATTTGAACAACACTAGAATAACACGTAGCAATTTGGTATAGGAATGAGACAATATAAGAAAAACAGAGAAACATGAAAAACAATTAAATTGGCGGCCCATAAGTACTCGTCACCTCACATATACGCCGCTCACATGAATTTTACTTAGCAAATAATCTAAGGTTCCTAATTCCTTCAAGTCAGGGTTAGACACAACACTTACCTCGCTCCGAAGGCCACTTAATTCTCAATCACAGCTTTCCCTTTGGAATTCACCTCCAAACCACTCGTATCTATTCAAAAATGACTCAATAATATCAAATATTGCTAAAGGAATCAATTATATTGAATAAATTAAATTTTCCAATTTTTTCCTCCAAAAAGTCGAAAAATCGACCCCAGGCCTGCTTGGTCAAAACCCGAGGTTTGGACCAAAATCTTTTTACCCATTCACCCCGAGCCCGAATATGTAATTAGTTTTGGAATCCGACCTCAAATTGAGGTCTAAAT
Organism: Nicotiana tomentosiformis; assembly: GCF_000390325.3. Classification (NCBI taxonomy): domain Eukaryota; kingdom Viridiplantae; phylum Streptophyta; class Magnoliopsida; order Solanales; family Solanaceae; genus Nicotiana; species Nicotiana tomentosiformis. Next base: position 109,268,319 of record NC_090818.1, read on the forward strand.
TCCCAAATTCCCGAAATTCCTATTTTCTACCCTAACCCCTAATTCTACCGTGAAAACTCTAGATTTTAGGTTAAAAATTCAAGAATGTAATGGGTAAATGAAAAACAATAGTTTAGAATCTCTTACCAATAATTTGGGTAAGGAATGACTCTTGAAAAATCGCCCCTCACCGTTTGGTTTTTGAGAAAAATGAGTTTTTGGCAAAAATCCCGTTTTGGATTCTGTTAAGTGCTGGGCGACAGTGTTCATCGCGTTCGCGGGAGCACTGTCACGTTCTCGAAGTGTATGGGCTGCCAAGCCTTCGCGTTCGCAAGGCAGTGCTCGTGTTCGAGTAGGCTACCCTTCCCTGGTCTTCACATTCGCGAGACATTGCTCGCGTTCGCGATGAATAAAAGGCTGACTCCCCCTCCCCCAGTGTCTAACACTACGCGTTCGCGATGGGCTTGTCGCGTTCGCGAAGGGTAACGCCCCCATCGCTTCGCGTTCGCGACCAAGCCTTCGCGTTCTCAAAGAAGAAATCCTCAGCTGCCCAGTTTACTCTTCGCGTTCACGAGATTAACTTCGCGAACACGAAGAAGGACATGCCAGAACACAGACTCTGCAGAAAAACCAGATTTCCAAAGTCCAAAACATCCTGTGGCCTATCCGAAACTCACCCGAGTCCTCGAGGCTCCAAACCAAACAGGCACACAAGTCTAAAAACATCATACAAATTTGCTCGCATGATCAAATCGCCAAAATAACACCTAGAATTCTAAATTTAGCACCAAATCAAATGAAATTCTCAAGAACACTTTAAAACTTCTAATTTCTCAACTGGACGTCCGAATCACGTCAAACCAACTCCATTTCTCACCACATTTCACAGACAAGTCTTAAATATCATAATGAACTTGTATCGGGTTCCGGAACCAGAATACGGACCCGGCACTAACAATGCCAACCATCAATAAATTCTTAAAAATAATTAATTTTCAAACTTTTAAATTTCATCAAAAATTCATAACTCAAGCTAGGGACCTCCAAATTTGATTCCGGCCATACGCCCATGTCCCATAATTTGATACGGACCTACTGGGACCGTCAAAGCACGGATCCAGACCCGTTTACCAAAAATGTTGACCGAAGTCAAATAAAATTAACTTTTTAGGCAAAAATTCTTATTTTTATTAGTTTTCAACATAAAAGCTTTCCAGAAACCTGCCCGGACTGTGCATGCAAATCAAGGAGGGTAAAAATGAGATTTTTAAGGCTGAAGAGCGCAGATTCGAGTTCTAAAACATAAAATGACATTTTGGGTCATCACACCAGTACTTGATGGGTGCAAAAGCTATTGTCCACACGGATTATGCGGTGCTTTGTTATTTTATGAGAAAAAGGACTCCAAATCTCGATTGATGAGATGGATACTCTTGTTGAAAGAATTGGATATTGACATCCAAGATAGGAAAGACAGTGAAAACCAAGTGGCGGACCACTTGTCTCGTTTGAAGAAGGACGGGAGGCCGCATGATGGCTTTGAAATCAATGACTCTTTCCCTGATGAGAAACTCTTGGCAATTTCAATTAAAGAGGTGCCATGGTTCGCGGATTTAACAAATTTTCTTGTGTTGAATCATTCTGGATGATTTTTCTTCAAGCTAAAGGAAGAAGCTCAAATGGTATTGTCAAGATTATTATTGGGATGAACTATACCTTTTCTGGATTTGTACGAATGGGGTGATTAGAAGATGTGTACCGGAAGAAGAGCAAGGTGAAATTCTTGGGGCTTGTCATTCTTCGCCATATGGTGGAGCAAGAATAATGGCCACAGTGCTTAGTTACAGTTTCTCTTGGCCTTCTCTTTATAAGGATGCATGTGAGTTAGTGAAAAGATGTGATGAATGTCAACGAGTAGGTGGAATCTCAAAGAAAAATGAAATGCCTCTCACAAACATTTTGGAGATTTATATCTTCGATGTGTAGGGTATTGACTTCATAGGGCCTTTTGCGAGCTCTTGTGGAAATACCTACATCTTGGTCGCGGTGGATTATGTGTCCAAATGGGTTGAGGCCGTTGCTCTATCCAACAATGAAGCAAGAAGTGTGGTGGATTTCTTGAATAAGAATACTTTCACAAGGTTTGGTACTCCACGTGCAATCATAAGCAATGGGGGGTCATACTTTTGCAATAAGGCTTTTGAAATTTTACTTAGCAGGTATGGTGTTACTCACAAAGTCACGACTCCCTATCAGCCACAAGCTAGTGGGCAAGTGAAAGTCTCTAACCGGGAGATAGAGAGTATCTTGTCCAAAAGAGTGAATGCTAATCGGACCGATTGGTCTAAGAAGATTGATGATAAATTATGGGCTTATCGTACGGCTCACAAAATGCCTATCGGAATGTCACCATACCGGTTGGTGTTCAGAAAATATTGTCATCTTCTGGTGGAACTAGAGCACAAGGCAATGTGGGCTCTAAAGAAGTTGAATCTTGATTGGGATATAGCCGCTAATTTAAGGGTTGCACATTTGAATGAATTGGACAAGTTCCGGTACCATGCTTATGCGAGTTCGTCTTTGTACAAAGAAAAGATGAAATATCTTCATGACAAATACATTTGGAACAAAGATTTGAAGGTGGGCGATCTTGTATTGTTATTTAACTCAAGGTTGAGGATGTTTCCCGGGAAGCTAAAATCCAAGTGGAGTGATCCTTTTGAAATTCTGGGTGTGACACATTTTAGTTAATTAGACTTGAAGAACAAAAATAATGCAGTAATTCGAGTCAATGGTCACCGGGTGAAGTACTACTTGGGAAAGTTTGGAGATAGTCATGTGGTGGCGGTCCTTCACTTCATTTGAAAGTTTTCTGCATCGTGCCGCAGCGTTAAATCAAGCGCTTCTTGTGAGGCAACCTGTGTTTCTTTTCCTTTTTCTTTTGTAGCTAGGTGTTATTTGTGTTCTAACTTGATTTGAAGTATGCTACAGGGATGAGTGTGACTTACAAGAATTGTTGACGAAAATATGGTTAAGTGTTCAAAAGAATATGGATCGCACATTTTTATGTGCCATAGCAGATGAGCATTGCGGTCGCACATTTCTCTTGCAGATCGCATATTTGAAACACCAAAAATACCAACACTCTTATTTTTAAGCTTGTCAGTGCAGAGGTCGATCTGCAATTGTATGTGAAATCTGCAGCCACACCTAAAAATGTGCGGACCGCAGATTAGGTTCTGAGAATTTTCATCCAGGTGGTAGGGTGCAGACTACACATGAAAATGTGCTGCCACACTAATCTTTTCTCCCTTCTCAAAATTGTTGGTATAAATAGAACAGTAGACCTCATTTTACCTTTTTTCCACTTTGAATAAAACACTATTACTCTATCAATTCTTCTTGGAGATTTCAACTGTCCACACACATAACCACCTAGGTTAATCACTCAGTGCAACACTCACTCTAACTGGTATGCTTTAATTTCATGATAACTTTTATGTTAGTTTAATTTGTAGATTTGTTTTGCTTGATTTTAGGCCACCTGTTATTAGAGTTCCATTATGTGTCCATGTGGGGTAGATATGAACTGGGTAAACTTCATACATGCTCTACTGGGATTGGGTTAGTGAAATTTCATGTTTTTACAATGTTGCCATGCCTATTTGTGCAAGAAATTGAAAAGTATTAGAATAAAATGTTATATGCTCGTAATTATTTGAATTCTATGGCTGCACATGAATTGCGGTCCGCAGATTCTGATATTTTGAAGCTTAAGTGAGGCGGCAATCTGCGGCCGCAGATCAAATTGTGCGGATCGCAGATTTCCTCTTGATGCCGCAGTTTGGCCATTTTTCTATCATAAGAGAGTTCACAATTTTGGGACTCAGAAGTGCAGTCGTGATATGAAATGTACGGACCACACTTCCCTTCTGTGGCCACACAACAGAAATGTGTGGACCGAAAGTTCCCATTTGCGGCTGTAGGTCAAATTGTGAGGACCTCAAATCCCTTACCCTGCAGGCATGAATCAACTTCATAACTCCACTGTATCCAATTGTTTCTCCCTTACCTATATGACTCATGTATGTGTTTGAACAATGAATTGCAACTAACAATCTTCTCTGCTTGATACAAATAATGGTTTGATCAAGAGGCCAAGGCAACACTTCAAAAGGACTAGGTGAATCTTCCCGGGGTCAAGGTAAAGGTTCCTTGCCCATTGGCCAGCCCAAGACAATCAGAAAGAAAACAACCGCCGGTAGAGGGAGAGGTGTAGACCTTTCCGAGTCTAGCTCCTATGTCCTGTCTAGGGAGGTGTCAGAGGGCAACCCAGCCTCTGTTCAGGAGGAGCAGACGACCACACAATCAAGGTTGCAGGGGAGATACTATCTAGTCAAGCTAGTCTTCATCTCACAGCACCTCCGAGGGATCGAAGAGTTCTAGTCAAGCTGCAGAGCCATCAACTACACTAGTCCCTGAGGCACATGTTACATATGACATCACCGATGATGGCAGAGGGGGAGATGCTGTAGTTATAGGGCTTGAAATATCAATGAAGAAAGAGGTTTGGGAGGATTGTTTTATCAGCTTGGCCGCCTTCACTAGCTTTCGTATGTGGTGGCGTATGTGGTGGTCAGTGAGATCATTGACTCTTGAGCGCTAGATCTTGTTGATAGATTTGGAGAAATACAACCCAGCTATTATGTGACAATTCAGGGCACGAAAGGGGTGGATTTGGTTCATCAGAGGGAATCTCATCCTCTATTCAGGAGGAGCGTACAACCACAGAATCGAGGCCGCAGAGGAGATACTAGCTCAGGTATGAGCTGTTTTCATCTCACAGCATCTCTGAGGGATCAAAGAGTCTAGTCAAGCTTATGAGCCATCAGCTACACTAGTCCCTGGGGCACATGTTACACATGACATCCCCGATGATGGCAGAGGGGAAAATGCTACAGTCATAGGGCTTGAGAGATCAAAGAATAAAGAGGTTTGGGAGGATTATTTTGTCAGCTTGGCCACCTTCACTAGCTTTTGTATGTGGTGGCCAGTGAGGTCATTGAATCTTGAGCTCCAGTTCTTGTTGATAGATTTGGAGAAATACAACCCAGCTTTTATGAGACAATTCAGGTCATGAAAGGGGTGGATTTGGTTCGTCTGAGAATTTTATGCCAATGTTTCTCATATTAAGAAAGGGACGTAGGTGACCAAAGTACGCAACCTCAATGTGAGGTTTGATCAACATATGGTAAATGCGTATTTGGGCTTCGAGGATGTTGAGCCAAAGGAGTATTTGGAGACGTGCGCACTGAAGGATGAAGTCCGACCTTGATTGGCTGAGATTCTAGCACCACCAAAGCCATCACCACTATAGATTACTATTGGGGTTCCCATTCAGTGGAGTACTTTGACCTTTGAGGCAAAAGTGTGGCAGACCTTTGTTTGTAGTAGGTTGGATCCATGCTAGAATGAGACTCGCCTTCCAATTCCTCGAGAAGTTCTTATGGCTTCCATTATGGTCGGGTACCCAATCAATGTCGGTGCTGTGATGTCGGCCAATATTTCAGTGATTGCACGATAGGACAGCTCGGCCTACCCTTATCCCAACACTATCACAGAGTACCTTAATGATGCAAAGGTAGAGCCGAGAGATTTTGATGCCAAGGTAAAGCCGAAGGATCTATTTGACTGGTATTCTCTGATGGAGACGAGCAACCCAAAGAAGAAAGTCCAGCCTTCTACCACTACAGGCCAGTCTGATGAGCCAATAGTGGTAGCTTCTGAGGCAGCTGATCTTCCATCCACATCTACTGAGCCTTCTACCAGTGCCACTGCTATGCCTCCACCATCATCTTTAGCTCCTACCACAACCCCTAGAGTTGATCTAAAGTCGGTGCCCGTACCCACAGTTCCTCTATCTGCTCTGTGAATCTCTTAGATATTGGCGAGTCTCAACAACTGGATGTAAACAACTACTTCTAAGCTGCCTGACTTGTCTAGTACTGTTGCAGCACAGTCCACTTTTCAGGCACCATAGGCTCATTCTTACATTGATAAGACACTGAAGAAGATTTTGGAGAACTAGAAGACGATCATGGACACCTTGGTACAACACAGGTCAGTTATTGAGGAGTTAGGAAAGGAAGTAAAGAAGATGAGGAAGTCCTAGGTAAGCAAGAAATCAGTGGACAAGCTCCGGCGGTAGGTGACTAGACTTGATACAATTGGAGATCTTCCTTTTGATATGCTGCTTGACCCGCACCAGTCCACCATAGATCCTTCAGCACCATCTGCACCGGTAGCACCAGTTGGCTAGTCTAACGAGCTAGACCTTCCAGCCGACACTGCTGAGGCATTGCGTGCGATGTTCGAAAACCCAGCTACGAATAGATTTGATGATGATGAGATTCAATTTGCTTACCCCGAGGGAGATGACATTACTGGTGACACTAAGAAGTCCAAGGATCTTTAGGGAGTTTTCTTCACCCTCTCCTCATTTACTCTTATTTTTCTAAGCTTTGGGGACAATGCTTACTTTTATTCGGGGGTGGAGTTTATTTGATACATTGGTACACTTTGATACATTTGGTTTGAAATAATTTGATGATACTCTTTCTTTTCTTATTTGTATTTATCTAGCTTATCTCTATTTTCTTATGTATATTTATATCTCTTTAGTAATTTTTGCTTATTAGCTTCTTTAATTTTTCCATATTATTTCTTGTTTTGTTAAGTAGCTTCTTTTTATGCTTTAGTTGACAGTAAGCCTTTGATTTTCTTAACGCCACGGTTCTTTCCAAAAGTAGTTGTTGTATGAACCGGGTGACTCGTCCCAACAATGGATGACATGACAACCTTCTTAAGGGAATGAGTCCGTTTTTGTGTTTAGGTAATAATAGTAGTAGTAATGAATAAAAATACCTAATCAAGTCATTCTCGAAGATTTAATCGTGCTTCAATTGGTACCAACATTCTTAATTATGTGTTTATGGTTAGAGACAAGGTTTTTGAAAGAAATAGCTCTAGTTAGTGACTTTGTGACTCTTGAGTTGACTTTGGTAATCATCAAGTGGTTTAATTGGACCGTAGTGATCTTTAAACTTGAATGTGGTCGTTGTAGGATCTCGACTCTATCCTCTTTTATAATATAGTTGCCTGAGGGGTGAGATGAATTGTTACTAGTCCAAGTATCCGTGCAAAGGGTCTAGAACTTGCCCAAAATGTGTTTCAAGGCGAAATCCTATGTTTTGCTTGGTTTGAGAGGTGATTGCATGCTTTCCTTGGCCCGTTTGAGCTTTCTATTGCCAACAAATGTCATTATCTCTAGTCAACCCTTTGAGCCGCCAGCTTTTCTCATTTGATAACCATGTTATAAGCCTTAACCCATTTTGTCGTGACCCTCGGTTGGCACCCGGACTTTCCTTAACACTCTTATGAAACAAGTAGCTTAAAACATAAGTTTGGGGGAGAGATAAAGAATTTGAAAAGGGCATTAAGGCACAAAATGAGAAAAGGAATGATCTTTATGAAAAAAGAAGGCAAGAAAAGAAAAGAACAAAAAGACAAATACAAAGCTTGAATAAGTTGAAGGGTTGATGGATTCAAAAAGAGGTAATGATCCCTAGCATGAGCAATTAAAAAGAGAGAACGAGAATGAAATAAACAAGAACAGAGTGATGTTAAGTCTCTCTAGTCCCCAATAAAAAGGAAATGCCTCTAAGGATTGGTAATTGTGAGCCGAGAAATAAAAATATGGAGTGCTTAAGGAAAGGTGTAACCACTTACCTATATGGTATCCTACCCTAATCCAAAAGCCTTCCTTATAACCCGAAAGAAGTCCTACTTGATTTTGAACCAAGTGAGCTTACATTAGTGGCGATCTACATGAGGGGCAAGCCTATGGTACTTGAAGCCGTACTTGTGACATTCTCTTATGAGAGATGAGTGGAAATTTCATGAATCTTAAGTTTGAGTGTTAATTTCTTAAATGAGCTTGGCAAATGAAAAGTAGGAGTGGAAGAGTTTGGAGTCCACCATGACCTATATGATAGAACAAGAGTCCTAAGTCAATTCTTGAAGCTCTAATGTCATATTAGAACTATGTATGCATGAATATTTGACTTGTCACCTTGTTGATAATATATGAGTAGTTGATAAGTGGGGATTTTGACTACTTATTAGCACATTTTTGGTTTTATTTTAGTCTGAAAGTATTGATTTACGTTCCCCAAACTAATGAAATTGTGCAAATTGCAGAAATGTTGGAAGTTTGGTATACCATGATGAAATCCGACTCAAAAAGGAGTGTTCCAAAACACAAGGCATTAAAGGGCGCAGAGGCAAAGAAATGCGGTCCGCAGAAGATGCGACTACAGAATTCCATATGCGACTGCAAACCAAGAAACAGAACCCAACAGGATTTTGACTAATGTGCGGCCGCAGAACAGGGCTTTCACTAACAAATAATTCAAAGTTCAGAGAATAAGCAAAAAGACCAAGTCCTGATGCCTTGCTAAAGTGCGGACCGCAGAAGAATAGTGAGGCCATAAAAGTTGCTTCGCAGCCGCAATCCAGATATGTGCGGCTGCAAAACCCACTCTCCTGTCAGCTGAAGAAATTTGCGGAGCACACATGGAATTGTGCGACCGCAGAACCTCCCAAGTGACATTTTTTATAGCAATTTTTGGCCCACTATAAATAGACAAGTTCCACAATTTTAGGTCAAGTTTTGAAGAAAAAAGTTGTTGTAGCTGTTACCTTTTTCCATTTTAGGAAATTTATGATTATTTTAGTATTTAAACATTATACTTCATCGATTTAACCTTTTATTATTGGTTTTATTTGTATTTCTTCTTTATTTTCTTCAATACCCACTATGGGTAGCTAGATTCTTGCTCTGGTTATGACCCAACCCTAGTATGTAAACCTTAAGGGTATTTAATTTAATGCTTATTTATGATTGAGTGTTGATTATTTAGCCTAGTTCATGCTTCAATTTTAGAATTAATGGTTGCAAACATTGATTCATGCATTTTTGACTTAGTCTCTACTTGAGAAAGAGAGACCTAGTCTAGGATAACTTGGCTAATAAGAAATTGGGTTAATTGAGAGTTCGATTAGACTAATTAAAGGGTTCAAACTAGAGATAGTAAGAACCCGACTTGAGCTCATATCAACTATTTTGTTTGATACCCATTTGGGCTTGAGAGAGCCAAATTGGGCAAAATCACTATTTGACCGAGAGGTATTGAGTGGGTAATGTAGAATTGAGAGCTATAATGCACCCCAATCAACAAAACAACTATTAACGTATTTAATAGAGTAATAGTATAAGTAGAAATCAAAATTCTTTGTGGAAGTGCAAATTTAGTTAATCCATTCGCTTTCTTCAAGTATATACTCCTAACACCCCTTATAACTCTCTGTGGATTCGACCCCGACTCATAGTTGGGTAATTTATATTGCACACGACCATATCATATCTCTTATTAAGGTGTGTTGTGGACGTCATCAATTTTTGGCGCCATTGTCGAGGAGTTAAAATGGTACAACGTTGGCGACAAACAATGATCTCGGAACCCGTTGAGGTACAACGTTAGCGCCATGTGTACGTCGAGGATGATCAAGTTGAGGAGGTACCTCTTGAACCTCAAGCCAACCGAAGAGGTTGTGTGCCTTAAGATAACGTACCCGCTCCACCCTCACTTCCTCCACGAGCGGCTTCACACTGGGTGTTACCCGATGAAGGATATGCTAGTGCAATAGCCCCTCCTATATTAGGGTGAGAAACTTCCAAATCACCAATGTGATGCTCACTTTGCTTGAGCAACGGGATTTCTTCACCGATGCTCCAACTCAAAATGTGTATAAACATTTGAGGGGGTTTGTGGATACTTGTTGGGGGAGAAAACAAGCAAATGTATCCGATGATGCATTGAGGCTAAGGCTTTTTCCCTTCTCTCTATGGGGGAAAGATTTAGATTGGTTGGAATGATTACCGAACCATTCCATTTATACTTGGGATGAGTTGGCGGAAATATTTATTGCTAAGTTATTCTCTCCCGGGCACATGGCTACACTTCGAGATGAGATTTAGGCATTCAAGCAAGATCTAAATGAACCACTACACGAAATATGGGAGCGATATAGAACTATGGTCAAGGAATGTCCCAACAACGATATGATGGAAAACGTGATTCAACAAACCTTCTATCGTGAGATTAACACAACCAACCAATGTGTAGTAAACCAACTTGCCGATGAGAACTTTATGATTATGCCTTATGCGAAGGCGTGTGAGATTTTGGTCAAGCCAATGCCGAATTGACTACAACCATGAATCAACTAGAAAAGGCTCAACTTCATCAAGTGCAAAATCCTAACCAAGTCAATACTATGGAATTAGCGAACATGATAGTGAACAAGAGAAGTACCAAGGATCCACAAGTGCAAAATCGAGTGGAGAACTATGTGCAAGAAAATAGTGGATTTGAGCAAGATGATTCCTATAATGAACAAGGAGAGGAAGTGCAATATATGAACAATTTTCAAGGGCAAAGAAACAACTTTCAAGGACCAAACCAACAACAATGGCGACCTCAAAACAATCAAGGCAATTTGAGTTCTAATAATTAAGGAAATTGGAGTGATAGCAATAATCAAGGGAATTGGTATAACAGCAATAATCAAGGAAATTAGAGTGGAAATAATTAAGGAAATTTAGGGGGGGGGGGGTAGAATGAAAACGAATGAAATAACAATCAAGGCAACCGGGGGTCGGGTTTTTAAAGGCCCCCGATGTATCAACAACCGAGCAACCCGCCTCCTTATACTTCCCATGGTTCAATTTCTTCAAATAATGAGATGGGGCGTATTGAAAATATGTTCAAGAAAATAATAGAAAAGAATGTTGATTCGGATGCCCAACTTGCCTCACACAACACATCAATCCGCAACTTTGAAATTCAAATAAGGCAAATCTCTCAAGCTCAAAATTCTCGTTCTAAGGGGGCACTACCAAGTGACACGGTAGTAAACCCAAAGGGTGGAAACAACACGGGACATGACATGGACGTTACCTCAATAAGTGAAAAAGGTGGGAATGCACCTGTCACGGCCCAAATCGAAGGGCCATGACTAGTGCCCGAGTCCTTCCTGTCGAACACCCCTAAGCATGCGTTTAAGATATAAACATGAATTAAGGGTAGGTCATAGACAATATCTGTCAATAAACTGTTGAATTACATGAATAACAAATGTGAGGAAAACATGTCCAAAATACATATATTCATATACATGCAGAATACAGTAGGGCGAGCCGGCAAGACTACTATAGACAACTACATACCCAAGACTGGAAGCCGACAAGGCCACATACTATCCAACTATACATAACTGCCAACAGACCTCTAATAGAGTGTACAACTGTACAAGGACGGGACTGGGCCCCGTCATACCCATATATATATATACAAACACATCATACCAAAACTCAAAGCAGGTTTGGATCAAATGGAGCATACCAACTCTCGCTGAGTCCTAAGAAGGGGGACCGTCAGCCTGTCTACCTGTACCTGCGGGCATGAAATGCAGGCCCCAGGAAATAGGGGCATCAGTACGAATAATGTACTGAGTATATAAGGCATGAAAATCATTACATAAAAGATATAAAAGAAACGTGGAGTAAAGAATACCACCTGTAAGTCTAAACAACTTTGTGAATCCTGAAACATTTATAATATCATGTACGAGCTTATAAATGTCGTATCATGCATAGGTATAGGTGTACATAACATCATCAAGCCTCTGAGATCATCCCATCATATCATCTCGGCCTCTGTGGGCGAAATCATCAACGTATACCAACTGATCAGGTGGTGGTGCGTATATAACGTTGTAACCTTTTCCCATATCCTATATACATATAATATATGTGTATATAACGCCATATGGTCATGGGTCAATGTACATGCATAAATTAGTGAAATGCATAAGATGTAAGTTAAAAAGAGTTCTCGGAATGTCATAAGATCAATATATCTTTAGATAAACTTTATCAACTACGTATTTTGCTGACACCCATGAACAGAAGATGTAATAATAAGACACATGAGAATCAAGAACATAGGCACCCCTAATGCTTATATGAATAGAGGTATTTATGAAAGTTGTGCATTTGCTCGTTTTGTGTGTATCGTATGAATCATGCCAAAAGGAAAGAAGGGATAGCCTTAACATCCCTGAGCCGATTCTCTTGGCAATCCCTCTAACACACGACAATCGCAACAAAACATGTGATAACAAGATTGAAGTAGGGAAAAATTCGTATGATATTCTTGAGAAAGGTTATACCGGGCTCCCTTAGAATTACAAATCTCATTGCTATTACGCTATGTAGTCTCGTATGAAATTTTGCTGAAGGTTTTTTTCCATTACTTTGTAGAGATACAAGCATCTCCCTTAAGCGAATTAGAGAGGTCTTTGGTTGTGGGTCCCACTTGATAAGAATTCCTTTGCCAAACTCCCCTAAATGTGACACCTAGCTACCTAAGCCAATGAGTTATTGTTTGGTTTTTATCAAATAACTCCTTGCTTCCACGCTGGGGGGTGATGTTCCCACCCAATACTTATCCCCCCAATTTCCAATTGATTTATTAATTTCCCACTTAAGTCAATAATTAACCTATTACCAACATAATTAGGTAATATCTTAATTTACTTAAAATACTAATTACTTTTAACATACTTTATACACCTTATTATCATGGTCATGTGGTACCTTGTATGGCACTAGTCCATAAATACAGGGTATTATAGCTTGGACCGTGTTTTATCCCAAATTGACGACCTACCAACTAAACTCATCTTCTTTGATTTATTTACCCTATAGCATTCACGACACTTACTTATCGCCTGTTATAAATAGCATAAATGCTTATAATCTTAAAATTAATCTCATTCCCGAGTCTACGTTGATTAACTTACGAGAAAACTTTAACGTACAAAATGCGGGATGTAACATCATTCCCCCCTTAGAAACATCCATCTTCGAATGTTTAACTCCCCAGGATCTATATAAATTTTGACAGAGTCGCCTTTGTAACAGTACTACTATCAACCCTTCCTGTAGAAAACTCAATAATTCTATGCCACATATTGCAATAATCATCAACCACGACAATGGTCTCAAACGACCAATGAAAATAATTAACACAAGAATCCATACTCGTACCTTAAGGTTGTGTTGTCTCAGTTGGATCCTTCTCTAGAAGAGCAAACAATTGAGGATATTTAGACTTCATGTCTTCTTCAGCTTCCCAAGTCATTTCTTCCACATTATTGTTTCTCCAGAGTGCTTTCACCGAAACTACGTCTTTAGTCCTCAATCTCTGAACATGTCTATCTGGTATAGCAATAGAAGCTTCCTCATATGAGAACTGCTCTGTGACCTGAACATCATCAAATGACACGATTCTAGAAGGATCTCCGATACATATACGGAGCATAGACACATGAAAGATTGGATGTACAGACTCCAACTTAGAAGGCAAGTCTAACTCATATGCTACCTGGCCTACCTTGCGTATGATATTATATGGTCCAATGTACCGATGGCTAAGTTTTCCTTTATTACCGAATCTCATAACGCCTTTCATCGGTGATACCTTTAGGAATACCTAGTTGCCAACCTGAAACTCTAAGTCTCATTTTCGATTATCCGCATAAGACTTCTGACGGCTTTGAGCTGCTAATAGCCTTTCCTGTATAAGCTTAATATTCTCGATTGCCCATTGTACCAACTCTAGTCCTACTAACTTAGTTTCCCCAATATCGAACCATCCTATAGGCGACCTACACTTCTGTCCATAAAAAGCTTCGTATGGAGCCATCTGAATACTGGAATGATAGTTATTATTATACGCAAACTCAATAAGCGAAAGATGATCATCCCATCTACCATTAAGGTCTATCACACAAGTCCGTAACATATCCTCCAGTGGATGAATAGTATGCTCAGCCTGTCCGTCTGTTTGGGGATGAAATGTTGTACTAAGACTTACCTGAGTCCCCAATTCTTTTTGAAAGGACCTCCAAAAATTAGCTGTAAACTGAGCACCTCTATTCGAGATAATAGATATAGGGACACCATGAAGTCGTACTATTTCCTTAATATAAAGCCTTGCATAATCCTCTGCGGAATATATAGTCCTATCGGGTAGAAAATGGGCTGATTTTGTAAGTCTATCAACAATCACCCATATAAAATTGAACTTACGCTGGGTACGAGGTAAACCTATGATGAAATCCATTTGATTACTTCCCACTTCCAAGTCGAAATTTCTATAGTCTGCAACAATCCACTGAGTTTTTGATGCTCAATCTTAACCTGCTGATAGTTAGGGAACTGAGCAACAAACTCCGCTATATCCTTTTTCATTCCGTTCCACCAATATATTTCCCTGATATCATGATACATCTTTGTTGCTCCTGAATGGATAGAATGACGAGAATAGTGAGTTTCTTCCATAACTTGCCGACGCAGCCCTACAACATTAGGGACACATAATCATCCTCGATATCTGAGGACCCTATCTCCTGTAATCTCAAATGGTGTCTTCTCCTTCTAAGGGGTTGTATCCCTATAATGAGCTAACACATGATCCTCGTACTGGCATTCCTTCACTTCAGTTACTAAAGAGGATATTGTCGTATCCTAAACAGTAATTCTAGTATCACATGAGTCCAGTAATCGAACTCTAAGACTAGCTAGCTGATAAATCTCATGGGCAATTCCACTCTTCCCTGGCTGTAAATATGACAGGCTACCCATAGATCTACGGTTGAGGGCGTCGGCTACTACATTCACCTTCCCCAGATGGTATAAAATATCAACGTCATAGTCTTTCAGTAGCTCCAACCATCTCCTTTGACATAAATTCAATTCCTTTTTCTTCAAGATATACTGAAGGCTTTTATGATCCGTATAGATATCAACATGAATGCCATACAAATAGTGCCTCCACATCTTTAGTGCATGAATCACCGTGACTAACTCTAAATCATGGGTTGGGTAATTATTCTCGTGCTTTCTTACTTGTCTAGAAGAATAAGCTACAACCTTACCATGCTGCATCAGTACACAACCCAATCCAACGCCCGAATCATCACAATAGATAGCATAAACATTGGTTCCCTCTGGAGTGTTAGAACTGGTGATGAAGTTAATTTGTCCTTCAATGCCTGGAAACTCTGTTTGCAAGCATCAATCCACTTAAACATAGCTCCCTTCTGAGTCAATTTGTCAATGGCGCTGAAAGAGAAGAAAATCCCTCTACAAATCTCCTGTAATAACCTGTCAAACCGAGAAAGCTACGAACCTCCGTTGGTGTCGTGGGTCTAGGACAAGTCTTTACTGCCTCAATCTTTTGTTTATCAACCCAGATACATTCACCCAAAATAATGTGCCTAAGGAAAGCTACATAATTCAACCAGAATTCACATTTAGAGAATTTTGCATACAACTTCCCTTTTTGTAAAACTCTGAGCACAATACGCAAATGATCTGCATGCCCAGTCTCTAAATGTGAATTCTGGTTGTGTGTCAACCCAGATACATTCACCCAAAATAATGTGCCCAAGGAAAGCTACATAATTCAACCAGAATTCACATTTAGAGAATTTTGCATACAACTTCCCTTTTTGTAAAACTCTGAGCACAATACACAAATGATCTGCATGCCCAGTCTATATATCATCGATAAATACAATCACGAATAGATCTAGAAAAGGTATGAACACACGGTTCATCAAATCCATGAATACTGCAGGGGCATTGGTCAAACCGAATGACATAACACGAAACTCAAAGTGTTTGTATATGGTCCTGAACGCTGTCTTCGAAATATCTTTCTCCTTAACCCTTACCTGATAGTACCCGGACCTTAAGTCTATCTTCGAGAAACATTTGGCACCTTGCAACTAATTAAATAAATCATCAATCATCGGGAGTGGGTACTTATTCTTGATCGTCACCTTATTCAACTGTCTATAGTCAATACACATCCACAAGGAACCATCTTTCTTCCTCACAAATAACACAGGTGCTCCCCACGGTGATGTACTAGGTCTGATAAACCATTTTTCAAGCAAGTCCCTTAGTTATTACTTCAACTCTCTCAGCTCTTAAGGTGCCATTCTATAGGGAGGAATAGATATTGGCTGAGTATATGGTAATAGGTCAATAGAAAACTCAATTTCTCGCTCTGGCAGAAGACCCAGAAGCTCATCAGGAAATTCGTTAACCACATGGATAGATTGAATGGTTGGTGACTATACTTTCACATCCTGAACCCAAACTAAGTGATAAATATAGCCCTTTCTGATCATCTTCCTTGCCTTGAGATAGAAAATAAATCTGCCTCTCGGCAATGCCGTATGTCCATTCCAAAACAGGATCCCTTGGAAATTGGAATCAGACCATATTTGATCTATAATCAATGTTGGCATAACAAGAAGCCAACCAATCCATACCCATTATAACATCAAATTCTACCATATCTAACTCGATTAGGTCTGCTACTGTAGATCGACTATGAACTACTACTATACAACCTCTATATACCTGCCTAACTATCACTGGATCCCCAACAGGTGTGGACACCTCAAAAGGTTTAACCAACTCAGGTTTTATTCCAAACTTACTAGCAACCAACAGAGTAACATATGATAAGGTGGAACTTGGGTCAATCAGTGCATATATATCATATGAGGAGACTGATAATATACCTGTAACAACATAAGGTGATGATTCCTGATCCTGTCGTCCTGCTAATGCATATATGCGGTTCTGAGGACCACTCAAGCTAAATGCTCTACCTTTGCCTCTACCACAGCCGATTGGTGCTTGTGAACCTTGCCTAGGGGGCCGTACTGATGTTGATGAACCAACTACAGATCCTGCTGGCTGAAATATACTTGCACCACCTCTCATCGGACAATCTCTCATAACGTGACCTGGATAACCACAAGTACAACAAACACCCAACCCCATACAGCATTGCCTGGCATGATGCTTACCATACTGAGCACATCGTGGCAAGGGAGGCCTCGTCTGACTTGACTCGCCCCAATACTGAGAACTTGAGGCCTTGGAATTTGGACTGGGCCCTGAATATGTGGAATAATCAAATCTCTTACCGGCAAACTGAGGGAGTGCGCTAGCCGATGGGTGGGTTGGATACCTCGGGTATTATTGTCTCTGACCAACTCAAAAATCACCAGAAGGGCCTGAAGTTCTCACTCTCTTACTGTGACCCCTATCATGCTCACGATCGGCCCTCTGCTTCTTCTTATGCTCCTCTACACCCTGAGCGTATGCATGAATATGAGAAATATCTATGCCTGGTTGAAGTTAGACCGGCATACAATCGTTAAGCAAGTGTGGCTCCAACCCCATCAGGAACCGGTGAACCCGATCCTCCATCTTAGATACAATAGTGGGAGCATACCTGGCCAACAAATCAAACTAAACACTGTACTCTCGAATGCTCATGTTACCCTGCCAAAGGGTCAAGAACCTATCAACTCTGGCCCTTCTAAGCTCTAGTGGCAGATAATGATGAATAAAAGCCTCTGTAAACTCTTGCTATGCCGCTGGAGGGGCATCCTCACCGCTGGACAACTCCCAAGACTCGTACCAATTAACTGCAACATCTTGAAGTCTATAGGAAGCTAGCTCAACTGACTCAGTCACAGTGGCCTTCATTACCCTCAAAGTCCTCTGCATCCTATCGATAAATACCTGAGGGTCCTCGTTTGGATCTGCTCCAGTGAATATCGAGGGTCTAAATTAATGAAATCATGAACCCACGCACTGATGGCCCTATCTGCATGACCAATACCTACTTCCTGGCACCAAGCTTGTGAATCTACTAATCAAGTTAATAGCTGAATAGCCTTTCTCATCTCCTGACCCGGTGCACCTGGCTGAGGAGCTAGATATACAGGGGCAGGCGCTGGAGCTGGTGTCCCTCGGAGCTCCTCTAGAGAGGGTAGGGTATGTGAAGTCTGAGATGGAATCTCACTTTGAGACTCTCACCGAGCCCTGGTAACTCGTGGTGCTCGACTAGTAGTCTCATCAGCCATAAACTTTCCCTTCTGGGTGTCTGTAGCTTTCTTAGGCATCGCTGAAAATATAACACATCGTTAAGAAAATGAATCCTCATATCGCATGATTTAAGATAAGAAGAGAGGATAACATCCTATATGTCATGCAGCCTCCTATTTATAAGTGTGGTGCACAAAACACCCATAAACAAGACTCTACTAGATACGATATGTAGACAACCCTAGGATAGAACTGCTCAGATACCACTTTTGTCATGACCCAAACCGAAGTGCCATGACGAGTACCTGAGTCCTACCCGTCGAACACCCCTAAACATGCATTTAAGATATAAACATGAATTAATGGTAGGTCATAGATAATATCTGTCAATAAACTGCTAAATTACGTGAATAACATACGTGAGGAAAACATGTCCAAAAGACATATATACATATACATACTGAATACAATAGGGCGAGCTGGCAAGGCTACTATAGACAACTACATACCCAAGACTGGAAGCCGACAAGGCCACATACTATCCAACTATACATAACTATCTACAGACCTATAATAGAGTGTACAGCTATATAAGGATAGGAATGGGCCCTGTCATACCCATATATGTATACAAACACATCATACCAAAACTCAAAGCAGCTCCGGATCAAATGGAGCACACCAACTCTCGCTGATCAATGATCCTAAGAAGGGGGACCGTCAGCATGTCTACCTACACCTGCGGGCATTAAACGCATGCCCCGAGAAATAGGGGCATCAGTACGAATAACGTACTGAGTATGTAAGGCATGAAAATTAGTACATAAAAAACATAAAAGAAACGTGGAGTAAAGAATACCACATGTAAGTCTAAACAACTTTGTGAATCCTGAAACATTTATAATATCATGCACGTGCATATAAATGTCGTATCATGCATAGGTATAGGTGTACATAACATCATCAAGCCTCCGAGGGCATCCCACCATATCATCTCGGCCTCTGTGGGCGAAATCATCAACGTATACCAACTGATCAGGTGGTGGTGCGTATATAACGCCGTAACCTTTTTCCATATCCCATATACATATAATATATATATATATATATATATATATATATATATAATGCCATCTAGTCATGGGCCAATGTACATGTATAAATGAATGAAATGCATAAGTAGTAAGTTAATGAGATTTCTCGGAATGTCATACGATCAATATGACTTCGGATAAACTTTATCAACTACGTATTTGTCTGAGACCCATGAATTGAAGATGTAATAATAAGACACATGGGGAATCAAGAACATAGGTACCCCTAGTTCTTCTATGAATAGAGGTATTTATGAAAGATGTGCGTTTTCTCGTTTTGTTTATATCGTATGAATCATGCCAAAAGGAAAGAAGGGATAGCCTTAACATACCTGAGCCGATTCTCTTGACAATCCCTCTAACACACAACAATCGCGACAAAACACGTGACGGCAAGATCGAAGTAGGAAAAAATCCGTATGATATTCTTGAGAAAGATTATACCGGGCTCCCTTAGAATTACAAATCTCGTTGCTATTATGTTATGTAGTCTCGTATGAAATTTTTCTGAAGCTTTTTTTCCAATTACTTTGTAGAGATACAAGCATCTCCCTTAAGTGAATTAGAGAGGTTTTTAGTGGTGGGTCCCACTTGATAAGAATGCCTTTGCCAACCTCCCCTAAATGTGACACCTAGATACCTAAGCCAAGGAGTCATTGTTTGGTTTTTATCAAATAACCCCTTGCTGCCACGTTGGGGGGTGATGTTCCCACCCAATAATTATCCCCCCAATTTCCAATTGATTTGTTAATTTCTCACTTAAATCAATAATTAATCCATTACCAACATAATTAGGTAACATCTTAATTTACTTAAAATACTAATCACTTTTAACATACTTTGTACACCTTATTATCATGGTCATGTGGTACCTTGTATATCACTAGTCCATAAATACGGGGTATTATAGCTTGGACCGTATTTTATCCCAAATTGACTACCTTCAACTAAACTCATCTTCTTTGAATTATTTACCCTCTAACCTTCACGACACTTACTTATCTCCTATTATAAATAGCATAAATTCTTTTAACCTCAAAAATAATCTCATTCCCAAGTCTACGTCGATTAACTTATGACGAAACTTTAACGTACGAAATGCGGGATGTAACAACACCCACCTCAAGTCAAAGGCAACTTGTTGATGATGATCAAGTGGTGCAAAAAGAAGAAATCTCGAACAATGTGGTGCAACCTAATGATGAAGTTCGGATTGATATTGATGATAGTGTGGAAGAGACTCAAGAGGAGGTGAACCCGTCTAGGGAACACATTATTGACATACCAGAGCCGGTAGTGCAAAAGGCTAAGGCACCATTGCCTAAGCCTCCACCTCCATACCTTCAAAGACTTGGCAAGCAAAATGGTGAGAATCAATTCAAGAAGTTCATTCAAATGATGAAGAGTCTCTCAATCATGTGACATTAGTTGAAGCTTTGGAACAAATACCCGGTTATGCAAAGTTTATAAAGGATCTTGTGACAAAGAAGCGGTAAATAAATTTTGAAACCATCAAAGTCACTCATTAAGTGAGTGAGGTTGTGCATTCAATGGTTCCTAAGTTGGAGAATTCCGGTGCTTTCACGATTCCTTGTACAATTGAAAGTGCCGAGTTTGCTAAAGCTCTTTGTGATCTTGGGACAAGTATCAATTTGATGCCCTATTAGGTTTTCAAGACTTTGGGAATAGGGCAACCAAGACCCACCTCTATGAGATTGCAAATAGCCGATGGTACCATGAAGAGGCCTTTGGGTGTGTTTGAAGATATCTTGGTTCGTGTTGATAAATTCATTCGTCCGACGGATTTTGTCATCCTAGATTGTGACGTTGATTATGAAGTCCGATTATTCTTGAGAGACCTTTCCTTGCTACGGGGAAGGCTCTTTGTGATATTGAAGCCGGAGAACTTACCTTTCGGGTTGGTGATGAAAAGGTGGTATTCCATGTGTGTAAGTCCATGCAGCAACCAAATAACAATGAGGTGTGCTCTTTTGTGGACTTGGTGACCGATGTTATTGTTGATAAAACAAGTTCTACAATTATTGTTGTTGATATATTGGAGGCCGTCTTTCTCAACTTTGATGATGACGGAATTGGTGGCTTCATGGAATGTGTGAACTCTTTTCAAGGAATGGTGTCGTACAATTATGCACCCCGAAAATTATCCTTGGATCTTGAAAATAGGACAACTCATCCTACAAAGCCTTCTATTGAAGAGCCTCTTACCTTGGAGTTGAATCCATTACCTCCACATATTCGGTATAAATTTCTTGGTCCTTGATATACTTTACCGGTTATTCTTTCCTCTTGTTTGACTAACGTGCAGGTAGATTCCACTTTGGCGGTGCAATAAAAGAGAAAGAAGGCTATTGGATGGACCTTGGTGGATATTCAGGGGATAAGCCTCGCATTTTGCATGCATAAGATCAATTTAGAGGATGGTGCCAAACCATCTATTGAACATCAAAGGAGACTCAATGAGTCTATGCAAGAAGTTATCAAAAAGGATATCATCAAGGGGTTGGATGCCGGTATGGTCTACCCCATATCCGATAGTTCGTGGACTTCTCCAGTTCAATGTGTCCCAAAGAAGGGGGGCATGCGGTGGTCACCAATGACAGGAATGAGTTTATTTCTACAAAAATGGTGACCAGTTGGAATGTGTGTATGGACTATCGCAAGCTCAACAAAGTCACAAGGAAGGATCACTTTCCACTTCCTTTATTAGATCAAATGCTCGATAGATTGGCCGCCCGTGCTTTCTATTGCTTTATTGATGGGGATTTGGGCTACAACTAAATTCTTATTGCTCCGGAAGATCAAGAGAAAATAACCTTTACATGTCCCTATGCCACTTTCGCAGTCAAGCGGATGGCATTTGGTTTGTATAATGCACCGGCGACTTTTCAAAGATGTATGATGGCTATTTTCATGGATATGGTAGAGGACTACCTTGAGGTTTTCATGGATGACTTCCTAGTGGTTGGAGATTCTTTTGGTGATTGTCTTGAAAATTTGGATAAAGTGTTGGCTAGATGTGAAGAAACAAATTTGGTGCTCCATTAGGAGAAATGTTATTTCATGGTCGAGGAAGGCATTGTCCTTGGCTACAAAATCTCAAAGAATGGAATTAAAGTTGATAAGGCAAAGATTGAGGTGATTTCTAAACTTCCACCTTCAACTTCGGTGAAGGGAGTGTGGCATCTCTTAGGCCACATAGGGTTTTACCGGCCATAGCTCCCACCACAACTCTGAGGCCAGTGCCCATGCCCACAGCCCTACTATCTGCGCTGCAAGTCTCAACAGCTGGATCCAAACAAATACTACAAAGTTGTCTGACTTGTCTAGTACTGTTACAACGCAGTCCACTTCTCAGGCACCTGAGGCTCCTTCTACCATTGATGAGACACTAAAGAAGATTTTGGAGAACCAGAAGACAATCATGGGCACTTTGGTACAACATGGGTCGGTGATTGAAGAGATGGGCAAGGAAATAAGGAAGATGAGCAAGTCCTAGGCCAGCAAAAAGTCAGTGGATAAGCTCCGGAGAGAGGTGAGCAGAATTACTACTACCGGAGATCTTCCCTTTGACATGCTGATTGACCCGCACCTCTTTGTCCCAGATCCTTCAGCCTCATTTGCACTAGTAGCACCAGGTGGCCAGTATAAAGAGCCAGACCTTGCTGCCTACACTGCTGAGGTAGTGCATGAGATGTTCTCCAACCCAGCCACACCTAGAGTCGAGGATGATGAGATCCAGTTGGTTGATCCGGAGGGCATGACATTGTTGGGGACACAAAAATGTCCAATGAGCAATAGAGAGTTTTCTTCACCCTTCCCTCCTTTACTCTTATTTTGCTAAGCATTGGGGAAAAGGCTTATTTTTATTTTGGGGGGGGGGAGGGGGAGTTTATTTGACACATTTGGTACACTTTGATTTGGTACACTTTGATACACTTGGCCTGTAATAATTTGATGATACTTTTTATTTTTCGTACTTGTATTTAACTATCTCCTCTCTTTCTTACTATGTATATTCTTTCTATCTTTAGTAGTTTTGCTCATTAACTTCTTTATCTTTATTTTTGTTTATTAGCTTCTTTATCTTTTCCATATTAGTTCTTATTTTGTTAAGTAGTTTTTTTTTTATGTTTTAGTAGGTAATAAGTCTTTGGTTTTCTTAACGTCACGGTTCTTTCCAAAGGTAGTTCTTGTGTGAACTGGGTGACTTGTCCCAATGATGGATGGCATGACAACCTTCTTAAAGGATTGAGTCAGTTTTTGTGTTTAAGTAATAATAGTAGTAGTAATGAATAAAAAGACCTAATTAAGTCATGCTCGAAGAGTCAACCATGCTTTAATTGGCACCAACACACTTAACTAGGTGCTTATGGTTAGAGACAATGTTTTTTTAAAAGGAATAGCTCTAGTTAGTGATTTTGTGACTCTTGAGTTGACTTTGGTAATCATCGAGTGGTTTAATTGGACAATAATGATCTTTAAACTTGAATGTGTTCGTTGTAGGCTCTCGACTCTATCCTCTTTTACAATCTAATTGTGTGAGGGGTGAGATGAATTGTTGCTAGTCCAAGTATCCATGCGGAGGGTCTAGAACTTGCCCCGAATGTGTTTCAAGGCAAAATCCTAAGTTTTGCTTGGTTTGAGAAGTGATTGTAGGCTTTCCTTTGCCCGTTTAAGCCCTCTATTGCCAACCAATGTCATTATCCCTAGTCAAACCCTTTGAGCCTCTAGCCTTTCTCATTTGATAACCATGTTACAAGCCTTTACCCGATTTGTCATGACCCTCTCTTGGCACCCGGACTTTCCTTAACACTCTTGTGAAACAAATGGCTTAAAACGTAAGTTTGGGGGAGAGGTGAGGAATTTCAAAAACGGTATCAAGGCATAAAAAAAAAAGAAATGATCTCTATGAAAAGAGAAGGCAAGAAAAGAAAAGAATAAAAAGAAAAATGAACAACATGAATAAGTGGAAGGGTTGATGGATTCAAAAAGAGGTAATGATCCCAAACATTGAGATATCAAAAAGGGAGAAAAAATAATGAAATGATCAAGAAAGAGTGATATAAGTCTCTCTAGTCTCCCAATAAAAAGAAGGTGCCTCTAAGAATTGGCAATTGTGAGACAAGAAATGAAAGTGTAGAATGATTAAGAAAAGGTGTAACCACTTACCCATATGATATCCTACTATAACCCAAAAGCCTTCATTATATCCCGAAAGAAGTCCTACTTGATGTCAAACCAAGTGAGCTTACATTAGTGGCGATCTACATGAGGGGCAAGCCTATAATACTTGAAGCCGTACTTGTGACATTCTCTTGTGAGAAATGAGTGAACCTTTCATGAATCTTCGGATTGAGAGCTAACTTTTTAAGTGAGCTTGGCAAATGGAAAGTAGAGGAGGAAGAGTTTGGAGTCCACCATGGCCTACATGATAGAACAAGAGTCCTTGATGAGTATAGTCAATTCTTGAAGCTCAAATGTCACATTAGAACTATATGTGCATGAATATTTAACTTGTCGCCTTGTTGATAATACATGAGTAGTGTGGGTAATTGTTGGTCCCAACTGATGTGTTAATGGCTCACCTTTGACTCATTGAAATGACCCTTAACTTTAGGAGGTGGAAACTGATGTATTTGCTTGAGGACAAGCAAAGACTTAAGTTTGGGGGAGTTGATAAGTGGGGATTTTGACTACTTATTAGCACCTTTTTGCTTTTGTTTGAGTCAGAAAGTATTGATTTACATTTCCGAAACTAATGAAATTATGAAAATTGCAGGAATGTTGGAAGTTTGGTCTACCATGATGAAATCCGACTCAAAAAGGAGTGTTCCGAAGCGCACGACATTAAAGGGTGTAGAGGCAAAGAAGTGCGGTCCGCAAAAGGATTTCTGCGGTCGCAGAAGAAATTGCGGACCGCAGAATTCCATATGCGGCCACAAACCAAGAAACAGAACCAAACAGGATTTTGAACAATGTGCAGACCGCACAAGAATTGTGCGGCCGCAGATGTTTCTTCGCAGCTGCAATCCAGATATGTGCGGATGTAAAACCCACTCTCCTGCCAGCTGAAGAAATATGTGGATGACACTTTGAATTGTACGGCCGCAGAACCTCCCGAGGGGCATTTTTGTCAGCGATTTTTGGCCCACTATAAATAAACGAGTTTCACAATTTTAGGTCAAGTTTTGAAGAAAAAAGTTGTTGTAGCCATTACCTTTTGCCATTTTAGGAAGTTTTTGATTATTTTAGTATTTAAAAATTATACTTCATCAATTTAATCTTTGATTATGGGTTTATTTTCCATTCTTGTTTATTTTCTTCAATATCCACTATGGGTAGCTAGATGTTTACTAGGGTTGTGACTCAACCCTAGTGTGTAAACCTTATGGTTATTTAATTTAATGCTTGTTTATGATTGGATGTTGATTATTTAGCCTAGTTCATACTTCAATTTTAGAATTAATGGTTGCAAATATTGATTCATGCCTTTTTGACTTAGTCTCTACTTGAGAAAGAGAGACCTAATTTAGGATAACTTGAATAACAAGGAATTGGGTTAATTAAGCGTTCAGTTAGCCTAATTAAAGGGTTCAAACTAAAGCTGTCTAGTGGGACAGGAGGGGACGGGACATGACATGATAAAACGGGACGGGATAAACGGGACGAAACGGTATGCCCATCCCATCCCGCTAACAAATAGAACGGGACGGAACGGAACGGGACGAGATGGGACGGTTTCGCGGGCCATACGTGGGCCGTTTTAAAAAAAATTATTTAAGCATTAAGTTTGGCAACGGCTAATTTTTTGACAATGACTAAGTTTTTAAAGTTTGCAACGGCTAGAATTTTGACTTATTTAATAAACTTAAAAGTTAAAACTTAATAAATTATAAGAAAATTAGGAAACTAAGTAAAGAATTATAAAATATTAAAATAAAAGACTTATAATGAAATATTCTAGTAGTTATAATAGAGTTATAGTTTATTTAATATAATTTTAAGCCATTAAGTAAATACGTAAGAGTGTAAGACAATTCATAAAAATAATTCAACGCTTAGAGCCTTTTATTTTATTAAAAGAACTTTCAAATCTCACATACAAATATAATTATTTTGAAGAGCACCTAATCTAAAGAGCCACCTTCTAGGAAGGGTTCTGTTTGAACTAGGCCTCTTAGTAACCAATTACAAATTATCATACTAATATTTGTAAGCTCTTATATAGCTTCGTTGTAACTTATCTATAATTTCTCTCGGATATTGTTCTGGATTTGGCAATGTTGATTGATGTTCCATGAGTTCCATGTCGTCATCGCTCCCAATGCTAAGTATCTCATTGTATTATTCTTCTCCTCCTCCTCCTCCTTCTTCTTCTTCTTCTTCTTCTTCTTCTTCTTCTTCTTCTTCTTCTTCCCTAGTGGTTAATTTTTCAAAATCAAAATTTCTTCTTTCTGAATTAATCCAATCTCAGAATAATACGGAAATCTCTAGGTTGTCTTCTGCTAATGATTGTCTATGATCTCTGATCTCTGATTTTATATCTTACCGAGATTGACTCTGAGTTGGAGCTTGTGTTGCGGGACTAGTGGGTGTTTTATCTAATTCTTCTTCCTCATTTTCTTCGTCAATAAAAATATCATTGTCAAATTATCTTTGTGAAGTTTCATGATCTAGTTGTTCTCTGAAATTAATATTATAACATGCGGGGGTTTGGAAAAATGAAGTTTCATCAACATGAGTCATTTCATCTATATGTTTTCTAATTCTAGGAGAAGGATTATGATTAGGACTCGGATTATGTTTACTACTACTATCACCTTTACTATTATTTTTATTACCTTTTTTAAATAGGCCAAATACATTTTTAGGTGCCATAATTTAAATACGAAATTAAATTTAAAAAGATAACACAAAAATTAAACACACAAATGAAATACGAAAATAGAACACGTAAAGTAAACACAAAAATTAAGCACTGAAATGATAAGCAAAAATTATAAATTAAAATTAAGAGATAGAACGAGTGCACCGTGATTAAATATTGAAACTGGACAAAATTGCCCAAAAAATTACTCCAAATACTTGACAAATTAATTTGAAGCCTGAAAGTTGCTCCAAAAATGTGCCAAAGTACTTGAAACTTAGTTGATCACTTGATTGTGAGAAAATTGAGAGAATAAAATAGATAGAATGTAAGAGATTTGAAGAGAATGATTGATTTTTATGGGAAAAAATAAAGAAGGATGGGGCATTTATAGTTTAAAAAAAAGGGCCAAAATATAATTTAATAAACTTAGGGGTTATATTAAAAAAATAATTTGGAGGGGGGGGGGGAGGGGGTGTTTGGGGGGAGAAAATATGGCCATTTTTGGCCATTGGGAATGGCAAAATTTGCAAATGAGGCCGTTGCCCAACGGCTATATTTCAAAAAAAAAATAAAACAATAAAGCGGGGCAGACGGGACGGGACGGGACGAAATGGTTATCCCGTCCCATCCCGTGTACCGTGAAAAATGGGCCCATCCCATTTAGAATTATGTGGGCCGGGCCGGGATACGGGTCGGGACTGGGACGGGACGGGACGGGACGGGATGGGATGGCCCGTCCCGTTGGACAGACAGAGTTCAAACTAGAGATAGTAAGAACCCGACTTGAGCTCATATCAACTATTTTGTTTGATACCCATTTGGGCTTGAGAAAGCCAAATTGGGTAAAATCACTCTTTGACCGAGAGGTATTGAGTGGGTAACGTATAGTTGAGAGATATAATACACCCCAATCAACAAAATAAGTATTAACGTATTTAACCTATTAGGCGAACACCTAGGTCATGGTCACATCCCTAAGCTTTTAAACTATTTGAAAAAACACGAAAAACATTCATTTCTAATTTATTTTCCTTAGCTCACAGTTGTTAGAGTAATAGTAGAAGTAGAAATCAAAACTTTGTGCGGAAGTGCAAATTTAGTCAATCCATTCGCTTTCTTTAATTATATACTCCTAACACCCCATATAACTCTCTGTGGATTCGACCCCGAATCATAGTTGGGTAATTTATATTGCATACGACCGTATCATATCTCTTATCGAAGTGTATTGTGGATGTCATTAGAAGTGTGAGTAATTGTTTGTCCCAACTGATGAGTGAATGGCTCACCATTGACTCGCTGAAACGATCTTAACTCTAACGAGGTGGGAACTAATTTATTTGCTTGAGAAAAAGCAAAGACTTAAGTTTGGGGGAGTTGATAAGTATTGATTTTGACTACTTATTAGCACAATTTTGCTTTTGTTTTAGTCTGAAAGTACTAATTTATGTTCCCGAAACTAATAAAAATGTGCAAATTGCAGTAATGTCGGTAGTTTGGGCTCCCATGATGAAATTCGGCTAAAAAAGGAGTGTTCCAAATTACAAGGCAAGAAGGGGCGCAAAACTTAAGAAGTGTGGTCCGTAGAAGAAAGTGCGGACCGCAAAATTCCATCTATGGCCGCAAGACAAGTGAAAGAGCCCAACAGAGTTCTAGCTAATGTGCGGCCGCGGAACAAGGTTTGCACTGACAAATGATTCAAGGTTCAGAGAGTGTGCAAATGACCAAGACCTGAGCCTGGCCTGAAATCTTTGCAGCCGCAGGCCAGAATTGTGCGGCAGCAGAATCCAAGACCTTGCTAGCTGAAGAAATATGCGGACCGCATATGGAATTGTGCGGCTGCAGAACCTCCCGAGAGGCATTTTTATCGGCGAATTTTGGGCCACTATAAATAGACGAGATTCACATTTTTAGGTCAAGTTTCGAAGTTTGAGCTGTTGTAGCCGTTATATTTTGCTATTTTAGGATGTTTGTGATTATTTTAGGTTTCAAACATCATATTTTATCATTTTAATCTTAGATTATGAGTTTAATTAGCATTTCTTCTTTGTTTTCTTCATTTCTCACTATGAGTAGATAGATTCTTACAAGGACCCAACCCTAGTGTGTAAACCTTATGGTTATTTAATTTAATGTTTGTTTATGATTGAGTGTTGATTATTTAGCTTAGTTTATGCTTCCATTTTAGAATTAATGGATGCAAATATTGATTCATGCCTTGTTGACTTAGTCTCTACTTGAGAAAGAGGGACCTAGTCTAGGATAACTTGGCTAACAAGGAATTGGGCTAATTGAGGATTTAATTAGCCTAATTAAAAGGTTCAAACTAGAGATAGTGAGAACCCGACTTGAGCTCATATAAACTATTTAGTTTGATACCCATTTAGGCTTGAGAAAACTAAATTGAGCAAAATCACTCTTTAATCGAGAGGTATTGAGTGGGTAACGTAGAGTTGAGAGCTATAATACGCCCCAATCAACAAAACAAGAGTTAACGTATTTAACCCATTATGCGAACACCTAGGTTACTGTCACATCCCTAGGCTATTTAACTATTTGAAAAAATACCAAAAATACGCATTCGCTTCTAGTTTCTTTTCTTTGCGTATAATTGCTAGGGTAAAATTAGAATTAGAAATCAAAACCTTTTGTTGGAAGCGCAATTTAGTTATTCCATTCGCTTTCGTCAAGTGTATACTTCTAACACCCATAGTAACTCCAACTGAAAATCGATCCTGACTCTTGTTGGGTACTATTCTTCCAACGACCGTTTTCACTCACTATTGAGTGCGGATTGGACGCGGATCACCAGAGAGAAACAGCGGAGGGATTTTACAATAATCATTAAATAGCAGTAAGAAAAATAACTACTAGAAACTATCACTGTTTCCGTAAGTGACAAAAATATAATTAGAATAAAGAATGCTGAATTGGGTGAATCATCTTATTGACAGGATCATTTTTATTTACTACAGTATTTATTATCGAATTACAATACATCGATCCACTAGCATGAACATTTTTATGCTAAGAATATATAGTAGTAATATTTTGTTGATAAGTGGCGATACGTGTTTGTTAAATTGTCATCTAAAAGCTTAATAATTAAATCGATGACACTTTTATTTGTTTATTTATTTAATGTGATACTGATTAATAAGATGCATTAATAGTTATTCCTCCATCAACACACATAATTTGGCCGGTGATGTATGAAGCACATGGGAAGCAAAGGAACGCAACCATAGCTGAGACTTCTTTTGGCTCTCCAACTCGCCCCCCAATTGGAGTCCGAATCGTTAATTTGTTGATATTTTCTTTGTGTACTGGATTTTGCTGCAAAGAAATAATGCGAGAGAAAGTTAATACAACGATTAATTTGAGACAAGACAAAATCTTTTAAGTGCTTAGTAGTTTTTGTTGATTGGTTTTTCCTTATGGCATTGTTTGAATAATTTACTATTGAAATAGATTTTTTTTTTATTCCGACGTATGTTTAATTTCATCTCAAAATGATAGTCACAGCTAGGTTCTTTTCCCAATCTAATCCCATAAACACCTACTCGTGCACGGGTATGTTTACACCAAATTAAGCAAGCTAACCGCAATTAAAAATTAAAATAAAATATTCAATTGTAGTTAAATATAATATATATACAAAAGCTAAGGACTAAATAGGTAAACTTACAGAAGCAACATCAATGAGAGAGGTTCTTATAATCCATGGTGCAACTGCATTAACTCGAATATTGTCCTTAGCCCATTCACATGCCAAACTCCTTGTTAATTGGTTCATTGCTCCTTAATATATAGCGAATGGTGAAAAGAGAAAAAGCAAGAATATAAGGCTGCTTCTTTGTCAAATACTAGTAGTACGTTTTAAGCTCAAAATTATTTAAACGAAGAACTTAAGTTATATATACTAATAGTGCTAAGTTTTTTTTTTTAACGCTATCAGAAGTTTAATATGTGATAGTAAATTATTTATCATAAAAATTTACTTGTAATTGTGTTATAAGTAACCTGATTATCATGTAAATATTCTTTTATACTGTCACTTAAAGTTAGAACAAAAGTTGACATGCTATGGTGGTCAGTGATCATCATTGTTCAATAACAACCCACTGGTTAGTGCACTAATTACCGTGTATAGTTTTTTTTCTCACAATCGGCTTAAAGTTATTTAGACCAAGAAACTGTCTATAGTAAAGCTAATTAAGTTGGTAATTTAGGAAATAAAGTAAATCAAATTCTTTAGTTGTTTAGAGTATACACAAATAGTGTATATAAGTTAAATTCAAAATTAAGATTATATAATAAATTAAAAATTAGCCTAAATAGCCGATCACTTAACTGATTAATCAATGAATGTCTAACAGTGTATGATCAATGTATAATTTATGCATATCGGTTAGGAAAAGTAAACTGTAAGTTCCATAGTGGATAAATATCTAATCGTGTATATCCAATATATAATCTATGTATATCGAGTTCCTTTATAGTATCTCGGGCTAGCTAACTAGTAACTACCTTTAGACGCAGAATAGATAGAACATAAGGGAAGAGAGACAAGGCCAGCGACAGAAGAGATGAAAACAATGCTTCCATTCCCTGAGGCCTGCAAGAAAGGATGTGCTAGCTGCGATAGGTGGTAAGAAGCCTCAAAATTTATGCCCATCATAGTGTTGTAATCTTCATGAGTGAACTCCGTTGTTAATTTAGCTATAGCTACACCAGCATTATTTATCTAACAAAAAAGAAAGTCAAGTTATATTACTATATATATGTCATGAAAATGAGCTAGCGTAAAATTATAAGCATGTACAAAAAAAAATTGTTTTCTTTTTATGATATTAACTGGTTCCACCACCAAGGTGTGTAACGGGACTGTTGCGATCTCTCCACCAATCGACAGAG
This sequence comes from Nicotiana tomentosiformis, assembly GCF_000390325.3. Classification (NCBI taxonomy): domain Eukaryota; kingdom Viridiplantae; phylum Streptophyta; class Magnoliopsida; order Solanales; family Solanaceae; genus Nicotiana; species Nicotiana tomentosiformis. The sequence continues at coordinate 109,300,309 of NC_090818.1, forward strand.
CTAATTAAGTTTAATGAATAGGGTTTAATTGTATTCCTTCGTCAAACAATTTTAATGTGTAAAATATAATTTTTTAAATCCCCTTGTCTCAAGGAAATTCTTAAGTGTAGTAATAAATGTGGTTCAAAATTGATTTAGGTCACAAGTTTAAATCCTGTAATGCTCCTTCATTATTTTATGAATCCTCTTGTTATAATTTCTAGCTCCACTACTAGATCTCCACCCTTCATTACTGAATTCTTGTGTTCGAGCCATGTGAATGGAGAATCTTTTAATAGGATGGAGTGTCTTACTGATCTGTTAGTAGACCTATCTAGCCCAAATTGATCGACCAATAGGCTTCGAATACAGAATCATTAAAACTAAAAGGAAAAAGAAGATCTTTGTGCAACATTTAACTTACAAGAATGTTAATTTTTCCATCAAAATAGTTGCTAACGGTGTCCATGAACTTTTCTCTTTGAGATCTTGATAGTAAGTCACACACAGATCCTTCCACTTTAAAACCCTTAGTTTTCCATTGTCGAAGACACTCATCAAGCTCCATCTGGTTACGTGAACACGTATAAACATTTGCTCCAAAACTTGCCAATTCTTCTACAATTGCATGCCTAATTAATGTGCAGTCAAAAACAACAAACAATTAATGATAAATTTACTATATGTAATTTATATATATTCTGTATCATGACTTATTATAGATCGATTAAGAGTAGTAAACTGAAAATCGAATCACCCTATCCCTCGAGTGCCTCCAGTGACAATAGCAGTAGTGCCTTGAAGACTCCATCTACCATCATCTGTCATTGCTGATTCTGAGCGGATCGATCCCACGTTAGCCCCAAGATGTTGGTCTCTAACTAGAAAAGTAAATATTTGAGCTTGAGAAACTCTTGGTATAATAGGTCCGTAAAATTCACTAGAATAAGCAGTATTATTGAACCAGACAAAACAAGAAGCAAAAATCAAAGACGGATATATAAAGCCTTAAACTATAAGATAAGTAAGCCTCTTCTACAAAGTTATGATAAAAGCTACTCTAGAATTTATAAGAAAACTATTGAGTTTAATTTCTTGTGTTTTCCGACAAATAAAGTGACCATGACCAATATTATACAAAATAGGAAGAAGCGACAAATCATGGTGGTCCTCGATTTCTCCACAGTTTTAGCCTCAGATATCTTCACTTTCTAAACCACGGATATACCGGCAAAAAATCAGAAATAACCTGATTTAAGACTTTTATTTAAAAATTAATTATAATTTCAAAGATAATTAGAATTTAGTTATTTTTTCATGTAAAAATAAAATTAAAAAAAATATTTTTAAAATTCAGAAAAATTATGAATTTTTTACATATGAGATTGCAGTATAGCATGCTGGAATTTTATAATTAGCTGAAGTTTCAATATAATATACTGAAAGTTAATACGTAGGAACTCCAATCCAACATATTATGTTGGAACTTTCCATATTTCAATTAGGATATTTTTGTCCAGATTTTATATCCGCAAAAAATAGTGACTATTTTTCAATAACTTTATAAAGGCTGACTATTTTTTAATTACCAATCCGAAAACTGGTAACCCCGTGCTATTTTGACGGCTATACTTACAGTGGACAGGGTCTATTGCGAAATTCATACTAATTCCGAATTGTTTTATCTTAATTTCTTTTCTCTATTCTAACTATGAAAACTTTTGAATATAAGCGAGGACAAGTGTGATTTGGTTAATGATTTTTTTTTTGTCTCTCTTTTTTTGGTCCAAAGTACAAGCAATATTGGCCGGCTAATTACTTGTTTCCATCGCATCCAGAGTCTTAGACAAGTGTTTTTGTTGTGGTGACCCTTGTTGGCGATAACAACAAAACCATTGTTTGGTCGTAATTGTTTATAATTTTTAAATAATTTTTTCTTTTAAAAATAAAATGACTTCAATTAATTCCCAATACTGCAAAGACTTTTACCAATCCCTTAACGTTTAAATACTATTACTTCATGAACTTAGAAAAGTAAGATTACATTGGATTATTCGATTAAGAGAACCGAATATATTGGCCTTCATTACTGACATGCCGATCCTTTCGGGAAAGGTTACTGCTTCCGAATCTATTTATATCCGATAGCCGTAAAAATATATAAAATTTGTATATTTTTTTGTATATAACATGCATAATGTGTATATATATATATATATATATATATATATATATATATATATATATATATATATAAAAAATATATATTTTTCAACTATTATTTTGAAGAGCAATTTATACTAACTACCTACTCAAGTCAAAATAATTACCCGTTTATACCTATTTTAAAAATAATTACAATACATACCTATTCCACCAAAATTAATTACTCGTCCATCTATCTCTGCCTAAAAAAGGAGTTGTCATCACGGCCTTTTTAGTAGAACTCGTATTCAACAGAAGTGATTAAGCTGAAGGCAAAATAACATATCTAAATTTTAGTATAATCGATGACGCACAAAATTGAATTAATTAGATTATGTGACAATTGATATTATTTCAGTTCAATAATTGAATTAAAAAATCTTTTTAAAACTCTTTGCGTACAACTGTATACCCTGTTGGTATAGCTATATACTATACTGGTATCATATGTTAGTTGGAACCTTTTTTGGTTGTATTAGCTGCATTTAATTGGTACACTGATTGATTTTTCTTTAGTAATAGTAGAATAGTACAGTATCTTGAATTTTTTTAGTTTTCCTTTATGCATGTGTATTATGTAATCATTTTGATTTTTTCTTTATGCATTTATTTTATATAATAGTATTATAGTACAATATCTTAAAATATATTATTATATTAATATGTGGTACATTAATTTTTAATTTTTCTCTTTATATATGTATATTATGTTATAGTAGTATAGTCGTATATAGTTGCTTGGAATTAATTAGTAGAATTGTATACCCTATTGGTATAATTATATGTCATATTGGTATCATATGGTAGTTGAAATATTTTTTGGTTGTTTTAGCTGCATTTTTTGTGAATTCTATTATGAAATAATTTATATGATCACGTTTTGTTGTGTTGGATTTTCTTGTACCCATGGACATAGATTTTGTATATTATGTAATAGTTTTTATAGTTATATGCAGTTGTTGGAACGACCCCGTACAACTATATACCATATTAGTATAGCTATATACTATATTGGTATCATATATTAGTTGTATCCTTTTTTGGTTGTATTAGCTGCATTTAATTGGTACACTATTTGATTTACTTTTAATAATAGTAATACAGTACAATATCTTGAAATACTTTATTATATTAATATGTGGTACACTATTTTTTTATTTTTCTCTTTATGCATGTGTGTTATGTAATAGTAGTATAGTCATATAGTTGCTGAAAATTAACCAGTAAGACTGTATACCATGTTGGTATAGTTATATGTCATGTTAGTATAGTTATATACCATATTGGTATCATATGGTAGTTTGAACATTGATTGTTTTAGTTGCATTTTTAAGTGAATTCTATTCTGGAATTATTTATATGAACGTGATTTGCAGTGTTGGAATTTTTTTGTGCCGATGGACATAGATTATGTATATTATGTAATAATTTTTATAGTTATTGGCAATTGTTGGAACGACCTCATACAACTATATACCCTGTTAGTATACGTAATGAGCAAGTTGCTTTGCGAATATTTAGCTTGCAATGCGAGCATGTAATTTTCTCATACTTTTATTATATCCTTTAATATTTTGGTACAGTAGTATAGTCGCAGATAGTTGTAGCAATATTGTAGAGCAATCATATACTCTGTTGGTATACATGTATACCATATTTGTATCATATGGTACTAGAAGTCTTTTTTGCTACTTATATCTTTTATTGCATTTTTTAATATTTTATTATCATTTCTATTCTAACTACTATATATGGAGATTTGATGGTTGTAAATTGTGTTTTTTTTCTCCATAACTGGTTGTGTTATTGCTAATGGTAGAGTGTGTACTGATATTTGTAGGGAAGGAGATCAAGTTTTGCATGGCTATCACGTGTTGATTTTTAGAATCTGATTATGTAATTTATGGTGCTCAACAGAAGTCAGTGTAATATTCAGTGAATTAGATCAAGTGGCAACTGATATTATTTCAGTTTAATAATTGAATTAAAGAAATGAAAAAAAAAAGACAAAAGGTATATGATACTAGTTATATTAAAAAAGTGAACAAATATTTACTATATCAATTATTTTTTCTTATTATATAAAATAATTAAAAAAAAATAGTGAAAACAGTAAATAAAATTAGATTATGAAGAGAAAAAGAATATAAAAAAAGAAGTTAAATGAAATTAGAAAAGGAACAAGAAGTAAAAAAAGTAAACAACAGCAAAAAAAAAAAGGAGCCAAAATTGAGTGTAAATTAAATAATAATAATAATAATAATAATAATAATAATAATAATAATAATATGATTTGGACCAAAATAAATAAACAGAAAAATAAAAAAGAAGAAAAAGAAGAAGAAGAAAAGGAGAAAAAAGAAAATGAGAAAAGAAGGAAAAAAGACAAGAAGGTGAGAAATAAAAAAGAAAAGGAGAAAAAAGACAATAGGCAGGAAAGGTAATGTCATGCCTCAATCTAGATAGGACGTGATTGGCACCCCAACTCTATCTGACTGTTGAGTGAACCCTTAACTAGTTTTTGATGAGTGTTAATGTCATAAATTGAATAACTAAAATTGAATTAAATCAATAATCTGACAACTAAGTTATGTGATTTTAATGTAGCTGAATTGTGAACCATAACCCATCAAACAATCATGAGCCTCTAAAGATTAAATTGGAATACATAAACTTTGGGGCATTCCCCGAGAATAAATAATATGCCATGGAAAATAACATAAGCTGAAGATATTCGGCTACTGCTAGGAAACATCAACTGAGCTCACCAAGTGAGTCTGCAGAGTTTGTATCTAGCCACGTGTCTCTTCACCTACAATCTCAACACCTGCCACACGACGTGATATGCCCAAACAAGCTAAGTACCACTAAAGGATAGTAGGATATCCAATAAATCTCAAAAGCTACCTCCTAAAAAGGCGGAGCGAGACCTTCCGGAAAAGATCATAATATGAAAAGAAGTAGGTTCACAGGATATTACGCAAAAAGAAAAATAATTAAATCTATAAACAAGTAATGAGCTGAAAACTAAAACTACAAGCTGTACTATAAAACTGACAATTGAACCTGGTAATTGAAAATGAAGCTAAAAACTGAGTTATTTTTAAAGAGATAACTTTTCAAAATAATTACACATAGTGTCCCTGTATACGTGAGATATGGCAACACGCATGGGGGAGTGTCGGCCTATCTCCCCAACAAACAATAGCCCCTACGAGCATGGGGTAGCTATACCTGGCCCTAGTGGCACTCACGCAAGGGGAGGTCGGCTAGCTCTCCCTTTTGAATGTGATCACATTAACACATGAATGAATGCTGAAACTGAATACTGAATTGAATGTAAATATCACAAACAACGACACATAACAAGTGATAATACACGTAATCATGTAATTCTGTCATATGTAAAGTGGTACTAAGTAAGAACAAAGTAAATTGAGTAAAAAAGTACAAGAAGACAATGCTTTAAGAATTTCATCGAATACATGGAACACATGGGTTCTAATAAAATTTCTTATTAGGAGAGTAAGCCTTAAAACTTACCTCAAATTTACGCGCATATTCGCATGTTCAACTTCTACGAGTGTCCAGGGAGATCTATAAATATTAGGGCCAAATAAATCAAAATACAGTCAACTAGTTTAATTTATCAAAATTGAGTTATTACCCTCAGACATGAATTACCCAATTCTCAACTGGGCGAATTCTCATCTTCGGGTTTGATTTTAATGTGTGTAACTTATCTTTCTTAACCATGTCATATCTCAGAGGGTAGTAATCATAAAGTATGATCAGTTAATACCTTGTACGCGACAGCGCTGAAAATACCAGTGTATGAGTTTCTTGATTTTTGTTCTTTCTGAGAAAAACAAATCCATGCGCTTTCTATCTCTTATTCAATTTTCTAAACCCCTCTAGCATTGATGAACCAGTTGGCAGAAAACTTACGTAGCCTCTCTGTAGCATTTTTCCTTTGGAAGCAATTATTCCCTTCTAATTCATTTGATCATTCTTAGGTCATTTACAAAGTGGGCTGGCCCAACTATTTAATTAACTTATAATCCATTCTATTGGACTTGAACAATTGGCCCACTGATTTATGTCTCACAAGAATCTTTCATTGTGCTTGTAACTTATTTAATTGCTATCCTATTTAATGCTTTTAATAGATCTTCCAAGTATATTCATATACATACACACACCTTTCATCTATATATATATATATATATATATATATATATATATATATATATATATATATATATATATATATATATATTTCCATAATCAAGAAAGACTATACTTAAGAAACAAAAATAAAAACTGAATGGACTCTTTTAATTCATACTATGAACATATTGGCGTATTTCCAAACACTTCATTTAAATCAAGAAAATCTTTTTACCCCTTGGGGCATATTAATTTCATAATTAAGTCTCTAATTATCAAAATTTTAAGCCTAATAACTGCAGGACCTTACATGTAATTAGTTTGATGGGTAGAAAAGTAAATTGGTAGGTAATGATAAATGATAATTGTATCGTTCACCCTATTTTAAAAGCGACTATACATTGTCATTTTCCCAATTCTTTTGGACTTAATTTCTGAAACTTGGCAGTCATTGTCTTGTTGGACTAACGATCCACTAGGGCCAATAAATAGTCCCATTAAGCACAATGCTACAAGGTTCGGAAGATCGTTGTAGTAAAAAATTCCAAATAAAGTAAGATATATGGTAGAATCAAGCCAAAAGAATTAGTACAATTAATATACCAAAATATGAAAGCAACAAAACAAAAAAGATAAAGAGAGATAAAGAGATAGAGAGCTTTTCTTATTTTTCTTATTTTTTTCAAGTATTTTTCAAATGTATATAATATAACTTCTCATCTTCTATTTATAGTATTACATAGATGTATACAAAAAAATACCTTAAACATAACATTAATTAAGCAATTGAGATCACGGAGAAGATGAAAGTTATAAACAATTAAACATAGTGGAAATGAGTAGTGAGAGTTATGGATATTTCATTAAGAGTTATGGACATCTACCTCACACGACCACAAATCTAACTAGTTGTGATAACACCTAACCCAACCCGCTAGGTAAGCCAATTAACAACTATCCAATTCCAATGAAACCTAATGAGACAAATAAATAAGAGAAAATATCTAAATCTTATACATTTTCCAAGGACTAGTAGTACAAATCATGAGCTTCTAAGATTAGAATTTACAAAGATTGTATGAAATAAATACATCATCTGTTTGTAATGTACACAAACAGATTTTTTATAAATCTAAGGCTACCATGAATAGGAGGCAACTACGACTGGAACACATGAATGTCTTCAAATTCAGCTCACGTCGATCACAACAACATTAGCATCCAATATCTATACGCAAGGTGCAGAAGTGTAGTATGAGTATAACCGACCCCATGTACTCAGTAAGTAACAAACCTAACCTTAGGTTAAAAGTAATGACGAGCTGGAACAAAGGTCGATGTCCAACACCAATAGCCAATAGCAGTTCATAACAACATAATGAAAGTAATAAAAGAAGTAGCTTAGAGATAAAATGCTCAGCTCGTTCACAATTCCAAAAACATAGTTCTGCTTTTCATTGAAAACCCAAATCCTTTACCAAAATCACCAATTTATGAGTAAGTTTGAAAATTGTGATTTTTTCCAAAACTTTCAACAGGTAAATATTTTATTTTTAAATAGTATGAGAAAAATACATCTCTATGCATATATGTCAACATGTAGGAGAAGTCATGAATGGCGTAATATCGTACAACATGAGGAAAAATGCATCTTTATGCATGTATGCCAAATGTGCATGTCAATGCGATGCAACTCAGTAATAAAACCATATGCATACTCTCAGAGTATCATTTCACTCAGTCCTCCCAGTCACTCAGTCCTCACAGTGACTCAATCCACCCAATCGCTCGGCACTCGCACTCAGTAGGTACCTGCGCTCACTGGAGGTGTGTACAGACTCCAGAGGGTCTCCTTCAGCCCAAGCGCTATATCAAGCCAATCATGGCATAAATCAATAAAACATGCTGCGGCGTGTAGCTCGATCCCATCATAAATCAATATATATAAAGCCAATTGATTCAGCTTGTAACATAACTCTTTGAATTCCTTCCACGCATTCGTATGCGCACATGAGCGCTCGATATCAGCTGTGCATCGCCGGCTTGTGATTATATGGACGAGGTTCAAGATATGTATTCTGTGTTTTGGTGATGGGTCAATCTGTAGGACTTGAGGCTAGGTTTAGACCACAGCTTAGGCTGGGTAGCTTCAGTTGTAACCTGTACACTTGGACTCATATGTCCGACAATGTCCCTATAAGTGGAATTTGTGGCTCGATGAGCGGTATAATGGCTTTATGATGAGTATGATGTAACTGCGGAATGTGTTAAGATGATTTGAATGTGACGATAAGGGATTCCTTGAAATGTAAAAGAAGGCCATTGGGTACTTTATTTTCATTTTGATGTGACATACAATCTCTAGTGTCAATGTTTTGAAAGATCTTTCACGTTGTTAAATTTTGGGGCAAATTAATTCTCATGTTTTGTCAATGAATTTGGACTCAAGAAGAGTAAGTGATTGTGTAGTAATTGTGGTTGCGAATGGGTATTTCTGATGATGATGGCTCGAGAAAGATAATCTTCTAAGAGACTTAGATTCGGTAACATTCTGTTAGTTCTGGTACGAAATAGATGCGTTTTGAGTTGATGCAGCAATTGGGCAGCAAAGTATGAGCGAAGACATGACGAGAAGCGTTTTGCAGTGGTTGAAATACTAGCAGGTCAAGTAGGGGAAGTGGAGTTTGAGAAGTTACTTAAATGAAATGGTTAACCGAAGGAAGGGTAGCAGATTATCTTATGGATTCTGTGGTAGGGTAGTCGCGCGCCTTGAGAAAGAGTAAAACAGTTTGGAATCGAGATAAAATGTGATTTGGCCTACAAACTATATTTGGAGTGATGGTTACTGTACGGAGAAAGATTTGATTATCGTTTCAGGCACAATATGACTTGAGTTGAGAAGGTATTGTTAAACTTTCAGTTTATGTCAAAAGGGAAAGTGCAGACTTATACAAATGGTGGGCGAGCATGAGCTTAGGAGAATTTACTGATTGCGTGGTCATTGCACCCAGTGCAGTGTCGTTGAGAGATGCCGGTAAAGAATTCCACAGGTGGGTTATCTCTTATGAGCAGTTAGAGGTGGCGTGATGTTGATGAAGCTTTTGCGAGGAATATTACTTGCTACTCAGTAAGAGGTCGAGTGTGTGACTATGGCTGTCGATTCAAAATATTCATGAAAAGCTTAACAAAAGACTTTGAGAAATTTGGTGGGTTAACGGTGTGAGATCTTGGTAATTGAAAAGGAGAAATCCTTACAGGTTCTAATTTTATATAATAGCAGCTTAAGGCTAAGTGGTGGAGTCTGCTATTGACAGTTCGATTTCATGGTTATGTGCTAAATTTTAGTTTTGGTACAAGGCATATTTGTGGTTTAGTTATAACTTACAGAGGAGGAGATCGAGGATGACTCGGGTAAGTAAACTCCTGGATACGGGATATATTGCACTTTATGAAAATATGATGTTATTTTGAAGGATTTAGTGCACACGAAGTATGAATTTGATTGGTCGTGATAAGGCAGGGTTACTTATTTGAGTGTTGATTGTGCTAAAGGAGCATATGTCTTTCGGCCCGTGTGGGGCGGAGTAAATTATATTTGAGCAGAGTGGATGACTCTCGAGAGGGTTCTAATGGATTCAAAACGTATATGTGAAAATTGAAAATTTTTCAAACTTGTATATCACTAGAATCAATTATTTACATTGGATGGTATCAGGACGTGCGGTAATTCTGTTTGACTAAGGATTCTACATTTCAGTATAAGAAAGGAAAGAGGAACAATTTTAAATTCATATAAGGTATTTTTAGAGTGAGTGTTATGGTTGGGGTATTTATGGAGGTGCTTAAGAAGAATACAGTGGCTTATGGGCCTTAGGACGATGTGGTTCTATGTTAGGATGTCTTGTAGGGAGCTTTGGGTAAGGATAGAAGTGTTATGACAAGGAGAAATGTCAACTTGAGGGTAATTCAGAAGAAACTCGGAGAAAATAGGACAAATGAGTAACATGTTGGATCGATATGGTAATGGTATGCTCGATTCTTTTGGTTCTTATGATGAGGTGAGGCTTTACGGGTGTTTTATGGCAATACTCTCGGATTTGGCAACATGTGTGGTTTGGTCGAGTTAGAGGAGTTCAGTTCTGATAGCTTGGTTATGTGCAAATGGATTTCAAAGTGTTCATGATGGTTTCTACCATGGTTTGTTTTCTACCGGTGTGGGAAACGTGTTATGCCGGATATTGATTTACATGTACAAGGTGGCAGTTCATTATTAAAAGGAAAATCACAAATTTTGGACATAAGGGTCAGTTTTAGATATTTAGATGAATGTTATAACTGCTTGATAATCCCCGAGAAGGGTGTGCATTTCAAAAGGCGCATTGTGTTTCAACTTACGGACATTAATTTGTATTGTAATGCTCACTTGGTTGATAGACTGTTGATATTCTAATTATTGTTGTGTGGCACGAAAGAATTATGAAAGTATTCCTCATGGGAAGATCGTGAATGGAAGATGTGTTAGTCATTCTAGTGCTGTAGTTGGGATAAGTTACGGTGATTTATGTGTTTGATGAATTTGGAGACTAGGAGTCCTCAAAAGTATATTGTTTCGGGTTGCGGCCTATTTGAGGTGAGTATTTTATTTTAATTCAGTGGAGGCACTAGTTGCGTTAATTATTTATGATAGTTGCGGGCTATAAGTATGCATATATGTGAGGTTTGAGACAATGTTCAAGCATCAGGGCAAGTATTCATACTCGAAAGAATGCTTAGGCTATGATATGCCTAGAGAGTTAAGCATAAATTTATAACATTTTTCATGTTTGTACCTTTGTTGAAAACTATCTGGGCTACACTTGAGTTTACAAAGAGGCTAATTCCCTGAATAAACGGGGTAGTTACTATTTCCGCGTTAAATTGCCAATTTGAAGTGTGATAGCAGACTTTGCACATGCTTACATTATGACGTGTATTTATACCAGTCCAGGAACATGATAATCTTATTTTATTATCACATACAAGTGTCCTTGTCTAATTGCTCCTGTATGATATGTTGGGACTGGAGGCCTGTGACCATGCCAGGCGATTCATATTATTGGCATGTGAGTTGTCCGTGCCATTTGTGGGAATTCTATTTCTATAACAATTTATCTTATTCATTAATTCCCTTCTTCTATAATTTTGCACATGCGTCTACAATTATCCTCTTCACAAAATTTGAGGAGTTGGTTGTAACATTGTGGTTGTGGTGGTGCTTGTTGAAGTTGCAATACGGTTCTCTTCTTTGAGACATCTCCCATGTTTGGGTACACGGATTGCCCAGTTGTGACTTGAGTTATATTGATGTGGCGTGTCCGTGGGATGGTTGTGTTTAATAAAATAAGGTCATTGGACCTAGAATAGGTACTATCAGTCTTGATTATCGTATATTCGGGAGGATAATATTGAAAGTCGGCTTAGGAGAGGATTGTGGTTATGGTGGGAGCGAGAGAGCTCCATGGCTAGTTGATCTGATGAGTGGTTATGAGTTTTTGATTGTTTCTTTCATCATTGGCAGTGTACGAAGGATTCAGAATGAAGTTCTATTGAATGCGGGGTTTTATACTAGTACTTGGTTTGTTTGAAGTAGTTACTATGATCAAGAATGGTGCTATGAGCGGGCAAGCTGTGTAATATGCTAGGTGATTATATCCGTGATTATAGTTATATCTCGATGTAACTTGTTCAGACTCATACAATGTGTAAATGTAAGATTCATGTCTTGAAAAAAAATTCTGAAGGTTGGGAATTGAATTTCGAAGGTTTTTGGGCTAAGGTTAAATTAAATATTTTCAGTTGTATTGTGTTGTCAGGCCTATGTGGAATAGGGTGGCATGGGATCACCCCCGGGTATGTGCGTGGTAAGATGGAATAGAGATTTGAAGGTTAAGAACAACTCTTGGCGCGTTCGAGGACGAACGTATATTTAAGTGGGGGAGAATGTAACGACCCGCCTGGTCATTTTGAGTATCATGGTCATGTTCCCCATTTACTGCTCAATTTATGCTTTATAGTTATTTTATGACTTACCGTATTAGTGAGTTCGGGTCCGGAAGGAATTCAGAGTGAAATGAGACACTTAGTCTCATAATTGAAAATTTAAGTTAGAAAAGTGGACCGGATATGAACCTAAGTGTAAACGGCCTCAGATTTGAATTTTGATGATTCCAATAGCTCTGTATGGTGATTTTGGGCTTAGGAGTGTGTCCAGAATATTATGTGGAGGTCCTTAGTGGAATTGGGCTTGAAATGCCGAAAGTTAAATTTTTGGGAAGTTTGACCGGGGGTTGACTTTTTGATATCGGGGTCGGAATCCGATTATGAAAATTTGAGTACCTCTGTTATGTAATTTATGACTTGTGTGCAAAATTTGAGGTCAATCGGACGTGATTTGATAGGTTCCGGAGTCGTTTGCAGAAATTAGAATTTCAAAGTTCATTAGGCTTGAATTGGGTTGTAATTTATGGTTTTAGCGTTGTTTTAGGTGATTTGAGGGTTTGACTAAGTTCGTATGATATTTTAGGACTTGTTGGTATATTTGGTTGAGGTCCCGAGGGGCTCGGGTGAGTTTCAGATGGTTAACAAGTTGGATTATGGACTTGGAACTCTGCTGGAATTTTTCCGATGCACCATCTGGTTTCCTTCATCGCGTTCGCGAGTGGAGCTTCGCGTTCGTGAAGAGGAAGTGAGAGGCTGGAAATATTTGCTCTTCACATTCGCGAAGGGAAGAACGCGTTCACGAAGGGTGGACTGGGTGTGCATCGCGAACGCGAGAGGTGTTACGCGTTCGCGAAGACGAGAGGAAGCTGCTGAGGACCCCAAGCAATTGGTCTACGCGTTCGCGTAGGGGACATCGCGTTCGCAATGGGTTGAACGCATTCGCGTAAAAGGCATTGAGACAGAGGCATTTGTGCTTCGCGAACACGAGGGTGATGTCGCGTTCGCGAAGGAGGAATTTGGACGGGAGCTATTTTGTGCTTCGCGAATGCGAGGCACTGACCGCGTTCGCGAAGAAGAAAAGCTTGGGCAGTGAGTTTAAGTTCTAAAAATGGGACTTAGTCCCATTTTCAGTTTTTGACGATTTGGAGCTCGGATTGAGGTGAATTTTGGGTGATTTTCAGAGGAAACAACTGGGTAAGTGTTGTTAATTCAATATTGGTTAAACTACCCGAATCCACAGTTATTTTTATCATTTAATTGGAGAATTAAGTTGGAAAAGTTTGAAAACCCTCTTAGTTTAAATTGAAGATTTGAGGGTCGAGTTGGGGTTGGATTTTGATAAAATTGGTATGGTTAGACTCATAGTTGAATGGACTTTCGGATTTTGTACTTTTGTCAAGTTCCGAGACATGGGCTCCACATGCAATTTTTGAGCTAAAATTCAGATTTTTTGGAAAATTAGCATTTTCTTTTGAAGTTAATTCCAATAAATATTATTGACTGAAACGAATTATTTGCGACTAGATTCGAGGCATTCGGAAGTCGATTTGCGAGGCAAGGCATAGCAGAGTAAAAAAAATTCACACTCTGAGGTAAGTAACATTTTTAAATCTAGTCTTGAGGGAATTAAACCCCGTATTGTGGTATCATGTGATTATTTTGGAGGTGACGCATATGCTAGGTGACAGGCGTGTGGGCGTGCACCGAGGGGATTGTGACTTGATCTCTCCCGGTAAACTATAAAGCTGAATAATTTGTTGTTAGCTATATGCTCTCTATGTGTTGATAATTTGACTGTAAATCATATTAGAAATCATGCTTAGGCTATGTAATAGTATTGTTGGGACCCACAGAGGTCGTATACTTGTTGAATTGCCTGCTAAATGCTATATGTACTCAGTCTCAGTTTTTACTTGCACATTTTATCTCAGTCTCTGTTATTATTATTGATACATCATATCATTATTGTTTGGGCTGATTTCATGATTAATGAGAGCCTGAGAGACTGGAGAGATTTATGACTGAGAGAGGCCGAGGTCCTGATTGTGAGATATTGATATCATAGCACGTGAGTTGGCCGTGAAGATCCTTATATTATACTATAGCACGTGAGTTGGCCGTGCAGATCCTTATATTATACTATAGCACGTGAGATGGCCGTGCAGATCCTTATATTATACTATAGCACGTGAGTTGGCCGTCTAACACGTGAGTTGTCCGTGCAGTTTATACCGCTTGGGCTGTAGGAGCCCCTCCGGAGTCTGTACACCCCCAATAAGCACGGGTACCCATTGAGAGTGAGTGATGAGGGCTGGGAGCCTAGGGAGTGATGAGGGCTGGGAGCCCAGTGAGTGGTTGTTGTCCTAAGAGGTTGTACTTAATTTTCATTTATTGTTTCACTTAGTTGCTATCTGTCATTGTTGTGAAATATCTGAAAGATTGTTGATATACAGATTACATGGACAAGAACTGTATAAAAATTGATTTGACATTAAACTGTTAGATTTGATAGCATGTCTATTCTTTGCTGGAATTATTAGAAATGAACCATAACTGTGTAGATCGTTACTATCTTCAGTTCCTTATTTATTATGGTTACTTTCTGAGTTGGTTGTACTCATACTATACCCTGCACTTCGTGTGCAAATCCAGGTATTTTCGGACATAGCGGGTGTTGATCCTTTTGCGCGGTTGATTTTTCGGAGATTTTGAGGTAGCTGTCATGTTCCGCAGACCTTGTCTCCCCTTCTCTATCTATTTGTTTACTGTATTTGGTCTCAGACTATTATGGACTATATTTTCCAGACTTGTATTCATATTAAATGCTCATGTACTCAGTGATACCAGGTTTTGGGGGAGTGTTTGTATTGCATTTAAATATTATATTTTCAACCTTAAAGAGAAGTTTTAGTTTATTGAGATTATCGGCTTGCCTAGTATCGAGATAGGTGCCATCACGACAGGTTGGGATTTTGGGTCGTGACACTCCTTCAACCCAAGCTCTATATCAAGCCAATCATGACATAAATCAATAAAACATGCTGCGGCGTGCAACCCGATCCCATCATAAATCATATATATAAAGCCAATATGGCCTACTGCAGCGTGCAACTCGATCCCATAAACATCCTCACCATCAGGCCCTCGGCCTCACTCAGTCATCAATCTCTCCAGTCTCTCGGACTCTCAGTGTCATGAAAATCAGCCCAAAAATGATGATGTGATGTATCAATAAATGGTGATAGAGACTGAGATATGATATGCAAATACATGCGTATGACTGAGTATGTAATTGCAATGTAAGCAAATAATTCAACAGCAGCAATGACCTCGGTGGGTCCCAACAGAATAAGCATGTGGCCTATACATGGTTTCTAGCATGAATCACAACTCAATAGCTCTAGTACGTAGAGATTTCATGGTTATAGATAAGATCAGGTAATTACACAGTACCACAGAAGTAACAGAGTTACAATTCAAACGGTGCACGCCCACACGCCCGTTACCTAGCATGTGCGAAACTAGACAAACAACGTGCAAACTAATCAAAATATACTCCAATAGTTATAATTTAACAATTTATAAAAATTCTCAACTCCACTCGAAAGGTCGACGGTGGAGCCCATGTCTCGGAATCCGACGAAACTCACAGAATCTGACAACCCATTCAATTACGAGTTCAACCATACTAATTTCACTCAAATCAGACTCGGAATCGATGTTCAAATCTTGAAAATTCATTTTATGAAATTGTAGAAAATTCCTCTGATTTCTCTTGAAAAATCATTATCTAACGACGAAAACGAAGATTAATTCATGGAATATAATCACAATGGAGTCAAGAACACTTACCCTAAGTTGTATGGTGAAATTTGCATATAAAAATCGCCCAAACCGAACTCCCAACTATTTTTATGTCAAAAATGGCGAAATCCCCTGTTTATACGAGTTTAATGCTTGGAGCGCCGCAGGTGGCGTGAGGCACTTCCTATGGCGCTGTTTCCAGAATCTCTAAAACATCCCAGCGCCAGGGCTAGCGCCCTACGCTACCCTGGGCGCTGGTGGCGAGATTTATTTTTTTACGACACGGAAATGGGCATAACTCTCTCATACGATGTCCGAATTCGACGATTCTCTTTGCTATGACTCCGTAATTTCAATACGAATTTAATGATTCAATCAAAACTGAATTTGGAGTATATTTTATTAATGTGATACCACGTATTCTTGAAGAAACGACGTCGATACATTCTAGAAATATCCAAATTAAATTTCGTTATCTATCCAAAATCCACCCGAGGCCCTCGGGACCTCAACCAAATATACCAACAAGTCCTAAAATATTATACAAACTTAGTCGATGCCTCAAATCACATCAAACAATACTAAAAACATGAATCACAACCCAATTGAAGCTTAATGAAACTAAGAATTTTTAACTTCTACAGTCGATGCCGAAACCTATCAAATTATGTATGATTGACCTCAAATTTTGCACACAAGTCATAAATGACATAACAGGCCTATTCCAATTTCTAGAATCGAATCCCGACCCCAATATCAAGAAGTCAACTCCCGGTCAAACTTCCAAACTTTCAATTTTCTATTTTTGCCATTTCAAGCCTAATTTAACTATGGACTTTCAAATAATTTTTCGACACACCCCTAAGTCCAAAATCGCCAGACAGAGCTATTGGAATCATCAAAACTCAATTTAGAAGTCGTTTGCAGAAAAAGTCAAACTCCGGTCAACCCTTTTCATTTAAGCTTCCAACATGAATTTCATTCATCCGAACTAATACCGAAAAACCTACAAATCAAAACTGACAATTCACACACGTCATAATATATCATATAAAGCTATTCAAGACTTCAAATAGTTGAAAGGAGCATAGATATTCAAAAACGACAAGTCGGGTCGTTACACTACCATTAGATAATTATTTATAACATGATAAATATGGGGCAAATATCACTTTATATATATATATATATATATATATATATATATATATATATATATATATATATATATATATATATATATATATATATATATATATATTCACTTTTTAATAGCCCGTTTGGATTAGAGCCCGTTTTGCTAATTTGCCAAAAACTGTTTATTTTTTTGAAGACTTTTGTTCAAAAGTGATTTTTAAAAAAGTACTTTTGCAAAGTAGTAGTTTATGCTTGGCCAATTCATTGCAAGCAAATTGTGTTTGACCAATCATTCCAAAAAGTACTTTTGATTATCAAAATTGCGAAAAAGGACCGTAAAGGTTTAGTTTACAATTAGTATTATTTTAAAAAGATAAATGAATTTAAGTATTTATTATAATAAAAATAGAATTTAAAGATTTTAATTAATATAAAATATTATTATTCCAAAGTAATAATGCTGGGGCATTTAGTATTACTTATTGTTTACATGATGACTTAAATATATCAAAATACATCACTCAATATAAATTAAAAATCTATTATGATAAATCACTATATAAAAGAAGAGATCAATTTATAGTAGAGAAAATATTCCAGAGAGAAATATGATAAAGATAATAAAAATACAATAGCATTAAAAAAGAGAAGAAATGTATGGTAAATAAAGAAAAAGAAAATAGAAATATTAAATTAATGAGGGATAATTTAAAAAATATAAATTTAATATAAGAATATTTTTGTCTTGAATAAATTAGTTTTCTACTTCTGCTTTTATTTTTTGAAAGAAACTAGAATTTGTAGTTTCTCCCAAAAAGTAGAAAAACTCCTTCTCCTATTGCTCAAAAATAATTTTTTTATTTTTGTCAAACAATTCAAAATTTTCAAAATGTACTATTTTGACAAAAAAAGTACTTTTTTGCTTTTTAGAAGCTTGGCCAAACAGGTACTATCTTTGTTATGTTGCACGCTCGTGTGTGACAAAATAGATAAAAGCGTGAACCATTTAAAAATAATTTCCAATCTATTTAAGTGACACGTGTCAAAATTTATTTATTTTCTTCTTCTTTTTCTTCTTTTAATTAATAGCCCCTTAACCCCACCATTTCCCTTCACTTTAACCCACCCCCTCCCCGTTCTTCTTCTCTAGGACCCCTCCCCTTTGAGTTTGTTGTTGTCCTTTTCCTATTCTTTCCCACCATTTTTCTTAACTTCTCTCTCCACAATTTTAAGACTAATAATAATGTAAAATAGTTAAAAGGAATCTATATCTAAGAGAATTCTATAAATATGGGGTTGAATCATAATAAGTAGTTATAATTTAGGAATACAAATATAATGTGGTAGAGTATTAATTTGATGGTTGAGGGACATCAGAGATGAGCCTAAAGAAACCGAGATTTGACTGACTCTTAATTCGTTACTTACAGACCATTTTTGTAAAGTCGTTCTTTGTTTGCTTGCGCTTTCAACACATGGTTTGGTTGCTTATTTTCATTGAATAATGCCATGGATTCTGGCCATAATCAACTGTCAAAACACCAAGATCTTTTTTATTTAACGGAGAAAATAGAGAACTGAGCAACCATGGATCTGTCCATAACCAACTTTAATGGAGTTTGGACTTTTGCATTCTATTTCACTTGTTATATTGAATCTAGACTCGAAAACTTGTGACTAATATACTAGGGTTCCTAATTTTGGTTTGTAATCGGAAGATGATAATAGTAGGTTGTTTTATGGTGGTGGGCGTCAATGGATAAGGTGGAGAAGAGAAAGAGTTGGAAGGGAGAACAAGTGCGTGACATACCTCACTTTTTCTGAGATGCTTAAATATAAAGGTGGTATGTATTAGACACATTATAGAAAGGTCGAGTGTGTAAGGTTATTTTTGTTCACAAAAAGCAGGGATTTAGTCCATAATTGAGGTGGTAACTTATGTATTTTACCTTTTTGTTAAAATGACGACTTAAATAATGTTTGAATAAAATGAAAAAGTTGATAAGCTCTTTTTTTATGTTACCTGCACCCTTTGATATTCACCCTCCCATACTTCTTTGGTATACACACTTTGTCCCAAGATACAAATGAAAGTTTTCTGTGATCACCAGTACCACCCTAGTCCCTCCATATTTTATCCACCTCTTTGAGAATACTCTAAGCCAGAATGAACACCCCCTCCCCCTCCAGAAGTTTTAGATTAAGAACAATACAACATTTATAATTTGTAATCTCTCGGCATATGATAAGCATCTTGAGTAGGCATTTATGACCCTGTTAGTTATCTTCCCTAGTAGTTCATGGCACTCCATTTTGCTCCATTTCTTGGAAGACAAAGGCAGTCCAAGATACTTGATAGTGTCACAATACCGTACAACATGAGAAAATGCATCTCTATGACTACATGCAAAGTATTATGTCAAGTGTAATGCACCACAATGATAAACTCATGTGCTCATGCTCTCGGAGCAATCAACCTCACTTAGCACACTGAATTACTCAGTCCTCCCAGTCACTCAATACTCCCAGTCACTCAGTCTTCACAATCACCGAGTCCTCCCAGTCATTCAGTCCTCCCAATCATTCGGCACTCGCACTCATTAGGTACCTGTGCTCACTGCTGGTATGTCAGACTTCGGAGGGGCAGATCCTGCCCAAGTGCTAATATAAGCCAATCATTGCATGAATCAATAATGCATGTTGCGCCGTGCAACCTGATCTCATAAATATCACTCACAATCAGGCCCTCAGCCTCAATCAGTCATCATCCTCTCCAGTCTCTCGTCCTCACAAATCTCATGCCAATCAACCTAACAATGATAAGATGATATGACAACGAATGATAATAGAGATTGAGATATGATGTGCAAATGAACGAATATGAATGAGTATGTAATTGCAATTTAAGCAAATAACTGAACAACATAAATGACCTCAGTGGGTCTTAACAAGATAAGCATATTGCCTAACATGGTTTCTAGCATAGCTCACATCTCAATTACTCTAGCACGTAGAAATTTCATGGATAGAAACAAGATTAGGTCACTACATAGTACCACAGAATCAACCGAGTCATTATTCACCCAGTGTATGCCCACACGCCCGTCACCTAACATGTGCGTCACCTCAACACCAAACACATAACACATATATTCAGGGATTTATACCCTCAACACCAAGTTTAGAAGTGTTACTTACCTCGAACATGCCGAATCCAATACCAAGCAAGACAAACAATACTCTAGAAAATTCCATCACGTACGTACCGACCTCCGAACGGCTTGAAACTAGCCAAAAACACTCAAGAACATCAAATAATACCAAAGAAAACAAACCAAATCGATAAAGGTTGAATCTCTAATCAAAAGTCCAAAGTTAACTAAAAAGCCAAACATGGGTCCGCAGCTCGAAATCCGACGAAACTCACAAAATCCAATAACCCATCCAGATTCGAGTCCAACCATACTAGTTTTACTGAAATCCGACTCTGAATCAATGTTCAAAACTCAAAAATATATTTTATGAAATTTTAGACAAAACACCCCAAATTTCACTCTTGAAATCATCAATCAAATGCCAAAAATGAAGATAGATTCATGAAATATAATCAAAATCGAGTATAGAACACTTACCCCAGTCCATGCAGTGAAAATCGCCTAATAAATCGTCTCAATCCGAGCTCCAAATATCAAAAAATGATAGAAGAATCAAAACCTCGAATTAAATAGAATTTGCCCAGCCATTTTTGCATCTGCAACGTCGCTTTTGCGACCAAAAACCTCGCCTCTGCAGAACCCGCTAACCAGTCGACCACTCGCACCTAAGGACACTGTTCCAATTCTGCGCAATCACAGGTGCGATGCAACATCCCGTTTCTGCGCTGTAACACCCCGAAAAATTTTGAAGAACTTAAGTGTAAAGCCCGGTAAAATATGAAAAGAAAATAATGTTTCATGGTGCCGTACTAGGCTTATGTGTTTGAGAATTGTAGAAATTCTTCGGCTCGGACGTTTTGGGTTGCACAATACATCGGAAAGTAAAAGCAAAATTTTGGCGGAAATGTGCATTTCTACGGTCCATTATGCGACCGCAAAATCACTCTGCGGACCGTATAATGGCCGCAGAGTGATACACTTAATTGGGTCAGTTGGAAGCAATTATGCGGTCGACTATGTGACCGCATAACTGTTATGTGGTGCATTATGCGACCACATAACTATTATGCGGTGTGTTATGCGACCGCATAATAGTTATGTGGACCGCATAGTGACCGCATACGCAGACAACCTTTTTGATCATTTTGTCAGCAATTATGCGACCGGTATGCGGTCCGCATAACCACTATGCGGTCGCATATGCGACCGTAGAACCTGTTCCGGAGCTTCATTTTTGGGTTTTTAAAACTCGACCCTATTTCATTAAATACACTTTTTGGGCCATTTTTGAGACATAATCTGATATTTTAGAGTGAGAGAGAGTGCCCTAGAGTGAGAAGGTGTTTTTCAATAATTTTTCTTCAATTCTTGCTCAAGTTTTGGAAGATTAAGAAGGGAAGCTCACTAGGTCTTCATCCTAGAGGTAAGATTCTACACCCTAAACCCTAATTTCGAAATCTTCTGAAAATGGGTAACTAGCAAGATATGTTTTGGGCATGAGAGTTGTTTATTTTACATGCATGTGTTATCAAAGGGTGTAAGAATATTTTTGAGCTAAAAATGATAAAGATTAGGTTGTGGGATGATGGAATCCTTCATAAAAAGGACATTGAAACCTTATGCACACCTACTGTTTGATAAATGCCCAAGTGAGCTAGAACCATGATCATCTTCCAAATTTTGATTCAATTTGTTATACTTCTACAATAGATTGAGGTTGCTAAGAATTCCGGAACGTTTTAGAGTTTAAGGAAGCTCAAGTGAGGTATGTTGGCTAAACTCTTCTCTTAGAATTGAATCCCACGATATTCATGTAAATTATGTAAGTCCCGTGTGATTCATTATAAAACTGGCTATTTCGAGTAAGATTGAGTTGACAGATATATGTTCAACAAGCATCCCAAATGCTTTATTCATGTTATGTTACCAATTGAAGATGTGTTAAAATATGGGTTGTGCATTAATAATGTTTCGACTTTAAGTCAAGTTCAAATAAAGGCTATTATGCCAAATTTTGTGAAATATCTCTATATGCCTTAGACTCTAAATTGCTCACATGTGTACTACACACCTTGATTTGAATTGTATTTGTTGTTGATGATGATAATGATAATTGAAATTGATAAGGTAAGCATGAAATACTAAATATGGCCAACCTGCCAAGAATGATCTTATAATTATGGCCATTAGTGCCAATGAGATGAAAAGATGTGAAAGTAATACGAAATGCGATGATTGATATAAAAAGGTTGATGTCTCAAATAAGACAGCCTAGTCGGTCGGGTCGTGATCGGACACCATGCCGCACACATGGTGGCTATTGTGTTGGAAATTTGTAATTTGAAATTGTGATTGTGGTCGATGTCCCTAACGGATAGCCTAGCCGATCGGGTCGTGATCGGACTTCGTGTTAAAGATGGTGGTATTGATATTGAGAGAAATTGTGGTTGATATCTCTAATGAGATGGCCTAGCCGATCGGGTCGTGATCAGACTCCGTGCTAAGAGTACGGTGGTACTGGTTTTGTGAATAATGGTATTGTGGACAACAGTATATCGATACTAAAAATCTCCCAATGTGAGATATGAGAATTAATTTGAACATGTTCTTGATCCTAAATTGAGGTTTAATGTTAATTAAGGCTTTCATTGATATTATGATAATCTTGTTTGTATTATTTGTCATTCTATTGAGAGACTGTTTAGTTATACATACTAGTGCTATTCGACGGTACTAACGTCCCTTTTGCTGGGGGCGCTGCATCTTTAAATGGATGTAGGTGGTTCCACAACATAAGATATTGATCAGTGATAGCGGTACACCTTCTTCCCAGCCGACTTGGTGAGCCCCACTTCATTCCGGGGTTATGTATCTTTTGTACTTTGTGTATTCGATTTGAGGTATAGCCGGAGCCTTGTTGTCGGCATTATCACTGTACTCTTCTTTATCTATAGAGGCTCCGTAGACATAGTGTGGGTTGTGTATTGGTTCTGGGGAAAGACAAACTATGTTATGTTGTGATTGTATTATTTGTCCATTTGAAACTTTAAAAACGATGAAACTATTGGAAATGAATTGGTTTTGTAGACATGAACACATTTTCGTCTAATTAATGATAATATGTATTATCTCTATTCGTGTATGAGTTTGGGTAGAATGAAATCTAATAGGATTGCTCGGTCGGGTTCACTCGGTTGAGCGCCGGTCGCGCTCCTCAATTTTGGGGCGTGACATGCGCCCAAGGACATCGCTTCTGCAAGGCCACAGATGCGCCCCAAGCTCCGCATCTGCGATGAATCCAAACTCAGCCCATTTTTGTAGGTGCGGTCACCTTTCTTCTTCTGCGACCACCGTACCTGCGTAAAGTCAACCACAAGTGTGCAACATCAGCACCAACAACCACTAGCAACCACATATGAATGAAAAATGATCTGAAACACGTACGTAACTCACCCGAGCGACTCGGGACCCTGTCCGAATATACCAATAAGTTTCATAGAATAACATGGACCTACTCGAGACCTCAAATCACGCGTAATAACATCGAAACGATGAATTACACTTCACATCAAATCTAATGAACTTTTGAACTTTCAACTTCTAAAACTCGTGCCGAACCATATCAAATCAACTCGGAATGAACTCAAATTTTACACACAAGTCCCAAATGGCATAACGAAGCTTTCCATTTCTCGGAACCACAATCCGAACCCGATTTCATCAAAGTCAACTCCCGGTCAAACTTACGAGCATTCCGAACCTTCAAATTTTCAACTTTTGCCAATTAGAGCCTAAACCTTCTAGAAATATCCAAATGCAAATCTGGGCATACACCCAAGTCCAAAATCACCATCTGGATCTAACGAAACCATAAAAACTCCGGTCTGAGGTCAAATACTAAAAAAGGTCAAACTTGGTCAACTCTTCCAATTTAAAGCTTCCTAGTTGAGAATCATCCTTCCAAATCATTCCCGAATCACCTGAAAACCAGACCCGACGATACACACAAGTCATAATACATCATATGGAGCTACTCATGCCCTCAAACCACCGAGCGAATTGTAATGCTCAAAACGACCAATCGGGTCATTACATTCTCCCAAACTTAAACATACGTTCGTCCTCGAATGTGCCCAGAGTTGTTCCAAATCCATTAAATCGATGTGTAACCTTACCATGCACACAACCGGGGGTGATCCCACATCACGCTATTCCATATAAGCCTGACAACACAACATAACTGAAGATCATTACTTTAACCTTAGTCCATGCCTTAGAACCTAATTTCCAACATCTGGAATCCCTTACAAGACCCAAATCTCGTATTTATACACTGTATAAGTCTGAACAAGCTATATCAAGCCATAACCATAACCCAAGATGTAATCACATGATATACCACATAAATCGCATACTCGTAGCAATAATTTCCGGCCACAATAACTGCTCAAACGAAACCCGGTACCGGTAAAAATTCACATATCAAACAAAATCTCGTTCTAAAACCTTTGTACACTGCCAATGATAAACGAAACACGCATAATCTTATAACCACTCATCAGATCAACAAGTCATGGAGCCCTCTTTCATCCGACAAGAACCAAAGCCAAATCCTAAGTCGACTTACGATATTCTTCCTCCATACATACTGTAATCAAATACGATAGTACACATTCTAGGTCCAATGAACTCATCTCATCAAACAAAACTATTATATAGACATGTCATACCAATATAACCCTAAGCCACAACCCGTGCAACCCGTGCACCAATAAGCAACAATTCGAATGCACCCAAAAATGGAAAATGATTCAAATGAGAGAACCGTTCTACCAGCTCAACAAGTACCACCACAACCGCAATGCTATGAACCCATCATACATAGTAGAAACAAGACTCATGAATCTAACACAAAGGATAATATCCCAACATAGCCCCGCTGCAATGCATGACCCATACAAACACCGGTCCATATGAAATACCTTAAGCCACAATGCTCAAAATTAACAACTACATGCAATTCGACATCAAGTACACGAAGTGCATGACCATAACTATGGAGAAGCTAATAATAAAATATACCATAGCCCGGAAAGAACATAACCAAGGTGCAATCAACCATTCGACACCCTAATAACCATCTCGCTCGAATTCTGTTGCAAGGCTCAAATAGAACCGCATTATGTGTGCATATAACCAACGAATCACCATCCCTCATAGCATAAAAGAGTAACACATAGAACACATTAGAGCATGAACAAGCTCAACTCCTACCGAGTGACTCACCCCTCAACACTAATAGTTTTGAGTCAACAATCCGACCCGGTGTGGAATATACATCCTCATTGGGCCTACCAATGGGCCCCCAAATTAACTTCGATCATTCCCAAATGGATAAATGTCCTTCCAAAAGTCTACAATGACCTAACCATAACACGTGCCACCATCTGGCTAACTTTGGCCACATCTGCACGGTCATCAACCCCGAAACAATCTGCTTCTGAGAACTTCTAGTCTCCAAATCCATAGAATAAATGAATCACCATAGTCGATCCAAACTCCATCACTTGAATGACTAGCACATATCTCATACACAATCATCCAATGCGAAATACCTCTATCATTCTTTCGTGCCACATCGCAAAATCTGAACATCCGTAGTCGATCAACCAGGCGAGTACCGCCATACCAATAAAGCATATGTATGTCAAAATACAGTACGCCTTCTAAAATGCGCACCCTTCTCAGGCAATACCAAGTAGTAATAGCATTCATCTAATCATCTGAACCGCCCCATGCAGTTCAAAATTCCTGACCACCCTTCTAAAACTGAACCGCCCACTTTGTATATGCAGATCACAATCCCACACGAAGTACTGCATCTATCATACCATCATATGAAAACACGAGAACCCTGTTGTTAACTCTGAGTCACAAGCAGAATACATACTCCATTATCCAGGAACCTTTCACTTGATCCCATCTAAGAGAGAATCATAATACGCAACATGCTCCTCACGCCGGTAGGAAATATCCATCTCAAATCGTGGTAGAAACCATTGAGAATTCTTCAAAACTCATTTGCACATAACCAAGCCATCAGATCTGAATCTCTCTAATTCTGCCAAGCCACACATGTCGCCAAACCCAAGAGTATTGCCACAAAACACATGTAGAGACTCACCACATCATAAGTACCCAAATAACCGATCATATTCATTACTGTGCTGATCCAACATACTACCAAGCTATCCTATTTCTTCGAGTTCCTTCCGAATTAACCTCAATTGACACTTCTCCTTGATAGAACACCATGATCCTTACCCAAAGCTCACCACAATAGATCCTAGTATAAGACCGCACATCCCTAAGGCCTATAAGCCGTTGTATTCCCTCTTACGCACCCCAAAAGTACCACAACCGAGACACCCAGTCTAAAGAGACTTTTTGTGAATCTAAAGTCGTTTCCTTTTCCTTCCTACTACTAAAATGTAGAATCCATAATGATATAGAAATACCGCGAGTCTCGACACTATCCAATATAAATCTCAGATTCTAGCCATATACAAATTCGAAAAAATTCTCAATTGCCACATATAAATATTGAATCCATTAGAACCCTCTCGAGAGTCATCCACTCTACTCAATCTAAATTTCACCACCTAAGAGGGCCGAACGACATGTGCCCCAATAGCACAAAAACACCCAAAGAAGTAATCTCGCCTTAATGCAACAGAGTAAATTCCTACTCCATGAGTACTACATCCGTCATGAATAACAACTCAAATCATTCCATGATTTCCATATACCCATGAAGTGTAATATAACTTATATTCAGAAATTCCCTTACTCGAGTCATCCTCGATCTCAACCTGTGCAAGTTATAACTGATTCACAAGTATGCCTCAAACTGAAACCAGTACAACACATAACCATGCAATCAAATCGTCGATAGTAGACTCCCCCACTTGGCTCAAAGCCATAGAAAAAAATATTCAATAACTCACAATACCCATATTCTATTACTGCCATAATCCTGCACTGAAATTCAACTAAATCCTTCATAAGATCATGTAACACAAACCATATAATACCTCAAATCATCTGCTAAGCTCGCATTCATCCTCATAACGGCCATGCCAACTTTCTCACTCAAATCGCAACACCTATAATCTACTGGTAGAAAAGAAACCCTCCACACAACATCATAAGGATCACACATCCATAGATTACCCCGCAGGTGACAACCCTCATGCTTAGCCTCAAAAAAATATCTCTGTATACCCTTTCACAGCCACAACTACTATCCAATCACTTAATCTTCCTGAGTCAGAACTCATCAACAAGATATGAAAATCTACTTCGTTCCACAAGTGAAATAACACGAAAGAATCTCTCAAAAACCTTCATAACTCAAGACTGTATGACACATCTACAGAAATCGAGCATCCACTAGTCCTTTTCACATCTCAAGCAAACGTTTCTCGTCATATTCAAACCATATGAACACATCCCGCAGTCACATCATACTCATCATATAGCCATCCAACCACTCACCGAGCCACCAGTCCCACTCATAGGGACACCACTGGACATAGAAGTCCAAAAGTACATGCTCACACAACTGAACTACCGAGCCTAAGCTGTGGTCCAAACCGAGCTTCAAGTCCTCCAGACTAGCCCATCACCAAAATATAGAAAATACTTCTCGCACCTCATCCGTGGAATCCACAAGCCGTTGATGTACATCTGATACCAAGTGCTCACATGCGCATACGAGTGAGTGGAAGGAATTCAAATAGATACGCTTCAAGTTGAATCAATGTCGCATGATAAGGAAATAAAGATGGAAAGTTTATCCTAAATGCTCTGTTGCCTTTCAAAGATAGGTATGGACATCCTCATACCGATCCGTAAGACTCTACTAGACACTTGCTCATAACTCGTAGAACCTATGAACCTAGAGCTCTGATACCATTTTGTCACAACCCAAAATCCAACTAGTCGTGATGGCACCTAACACCAACCTGCTAGGTAAGCCAATTTAACAATAATCCAATTTCAAATGAGATTTACTGAGAAAATAAATAATGATAATATATATAAACTTTTATACAAATAATCCCCAATGGCTGGTAGTACAAATCACGAGCTTCTAAGATTTTGAGCTTACAAAGCTGGTATAAAATAAATATATCATCTATTCGAAATATACATAAACATATTTAATAATCTAAAGCTATCGGGAACAAGAGGCAGCTATAACCAGAATGTAGGTACATCTTCAATGCTAGCTTTCACCATATACAGCAACATCAACTCTAAAATCTGTATGCAAGGTGCATAAGTGTAGTGTGAGTACAACCGACCCCATGTACTCAATAAGTAACAAACCTAACCTTAGGTTGAAAGTAGGGATAAGCTTGGACAATGGTCAGAGTCCGACACCAACAACCAAGAACAACACGTAATAGTATAATGAAAATAGTACAAGTAATACTCAAAGATATGGTACTCAATTCGTTCATAGTTACGGAAAATAGTCATGCTTTTCAGGTATAACAGCAAAACCCAAATGTTTTGCAGAAAACCCCAAAATGTGAGTATATCAGAAAAAACTGAGATTTTTCCCAAAACTTTCAACAACAGATAAGATGTTTCATTATCATATGGCATGAGGAAAGTACATCTCTATGCCTATATGTCAATGTGCATGTGAAGTCATGAATGTTACAATACCGTACAACATGAGGAAATGCATCTATATGCCTACATGCCAAGTATGCATGTCAAGTGTAATGCAACACAATGATAAACTTATGTGCTCATGCTCTCAGAGCAGTCAACCTCACTCAACATGCTCAATTACTTAGTCCTCCCAGTCACTCAATCCTCCCAGTCACTCAGTCCTCCCAATCACTCAGTCCTCCCAATCACTCGACACTCACGCTCGGCACTCAGTAGGTACATGCGCTCACTGCTGGTATGTTAGACTCCAGAGGGACGGATCCTGCCCAAGCGCTAATATACGCCAATCATGGCATGAATCAATAATACTTGCTGCGCTGTGCAGTCCGATCCCATAAATATTACTCACAATCAGGCCCTCGGCCTCAATCAGTCATCATCCTATCTAGTGTCTCAGCCTAAAAAATCTCATGCCAATCATCCTAACAATGATAACATGATGTGACAACGAATGATAACAGAGACTGAGATATGATGTGCAAATGAATGAGTATGTAATTGCAATTTAGTCAAATAACTCAACAACAGAAACGACCTTAGTGGGTCTCAACATCATAAGCATATAGCCTAACATGGTTTCTAGCATGGCTCACAGCTCAATTACTCTAGCACGTAGAAATTTAATGGATAGAAACAAGATTAGGTCACTACATAGTACCACAGAATCAATTGAGTCATAATTCACCTGGTGTACGTCCGTCACCTAGCATGTGCGTCACCTCAACACCAAATACATAACACGTATATTCAGGGGTTCATACCCTCAACACCAAGTTTAGAAGTGTTATTTACCTCGAACAAGCCAAACAATACTCTAGAAATGCCATCTCACGCGTATCGACCTCTGAACGACTCGAAACTAGCCAAAAGCAACTCAAGAACATCAAACAATGCTAAAAATACAAACCAAATCAATAAAGGCCGAATCTTTAATCAAAGACCAAAAGTCAACTAAAAAGTCAAACCCTAGCCCGCACCTCAAAATCTGATGAAACTCATAAAATCCGACAACCTATTCAATTATAAGTCCATCCATACTAGTTTAACTCCAATCCGACTCCGAATCGATGTTAAAAACTCAAAAATTCACTTCATAAAATTTTAGACAAAACTCCCAAATTTCACTCTTGAAATCATCAATCAAATGTCAAAAATGAAGATAGATTCATGAAATATAATCAAAACCGATTATAGAACACTTACCCTAGTCTATGCGGTGAAAATCGCCTCAAAAACATCTCAATCCGAGCTCCAAATCTCAAAATATGATAGAAAAACCTAAACCTCGAATTAAAAAGAATCTGCCCAGGCATTTCCGCATCTGCGAAACAATAGACGCTTCGGCGGCATCGCTTTTGCGACCAAAAACCACGCCTTTGCGGAAACCACTAACCAGTCGACCACTCGCACCTGCGGACACTGTTCCGCTTTTGTGGAATCGCTGGTGCGATGCAACATCCCACTTCTGCGTCCAAGGACATCGCTTCTGCGATGCACAGATGCGCCCCAAGCTCCACATTTGCGATGACTCCACAGTCAGATACTTTTCACAGGTGTGATCACCTTTCTGCTTCTGCAACCACCGCACCTGCACAAAATCAACCGCATGTGCGCACATCAGCACCAACAGCCACCAGTAACCACATATGAATGAAAAATGGTCCGAAAGACGTCCGTAACTCACTTGAGCCACTCGGGACGCCGTCCGAATATACCAACAAGTTCCATCTCATAACAGTGACCTACTCGAGGCCTCAAATCATGCGTAATAACATCGAAACGGCGAATCGCACCTCAAATCAAATCTAACGAA
This sequence comes from Nicotiana tomentosiformis, assembly GCF_000390325.3. Classification (NCBI taxonomy): domain Eukaryota; kingdom Viridiplantae; phylum Streptophyta; class Magnoliopsida; order Solanales; family Solanaceae; genus Nicotiana; species Nicotiana tomentosiformis. The sequence continues at coordinate 109,331,299 of NC_090818.1, forward strand.
CTTTTGAACTTTCAATTTCTAAAACGCATGCCGAACCATATCAAATCAACTCGGAATGAACTCAAATTTTTCACACAAGTCCCAAATGGCATAATAAAGCTTTTGAATTCCTGGAACCACAATCCGAACCCGATTTCATCAAAGTAAACTCCCGGTCAAACTTATGAACATTTCAAACCTTCAAATTTTTAACTTTTGCCAATTAGAGCCGAAACCTTCTAAAAATATCCAAATTCAAATCCGGGTATACGCCCAAGTAAAAAATCACCATCCGGACTTAACAGAACCATCAAAACTCCAGTCCGAGGTCAAATACTAAAAAAGTCAAACTTGGTCAACTCTTCCAACTTAAAACTTCCTAGTTGAGAATCATTCTTCCAAATCAATCCCAAATCATCTGAAAACCAAAAATGACAATAAACAGAAGTCATAATACATCATACAGAGCTACTCATACTGTCAAACCATCGAGAAAAGTGTAAATACTCAAAACGACCGGTTGGATCGTTACAACTTCAAATCTCATTTCTTGGCTCACACTTTCCAAACCCTTAGAGGCATTTCTTTTTCTTGGGGGCTAGAAAGACTTGCCATCACTCTTTATTGTCCATTTTGTTCTTTCTCCCTTGATGTTTATACTAGAGGTATTTGCCTCATTTCAATTTCATCAATCTCTTTTTTTGTGCTTTCTTTTTGTTCTTTCTTTTCTTACTTTATCTTTCATGGAGATAATTTCATTTCTCTCTTTTTAATGCCTCGATACCTCATTTAGATTCCTCAACCTTTCTCCAAAACTTATGGTTTGATCCACTCACTACATATGAGTGCTAAGGAAGGTTCGGGTTCCAATAGAGGATTATGATAAAAAATGGGTAAAGGCTTATAGCGTGTTTATCAACCGAGAATGGTTAAAGACTCAAAGGGATTGTATAGGGATAACAATCATAGGGTGGTAATAGAAAGCTCAAACGGTCTAAGAAAATCCTACAATCATCTTTCAAATCAAAAAAACTTAGAATTTTGCCTTGAAGCACATTCGGGACAAGTTCTAGACTACTCACTCAAGTGCTTGAACTAGCAGCAAAATTTCATCTCACATCTCATGCAACTAGACCGTAAAAGAGGATAAAGCTTAAAATCTACAACAATCATAGTCAAGTTCAAGATTACTATGGTACACTCAACCACCTAATGATTATCAAAGACAACTCAATAACCTCAAAGTCACTTTTACTAGAGTTATTTCTTCCAAAAGCCTTGTCTCAAACCATAAGCATGCAGTTAAGTATGTTGGTGCCACATGAAGCATAAATAACTTCTTTTTTATAGACTAACTTGATTAAGGCTTTTATTCATTACTACATACTACTACTATTATCTAAACATGAAACAGATTTATTCCGTTAAGAAAGTTGTCACACTATCCATCCTTGGGAAGAGTCACTTAGTTCACACAATAAACCACCTTTGGAAAGAACCGTAGCATTAATAAAACCAAAGGCTTATTATCAACAACAAATTGAAAAACATAAAATTTAATGCAACCGAGTAGTTTGAGCAACTTCATTAACAAGGTCTTGTCTAGGGTGTTACATGACAGATTGGAGAGTGTTTTGCCATCTCTAAACAGCTCCTAATCAATCCGGAATTGTAAAGGGTAGGAGTATATTTGAGAACATCTTATTGACTCAAGAAATTGTCACTAACATAAGTTTAAGGGGAAAGCCAGCTAATGTGGTGATCAAGCTTGATATGGCTAAGGCCTATGATAGGGTTTCATGGAAGTACTTATTGCATATGCTAAGGAAGATGGGATTTTCTGAACACTTCATCAACATGGTATGGAACTTTATGCCAAATAACTGGTATTCAGTATTGGTGAATGAGCAGTCCTCGGGGTTCTTTAAGTCGACAAGGGGTGTGAAACAAGAGGATCCCCTATCTCCAACATTGTTCATTTTGTCAGCTGAGGTACTTTCTAGGTCTTTGAATAAGCTTTTTGAAGATAAGTCATTTGTGGGATTTGGAATGCCTAAGTGGTCTGATCCTTTAAACCACTTGGCATGTGCTGATGATACGATAATCTTTGCATCTGCTCATCGTCCCTCTTTGAGAAAGATTATGGCAGTGTTGGGGAACTATGAGAAGATATCAGGTCAGATGATCAACAAAGATAAGAGTTCATACTACATGCATTCAAAGGTTGCTAATGGATTGTTTCAGGAAGTTGGAGCTATTACAAGATTTGCAAAAAGTAAATTCCCCTTCACATATCTAGGGTGTCCTATTTTTTACACTAGAAGGAGAAAGGACTATTATGAGGATCTTATCAAGAAGGTGAAGGCTAAATTGCATTCATGGAAAGGAAAGTTGCTGTCATTTGGAGGAAGGGCAACTCTCATCTCTAGTGTGTTGCAAAGTATGCCAGTTCAAATATTATCAGTCCTTGATCCACCAAACAATATCATGTGGCATCTACATAAGACTTTTGCTAGGTTCTTTTGGAGCACAAAGGAAGAAGGGAGAAGCAAACACTAGGCTTCATGGAAAAATCTTTGTCTTCCTAAAGAGGAAGGGCAGCTAGGTTTTAGGTCTTTAAATGATGTCTCAAGGGCACTGTTTGCTAAACTATGGAGGAGGTTTAGGACCATAAAATTTTTGTGGTCTAATTTCATGTGGAAGAAGTATTGCAAGAAGGAGCTAATTTTAGGGGAGGGTCTCATGTTTGGAGACAAATGTTGAATGTTGGGGAAGAAGTAGAACATGAGATCGTATGGGAATTGAAGAGTGGAACAACTAATATTTGGCATGAAATTGGACTGGATTGGGTGCACTTTATCATATATTACCTGAAGAATTTCCAATCAATGAAGGTCTTCAGGAGGTGGCAGAACTGTGGCAAGGGGAAGCATGGGATGATCAGCTACTAGATCAAACTTTCAATGAGGAAATTGTAGAACATATAAGGCTAAATGTGCACTATGAAGGAAGTGAGGGATATTGGGATAGGCCATACTGGATGTCAACTCCTTCAAGCAAGTTCAGTATTAGAAGTGCTTGGCAAATATTAAGGCATAAGGCTGATCCTAATCAGGAATTCAAGTTAATGTGGATTAAAGGTTTGCCATTCAAGATATCCTTCTTCTTGTGGAGATTGTGGAGGCAGAAAATAGCCACCGATGACATGTGGAAGAGGCAATGGAAAATGGTGTTGTCTAGGTGTTGGTGTTGTCAGCAGCCCCAAGAGGAATCCATTGAGCATATATTTGTCACAAGTCCTACTGCCTCTAAGGTATGGAACTTGTTCACGGGGGCTGCTGGAATTTCTGTGCAATTGATTCAATTGAAGCAGATTATAAGGCATTGGTGGTATGCTCAGTGTTGTCCAAAATTAAAGCCACTATTTCAAGAAGTACCAACTATCATCACTTGGGAGCTTTGGAAGAGAAGAAATGCAGGTAAACATGGTGGTTCAGTGTCCACAAATAGGGTGATCCATGAGATAAATAGGACATTGCATCAACTGGCAAGGGTGAGGTATGCTTGGATCCCTAATATTCCATTGTTATGGCCAGACATGATTCAATACTTTGAAGGATATAAACCTATATTGATCACTACAAGAGTAACATGGCAGATTGCTCTTCATGGTTGGTACAAATGTAATACTGAAGGAGCTTCAAAGAGCAATTCTGGACCTAGCTCCCTAGGCTTTTGTCTGAGGGATGATAAAGGTGATGTGGTGTATGCTAGGGCAGTAGACCTGGGAGTAACAACTAATGTGGTGGCTGAAGCTAAGGCTATTCTTCAAGGGTTGGAATATTGTGTGGAGCATGATCTTTACCCTCTCATACTGGAGACTGATTTTTTGGTGATGAAGAAGGCGATAGAAGGGGCATGGGATCCTCCTTGGGTAATTGCACTGGATGTGAATAAAATTATAGAGATAAAGGACAACTTCAATGTGATCTTTCAACATGTGTTCAGAGAAGGCAACTCAATGGCGGATTTTATAGCTAACATTGTGTTTTCTTTTGCAGGTACATCTGAGTTTCATTCATTCTCTGAACTGCCTAGTGCAGGGAGGAGGTTGATCAATCTAGACAAATCTCAATCACCTAACCTTAGGGTTAGGATAGCAAAGAGAAGAACCCCAAACTGATGGCTTCACAGGATTGGACTCTACACAAATTGATATGTCCAAATGCTAAGGAAAATGCTGAACCCATCATATGGTATTTTTGGAGATTGTTGAATCGTTTCTCAGTGGTATTAGCATGCTTTAATGCTCAATCTGAGGATGATTTAGCAATGTTTAGAATGATGTCTACATTAAAGGTTCTAGTAGGGAAGGATCTGAGCTTACAAGATCACAAAAAGGCATAATTTCAAAGGCTGGCCTTTGCCTTGCAAAGCCTGCTTAATTCCTGGCTTTTGCCTTGCAAATCCATCCTAAAGCCAGATCACACATGGCTTTTGCCTTGTAAAGCCTGGCTAAAGCCATCTCATGCCTGGCCTTTGCCTTGTAAAGCCTGCCTAAAGCCAGCTCTAGCCTGAGTTTTGCCCTGCAAAGCCTGCCTAAAGCCAGCTCAAGCCTGGCTTTTGCCTTGTAAAGCCTGGCTAAAGCCAGCTCATGCCAGGCTTTTGCCTTGTAAAGCCTGCCTAAAGCCAGCTCTAGCCTGGCTTTTGCCCTGCAAAGCCTGCCTAAAGCCAGCTCAAGCCTGGCTTTTGCCTTGCAAAGCCTGCCTAAAGCCAGCTCATGCCTGGCCTTTGCCTTGCAAAGCCTGCCTAAAGCCAGCTCAAGCCTGGCTTTTGCCTTGCAAAGCCTACCTAAAGTCAGGCTCCTCTTCTACACATTATTTTTGATGAGTGAGCACATGATTAATACTTGAACAAAATCAGTCCACTGCATATGGAAATCATATAGTAGCTACACTTGGAAGAATATGTTGGCTTCAACTCTGTGGTGGAGATGTTTGGAATTCATTTTAGCCTATGGACAATATACCCTGGCACCTGGTGAGAGCTTGATAGGTGTTGCTTGGTATTTTCCAATGATAATTGGATTCACACACACTAATAGGAGAAGGAAGCATTCAACTTATCATGTTGTAATAGCTAGTTCATTAGATTTTAGCTTTTTCTATCTTTTTAATAGCTAGTAGCTTCATGCAACTTCTATTTTGATTTGGACATCTTGTAAGCTTTGGACCCATTTTGGAATTTTATTTATATATTAGCCACTAGGCAAGTGCTGCCGAGTGGTATAGTTGCTTTAAAAAGACACAAAAAAAATTAAAGATACTACTAAATGTAACAAACTACTAAAGATAAACAAATTAGAATCATCCAATTATTACATCCCAATATCATCAAATGTGTCAAATCATAAAATATAGAATTATCCACCCCCAAATAAAAAGAAGCATTACCCCTAATGCTTAGTAAAATAAGATCAAAGAGCAGAGAAGGCGAAGAAACTCTCTAAGTGTCCTCTGTCATCACAGTGTCACCAGCAACATTAGTCCTGCTCGACTCAACTAACTGAATCATGTCATCATCCTGTGCGGGAGTTGCCTAGGAGCTGAAGATGTCACACACTGCCTCAAAATTTCTAGATGCAAGGAAATGCTCCTCAATCTAAGGCGGATCTAGGTGAGGCTGGGTGGGGTCTAGTAGTATATCAAACGACAAGTCATTGGCCTCAGCTATCCTAGTCACCTCAGCTCGAAGTGCATCAACCGGCTTCATGCTGGCATGTGTCTATCTCATATTCTTTACTTGCCTGGTCAACCGCTCAATCACTGCACCATGTTGTACCCGTTTATCCATGATCACTTCCTGGTTGTCCAAGACCTTGGTGAGCTTCTTGTCTATATCAGAAGAGTCCTGCTGCGTATGTGAATATATATGCCTTGTAACTGTACTAGCAATCTCGGACAACTTTGAAGTAGTTGTCTACATCCAGCTGTTAAGGCTCACTAATATCTGAGATATCCGCAAGACAGACAATGGGCATGTAGGCAAAGGCACCGGCCTCGGGGCTGGTGAAGGCAAAAGAGCAGGGGCGGAGGATGATGGCTCAGGAATGGAAACTCTGGCACTGGTGGAAGGCTCAACTAAAGTGGAAGGGATCTCAAAGGGACTAGGGGCTACGACTACCGGCTTATTAGATTGTCCAACAGAAGTAGAAGGCTGAATGCTCTTCTTTGGGTTCCTCAGATCTTGTAACTTATACCACTCAAAAGGACCAGTTGGCTTGACCTTCGTATCAAATGGCCTAGGGGCGTCAGTCAGGTACTCAATGATGGTGCTGGGGTAGGGGTAGGAATGTTACCTTGCTGAGCCACAAGGGAGATATTTGTCAACATCATAGTACCCACATTGATTGGGTATCCTACCAATATTGCTCTTGCCAATGACAAATTGTTCTCATTTAGGCATTGGTTAAGTCTGTTGCACACAAAGGTCTGCCACCCTTTTGCCTCAAAACTCAAAGTGTTGCAGAGGATCGTTACTCCAGCACCTATCCAAGGTGGAGTAGGCCCAGGTACAAGAATCCTTGCCAGCCATGGTCTGGCTTCCTCTTTCTCTGCCAACTTAGCCAAATACTCCTTTGGCACCACATCCTCAAATTCGAGGTAAACATTCAAAGTGTGCTGATTAAACTTGACTTTAAGGTCACACACTTTGGTGATCTTTGTCTCTTTGAGAATATGCTTCGTGTTGGCATAGAATTTTCGGACAAGATGTTCCTTCACATCCACCAGCTTATCGGTAAACTGCATCCACCCTTTTCTCTTTGTAAACTGCTGCAAGATAGCGGGGTTGTATTTGTCTAAGTCCTTAAAGAGGAATTGCCATTCATGGGCCAGCGATATTTCTTTCCACCACATACAGAAGTCTGTGTAAGCTTGCAGGCTCAAACTGACTTTGGACTTGATCCCCCTGTTCCGATATTTCTTTGCACCACCTTCTTCTTAGTTCTTGCAATGTCTGACTTTGCACTTGATCCCCCTGTTCCGTCATCTCGGACATCATCAGAATCAGAGCCCGGAGCAGCTGCATTGGACTCATGACTGGTACTAGCTGAGCCCTGGTGTCACGACCCAAAATCCCAACCCATCGTGATGGCGCCTAACGCACTCGCTAGGCAAGCCAGACATAAAAATAAAGATCCAAAATAACTGATTGTATAGGAATAACATAAGTCTGAAATCTCAATATAGAAAAATATTGCTAATACATGATAAATTCCCTAGAAATTGGATATTACAGAGTCATGAGCCCTAATACAGAAATACAAGTCTGAAATGACCAAATACAATACTATTTGAAATAAAGACAACAACACATAAGAAACGAGACGCCAAGAATGCGGGAGAGAACGCAACTCTACCTCGTCTCTCGATACTTAGCTCAACCAGCAACTCTGTTACTGATAACTGGTCCCAACACTTGAATCTATACAATTAAGTGCGGAGTTTAGCATTAGTACAACCGACCCAATGTACTCAGCATGTATCGTAACTAACCACATCGAGGTAAAAGAAGCGAGAATTATAAATGATACTTGCTATAACCTGTACAGTTTTATCAATTTAACAAGTACAGAACAATAATGTAATCAAGCCATAAAACACATAAATCACCCTCTGTGTGTGTATGTAATTACTCAAGTTCTCTGTTTAATCAATGATACAACATATAAAGATTATATGCAAATAAATCAGGTAATTAGCCATGGAAATTTCAAGTAGAGATGAAATGCAAAATCTAAAACAAACACTGGATAGATTTTCCTCAATGATTTCATATCCGTACCAAACTACTGATCAGTTTTCTCAAATCCGTATGTACACCATCAAGAGAGAAATATGAGAGGGTGACCCAAGGGGGTGGATCCATATCAAGCACGACCAATTCAACGTGCTATCAGCCGGGTGTGATCACATGCTTAATATCATAATCTGTCTGGTGTAGTCACATGCATAAAAGTACAATCAGTCTAGCATGGTCACAGGCACAATAACACAATCCGCCCGGCGTGGTCATAGGCATAACAACACAATCCGCCTGGTGTGTCCACAAGCATAACAACATAATCTTCCCAGTGTGGTCACAATCATAACAACACAATCCGCCCAGCATGGTCACAAGCATAAAAACAAAATCCTCCTGGCGTGATCACAGGCATCCAATCCAAATAATATCACACATAAGCAAATATAGAAGAATACATATACATGGTGAATGAATAACAGATCTCATGCTCCTGGACTGGTATAAATGACATGCTAAAGAGTAGACATGTGTAAAGTGTGCTATCATGGCTCAAATCAGCAATTTCATCACAGAAATAGCAATTACCAAGTTTATTCAAGAATTTAGCCTTTATGTAACCTCAAACATGGATCAAATACTTCACAACATGGTTACAATTATGTGAATCATCACATCTTAAAGCTTAACAGTCAATATAAGGCATGTTTTAGCCTAAGCACTACCCCGAGCATAGACAAATACCCAGGTGCTCGTACATGGGTTAAAACCCCACACGTGTAAACCCATATCACGTAGCTAACCCATAGCACATAACTATCACAAATAACTCAGGCAACTAGTGCATCAACCAAGTTTAGGTAAGATACTTACCTCAAGAAATCCAAATCACTCCTCCAACAAGCTCTTCCCATATGTATCAATCTCTGGACGGCTTGAATCTAGACAAAATAACTTAATACCATCAATAATAGCCATAGTAAGAAATTCTAAATGATAAAGCTAAAGTCTTGAATCAAATATGCAAAGTCAACCTCAAGCCCGTAGCTCGGAACCCGACAAAATTCATAAATTCTGAAAACACATTCAATTACGAGTCCAACCATACTAATTTCATCCAATTCTATCTACAAATCGACCCTCAAATTGCTCTCCAATACTATGGTCTAAAATTCCCAAATTTCACTTCAAATTTACATATACTAGGTGTAATAATCAATGGATAATAAATATTTAAAATCAAAAGTGATTAATCTTCACTTAGCTTTTCAATTGTATCAAAAACCCTCTAAAACATTGCCCTTAGCCGAGTCTCAAAACTCTCCAAATGAGAAAAACCACGAAACACTTCGAATATTAGATCTGCTAGTGAATCTGCACCTGCACACACCTAGCTGCATCTGCGGTCCCGCTTCTGCGGAATAGTGGCAGTATCTTCGGCTCCCTCCAACATCCGCCCTTCCAATTTTGCGGATTAAAACTTATATCTGCGAGAGGGCATCTGCACACATACGTCCACTTCTGCGGACTACCCTGCCCAGCTCGACTTTTGCACCTGCGCATACCGGGCCGTACCTGTGGCTCCGCATCTGCGGAATTCCCTTGGATCTCCCCTCTTTGCTTTTGTGACCCTTCATTCACACCTGCGGCTTCGCATCCGTGACTAAGCCCACCGTAGATGCGGTCACACCAGAAACCATAAGCTTCAGCAATACACTAAGTCTAAATATGAACCCAAATTCAATCTGAATCACACCCGAGGCCCCCGGGACCCCATCCAAACATACTAACAAATCCCAAAACACAATACGAACTTACTCAAAGCCTCAAATCACATCAAACAACATCAAAACCATGAATCGCACCCCAATTCAAGCCTCATGAAACTAATGAACTTCCAACTTCTAAAACTAATGTCGAGTCATATCAAACCAACTGCGAATGAGCTTAAACTTTGCACACTAGTCCCAAATAACACAACGAACCTATTCCAACTCCTAAAACCAAAATCTGAACTCGGTACCAACAAATTCAGCTCTCGGTCAAACCTCTCAACCTTCCAAACCTTTAACTTTTCAAACTTCGCCAAAATCCTCAAACCAACCTACGAACCTCCAAATCAATATCCGGACATACGCCTAAGTCAAAATTCACCATAAATATCTATCGGAACCATCAAAACTCCATTCCGGAGTCGTCTATATAAAAGTCTAACTCCGGCTAACTCTTTCAACTTAAGCCTTTAACCTTGGGGCTAAGTGTCCCAATTCGCTCCGAAACACTCTCGGAACTAAACCAACCACCTCGGAAAGTTCCATAACCACAAACGAACATAGAGGAAGAAACAAGTATGGGAACAGGGCTACAATACTCAGAACGCCTGGTAGGACCGTTACACCTGGGAGGTATTGTGAGATGTGGAAGGCACATCTAGGGGTTCTGACTGCCCTTGTGGCCTAGATTGCTCCTCGTTGTGCTCTTCATGTACAGACACATAATTTCCTTACGAGGCCTCCCTAGATGGGGAACAAGAAATCGACTATGAGATGTTTCTACCTCTTCCTCGACCTGTAGTTATTTTCTTTGTAATGGCCTTTTATGCACTCAGGTGCATGGCACCTTTGCCCCTACCTTTTCCTGATTCTCCCCTTCCTTTAGAAGACTCTCCTCATCCTCTTGATTGCACTATTGTCTGTGTATGGACAGAGAGAGTAGTTAGTTGATATACAAGTTGCAAAGCAGTTTAGAGTCATGTAAACATTGGAGGACACCATAGAAGCAGTGGGGTTTTACGTTTATGGTATGCAGTAGACAATTTGCCAAGTGTGGACCGTGTATTTTCAAGTGTGGTCCGTAAAGCGAAAGTGTAGACCGCACAAATTCAAGTACGGCTGCACTTCTGCATAATTGTGCCAAGTCCTCTAAGAGAAGTCTCTAATGGACAGTGTGGTCTCCATCTGCGGCCGCAGAAAACCAACTGTGGTCCGCACAATTTAGAGTGCGGTTCGCAACTTGAGTATTATCACTTAGGTCTTCAGAGAAGAGGTTCTTTGATTGTTAGTACGAATCTCCCTTTGTGGATACACAATTCAAGCTAAGGTGGAGTCAACCTACACGTAAGTCAAACAAGAGGAAAGAATAACCGGTAAAATAGAATAAGGGCCAAGAAATTCATACCGAAGGTGAGGTGGCAATGGTTTTAACTCCAAAGTTGGTGGCTCTTCAATTGAAGACTTTGTAGGAGAAGTATTCCTATTCTCAAGATCCAATGATAACTTTCAGGGTGCATAGTTGTAAGAACCCATTCTTTGCAAAGAGTTCACACATTCCATTAAACCATCCATATCACCCTCATCAAAGTTGAGCAAAACGACTTCCAACATATCACCAACATTGATTGTAGCACTAGTATCATCAATAATGACATCGATCACCAAGTCCACAAAAGATCACACTTCATTGCTATTTGGTTGATTCATAGACTTGCACATAGGGAATGTCACTTGTTCATCACCAACACGGAAAGTGAGTTCTCCCGCTTCGACATTACAAAGGGCCTTACCCATATCAAGGAAAGGCCTCCCAATAATGATAGGCACTTCATAGTTAAACTCACAATCTAGAATCACAAAGTTCACTGGAAGGATAAATTTATCAACTCGGAACAAAACATCCTCAATCAGTCCCAATGACCTCTTTATAGTACGATCGGTCATTTGCAATCTCATAGATGTGGTTATGATTTCCCAATCCCCAAAGTGTTAAACACCTAGTAGGGCATCAAATCGATACTCGCCCCAAGATCACAAACAACTTTAGCAAAATCGGCACTTCCAATAGTACTAGGAATTGTAAAAGCACCGGGATTCTCCAATTTAGGAGCCATATAATTAAAAATTACACTCACTTGATGAGTGACCTTGATTGTTTTAAAATTCATCGACCTCTTCTTGGTCACAAGATCTTTCATACACTTGGCATAATCATGCATTTATTCCAAAGCTTCTACCAATGGAACGTTGATAGGAAGACCTTTCATTATTTGAATAAATTTCTTGAATTGATTCTCATCATTTTGCTTAGCAAGTGTTTGAGGATAAGGAGGTGGAGGATTTGGCAAGGGTGCCTTAGCCTTTTGCACTACCGGTTCCGGTATGTCAATAATGTGTTCCCTAGATGGGTTCACCTCTTCTTGGGTCTCTTCCATACTATCATCACTATCAATCCAAACCTTATCATGTACTTGAACATCATTTCGTGGGATTTCCTCCTCTTAGATCACTTGGTCATCATCCACAAGCTGCGTTTCATTTGAGGTAGGTGTATTTATGCCTCTTCCACTTCTTATGATGACTATTATAGCATGCCCCGTATTGTTACCACCCTATGGGTTCACCACCATGTCACTTGGTAATGCACCTTTAGGACGAGTATTAAGAGCTTGAGAGATTTGCCCCATGTGATCTTCAAGATTACAGATTGATGTGGTATATGGGCAAGTTGGACATACGAATCCGCATTCTTTTTCATCATTTGCTTGAACATGTTCCCAATACGGCCCATTTCATCATTTGAAGAACTTGAACAGTGGGAATGATAAGGAGGTGGGTTGCTCGGTTGTTGGTACATTGGGGGATTTTAAAAACCTGAACCTCGATTTGCATGATTATTATTATTTTCCCAATTTCCTTGATTATTGCCTCCCCAATTCCCTTGGTTATTGTTGTTGTTATGCCAATTCTCTTGATTGTTAGAACCCCAATTACCTTGGTTATTTTGAGAACGCCATAGATTTTTATTGGAGCTTTAAAAATTACTCTGTTGCCCTTGGTAATTGTTCACAAATTGTACCTCTTCTTCTTGCTCTTGATGAGAATCATCTTGGTCATAGCTACCATCATCTTGTGCATAATTCTCCACTCGATATTGAAATTGTAGACCTTTAGTCCTCTTCTTGTTGGCCAAGATATTCAGTCCCTCCATAGCATGAACTTGCTTAGGAGCTTAGGTTTTATGAAGATGAGCCTTAGCAAGTTGAGTCATGGTTGTGGTCAATTCAGCAATAGCTTGTCTATGGTCTTGCAACTCAGTATAAAGATGGATTATTTTGGGATCACATTGGAGGACATTAGCTCGGGATTGCCAAGCCGAAGAAGTTTCCTCCATCTTATCAAGAATCTCACATGCCTCCACATAAGGTATTGTAATAAAATTTCCTCCATCCAATTGATTGACCATACATTGATTCGTAGTATTAATATCACGGTAGAAAGTTTGTTGGATCATGTTGTCAGTCATATCATTGTTCTGGAATTCCTTCACTGTTGTCCGATATCGCTCCCAAATTTTATGCAAAGGTTCAGTGGGCTCTTGTTTGAAGGCTAAAATTTCATCCCATGGAGTGGCCACGTGCCCGAGAAAGAAGAACTTTAAAATAAACTTCGCCGCCAATTCATCCCAAGTATGGATAGAATGATTAGGCAAGAGTTCCAACCAATACAAAGCTTTACCCCCTTAATGAGAAGGGAAAGAGACTTAATCGCAAATCATCTTCCCAAATATTTATTTGTTTGCTACCCCAACTCGTATCCACAAAACCTTTTAAATACTTGTAAGCATTTTGACTCGGTGCCCTGGTGAACTAACCTCGTTGCTCGAGCAAAGTGAGCATCACATTGGTAATTTGAAAGTTTTTCGCCCTAATGCGAGGGGGGACTATGGCACTTGTATAACCTTCATTAGAAAAAATCTGGTGTTGCGCTGCTTATGGTTGTGGTGGTGGTGGAGGTGGAGGCATATTGTATTGTTGCTCACGACATCAGCAGTTTTGTTGTGGAGCTTGACGTATTTCATCCAGTTACTCCTCCTCACCATCCACCTCTCCCAATGGCAAGTTCCAAGTTCGTTGTTCACCATTTAAAACCTACAATCACTTTAACAAATTAGAATCACGAAAGTAAAAGAAGATATTTCAAGAAACAAACTCAAGTATATAACTAACACCATAAACTCCCTGGCAACGACGCCAAAATTGATCATGCTCAAGAAAAAGAACTTGAACTAACCAAATTTATCTTTCAAGCAAAGGTGTGTAACTGTTATCTAAATTACTTGCTAAGAGATTCAACATACTAGTAAGCAAATAATGATTGAAATATTTTTGATGTTTTTGTCAAATAGGGAAAAACCTAGGGTTGTAGTCTTCACCTAGGTGTAAACCTAAAGAGTAAAGTAAATCTATGCTTGCTTGATAGATCAGGGTTTTTATGACTCTCGATGCTCAAGTACCCACTCAATATATCTCGGTTAAAGAGTGATTATGCCCAAATTGGCTTTCTCAAGACCAAATAGGTAGCAATCTAAAAAATTGAATATGAGTCCAAATTGGATTATCCCTATCTTTGGTTCAAATCCTTTAATTAAACTAATCAAAACTTCAACTAGTTCAATTTCTTGTTAGCCAAGTTTTCCTAAAATAAATCCCTTTTTCTCAAGTAAGAACGAAGCCAAATAGACATGAATCAATGTTCGCAATCATTAATTCTAAGTATAATACATAAACAAGGCTAAATAACATACACCCAATCAATAACAAACACTAATATTAAACTCCCATAAGTTTTACACACTAGGGTTGGATCACAACCCTAGATAAAATATAGCTACTCATAATCATTGACATGAAAAAATAAAAAGATGAAATAATTGAATACATAAAACTAGAATTAAAGAGTAAAATTAATGGGTATTCTCTAGTTGTTGCTCCAAATTTCTCAAGATGGTTAAATATAACCGCTAGCAGCTACTACAATACAAAAGTTGCCCCAAAAAAGTGTTTCTCTTTGGAGAGTTCTCTGACCGCACAATTATGTCTGCGGTCCGCATTTTGGGATTTTTCTCTCGCAGTTGCTTTCAGTCGAGGAGATTATGTGGTTGCGCATAAGCTCCTGCAACTGCACTTCAGCTTCTGCGGCTGCACAATTTGGCTGCGGACCGTACTTTTGAAGAGGCTTCAGACTTGTTCAATTGCAATCTCTCTGATCTTTCAGTCTTGACATTGCGAGCTTCAAATACGACCACACTTTTTTTGGTGTGCGGATCGCGCTACTACCAAACACCTCTGAAGCTTCAGAGCTCCTTCTACGGGCTGCATTTTGCTTTTGCTGCTGTTGATGTAATTCTGCAGATTGCACTATTCTTTGCATTTCTCCTCTTGACTGTTTGAACTGGAACATCTCCTCTTTGAGTTAGATTTCTTCGTTGAGCGCACATTCTCCAGCACACATGCAATTCACACATTTTCATTAGATTCAGAAACAATAATTGCTACTTTCGGGCTAAAAATTAAAGCAAAAATATACTAATAAGTGATTAAAATCCACACTTATCACATATGAAGGCATTTAATTCAGCCACTCATTGTTGATGAAGACCCTATCAATTTTCGAATACACTCTATTTTCTTCCTGTCTATAGCCTTTTAATATAACAACAATGAATAAATTAACAAAAACGTATCAGTAGAAAATATGCTTCAATAGTACACAAAGTATTTGCGGAGAAGAAACAAGCCCTTAATGCATATTATTTGTAGCAAATTAAATTAAAACACTCAATTATCATAAATATTTTGAGCAATCAAATTACAAATTCCCATCCAAATATTGTTATCTCCTTGATTTTTCATATTTTTTAATATTTTCACTGTTGACTCGTACGTATCTGCCAATATCATCATCAATAAGTGGCACATATTTTTCACTCTCAGGTCTTGAAATACATTGTTCATCTTATATTTTTTTTTCTAATGTAAATTGCTATTATAGCTAGTACAATATCGTTTTGAATATCGATATGATAGAAAGGTATATCCCGCAAAAAAAGTCACTTTGCTTTCAATACACTTAAGTGGTCGCTCTATAATATTTCTACAAGAAGAACATAGAATCTTTTTACCCTAAATATTACCAACGAAAATCTGCAGACTTGAAGAGGTGACGGGTGTTTAGGTTTAGAAAAACATGCGAGGGAGTGAAATTATGGAGAGTTAGGAGTTTTATATTAAAAAGGCATATTTAGGAGTAAACATTGCATGGACGCCCTATTTGGTCGCCCCTTTTTAGTTTGTACCCGTTTTATTTTTCTGTTTGCATTTGTACCCATTTTTTGTTAAAAGTATTTTAAAAAGATAATTTTGCCCTTCTGTAATAAAAGACTATTGACAAAACTGTAGATTGTAGGACAAAACTTCAGCATGTTTTGGTATGAAGTTTTAGCAAACGAACTTATAAATAACTTCAGCATGCATTAGCAAAAACTCATTAGAAAATTACATACCGCAAGACAAATATTTAAGAATGTTTAGTCTGAAATTTTAGCAAATGAACTAAAAAACTTCAGCTTGTTTAGACTGAAGTTTCTGATAAAACTCATGACAAAACTGTAGACTGCAAGACAAAATTTCAGCATGTTATGGTATGAAATTTTAGCAAATGAACTAAATAATTTCAGCATGCATTAGTAAAAACTCATTAGAAAATTACATACTGCAAGACAAAAACTTAAGCATGTTTAGTCCGAAATTTTAGCAAATGAACTAAAAAACTTCAGCTTATTTAGACTGGAGTTTCGGATAAAACTTATGACAAAACTATAGACTGCAGGATAAATAACTTCAGCATGTATTAGCATGAAGTTTTAGCAAATGAACTAAATAACTTCAGCATGTATTAGCAAAAACATATTAGAAAATTATATACTGCATGACAAAAACTTAAGCATGTTTAGTCTGAAATTTTAGCAAATGAACTAAAAAACTTCAGCATGTTTAGACTGAAGTTTCAGGTAAAACTCATGACAAAACTGTAGACTGATTGATAAATAACTTCAGCATGATTATGTCATGGGCTTCTTTCCATCATCGACCCATGATCCCTTGGACGCGCCCCGTGGCGTTCCGGCAAGCCTCCCAACGCCTAGCGCCACGGTCGGCACCGTGGTCTCGGCAGCGCCAAGTGACAAGCGAGCATGAGCCTCTGTCGCCCCACCGATAATCAATACTAGCGCCCAGCGGCTGGCCAATGCCATCAGTGCCGCGCGCACCGACAATGCCGCGCGCGCAAATTATCATGTTGCCATCAGCGCCGCACACCCAGACAGTGCCCCGCGCGCAGACCCAATGCCAAGCACCAGCGCCCAGCCACTGGCAGATCTAAATAGTGCCGCGCGCGCCCACAACAATGCGCACGCAGACCCTGCTGCTCAAGACAAAGTTGCTGCCATCGGACTTGCTTCCATAGAAGACTAAGTCCTTTTCATTGTAATTATAGAGTTGTTTTACTTCATTCATTTTCAGTGTGCTTCTACAGCTTTCTTAGGTCAACTCATGTAACTTTGGTTTATTTTTTTTAAGCATTATTAAGGGGGACCAAAGCATTCAAACATTCAAGCATTCAACAATTCTCTGTACTGGTGTCTCCCCCCTCCCCTCCCGACACCACATTGCATCTTGTAATAGCTTTCATCATCATCAATACAATCATCAGCTTTCATCATCAATTGCTCATTTTTCGCTGCTCAATTGCTCACGACATTGGTTTTCCCGTACGGCACTGACAATCTAGTCTAGCGTACGGCGAGGACCTCAGTTGGCGTATAGCAACCGCACTGACATCGGTTGCTTAGCCTTACGTCGCCCTTCCAAGGAACTTCAGGAAGGCGCCGCGTAACAGTTGGTATCAGAGCCTAGGCTCGACATCGGACGAGGGAACTCATTGCCATCATCATCACCATTTCTGACCATGGTGAATCACGGGGATCGTATCACGACCCTAGAAGAGACGGTTGACACATTACGGCCCATCGTGCCTACGTTGTCTGATCTAAAAACCAGCCTAGTGCAAAGGTTGGATGACCTGGACCGCAGAATGCGGCAGGCCAAAGTTGACATAGCAAACATCAGTCAAGACTCTGAGAAAGACCGACAAACGGCTGCCGTCGAGGCAACCAAAATTCATGGCAAATTCTAGGACCTCCAACAGGAGCGTGCCGAGGATTTAGCCCATCGGGAACTAGAGGCAGACAGACTGACCGTCATGCAGCAAACCATAGACAACTTGACAGGCCAGCTCAATGTTGTCAATGCTGCCCTTCAAAGCCTGCTCAAAGGAGGCGAAAACCACATCAGGGGTGCCATGAACATTGCCCCCATTCCACAAAAGCTGAAAATTCTGGAGCCCAAGCCATACAACGGAGCCCGGGATGCTAAAGAAGTGGAAAACTTCATCTTCGACATCGAACAATACTTCGATGCCGTTGGACAGTTGGAGGAATCCAAGAAGGTAGCAACTGCTGCCATATATCTTCAAGGCGATGCAAAACTCTGGTGGCGAGTCAAATACGAAGCCATCAGGGCCAGTGAAGATACTCTCCAGACATGGGCAGAACTGAAGGCCGCCATACGCCTACAGTTCTTCCCCGAAAATGTGGAATACAATGCACGAAGAAAGTTGCGTGAACTCCGCCACACCAGGTCGGTGCGGGACTACGTGCGTGAATTCTCCGCACTCATGCTAAACATACGGGATATGGGGGACAAAGACAAACTGTTCGCATTCATAGAAGGTTTGAAACCTCATGCTCGTATGGAACTGCAAAGACAACGGGTAGATACCCTGCCCAAGGCCATTCAAGCTGCAGAGTGCCTTGGGGATTATCAGTTGGAAACTCAGAAGGATAGGCCCCAGCCACCTGTCCGAGGGGGATACAACGGGATCCAACCTAGCAACGGTGGCCCCAACAGAAACGGAGGAGATCGAGGTGCATCCAAATCCAAGACTCCTTCCTCAAGCAGTAACACTACTGCATCAGTCAACAACAATCAGGGGAGAAAGCCCCTATCAGAATGCCGTCATTGCGGCGGGGAACATTGGAACAATCAATGCCCCAATACACAAATCAATGCTCAATAATCTGTTGACGATGACAAGTCAGATACCGATGACTCAGACGACGCCGATCAAGTAGGTGCCTTCAACGTATTTGTCGGCTCCATTCATGATACCTTGGCAGGAACCAGTACTGGCAACCCCAAGAAGAAGGCATTCCCAATCGACAAGAAAGGGAAAGGAAAGGCGGACGAGAGGCCTCCCACATCACAAAAGAGGACCTTAATGTTCGTTGACATGAAAGTAAACGGCAGACCTATTCGGGCATTGATAGACACGGGTGCTAGCCACAACTACCTGGCCTCAACTCAGGTGCAACGCCTCGGTCTAGCAGTGCAAAAATGCAAGGGTCGTGTCAAGGCTATCAACTCTCCATCTCAGCAAGTGAGTGGAATAGCCAAAGAAGCGACAATCCAGCTTGGTCCATACAAGGGAATATTCGACCTACGCATAGCTATCATCGATTACTTCAAACTGATAGTGGGATTGGAATTCCTCAGGCAGACCAACACCATCCCGGTACCATATGCCAACATGCTCCTAATGATGGGAGACAACGGGGCCAAACCCCACACCATACCGTGCATATCCAAGAAGATGGCCGCTGGAAACATCACGGCCATGCAGTTTAAGGAGGGAACCAACAGACCTGAACCCACGGTTCGGGCTGCCCTCAATATCATCAAACAGGCATCACATCATCGGGGTCCAACAGCTCATGGTGCTCCGCATTGTGTGAAGACTTGCCAAGCATTCCCAAAGGACAAGTCGGATCACCCAGCACAAGCGGGACTCTTGGAGCCGCTACCTGTCCCACAGAGACCTTGAGAAAGCATTTCCCTAAATTTCATCACAGGATTACCCAAGGTCGGAAATCATGCAACCATCATGGTGGTAGTAGACCAGTTTTCCAAGTATGCTACCTTCATCGCAGCCCCACAAAACATATCAGCAGAAGATACAGCTCGACTCTTCTTCTCTCATGTTGTCAAACATTGGGGTATGCCCAGCAACATCATTAGTGACTGCGACCCACGCTTCACTAGCAAGTTTTGGACCCAACTCTTCAGTTGCCTCGGATCCAAATTGAGTTACAACTCAAGCCATCATCATCAGCAAACATATGATCAAACAGACTGGTTCAATGACATGCTGGAGGAATATCTCCGCCAATTTGCAGCCGGGTCACAAACACATTGGGTGAAGCTTCTGGATGCTGCTCAGCTGTGTTTCAATTCACAAAAGTGCGCCCATACAAACAAAAGCACTTTTAAAATTGTTACCGGACAGCAACCGCTACTCCCACAAAATATGAATGCTCCAAACATACCATCATCTCATCGAGCTGCCAGTTTCTCTACCGAATGGGAACAAACTTTGAAGATAGTGCGGAGCTATCTTGTCAATGCCCAAGACAGGGCAACGAGGCATGCCGAACAAAACCGTCGCTTTGCCCAACATCAAGCAGGGGACAAAGTGATGGTAAGAACCCCGAGACGGAACTTGTTTGCAAAGAGGACCCAAGATCCTCGCCTATTGCAAAACTACATCGGGCCTTTTTCCATTGAAAGACGCATCGGGAAATCCACATACAAGCTGAACACACCAGCCTGGTAGAAAATCCATCCAGTCTTCCATGTCAGCCGCCTCAGGCCATTTCAGAAATGCATGGAAGATCATTCAGAAAGACATCTCACAACACCGAGGGGAACAAACCTCCCAGCCATCAAGAGCCTGACCAATCATCATTATCCTGCAGGTAAGGCTCCGAGGACGTCGCCAACTCAGGTGGGGGAGAATGTCATGGGCTGCTTTCCATCATCGACCCATGACCCCTTGGACGCGCCCCGTGGCGTCCCGGTAAGCCTCCCAACGCCTAGCGCCACGGTCGGCCCCGTGGTCTCGGCAGCGCCAAGTGACAAGCGAGCATGCGCCTCTATCGCCCTACCGATAATAAATGCCAGCGCCCAGCGGCTGGCCAATGCCATCAGTGCCGCGCGCACCGACAATGCCGCGTGCACAAATCATCATGTTGCCATCAGCGCCGCACACCCAGACAGTGCCCCGCGCGCAGACCCAATGCCAAGCACCAGCGCCCAGCCACTGGCAGATCCAAATAGTGCCGCGCGCGCCCACAACAATGCGCGCGCAGACCCTGCTGCTCAAGACAAAGTTGCTGCCATCGGACTTGCTTTCATAGAAGACTAAGTCCTTTTCATTGTAATTATAGAGTAGTTTTATTTCATTCATTTTCAGTGTGCTTCTACAGCTTTCTTAGGTCAACTCATGTAACTTTGGTTTATTTTTTTAAGCATTATTAAGGGGGACCAAAGCATTCAAACATTCAAGCATTCAACAATTCTCTGTACTGGTGTCTTCTCCCCCCTCCTCCCCCCCGACACCACATTGCATCTTGTAATAGCTTTCATCATCATCAATACAATCATCAGCTTTCATCATCAATTGCTCATTTTTCGCTGCTCAATTGCTCACGACATTGGTTTTCCCGTACGGCACTGACAATCTAGTCTAGCGTACGGCGAGGACCTCGGTTGGCGTATAGCAACCGCACTAATATCGGTTACTTAGCCTTACGTCGCCCTTCCAAGGAACTTCAGGAAGGCGCCGCGTAACAATTAGCATGAAGTTTTAGCTTCAATGTGAAATTTTTCACGAATGAGGTTGCAGATTAATGCGTGTGCAGGTTTTATATCTTTTGTCAGGGATATAATTGTCATATTATTACGGATTTTTTGTCAACTGACTACCAAATCAATAATTTTTAAAAATAGAGTACATGTTAAAAGGTGACACAAATATAGGGTACGACTGCAAATCCCTCTATTTAGGAATAGAATAATTTGGTCAAACATAAAGTTCTTATAAGTTAAAATTTCATATGTTGAGAATGATCAACTTATGACTTTTAGTTTATAAACACTTTTAATATTAACAAACACGTAAATAAGTCAAAAAGTATTCTATGGTGGTTTAAGCTTAGCCAAACACCCTCTTAAGTATTTTGGCGGTTAAAGTGTAGTGCCTGAATTGCCTTTTACAGAAGTAACTACTATGGTTTGTCTTTTAACTTCCATTGATAATTGGACCAAAAACTCAATTTCTTTAATTAAAGGTGATTTGTGCATAGTAGAATTTTACAAGGACAAAAAATGAAATAAGTCAATAATAACTTAAGGACCAAAATTATTATTGTCCCTATTTTTAGTTCAGTTCTATGAGTGCCACCGTATCTAATTAAAAGAGATTTTTACATTGTAGGTCACTTATCTAAGACTATTAATATAAATAAAATCATTTCTTATTTACTCCAAAAATAACAGATTTATTTTTAAATATAGCAGATTTTAAAGTCCATACATTTAATCCCAAATTCTTAAAATAAATAGAAACCCACTAATTTAGGGATCTGCTTTGAACTTTATTAACCATTTCCTTTTTTCTCTCCCCTCTAATTTCTCTTTTCTTGCTACGTTGTTGCACCCCCCCCCCCCCCCAAACCCCATATCCGTTCTCTCTTTCTCCCTATTCTCGTCTTCCACCTTCACTTTTTAAACCTAATCAGCATAGTCCCATTTGTAACCTCTAAAACCATGAACGCCGTTATTGCCTTCAAAGAAAGAAGCTTGGTGTAGTTGTACCCATATTTTAAAATCCATAATCATGAGTCATGGCCCGTTTCTCGTTACCACCTAATAACTGTTCTATTTAAAAGAATTTCTGTATATGTTTAATTTATGGGGCTCAGATTAAGGTAAGTGGTGCGTTGCAGCTTTTGGTACAAAGAAGATGATTTACTCGGCCACGGTGATTACCGGAGATGATATACCGCATATATATATATAAGTGATAGTCACACTAGTGAAATTTCACTGGGTTGTTATTATTGTTGTAAATACATAAGTGATATATTTATCCTACATATATTGATAAATATACATGAAGCACAAAATAAGTGAATATATAGAGTATTACAAATAACATACCTAATTTATTCTAAGATTATACGTTATTGTTAATTATACATTACGATATCGCTAAGACTTTTTATTATGCCATACGTGATTTATGGTAAATTATACCATATGTAAGGGAATGAGTATGCATGGTTTATAATATACATATACCACATATATATGACCTTACATTTTGCATGATATATAAATTTTCATAATATACAAGATGTATAAGGTAAACAAATAAATAAATAAATAAATTCTATAATATAGACAAAATTATAGATTGTATACCGAACAATATATTTATTGCTCTGTTTTAATGGTAGAAAAGATCTTTCCATGTATCAAAGGAATCATGGCAAAAACAAACAAACAACAACACAGTATAATCAGAGGCGGATCCAGAATTTAAATTCTAGGTTTCAACTTTTGAAATTTTTAGCATTGAATTCATTATATATTTAAAGTTATGGGTTCATATATACTATTTTTACAATTTTAATGAATTTTTACATATAAATTTTTACTCCGCATCGAAAGTTATGGGTTCAATTGAACCCGTCGACAATGTACTACATCCGCCCCTGAGTATAATAGGGTGCTTACCACTAGAGCAACACACTCTTGTCAAAGGAATCATGGCAACAATTAGAAATAAATCATTTGGCATTTGGGTTTAAAATAGGAGAATATTTTTTATTAGCTATAAAATAGGAAATGATTGGTACAAACGTGATTCATGGTCTACGATTCCGTTATGGATTGAACTGTAAATCTTTTGCTGCTACTTTTGTTAATTCATTAATGCTACTAAGATTTTATAATATTTTATTAAATACCGGACAGTTATGAAACTTCCCCGTATTAAAATGTAATGAAGCTTGCTACTGGTCCAAAAGCCCAAATATTGAATGGGTCAAAGCCCAATATGAATCGGCGAAGGACCCAGAGAATGGAAAATTTGATCCATTGACACTACTCTTAGATTTTTGGGGCAAGTGCATAGATAGCCATTCTCAGGGATACTAGTTAGAGATTAGCCAGTATTTATTTTGTCATGGAATTTTAAACCAAAAAATTAACTTCAGGACAATTTAAGACACTTTTGTACCAAAAATTTGAACTGAAAAATTGAAATTATGGACGCACTAACTAATTCCTAAATAGCAGCCATTCAAAGTGGCTACGTGGTGTAATTTCTACTGGATTTTTGCTTTACCATCACGAGGTACTTATAAGCTTATAAAGTTCATTATTTGTATTTGAAAAGTTGGCATATATTTTCCTTTTCAACAGGCATATAATTGTTATATCAACTTGATTTTTTTTCATATATATTATCTTGGTAATGGACATTAAATGATAAAAAGATTTTGAACATTTTCCTTTGGTCTCATTTCCCAATTTACCAAAACTATTGTCACGTTACTCAATATCCTTTAACTATTTGATGTTCGAAATTTACTGACTCTCGTATTCGTGCCACAGAAAACTTATTGTAAAAGTTTTAGTGCCCCCAACCGGAAGGATTCAATTCCCAGAACTTGTACGCAATTTATTTGAAATGTTTTGATTTATAATTTTGAAACTCTTGACCATAAAGTTTTAATTTCATTTCCGTCAAATATATGGTCATTGAGTTAGATAACAAGTTTATAAAACTTTTAGTCTTCAATGACTTATTCTCACAATTCCAATTAATCTAGATGTATTTTAACTCGAACATAGGCCAAACAATAAGAGCATTTGAATTTGAACGCTTAAGAACATGGACTTCATATCTTGACTAAAATTCGACCCTGCTTCTAGACATCGAATGTTCAAGATTTATTTTTGATAGTTTGAAATAAGTTAAATACAATTAAAACTGAAAGTAGGGGTGTACATATGACGGGTTGGTTCTGATTTTTCAATTATCAAACCAAACCAATGATGTCGGGCTTTTAAATTATAAACCAAACCAAACCAAACCAACAAAGTCGGATTTTTCAATCTCGGCTTTTCTCGAGTTTTTTGGGTTTTCGGATTTTTCCCCAGTAAAGTCTTCATAGCATAAAATATGTAACTTGTGCTCCAAATATTTCTTAAGTCCTAGTAAAATACAACTACATATAATATATTTTTCGAGAAACTAACACAATAATATGAGATAAGTCATAACATTATATTAAAGTATTCAATAACAAAGATAAAATAATAAAATTATATAAAATAAATATTGCTAATTAATAAGTCATAATAAAAATTAACATAATCTAAGAATACTATACAGGTCATGCTAAAATAAATATAGCTAATAAATACCAATATTAATTACATAACTAAGCACTAAAGAAAAAGATAAACTAAGTTATGCATTTTAATATAAACCAATGTAAAACTAAAATAATTATCCAACACTATCGTCATTCTTAGTATTGAATTGAATTTCTTTTGTTAGCATTAGTATTGATTTGAACTTTATTTGAGTTACTACATTTATGGGTTATAAAATTTATTTACCATTCAAGAATGTTCAATCTAAACTTGAAATAATACGTTAAAAGATAAAACTGTGAAAAAGTTTAAGAAATATTTATAAATTACATTACAATAAATATTTATATGTATAAAATATTTTAAAAAAAATTATATAAATATACTATCGAGTTGGTTTGGTTTCGGTTTGACTTTTTTTAATTAAAACCAAACCAAACCAATTATGGTGGGGTTTTATTTTCCAACACCAAACTAAACCACATCGGGTTTTTTTCCCGGTTTGACTCGGATTATCGATTTGGTGCGATTTATCAGTTTTCTTTGTACACCCTTAATTGAAAGTACACTATTTAATTAGAAATTAATGTTAGTCGATGATGCAAACATTCTTAGACATAGCTTTTTATCTTATTTTGTATAAAATTGGTCTGAATTGAGTTTATATGGAAAGAATTGGTCCATGAGGTTTATATAGTTGATCTCAATTTGTTTGCAATTGCGATATCATTGTTATCGTTGTTGTTATTGTTGATACGACAAAAAATGAAAAAACAATTTTCTAATTGAAGGATCGAACCATACTATAGTGTTATCACTTGACTCTCTTTTACCTGCCTGATCCATATTTCAACTGAAAGATCATTCTTTAATTAATACTCTCATTCCAATCCAATTCTAATTCTAATTCCTATTCAAATTCAAACTCCAATCAATCTCTGCAAGCGAAGAGGTCATCTATCACTTTCAAAATATATTAAGTAATCCTCAAATTCTCCAGCACAGAAAGAGATGTTTAACCAAACACTCCATTTAAATATTGTTTAGTTGCATGAAATAATTTGTCCTCTTGAATTTTGGATTAGACCTACGTACCTGAATAATCCAAGCTAGTCAATGACAAAACATTTATCAAAGCGCTACTACAGACATATGATAAAGGACAAAACGAATTTACTCAAATAAAAAGCACAGTTTTGTTGTTAGTTTTGTCTTCTTGAATCGAATCCATCCAAACAAAGCTCAAACGTTGATCAATAAACAAGATTACTACTTTCACCAATCTCCTATTAATTATGGTTAGTATTATTCACTAGTTTTATTATGATGGGGTTCTTTTTTCTTGCTTTTGGAGGTTCTTCAACCAACCTATTTTACTCGCTTTATTCCAAAACGATGTAATGGTCAATGCATCTAATTTTAATGTATATTCGAATACCAACCATATTTAGAAACTATATGAAAGTAGTAAAAATCACTATTTATATAGTTAAAAATATCTTATTTTAAAAATGTTTATAAACACTGTTAAATTCCTCAAATAGTAATATAGAGGAATTTTTGTCCGAAGAAAGAGGAGTACTAAAATTTAAGTCTTTAAACCACCAGATGATAATGCTTTGCTGCGAAATATAAGTGCCTCGTTGCCAACAGGATGGTTACGTGAATGAAATGGTCTGATTTGTCATGATGCTTTCGAACTCTTGCACTTGGATTTAACCCTTTGCAAGTAAACTACTTAAACTCAGTCAATACAAACACAAAACTTAAGTCAATCCCTATATATAATTCCTATGTTTTTCTGTCATACAATTACTGGTCAATCTTAAATTTGAAGAGAGAGAGAAAGAGAGAGACTTGTGAAATTTTTAGGGTAAATATTACGATGTGTAATTGAACGTTGACATCTTAGATCAATAGAGGATGCAAATAGTATAACCGGAAAATAGCCAAAATTGCTCCTAAACTATTAGCCAAGGGCTAAAAATACCCTCCATTCACCTATCGGTCCAAAATAGCCCCCAACGTTATCTTTTCGGTTCATTTCTACCCTCATGTCTAACGGTTAACTTGAATTAAAACTTTTTTATTTAAATTCCACGTGTCATTTTATTACTGGTCAAATCCAACTAAATAAATGAAAAAGGGCCAAATATGCCCCTGAACTATTGGCTAGGGCTAAATATATCCGTCGCTATTGTGTCCTTCTGTGAAGGAAGGATTCTCAATTTATAGAGGCCACAACATGGAATTTGTCAAATATGGAAGAGATATATTTTCCTTTAAAGAAAAGTAAAACAATCATGATTAATATTTTACGCTTCCTTCAAGTAAAAGAATAAATTCAAATAAAATAAGAAAATCAGGACAAATTCCTTACGGGAATAACATAAAACTTGGTAAGCATAATCTTCAACAACTTAGGAAGAAATACTCTTACCCGATTAGCAAAAAAAAAAAATACTCTTACCCGAAATCCCTAGATTTCACTTATAGCCTGAGAGTAT
Organism: Nicotiana tomentosiformis; assembly: GCF_000390325.3. Classification (NCBI taxonomy): domain Eukaryota; kingdom Viridiplantae; phylum Streptophyta; class Magnoliopsida; order Solanales; family Solanaceae; genus Nicotiana; species Nicotiana tomentosiformis. The sequence goes on from NC_090818.1 coordinate 109,358,767, forward strand.
GCTGCACATCCATTGGTGGCACGAGTATGCTGTCGTGTTTACTATCAAGTCCAAGTCCTAGCTAAATTCCTTTTGCACTTTAAAGACATACACAATATATATATATATATATATATATATATATATATATATTGTCAAACCTCTCTATAACAGCCCCGTTTGTTCCGAATATTTTTGGATATTATAGCGAAATGCTGTTATAGAGAACATATATTATAACATAACATAAATATTGATTTCGGAAAAACTTGACTTTTACATTGAAGTGTTATTATATAGGAATGCTGTTATAAAGAGGTCTAACTGTATAACACATTTGTGTTCTTAATCTACCTCATTGTCCCTTTTGCCAGATGCTCTTCGGAAACTCAACGCCAGCGTACGCTGCACGCACTACTTAAATTTACGCCTTTGGACTCGCCCTAGTCCTAGCTAAATTCCATGGCGTGCAACGATACAAGCACCAAAACATCGAACGAAGTCCATAACAAGTACGTTTTCAGAAAAAAAACTAAATTTAGAACAAACCGATTGGTGAAGAAAAATAAATTAGAATTAGTATATTTAATATTGACTAGTGAATTATAGAAATTTTAGTTTAAATTATAACTCATATTTGAGTGAGATTAACTAAATATTTGACTTAGATTGAACTTCCTTTAGCAATAAAATTCATAAAAATCGTACTATATTAAATTTTATTAACATTGATGTTTTATTTACATTTCACAATATCATCCATAAGCAGGCTAGTATTATAATATGATTGAAAATTTAACTATGCATCCAATAAATAAGTACAAAACTACAAATCTAATACTAGCAATTATTAATTATTAAATAATAAATATTACTAATATATCTAATGAATGAGCTTAATAGATGAATTTTAGTGTAAAATTAATCATTACATAACTCAACCAGGTTGGCTCAGTTGAGCGTGAGCTTGAGCGAATTTTAATTAAATCAAACCGAGTTGAGCCACATTTTTGCCAAAGAGTCGATTCTAGTAGAGCCTAATCGAGCTTAAATACAAACATATCATTTTGAGCCTTGAGCTTACTCGACTCAGTTCCCAGGCCTAAGTGTAACAATACCGAAGGGATGTTATCATTTGTGCCTTTTTAGTCCCTATCTTTCCTTTTTATCATTTTCCTTATAAGCAAGTTGAAGGCACCATCCAAGGGGAAGGGAAAGGGTGTCAAGTGGAAGATACCACACTAACAAAAGCTCCTGATGAATTTCATCATATGGAATGTTAGGGGAGCCAATAGCTCGGAGTTCAGGAGACACTATGCTTCCATGGTCAAATTACACAGGCCAACCATGTTAGTTTTGTTGGAAACACATATGGCTGACCATACACACCTCACTATTAAGCTTTAGTTCAATGCCCAAATCCAATCCTCTGCAATAGGCCAGTTTGGTGGCATTGTGGTGATGTGGAAGGATGACCTTATTATGCTAGAGGATGTCTCTACTACTCCATAAGGAGTTCATGTCATGGTCAAGGTATATTTCCCTCCAAACTTTTGCTTATTCTCTGCCATTTATGCTAGCAACTCGTTTAGTGATAGGCTTAAACTTTGGGATATCTTAGTAGACATTGCTTATGTCTTTAAGGGAAGTTGGTTGCTAGGAGGTGACTTCAATGAAGTCCTAAAAGTTAGAGACAAATTTGTGGCAACAACATCAATACAAATAGAGAAAACTGCTTTTGGAATTGTATAAATCAGTGCAACTTAGTAGACCTAGGCTTCAAAGACAGTAAATACACCTGGTGTAACAAGAGATATACTAACAAACACTGCCTAATCCTGAAAAGGCTGGTTAGGTGCCTTGCCACTAGTGATTAGATAGATCTCTAACCTGAAGCCAATGTCACCCACCTGCCTAGAACCCACTCTGACCATTGCTCTTTATTGTTGTCCCTCTACAACAACCAAAACCATCTCCCTTGGCCCTTCCGATTTGAAACTATGTAGTGCAACAACCCTGACCTACCAAACATCATCCAATAATATTTCACTAGCTCATCCACCCTTCCCCAGGCTACCCTCAACTTCCAATACAAATCTTAAAAGTGGAACAAAGAGGTCTTTGGAAATATCTTCCATAAGAAAAAACATATCATGGCCAGACTAGCTAGTATCCAGAGGCCTCCCCAATATCCCTTCAGTAGGTTTCTCTAAGACCTAGAACACCAACTTCAGAAGAAGTTTTCTAGCATCCTGAAATGTGAGAACTTCTAGAAGCTCAAAGCCAGAATTAACTGGCTGTGTGATGGGGATGCTAACACTAGGTTCTTTCACACATCCACCATCAACAGAAGAAGGATGAACAATATCCTATCTCTCAAAGATGAGGTAGGGCACTAGGTCCATGACCAGGAGACATTAAGGATAGGATCCAATCCTACTTCAAGGATATCTATACCACATACCACCTCTATACCTTTCTCATTGCTGCCTATACCACTCCTGGCTACAATACTCTATCTGATAATGCCCAACTTAGGCTCAAGGAACCTCTTAGCCTCAATAAGGTCACCAATGCTCTTTACTCCTTCAAGCCTTCCAAGGCACCTGGGCCAAATGGCCTCCCCCCATCTTTTATCAGAAATACTGGAACATAGTATCCAGTAGGTCAATGAGTTATGTGCTAAAGTCTTTTCCACTAATGAGATGCCACCTGAGGTGAACTCCACTTACCTTTGCCTCATTTCTAAGTGTGCCAATGCCACTATGCCTCGAAATTTCAGACCAATAGGGCTTTGCAATACTATGTATAAGCTAGTCACCAAGATATTTTTTAATAGATTTAAATCCCACCTTAACTCCATCATTGGGCCTAGCCAGGCCAGCTTCCTATCGAATAGGAGAACCTCTGACAATGTCATTATTGTCCATGAATACATCTATCACTTCACCGAAATAAAAAGGAGGCACGCTAACATGATCTTCAAGATCGATCTAGAAAAAATCTTTGACATGCTTGAGTGATCTTTTATTAGGAGTGCCCTTCTCTTCAACTACTTCCCGCGTAGTCTGATTAAGCTAATCATGTCCTGTATCACCTCAGCCACCATCTCTATTCTGTTGAATGGTAACATGATAAACCCTTCTCCCCCTATAGAGGAATTAGACAAGGGGGCCTTTTACCCCCCTACATCTTCATCCTATGCCTGGACATGCTTTTTAGGCAGATTGACCTTGAAATTGACCTAACCAACTGGTTCCTAATTTCCATCAGTATAAGTGGGCCCAAAATCTCTCACCTTTTCTTTATTGATGATCTCACATTTTTGGCAGAGCCACTAGAAAGAACTGTGAAACTATCTTGATAACTCTCAATGCTTTCAACTCCATCTCAGGCCAGAAGGTCAGTATGATTAAGTCCAAAGTTATCTTCTCCAAAAATCTTAATCCTGCTGATTTAGAATTATTCTCCAGTATCCTAGGTATTAAATTCAACAATAATTTTGGTTAGTACCTTGGTTTCCCCATTCTTCGCAAGAGACCTACAAATAGGGACTTCTAATTCATTATTGACAATATGAATATTGAGTTAGCTGGCTGAAAAATTAAATTTTTCAACATGGCTGGGCATACAATCTTGGCTAAGGCAAGCCTTGGAAGCATCTCTAGCCATGCGATGTAATTCATTAAGCTTCCAAGTAGCACCTCCAAAAGGATTAATAATATCTAGAGAGATTTCATATGATGAACTACTTCTGAGAAAATAAAGATGCACATGCTTAATTGAGATGTCATTAATTACCAAGACTAAAGCCCATGGTGGCATTGGCATCCAAAAAGTAGAACTGAAGAACAAGGCATGCCACTCAAGCCTTGCTTGGAGGCTTTTCCACAAGCTGACACATAGGCAGTCATTAAACTGCTAGAAGGAAACTCTCATCTAGGATTTGGCAGTGCTTTCTTGATGGTTGAAGGGTCTACACTAAAGCATACATATGGGTAGTTAATAAAGGAAATAGGGTCAATTTTCTCACTGACAGTTGGATCCCCAATATGGATCCTATTGATACACTAATCATTGGACCCAAATTACTTGGGGAGGAATGCATTAAGATATCCTCCCTTTTTAGCAATGAAAAGTAGAACTTGGACAACTTTTCTTTTCACATTCCTGAGCCATTGACACACACTATCAATAATACATTCATCAATGATAATTCTGATGAAGAGGACAAGTTCATATGGGGACTCACCAGTTGGCCTATTGTCTTCAAAATCAGCCTACTCACTCCTGTATCACAGGGAGTACTCCACTAGACTAGTAATCCTCCTTCACATTGATATGGAAACTGGATGCCCCTAAACATGATAAAATTTTTCACATGGATCCTAGCCCACTCCAGGCTACCTACCAACAAATACCTCCACAACATAGGACTACATCTAAGCCCTTCTTGCACTGTCTACAATGACCCTGAGGAATTCATTCACCATATATTCTTGCAGTGCACCAATGCCAAAGCCTTCTGGAGAAATCTTTGCCAATGCTCTCTTAATCAAGGACTGGCTCAGTCCCTCCTTTTTAATCCAACCTCTTGGAATGAGACTTGGTTCAAGCTCAAGAACATGGCTTTCAATGAATGCATCCAGTAGCAGTTCCTTTTACCCTTCTGCTTCTAGAATATATGGCTAACCAGGAATAACAATTTGTTCAGGAAAGATCTTGTCCCAATCCAGAATGCCATGGAATACTACCTTGTGGACAGAAACAAACACCAAAGGCAGTGGGCTACCATATATGTCAAATGAAACCTCTATATAGGGATACATACAAGCTTAACATTGATGGGTCCTCCTTTAGGAACCCAGGGACGGGGGGTATTGGAGGTGTTATCAGGAATCATTCTGGTGACTGGTTAATCGGTTTGATGAAAGGCTTTCCTGTTATCACTAACAACCTAGCTGAATTAAATACTCTCTTCCAAGGTCTCAAACTAGTAGTAGAACATAAGATGTCCCCTCTCCATAAATACTGACTCAATGAAAGTTATCAGAATGTTAAACGACGGAGACTTGCCTTATGATCATATTATTTCTGAATGCAGGTCTTTGATGGTTCGACTGGGGAACCCAGTCATAAGCCATAGTTTCAGGGAGCAGAACCAGGTGGCATATCTTCTCGCTAAGGAGGGAGCAAAAAGGAAGTTTTTTTATAAAACTTGGTTTTTGGTAGTTCCTTCGGCGTTTGTCAATGATGCAATGTGGACAAATATTCTAGGAATTACATTTAGTAGGAAAACTTTAGGTTGTAATATTAATGTCACTCTAACAAACAATGCTGCCCACCTGGACAACCCTACAAACATGCATGCCCTGTAATTATTTTTTATTAATTAAGTATTTAATTTACCAAAAAAAAAATTAATAACTATAGAAATTTTAAAAATCTACAAAATCACTTAACTCAGATAGTTACTTCCATATATAATTAAGAAAATTCTCTTAGATACGTGATGGATTACGCATCCAAAGAAGCGAAGGGGCACCTAGTTCACCTAAATTTATTGTTACTTCTATCTAAGTCAGTTTAATAAAACAAATTAATTTTAAGTGCTAACAACTTACCGACAACTGTCGGTGAAAATACACATAAATTGAATTACTTACTTAAATTGACTTGAATTGCGCACCATAAATCAAGGCTGAGTAATAATATAATAACAAACAACATACTCTACAAACCATCAAAATCATTAAGATCAAGTTCGAATTTCAATACTCCTCAAGTGAAAAGACATATGATTAATTAAATGAAATTTTAGTTAGAGGTTGTTTAATGCCTACCCCATCTCCATCAAAAAAAGTGTCACCTCATTCACACAATACATCTATCTCTCATCCCTGTCCCCTTTATTTTAAAAACTACCCCTTTAACTTTCATTTTCTAGTGTTAATCATGTCTCTATTACGTATTCTTATAATATATGAATAATTCTTGTTTGTAGACTAAGAACAAGAACAACAAGTAGGACCATAACTTTTATTATTATAATAATAATTTTTGATTATGCCCGCAAGTTGATGAGAATGAAGACATTCGAGTTCAGTAGACTACTAAAGGCGACAATATTACTGGAATTTAATATTAGAAAACAAGTTTCAGGTCTTCAGATTTTATGCATAACGTAAGGAAAAGGTATTTGTCCTCTCACATGTCTTATCTTTTGTAATTATTGAGTCTTGATTATTTCCATCACAACTCTTAACTCTGTTGAATATATTGCCTATTTTTGTCTAAACATGCGTTAAGGGTGATTGTTTCTTTAGGCGGAGTTAAGCTTCAGAACAACAGCTTGGAGCTTCGTTAAACAACTTGCTTTGATCCTTTCTTCCTCGAATTATATTAGGTCTCCCTCTGATTTGTTTTTAATGTTATTTTTATATCTATGGCTTAAATCTGACTGAAAACAGTTTCTTAGTCTTGTTGGTTAAATTATATATATAGTCCTTCATTGAGTTTTTGCGACATTCATTTTTGGATTAATCAAAGTAGTCAAAAATTAAATTCAGATGTTTGAAAACTATATTAGCTATTAATGGCTTGGATACATTAAAAAGGGCAGCCCGGTGCACTAAGTTCCCGTTATGCACGGGGTCCGGGGAAGGGCCGGACCACAAGGGTCTATTGTACGTAATCTTACCCTGCATTTCTGCAAGAGGTTGTTTTCACGGCTTGAACCCTTGACCTCCTGGTCATATGACAACAACTTTACTAGTTACGTCATACATTGTATCACGAAAATTTAGTGAATAGTGAATAATACGCTCAAATAAATTTCAAATATTTTTATGCTGCCAACTGAAACGGCTCAATGATATCGGCGGCCAAAAGCAAAACCTCAATAAGAGGCTTTAAATTTATTTAATAAAAAAATAATATATTATTTTTGTAACGATGGTATACCGACCATCTTGATCATTCATTCTTTTACCTGCTAGATCTTACCGTTATAAATATTTTAACTTTAGTCACTAAGGCTTTGATAATGTTTTTATAAGAAACACATATTGACAGTTAAGATAATATTTGTATAAATTCTCATAATCTAATAATCTCAAATTTGTACCACTAAATAGTTCTCAATATAATTTAATACATTTAAAATAGTTCAAGTTTATTTTCAAGTGATAATAGCCTAATCCACTCTTTATATGAAATGATCAACTCTAAATGATACTGCAAGAGACTTTATTCTTTAATTATCAAAGTCGTCATCGAATTATTTATTTTCATATATTACATATTTATTACAAAACTTGATTTATTTATTTGAATAACCTCTTTCACATTTAAGAAAAAAAGGAGCCGGCACCGGTTGTCAATTAGACTCAAAATATTTCAAGTTCGCTATCGAAAAGTAACGGATATGATGGGACCAAGGATACAGTAACGCTAATTGGTATAAGTCAACGACCGTTGAGCTGTGAACATGAATCATTCACATTTTTTTTCTTTTCCAATCAATTGATTTGCTCGAATTGGTATGAACCATTTAGATCATGTGGTAAGACTTGAAATTATTAAGACGTTCTTCATTTGAAAATTCAGGTGGAAGTTACTTTTCTTCTTCTTTAGCAATTTATATGACACGTTTTGCTTTTAAAGATTCAAACTTCTTAATTTTAACAGTATATTTAGACATAAATTTTTTTTAAGTTTCGAAACAAAATATTTATATTTGAAAACTACGTAAAAAGTACTATAATAATAATTAATTATTTAAAATATTGAAAAGATATATAAAAAATACGATCAAAGAATAATTTGTTTGACTCTCGAAATCCAAATAATATTCCCCACTGTAATTATAAAACCACCACCACCACCACCACCAGCCTTTGGTGTACAAGCCCTACTGCACCACAATCCATTTCACTTCCACCAAATCAACTACTTGTCAGCAACTAGTGACGGAGCCACATTTAACCAAGGAGCGCCAAATAATACCCCTTCGCTAGAAAATTACACTGTATTGTTAGATACGTTTTTTCGTTTTATGTATATTTACTATACGTTGTCTCCCCTTGATTATTTAGTGTATTTAATTTCTTATATTTTGACTCCCCTTAGTAAAAATACTGCTTCTGCCACTGCCAGCCACCACCATGAATCACAATTGTCACCGGCAGTATCATTATAAACCACCCCCTATCGCCACCCATTAGAGGTAATTAAATTCAAAATGTAAACTTTATGAGTTCCTACATCGATCCCAATTTAATATACAATAATAATTGTGTTTATAGTTAAATAATTATAAATATTTAATGGATTTATTAATATATATGAAAAACAATTGAGCAAAACTACTAGATTTATGATGTGTGGCCAAAATGCTATATTTTTAGTACATTACTCGCCTTACATGTCAGGTTAGTGGTTAATTGTGCGATATTTGAGCTAAATTATGTTGTTTTATGTGTAGAAGTATCGGAAGACAAAGACGAATGAAAGTTGTACAAAAGAGAACAAAAATACAAGAAAAGAGCACAAAAGCATCAAGTACCCAAATCGTGCTACAGGTCAAGTAAAGCCATCTTGACCGCGCTACAGGCCAGGCGTAGCTAGCTCTCTAGCCAGGTTGAATGCGCTATAAGCCTGGCCTCGCGAGGTTTATAGCCCGGTAATTAAAAGTCGGAGGTTAAAAGACTCCGACCCGGATTTGGACTCAAGGACTTCAACCCTAGCCTATAAATACTTCCTAAACTTGTCTAAGAAGGGGAGAGGTCATTTTTAAGATGGGATTAACCCCAAGAGGACGTTTTTGAGAGGGGATTGCAAGAACACACTAGGAGCAAGGTGGAGAATTCTTCTACAAGTTTTTCACTTCCTTCTTCCTATTTTCTTTATTGGTTATGAATTCTAGTATTGTAGTTTTACATACTATTACGAATAGCTAATTTGTTATCTAGAGTTTTGATGAAACCTTTTGTAGGATGAATTCTTATTACGATATTATATAATTGAGCCGTTGGATTTGTTTACTTGTTCAACTACATGTTTATTATTGGTGATTGAATGGCCATCAATTGACTTCGCCTATTTAGTATGTATTGCCTGAAAAAGGGTACATATTTAGGTAGTTGTTGAACGACATCACTCCTAACGTATGTGAGAAATCAATACGGATGGTTTAAAGGTGGGATTAGGAATAACGAAACCTTGGTACGATCTTAGTGAGCGGTGAATTAGTGCCAGCTAGCGTAGTTCAGAAGAATATGTCTAGTAAATTGTGGTAGTTGCTCGGAAGAGAATTACGACACCCAAAGTACTCACGATTGGTAGAGAATACTTCCGCATAATTATAGAAGGCGTAGTGGGAAGGATTCCGACAATTGAAGAAATTATAACTCTAGGACTCCTTAGTCTTGTCTCTAATTTCATCCTTGTTAGTTGATAATTTTACTGCTTTATAATATTCGTTAGTTAATTACTAGAAATAAAAATAAAATCTTTATAACTAGGAAATTGTTTGAACTTGTGTTTCTTTGCGATATTGAACAATTGTAACTAAACCTTAGTTCTCTGTGGGATTTAACTCCTGACTTTTAGACCAGATTATATTTGCAGCGACCGTTTATCCTTTTTAGGACTAGAGTTGGGCGTGATCAAACTTTGGCGCCGTTGTCGAGGAACTAACGGTGTAGTTGTAGCTGTACATATTGCTAGGTTTCAAGTTTGAACTTTTATTTTTTATTTTTATTTTTATTGTATTTGATTTTTTTAATTTATTTTAGTTTTACTTGTTGATTTGATAAACATGGCATCTTGGAATTATGGGAGTTTCGATATTAGTTATTCCACTATTGATCTTCCTTGTGCTTATTGTGGAGGAAATCACCTGTGGCAAAATTGTCAAAATATTCCCGAGAGCGAGTTATGTGCACCAACTCAATCTTATATGTGGAATGTATGTGATGCTTTTGGTGGTCAAGATGGTCACTTTTATGGTTGTGCTTGTATTTCTTATCCTCCCCAACCCCTTATTATGATGGTTCTATTTTTTCTTGTGAGATTAACAGGAATAAAGAACCCCGGGAAGCTGACCTGAAGGAGATTATAGATATGTTAAAGTGCCTCATGGAACGAAGTAATGAGAAACAACTGCAAATACAAAGGCTAGGGGATACTAACCAAAGACAACGTGATACTATCCAAAGGCAAAAGGCAACTATTCTTAACCTGGAGTCACAAGTGAGGCAATTGGTTGAGGCTTTAAATACTCAACAAGATAATATTATGAATAGTAGTGAGGAGCAGTATGCATTTGAGACAGAAATTGAGGTGCCAATAGAGGGGTCCATAGTAGAACACCAACAATTAATCAAACTAGAATTTGAGGATGCCGATGTTGTAGAAGAGATACTAGAGTCAACCAAGGACATTGATAATACATATTTAGTTGACTCTAGTGTCATTGGTGTTGAGTATGTTGACAGTCCCAAAGTTCATGTAGTTGGGCGCATTGGTCCACACTCCATGTTTTTTTCCACATTGTGTTTGGATGATGATATAGAAATAAAGTTATCCGAGCCACTTGAGGAGTCAAGGAATGAGGAACAAGGTGCCTACATTCTGGAATTTTTCTTGCCAGAAAGTCGGGATTACACACCTCATCTAAAGGCCAAGAAATGGAATACTACATTGTTTTCTTGGTCCAGTTAGATTCGTTCCACCACCCCAGGAGCATAATCATAAGCTTGAGGCAAAACGTGGGGTTCAATTCATAAGCTCGAGCTGGAGGAAAAAAAAATATTCGCGTTGTGCCGCGACGTTAAATCAGGCGCTTGTTGGGAGATAACCCAACTTTACTGCTTTCTTTTATTTTTAATTTTTAAATTATTTTTTTATTTGTATTATTTTTGTAGTGACGATTTTTGATTTTCTAGGAGCATGGAAAGCAAAGCTATTGGAAGGATGCAACAACAAACCAGATGGTTGGAATTAAGTGTGAGGTACAGCACGAAGGACCAAGCCTGAGAAAAGTCTGAGTACCCCATGAGCTGCTAGTGCTTCGACCTTTAGCCTGCCAGGGAGTTTCTTTTATGCTCTTATTAGTTATGGTATTGGGGACAATGCACAATTTTAAGTGAGGGGCGAGGAGATTGTCTAGGTGACTTTCTATGTTATTTTAGATATGTTAGTTTAATTAAATAATGCTTTTTTTGAAAAATAGAAAAAAGATTGGACTTTTCCCGACGATGGATCTCCTAGGCAGTTTTGTTGAGAGAATAAGTCTAACAAAAAAAATACAAAAAAATAAAAATAAATAAAAAATAGAAAATTCCAAAAATATGTCTTTTTATTATTTTAGGTAGTAATAATCCCTCGTGATTTTTCTTTATGCCTCGGTTCTTTTCCACGGTATGTAGTTGAACCGGGTAGTAGTTTTTTTAATCTTTAGAGTAGAGTAGGATTTAGGGAATAAAAGGATGGAAAAATGAGATGTGTTAGGCGCCATTGACTAGTTTGATAGTAGCATAATTAGGCTCTAGCATGTGTAGTACATTCCCTATGGTTTGAAAATGCTTATGATGCCTTGTTGAGGAGATAACATGTTTATTGACGCCTACATCTCATTTTCTTGGTTTGTGTCACTTTGTATTTGATGCTTAATATTTTGTGGCTCCGTGAATACTTGCAATTGTTTGGGAATCAGAATGGAACCGTCTTTAGTGAGTCATGTGCCATGTGTGGTAAAGAATTGTATAGTCTGTGTCATTGCATTAGAGTCTAGAACTTGCCTGGCATGTGAGTTGAAGCGAAATTTTAGGTTTTGCTCGGTTTGAAAAATGATTTTAGGCTTTCTTTGATCTTTTTGAGCTTAATGATTACCATAAATAAAAAATTATTCCTAGTCAACCCTTTTGAGCATATAAACTTTTATTTGGCAACCACATTACAAGCCTATACCCCTTTGTTCTTAATTGTCATTATTTTAATCCTTTTACCTCTTAAAGCACTTTAATTATAAAATGAGCGCTATAAGAAGTAAGGAGGGAACTTGGGTGGCTTTTGAGTGCAACCAATGAAAGAAAGAAGGGTGCACTTGTATTGTAAGCAATACACCACTAGCAAGAATGGTAGAAAAGAAAAGAAAAAGTATTGTTGAAAAGAAATAAGCATATCTTGTCGTTGCTAGTGGGTATTAATTAAAGTAGTACTTAAAGAAAAAGAAAATACTTTTGAGATGATATTGTTTGTGAAATTGCAGTTGGGTTGAAGAAAAATGCGCTTAAAGTTAATTTTGTCATGTATTAAAGTTCTTAGGAGGGTTAGTCATTATTTCTAAATTTATTCTACCCGTCCCTTAGTCCACATTACAACCATGAAAGTCCTAATTAATTTTAGATTGAGCAAGCCTACATTAGTGAAGGTTTACATAATGGGCAAGCCTATGGTACTTTAATTTGTGCATGCATGTAACTTCTTTGTAAGAGTGAGGAATTTTTTTGATTTATCTGAGTCCTTAAAATATATTTGAGCATTTGATTCGAATGTGTGAATCCAACTTACTCTCTTGTTCTTGTTGTGAGGGCACATGATTTCACAAGGGATATGTGACGTTGTTAGATATCTCTATGATATTAAGTGTTCAAGCCATAAATGGATTGTAATATTGAGTCGGTTTGTGAGGCTAGGATTGTTATAAACATGTTGTCTTGTTGTTGAATAAATTTTTGAAGTATGGCATAGAGTAAAGGGAAGTGTGTGTTGAAGGCATATGCTAAAGTTTAATTGTTGTTATCAACTATAGTCATAGGTATGGTGTGTATTGGATGTGCTAAAAGAAAATAAAGGGCTCAAGGCTAGTGTGAATTGGTGGTTGACTCGAGAACGAGCAACGTTTAAGTGTGGGGTAGTGATGTGTGGCCAAAATGCTATATTTTTAGTACATTACTCGCCTTACATGTTGGTAGTTTAGTGGTTAATTGTGCGACGTTTGAGCTAAATTATGTTGTTTTATGTGTAGGAGTATCAGAAGACAAAGACGAATGAAAGTTGCACAAAAGAGGAAACAAATGCAAGAAATGAGCACAAAAGTATCAAGTACCCAAACCGTGCTACAAACCAAGTAAGGCCAGCTTTATAGCCAGCTTGACTGCACTACAGGCCAGGCGTAGCCAGTTCTGTAGCTAGGTTGAACGCGCTATAAGCCTGGCCTCGCGAGGTCTATAGCCCGGTAATTAAAAATCGCGGGTTAAAAAACTCCGACCCGAATTTGGACTCAAGGACTTCAACCCTAGCCTATAAATACTCCCTAAACATGTCTAAGAAGGGGGAGGGGTCGTTTTTGAGATGGGATTAACCCTAAGAGGACGTTTTTGAGAGGGGATTCGACCTAGGAGGCAAGAACACACTAGGAGAAAGGCGGAGAATTATTTCACAAATTTTTCACTTCCTTCTTCCTATTTTTATTATTGGTTATGAATTCTAGTATTGTAATTTTACATACTATTATGAATAACTAATTTGTTATCTAGAGTTTTGATGCAACCTTTTGTTGGATGAATTCTTATTACAATATTATATAATTGAGCCGTTAGATTTTTCTACTTATTCAACTACTTGTTTATTGTTGTTGATTGAATGACCATCACTTGACTGTGCCTATTTAGTATGTATTTCTTGGAAAAAGGGTATATATTTAGGTAGTTGTTGAATAACATCACTCCTAACGTATGTGAGGAATCAATACGGAGGGATTAAAGGTGGGATTAGGAATAACGAAATATTGGTGCGATCTTAGTGAGCGGTGAATTAGTGCCAGCTAGTGTAGTTCGGAAGAATATGTCTAGTAAATTATGGTAGTTGCTCGAAAGAGAATTATGACACTCGAAGTACTTACTATCGGTAGAGAATACTTAGGAGAAATTATAGAAGGCGTAGTGGGAAGGATTCCGATAATTGGGAAAAATCATAACTCTAGGCCTCCTTAGTCTTGTCTCCAATTTTATCCTTGTTAGTTGATAATTTTACTGCTTTATAATATTTGTTAGTTAATTAGTAGAAATAAAAATCAAATCTTCATATCTAAGAAATTGTTTGAACTTGTGTTTCTTTGCGATATTGAACAACTGTAACTAAACTTTAGATCTCTGTGGTATTCGACTCCGGACTTTTAGACCGGATTATATTTGCAGCGACCGCTTATCCTTTTTAGGACTAGCGTTGGGCGTGATCCTACGTGAATCTATCTATTACAATGTGGATCAACGACTGCTTCCAACCACTATTACCACTACCAACCACCACCACCATCACAACCAATCAGTTCCATTGTTGCCACCACGACCAACCACCTTCACCGCTAAGCGCCACCATCGCCAGCCTCCACGACTAACCACCTACACCACTAACCACCGTTACTTGCAGGGATGGTTGTGGGTTGGGGCGGGGCGGGTTGATCCTTAACCCGCAAAAGTTCCAACCCGTCCCGCATAAGTTGTTTTTTTTGTTTTTGAATTTTTTTATTTATTATTTTTTCAGTGAGTTCTTAATTTCTCTTAATCAACTTGTTATCTAGCTTGTAATATGATTCCTATGTGATAGATTTAGATAAATAAGCTAGATTAAAGAAATTCAAACTAATATTCTGTCTTCCCAATCGTTTGCTACTCTTTCGCTTTTGATATTTGGTAAAATGTTTGAGAATGCCATAAAGAATAGTTATTATTTTAATTTCTTCACAAATTCTGAAATATCAATGTTCATTTAATTAAACTGTTGGCTAACTATTCAGAATTAAACTTTGAAGTTTTGTCTAACATGAAACTACACTCTCTTATTAATTTATCTGGGAACAATTAGTCTAGAAAAAAACAGCTTTGATAAACTTGGATATATATATATAAATTAATGCTTCATATACCTTCATCCGTGCAAATAAAGAGTTGGAAAGACTCAAAAAAGTGAAAACTCCATTTTAGGTAATTCGGTTTTAGTTCAAATTATGGGTCTCATTAGATTGAATTTCTCAACCCGCAACCCGCCCCACCCCACCTGAATTTAAAAAATAATTGTTATAACCCGTCCCACCCCGCACCGCACTCGCATACAAGTAAACCCACACCGCACCCGCATACACTTAAACCCGCCCTGCACCCGCCCCGCCCCGCCCCATTGCCATCCCTAGCTACTTCTGTTGGCCTAAGTAAGTTTGTTTTGATGATTGACAAAGGAACACATGCATGAACCAGGTCTATGGATAGTGTACACATGTGACAGACAGAATCAAGAAAAAGGCATGCACGTGAAAGGGATAAGTATAAGTGGTTATTTCTGATAATCCTGAATAAAAAGGTTGCATATTTGATAAGGAAGAACTCTATCCAAGATAAGGAAAGAGTTAGAAGTTGAAGATAACTAGAACTCTTCCACCAATGAAGAGTAAAACATTAGAACTCTAGTTAATTCTTATTCTACTAACTTTATAAATATCAATTGTATTCTCTTTTACAGGTGATGCACACATACTGAAATTAAGCACAAATTGAGAACAAAATAGCAAGGCATTTTGTGAGCAATTCCTGTGAGATTTAAGAGTGCGATCATGTAGCTTGTAACGACCCGACCGGTCGTTTTGATTATTTGCGCTTCTCTCGGTAGTTTATGGGCGTGAGTAGCTCCGTATGATATATTTTGACTTGTATCAATCGTCGGTTTGGTTTTCAGGTTATTCGAGACTGATTTGGAAGAATGATTCTCAACTAGGGAGCTTTAAATTTGAAAGAGTCGACCAAGTTTGACTTATTAGCATTTGACCTCGGATTGGAATTTTGATGATTCCGTTAGCTCCGTTGGGTGATTTTGGTTTTAGGAGCACGTCCGGATTGTGATTTAGAGGTCCGTGGTTGAATTTGACTCGAAATGGCGAAAGTTAAAATTTTAGATAATTTGACCGAGAGTGGACTTTTTGATATCGGGGTCGGATTTCGATTTCGGAAGTTGGAGAAGGTCCATAATGTCAAATGTGATTTGTATGCAAAATTTGAGGTCAATCGGACATGATTTGACAGATTTCGGCATCGGTTATGAAAGTTGAAGGTTCAGAGTTCATTGAATTTGAATTGAGGTATGATTCATCGTTCCGATGTTGTTTTGTGTGTTTTGAGGCCTCGAGTAGGTCCGTATTATGTTGTGGGACTTGTTGGTTTGTTTGGACGGGGTCCCGAGGGGCTCGGGCATAGTTCAGATCGATTTCGGGCTATTTTCCTTCATGTTTTCAGTGCTGGTGTGTTCTGGTGTCTGGTGTCACATTTCTTCATTGCGTTCGCGTGGCAAGTATCGCGAACGCGTAGTGTATTTTGATGGCAGCAGCAATTGTTCTTCGTGATCGCGAAGTATGTCTTGCGTTCGCATAGAGTTGGGGCAAGTCCTCTCCGCGTTCGTATATGAAGGATCGCGTTCGCGTAGTGTTGAGGTTGGAAGCCGGGAATTTGAGCGTTCTTCTATGAGATCGTGTAAGGTTAGTCGCATTCGCAAAGCTTTGGAATCAGTGTTCATCGCGTTCGTGTGGGGTGCATCGCGAACGCGTAGAGTCGTTTGTGGCAGTGCATATTTTGTTCATCGTAAATGCGATGGTTTTCCCGCGTTCGCGAAAGAGGACGTCTGGGCAGTGTATATAGTATTCTATTTCGAATGTTTCGGACATTTTTACATTTTGGGAGCTATGGAGCTCGGATTCAGGCGATTCTTAGAGCAAGTTTCATCACAAGGTTTGGGGGTTAAGTGTTCTCTACTCGATTTTGGTTATATTTCATGAATCTTCCTTCATATTTGGTAATTGGATTGTGAATTTTGAAGAGGAAATTGGGGGTTTTGGCCTAAAGTTTCATAATGTGAATTTTTGAGATTTGAACATCGAATAGGAGTTGAATTCGATGGGAGCTGGATTGAAGATGTACCTGCGTCCCGGCTGTAGCTGCCTCTTGTTAGTGGTAGCTTTAGATCTGTAAAAATCTGTTTATGTACTATTCAAACAGACTATGTCTTTATTTCATTTTCGCTTTGTAAACTCTATTCTTGGAAGCTCATGATTTGTACTACCAGTTCTTGGGGAATGTATTAGATTCAGATATTTCTTTACTTAATTGCTTTATTAGGTTAATTGGCTTACCTAGCGGGTTGGGTTAGATGACATTACGACTAGTCGGATATTGGGTCGAGACAGGTGGGATCAGAGCTCTAGGTTCATAGGTTCTACAAGTCACGAGCAAATATCTAGTAGAGTATTGCGGATCAGTATGATGACGTCCATACCTATCTTCGAGAGGATACATGACATTTAGGATATACTTCCCATCTTTATTTCCTTATCGTGCGACATTGATTCAGCTTGAAGCGTAACTCTTTGAATTCCTTCCACGCATTCGTATGTGCATGTATGCGCTCGGTATCGGTTGTGCTCCGACGGCTTGTGATTCTATGAACGAGGTTCGAGATGTGTATTCTGTGTTTTGGTGGTGGGCCAGTCTGGAGGACTTGAGGCTATGGTTAGACCGCAGCTTGAGTGTTGCTTCAGTGGTAACTTGTACATTTGGACTCATATGTCCGGTAATGTCCCTACGATAGGAATTTGTGGCTCGATGAGCGGTGAAATGGCTATGTGGTGAGTATGATGTGACTACGAGATGTGTTCGGATTATTCGAATGTGACGAGAAGAGTTTACTTGAGATGTAGCAAGGACTATGGGATATTTGATTTCTGACTTAATTTGGCGTATGGTCTCGAGTTATGGGTGTGTTGGGGGATCTCTCATGTTGTTTAGTTGTGGAGTGAAGTAGATTCTCATGTCTTGTTGATGAGTTCAAAATCAAGAAGATTAAGTGATTGCGTAGTAGTCGTGACTGTGGAAGGGTATAGAGAGATGTCGGTTTGAGGCAGAGCAGGCAAGTTATCTCCTGCGAGGTGTCCTGAGGTTGTGTGGTCCTTATGATGTTTTGTAGAGAGTTCTCTTTTACCAGTGAATGATATATGTTGCAATTTGAGTTTGGATCGCTTGTGGGAGTTGTCTTGACTATTACAAGGGTGAATGCGAGATTTGCAGACAATTTGAGGTATTATATGGTTTGTGTCACATGGGCTTGCGAAGGGTTTAGTTGAATTTCAGTGCGGGATTCTGGCAGTAATAGAGTATGAGTATCGTGATGTTATCGACTGTTTTTTTCTATGGCTTTGAGCCAAGTGGGGGAGTCTGCTATCGACGAGTTGTTTGCACGTTGTGTGTCGTATTGGTTTCGGTTCGGGGTGTACTGGTGAATCAGTTATGACTTGCAGAGGTCGAGATCGAGGATGACTCGGGTAAAGGAATATTTGGATACAGGTTGTATTATGCTCTATGGGTATATAGGAATCATAAAATAATTGAGTGATTATTCGTGAAGGATATAGGGTACATGGAGTAGGAATTTGCTCGATTGCTTAGGAGTATGGACTGCTCCATTGGGTGTTGGTGTACTAATGAGGCACAGGTCGTTCGGTCCATTTGGTCGGTTTAATTGAGATTTGAGTAGAGTGGATGACTCTCGAGAATGGTTCTAATGGATTCAAGAATTATATGTAGAAATTGAAAATTTTGGATTGGTATATGTCTATGATCTAATATTTGCATGGGATGGTGTCGATACTTGTGGCATTTTTATATCATGGTGGATTATGCATTTCAGTATCAAGAAAGTGAAGGAAACAATTTTAGGTTCACATAAGGTCTCTTTAGAGTGGGTATCTCGGTTGTGGTGCTTTGGGGGTGCTTACGAGGGAAGTCAATGGCTTATGGGCCCTTATGACATGGTGATTTTATACTAGGGCTTGTGTGGTGAATTTTGGTTAAGGATCGTGGTGCTACAGAAAGGAGAAGTATCAACTTGAAGGCAATTTGGAAGGGACTTGGAGAAATAGGACAACGTGGTAGTAGGTTGGGTTAGCACAGTAAAGCGTATGATCGGTTCTTTGGGTACTTACGACGTGGCTAGACTCTACAGGTGTTTCGTGGCAATGCTCTTGGGTTTCGGCAACCTGCATGACTGGGTTGAGTTAGAGAGATTCGATTCGGATAGCTTGGTTGTGTGCAAATGGGTTTCGAAGAGTTCTCAATGATTTTTACCATGGTTCGAGGGGTATATTTCCTACCGGCGTGAGGAATAAGTTGCGTATTGAAATTTTCTCTGGGATGAGATCAAATGGAAGGTTTCTGACTGATCGGGTATGTATTCTACTTGTGACTCAGAATTGATTATGAGATTCTTGTACTCTTCGCATGATGGTATGGTAGATGCGGTGTATTTCATGGAATTGAGATTTGCTTGTGCAAGTTCACAGTTCAGTTTTGAAGGGAAGGACATAAATTCGTAGGCATCATGGACGGATTGAGATGACTAGGGAAATGATATTACTAATCAGTATGGCCTGATGAGAGTATACATTTCAGAAGGGGCAAGGTGTTTTGATTTATGGGCACTTCATTAGTATTACGGCACTCTCCTGGTTGATCGACTGCTGATATTCAAATTTTTGCCAGGTGGCACGAAAGAATTTTAGAAGCATTCCTCGTAGGATGATCGTGTATGAGAGATGTGTTAGGCATTCGGGCGGTGGAGATGGAATCAGAAATGGTGATTCGTGTGTTCTATGGATTTGGAGACTGGGAGTTCTCAGGAGCAGACTATTTCATGGTTGTGGACTGTGAAGTCGTGGTCGAAGCTATCCAGATAATAGTATGCGTTATGATTCAGTCATTGTGGGCTTTTGGAGGGTTATTTATCTATTTGTGGGTGGCCAGAGTTGATTTGGGGGTCTATTGGTAGGCCCAATTAGGATGTGTATTCTACACCGAGCCAGATTGGTTGGCTTCATACTGCTATTGTTGAGGGATGTGCTATTCGGTTGTTGTTGAGCTTATTCGTGTTCTCGAATTTTCTGTGAGTTACTCCTCTATGCTACGAGGAGTTGTGATTTGTTGGTTTTAGTCACACATGGTGTGGTTCTGTTGTGGTCTTAAAGCGAAATTTGAGCGAGATGAGTAGTTGGGTATTGCATGATTGTTTGTATATTGGTTATGTCCTTTCGAGTTTTGGGTGGCATTGTGTCATTGGCTTCTCCGTGGTTATGGTAATGCACTTTGAGTACTTGAAGTCGAATTGTACGTGGTTATTGATTTTGAGCATGATGGCTGAGGTATTTCATATGGACCAGTATTTGGATAGGGTCGCTCATTGCAGCAGAGTTATGTGAAAATATGATCCTTTGTGTTAGAGTTGTGTGTTATGGTTGTATGGTGTGTGATGGGTTTAAGCATTTCATTGTGGTGGTACTTGTTGAGCTTGCTGGACGGTTCTCTCGTTTGAATCATTTTTCCATGATTGAGTACATTTAGAATGTTGCTATTTGGTGCATGGATTGCACGGGTTATGATTGTAGATTGTATTGATGTGTCATGTCACTAGAGTGGTCCTGTTGGATGAGATGAGGTCATTAGACCTAGGATGGATACTATCGGATTTGATTACAACATGTTTAATAGGATAATATCGAAAGTCGGCTTAGAATTAGCTATAGTTCTTGTCGAATGAGAGAGAGTTCCATGTCTAGTTGATCTGATGAATGGTTATGAGTTCTGCATGTTTGTTTCAGCATCAGCAGTGTACGAAGGTTTTAGAGCAAGGCTTTGTTTGATATGAGGTGTATTACAGGTATTGGGTTGTTTTGAGCAGCTACTGTGATTTGAAATTTTTTGCTATGAGTATTTGAGTTATGTGGTATATCATGTGATTACATCTTGGGTTATAGATATAGCTTGATACAGCTTGTTCAGACTTATACAATGTGTATATGTGAGATTCTGATCTTATAGAAATTGTGGATGTTGGAAATTGGATTCTAAAGTTTATGGGCTAAGTTGAATTAAGAACTATAGTTATGTTGTGTTGTCGGTCCAATATGGGATAGAGTGACGTGAGATCACCCCCTGGTATGTGCATGGCAAGGTTATATGGCGGTTTGATGGCTTTGAGAACAACTCTGGACACGTTCAAGGACGAATATATGTTTAAGTGGGGGAGGATGTAACGACCTGACCGGTCGTTTTGAGCATTTTCACTTCGCTCAGTAGTTTACGGGCGTGAGTAGCTCCATATGATGTATTTTGACTTGTATGAATCGTCAGTTTGGTTTTCAGGTTATTCGGGACTGATTTGGAAGAATGATTCCCAACCAGGGAGCTTTAAATTTGAAAGAGTTGACCAAGTTTGACTTATTAGCATTTGACCTCAGATTGGAATTTTGATGGTTCCGTTAGCTCCGTTGGGTGATTTTGGATTTAGGAGCGCGTCCGGATTGTGATTTGGAGGTCTGTGGTTGAATTTGGCTCGAAATGGCGAAAGTTAAAATTTTGAAAAGTTTGACCAGGAGTGGACTTTCTGATATCGGGATCGGATTCCGATTCCGAAAGTTGGAGCAGGTCCATAATTTCGAATGTGACTTGTGTGAAAAATTTGAGGTCAATCGGACGTGATTTGATAGGTTTCGGCATCGTTTGTGGAAGTTGAAGTTTTAAAGTTTATTGTATTCGAATTGAGGTGTGCTTCATCGTTCCGATGTTGTTTTGTGTGTTTTGAGGCCTCGAGTAGGTCCGTGGTATGTTGTGGGACTTGTTGGTATGCTTGGACAAGGTTCCGAGGGGCTCAGGCATAGTTCGGATCGATTTCGGGCTATTTTCCTTCATGTTTTCAGTGCTGGTGTGTTCTGGTGTCTGGTGTCACATTATTTCATCACGTTCGCGTGGAAAGTGTCGCGAGCGCGTAGTGTATTTTGATGGCAGCAGCAATTGTTCTTCTTGATCGCGAAGTATGTCTCGCGTTCGCGTAGAGTTGGGGCAAGCCCTCTTCGCGTTCGCGTATGGAGGATCGCGTTCGCGTACTGTTGAGTTTGGCAGCCGGGAATTTGAGCATTCTTCTATGCGATCGCATAAGGTTAGTCGCGTTCGCGAAGCTTTGGCAGCAATGTTCATCGCGTTCATGTGGGGTGCATCGCGAACGCGTAGAGTCTTTTGTGGCAATGTGCATTTTGTTCATCGCGAACGCGATGGTTTTCCCGCGTTCGCGAAAGAGGACGTCTGCGCAGTGTATATATTACTCTATTTCGAAGGTTTCAGACATTTTTACATTTTGGGAGCTATGGAGCTCGGATTGGGGTAAGTGTTCTCTACTCGATTTTGGTTATATTTAATGAATCTACCTTCGTTTTTGGTAATTGGATTGTGAATTTTAAAGAGGAAATTGGGGGTTTTGGCTTAAAGTTTCATAATGTGAATTTTTGAGTTTTGAACATCAAATTGGAGTCGGATTTGAGTGAAACTAGTATGGTTGGACTCGTAATTGAATGGGTTGTTGGATTTTATAAATTTTGTCGGGTTCTGAGGTATGGGGCCGGGTTGGGCTTTTGGCTGATTTTGGGCTTTTGATTCAAGATTTGATCTTTTTCGATCGGGATTGGTTACTTTAGCATTGTTTGATGTACTTGAGTTGTTTTTGGTTAGTTTCGAGCCATTCGGAGGTCGGACCACGCGAGATGGCATTTTGGAGCATCGCTTGGCTTGCTCGGTATTGGAATTAGCTTGTTCGAGGTAAGTAACTCTTTTAATCTTAGTGCTGGGGGTATGAAAACCCGAAATACGTGTTAAGTGATTGGTATTGAGGTTACACACATGCTAGGTGACGAGCGTGTGGGCGTGCACCATGTGAATTGAGACTCTGTTGTTCCCATGGCACTGTATAGTGATCCTACTTTGTTAATATCCGTGTTTTCACCATGTGATAAAGTAGTTAAGCTGTCAATCATGCTAAATATCATGTTTAGGCTTTATGCTGATATTGTTAGGACCCATAGTGGTCGTTTCTTACTGTCATCTCACAAATTTTATTGATATATTTTACTCAGTCATATTCATGCATTCATATCATATCTCAGTCTCAGTTGTTGTTTATTGATACATCATATCATTGTTGTCAGGCTAGTTTTATGGCATTGTGAGCCCGTGAGTGAGACTGGAGAGATTGATGACTGAATGAGGCCGAGGTCCTGAGTGAGAGTGACATTTTGGGATCGGGCTGCACGTCGCAGTATATGATATTGATTATATTTTATATGGACCAGGTTGCACGCCACAACAAGCCTTCGGGCTATATATACAATATTAGATCGGGTTACACGCCGCAACAATATTAGATCGGGATGCATGCCGCAGCAATATAGCGCTTGGGCTGAAGGAGCCCCCCGGGGTCTGCACACCCCCAGTGAGCGCAGTAGACTATATATATATATATGTGTGGATCGGGCTGCACGCCGTAGCGGGTACTGTACAACGCTGAGTGATTGAGTGTGCTGAGCATTGAGCATAGCGAGAGAGGATGTGAGACAGTGACATTGAGTACTCTGAGAGTGTGAGTATATGAGCTCATCATCGAGATTCATTGCATTTGACATGCGTACTTGAGATACATGCATAGAGGTGCATTTCCTTCTGCTACCCGGTTTTGGGGACATTTATTATTTTACCTGTATCTTGACATGTAGGCATAGAGAAGTACTTTCCTCATGCTACCTGAAAATGAAACATCTTACTATTTGTTGAAAGGAGTTTTGGGAAAAATCACAGTTTTCAAACTTACTCGTATTTTGGCTTTTTCGGTAAAAGATTTGGATTTTCAGTGAGATACTTGAAAAGAAATGCCTATTTTTCTGGAACTGTGAACAGACTGAGTCTTTTATTTCTGAGACACTCTTTTGTTACGTGTACTATGCTGTTATGAACTGTTGTGGAATATTGGTGTTGGACCCGACCTTTCTGTTAGCTCGTCACTACTTTCAGCCTAAGGTTAATTTTGTTACTTATTGAGTACATGGGGTCGGTTGTACTCATACTATACTTCTGCACCTTGCGTACAGATGTTGGTTGTTGATGTTGCTTTGTTCGATGGGAGTTGGATTAAAGATGTACCTGCGTCCCGGCTGTAGCTGCCTCTTGTTCGTGGTAGCTTTAGATCTGTAAAACTTTGTTTATGTACTATTTAAACAGACTATGTATTTATTTCATTTTCGCTTTGTAAACTCTATTATTAGAAGCTCATGATTTGTACTACCAGTTCTTGGGGAATGTATTAGATTCAGATATTTCTTTACCTAATTGCTTCATTAGGTTAATTGGCTTACCTATCTGGTTGGGTTAGGTGCCATCACGACTAGTCGGATTTTGGGTCGTGACAAAGGTACACGAACAAGATTGAAGAGCCAGCTCCATAAAGAGTTTTATGTGTCTTTCTTTATTTCCAGTTCAAAGTGTAGTACGCGTTTTGAGTTGTACCTTTCAGCTTTCTCAGAAGCAAATTGTACTAGGTATCTGAGTTGTATCCTTCAAGTTAGATTTAACTTGACGTAGTTGCAACAACCTGTGGCGTGTTGCTATAAGGGTTAGAGTTAATCCTTAGGTTTGCAAGAGATTGTAAACTCTAGTTGTATTGTTCAAGTTAGAGTTAACTTGAAGCAGTCGCAATAGCATGTGGCTGGTTGCTACAAGGGTTAGAGGTAATCCTTAGGTTTGCAAGAGTTTGTAAACTTTATTGTTGGCTCAGAGTTGTAGTGAAGTGTTTGGAGAAAATCCTACCGGGTAGTAGGTCGTAGTTTTTTCACCTTTTGAGCCTGGTGTTTTCCACGTAAAAATCCTTGTGTTCTTTACTTTCTCTGTTATTTATTCCACATTTGTAGTGTACGGAACGCATAGAAGAACCAGGTCCTTTAATAATCCAGTGCACACAAAAATCAGGCACCACACAAATCTCCCCCCCCCCCTCTTGTGTGATATTGAAGTATAAAACATAAATTAGTAGCAGAGCGGGTTATCATTATAGATGCTAACACCTTAGAAAAAAATCAAGATGAATGCACTACCTAGAAACTGTAAAGAGCAATCCACCACTAGGTCACTACTATTCAATGATCACTACTATTCTTTGTGGAAGGATAGGAGAAGTTATCACTTGCAGATGACTGATGGGTGCTTCAAATGTGATAAAAAGAACCACATGATCAAGAACTGTCTTATGTGGGAAGTCGAGTGAAAAAAGGAGAAATCTGAAAGAAGGAATAGAAAGAAGGAATAGGTTCATGAAAAGAAGAACTATAACAAAAGGTCATTAAAAGCAATGGTTGCTACTTGGAAAGATAGTTCAGATGAGGATAGTGATGATAATGCTGAACAAGCTCTCATAGCAATTCGAGAATCTAAAGATGAACTTGATGAAAAATCTGAGATAAGTTTTCTAGACCTTAAAGAAAAAATTAAATTCCATTCTAAAGATAGACTATCAGAATTGTTGCTAACTTTAATTGATGAATCTAAGAATATAAGTTCTGTAAAAGAACAATTGTCAAAAGAGTGTAACCTTTTAAAAGCAAAATGCAAAAACCTGAAAATTAGGGCTTGTGAAACTAAAAAAGAAAATACTGCCTTTAAGAACCAGGTTCATGCATTTGACATAGCTGTCTTAGAACTTAGATCTAAAATTTTGAATTTGAAGTTAGGAACAGGTAAAGAAATAGCTAGTGTCATACAACTCACACTAGAAGAAGATCTAGGAAAGGTAAAAGATGAGCTATATAAAAGGGATGAACAAGTAATAGCTTTGAATGAGGACTTGACTAAGTTTAAGCATGAGCTAGAAAGAACTTGTAAATGGAACAGGTCCTCTGATGCACTTTCATGGCTACAAGAATATCATAGTAGCAACAAAAGAGGACTTGGCTTTAGGAACTCTGCACCTAAGTGGGATCCCAAAAGCAAGTGCCTCACACTCCCTGAGAACAAGATTTGCACACATTGTGATAACACTGATCACTATAAAAGTGAATGCACTGCAAAAGAGAAGGCAAGTCAAAAGAACAAATAAGTGTATCACAATTGAGAACGTCTACTTGATAGATGGACTGAAGTAGAGTCTAATAAGTGTATCATAATTGTGTGATAGAGGTAACATGGTAACATTCACATCTACCAAATTCTTTGTGATTAATCTTACCACTGATAATAGTTTTGCACGGAAAAAGAGTGAACAACATATATGTTGTAGATCTGTCAACACTTTCAGAAAATGAACTCACTTGCTTAAGTGTGTTGGATAATGATCCCCTCCTTTGACACAAGAGACTTGGACATGCCAGTCTAAGTCAACTAAACAAACTAGTCTCCAAGGATTTGGTGATAGGACTGCCTAACATTAAGTTCAAAGAAGATAAAGTTTGTGAGGCTTGTGCAAGGGGGAAGCAGGTAAGATCCTCTTTTAAAATAAAGAAAGTGGTAAGCACCATCAGGACGATGGAACTGGTCCATATGGATCTTTGTGGACCAATGAGAACATTAAGCAGATGTGGTAAGAGATTTGTGATGGTGCTTGTTGATGATTACTCTAGGTTTACTTGGGCATTATTTTTAACATCTAAAGATGAAGCATTTGACATGTTCACATCTTTTGTTAGAAAAACTTAGAAACAACTAGGTAATCAACTTGCATCAATTAGGTCTAATCATGGTATTGAATTTGAGAATGCTAAATTTGCTGAATTTTGTGATGAGCATGGCACATATCATAATTTTTCTGCTCCTAGGACTCCACAACAAATGGAGTAGTTGAAAGAAAGAATATGACACTTGAAGATATGGCTAGGACTATGCTTCTTTCTAGTAAACTGTCCCATAATTTCTGGGCAGAAGCTGTGAATACTGCATGTTACATCATAAATATGTTCATGATTAGACCTCTTGTCGAGATGACTCCCTATGAGTTACTTAAAGGGAAAAGCCAAACATATCCCATCTTAGGGAATTTGGATACAAGTTCTTTGTGCACAATAATGGTAAAGATTTCCTAGGTAAGTTTGATCTCAGAAGTGATGGGAGAGTATTCTTGGGATATTCTTCACGTAGTAAAGTTTATAAGATTTATAACAAAAGAACTGTGTGTATAGAAGAAAAGGTACATGTGGTTTTGATGAAACTAATATTCTTTCTTAGAGGCAGGAACATGATGATTAAGCAATTGGGCTGGTAAGAAACTCAAAAAAAACCACAGTCCAGACTGAAGCTGCACCAGAGGAAGGAACATGTCCTTCCACCCAGGGCAACTTGACAGGGGGAACTGAACTAAGAGGAACTGATCCTCAAACCTCGAGGGAACCTGTCCATGAACATGTTCCTTAGCAACAAAACATTGAAGGGACATCTAAGGGAAGCCAGTTGGTTGTGAAACCTTACAAGTATCAAAGTTCTCATCCTATTGAGAACATAATTACTGATCCAACATCTAGAATCAAAACCAGATCTTCTTTGAAGAATCTTTGTGCCTTTGATGCTTTTTTATCTCTTATTGAACCTAAAAATATTGTTGAGGCTTTGCAGTATGCAGACTGGGTGAATTCAACGCAAGATGAACTCAACCAAGTTTGGCATCTAGTACCAAGAACCAAGGACAGATCAGTAATTGGCACAAAATGGATCTTCAGAAACAAACTTGATGAAGATGGAACAGTTACAAGGAACAAGGCAAGATTGGTGGTTCAAGGATATAGTCAAGAGGAGGGCATAGACTCTGATGAAACCTTTGCTTCAGTTGCAAGATTGAAAGCAATTAGACTCCTCATAACATTTGCTGCTTATATGGAATTCACTCTCCATCAGATGGATGTCAAGAGTGTCTTCCTCAATGGCTATCTAAAGGAATAAGTGTTTGTCAAGCAACCTCCGGGCTTTGAAATCAAGGAATGTCATGATCATGTGTGCAAGCTTGAGAAGGCACTTTATGGGCTCAAGAAGGCTCCAAGAGCATGGTATGAAAGATTATCAAAATTTATGCTTGAGCATGGCTACAAGAGAGGTAAAATTGATAATACTTTATTCTTGAAAGAAAAAGGTAAAAATCTCTTGGTAGTTTAGATATATGTTGATGATATAATCTTTGGAGCAACTACTGATAAGTTAACTAAGGAATTTGCTAAACTAATGGGGAATGAATTTGAAATGAGTATGATGATGAGCTTAATTTCTTTTTAGGCTTACAAATTAAAAAAATTCAAATGTAACTACGATCCATCAGTAGAAGTATGTGAAAGAGTTGCTTTAAAAAGTTTAAAATAGAAGATTCCAAAGATATTGACACTCCTATAGTAACAGCCACAAAATTGGATGTGGATGAACCTGGTTCATATGTTGATCAGAAGTTCTATAGGGGAATGATTGGCTCCTTGTTATATCTTACTGCTAGCAGACCTGACATTGTTTTCAGTGTATGCCTTTATGCTATATTTCAGGTAAATCCGAAGGAGTCTCACTTGACTGTTGTCAAGAGGATCTTGAGATACCTAAAAGGCACCACTGACCTTTGGCTATGGTATCCAAAAGGTAGTAATTTCAACTTAGTGGGATATGCTGATGCGGATTATACAGGTTTTCTTATAGATAGAAAGAGCATCTCAGGTATGACACACTTTCTTGCCTCATGTCTTGTGTCTTGGGCCACCAAAAAGTAAAATTATGTGGCCTTATCTACTGCTGAAGTTGAGTATGTTGATGCTGCCTGATGTTGTGCTCATTTACTGTGGATCAAAAAGTAATTAATGGATTTTGGAATTGATGTAGGTTGTATCCCCATCTTTTGTAATAACACTAGTGCAATTAGTATGACCAAAACCCAGTCCATCATAAAAGAACTAAGCGCATAGATGTTAGGCATCATTTTCAAAAGGATAATTTTGAGAGGTGTTGATCACTATGGAATTTTGTGCTACTGATAAGGAAATTGCTGACATCTTCACAAAAGCTTTGAGTAGGGATAACTTTGAAAGGAACATGCTAGAATTAGGGATGATTAAGATCACCTAAAAGAAACCGATTCTAACTCAATAATTGGTTAGATAATTTATGAATTTTGTCAATTATTAGATAAGATATTGCTCAGTCTCATGCTTTTATTAGTATACTCTTGTGCCATGTGCTAAAATGTCTCACTGATGTATAATGATATTATTCTTATTTTCTTGGAAAAAATCAGTCTTACACAAGAGAACTTTCAGTGAATAACCTGATTCATCGAGCTTATAAGGTATGTGTTCTACACTCCGCATAATTTGAAATAACTGCATATGGATCATGAATTGAAAAGAGTCCCACTTTATCCCAAACTACTTTTGAACTAATTAGTTACAAACGAATCAGTTTCATCAAGAGTCCCACGTGATATAATTGCTGAAATATTTGGGGTAGAGTCGAGCGTCTTTTCAAACTAAAACTTCCAATGTGGTTAGACTTCTAGACTTCAAAAAGGTGTCGTTATACACTCAACCTTTCCCTATTTAAATTGATCTGACTTTACCCTCTTATCTCAAATTGTTTTAAAAGATCAAAATATCCAAAACCTCAAAACTCTCTCCATATATCTCAAGTTTCTGAACTGATCAAATGGCAACACCCAGGAGAATCCCAAAAGACTCTGAAAACCCTTTCTCACCACCCAAAAAACATTCACCCATATTTTCAACCACCAAAACTCCCAAGAAAAGGCATATCAAAATGATTGCACGAAAAACAGTAGCAAGCAAAAAATAAGCCAGATATTGAATGAGAAGCTATTAGCCAGTCAAGTAGAAGAACCATAAAATTCTGATGATCTCGTCTGCGACTGAGGGGGAAAAACTAGTTTCATCTGAAACTGAATAGGTAACTTCTGGGTTAGAAATTTCTAATGTTGCTTCTAAAATTGCTGAGAATCTTGAAAATAGGTTTGTGTTGGTTGGTACGATTACTGGTGGGTTTGAAAAATTCGGTGGTAAAAATAAAAAGAAAAAAAAGAGAGTGAGGGTGTTGAAGTAGATGTGGGGGGAAAGGGAGAAGAAAAAGTGGTTGAATCTCCTTCACCCACTCTTGTTAGTTTGACTGAAGAAGCTGGAGCAATGATTGTATTAAGTAAAGAGATTAGTGATAATGAGGAGACTATGAATGAAAGTATGGGGATAAAATCACAGGAGAAAGATGATGGTTCTGTTGATAGAATTGTAGTAGATGGGCTGGTTAGGTTAAGGAAACGGTTTCATGAACCAGTTCCTTCTCTTACTAAAATAGACAAGAGTCCTGATCTGCTGCAAAAGGTGTCAGATAGTTACAATCAAAAGAAGAAGAACAAAGTTGGAAAGACTGCAGGAAAGGGCATGGGTGGCACTAAGAGAAACAATGCTCCTTCTATACCTGTAGCAATTCCTCCCAGGAGAGGAAGAACTACAAGGAGCCAGAAGAAGCAGAGTGATGCCAATGTAGACAAGGTCTTAACTAAGAGTGCCAAGAAAGTCGCTTGGAAAGGAAAACAAAAGGTTGGTAAGCCAAGTGGAGTAGTCCAGATTGAGGAGATGAACCTTGTTCACGAGGATGAAGATAAAGATGTGGAAGTACCCACACCTAGTGCCAAAAGGAGAAAGACTTCTCAAAAAACAAAGGTTGTGGCAAGGCTTCAGTTGTGACTAAAACGCCCACATCTACCAAAAGGAGCAAGAAGGCTCAAATAGTGGAAGAAAATGGTTAAGGATGCTGAGATTGAATAATTGAAGACAAGGTTGGCTGAAGTAGAGGCTGAGAGGCACTATCTCAAGTGTGAGCTTGCAAAGTAAAATTAGAAGAATGATGGTATTCTTCAAGATATGCTGAAACTGCTTCGAGCCAAGAACCAAGAACTTGGTCCTTCCCAGTCCTAAATCCTTCCTAGCCCAGTTGTAACCAGTGACCAAGTGCGATTTTTCTGTCTTTTGTTTATGGTTCAATGTTTTTATTTTTCTTATGCCTTTTGGTAGGATCTTATCAATCAATGAAATTCACTGCTTTTGCTCTAATTGTTTGTTCATATTTCTTAGATAGCTAATATCCTTATATTGAAAAAGAGAAAATTGAATCCATGATTGCATTCGAAGTAGTCCTAGTGGCCATGAGTGATATCTGTTAAAATCTGGTTACTTACCATAATTGTGCAACTTTTCGATGATGCCAAAAGGAGGAAGATAAGGTGCGCTTTTGCTTTGGACTGTGATGTTTGTAAACTAATGAACCTGGTCTTTAATGATTGGTGACTTTAAAAATGGAAAGTGTTCTAACATTGTGTTGATGTTGAGCTGAGTTGAAACATGTCTTATGCTTATGAAAAGCACAGAGTTTGTCATCATCCAAAAGGAGGAATTTGTTGGCCTAAGTAAGTTTGTTTGGATGATTGACAAAGGAACAGATGCATGAACTAGGTCCATGGACAGTGTACACAGGCGACGGGCATAATCAAGAAAAAGGCATGCACGTGAAAGGGATAAGTATAAGTGGTTATTTCTGATAATCCCTGAACGAAAAGGTTGCTTTGATAAGGAGCAGGACTCCTTACTTGAAAAGAACTCTATCCACGATAAGGAAAGAATTAGAAGTTGAAGATAACTAGAACTCTTCCACCGAGGAAGAGTAAAGCATTAGAACTCTAGTTAATCCTTATTCTACTAACTCTATAAATATCAGTTGTATTCTCTGCTACAGGTGATACACATATACATAAATTAAACACGAATTGAGAACAAAATAGCAAGGCATTTTGTGAGCAATTCCTGTGAGATTTAAGAGTGTGATCCTGAAGCTACACGAACCAGATTGAAGAACTAGCTCCATAAAGAGTTTTATGTGTCTTTCTTTATTTCTAGTTCAAAGTGTAGTAGGCATTTTGAGTTGTACCTTTCAGCTTTCTAAGAAGAAAATTGTACTAGGTACCTGAGTTGTATTCTCCAAGTTAGAGTTAACTTGAAGTAGTTGCAACAACATGTGGCGTGTTGCTATAAGGGTTAGAGTTAATTCTTAGGTTTGCAAGAGGTTGTAAACTTTAGTTGTATTGTTCAAGTTAGAGTTACCTTAAAGTAGTCGCAACAGCCTGTGGCTGGTTGCTACAAGGGTTAGAGGTAATCCTTAGGTTTGCAAGAGTTTGTAAACTTTGTTGTTGGCTCAGAGTTGTAGTGAAGTGTTTGAAGAAAATCCTACTAGGTACCTTTCAGCTTTCTAAGAAGCAAATTATACTAGGTACCTGAGTTGTATCCTTCAAGTTAGAGTTAACTTGAGGTAGTTACACCAGCCTGTGGCATGTTGCTATAAGGGTTAGAGTTAATCCTTAGGTTTGCAAGAGGTTGTAAACTCTAGTTGCATCGTTCAAGTTAGAGTTAACTTGAAGCAGTCGTAACAGCCTGTGACTGGTTACTACAAGGGTTAGAGGTAATCCTTAGGTTTGCAAGAGTTTGTAAACTTTATTATATTGTTGGCTCATATTTGTAGTGAAGTGTTTGGAGAAAATTCTACTAGGTAGTAGGTCGTGATTTTTTCACCTTTTGAGCCGGGTATTTTTCACGTAAAAATCCTCGTGTTCTTTACTTTTTGCGTTATTTATTCTGCAACTGTAGTGTAAGGAACGCATAGAAGAACTAGGTCATTCGATAATCCAGTGCACGCAAAAATCAGGCACCACACAAATCACTCTTCTTGTGTGGTATTGAAGTATAAAATATCAACTTCCCCAAAAACCACCTCCACTGCCAGCTATAATAACCAGTAGCCACTATCGCACAATCATCACCTCTGGCTATGTTGTGAAACACCTATATCTCCAACTACAACCATCACCAACTAACAACAACACTTAACGCCGGCGATTTCCACGACTGCTTTGTTTTTAGAATGTGCTTCATGAAACAAGTAATTTTTACATCAACATATAACTTAAGCTTCTCTCTAATCTTTTTTGTAGATATAATATTTAATTATTTTTAAACTTCCATTTTTTTATTAGCTTTTAATTAAAGATAGATTATATATATTTAGGTGTTGAGAAAACAAATAGTTTTTAGTATTCAATATTTAAATTTAAATATAGTATCTTAGTAACCAAATATTTATTTAGATTCAGATATTTTAATCCTAAAATGTATATAGAGAGACTAAGTTAATATGCTAACTTGCTAACTTGCTGGTTCTAGTGACAAACAATGGAGTATATTGAAGGGCCTCCTTTACATTTAGAGAAAAGGCATATTTTGTATGTATTTATTTGAAGTCCATATTAGACAATTTGTATGATATATGCTCGCTACCTCATTACAGAAATGATCTTCTATTTGTTTATTTCCTGATCATTTAGGACGGACCTCCACTTAGTTGGGTTGTGTCTGTCAGATATCCTTAGCGAATATGGTTGGAAAGTAATATAAACTATAAAGAATACACACACACATATATATATATATATATATATATATATATATATATATATATATATATATGCACTTAAGTCCCTAGTCAAGGAAAAAATAAAAGAAACAAGGAAACAAAGAAAGAAACAAAGAAAAATTGTTATTTTCTAACTAGACATGTTATCTATTAAAAGTTAAAGATAAAAAGATCTTCGAAGAGTTAGAGACTCAAAGATGACAAATTAAGTTATTAGTTCTAATTAATTTTAGTAGTTATTTAGTAGAAATAATTATGATAATAAAACATGCATTTATGGAATCAAATCACTCTAGGGACCTTCAAATAGAATATAAAATCTCTCTACACCGAAAGATGCTTTCTAGTCAAGCCAATAAGGCACTCGTAGTTTGACTGTACTGTTTTGTATTTTTGTTATTGGCACTATTAATCGATCAATCGTGTACTTGCTGGCTAAATATTAAAATCACATGGATTTCTGACTTAAAAAGAGATTGTTCAAGTGTTGAGTATATGTAGTTTAGCAGAAGTGACATACTTAGTTAGATTGTTTTATAAGCTTATTAGCATAATAAAGTCATTGGATTCAAAAGATGCACATTTCCTGTTGGATAAGCTAAGTAAGGCATATACAACATGACAAAAAGTTCGAGAGAAGAACAGATATTGGGCTTAGAGGGCGGCTATAGTGTTTTGGTTTTATTATTTGTTTCACTTTCATTTTATTTGAAATAAGTTTGTACTTTTATTGTGCTAAGCTTAAACAATCCTTTTTCATTTCTCTTCAGGTATATTTGTTCATACTTTCTGAGGCTTATTATCTTCCAAGATAATTTTGTTTTTATTTATAACGCTACAAAAGATATTTATTTGAACACTTCCAAGTACTTATGTATTTAGGTAGTATTTTAGAATCTAGTTGCTTAGGAAGTTTGGGGATAGTAGATTGCAGTCGAAGGTTTCTTTGTATATTTGACTGAATGAGAATAATCTTTAACGTAAGATCCTATTTTTGTTGATCTTGTGACCAGCATGTTTCCTATATTTAAGGCTCAAAATAAGATTCCGTATGCCTAAAATATGCAATGTATACGCCGGAACCTGGAAGTAAGGAAATATTCTGAGGAATTTTGGTCTGGTAATCCCACGTGAACTTTCTTTAACGAAACCCAACTGACTATTGAGCTATACTTTTGATTTTTTTCAAAAGGATTCAAAATATAATATATAGAGGCGCAAAATAAATTTTGCCTTATATGTACAATATAATTTGCCCGCGAAGGTGGTTCGGGTTCCCCTTCTGCCCTGCTAAATCCGCCTTTGTCTGGTGCACGAAGCATCCCGTAGTCACACAGGATCCGAGAAGGCCGCACCTCAAAGGGTGTGATATATGCAACATACTCTGATGCAAGTAGTTGATTTTACGGCTCGAACCCGTGACCTATACTCCAAGGCTCCCTTCCTCCGAGAGTTCCTATTTGATAACCAAATTCTTGAATATCAATTTTTGGATTGACCTATGTTGATTATTGTGTTTCAGAAGATAGAGAAAATAACAAAATCATTTTGGTCCACGATTCACTATTTGAGGTATCACGTCCCTGTTATGTCAATTCGGTGATGAAACGATTATTGTTTGTGAACAACTCGACGGATGGGCTTCTTCGGTTTCAGTTTACAGTTATTTAGTGAAGTTGTATCCAAAAACTTGTATATCGAGTTAAATTTATTCATGAATGACCGTTAAATTGAGTGCTCTCCTAAATTACCAAATACCTTGGTTCTTTACCTTACTACATATGCTCAAACAGAATCAACAGAAAAGTAAATTACAAGCAATTTAACGTGAAAAATCACTCGACTTAAATGTGCAAAAATCACGATCTACCATCTAGATTTTTAACTTCAATTTCACTAAAACAAATGATTCAAGTGTGCACATTACAACTCATGTAACCTAATATACCTCCACACTTCAACTACTTCTACTTATTGTATGAAAACTACAAGTTACTCTAACTTGCAAACTCGGACAATAATTCAACTAACATTATTTGAATAAAATATGAATACAACTCAATTCCCTAATACACATGAACTAGACTGATTCAAGTAGAAAATGAACTTACTCTTGTATTGCAAACTAGAAAATGCTATGCTTCTTGTACTCAATAGACGTGTAAAAGGATGACCTTGAATAGTCCTTGGGCAGAGTAATTAAGTCGTCACAGCTCCTAGATTAATACAAGTCCTGAGGCCATACTTTTGGGTTGTATCAAAGGTGTGCACGGGTAAAATCGGGGAAAAAGTCACCCCCAATTTCCCGGTAAATAAACAAGGGGGAAGCACGATCTGACATCACCTCGAGTAGAACCGATGGGTTCCACGTCTTAGAGCCCGGAAAGACGAATGGTGCACCCGGGGAAGGATACGGCTGAGTATCGGGTCCGATCAGAGTGAAGGGTCGAGACTAAGGGAAAAATGGTTAGACACAATAAGCGGGGAGCCGTAATATCCGCCCTCAATCAGATGTTACGGCGCAAATCTCGTCCGGTATCAACTGCAGATTAACGTATATTGGAAGGAGAAGATTTTTACCTTATTTAGACTTGTACTAGGATTGAAACTCCTCTAATATATAAAAAGGAGAACCTTTTAATTTTAAACATAATATTGGCACGCATATCAAAGCAATCAAAGTTCATTTGTGTTCTCTAGCTACATTTCATTGTGTTCTTCAGCTGCTTATTTACCTGGTTGCAATCGAGCCCGTCTCGAGTGTTCGACCGAGGTCAATTTCTAGTGTTCATCTAAAAGTCAGGCTTAATTGTTTGTCACGTTTGGTTTGATCATTTTGTTTCTCTTTACTTTAATTATTTAATGTTCATAGATCATTCGTGTTAAATTAAATCACGTATCCTTTAACCGCGTACAAATTTAATTTTTACTCATTTTAATCTTTATAACACACCCTGTTTTACACTTTCTCTTAGAAATTTGATTTCAGGCTAATCTAAAATGTCAAATTCTCAGTCTGCTCACTTGATCATTGACGCCGAGTCAGGCCACCATAGTGAAAATAGTAACGTGGTACCCAGCAATGACGTACCCTCCGTTGATCCTAATGGTGTCCCAATCGTTGATCCAGTCGAGGCTAACTCACAGGTTGCTATCAACATCAACATGCCAACTGACCCTAAAAATAGCATTCGTGGGGCATCCCGGCCATCGGCTCGAGAAGCACCCAAAAGGGAAGGTGATGAAATTACCTTGCGATTGATTTTATAAATGTTACAAGCTCGGCAAGCGGCAATAACACAACTACAGACCCAAAGTCACACCTAGAACAACATCGAGTTCGAGCCAGTTAGAGAAAACGCTCGAAGGGATGAACACATTGCCGTAGAGCAGGATGAGTTCGGGTCCGAAAAACTTCCGAGGTGATGAAAATGCTTGAAGCACTAACAAAGCGGACGGAATCTGGTGAGGAAAAAAATAGAGTCAAATGATAAGAAGGTGAACTTACAACTCGAGGGTCGATCAGATCCCGAGAGCACCTCCGATATTGAAAGTGTCGGATTCCAAAAAATTCATTAAGAAACCTTTCCCCTCGAGTGCAACACCAAAGCTAATCCCAAAGAGATTCTGAATGCCCGACATTCCCAAAGATAATCAGATCACATATCCAAACGAGCATGTAACCTCACTACTAGAAATCAGGGAAAAACCGATCAAGCCATACCGACCAACATTGGTCGGTCCACAAAAGCGACCAAACAAAATCGTCCAAAATGGACAAAAAATATTATATATTTTTTAAATTACATACCTACCAAAGTTGGTCGGTATATTGGTCAAAAATTAATCGCAGTGGTCAGACTTGCTTAGTCAAAGTAACTTTTTCATTACCGACCAACATTGGTCGGTAATGTGGACCCACATTTTAAAATTTGAATAATTGTATTATTATTTAAAAGATTTTATAAAATTTATAGAATTTATAGTTAAGTTTACCGACCAAAGTCGGTCGGCTATTGCAGGGGAATATTTTACCGAACAACTTTGGTCGGTATATGTAATCTCCTAGAAAATAACCGACCAAAGTTGGTCGGTTATTAGGTCATACATAGTCAAACTTTTGAATCACATTAATATTTACTATCTAAATATGTCATGACCCAAAATCCCACCACAGGTGTCGTGATGACACTTAGTCTCTACGACTAGGTAAGCTGACTATAACAACAATTCAAGACATTTTTTTGTTTGTTTTTTTAATATAAATTAATACACGTGTCGAAAACCAACAGCGGAAACAGTTATGAAAAACTCCCAAGACTGGTAATACTGAGTCACCAACTCTAACTAAATAAATAGAATGTTCAAGAGGACCAAATATATAATACTGTTCGAATAAGAAATTAACAGTACAATAGAAATAGAAGGACTCCAAGAGACTGCGACGACCAAGCAACTCTACTTTAAGTCCTTGAGATCACCCTATAACTTTGTCCGAATCCGATATCTCCAATACCTGGCTCTGCACAAAAATGTGCAGAAGTGTAGTATGAGTACACCACGGTCGGTACCCAGTAAGTATCAAGACTACCCTTAGTGGAGCAGTGACGAGGTACAGTCAAGACACTCACTAGTCTAATAACCTGTGCAATATAGTATACAAAATAATAGAAAACAAATAACAATAAGGGAAACACAAATCAATCAGTGATATGCACAGTAGGACAACAAGAATACCATTAATATCGCTCAATAAATAATAAATACAAGTACACCCAATTAAATAAAATCCTTCAAATAAATATCTTTCACATATAATTCTTCCAAATAACTCTCTTTCAAATATAATTTCCTCAAATAAATATCTTTCAAATATAATTCTTTCAATAAATCTCTTTCAAATATAATTTCTTCAAATAAATATCTTTCAAATAAAATTCATTCAATAAATCTCTTTCAAATATAATTTCCTCAAATAAATATCTTTCAAATATAATTCTTTCAATAAATCTCTTTCAAATATAATTTCTTCAAATAAATATCTTTCAAATATAACTCTTTCAATTAAAAGTCACCATGTGACACTCCATTTCAAAATCATAAAAATACGGGTCTCAGCCTATTTTTATATTTTTTTATAAACACGGGTCTCAGCCCACTTTTATAGTTTCACGGCACTTTGTGCCCATAATTAAATCATCATAATTCCCCGGCACCTCGTGCCCACGTTGTATATCATAGCTGCACGGACAGTTCATGTGTCAATAAAAAAACCATCATATTTTTCCCTGCACCTCGTGCCTATGTTTCATATCCGTTGCGGCTGCAACTCGATCCTATATAACATTACCTACCCGGCAATAGCCACAGGCTCACAATTTCAATATAGATGAGGCTATTATCAAGTTTACCGAAACAACAAGATAAATTGCACAAGATATAAAAATAAACACAATGAATATCCCAACATCACATGAAAATTACCAACACAGTAACTCTACATCATCACATATCATCCCTCATAATAGATACCCTTATCTCTCATATAGCCACTCTTATCTCTCCTATAATAGCCTCCCTTATCCCTCCGCCCTGACAATATCAATAGCCGCCCTTATCGCTCCAATAACCACCCTTATCTCTCTTATAGCTACCCTTATCACTCCACCTAGACAATATCCCAACACACATAACAACAATAAAATATCACCCTTATTCCCACATAATATCAACATTGGAATGCCACCCTTATATCCTCCAAATAATAACTCACATAACATAACAATTTACACGGAATATTATCACGACAACATAACAAAATCAATTCATATCACAATTTGCCCAATGGCCACAACCAATTCCAAAGATGCAACAAATCAATTAATTTCATAACAAATAGCCGAAGGCTCCACACAATGTGTATAAGATCTCAATAACAATCAAGAGAGATAGAAATTACTCAGCATAGGGTAACGCCTTCATTAATCCAAATTCTCAATAATTATAAAAATACCTCTTCTTAAGCTAATTTAATTAATTATTTGCAGAGGAAAAATTCATAATGAAATTAAATTCCAAGAAATATCAAACCATCAAACTTACTGAATTCACATAAATATACAAGTAATAATCACATACAACAAATACAATAAATGCGAATTGAGACTTGGCAAATAGATGATTAAATAAATGCCCACAATTATCCAATTTACTACACAGTATGCCCAAGACTTTAACTCTGTAAATTTTTCACATATAATCCCGAGTACGTGCTCGTCACCTCGCGTACACGGCTTTTCACATTTCACAAATGGCACATAAGACTCGATGCCTAAGGGGTAATTCTCCCACTTAAGGTTAGGCAAGATACTTACTTTTTTGAAGTTAGGTCAATATTCCAAAAGCCTTCTTGCTTGAATTGACCTCCTGACAGCTTAAATCTATCTAAACTAATTGTATAACTTCATAAACATTCATCGGAAATAATTCCGGATAATAAAATACCAACTTAAAATTTTATTCTAAAAAGTCAACGCGGGGCTCGCCCCTCAGAACCCGACATAATTTTTACGAAATTCGAACACCCATTCCGATACGAGTTCAACCATACCAAAATTATCAAATTTCGATAACGGATCGCTCTTCAAATCTTAAATTAAAGTCTAGAGGATTTCTACCATTTTCAACCTAATTCACTAATTTAGTGATAAAAACATCAATAGATTCATATAATTTAACCAAAATAAAGTTAGAAATTCTTACCCCCAATGTTTTCCTTGAAAAACACTCGAAATATCGCCTCACCCGAGCTTCTTTGATCCAAAATGGAAGAATGAAACGAATTTGAACTTTATTCTGTTGCCCAGGGGTTTGTTCTTCGCGTTCGTGACCCTCCCCTCGTGTTCGCGATGACCAAATTCTCCAACAACCATTTTCAAACTCTTCTTAGACTACCTCTAGTATAATGGTCATAACCTTTCGTACAAAACTCCAAATGATGAATGGTTTACCTTTCAGAAAACTAGACT
Organism: Nicotiana tomentosiformis; assembly: GCF_000390325.3. Classification (NCBI taxonomy): domain Eukaryota; kingdom Viridiplantae; phylum Streptophyta; class Magnoliopsida; order Solanales; family Solanaceae; genus Nicotiana; species Nicotiana tomentosiformis. Next base: position 109,399,160 of record NC_090818.1, read on the forward strand.
CAAAGGACTATAACTTTCATTTGTTGCTCAATGCCCAATTCCTTATAGATTGTGAGATATAAGCTTCCAAAGTCAACCCTGTGCAACAGAGATTTCCAAACTCTTCCCAGACATACTGTAGTGTATCCACCATAACCTTTTGTACACAACTCCAAATGGCAAATTGTTAACCTTTCTGAAAAATACACACAAAGGGATACAACTTTTATTTTTGGATAATCTCCAAATTCCTTATAGATTGCGAGATATGAGCCTCCAAAGTTAGATGACAGACAACAAAAATTCCTTCTTCACGAACGCGAAGAACAAAGCCCAACAACAAAATCCTACTTCGCGAACGCGAAGAAGAACACCAGAACCAGCAACCAATAACATCAAAACACCTAAACTTGGTCTGGAACCACCCCGAATCAAACCCGAGGCCTCCAGGACCCCGTCCAATCGTACCAACCAGTCCCAATACATAACACGAACCTGCTCGAGGCCTCAAATCAAATCAATCAATATCAAAACCACAAATCACACATCGAATCGAATGATGAGTTTTCAAATCTTCCAACTTCTATATTTTGCGACGAAACGTATTAAATCAATTGGGAATGACTTCAAATTTTGCACACAAGTCATAAATGACATAATGGAGCTATTTCAATTTTCGGAATCGAAATCTAATCTCGTTATCAAAAATTCAACTTCGGTTGGACTTTCCAAAAAAATCTTCTATTTTCCAACTTTTCCCAAAAATGTGTCGAATTGTCCTACGAACTTCCAAATCTACGAATTTCGGGGTCATTTGATCAAAAGTCAACTCTTCGATCAACTCTTTCCATTTAAGCTTCTAACTAAGAATTATTCTTTTAATTAAATTCTGAATCTTCTGAAAATTAAACTCGACCACACCTGCGGGTCATAATACATATTGTGAAGCTGCTCGAGACCTTAAGTCACTGAACAAGGCATTAATTCTTAAAACGACGAGTCGGGTCGTTACATTCTCCCCCTCTTAAACATACGTTCGTCCTCGAAAGTGCCAAGAATCTTTCTCATGACATTAAATTAGTGCATTATTTCACACACACTCACGGGCGATTCTACATCAGCGTAATTTTAACAGGGGTCTGACAACATCTTCTCAGTGGAGGTTATTTCTTTTATTCACACTTATAAGCCTTTAAGCCAATTCCTTACACTTCAAATAAATTTTGAATTCCTGACATCAACACATGGTATTAGTCTCAACCGGCTGTAGCAATTCGTGCCTACGCACACATCATATGTATGTCCATAACCACATCTCTGGTCATAATAGTTGTTTATAATTAATTTTCAGCATCCTCAATTAATCTCATATTCACCAAAATCTCATTTCAATTTTTCGTAACACTAATAGCAACACGCGAGGCATGAATACCTCATAATTATTTACCCGAATTAACGAGTCACATTTAATGCCACCTAGGCACCCACCTTGTAGGCAAAAACTCCACATTTACAGCACGGATATGGCTAAATATGCACAGAAAATACATGCAAAAATTATTAAATAAGTCTAACATGCATGACTCCCTATCAGTACTATAGTACAATTTAAATTTCACAAAGGGAGAATTTTAAAATCATAATTTTTTTTACACCACTACCTCGTCCTTATATAACTTCCACCGCGGCTTTTAGCCCGGTTTAAATATTTTATATCATATAAATATGCGAGGATCTCGTCCTCAACTACGAATCACAAGTATTTTGCACATTGTGCCTACTGAAATTTCCAAGTTCCTTTCTTTTTTCTTTTCAATAAATTTCGTAAACAGTTTTCACAGCACATAATGAACCCTCATCCCGGTAGGGTATATAATTCATAGAATTGAATTCAATTATTCTGTAATCACATCGAAACCTACTGTAATGAGTAATAAAAAGTCACATTTGGACTTTTAGCCCTAAATGGTGTACAAAATAAATGTATAGACACGGGCTAACATCATCAAACCTCCCAACATGGATAAACATATAAGTGGTTCACAAAATTACGAAGCTCACCCATAAGTAGAGCATAATAGGAGGACTCGCCTCGATACTTGGAACCGAATCAAACTAAGTGTCACGACCCAATTCCACCTATAGGTCATGATGGAACCCAACATTATAGCTAGGCAAGCCAACTAATAAATTAAACATATATCGATAAAATTTAAATCCAAGAAAAATATAAATACCAAATTCTACCAATGTGTGTGCCAAGACCTGGTGTCACAAGTGTATGAGCATCTAGTAGAATATACAAAACTTCTAATACTATCTGAAATAAAAATAGACAAAATAAAAAATACAATGAGAGACACTAGTAGCTGCAGAATAGCTCAAAAAGGCAGCTCACCACTATGCCCGTGAATAACGTGGGTGTAAGACGATAGGCCCCCCACTAGTACTTGCCTCAGGTCTTGCACAAAAACTACAGCAAGTGTAGTATGAGTACGTAAGCAACGTGTACCCAGTAAGTATCAAGCCTAATCTCGAAGTGGTAGAGACGAGATGGCCGACTTTGACACTCACTATGGGTCAATAATAATAATTGAAATACAACTAGAATATCTAAATCAGCATGATTCACAGAATTTACAATAATTTATTTAACCAGCAGAAATAATCAAATTCCTTCAAATGCAAAAATTCTCAATATATTAATTAAATTCCTTCAATTCAAATAATTTCTAATTTATCAATTAATCTCATTTACAGGAATAACAATTAATTCCTTAACAAGAAGGCATAATAATTCATTAAATTCCAAGGATTCTCCAATTTATCAATTAGTTTCATAAGCTGAAATAAGCTATTAAGGTATCGTGTGATTAATATTATTAAGCATGATTTCTGCCGAGGACGTGCGGCCCGATCCAGAGTATCGTGTACACTGCCGAGGGATGTGCGGCACGATCCATAGATGCATCTATCCTGCCGAGGCGTTCGGCCCGCTCCACAATAAAGGAGGACATTTTCTTATGTACCTCCGGAATGAGAGTATATTTATTATAAGATAAATTCAGGAGGAAGAACAATTTCTCTTAACAATTAATTAACTTAAACAGAAAATCAAGTATATGAGATTTCCATCATTTTATATTTTTATCTAACAATTCACAATATATATATATATATATATATATATATATATATATATATATATATATATATATATATATATATATATATATACCAAATAATATTAATTAAACAAAGAATATAATTTAGACAAGTAACTCATGCTTCGAGTCCTAAACTACCCGAACTTTAGCATTAATAGTAGCTACGCACGGACTCTCGTCACCTCGGGCGTACGTAGCCCCCACAATTAGCAACAATTATTTAATTTGTAATCACCTATGAGGAAATTTTCCCCTTACAAGATTATACAAGAGACTTACCTCGTCTTACTCCAATTTAATTCACTAGAAGGCCTTTTCCACGATTATCCAACTCTGTCAGGCTCGAATCTAGCCAAAATAATTCGATACAGTCACTAAAAATTATTGGAATCAATTCTATAAAAAAATACTATATTTTCAATAAAAATTCTGAAATTAATTATAAATTCGCCAGTGGGGCCCACGTCTCGAAATCCGGCGAAAGTTACGAAATATGAACGCCCGCTCAACCACGAGTCTACCCATACCAAAATCACTAAATGCCGATAACAATTAGGCCCTCAAATCTTCAAATCTATCCAAGAGGGTTTTCAAATTTTTCCAACTCAATTCACCAATTAAATGATAAAAATAGTGATGGATTCGGGTAATTTAATCAATATTGAGTTAAGAACACTTACCCCATTGTTTTCTCTGAAAATCTCCCAAAATTCGCCTAAATCCTCACGCGATCGCGTAGAACAAATTTGTTTTATGTCCAAACATTAACCCTACGCGATCGTATCAAGTTCCACGCGATCGCGATGCACCAGGTTCCGACTCTATGCGATCGCATCCCTCTTCACGCGATCGCGTAGCACAACGCGTGGTCCATCTTCCTCTCAAATTTCCCCTACGCGATCACAAACAATGACTCGCGATCGCGATACACACATTAGCCAATCCTACGCGATTGCGAACGTGTACACACGATCGCAGTGAACATATTCCCAGCTGCCCAAATTAACCCTACACGATCGCAACCCCATTCACGCGATCGCGTAGAACAAATCCACCTCTGCCTAAATACTCTACGCAATCGCAGACCAACTTACGCGAACGCATATAAGTAAATCAGAAGAAAATACCAACAGTTATTAGCAGTGCTCCAAAGGCCAAAAGTGATCTGTTAGTCGTCCGAAACTCACCCGAGCCCCTCGGAACCTCGGTCAATTATACCAATAAGTCCCAAAACATCATACGAACTTAGTCGAACCCTCAAATCACACCAAACAACGCTAAAACCACGAATCATCCCCCAATTCAAGCTTAATAAAATTTAAGATTTCCAACTTCTACATTATGTACCGAAACCTATCAATTCAAGTCCGATTGACCTCAAATTTTGCACACAAGTCATAAATGACATAACAGAGCTATGTAAATTTTTGGAACTAGATTCCGACCCCGATATCAAAAAGTCAACTCTCCGGTCAAACTTCCAAACTTAAATTCCTATTTTAGCCATTTCAAGCCTAATTTAATTACGGACTTCCAAATAAAATTTCGAACACGCTCCTAAGTCCAAAATCACCATATGGAGCTGTTGGAATCATCAAAATTCTATTCAGGGGTCGTTTTCTTAAAAATATTGACCGAAGTCAAACTTGGCCTCTTAAAGCCAACTTAAGGAACCAAGTGTTCCGATTTCAACCCAAACACTTCCAAATCGCGAACCAACCACCCCCGCAAGTCATAAATCATTAAAAGCACATACGAGAAGTTTTACTTTAGGGAATGGGGTTCTAAAAATTAAAATGACCGGTTGGGTCATTACATTCTCCACCTCTTAAACAAACGTTCGTCCTTGAACGGGTTTAGAATTGTACGTGGAGTGCTGAATAAGTGTGGATATCTGCTCCACATGTCTTTCTCGGTCTCCCAAGTCGCTTCCTCGACTGGTTGTACCCTCCACTAGACTTTTACTGTAGAAATACTCTTGGACCTCAACTGGCGAACTTGTTTATCAACAATGGCAACTGGTTCTTCTTCATAGCCCAAACTATTATTTAGCTGAACTGTGCTAATGTCCAACACATGTGACAGGTCAGCATGATACGTCCGGAGCATAGATACATGGAAAATCGGATGAATTCCCGATAGACTGGGAGGCAATGGAAGCTCATAAGCAGCTTCCCCAACTCGTCTCAACACCTCAAATGGGCCTTTATACCGTGGGATCAACTTGCCCTTCTTCCCGATTCTCATAATTCCCTTCATTGGTGAAATGTTCAAGAGAACTTTTTCACCTACCATAAATGATAAATCACGCGCTTTCTGATCCGTGTAACTCTTCTGTCTGGACTGTGCTGTACGAAATCGCTCCTGAATCAACTCTACATTTTCCAAGGCATCATTTACCAGATCAATACCATATAACTTAGCCTCACACGGCTCAAACCATTCGATAGCTGAACGACATCGACAACCATATAAAGCCTCAAATGGAGCCATCTCGATGCTAGATTGGTAACTGTTATTATAAGCAAACTCAGCCAAAGGCAGGAAACAATCCCACAAACCTCCAAAGTCAATCACCCATGCCATGAGCATATCCTCCAAAATCTGAATTGTCCGCTCTGACTGCCCGTCGATCTGCGGATGAAAGGTTGTGCTGAGCTCTACACGGGTCCCTAACTTACTCTGTACTGCTCTCCAAAAATGTGAAATAAACTAAGGGCCTCTATCTGATATGATGGAAATTGGCACGCCGTGCAACCGAACTATCTACTGAATATAAATCTGGTCCAACCTATCTGAAGTATACGTATTCACAACAGGAATAAAATGTGCCGACTTGGTCAACCTATCAACATTGACCCAAACTGCATCAAACTTCTGCAAGGTCCGCGACAACCTAACTGCAAAGTCCATAGTGATGCGTTCCCATTTCCATTCTGGTATAGTCATCTACTGAAGTAGGCCTCCTGGCCTTTGGTGCTCATATTTAACTTGCTGGCAATTTAAACACCTAGCTACATACTCAACTATGTCCTTTTTCATTCGTCTCCACCAGTAATATTGCCTCAAATCACGATACATCTTCGTAGCACATGGATGAATCGAATACCGAGAACTGTGTTCCTCCTCTAGGATCTTTTTCCTTAGTCCATCCACATTAGGAACACATAGACGATCTTGGAGCCGCCGAATACCATCCGCTCCAATAGTAACTTCCTTGCCACCACCTAGTAGTACCGTTTATCGAAGAACCATCAAGTGTGGATCATCATACTGAGAGGCTTGATCTATTCAAATAGTGAAGACTGAGCTACAACACATGCAAGAACTCGACTGGGCTCTGAAATATCCAGCCGCACAAGTCTGTTGGCCAAGGACTAGATATCCAAAGCTAATGGCCTCTCTTCTACTGAAATGAAAGCCAAACTACCCATACTCTCTGCCTTTTTACTCAAGGCATCTGCAACTATATTTGCTTTACCCGGATATATAGGATAGTAATATCATAATCGTTCAGTAATTCCAGCCATCTGTGCTGCCTCAAATTTAGGTCCCTCTACTTGAACAAATGCTGCAAACTGCGATGATCAGTATAAACTTCATAGGACACCCCATAAAGATAATGCCTCCAAATCTTAAGAGCGTGAACAATCGCAGCTAACTCCAAATCATGTACCGGATAATTTCTTTCTTGGGGCTTCAGCTGATGTGAAGCATAAGTAATGACTCGCCCTTCCTGCACTAATACACAACCCAAACCAACACGTGAAGCATCATAATACACTGTATACATCCCCGAGCCTGAAGGCAATACTAACACTGGTGTTGTAGTCAATGCTATCTTGAGCTTCTAAAAGCTAACCTCACAATCATCGGACCATTGGAACGGAGCACCCTTCTGGGTTAATTTGATCAAAGGCGCTGCAATAGATTAAAAACCCTCAATGAATCGACGATAATAACCTGCTAAACCCAGAAAACTTCTGATCTTAGTCGTCGAAGTGGGACGATGCAAATTCTAAACTGCCTCAATCATTTTGGGATCAACCTTAATACTATCACTCGATACAATATGCCCCAAAAATGCTACAGACTCTAGCCAGAATTCACATTTGGAGAACTTAACATATAACTTTTGTTCCCGCTATGTCTGAAGCACTACTCTCATATGCTGCTCGTACTCCTCCTTACTACGCGAGTATATCAAAATGTCATCAATGAAGACAATGACAAATGAATCAATATATGGCCTGAATACCCTATTCATCAAATCCATAAACGCTGTCGGGGAATCAGTTAAACCGAAAGACATTACCAGAAACTCATAATGACCATATCTAGTACGGAAAGCAATTTTCAGAATATTCGAATCTCGAATCTTCAACTAATGATACCCTGACCTCAAGTCGATCTTAGAGAACACTCTAGAACCCTGCAACTGGTCAAATAAGTCATCGATACGCGGCAACAGGTACTTGTTCTTAATAGTAACTTTGTTCAATTGGCGATAATCAATACACATTCGCATTGTGCCATCCTTCTTCTTCACAAATAATACCGGTGCACCCCAAGGAAATACACTCGGTCTGACGAACGCTTTGGCTAATAACTCCTCAAGCTGTTCTTTTAACTCTTTCAATTTTTTTGGAGCCATGTGATACGGTGGAATAGATATAGGCTGAGTATGTGGAGCAAAGTCAATACAGAAATCAATATCACGATCAGGTGGCATACCTAGAAGATCTGAAGGAAATACATCAGAGAACTCCCGAACTACAGGCACTGAATCAATAGCCGGAGTCTCTGCGATGGTATCCTGAATATAATCTAGATAAGCTAAACAACCCTTCTCAACCATGTGTTGAGCCTTTATAAAATAAATAAGCCGATTAAATGAACTAACCGACGAACCCTTCCACTCCAACCTAGGCAAAGATGGAATAATCAAGGTAACGGTTTTGGCATGACAATCTAGAATAGCATGATATGGAGATAACCAGTCCATACCCAGAATAATTTCAAAATCGGTCATCTCGAGCAATAAGAGATCTGCTCTAGTTTCATAACCATATAATGTAATAATACAAGACTAGTAGATCCGGTTCACAATAACAGAATCGCCTACAAGAGTGGACACATAAACATGAGTACTCAAGGACTCACGAGAAACACCCAGGAATGGAGCAAATAGAGATGACACATATGAATATATGGATCCTGGATCAAATAATACTGAGGCATCCTTGCCGCAAACATAATTAATACATGTAATCACAACATCTAAGGCCTCTGCATCTGGTCTAGCCGGAAAAGCATAGAACCGAGCTGGAGCACCAACTGGCTAGCCTCCGCCTGGCTGACCTCCACCTCTTGGTGGTCGGACTACTGGTGGAGAAACTGGTTCGGTAAGCATAGGCTACTGACCCTGCTGTACTGGTCTACCCCAAATCCTGGGGCAAAACCTCTGCATGTGACTGGGATCCTCGCACTCGTAACAACTCTTCAGTGCGATGGGTTGCTGACTAAGTGTTTGGCCCTAGGGAACTGAATACCCACTAGGAGGACCCTGAATAACTGGTGGGCGGTAAGAACTCTTTGGTATATCACTAAGATAAGGTCGCACTGGAGCACCTCGAGGAGGTGGTGGTGTTGGATATGGGGGCCTGCTGGACTTCCCTCTCACGAACTGACCTCTTCCCCCAGACGGAGCACCTCTAAACTCTCCAAAGTACCTGAACCGTTTAACTCTCATAATCTACTCTCGGCTCCGCTGACGTACACCCTCAATCCTGCGAGCTATCTCCATAACTAGCTCATTAGAAGTACCCATCTCAACCTCTCGAGCCATAGTGGCCTAAATACCAGTATGTAAACCAGCTACAAACCTCAGCACTCTCTCTGCCTCAGTAGGGAGAATCATAAGTACATGGCGAGATAATTCAGAGAACCTCGTCTCATAATCGGTCACTGACATCTGACCCTGCTGGAGCTTCTCAAACTGAAACCGCAACTCTTCCCTCTGGGAGGGTGGAATATACATGTCCAGGAAGATACAGGTGAACCTGTCCCAAGTCATGGGAGGAGAATCTGCTGGTCTGCCAAGAACATAAGACTGCCACCATCTACGGGCCCTGCCCTCTAGCTGAAAAGTAGCGAAGTCAACCCCATGAGATTCCAGTATCCTCATGTTGTGCAATCTGTCCCTGCTACGATCAATGAAGTCCTGTGGAACCTCATGTCTCTCACCCCCAAAGACTGGAGGATGTAGTCTAGTCCATCGGTCCAATAGTTTCTAAGGATCGGCGGCTACAACTGGCTTGGGCTCAGGTGTAGCTGCTGCCACTGGCTGGGCTCCACCCATAGGTAGTGCACCCTGGGTCTGATATACAGCAGCTGCCTGTCCATGAGCATGCGCGGTAGGGGTCTGTGCTCCCCCGTCCGCCTGAGATGTGGCTATGTCTGCCGGAAATAAACCGGCCTGAGTCATATTGTCCATGAACCGCAGTATACGACCCATGACATCCTGAAATCCCGGTGCAGATGTGAAATCCAAAGGAGCTGGCTCTGCCACAGGCACCTCATCCTGTTCCTCAACAATGGGGTTCTCTGCTGGACCCACTGGCAGCATAACTGGAACAGTCCTGGGACGTCCTCACCCTCTACCACGGGCTGGAGCCCTCCCTCGGCCTCTAGCAACTGGGGGAGTAGCTCTTCCCTGGTCTGGAACCTCATTCGAGTGCCTTGTCACCATCTGTGAGATAATAAAAGAAGGATATTTATTACTACATTAATTGCACGATGGAATATAAAGAAAGGTAGTTTCCTAACACCCTATAGCCTCTCGAAGATAAATACAAACGTCTCCGTACCGATCCGCAAGACTCTATTAGGCCTGCTCATAACTTGTGAGACCTACGTGAACCTAGTGCTCTGATACCATGTTGTCACGACCTAGTTCCACCTATTGGTCGCGATGGCGCCCAACACTATAGCTAGGCAAGCCAACTAATATATTAAACATATATCGATAAAATTTAAATCCAAGAAAAATATAAATACCAAATTCTACCAATGGGTATGCCAAGACCTGGTGCCACAAGTGTATGAGCATCTAGTAGATTATACAAAACTTCTAATACTGTCTGAAATAAAAATAGACAGAATGAAAAATACAAGGAGAGACACTAGTAGCTGCAGAACGGCTCAGAAAGGTAGCTCACCACTATGCCCTTGGCTAACGTGGGTGTAAGACGATAGGTCCCCCACTAGTACTTGCCTCAGGTCCTACTCAAAAAGTGCAGCAAGTGTAGTATGAGTACGTAAGCAACATGTACCCAGTAAGTATCAAGCCTAATGTTGAAGTGGTAGAGACGAGATGGTCGACTTTGACACTCACTATGGGCCAATAATAATAATTGAAATACAACTAGAATATCTAAATCAGCATGATTCACAGAATTTACAATAATTTATTTAACCAGCAAAAATAATCAAATTCCTTCAAATGCAACAATTCTCAATATATTAATTAAATTCCTTCAATTCAAATAATTTTTAATTTATCAATTAATCTCATTTATAGGAATAACAATTAATTCCTTAACAAGCAGGCATAATAATTCATTAAATTCCAAGGATTCTCCAATTTATCAATTAGGTTCACAAGCTGAAATAAGCTATTAAGGTATCGTGTGATTATTATTATTAAGCAAGATTTCTGTCGAGGACGTACGACCCGATCCAGAGTGTCGTGTACACTGCCGAGGGACGTGCGGCACGATCCATAAATGCATCTATCCTGCCGAGGCGTTCGGCCCGCTCCACAAGAAAGGAGGACATTTTCTTATGTATCTCCGGAATGAGAGTATATTTATTATAAGATAAATTCAGGAGGAAGAACAATTTCTCTTAACAATTAATTAACTTAAACAGAAAATCAAGTATATGAGATTTCCATCCTTTAATATTTTTATCTAAAAATTCATAATATATATATATATATATATATATATATATATATATATATATATATATATATATATATATATATATATATATATATATATTATACCAAATAATATTAATAAAACAAAGAATATAATTTACACAAGTAATTCATGCTTCGAGTCCTAAACTACCCGGACTTTAGCATTAATAGTAGCTACGCACGGACTCTCGTCACCTCGTGCGTACGTAGCCCCCACAATTAGCAATAATTATTTAATTTTTAATCACCTATGAGGAAATATTTCCCTCACAAGATTAGACAAGAGACTTACCTCATCTTGCTACAATTTAATCCACTAGAAGGCCTTTTCCACGATTATCCAACTCTGTTTGGCTCGAATCTAGCCAAAATAATTCGATATAACCACTAAAAATTATTGGAATCAATTCTATAAGAAAGTACTACATTTTCAATAAAAATTCCGAAATTAATTAAAAATTTCGCCAGTGGGGCCCACGTCTCGGAATCCGGCGGAAGTTACGAAATATGAACGCCTGCTCAACCACCAGTCTACCCATACAAAAATAACTAAATGCCGATAACAATTCGGCCCTCAAATTCTCAAATCTATCCAAGAGGGTTTTCAAACTTTTCCAACTCAATTCACCAATTAAATGATAAAAATAGTGATGGATTCGAGTAATTTAATCAATATTGAGTTAAGAACACTTACCCCATTGTTTTCTCTGAGAATCTCCCAAAAATCGCCTAAATCCGAGCTCCAAATCGTTAAAAATGGAAAATGGGACGAAGTTCCATTTTCAAAACTTAAACTCTCTGCCCAGTGATTTCTTCTACACGATCGCGAACTTCCTCACGCGATCGCGTATCACAAATGTTTTTCTCCCCAAACATTAACCCTACGCGATCGCATCAAGTTCCACGCGATCGCGATGTACCAGGTTCTGACTCTACGCGACCACATAGCACAACGCGTGGCCCAGCTTCCTCTCAAATTTCCCCTACGCAATCGCGGACGTGTCTAGGTGATCGCAGTGAACAAATTCCCAGCCGCCCAAATTAGTCCTACGTGATCGCAAACCCATTCACGCGATCGCGTAGAACAAATCCACCTCTGCCTAAATACTCTACGCGATCGCAGACCAACTTGCGCGATCGCGTATAAGGAAATCAGAAGAAAATACGAGGAGTTATCAGTAGTGTTCCAAAGGCCAAAAGTGATCCGTTAGTCACCCGAAACTCACCCGAGCCCCTCGGGATCTCGAAAAATTATACCAACAAGCCCCAAAACATCATACGAACTTAGTCGAACCCTCAATTCACACCAAACAACGCTAAAACCATGAATCATCCCCCAATTCAAGCTTAATAAAACTTAAGATTTCTAACTTCTATATTATATACCGAAACCTATCAATTCAAGTCCGATTGACCTCAAATTTTGCACACAAGTCATAAATGACATAACAGATCTATTTAAATTTTCAGAACTGGATTCAGACCCCGATATCAAAAAGTCAACTCCCCGGTCAAACTTCCAAACTTAAATTCCTATTTTAGCCATTTCAAGCCTAATTTAACTACAGACTTTGAAAGAGAATTCCGAACACGCACCTAAGTCCAAAATCACCATATGGAGTTGTTGGAATCGTCAAAATTCTATTCAGGAGTCGTTTTCTCAAAAATGTTAACCGAAGTCAAACTTGGCCTCTTAAAGCCAACTTAAGGAACCAAGTGTTCCGATTTCAACCCAAACACTTCCAAATCCTGAACCAACCATCCCCGCAAGTCATAAATTATTAAAAGTACATACGGGAAGTTTTATTTTAGGGAACGAGGTTCTAAAAGTGAAAATGACCGGTTGGGTCATTACACTAAGGAAAATATTCCTTTATAACAAATCGGTATCGTACCTGTAACGACACCGTGTAGTATACAAGCCTGATCCATACCATATCAATTATATCAACGGGTCAAGACTCCCCCTCTAGGGTGCCCCCTACCCGCCTGTCCTCTAACCTAACTGACTGTGCATGTGGGGTAATAACTGGAATAGAGCTTGTAGCCTGAGTATTCAGTTGAAATCTGCCTCTCCCAAGTTTGGGACAATCTCTCATGATGTTCCTAGTATCGCCACACTAATAACAACCCCTCTGTAGGTTTGGATGCTCATACTGAGTCTGTGCTAGATAATTAGAATAACCATTATAGGAACCATGTGTTGATGGTGCATTAAAAGAACTTACTGGAGCACTCTCGTATTCTAAAATTATTTTCGTGACCCCACTGATACTGAAATGTAGAATTATTAAAGACGCAGGAATACCGCAAGTCCCATCATTATCTCATTGAAATCTCAACTCTTAATCATATTCAAGTTTCGGAGAACCTTTCAATACCACATAAATACATCTTAGGCTAAAATTGATATAACACATGACCACGCAATCTAATCGTTGATAGTTGACTCCCCTTACTTGGCGCGAACCCATATGACACATTCCGATGATCCACAATACTAACCTTCATTGCTCGTACAACATCGGTCATAAGACACCTCAAGCCATTTATTTGGCGCGTGTCATTCTCGTGACAGTTAAACTCGCTTCCTCCAGTGGCTTGGCTACTAGTATGTACCCTTCTCTACATCCATCTTGTGACCCTACCACGATTATGACAATTAGGCAACTAATTAAACCTTCTTAAGATCGTACTTATCAACCAGATGTCAGAACCTGCTGCACCCCCATGTGCACAACTGAATGACCTCTCAATACTTATGCATACTCGATCTGGATGACACGTTGTAGGAATGGTTCAGCAACTCTGGCTCCCTTATAACACCCTCTGTAGTATCACGAACCATTGACACATAGTTGATACCGAGTGAACAATTTCATGCACGAGTGGATGCAAAAGAACATCAGATATATGCTTCAAGATGAATAAATACCGTACGATAAGGAATGAAAGAAGTGAAATTTTTTCCTACTAGCTCTGTAGCCTCTCGAAGATAAGTACATACATCTTCGTACCGATCTGCAAGACTCTACTAAACTCGTTGGTGACTCGTAGAACCTATGAACCTAGAGCTATGATACCAACTTGTCACGACCCAAAATCCCACCACATGTTTCGTAATGACACTTAGTCTCTAAGACTAGGTAAGCCGACTATAACAACAATTCAAGCCGTTTTTTTGTTTGATTTTTGAATATAAATTAATAACCGTGTCGAAAACCAACAGCAGAAACAGTTATGAAAAACTCCCAAAACTGGTAATACTGAGTCACCAACTCTAACTGAATACATAGAATATTCAAGAGGATCGAAAATACAATACTGTTCGAATAAGAAATTAACAGTACAATAGAAATAGAAGGACTCCAAGGGACTGCGACGACCAAGCAACTCTACTGTAAGTCCTTGAGATCACCCTCTAACTTCATCCGAGTCCGATATCTCCAATACTTGACTTTGCACAAAAATGTGTAGAAGTGTAGTATGAGTACATCACGGTCGGTACCCAGTAAGTATCAAGACTACCCTCAGTGGAGTAGTGACGAGGTATAGTCAAGACACTCACTAGTCTAATAACCTATGCAATATAGTATACAAAATAATAGGAAACAAATAACAATAAGAGCAACACAAATCAATTAGTGATATGCACAGCTGGGCAACAAGAACACCACCAATATCTCTCAACAAATAATAAATACAAGTACACCCAATTAAATCAAGTCCTTCAAATAAATATCTTTCACATATAATTCTTCCAAATAACTCTCTTTCAAATATAATTTCCTCAAATAAATATCTTTCAAATGTAATTATTTCAATAAATCTCTTTCAAATATAATTTTCTCAAATAAATATCTTTCAAATAAAATGCTTTCAATAAATCTCTTTCAAATATAATTTCCTCAAATAAATATCTTTCAAATATAATTCTTTCAATAAATCTCTTTCAAATATAATTTCTTCAAATAAATATCTTTCAAATATAACTCTTTCAATTAAAAGTCACCATGTGACACCCCATTTCAAAATCATAAAAATACGGGTCTCAGCCCATTTTCATATTTTTCGTAAACACGGGTCTCAGCCCATATTCATATTTCCACGGCACTTCGTGCCCATAATTAAATCATCATAATTCCCCGGCACCTCGTGCCCACTTTGTATATCACAACTGCATGGACAGTTCCCGTGTTAATAATAAAACCATCATATTTTTCCGGCATCTCGTGCCCACGTTTCTTATCCGTTGCGGCGTGCAACCCTATCCCATAAAATATTATCTGCCCGGCAATAGCCATAGGCTCACAATTTCAAAATAGATCAGGCTATTATCAAGTTTATCAAAACAACAAGACAAATTGCACAAGATATAAAAATAAACACACGGAATATCCCAACATCACATGAAAATTACCAACACAGTAACTCCACATCATCACATATCATCCCTGACAATAGTCACACTTATCTCTCCTATAATAGCGTCCCTTAACCCTCCGCTCTAACAATATCAATAGCCACCCTTATCGCCTATATAACCACCCTTATCTCTCCTATAGCCACCCTTATGACTCCGCCTAGACAATATCCCAACACACATAACAACAGTGAAATGCCACCCTTATACTCACATAATATCAACACCGGAATGCCACCCTTATATCTTTAAAATAGTAACTCACACAACACAACAATTTACACGGAATATTATCACGGCAACATAACAAAATCAATTCGTATCACAATTTGCCCAATGGCCACAACCAATTCCAAAGATACAACAAATCAATTAATTTCACAACAAATAGCCGAAGGCTCCACACAATGTTTATAAGACCTCAAAAACAATCAACACAGATAGAAATTACTCAGCATAGGGCAACACCTTCATTAATCCAAATTCTCAATAATTATATAAACACCTCTTCTTAAGCTCATTTAATTAATTATTTGCAGAGGGAAAAATCCATAATGAAATTAAATTCCAAGAAATATCAAACCATCAAACTCACGGAATTCACTTAAATATACAAGTAATAATCACATCAAATTGTCGTATACAACAAATTCAATAAATGCGAATTGTGGCATGGCAAATAGATGATTAAGTAAATGCCCATAATTATCCAATTTACTACACAATATGCCCAAGACTTTAACTTAGTAAATTTTTCACATATAAGCCCGAATACGTACTCGTCACCTCGCGTACACGGTTTTTCACATTTCACAAATAGCACATAAGACTCGATGCCTAAGGAGTAATTCCCCCACTCAAGGTTAGGCAAGATACTTACCTTTTTGAAGTTAGGTCGATATTCCAAAATCCTTCTTGCTTGAATTGACCTCCTGACAGCTCAAATCTATCCAAACTAATTGTATAACTTCATAAAAATTCATCGGAAACAATTGCGGATAATAAAACACCAACTTAAAATTTTATCCTAAAAAGTCAACGCGGGGCCCGCCCCTCGGAACCTGATATAATTTTTACGAAATTCGAACACCCATTCCGATGCGAGTTCAACCATACCTAAATTATCAAATTCCGATAACGGATCGCCCTTCAAATCTTAAATTAATGTCTAGAGGATTTCTACCATTTTCAACCCAATTCACTTATTTAGTGATAAAAACAACAATAGATTCATGTAATTTAACCAAAATCAAGTTAGAAATTCTTACCCAATGTTTTCGTTGAAAAACTCTGGAAATATCGCCTCACCCGAGCTTCCTTGGTCCAAAATGGAAGAATGAGATGAATTTTGACTTTATTCTGATGTCCAGGGGTTTGTTCTTCGCGTTTGCGACCCTCCCCTCGCATTCGCGATGAACAAATTCTCCAAGAACCATTTTTAAACTCTTATGAGACAGCCTCTAGTATAATGGTCATAACCTGTGCAACTGAGATTTTCAAACTCTTCCTAGACAGCCTGTAGTGTATCCACCATAACCTTTTGTATAGAACTCCAAATGGAAAATGGTTTACCTTTCTGAAAACAAGACACAAAGGGCTACAATTTTTATTTATGGATCATCTCCAAATTCCTTATAGATTGCGAGATATGAGTCTCCAAAGTCAGATGACGAACGACAAAATTTCCTTCTTCGCGAACGCGAAGAACAAAGCCCCAACAGCAAAATCCTTCTTCGCGAAAGCGAGAGACTCCCCACGAACGCGAAGAACAACACCAGAACCAACAACCAGCCGCATCAAAACACCAAAACTTGGTCCGGAACTACCCCGAATCAAACCCTAGGCCCCCGGGACCTCGTCCAATCGTACCAACCAGTCCCAAAACATAACACGAACCTGCTCAAGGCCTAAAATGACATCAATCAACATCAAAACCATGAATTGCACATCGAATCGAATTATGAGTTTTCAAATCTTTCAACTTCTATATTTTGCGCTGAAACGTATCAAATCAATCCGGAATGACTTCAAATTTTGCACACAAGTCATAAATGATGTAATGGAGTTATTCCAATTTCCGGAATCGAAATACAATCTCGTTATCAAAAATTCAACTTCGGTTGGACTTTCTAAAAAAATCTTCTATTTTCCAACTTTCGCCAAAATGTGTCGAATTGTCCTACGGACTTCCAAATCCAAATCTGGACACATGCCTAAGTCCGAAATCACCATAAGAAACTATTGACATCATCAAAATTACATTCTGGGGTCGTTTGGTCAAAAGTCACATATTCGGTCAACTCTTTCCATTTAAGCTTGTAACTAAGAATTATTCTTTTAATTAAATTCTGAATCTTCTGAAAATCAAACTCGACCACACCCGCGAGTCATAATACATATTGTGAAGCTGCTCGGGACCTTAAGTCACTGAAAAGGGCATTAATTCTTAAAATGACGAGTCGGGTCGTTACAAAATGATATAAATATAATCCGTTAACACTTTTTTTGTTATACAAATAATGAATACACTAACATATACTATAACAAGCTATGCATAGTTAATTAAGTAGTACAACGAAGTGTGAATATATATATATATATATATATATATATATATATATATATATATATATATATATATATAGGTATAGCCACACATATATAAGAACACGATGCGCTAGGGCCACAGGGTCGGGTTCAGATAGACTTATGAAGCAGCAATAATCTAATTAGTATATATAATTGATCATCATCAAATACATCTATTTGTAAATTGATTCATCGACATATAACTTACTTAGATGCATCGATTAATATTAAAAACAAAATGTTTCAACCTATATCGATGAATATTAAAAACAAAACGTCTCGACCTATATCGATTAATCTATATCATGCATTATTAGTGATGAATGAATGAAATATAGAAGAATTAATACTAAACATCTTTGACATGTATATATGGATCACAAATTAAGGAAACAAAATAAGTTATTAGCATTAAGTAAACGAGTTAATAGGTCAAACATGGTCAAACTTTTGAATCACATTAATATTTACTATCTAAATAATATAAATATAATCCGTTAACACTTTATTTTGTAATACAAATAATGAATACACTAACATATACTATAACATGCTATATATAGTTAAAGTAGTACAACGAAGTGTGTGTGTGTGTATATATATAGGTATAGCAGCATATATATAAGAACACGAAGCGCTAGGGCCACATAGTCGGGTTCTTTTAGGGAATAGACTTGTGAAGAAGCAATAATCTAATTAGTATATATAATTGATCATCATCAAATATATCTATTTGTAAATTGATTCATCGACTTATAACTTACCTAGATGCATCGATGAATATTAAAAACAAAACCTTTCGACCTATATCGATGAATATTAAAAACAAAATGTGTCACGACCCAAAATTTCCTACCGACGGGACCGTGATGGCGCCTAACATTTCACTTGCCAGGCAAGCCAACGTTAGAGAATCATTAAACCAATTCCTTATTTCTATTCAGTAAATAACAAAAATTAACTAAGATGAAATATAATAAGCGCGGAATATCATAAAACTGTATTAATTACTACCACCCGGATCTGGAGTCACAATTCACGAGCATTCTAGAATTTGCTACAAGTAATAGTCAGAAAGAAATACAACTGTCTGAATGAAAGAAATGGTAGAACAGAAAAGATAGATGGGGACTTCAAGGTCTGTGAACGCCGACAGATCTACCTTGAGTCTCCGGACAGCGGACCAATAGCAAAATCTCGATCAACCCGAGCCGGTATCAAAATCTGCATAGAAAGTGCAGAGTGCAGTATCAGTACAACCGACCCCATGTACTTGTAAGTGTCGAGCCTAACCTCGATGAAGTAGTGACAAGGCTAAGGCAAGGCACATACAAATCAACCTATACAATTTAACAGTGTATATGCAAATAACAGAAATGAAGAACTAAACAGGAAATGTCGGTAGGGGAACATACTGAGGGGAATACAAGATAAAGAACTATAACAGAATTATCACCGGAGCAGTCAATATACCATGAATCAACAGGAATAGTGAATACAGTAAGGAAAAATGCACGGCATCACCCTTCGTGCTTTTACTCTCAAGCTCACCATAAAATTAATAGAAACGACACGGCATCACCCTTCGTGCATTAACTCTCATATCATGGCACAACATCACCCTTCGTGCATTAACACTCACAATATGGTACGGCATCACCCTTCGTGCATTAACACTCACAATATGGCACGACATCACCCTTCGTGCATTAACACTCTCCCTTACCATAATGCAATGCATAAATAACAACAGGGAGATAGAATAACAAGTACAAACCTTACTTCAACATTTGGTTCCAAAATATCAATCTCAACTTTGAAATAAAAACTCAACTATCACCAGAAAATTCGTAAACATGATAAGAACGATAAATTGAACAACAGTAGTATAACACGTAGCAATTTGGCATAGGAATGAGACAATATAAGAAAAACAGAGAACACATGGAAAACAGGTAAATTGGCGGCACATAAGTACTCGTCACCTCACATATACGCCGATCACATAAATTTCACTTAGCAAGTAATCTAAGGTTCCTAATTCCCTCAAGTCAGGGTTAGACACAACACTTACCTCGCTCCGAAGGCCACTTAATTCTCAATCACAACTTTTCCTTTGGAATTCACCTCCAAACCACTCATATATATTCAAAAATGACTCAATAATATCAAATATTGCTAAAGGAATCAATTATATTGCATAAATTAAATTTCTCAAATTTTCCTCCAAAAAGTCAAAGAAATCGACCCCGGGCCCGCATGGTCAAAACTCGAGATTCAGACCAAAATCCTTTTACCCATTTACCCCCGAGCCCGAATATGTAATTAGTTTTGGAATCCGACCTCAAATTGAGGTCTAAATCCCCAAATTCCCGAAATCCCTATTTTCTACCCTAACCCCTAATTCTACCATGAAAACTCTAGATTTTAGGTTGAAAATTCAAGAAATGTAATGGGTAATTGAAAGCAAATGGTTTAGAATCACTTACTAACAATTTGGGGGAAGGAATGACTCTTGAAAAATCAACCCTCACCGTTTGGTTTTTGAGAAAAATGAGTTTTTTGGCAAAAATTCCGTTTTGGATTCTGTTAAATGCTGGGCGACAGAGTTCATCGCATTCGCGAGAGAACTGTCGCGTTTGCGAAGGGTACTGGCTGCCAAGCCTTCACGTTCGCGAGGCCCAGCTCGCGTTCGCGATGATCACTCCCCTCTGGCCTTTGCATTCGTGAGGAATGTCTCGCGTTCGCGCTGAAGTAACGACCAAACCCCCCACCCACACCAACCACCCCCAGGTCCCCACATGCTTCGCGTTCGCGTTGAGCCGGTCGCGTTCGCAAAGGGTAAATCCCCTATCACTTCGCGTTCGCGACCACACCTTCGCGTTCGCGAAGAAGAAGTCTCAGCCTCATCAGATTACTCTTCGCGTTCGCGAGAGGACCTTCGCGAACACTAAGAAGTATATGACAGACACCAGAATCTGCAGAAACTAGATTTTTCTCAAGTCCAAAACATCCCGTGGCCTATCGAAACTCACCCGAGCCCTCGGGACTCCAAACCAAACATGAACACAAGTCCAAAAATATCATACTAACTTGCACGCGCGATCAAATCGCCAAAATAACACCTAGAACTCTAAATTTAGCACCAAATCAAATGAAATTCTCAAGAACACTTTAAACTTCTAATTTCTTAATTGGACGTCCGAATCACGTCAAATCAACTCCATTTCTCACTAAATTTCACAGACATGTCTTAAATATCATAATGAACCTGTACCGCACTCCGTAACCAAAATACGGACCTGATACTAACAATGACAAACATCAATCAATTCTTAAAAATAATTAATTTTTAGACTTTTAATTTTCATCAAAAATTCATAACTTGAGCTAGGGACCTCCGAATTCGATTTTCCGGGCATACACCCAGGTCCCATAATTCGATACGGACCTACCGGGACAGTCAAAGCACGGATCCGGGTCCGTTTACCAAAAATATTGATCAAAGTCAACTAAAATCAATTTTTAAGGCAAAAATTCTTATATTCATCAGTTTTCAACATAAAAGCTTTCCAGAAACCTACCCGAACTGTGCACGCAAATCGAGGAGGGTAAAAATAATATTTTAAGGCTTAAGAGCGCAGATTCAATTTCTAAAACATAAGATGACCTTTTCGGTCATCACAAAACGTCTCGACCTATATCGATTAATATATATCATGCATTGCTAGTGATGATTGAATGAAATATAGAAGAATTAATACTAAACATTTTTGACATGTATATATGGATCACAAATTAAACAAACGAAAGAAGTTTTTAGCATTAAGTAAACGAATTAGTAGGTCAAACGACTAAACATATTTAAAATAGAATAATATTAGTTTATCAATTGATAAAGTTTTCGTACGTAGTAATGTATGTGATTGATCATCAATTACAATATAGTGTATGTGTGTGTGTGTCTTTGTGTGTGTGAAATTATTCATATACTTAATTATAACTTAGAAAATTAACTTAAGAAGATGCTTATATTTTATTAAAAGTAATTAGTTAATATAATTATTTATAAAGATTTTGCTTATAGTTTATAATTATTTATAGTAAATATATATGTGAATAAAATAAATGTTTATAGTTTATAATAATTTATTTATAGTTTATAATATTTTAAGAAATAAAAACACAAAAAAAACAATTTATCAATTTTAAAAAAAATTAACCGACCAAAGTTGTTCAGTTAATAGTCAAAATACAGTCAACGCCCGTCATTTAGTGTACCGACCAACGTTGGTCGGTGATTCTAATTTCAGATCCCAAATACAGGATTCTGCCCTCATTTCTCTCACTCTCTTCTCCCTCTCAGCCGCAACACCCTTCCCACTCTCCTTCTTTATTTCTCTCACACAAATCCTGCCACGACCCAAAATTCTAACTTGTCGTGATGGCGCCTATCTCGATGCTAGGCATGCCGACAATTTCAATAACACACGATTCCTTTCAAGTATGAAAATATAATATTTAAATACAATCAACAAATCTCGCAAATACCGATACAAATACTCTTAAAACCTGGTGTCACTGAGTACATGAGCATCTAATATGATTACAAGTCTGAAAAATACGGTCTATAATAGTCTAAGACCAAATATAGTAAACAAGGAGATAGAGAATGAGAGACAAGGTCTACGGAACACGGAAGCTGCCTCAAAATCTCCGGAAAATCAACTGCGCGAAAGGATCAACACCCGCTATGTCCGGGAACACCTGGATCTGCACACGAAGTGTAGGGTGTAGTATGGGTACAACCAACTCAGCAAGTAACAATAATAAATTAGGAACTGAAGATAGTGACGAGCTACACAGTTAAAGTTCACTTCTAGTAATTTCCAACAGAGAGTAGACATACTTTCAAATCAAGCAGTTTAAGTCAAGTCAATTTATACACTTCAAGTTCATATAATCCGGATATAAAATCTTTCAGAGAATTTCACAATTACGACAAATAGCAACTAAGTGCAACAACAAATGAAAAGTAAGTATAACCTCTCAATGAAACAGTCACTCAACTCGTCACAACAACTCAACCACTCGGCTCTCAGCCCTCAACACTCACACTCAATGGGTACCCGCGCTCACTGGGGGTGTACAGACTCTAGAGGGGCTCCTACAATCCAAACGCTATAATCTGCACGGACAACTCACATTCTGCACGGATAACTCCCATGCTATAGTATAATATAAGGATCCGCACGGACAACTCACGTGCTATAACATAATATCTCACAATCAGACCCTCACCCTCGCTCAGTCACAAATCTCTCTAGTCGCTCAGGCTCTCAACAAATCATGAAATCAGCCCAAACAATAATGATATGTGTATCAATAATGAACAATAGAGACTGGGAGAAAATAATCAAGTAAACTGTGACTGAGTAAAAAACAATAATTTAGCAGATAGTTCAGTATGTACACGACCTCTATGAGTCCCAACATTACCAACATATAGCCTAAACATGGTTTCTAACATGACTTACAGTCAAATTTCCACAACACATAGAGAGCACATAGCTATCAACAAGTCATTCAACTTTACAGTTTTCACGGGACGGACCAAGTCACAATCCCCTCGATGCACGCCCACACACTCGTCACCTAGCATGTGCGTCACCTCCAAAATAATCACATGACACAAATAGCAGGGGTTTCATACCCTCATGACCAGATTTAAAACTGTTACTTACCTCAGAGCATGAAATTCTTCACTCTGTTATGCCCCTGCCTCGCAAATTGGCATCTGAATGCCTCGAATCAAGTCACAAATAATTCGTTTCGGTCAATAAAATTTATTGGAATTAATTCCATATGAAAATACAAATTTTTCATAAAAATACGATTTTTTAACTCCAAAAATCATCTGTGTAGCCCACGTCTCGAAAATCGACAAAAATAACAAAATATGAACCTCAATTCCACTACAAGTCTAACTATACCAAAATTACTAAATTCCGATAACAATTCGGCCCTTAAATCCTCAAATTTATCCAAGAGGGTTTTCAAACTTTTCCAACTTAATTCAACAATTAAATGATAAAAACAGTCATGGATTCGGGTAATTTAACCAATATTGAGTTAAGAACACTTACCCCGTTGTTTCCTATGAAAATCTCCCAAAACTCACCTCAATCCGAGATCCAAATCATTAAAAATGTATTTCAGAACTTAAACTTTCTGTCCAGACTTCTCTTCTATGCGATCGCGGACCAAGTCACGCGATCGCGAAACACAACATTTCCACTGCCAAAATAACCCTATGTGATCGCGTACTAGGTTATGCGATCGCGAAGACCAAAATACACTGCCCCCAAAACTTCTCTACGTGACCGCACCATAACACATGCGAACACGAAGAACGAGCTTCCCAGGACTACGCGTTCGCGAACAGCCCAAGCGTTCAAATAGAACAATGCTCGAGAATCCCAGCTGCCTCAATTTCTCTTCGCGAACGCAGCTTTGCCCACGCATTCGCGATGCGTTCTCTCTTCCCAGCTACGCGATCATGATTCTCCCAACGCGATCGCATAGAACAAAAACTTAGCAGTCCCAATAAACCCTACGCGATCGCGGATCTTTCCACCTGATCGCGTAGAAGGAAACCAGACAGTGTACCAGAAAAACTTCAGTAAAAATTCCAAGTCCAATATTCGATCTGTTAACCATCTAAAACTCACTCTAGGCCCCCCGGACCTCAGCCAAATATACCAACAAATCCTAAAACATGATACGAACTTAGTCAAACCCTCAACTCACCTCAAACAACGTTAAAACCATGAATTACAACCCAATTTAAACCTAATAAACTTTGAAATTTTAAGTTTCTACAAACGACTCCGGAACCTATCAAATCACGTCCGAATGACCTTAAATTTTGCACACAAGTCATAAATGACATAACAGAGGTATTTCAATTTTCAGAATCGGATTCCGACACCGATATCAAAAAATCAACCCCCCGGTCAAACTTTCCAAAATTTCAACTTTCTGCATTTCAAGCCTAATTCCACCACGAACCTCCAAATAATTTTTCGGACACGCTCCTAAGTCCAAAATCACCATACGGAGCTATTGGAATCATCAAAATTCAAATCCGAGGTCGTTTACATATAAGTCTGCATCTGGTCACTTTCTAACTTAAAATTTTAAATTATGAGACTAAGTGTCTCCTTTCACTCTGAATTCCTTCCGGACTCGAACCAACTATCCCGGTAAGTCATAAAACAACTGTAAAGCATAAATTTAGTAGTAAGTGAGTGAACGGAGTTATAATACTCAAAACGATCGGCTGGGTCGTTATATTTTCCCCCACTTAAATATACATTCATCCTCGAACGTGCCAGGAGTTGTTTCCAAGCCACCACATCGCTATTCCATCTTACCACGCACGTACCCGGGGTGATCTCACGTCACCCTATTCTATATAGGCTTGACCGTACAACATAACCGAAAATCATTAATTTAACCTTAGCACAAGAACCTTGGAATTCAATTCCCAACCTTCAGAATTTCTTTTCAAGACACGAGTATTACATTTACACACTGTATGAGTTTGAACAAGTTGGATCCAGCTATAACTATAATCATGGATATAATCACCTAGCATATTACACAACTCGTCCGCTCGTAGCACCATTCCTGATCACAGTAACTACTCCAAACCAACTAAGTACTAGCATTAAACCTCATATCGAACAAAGCCTCATCCCAACACCTTCGTACACTGTTGATAATAAAAGAAACACGTTGAAACTCATAACCATTCATCAGATCAACTAGTCATGGAACTCTCTCTCCCCAACCAGAAACATAATCATCCTGAATATACCATAATCAAGCCTGGTAGTACCCATTCTAGGTCTAATGACCTTATATTATTAAACACAACTATCCTACAGACACGCCACATCAATATATTTCCGGCAGCCACTGCACAATCTGTGTACCCAAATATGGGAGATGTCTCAAGGAAGGTAACCATATTGCAATTTCAACAAGCACCACTACAACCACAATGTTACAACCAACTCCTCAAATTTCGTGAAAAGGATAACCGTAGGCGCATATGCACAATTGTAGAGGAAGGAAATTAATGAATTAGATAAATTATCATAGAAATAAAATTTCCACACACGGCACAGACAACTCACGTGCAAATAATATGAATCGCTTGGCATGGTCACAGGCTTCCAGTCCCAGCATATCATACAGGAACAATTAAACAAGTACACATGTATATGATAATGAAATAAGATTCTCAGGCTCCTGGAGTAGTATAAATAACACGCCATAGCATAAGCATGTGTAAAGTCTGCTATCACACTTCAAATCGACAAGTTAACGCATAAATAGTAACCATCCCGTTTATTCAGGGAATCATCTTCTTTGTAACCTCAAGTATATCCCAGATAGTTCTCAACAAAGGAACGAATATGGGAAGCGTTATAACTTTACACTTAACAGTCAACTCTAGGCATATTATAGCCTAAGCAATCTTTCGAGTATGAATACTTGCCCTAATGCCTGCACAAGGGCTCAAACCTCACATATATGCACACTCATAGCGCATAGCTATCACAAATAATTAACGCAACTAGTGCCTTCACCGAGTTTTAAATAAAATATTCACCTCAAATATGTCGCAACCCGAAACAATATACTTCTGAGAACTCCCAGTCTCCAAATTCATCAAACACATGAATCACCGTAACTGATCCCAACTCCAGCACTAGAATGGCTAACACGTCTTCCATTCACGATCTTCCCATAAGGAATACCTTCATAATTCTTTCATGCCACATAGCGATAATTTGAATATCAGCAGTCTATCAACCAGGTGAGTACTGCAATACCAATAAATATCCGTAAGTCAAAACACAATGCGCCTTTTGAAATGCGCACCCTTCTCAGGGATTACCAAGAAGTTATAACATTCATCTAATTATCTAAAATTGACTATTATGTCCAAAATTCGTGATCTTCCTTTCAAGAATGAACTGCCACCTTGTACATGTAAATCCTAATCCCGCACACCACACCACATCTATTATGCCATCATGTGACAAGCACAAGAATCGCATTATCAACTCTGAATCACTAGCAAATTACACCTTTTTAGTTAGAAACCTCTCTCTTGCTTCTTTCCAGGAGGAAATCACAATACATAACATGTTCCATACACCGATAGAAAATATCTGGTTCAGACCATGGTAGAAACCATCATGAACACTTTGAAATCCATCCGCACATAATCAAGCTATCAGAACTGAATTCATCTAACTCCACCAAGACACACAAGTTACCAAATCCGAGAGTATTGCAACAAAACACCCGTAAAGCCCCACATCATCATAAGAACCAAAATAACCGAGCATACTATTACCATACTGATCCAACATGTTACCCATTTGTCCTATTTTCTCCGAGTTTCACCCTCAGGTTGACATTTCTCCTTGTCAAAACACTACTATCCTTACCCAAAGCTCACTACAAGACCTCCTAACATAAAACCACATCGCCCTAAGGCCCATAAGCCACTATATTCTTCTTAAGCACCATCATAGATACCCCAACCGTAACACTAACTCTGAAAATACCTTATACGAATTTAAAAATTGTTCCTCTTTCCTTTCTTATACTGAAATGTAGAATCCATAGTCAAACAGAATTACCGCACATCCCGATACCATCCAATGTAAGTAACTAATTCTAGTAATATACAAATTCGAAAAATTTTCAATTTCCACATATACATTTTAAATCCATTAGAACCTTCTCGAGAGTCCTCCACTCTGCTCAAAACTAATTTACTCCGCCCCAAATGGGTCGAAAGACATGTGCTCCTTTAGCACAGTCAACACTCAAATAAGTAACCTTACCTTAAAACGACCAATCAAATTCATTCTTTGTGTGCACTACATCCTTTAAAATAACAACTTAATCATTCTATATTTTTCATATTTCTATAAAGTGCCATATAACTCGTATTTAGGAATTTCCGTACTCGGGTCATCCTCGATCTCCATCTCTGCAAGTCATAACTGATCCACAAGTATGTCTCCGACCAAAACTTAAATTTAACACATAATCATAAAATTAAATTGTAAATAGCAGGATCCCCCACTTAGCCTCAAGCTGCAATTATATAAAATTAGAACCCTCAAGGATTTCTCCTTCTCAATTACCAAGATCTCGCACCGTTAGCTCGCCAGACTTCTCGAAGTCTTTTATTAAGCTTTTCATGAACATTCTGAATCACCAGCTACAGTCACACACTCGACCTCTTACCGGGTAGCAAGTAATATTCCTCGCAGAAGCTTCATCAATATCACGCCACCGCTAACTACTCACAAGAGATAAATCACTTGTGGAAATCCTTACTGACATCTTCCAATGACGCTGCACTGGGTGTAACGACCACGTAATCAGTAAATTCTCTTGAGCTCATGCTCGCCCACCATTTGTATAAGTCTGCACTTTCCCTATTGACATCAACTGGAAGTTCAACAATAAATTCCGAACTCAAGTCATATTGCGCCTGAAACAATAATGAGATCTTCACATCCCTCTTCATTTCAAACAAACTCCTTTCTTCCATATTCAATCATTCTTCGTATAGTAACCATCACTCCAAATAAAGTATGTAGTCCAAATCACATTCAATCATGATTCCAAGCCGTTCTACACTTTATCAAGGCTCGCGACTACCCTACCATAGAATCCATATGCTAATCTGCCACTCTTACTTCGGTTAAACCATCTCCTTTAAGTAACTTCTCAACCTCTACTTCTCCTACTTGACCTGCTAATACTTCAACCACTGTGAAACTCTTTCCGTCATGTATTCCCTCATACTTTGCTGCCCAATTGTTGCATCAAATCAAAATGCATCTCTGTCGCACCTGAACCAATAAAATATTACCGACTCTAAACCTCTTCAAAGATCATCTTTTTCGAGCCATCAACATTAGAAATACCCATTCGCAACCACAATTACTACACAATCACCTACTCTTCTTGAGTCCAAACTCATTGACAAGACATGAGAATTTAATTTGCCCCACAATTTAACATCGTGAAAGATCCTTCAATACACTCACAACTCAAGACTATACGTCAAATCGAGTCAGAATTCAAGTACCCAATAGCAAACTCTTGAGTCATAAGCAAACTTTATTCATCTCATTCAACCCATCTGAACACATCCCGCAGTCACATCATACTTACCATATAGCCATTCAATCGCTCATCGAGTCATAAAATCTACTCGTGGGGATATTACCGGATATATGAGTCCAAATGTACAGGTTACAAATGAAGCTACCGAGCCTAAGTTGCGGTCTAAACCTGGCCTCAAGTCCTCTAGACAGACCCATCACTAAAACACAGAATACATCTGAAACATCGTTCATAGAATCACAAGCCGACGATGTACAACTGATACCGAGCACTCATGTGCACATACGAAAAGCTTGGAAGGAATTCAAAGAGTTATGTTTCAAGCTGAATCAATTCCGCACGATAGAATACAAGAAAATGAAATTTTCCTAAGGGTTCGATACAAGAAAGTGAAATTTTCCTATGTAAACTAGAGCTCTGATACCAACTTGTCACGACCAAAAATTCTAACCTGTTGTGATGGCGCCTATCTCGATACTAGGCAAGCCGACAATTTCAATAACCCATGATTTCTTTCAACTTTGAAAATATAATATTTAAATACAATCCACAAATCTCACAAATACTGATTACAAACACTCCCAAAACCTGGTGTCACTGAGTACATGAGCATCTAATATGATTACAAATCTAGAAAATACGGTCTATAATAGTCTGAGACCAAATACAGTAAACAAGGAGATAGCAAAGGAGAGACAAGGTTTGCGGAACACGGCAGCTACCTCAAAATCTCCGAAAAATTAATTGTGCGAAAGGATCAACACCCGCTATGTCCAGGAACACCTGGAACTGCACACGAAGTACAGGGTGTAGTATGAGTACAACCAATTTAGCAAGTAACAATAATAAATAAGGAACTGAAGATAGTGACGAGCTACACAGTTATAGTTCATTTCCAGTAATTTCCAACTGAGAGTAGACATGCTTTCAAATCCAGCAGTTTAAGTCAAGTCAATTTATATAGTTCAAGTTCATGTAATCCAGATATAAAATCTTTTAGAGAATTTCACAACAATGACAAATAGTAACTAAGTGCAATAATTAATGAAAAGCAAGTACAGCCTCTCAGGGCAACAATCACTCAACTCGTCACAACATCTCAGCCACTCGGCTCTCAGCCCTCAGCACTAACACTCAATGGGTACCCACGTTCACTGGGGGTGTACAGACTCCGGAGGGGCTCCTACAGCCCAAGCGCTATAATCTGCACGGACAACTCATGTGCCATAGTATAAATATTTGGATCCGCACGGATAACTCACGTGCTATAATATAATATAAGGATCTGCACGGACAACTCACGTGTTGCACGGATAACTCACGTGCTATAGTATAATATAAGGATCCGCACGGACAACTCACGTGCTGCACGGATAACTCACGTGCTATAGTATAATATAAGGATCCGCACGGACAACTCATGTATTGCACGGATAACTCACATGCTATAACATAATATCTCATAATCAGGCCCTCGGCCTCGCTCAGTCACATATCTCTCCAGTCTCTCGGGCTCTCAACAAATCATGAAATCAGCCCAAACAATAATGATATGATGCATCAATAATGAACAATAGAGACTGGGAGAAAATAATCAAGTAAATTGTGACTGAACAAAAAACAATAATTTATCAGATATTTCAACATGTACACGATCTCTGTAGGTCCCAACAGTACCAACATATAGCCTAAACATGGTTTCTAACATGACTTACAGTTAAATTTCCACAACGCATAGAGAGCACATAGCTATCAACAAGTCATTCAACTTTACAGTTTCCACGGGACGGACCAAGTCACAATCCCCTCGGTGCACGCCCACATGCTCGTCACCTAGCATGTGCGTCACCTCCAAAATAATCACATGACACAAAAATCCGGGGTTTCATACCCTCAGGACCAGATTTAAAACTGTTACTTACCTTGGAGCGTGAAATTCTTCACTCTTCTATGCCCCTACCTCGCAAATCAGCATCTAAATGCCTCGAATCTAGTTACAAATAATTTGTTTCAGTCAATAAAAATTATTGGAATTAATTCCATAAGAAAATACAATTTTTCCATAAAACTCCAAATTTTTAACTCCAAAAATCGTCTGTGGGGCCCACGTCTCGAAACTCGACAAATATTATAAAATATGAACCCTCATTCCACTACGAGTTTAACCATATCAAAATTACTAAATTCCGATAGCAATTCAGCCCTCAAATCCTCAAATTTATCCAAGAGAGTTTTCAAACTTTTCCAACTTAATTTAACAATTAAATGATAAATACAACCATGGATTCGGGTAATTTATCCAAATCGTTAAAAATGGAGTCCCATATTCAGAACTTAAACTTTCTGTCCAGACCTCTCTTCTATGCGAAATTTTCACTGCCAAAATAACCCTATGCGATCGCGTACTAGGTTATGCGATCGTGAAGACAAAAATACACTGCCCCAAAACTACTCTACGCGACTGCACCATAACATACGCGAACACGAAGCACGAGCTTCCTAGGCCTGCGCATTCGCGGACAGCCCACACGTTCGCATAGAACAATGCTCGCGAATCCCAGCTGCCTCAATTCCTCTTTGCGAACGCGGCTTTGCCCACGCGTTCGCGATGCGTTCTCTATTTCCAGCAACGCGATCACTATTCTCCCCACGCGATCGCATAGAACAAAAACTCAGTAGTCCCAATTAACCCTACACGATCGCAGATCTTTCCACGCGATCACGTAGAAGAAAACCAGACAGTGTACCAGAAAAACTTCAGCAAAATTTCCAAGTCCAAAATTCTATCCGTTAACCATCTGAAACTCACCCTATGCCCCCGGGACCTCAGCTAAATATACCAACAAGTCCTAAAACATGATACAAACTTAATCGAACCCTCAAATCACCTCAAATAACGTTAAAACCATGAATTACACCCCAATTCAAACAAAATGAACTTTGAAATTTCAAGTTTCTACAAACGACTCCAGAACCTATCAAATCATGTCCGATTGACTTCAAATTTTGCACACAAGTCATAAATGACATAACAGAGATATTCCAATTTTCAGAATCGGATTCCGACTCCGATATCAAAAAGTCAACCCCCTGGTCTAACATCCCAAAAATTCAACTTTCGGCATTTCAAGCCTAATTCCACCACGGACCTCCAAATAATATTTCGTGCACGCTCCTAAGTCCAAAATAACCATAAAGAGCTATTGGAATCATAAAAATTCAAATTCGAGGTCGTTTACACATAAGTCCGCATCCAGTCACTTTTCTAACTTAAAATTTTAAATTATGAGATTAAGTGTCTCCTTTCACTCCGAATTCCTTTTGGACCCGAACCAACTAACTCGGTAAGTCATAAAATAACTGTAAAATATAAATTGAGTAGTAAATGGGGGAACAGAATTATAATACTCAAAATGACTAGCCGGGTCGTTACAAATCCCATTCCCGACCCTACGTTGCCACCCTCGGCGTCGTCGTTGCCGCTGCCGCAACCACTGACTCCACCACTGCCGCCCCTCCTTCTCCACCTCCTAAAAATTCTAGGTTTGAATTAGAACTTATATCTTTTTTGTATAAATTTAATATTTTATTAATTAGTTATGAATTAGTTAACTAGTGTTTAAATCGATTGTTTAACTTTGCATTTTATTGAAATCTAAGGTTTATGTCTTGTTTAATTGAATTGAATTGAATTGATTACATATGGTGTAAATTGAATGTTTAAGTTTGTATTGACTTGAATAGTTTAGTTAGGAATTGAATTATTAACTTTGAATTGAATTGAGGTTTTAGGATTTGTTCTTGCGAATTGAACTTTTAGGGTATGAACTGAATTTTTAGGGGTAAGTGTTGAACTTTTTGGATAGATCTTATATTTTGTGAGGTTAATTGAATTGTTTAGGATATGGATTGAACTTTTAGTATATGAATTGAACTTTTAAGAATGGATATAAATTAAATTTTTAGGGGTAATGGTTGAACTTTTAGGATATGAACTGAACTTATAGTATATATTTAAATTTAATGAATTATAATTAATTATATTTACTATAATTTAATTTTGGTGTAATTAGTAAAAATTAATTATCTTAATTAATTAAATTTGATTTAATTAATTTATAATTGTAGAATAAATTAAGTAGTTCTAATACTCATGGAAATATCTCCATTTAGTTTTGTTTTATTTGTATAGATGGAACATCATACTTGGATGTACAATAGGAATTATCCTAATCGGTGGGGATTGAAGGAGGATTTTGTAGAAGGGGTTGATGACTTTATTAGACATGCAATGTCACTTTCATCATACCAAATTGAAGGAGTAATTAGGTGCCCTTGTGTCAAGTGTGATTGTGTGAAATTTAAAAAACTGGAGGAAGTTAAGCTTTATCTTTATAGGAAGGGGTTTATAGAGAATTACGTTGTGTGGACTAATCATGTAGAGATCAATCGTAGCCATGGAATAATTCATAACATGGTTGTTGGTGAAAGTAGTAGGTCGACGGAGAATAGAAATCATGATTCTAGAATTCAGGATATGGTTGCGGGGGATGCACTCCGGGGGCGAGCCCAATGAAAATGTTGAACAAACTCCTAATGATGATGCAAAACATTTTTATGAATAGTTAAAGGAAGCTAGTCGTCCACTAAGTGAAGGAAGTCCGCACTTTGATCTGTCTGTTGCAATTAGATTACTAAGTATCAAATCTGATTGGAATATTTTTCAAGCGGCCATCGACTCTTTCATTGATCTTATGAGTGAACTAGTTGATCCAAATATCAACTTACCTGGTGATTTATATAAGGAAAAGAGATTGGTTTCTAAGTTAGGACTTTCGTCATTGAGAATTGATTGTTCTTATGAGTGATGATGGTTGCATGTTATATTATAAAGATGATGCAAATTTAGAAAGTTGTAAATTCTGTGAAAAGCCTCGTTTCAAGAGGATTTCCAGCGGGAATGTGGTCGATGTGAAGGTGATGCATTATTTACCTCTTATATCTAGGTTAAAGAGGTTACATGCGTCGATGAGTTCTGCTCCTCATATGAGATGGCACTTTAAAAATAGAAGACCACCTGGTGTAATGTGTCATCCTTCAAATGGAGAAACTTGGAAGCACTTTGATAGGATATGTCCAGATTATGCTAGTGAACTAAGAAACATTCGGTTATGTTTGTGTGTGGATGGCTTCACACCTTTTTCTATATCTGCGACACCATATTCATGATGGCATGTCTTTCTTACACCTTATAATCCACCACCTGAGTTGTGTATGACTAGTCCATATATATTTTTAAATTGTATTATCCCCAGTCCATATAATCCGAAAAGTTTTATTGATGTATATTTGCAACCTTTGATTGATGAGTTAAAACAGTTGTGGTATGATGGTGTTGAAACATATGACATATCAACCAAGCAGAATTGCAAATTGCATGCTAATTTAATGTGGACTATTAACGATTTTCCTACGTATGGAATGTTATCTGTGTGGCTGACTGCTGGGAAGCTAGCTTGTTCTTACTGCATAGAAAATGGTAAAGTGTTTTCTTTGAAACATGGCCGAAAGCAATCATGGTTTGATTGTCACCGTCAGTTCTTGCATGATGGTCATGAGTTTAGAAGGATGAAAAATGCATTAAAAACGAATAAAGTGGAATATGATTCGCCACCTCCGATACTTTTAGGTGAGGAAAGTTGGGAGAGGGTCCAGAATATCAGCAAAGTTACTGAGGCTCCACCTTCTAGATTCCCCGAATATGGTGTTACTCATAATTGAACGAAACAAAGTATATTTTGGGAGTTTCTTTATTGGAAGGATAATCTTCTCCGACACAACCTTGATGTTATGCATATTGAGAAGAATTATTTTGACAATTTGTTCAACACAGTGATGGATGTTAAAGGTAAGACAAAAAATAACCCGAAGGCTAGAATGGACTTACAAGAATATTGCAGGCGACCTGAATTATACTTGCAGACAACAAACAATGGTAAGGTGTTCAAGCCCTTTACACATTCACTTTGAAGGAAAGACGACAAATTTATGATTGGGTTACGAAATTGAAGATGCTTGAGGGTTATGTGTCAAATCTAGGAAAAAAAGTAGATATGGAGGTAGGGAAGTTGAGACATTTGAAAAGTCATGACTGTCATATTTTCATAGAGACCTTAGTGCATATTGCATTTTGTGGTTTGCCTAAAAGAATCTGAAAACCCATCACATAGATTAGTTTGTTTTTCAAAAACTTGTGTTCTACCACCTTAAGGGAATAAAACCTACTTCGGATGGATCAGAACATTCGTGTAATAACTAGTAAGATGGAAAAAATATTTCCATGTGGTTTCTTTTATGTGATGGAACACCTTCCAATCCACCTTGTACACAAGGCACAACTTGGAGGGCTTGTTCAATGTAGATGGATGTATCCCTTTGAGAGGTAATATTATAAGTTTGATGTAATATTCTATTTTATTTGAATGTTCTTGACTAACATAACATTATGTAGGACAATTGGAAAATACAAACAATTTGTTAAGCAGAGGAATAAGATTGAAGGATCTATATGCGAAGCCTATCTTGCAAAAGAAACTGCACATTTTTATTCTTATGATTTTGAGAGTAACGTGCCATGTTATAGGAATAGGCCCGATAGGCACATTGTCAAATGTGTGAATGATCCATTATATCCACCAATGTCTGTATTCAATCAACCAGGCCGATGTTCTAAGGATGTTAGAAAGAGAAGTTTGAGTGATATGGAGTACAAGTCAGCTACAATTCATGTGTTGCTAAATTGTCCTGAAGTTGTACCATTTCTTAAGTAAGTATTGATTTATTAGTTATCAAAATATAAAATTTACTGTGATTACATATTGATGCAACTACTAAAAATATTTGATGTGTAACAGTCACTTCGTGGGTCAATTTGGCCATGATGTTGTATATACGAGTTTTGATACGTGGTTTAAACAGTTTGTAAGTTTATCCTGATAATGTTCTTCTAAAGTTCCCGCTATATATATATATATATATATATATATATATATATATATATATATATATATATGTTATGCTAACTTATGATTTTTTTAACACTATGTAGGTAAATAATCCAAATAATGGTGTAAATCAAATTTTGAAAGATATATCTTGGGGACCTAAGCTTCAGGTCACAACAATATCTAAGTACATAGTGAATGGTTATAAGTTTCATACATAGGATTGCTCTAAAAATAAAAATAGCAACAATAACGAGGTGTGGGTTCAAGGTGGTGATGGCAACCAAGTTGGAGATATTGATTATTATGGTGTGGTCAAAGAAATATTACAATTAGAATATACATGTTGGCCATATAAGAAATTGATACTCTTTAGATGCAAGTGGTTTGACCCAAATCCAACAAGAGGTACAAAAGTACACCACCAATACAACATAATTGGGGTTAATCATTCAAGGGAGTATGATCGCTATGATCCTTTCATAATTGCACATAACATTAGGCAAGTATATTATGCTCCTTATCCATTGCAATAGAAAAAATCCGATTGGTGGGTTATAATCAAAACTAATCCTGTAGGTAGGGTGGAAGTCAAGAATGTGTTAGATGTTGCATATCAAAACGATATCTCCAGTGTTCACCAAATAGTGGATGATCAGTTAGAAAATAATTTGGAACATCATGAACGCATATTGGAAGAAGTTGATATAAATGAAGTAACAATTATAGAAAATAAGGACGAAGAATAAACTAATGAAATTCAAACAAGTGAGGACGAGGAATTTTCGGACGAGGAACAATACGTCGACGAGGATTAAAAAGTTGGTTTTTTAAAGCACTCTCATTTTATAACTAGTTTCTTATATGTTTCAATCTAAATATATATTATATTATGCTGATGGCAGGCAAAGGTCAAGGTAACAATGACCCTACTAGTTCTCGGGGTCGAGAAAAGGCTAGGAAAGGAAAGATGAGTGTAGATAATAATACTCCATCTTTTCCACCCTCTTCAGAGATGCCTATGTCTTATCCTCCACCACACGAATATACTAAGCTACCACAGCATCATGAGGCCTACACCTCCATCCAGACACTAGGTCTTCTATCACAGGGCCATAGGACTATACGTTCGACATACAGTCCAACTGCCTTACAGCCACATGGATCACAACTATCTACATCACAGCCACGTGGATCGCAGCCATCTGCATCAGTGTCATATGGATCGCATCCATCCATATCATAGCCACTCGGGTCACAGCCATCAGTATCACAGCCACATGGATCGCATCCAGCTATGTCGCAGTCACAGGGATCACAATCTTCATCATCGACTCCATCTATTTCAGGCCTTCGCCTGCAAGATAGTAGCTCTGAGCCCCCTACACTGTCTACACATGCCTCTGATACACATGTTGAGGATGATGATCTAGAGGTAGTGCATTATGATCGCTATGGCAGGATCATCATAGTCCATGAGGGTGACAGGTAAGAGTTATTTGTTATTTTTGCGTTTATTATTTTATAATGTTTTTACTAATATATTCATGTATGGTTCAAGTCGGGTAAGCAAACTACGAAGATAATCACCAATGTGATCAAAAAACTTTATGATGGCCCTTATGCGATTTGGACTGATTTTCCATTCTCGCTGAAAGAGCAAATTTTCAATCAATTTAAGGTATAAATATTCTTTTAAGCAGTTTAATAATTTATATTTATGATGTTTCCATCTAATATTTAACTTTTGAAATGCATAGCAAGTGTGTATGGGAAGACTGCTATTGCGAGGAAGTTGCTGCAAATTTTTATCAAGCTCGCAAGAGATTAGCAGATCATTTATCGGATGGTAGAAAGAAGAACAAGAGGCTCGACTGGTGTCTGCAACATTTATAAGATGATTTGTTAAGGCAATGGCAGACCGAAGAATTCTTATGGAGGAGCGAAAAAGGAAAGAAAGTTCGCTCATCCGAGAAGGGACGCTCCTTGCACATTAGGGTGCTATCAGCATCGGGACAATAAAAAGAAGATTGGTAATTGATTAAATTATTTTACTTTTCTAAGTATATCAATTATACTTATTAACTAAATTAATTTATTTTCAGAAAAAGAAGTATGGGCGTCCAATGAGCCACAATGAGCTATTCAACGAGACACATATTTTAAAGAAGAAGAAAGAGGGGCATATGTAAGCTTTCAATTT
The DNA here is from genome assembly GCF_000390325.3 of Nicotiana tomentosiformis. Classification (NCBI taxonomy): domain Eukaryota; kingdom Viridiplantae; phylum Streptophyta; class Magnoliopsida; order Solanales; family Solanaceae; genus Nicotiana; species Nicotiana tomentosiformis. The sequence goes on from NC_090818.1 coordinate 109,437,744, forward strand.
TCTTTAAGTGTTATAATTTACTTTTATAAGAATTTTTAAATAGTAATTTAATTTAAAATAATGTAGGGTCGCTACCAAAGTAACGTGGAGGAATTCATTCATAGTCAGCTCGCTGGTGAATCGGGCGAGCCAACCCAACCTTCGGACGAGGATGCTGAAAGAATATAGTTGGAGGCTATTGGCGGTCCAAAATGGGGGAAGGTATACGGGCTTCCTACGAAATAATTCCATCGCTATAGGTGTGGAATGCAAGTAATAGGGATTTCCTCACAGGGCAAGGAACTTGATAGGGAGAGCCTCTCGTCTATGTAGGAGATAGTGACAAAGCTTACATCCGAGTTAGAAGCGGCCAAGGAAAGAGAAAGGCTTAGAGATACTCAATTCCTTTGTATGCAAGAACTCTTCTTTCTAGTGAGTCATCGCCAGAGGCTCGACCTCCACATGATCTTTCCTCCCGTCCTCCTCATGATAATTCCTTCCATCCTCCCCGTGATCGTTCTTCTCGTCCCCCACAAGACCGTTCTCTATACCGTCTTGTAGATAAAAGTTCATCAGACGACGATGATGTTGTAGAAAACACTCCTTGACCAATACTTTGATTTACTTTGAACTAGACTAATAGAACCAGTTTTGAATTAGATTGAACAGTTTTGAACTTGTTGTAATTAGTTTTTGCTTGGTTTTGGATTGTGATGATCAATTGAATTTTAATTTGTTAGTTTTAAAGTATTAATTGGATGTTTGGTTGTTGTTGGATATTTGGTTGGATTTGTGGTGAATTGGGGGTTGTATGTGGTGAATTGGTGGTTATTAGATGTGAATTGGGGATATTGGTATACTGTTTTTATTTGGCAGGTGGTGTAGCTACCAAAACAGGCATTTTCTTCCAAAGTTAAACCCAGAAAACCGACCAACCTTGGTCGGTAACTAATAAAAAATAATAAATTGCACATTACCGACCAATGTTGGTCGGTTAATGTGCAATGAATTCCCAGAAATTCAACATTACCGACCAAATTTGGTCGGTTTGTTGTCTGCCCTGTCCAGTTTACCGACCAATTTTGGTCGGTATTTTTAAATTTTAATTATTTATAAAAAAATATATATTTTCCAATACCGACCAAAGTTGGTCGGTATTTTTAAATTTTAATTATTTATAAAAAACATATATTTTCCAATACCGATCAATTTTGGTCGGTAGGCAAAATTAATAAATTTAATACACCGACAAAGTTTGGTCGGTATAATTACATTATTAAAATAATATTCTGACCAATTTTGGTCGGTATGTCAATTAAATTTCCAGATGGTTGTGTATGGCATATCGACCAATGTTGGTCGGTAATTTCTGACCAACTTTGGTCAGTATACCATTACGACCTTCAAAATACCGCCCATATGTGAATGGTCGCATTTTGGACGCTTATTGGCCATTACCGACCAACTTTGGTCAGTTTTTTTGGACGGTTTTTCCCGGATTTCTAGTAGTGCCTCCTATACGTGCGCAATTAAAGGCAATAACCTAGAAGACCACGAGATCGAATCGGTGTTATTGAAGAAATTTTGGGAAACCTTGTACAAAGGAGCGGTGATATGGTACCATAGCTTTCCTCTAAATTCTATTGATTCATTTTGCTATGATTGCATATGTTTTCGTTAAAGCCCATGTTGGCGCCATCAAGGTCGAGACGATGAAATCGAACCTCTTCAAAGTCAAGTAGAGAGACAATGAGATGCTTAGGAAATTCGTGTCGAGGTTCCAGATGGAGCGAATAGATCTGCCCCCGTCGTAGATGACTAGTCCATTTAGGCATTCACTCAAGGGCTCAACCCCCGGAGTTCCGTTGCTTCTCAACAATTGAAGCAAAACTTGGTGGAGTACCCGACGGTTACTTGGGCCGATGTCCATAACAGTTATCAGTCAAAGAACAGAGTCGAGGACGATCAATTGGGGGGAGGGGGGGAGGGATCGGGGTATGTTTACCCCAATAGAGAAAACGACATATCTAAAAGAACATGGATAAGGAGTCAAGGCCGGTTCGATATCGGTGTCAGCCATATAGCTCGGACAGAAGGGGAAACGGCCCCGGTTGCCACCTAACTAGGAACAACAGGAGAAACAATCAAGGACCTAGCAACCGGGGTATAATAAATAAAAATGATTTCAACAGATCACTTGGGGGCAGAGAAGCCCTGAGGTTATCGGAATATAACTTCAACGTGGACGTTGCAAATATAGTGTCGGCCATTGGCCGCATCAATGAGACCAAATGGCCTAGGCCACTTTAGCACAATCCCGCACAGAGGGATCACAACTTGGTGTGTAAATACCATGGAACCCATGGTCACATGACCGAAGATTGTCGACAGCTAAGGGAGGAAGTGGCTCGACTATTCAACAACGGGTACCATCAGGAATTCCTAAGTGAACGAGAAAAAACTCATTTAAAAAATAGGGACGCCAACAAACAGATTGAGCAGGGAGAGCCTCAACACGTGATCAACATGATTATTGGGGAGTGGATAACCCACAAGGGCCAATGATAAAATGCACCAAAGTTTCTATCACAAGGGGAAAACGCATTCGGGATTACGTCCCCGAGGGGTCCATATCGTTCAGCAACGACAATGCCGAGGGCATCATCCAACCTCACAATGATGTACTGGTAATATCCATACTAATCAATAAATCTCGAATTAAACGTGTGTTAATTGGTCCAGGTAGCTCATCCAACCGATGGAGGGTCGTTGAGCAATTAGGATTATTGGACCAAATCGTACCGCCAGTACAAGTATTGAACGAGTTCAACATGGCGTGCTAGACGACGAAGGATGAAATAACTCTACCAGTAAACACTATCGGGACCACCCGGGAAACAAAATTCTACGTGATCGAGAAGGATATGAGATACATTGCCTTGTTCGAGGGGCCATGGATTCACAGCATGAGGGTGGTGCCTTCAACCCTACATCAAGCGTTGAAAGTTCCCATTATGGGAGGAATCAAAACGGTATACAGGGAACAAACGGCCGCAAAGGAGATGTTCACTGTCAAGGAAGTAATATCGATGCCCGCGGTCTTGACATCAAAAAGTAAGGGCTAGTCGAAAAGAAGGAAACCAAATAGCAATCAACGATCCTGACCCTGACCGGGCCGAAAAACTAGGAGGAGCACGTGGCGAACGAGGAGGATGATTACAGTGTCCCAAGATCCTTTATATCACCCGATGATACCGATGCCACTAAATTGATGATCGAGGAATTGGAGCAGGTCATACTGATTGAGTACCTACCATATTGAAAGGTATACCTGGGCACGGGTTTAACTCCCGAGCTCAAAAAACAATTTATTGATTTCCTTAAAGCTAATGCCGATTATTTTGCCTGGTCCCACTTAGATATGACAGGGATTCCATCGGAAGTGACGACTCACAAGTTGAACTTGGACCCAAAATTCCACCCAGCCAAACAGAAGAGGAGGCCCTAGTCCGAAATCAAGCACACATTCATCAAAGACGAGGTATCTAAAATTTAAAAAATAGGTTCCATCCGTGAAGTTAAATACCCTGATTGGTTAGCTAACATAGTGGTCATACCTAAAAAAGGAAACAAACTTAGAATGTATGTGGATTATAAGGACCAGAACAAGGCATGTCCAAAGGATTCATTTCCTTTGCCTAATATCGACCGAATGATCAATGCGAAGGTCGGACACGAGATATTGAGTTTTCTCGTCGACTATTCCGGGTAAAACCAAATTCAGATGGACCCGGGTGACCAAGAAAAGACTTCTTTCATAACTAATTTTGGCACCTAATGTTATAACGTAATGTCGTTTGGGCTAAAGATGTGGGTGCCACGTATCAACGCCTAGTTAACCGGATGTTCGAAGAACAAATGGGACAATCAATGGAAGTTTATATTGATGATATGTTAGTTATATCCCTGCGAGCAGAGCACAATTTGAAGCATTTGCAGAAAACCTTCGACTTATTGAAGAAATACAATATGAAGCTGAATTAAGAAAAGTGCGCCTTCGGGGTCGGCTCGGGCAAGTTCCTCGGTTTCATGGTATCCAACATGGGAATAGAGATCAATTTGGACAAAATAAAAGACATAGAAGATGTCACCATAGTTGACAAATTCAAGGCAGTACAAAGACTGACCGGGCGGATAGCCGCATTAGGCAGGTTTATTTCGAGGTCGTCAGACAAGAGCCACCGATTTTTCTCATTATTAAAGAAGAAGAATAACTTCTCTTGGACCCCAGAATGCCACCAGGATTTGGAAGAACTCAAACAGTAGCTATCGATCCCTCCTTTGTTTCACACTCCGAAGGCGAACGAGCAACTATAACTCTACTTGGAAGTTTTTGAGGTCGCGGTAAGTAGTGTCCTGGTCGGGGAAGAAGAAGATACGCAGTTTCCTGTTTACTATGTTAGTAGAACTCTAGGCGATGCCAAAACAAGGTATCCACACTTAGAAAGATTAACACTCTCCTTATTGAGTGCATCTAGGAAATTAAAACCATACTTTCAGTGTCACCCCATATGTGTCGTGACCTCGTACCCGCTAAGAAATGCTATACATAAACCCGAGCTCTCGGGCCGGCTGGCCAAATGGGCCGTAGAGATTAGCGGGTACAATATCGAGTACTAACCCCGAACTGCTATAAAATCTCAGATTTTGGCAGACTTCGTGGCTGACTTTACACCGGCCTTGATCCCCGAGGTTGGGTTGGGAATCGTTTTAAAACCACCTACGGGTAACGTAATAAGACAGTCTATTAGAACCGTGAAATTGACTAACAACAAAGCCGAATATGAGGCTATGATTGCTAGTCTAGAACTGGCTAAGAGCCTGGGGACTGAGGTGATCGAAGCCGAGTGTGACTCCCTCCTCGTCGTTAACCAAGTCAACGGTACGTTTGAAGTAAAAGAGGACTGGATGCAGAGATACTTGGATAAGCTGCAAGTGACCTTACACCAATTCAAGGAATGAACCCTATAGCATGTACCTCAAGATGAAAATAATGAGGCCGATGCGTTGGCTAATCTAGAGTCGTGAGTCGACTCCAGCGAATTCGACTCCGGAGCGGTAATGCAATTGATGAACTCAGTGATAGGGAAGGTCACGCCTAGGTGAACTCGGCAAGCTTGACTTGGGACTAGAGAAACAAATACATAGATTACCTTCAGAAAGGAAAATTGCCGTCGGATCTAAAGGAATCGAGGGACCGGAGAAACAAATACATAAACTACCTTCAGAAAGGAGGGGTTGCTAGCTTTTTTATTTCATTGAGGATTCCTATTATTGATAAGGTATGTACAAGGAAATAAAAGAGTTTGAATGTAACTGTACTGGATACCTATCCTATCACAATTACTATAATATTGCATTTAAATTACAAGGATGCAAATATTGTATATCTTATATTCGTAAAAGTTAAGTACTTGCATGCTTTGAATTTGGATTTTATGGATCAACCAAACAAAGCTTAAGGGAAGGCTTTTTTTTTTTATTTTTTTCCCTTAATCTGATCTTTTTAAACAAGTTAATTTCTTGTTCTAGCATGTTTCTTTGCTTAAAGAGCTTACCTTATGTTTGATTAATCTCAATTGTACTCATACGAAATCTAATCATCACCTCTAATAAATTCTCCTTCATCGTATACCAATGTAAAGGAACAAACTTAACTGATTTCTATTTTTGTTATCTACTTCAACGTGATTTAATATTTTAAGTTGTGTTACCAAGGGAAAAGTCACAAGGGCATGGAACTTAGACACTTCAAACCTGCGCCTATTCATCTACCAGTGTTGCATTCTGCTCATTGCCCAAATTTGACATCTTTGGACTTCGCGATTCTTATATATATATATATATATATATATATATATATATATATATATATATATATATATATAATGTGACTGTCAATATTCCTGTCATTTACCACGTACAACTTGCAATTGTATGAACCAATCTCTGGAAATTTGGTTTTGTAGTCCATTAAAATGTTTCTTTAGTTATATAATCTTTTTCACCGGACATTAATAAAAAATAATATAAGAGATCAGCAAAAATAACATAAATTCTTTTTAAGGGGCATCTTCTACATCATTTCCCATGTGTTCCCCGCCAACAAAAATGAAAGACTTATTAACCTGAATCTATTTTTCGTCATGCTGAAGAATAAACCAAGATTACAAATGTGAAAACCTAGCTCTAGGGTTTGCTAGCACTATTAGATATACAGCATACATTTACTTTCGTTTTCATTTTCTTTTGCGGGTTTATTATGTCAACAAACATCCCCCCCCCCCCCCCCCTCACAGTAGTTTACACTCGACTGTTCTCGCCGTAGAGGAAGGTCATATGGGGACCCCACCCACTAGATTAAGAAATGTTTCCACCCTTACAATAGATTGCTTTACGGTAGGGATTTATGTTTTTCGCGGAAGGTAGAAAAAATAATTACAGTAATAATTTAAAAGATTTATACTTCTAACATAAGTGTATAAAACTTCAATCTTTGCAGTAATGCACAGTATTAATGTTGGCCTTCCACTACTATTCCTTATTTGAAGACTGCTAAAAACCAAAAGAGTAGCTGCATGAGATGGTCTCTAGAGTACCCACCACTCCACCTTCCTCTTCCCCAATTTAAACAACTTTTGGCTCAATATTCTTCTATCAAATGTCTTCATCTTTTCCCAACAATATTATTCTCTTGTAGCTTTTTCTTTTTGCGACAAAATCTTGGGCAAACAAGGACGATTCCAACTCTGTGTATCCCTTGATTCTAAAATTGTGAGGTGAAATGGAACAAGCAAGATATTGGATGAATGCAAAGAGAAAACATGACATGACATTATCAAATAATCCTTCTTCATATGGCGATTCGTGGGAGGAGCAAGCTTTTGCTGAAGATGCAGCTGGAGCTCTTGGAGGTTGTATATGGCCACCAAGATCTTATACTTGTAGCTTTTGTAGAAGAGAATTCAGGTCAGCTCAAGCTCTAGGTGGTCATATGAATGTGCATAGAAGGGATAGAGCAAGAATGAAGCAAAATCCTCCATCTAATATTTCAAGTGGTGATCATCAACATCAAGTATTTATTCCTCCTCATCACAATAATAGCCATGTTCAATACCCTTCTCATCAAATTTGTACCTTTATGTACAACCCTAATTCTGACTCTGACCCTGGAGTTTTAACGTCTCCTAATTCTGATCCTTTGCCAATTAGGGTTTCTTCTCAAAAGACCTTAGCAACTCATTCTTCCTTTTCATCAATTGTCCAAGAACAAAACAAATACAAGTTGTCATCCCCTCCTTCATGGTCAAACTTGGTGGCTGACAAATATTCTTGTCTCTCAAATGTGAAAAATCATGAGGAGAAAAAGTTGAAATCTATAGATTTCAAGAAAGAAGAGAGGAATCTAGAAGTCATAGACCCTAGCTCTAGGGCTAAACAAGACCATGTTGCAATTAGTAATTGCAAAAGAAGGAGAGTTGATGAGGAAAATAATACTTCATTTGCAAATCTTTTCCCTAAAACAAGTTCAATGGAAAGGTGTCGTCCCCAATCAGAAGCACTTGAAAGGATCCCTAGTGCCATAGAGGAATTGGATCTTGAGCTGAGGCTTTGAAAGTTCTAAGGTAAAGTGAATTTGCAAAAGTTGGTTTGCCTACAAAAATACAACTCCTATGATGATCACAATCTCTTGTTCATTTCTTTCTGTATGTTACACTCTCCCTCCTCTTTCTTTCTTTCACTTTTTTTTCATTCTGATTTTAAGCTAAACTTGCAGAGTGTAAGAATGACTTAAGGATGTTATGAAAGGCTTCAAATATTTCTCTAAACATGAGAAAGGTCTTTTGTCAAACACTATATGTGTGTAACTTACATAAATTTTGAGATTATGGATCAAATGCTATTTGCATAGGTATAGATCTCGAAGAAATTAAGACAACATGATCGATGAATTCTAGGTGTCTAGAGGGAAAACTTGTCGAGTTTTCAGACCATGATACAAGTTTACAAACTGATTGACTATTATTAGAAAGTTATATTTAGGGTTGCGTTTGAGAATCTACCTTTTTCTAGTTTTTTGTTTTCTCTTTAAGAGTTTCTTAAATGCAATAAGTGTGGATTAGCTTCTTATGCTGAGAATCAACAACTTACAACTGCACTGATGTTGGAGTTTGAGAAAGCATAACAAAGAAAGATCTCACTTCTAATTTGGTAGTTCAATGTTTTGAAGGTGGCGTAAGGATCAAGAAGGTCTTCATTTTTCTTAAATTGACTTATTCTCTGGAAAATATTTTACGGTGTTATGTAGGATAGTGAAAAATATTTTCTAGAAAAAGCATTTTTTAGTGATTGGTAATAATATTATAATTCGTTCCCGCCTGCGGATTAGTCTATATTTTTCACAAATTTTAGGAACGGAATAATATTTTGAGACTAATAATAATGTCTAACGGTTAAACCAGTAGTATAAAGTTAAAAGTTAATATAATCGCAAAGGAAAACAATTTGTGCCCACAAGTGATAGAATTCAAATTTTCCACTTGATGGAAAATGTTTTAACTGCAAAATATTTTCTCATGGCTAAACACCGGAAAATGACTTATTCCGAAGAACATTCTCCACATATCAAACACACCCTTAGTTGGGTATTTGGAGTCCAGAGGGGAGATTCTTAATACAGTGGTTTAAGATATTTGGCTGATCAACTTATGTGGGGTACAAGGGGTGAAGAAACTGACTAAAAACTGCATTGGAATGCAGTAAACTCATTTTCTCATTCAATACCTCACTGACATTCTGTCAGTACAATATAAAACTAACTCATAAAACTAGCAGACAGTATAGCTTTTTAGGTTTTCTTTTTTAATAAGGGTACATATAAGTCAGATACAATACAACATGGATTCCCTTTTCCTTGTACTATTATCATCACCCACCAGAGATCTGTTTCAGAACTTTTTACAGTTAAGATTAGTGTCCTCTCAGCATAATAAAGCCATATACTTGTGTTCTCTTCTCCCACTTTTTCCTCTGTATTTCTCAATCCTTCCAAAATTGCCACCAACTACAAGGAATCAATCCATTTAAGTATCATGTATATACTTTTATTTAATCGCCAAAAAGAATATTATCATATCATGACTCTGATTTTAGTCTTTAACTAAGCCTTTTTTTGTTTGTACCTCTGAGTGTATAATTATTATAGCTAGGTTTCTTCACCTACTCCTACATGTAATTAAGGATAAGGAATGAAGGAAATAAATGTATACAATGAAGGATGAGAATTTAAGAAATTCAAAAATTGTGCCTCTCTCTATACCCTATGCCTAGACCTAGTATTCGAGCTTCTATCTTTTAATATACTCCATGTATACATCAATTGTAATCTTGTTTCTTACCATTAATTGTTTTTCTTCTTTTTTCTCTGTTCTTCTTCTGCATGCTTTTAATGTTGGGAGGTATGTCATGGAGTGATTGCGAAATGGGGAAAAGAAAATAATGTGTTGAGAGAAGGGCATATTTCAAAATGGAAAGAAGATAGTTACATTGGATTCGAAAAAGTTCTATATATATGTGTGCATATGCAGATCCAGAAATTTATAAAACTTGATGTGTTCAATCTATAAGGTTATGTATTAGCTCTAAACATGTACTTTTCAAATTATGAATCAAACTTAAATATTTTATTGAATTTAGTAGATTTTTACACACACAATGTAGTGGAGGCTCTAGAGTGTAAGAAGCGAGTTTGGCGGAAATCAATAGTTTTAATTCAAACCTTGTATTTGCCTTACGAAATTTATTTCATATGTGTAAATTATTAATTTAAAATTCAATAATCAAAAAGATTAAAATCCGGAACCAATATGTTTCAAATCCAGGCTCCTACTCTATTTAATGTCCAAAGTACTTTGTTAAATTGAATTAGTTGGATATTGACTTCCCCTCTAGATATGTGTAGGGTGGCATTAATAAGGTAATTGGCTAGGGTTTGCCTTGATTAGGGTTATTGAGTTGGACATGCCTGGAGAAACGCAGAGGAGAATTAAGTTTTTAAGAAAGGGGTGAGGGACAGAAGAGCACATGGGGCAGCAGTCGCATATATAGAATTTAGTGAAGGGAATGGAGAGTTATTCCCAGCTAGCCTGTGTTTTCTCATTTTAGAGAATTTGGTAATTCCAAGATATACGTGTAAGTATGACCTGTTTCAGTAAGAAAATAATTAATATACTAGTCTGAAACTTCAAGTTGTTTATAGTTTTTCTTTGATAGGTACAAGTATATTTGCATGGAAACAAGGTTCTTACTTCACGAGATTGATATAGCTCTAATTTATTGGCTGAATAGACTATCTATCCTTTAAAGAAAAGGTTTCTTTGATCAGTAGAATAATTTGGGAATCTGTCTGTCATAGGTTCTATTTAATCTAATACACGCGGCATTTCCATCATTTATTTTTTTTGGGGAGAGGGGAGGGGGGCGATTTTGATGGAAAACAGGTATGAACAGCGAAAATAAATAATCAGGATCACTTGCATGTAATATAGATAACGTATAATCACAGTTTTTAATGGAACATAATATCGACACTTATCTCTTGAAGCGTGATCACGATTGAGAAAAGAGCCTTCAAGTAAGAGCGAAATCATCCACGAGATCATCCTCCATTTCCACGAGATCATCCTCCATTTCACACGTAAATAGTCGCGTTTTGGTCGGATTTTTTTTGTCGGTTTTTACCGAATTTATAGTAGTGGTGGGCGAATTTCTTCTAGAAAAACCGTGTATTAAAAACAATTGCCTCCTTATGGAATAAGACCCCATTTATATAGCCACAGGTTTTAGGGTTTAAAATCTTTTTCCTAAACCTGTTGGGTCTTCCTTTTCCACTAGGAAATAGAATTCCATTTAATTCTTAATTATTCACTCACAATAGAGACAGCAATATTTAATTAACGAGGCTTCCTATTATGGACTTAATTTGAAATATTCGAATTAATGCTATCATAATAAATTACGAATTATTCCACTAACTATTCGTAACTGCACTCCTCAGTTCAATTTCGAAATTCTTCTATTAAACCTTATTTAACTCCCCATGTTAAGATTCAGATACTAATCAAATAAATTAAAGTACTGATAATTTAATTCGTTGATTATTTCCTTTATACTTTCGCTTAACTTATTTCATATGACAGATACAAAATTCACCTGCAGGGTTTACACATGAAAACTTATAAGCTTTCATAAACGTGTATCATCAATCTCTAGATCGAGACTTGGATTCCATCAACTAACTATTACTTCGCCAATGTATATCATCATTGTCCAATTTACCAGGCATATTGACCCACAAAAGAATCTCGCCTTTTAATAAATCAAAACAATAAATAATATACACAACTAATAATAATTATATCAAGATTAAGAGTATAAGTACGTTTAATGGCTAGAGAACTTATTTTATTAAGTCAATATAAAATACTTATCTCTACTTGGTCCGTTCAATACTTCCAAAATGTACTAGCACAAGAAGTCGGAATTAAACCATTCCCATAATCAAGATAAATTATATTTAATATTGTGCTACAATCATTCTTGATGGTTAGTCCAATTCCATCATTAGACTGTGAACATAATCTTTATACTTATAAGAACCGATTATTTAATCTTCCGTGTATAAGCTAAACTCTATACATTAAATCATCTACTTTATAAGTAAAGGACACAGACGAACATATGATCTATTTAAACTTTATTAAAATTTAATAAACAATTATTCCATAATAAATACTATATCTAAACCAAATCCATGATTAATAGTATATATCCCAACAATCTCCCACTTAAACTTTTAACCATGATAATGAAGTATTAGAATATACTATATCTATATGCATGGTTAATAGTATATGCCCTAACAATCTCACACTTAGACTCATAACCATGCATCTATAACTTTCACGGCTATCCTTTTGCACGACTATTAAAAGTCTATGCCAATAAGCTTTTGCTAAAAGGAACTTGTCAAGTTATTTTTAAATGCAATCTTTGTCTAGTAGTGCTTTGTCGTAACTAACTAGTTTCGTATTAAGCTCTTTAGGGATCTTGTTATGAAACTCTCCCAAGAGTACATACCAAACTATGATTTTCCTTACTATTCTCCCACCACGACGAAGTACTACTAATATTATCCTCATTACCTTACGGTATTGAAATATTAATGACTTCTTCCTGTTGTGTTCTTTGCTCAACATCACTCCCAATACTTGGAGGTAGTAAATTTCTTTTTGACTACTAACGTTTCTCCCACTACTTAAATGCAATAGAACGTCAATTCCGACATATAGAGTTGTATGTTCTTGAGCGTTTGAATTTTCAGATGATTCATTTGTTAATTCTTTGCTTAGTTCCTATAAAACCAATGTACTTCTAGGAACATAGTTTATTAAATAATCCTATTATAGAGAACCGGTATTTGTGCTGGCAATTACCTTCTTTTCTTTAGAAAAATAAAATAAACCTCCTTTCGTTCCCTTGGATATCCAATAAATGCGCAAACATTCATCCTTGATTTTATCTTATCCGTTTTCCCTTTCAGTATATATATTGGATAATTCCATATGCAAACTCACTACAGACCGGACTTACATTAAGTCCACAGTTCTATGGGGTCCAAGATACTGACTTAGAAAGAACTAAAATCAGAATGTAATTGCAGTTTCTATGGCATATCCCATAACGAAAAAAGAAATAAATCTGTATAACTCATCATTAATCTAAACATCTCCATAAGAGTCGTACTTCTTCTCTCTACTACTGTCACGACCCAAATTTCATTAAAGGTCGTGATGGCGCCGGACACCGCTGTCAGGCAAGACAACAATATATACTTAGCTTAATTACCCATTGTAATATTTTTGAAATCAAAAACTTCTTCAATGAAATAATAAAGATAAAACTCATAGAGTAAATGATAAATATTTTTAGCAACTAAATTTCTAAATAATTCACAACCATTCCCAAAACCCGGTGTCACAAGTGCATGAGCATTTACTAGGGAATTAAAATAAAATACAACATTTGTCCAGAATACAAATCAGACAGGAAAATATAATATCCTTCAAACTCTGTTGGATGCGGATCGTAATACAAAATGCAGCTCACCTATGTCCCCACAATTATTAACCACACCTCTGTGCCCACAAGGCCGTATAGACATATATGTACCTGCACAATAAAATATGCAGCAAGTACAGCATGAGTACGAAAACAACGTGTACCCAGTAAGTATCAAGCCTAATCTCGAAGAGGTAGAAGCGAGATGGCCGACTTTGACACTCACTATGGGTCAATTATATTAAATAATCATGAAAATAGAAATATATTATATCAACGTGATTCACAGAGTTAACATTAATTTTATTGAATCAACAGAAGTAATTAAATTTCTTCAATTCAAATAAATTTCCAATTTATCAATTAGCCTCATTTATAGGAATAACAATAATTTCCTTAACAAGCAGTTAAACTCAGTACGACCCGATCCAGAGTTTCGTGTATACTGTCGAGGGACGTGCGACACGATCCATAGATACATCTATCCTGCCGAGGCGTTTGGCCCGCTCCACAAGAAAGGAGGATGTCAAGCAGCTACCTTGATAGTCTCCAATAGAAGTAACTCCGAAATCTAGTAGCCGTCATATCCGGAAGCACATGGATCTGCACACGAGGTGTAGAGTGTAGTATGAGTACAACCAACTCAATAAGTAACAAGACTACCCTCTGGGCTGGAAGTAGTGACGAGCTTCGCAAGTACAGTCCAGTATAAATATTGATACAAAAATGTAGGCATGCTTTCAAGTTCAACAGTTAAACTCAGTACAAGTGAAATGGATAAATACTGCATGATATGAGGAATATGACATCTCAGTAGAAAGGCCTCATGTAAATACTGGTCACAAATTATTCGGTCACTTAGTACTGTTTATGGCCATTCCAGCCCAGGGATATTCCGTCCCGTATATATATACGCATCGACTGACAGTCAGTCACTCAGTACCGTATAAGGCCAATCTAGGCCTGGGGTAATTTATCCCCAATGTAAACGATACGGATAAGATCCATGTCCAGGGAAAGTTCATCACACCATATAAATAAGTAAGGCAAGTTCATGCATTGGGAAGTCCATCCCGAATATATATAATTATCTACGCTCACTAGGGGTGTGTACAGACTCCAGAGGGGCTCCTTCAGCCCAAGCGTGATATAAAGCCTTTATGGCATACTGCAGTGGGCAATCCCGATCCTTATAATAATAAATCCTACAAGGCCTGCTGCAGGCGGGCAAACCCGATCCATAAAATAGTAAAGCCTATAAGGCCTGCTGCAGGCGGGCAATCCCGATCTATATAATAATAATAATGTATAAAGCTATTATGGCTGGCTGCAGGCTGGCAACCCCGAACCATTTAATGATAACATATATAAAGCCAATATGGCATGCTGTGGCGCGCAACTCAATCCCATAAATATCCTCACAATGGACGAATATGACCGAGTGTGAAATGTATTTTTTAAAATAATTAATTCAACAGCAACACGGCCCCATGGGTCCCAAAAATATTGGCACGTAGCCTAAATATAATCTTTAATAAAAGGCTCAACTCAATTTCTTTAACACGTGGAAAATGTTCAGATAATAACATGATTCTTTAATTTTTTTACAACTTCACAGGATTTATTCAAGTCACAATTTCTATGGTTCACGTCCACACGCTCGTCAACTATCGTGTGTGTCACCTCCAAATAGTTTGTATAACACCAATTTGGGGATTCATACCCTCAGAACCAAGTTTAGAAGTGTTACTTACCTCAAACAGTGTAATGCTCTATTCCGCTATGCTTTCGCCTCGTGAATTGGCCTCCAAACGCCTCGAATCTAGTCAATAAAATTTATTGGAATTAATTCCATAAGGAAATACTAATTTTTCAAAAAATTCCGAAATTTAGCTCAAATATCGCCCGTGGGACCCACATCTCGGAACTCGACTAAAGTTACAAAATCCGAAAGCCCATTCAACCACGAGTTTACCCATATCAATTTTACCAAACTCTGACCTCAACTTGACCCTCAAATCTTCAATTTAAACCAAGAGGATTTTCTAAAATTTCCAACTTAATTCACCCATTAAATGTTAAAAACAACCATGGATTCGGGTAATTTAACCAATATTGAGTTAAGAACACTTACCTTGTTGTTTTCTCTGAAAATCTCCCAAAAATTGCCTCAATCCGAACTTCAAATTGGCAAAAATGGATTTTCGGAACTTTAACTCTCTGCCCAGTCATTTTCTCTACGCGATCGCGAAGCACAATTTTCCACTTCCAAGAAAAGACCCTACGTGATCGCGATGCACAAGATCCCAGCTCTACGCGATCGCATAGAGCAAACGTGTGGCCCAGCTTCCTGTCAAGTTCCCCTATGCGAACGCAACATTTACCACGCGTTCGCGTAGCATATACTGGCCCAACCTACGCGATCGTGGTTGACCTTACCCGATCGTGAAGAACAAAAATCAACACTGCCTCAACAAGCCTACGCGATCGCTGGTGCCTTCACGCGATTGCATAGAACAAATCTCACCTCTGCCCGAACAAGCCTATGCGATCGCGAACCTTCTCACGCGATCGCATAGAAGGAAACCAGTGACAGAAAACTAGCATTTTCAGTATTTTACCAAGTCTATATTTCGATCCGTTAAGCATCCAAAACTCACCCGAGGCCCCCGGGACCTCAAATAAATACACCAAAAATTCCTAAAACCTCATACGAACTTTTGAAACCTCAAATTACATCCAACAACGCTAAAATCACAAATTGCACACGGATTCAAGCCTAATGAACTTTGAAATTTCCAAATTCTACAAATCACGCCGAAACCTATCAAATCACGTCCGATTAACCTCAAATTTTGCACACACATCATAAATGACGTAATGGACCTATTCAAATTTCCAGAATTGGATTCCAACCCCAATATCAAAAAGTCAACCCCCGATCAAACTTTCCAAAAATTCAACTTTCGTCATTTCAAGCCTAATTCCTCTACCGACCTCCAAATAATTTTTCGGACACGCTTCTAAGTCCAAAATAACCATACGGAGCTATTGAAATCATCAAATTTCAAATCCGAGGTCGTTTATACATAAGTCCACATCCGGTCAACTTTCATAAGTCAAATTACCGTCCAACTTTACTGTACTGAAATCCAAAAAATAAGACGGATCCCCGACATACTTTCGGAGCATGGATACATGGAACACTGGATGAACACTTGATAGATTAGGTGGAAAATCAAGTTCATAAGCCACCTCTCCAATCTTCTTAAGTATCTCAAAAGGCCCAATATAACGTGGACTCAACTTGCCCTTATTCCCAAACCTCAACACACCCTTCATGGGTGAAATCTTGAGCAGAACCTTCTCCCAAACCATGTAAACAACATCACGAACCTTCCTGTCGGCATAACTCTTCTGTCTAGACTGTGCCGTGCGAAGCCGTTCCCGAATCACTTTGACCTTCTCTAAAGCATCCTGAACCAAGTCAGTACCCAATAGCCTAGCCTCACCCGGTTCAAACCAACCCACCGGAGACCGGCACCGTCTCTCATACAAAGTCTCATACGGAGCCATCTGAATGCTTGACTAGTAGCTATTATTGTAAGCAAACTCCGCGAGTGGCAGAAATTGATCCCAAGAGACCCCAAAATCAATGACACAAGCGCGTAACATATCCTCCAATATCTGAATCGTGTGCTTGGACTGTCAGTCCGTCTGAGGGTGAAATGTTGTACTCAACTGAACCTGTGTGCCCAATTCTCGCTACACTGCTCTCCAAATCTATGATGTAAACTACGTACCCCGATCTGAAATGATGGACACTGGCACACCGTGTAGCCGAACAATCTCACGAATATAAATCCCAGCCAACCGCTCCGAAGAATAATTAGTACCAACTGGAATAAAATGTGCGGACTTGGTCAACTGATCTACAATCACCCAAACAACATCAAACTTTCTCAATGTCCGTGGGAGCCCAACTACGAAGTCCATGGTAATACGCTCCCACTTCCTCTCCGGAATTTCAAGTCTCTGAAGTAATCCGCCCGGTCTCTGATGCTCGTACTTTACCTGTTGACAATTTAAACATCGAGCTACAAATCCAACTATATATTTCTTCATTCGCCTCCACCAATAGTGCTTCCTCAAATCCTGATACATCTTCGTGACACCTGGATGGATGGAGTACCGCAAACTGTGAGCCTCCTGGAGAATCAACTCACGCAACCCATCTACGTTAGGCACACATAGCCTGCCCTACATCTGTAATATGCCGTCATCCCTAATAGTGACTTCCTTGGCATCACCATGATAAACCGTGTCCTTAAGGACAAGAAGATGGGGGTCATCATACTGACGTTCTCTGATACAATCATAGATAGGATACTGAGAAACCACACTAGCCAAAACTCGATTCGGCTCCAAAACATCCAATCTAACAAATTGGTTAGCCAAGGCCTGAACATCCAAGGCTAAATGCCTCTCTGTTACCGGTAAGAATGCTAAGCTGCCCAAACTCTCTGCCTTACGACTCAAGGCATCGGCCACCACATTGGCCTTTCCTGGATGATAGAGAATGGTGATATCATAATCCTTAAGCAACTCTAACCACCTCCGCTGCTGCAAATTAAGATATTTCTATTTGAACAGATGCTGTAGACTCCGGTGATCGGTATAAACCACACAATAGACACCGTACAAATAATTCTGCCAAATCTTCAAGGCATGAACAATAGCTTCTAACTCAAGGTCGTGGACTGGATAATTCTTCTCATGTACCTTTAACTATCTGGACGCGTCTTGCATTAGCACTGCGTCGGGACCAATACACGACGCGTCACAATACACAATATAAGACTCTGAACCTGTAGGCAACACCAATAATGGGGATGTAGTCAAAGTTGTCTTGAGCTTCTAAAAGCTCTCTTCACACTCATCCGACCACCTGAACGGAGCACCTTTCTAAGTCAATTTAGTCAAAGGCGATGCAATAGACGAGAAACCTTTCACAAGGCGATAATAATAACCGGCTCCGAATCTCAGTAGCTGAAGATGGACTGGGCCAACTTTGAACTGCCTCTATTTTTTTGGACCCACCTTAATTCCTTCACTAGACACTATATGTCCCAAGAATACCACTGAACTGAGCCATAACTCACACTTAGAGAATTTGGCATAAAGCCTCTCATCTCTCAGTCTCTGTAATACAATACCCAAGTATTGTGCATGCTCCTCCTGGCTACGTGAGTACACCAGGATATCATCAATAAATACTATGACAAATAGATCAAGATATGGATGGAATACACTATTCATCAAGTGCATAAATGTTGCTGGGGCGTTGGTCAGCCCAAAAGACATCACGAGAAATTCATAGTAGCCATAGCGAGTTCTGAATGCCGTCTTCAGAATATTAGAATCCCGAATTTTCAACTGGTGATACCCGGATCTCAAATTAATTTTGGAGAACACCCTCTTTCCCTGAAGCTGGTCAAATAAATCATCAATATGTGACAAAGGATATTTATTCTTGATTGTAACTTTGTTTAACTTCTTATAATCGATGCACATCTGCATAGTATCATCTTTCTTTTTCACAAACAGAACTGGTGCACCCCAAGGTGACACACTAGGCCTAATAAACCCCTTCTCAAGGAGTTCCTGAAGTTGCTCTTTCAATTCTTTCAACTCAGCCGGTGCCATACAATAAGGAGGAATAGAAATGGGCTGAGTGCCCGGCACCAAGTCAATACCAAAATCAATATCCCTGTCGGGTGGCATACCTGACAGGTCTGCAGGAAATACATCCGAAAAGTCTCGCACTACCGGTACTAAATCAATAGGAGGAGTACTTACATCAACATCTCTCACAAAGGCCAAATATGACAAACATCCCTTTCCAACCATACGTTGGGCATTCAAATAAGAAATTACCCTGCTAGGAACGAAATCTAGAGAACCTCTCCATTCAACCTTTGGCAACCCCAGCATCGTCAACGTCATGATTTTTGCATAACAGTCCAGAATAGCATGACATGGAGACAACCAATCCATACCCAAAATTACATCGAAATCAACCATACCGAGTAATAAGATATCAACCCTAGTCTCTAGTTCTCTAATAGTTACCACACACGACCGATACATACGGTCCACAGTAATAATATCGCCCACCGGTTTAGATACACAAACAGGTGAAACTAAGGACTCACGGGGCATATCCAGATAATGAGCAAAATATGATGATACATATGAATAAGTGGAACCAGGGTCAAATAATATAGAAGCCTCCCTGTGGCACACTGAAACAATACCTATGATCATTGTATTTGAAGCAACAACATATGGCCTGGCAGGAAAAACATAGAATTGGGCCTGACCGCCACCTGATCGGCCTCCACCTCTTGGGCGACCCCTAGCTGACTGAACCCCACCCGAGCTGGCTGGGCGAGTGGTGTAACTGTTGGTACTGGTGTTGTCCGTCGAGACTGTAGAGCCCCACTCAACAGCCTAGGGCAATCTCTCTTGAAATGACCCAATTCTCCGCACTCCAAACAACCCCTCCTCTGACGGAACTGTTGTTCCTAATAACCTGAGGAATTACCTGTAGAAGCCTGAGCGGACAAGGCATGATGAGAACTTTACGCTGGTAGTGCTCTAAATGAAGACTTGCCTGAGTGAGCATTGTAAGAATTGTGGCTTGCTGATGCACCACGATGAGCTGGACGACCCATCTGAGCGTGTCTGTAAGAACGACCCCTACCGCGGTAAAACTTACCCCCTGAAGGAACACCGCTGAAATCACCTGGACCACGAGGCCTATTAGCCTCCCTCTCTCCACGTTCCTGGCTACGAACCATCTATATCTGCCGAGCAATGTCAACTACCTCATCAAAAGTAGCACCAGATACCCTATCCCTAGTCATAAGTAATCGTAGCTGATATGTGAGGCCATCAATGAACCTCCCAATCCTCTCCCTATCAGAGGGAACCAACCAAACTGCGTGATGAGCCAACTCAGAAAATCTCATCTCGTATTGCGTCACAAACATGCCATCCTGACGTAACTACTCAAACTGTCTGCACAGATACTCTCTGCGAGACTACGACACAAACTTTTCCAAAAAGATAACGGAGAACTCCTGCCATGTAAGTGGTGATGCACCGATCGGCCTGCGCCTCTCATAAGCCTCCCACCATCTGAAGGTAGCCCCAGAAAACTGAAAAGTAGTGAACGAGACCCCACTAGTCTCCAGAATACCCGCTGTCCGAAGCATCCGTTAACACTTATCCAGAAAACCCTGGGCATCCTCTGATTCAGCACCGCTAAATGGTAGAGGTCGAAGCCTCTCAAATCTCTCAAGTCTCCTCTGTTCATCATCGACCATAACAGGAACTACCGGGGCCTAAGCAACTGCAGTCGGCTGGGCTGGTAGTGACCTCGGTATCTAAAGTCCTTGTACTACCATGGTCTGGAGTATGGGCAACAAGGGTATGAGTACCTCCCCCAGCCTGAGAAGTGGCAGGTGCGGCCTGAACCGAAACCACCTGAGCAAGACCAGTGCAAACTGTCAATATCTGGGCCAGAGCCTCCTGAAGGCGTGGGATCACAATAGGTGCAGCTGGTGCCTGAGTTGGTTCTGACGGCTCAACGGTATCCGGAATCTGATCCAGAGCTGGAGCAACTGGTGGTACTACAGGTGTTGCTCCAACCGCTGCACGAGCTATACCTCGACCTCTACCTTGCCCCGGCCTCTACCACGGCCCCGGCCTCTCGCTGCCCTAACTGGTGGCTGACCGTCTTATCCGGTAGTACGTGTCCTCACCATCTGTGAGAGAATAGAAAAAGAGAAATTTAGTTTTCGGAATCAACAAATTCGCACGACGGAATAGAGGAAAGTGAAATTTTCCTAAAGGTTAGATAACCTCTCGAAGATAAGTACAGACGTCTCCGTACCGATCCGCAAAGCTCTACTAAACCTGCTCATGACTCGTGCGACCTATGTAACCTAGGCTCTGATAACAACTTGTCACGACCCAAAATCTCACTTGTAGTGATGGCGCCTATCTCACTACTAGGCAAGCCAAAAATCTCATTAAACCACCATATCTTTTAGGTTTGAAAACAAATATTTAAATTCAACGGAAGAATTCTCACAATACAGATAAAAATCACTCCCCAAACCCGTTGTCACTGAGTACATGAGCATCTAAATGAATACAAAGTCTAACTGATAAAAATTATTGTCTGAAATATAGAACAGTACAATAACTAAACAGGAAGGGAATCAAGTCTGCGGACGTCAAGCAGCTACCTTGATAGTCTCCAACAGAAGTAACTCCAAAATCTAGCAGTCGTCGTATCCGGAAGCACCTGAAACTGCACACAAGGTGCAGGGTGTAGTATGAGTAAAACCAACTCAATAAGTAACAAGACTCACCTCTGGGCTGAAAGTAGTGACGAGCTCCGCAAGTACAGTCTAGTATAAATAATGGTACAAAAATGTAGACATGCTTTCAAGTTCAACAGTTAAACTCAGTACAAGTGAAATGGATCAATATTGCATGATATGAGGAATATGACATCTCAGTAGAAAGGCCTCATGTAAATACTGGTCACAAATTATTCGGTCACTCGGTACTGTTTATGGCCAATCCAGCCTAGGAATATTCTGCCCCGTATATATATACACATCGACTGATAGTCAGTCACTCAGTACCGTATAAGGCCAATCCAGCCCTGGGTAATTTATCCCCAATGTAAACGATACGGACAAGATCCAGGTCCAGGGAAAGTTCATCACAACATATAAATAAGTAAGGCAAGTACATGTTTTCGGAAGTCCATCCCGAATATATATAATCACCTACGCTCTCTAGGGGTGTGTATAGATTCCGGAGGGGCTCTTTCAGCCCAAGCGTAATATAAAGCCTTTATGGCCTACTGCAGGCGGGCAGTCCCGATCCATATAATAATAAAGCCTATAAGGACTGCTGCAGGCGGACAACCCCGATCCATAAAATAGTAAAGCCTATAAGGCCTGCTGCAAGCAGGCACCCCCGATCCATATAATACTAATGTATAAAGCCATTATGGCCTACTGCAGGCGGGCAACCCCGATTCATTTAATGATAACATATACAGGGTCAATATAGCCTGCTGCGGCGCGCAACTCGATCCCATAAATATCCACAATGGACGAATATGACTGAGTGTGAAATGTATATATTTTTTTGAAACAATTAATTCAACAGCAACATGACCCCATGGGTCCCAAAAATATTGGCACGTAGCCTAAACATGATTTTTAATAAAAGCCTCAACTCAATTTCTTTAACAGGTGGAAAATGTTCAGATAATAACATGGTTTTTAAATTTTTTACAACTTCACAAGATTTATTCAAGTCACAATTTCTTTGGCGCACGTCCACACGCTCGTCAACTATCGTGTGCATCACCTCCAAACAGTTTGTATAACACCAATTCGGGGATTCATACCCTCAGAACCAAGTTTAGAAGTGTTATTTATCTCAAATCATGTAATTCTCTATTCCTCTATGCCTTTGCCTCATGAATTGGCCTCCAAACGCCTCGAATCTAGCCATAAATAATTCGATTTAGTCAATAAAATTTATTGGAATTAATTCCCTAATAAAATACTAATTTTCCACAAAATCCGAACTTTAGCTTAAAAATCGCCCGTGGGACCCAAGTCTCGGAACTCGACAATAGTTATAAAATCCGAAAGTCCATTCAACCATGAGTTTACCCATACTAATTTTACCAAAATCCGACCTCAACTCGACCCTCAAATCTTCAATTTAAACCAAGAGGGTTTTCTAAATTTTCCAACTTAATTCACCTATTAAATGTTAAAAACAATCATGGATTCGGGTAATTTAACCAACATTGAGTTTAGAACACTTACCTCATTGTTTTCTCTGAAAATCTCTCAAAAATTGCCCAGTCATTTGCTCTACGCGATCGCGATGCACAGGATCCCAGCTCTACGCGATCGCATCCCTCTTCACGCGATCGCATAGAGAAAACGCGTGGCCCAGCTTCCTCTCAAGTTCCCCTATGCGAACGCGGCTCCCACGCGTTTGCGTTAGCACAAACTGGTCCAACCTACGCGATCGCGGTTAACCTCACGCGATCGCGAAGAATAAAAATCAACACTGTCTCAACAAGCCTATGCGATCGCGGGTGCCTTCACGCGATCGCATAGAACAAATCTCACCTCTGCCCCAACAAGCCTATGCGATCGCGGACCTTCTCACGCGATCACATAGAAGAAAACCAGTGACAGAAAACCAGCATTTTCAACAGTTTACCAAGTCCAAATTTCGATCCCTTAAGCATCCGAAACTCACCCGAGGCCCCCGGGACCTCAACTAAATACACCAACAAGTCTTAAAACCTCATACGAACTTAGTTGAAACCTCAAATTACATCCAACAACGCTAAAACTATAAATTGCACACGGATTCAAGCCTAATGAACTTTGAAATTTTTAAATTCTACAAATGACCCCGAAACCTATCAAATCTTGTCCGATTGGCCTGAAATTTTGCACACAAGTCATAAATGACATAACGGACCTATTCAAATTTTTAGAATCGGATTCCGACCCTGATATCAAAAAGTCAACACCCCGGTCAAACTTTTTAAAAATTCAACTTTCGCCATTTCAAGCCTAATTCCTCTACCGACCTCCAAATAATTTTCCGGACACGCTCTTAAGTCCAAAATCACCATACAGAGCTATTGAAATTATAAAAATTTAAATCCGAGGTCGTTTATGAGGCTAAGTATCTCATTTCTCTCCGAATTTCTTTCGGAGCCGAACCAACTAACCCGGTAAGTCATAAAATAACTTTAAAGCATAAATTGAGTAGTAAATGGGAGAACGGGGTTATAATACTCAAAACGATCGGTCGAGTCGTTATATTTGATAAGTAACTAATGAACTTTAAAGAGAAGCGCTAGCCACCAACGATAAGATCATAGTAATTTAATATTTTTCCATGGTGCTTCTCCGTATCAAGCCTTAAAATCTGGAATTATTCAAAGCATTCAGACTTACGGTGCATCAAATAAATATATTCATAGTATGAGTAATCATTTATGAACGTCTTAAAAATACTTAAAATCATCTCTTTCCTATATGTTCATTAGACATCACAATAAAAATGGATTAGTTCTATCTTATCACTAGCTCTCTTTCCTTTGGAGCAGAAATATCTCTTAGTCATATTTCCTTCTAAATAGGGTCCATAAGTTGGTAGTGCCTCTACTTTAAATAAACCTTAAGGTTCATTATTGACCAACTAAAATCCTATCTAGATAATTATGACTTAGACGTAAGTGCACATATGTTCAGGAGATCGACATTAACAATAACAAGGTCATGCATCCATGTACCACAAGAGATAGAATATTTATGAAACTCAATAACACAAGAGTTATTTTAAAATAAAATAAATATTCATTTCTTATTTTGCTCAAAAATCGGAATTAAATTCCTTATAGCAAATGGTACATACATGGCATCCATCAAATTAATGTCTTATCACGACCAAAGGAAATGTTTGACAAGTGATATGACAAACTACATGAAGTCATTATGGAGTTGAGATACACAATATTAAATAGATCATAATAAGTCAATTAACACTGAATAATAAAATTAAGACTACATTCAATATATATACATACATGCATCTCGAATAGAAAATTTCAATGGGAAAAGAGTCATTCATGCAAAATATATTATATAATGCAAAAATTAAACAATCCAAAAGGAAACAGAACCAACTCAGATGGAGAGCAAACTATTACTTTTTAGTCAATTGTATATAACCAGTTAATATGAAAATTTCAAACGCACTACACACATATATTCATCCGCCTTGAATAGAAAATTTTGATAGGAAAAGAACTATCCATGCAACATATACATGTAATGATAGATTATTCACTCCAATAAATTAAAACAGGCCCAACTCATATGGAGAGTATACCGCTAATTTAAGTCAAGTGAACATCATAATTAATAACTCTAGTTCCGTTGATCCAACATGTATACTCAGATGGAGAGTAAATACATAATATCAAACTAGTATTTCACCTAGTGAGCTTGCAATAAATTTATCCGATATGGAGGAAGACCTAAAGTCGACGCGTAAATTTACACTCACTTGAAATTAATAGTAGGAGACCATAGAAATATATTCCTATCACCACTTAATCATGGTTGCATTATAATTACAAAATTGATTTTAACATGTAAACTCAGATGGAGAGTCAATACAGGTTATCAATAACTAGCATTTATACTCTGTGAGTTCATACTAAATTATCCGATATGGAGGAAGACCTAAAGTCGACACATAAATTTATTATCTCACTATAAATAGATAGTGGAGACCATAGAGGTTAATTTCTATTAACATTTAATCATGACCACGAAGTTTTCTCTGAGGATTAAGTTCCAAAATTCACAAAATACTCAAAACCGATCTAAACAGTCCTAAAACACTAAAATTAACATTATTCACTGCATAACAGTGAGTATTGCTCAACGGGCTATTTCCGATAGACCTTTCAAATTTCAGGTCAATTAGAGATTGTAAAGTCATGATTCCAAATCTATGACCAAATTCGGAAAGCATCCGTTTTCAGCATTTTTAGGAATTTAAAATATGACATACATTCCAACCATATATCAATTCATGTTAAAATAAGACTGGCATAATAGGAATGAATTTTCATATCCAAATCATATTTTAATCCCGCAAACCGCCAAAAAACCCATCTAAACGATCCCGAACTACCGAAATACGACGTAATTCACTACAACGCTGAGAGTATTTCTTATCAAGTCATTTCCGATGAACCCACTAAATTTCAGGTCAATTGAAAATCATGAAATTCTTGATGACCAAGCTAGACCAAATTCGGATCGATTGCTTTAGGCAAATTTAGAGATTAAATCAATGTGATTTATGTTCTTTTTACATATCATGTCAAGTTAAATCATCATGTGTTACTATGTTCCAGCTTAAACACAAATAAAACTGATATAAAGAATAATTTTTCATATTTAAAACCTATTTAATCCGATAAACGGCTTAAAACCCCATGTAAACGACCTCGAAATGCTAAAAAATAACGTGCAATGAGTGTTTCTCACCAAATCATTTCTAATGGACCTACCAAATTTCAGGTCAATTGGAGTTCGTCAATTTCATAATCTCCAAATCTATGACCAAATTCAAAGAATAACCGTTTTAGGCATTTTCATGGATTAAAATAAATATGATCTTACTTTCTATTCTCCTTATAATTATTCCATGAGCACAATACATAGAATTATGTCCTTATTTTGGGTAAGAAACACAAAATTAATTTTCTCTTATTACAAATTGTCATCTTGATTTCTACACATGAGAACCCGAGATATTAAATATTCCTTCTTTTGGATGAAACCTTAATATCCCTTCTCATGAATTAATTTAGCTTTACTAAGGTAATCTCTTTTGGTTAGATAAACCACAAACACTAGCTTACATTTATCAAGGACAATTTTCACATAGTACATTGAGTACTTTCTTCAATGACTCAGATAAATAGACTACTTTAGTAGATCCTATTTATTAATCATAATTCTCAATCCATGTACGGACATAATCACACATGTATAAATTTAACGATCCCAAACAAATAAATCACCTTGGTGATAACCATTTATAATCATAAATTCTTAGCTCATGTATGATATCATCTCGCGTGTATAAAACTATTAAGAATTTCAATGATTCTAAATAAATAAACCACCTTAGTGATAACCATTTTATTAATCATAAATTCTTAATTCATGTATGATATCATCTTGCATGTATAAAACTATTAAGAATTTCAATGATTCCAAATAAATAAATCACCTTAGTGATAACCATTTATTAATCATAAATTCTTAATTATACACAATAATATAATGTGAGAAAGGACAAGAATAAAGTGCTCATATAATTATAACCCTATTCTTGCTATATTATTTTTGTTTCCAATCTTTTGATATACAGAAAAGCACTCAACAGAGGCCTTAAAACAATTATCACGTCGAGAATGAAACAACAAAACAATTTTCGATGAGAATCTTTGATTAAAAAAATACCACTGATTTCACTCATCTTATAACTGAGAGGTATCAAATTAGTTAGCAGAGTATATATCCCACGTCTAAACTAAATCCCGCACCTCATCTATCAATTAGAAGAGTTAAAGGGACATGCCGTCAAATTAAATTAGTTTAACCAAAGAACCTTAGGCCAAAGCTTATTCTTTCTGGGATAATGAAACAAGGCATGTTGCCTTTGTGCAACATAATGCTTTATACCCAATGAGTAAGAGAACAATTCTCTCTGCCACCACCACCAAAAAAGGTGTGTAACCAATTTTCAAAGAGAAACACAAAATTTCTTTGCCACAAATCACAATCAAAACCTACACAAATTGATCAAAGAATATTTACATTCTTCTCGTCGGCGGCAGAACTTGTTAACCAAAAACGTTTATTCAATCTCATAGAAGTATAAACATTATATCATGGTTATCAACAATTAGCGATCTAAGAAATTTAACCTCCATTAAATCGCCCAAAAAGAATACAAATACGCAAAGCAGAAACCTATTACTGATTTTCCAAGGTACTTACTGCTAGCTTTTAATCTTTGCATATTAATTTTCTATGGAAACATTACTCCCTCCGTTTTAATTTATGTGAACCCAATTGACTGGGCACGGAGTTTAAGAAAAGAGAGAATACTTTTGAACTTGTGGCGTAAAATGACATACGTATATTTTGTGAAGCTTTAAATCATTGCATAAAGGTAAATTATTTTCAAATAAGGAAAGTGGTTATTCTTTTTGACACGGACAAAAAAGAAAATACGTTCACTTAAATTGAAACGGAGGGAGTAGTATATAACCGTTTAGCTTATCTATTTAGATGCAAGCAGGCTCTGATACCAATTGATGGGAAGCATGTATGAACAGTGGAAGCAAATAGCCAGGATCACTTGCATGTAATATAAACAACACATAATTACAGATTTTAATCGAACATAAAATCGATACTTATCTCTTGAAGCGTTACCACAATCGATAAAAGAGCCTTCAAATAAGAGCGAAACCGTCCAAGAGATCATCTTCCAGTTCCACGGTCTTCTGCTGTGTGGCCCAAATAATGTCCGGAATTAGCGAAATTCGTGTGGCCGAATTTCTCCTGGGAAAACCGTGTAGTAAAAACCATTGCTTTCTTATGGAGTAAGACCCCTTTTATATAGCCACATGTTTTAGGGTTTAAAATATTTTCCTAAACCTGTTGGGTCTTCCTTTTCCACTAGAAAATAGAATTCTATTTAATTTCTAATTATTCAGGCACATCAAGGACCACAATATTTAATTAATGAGGCTTCCTATTATGGTCTTAATTTGAAATATTCGAATTAATACTATCATAATAAATTACAAATTATTCCACTAAAAATCGTAACTGCACTCCTCGGTTCAATTTTGAAATTCTTCCATTAAACCTTATTTAACTCCCATTGTTAAGATTCAGATACTAATCAAATAAATTAAATTACTGACAATTTAATTCATTGATTATTTCCTTTAGACTTTCGCTTAACGTATTTCATGTGACGGATACAAAATCCACCTACAGGGTTTACACATGAAAACTTATAAGCTTTCATAAAGGTGTGTCATCAATCTCTAGAACGAGACATGGATTCCATCGACTAACTATTACTTCGCCAATGTATATCATCATTGTCCAATTTACCAGGCATATTGACCCACAAAAGAATCTCGCCTTTTAATAAATTAAAACAATAAATAATATACACAACTAATAATAATTATATCAAGATTAAGAGTATACGTACGTTTAATGGCTAGAGAAGTTATTTTATTAAGTTAGTATAAAATAATTTATTTCTACTTGGTCCGTTCAATATATCCAAAATGTACTAGCACAAGAAGTCAAAATTAAACCATTCCAATAATCAAGATAAATTATATTTAATCTTGTTCTACATTCATTCTTGATGGTTTGTCCAATTCCATCATTAGATTGTGAACATAATCTTTATACTTATAAGAACCAATGATTTAATCTTCCGTGTATAAGCTAATCTCTATACACTAAATCATCTACTATATAAGTAAAGGACACAGACGAACATATGATCTATTTAAAAGTTTATTAAAATTGAATAAATAATTATTTCATAATAAATACTATATCTAAACCAAATCCATGGTTAATAGTATATATCCCAGCAGATTTGAGGGGTTGTATATATAAAAAAGGTCCTAATACACAAAGATCTCCCCTTCACGTAGGGTCCGATGAAGAATCGCACTCCAAGAGGTGTGGAGAGGTGGATCTAGAATTTAAACTCTATGGGTTCAAGTTTTAAAGTTTTTAGAATTGAACCCATCATATTGTTTTTAAGTTATGGGTTCATATGTACTATTTTTTTAATTTTAATAAATTTTTATACATAAAATTTTACTCCATATCGAAAATTATGGGTTCAATTGAACCCATAACTAGCACACTACATCCGCCCCTGGAGGTGTGATGTAAGTAGCCTATATTGATGCAAACATAAATGTGTGATTTTACGATTCGAGCCTGTGACTCTATTTGAAAATAATTAAAAATGAAGGATGGATGTAACTCTGCCAATGTCACGTATTACAAACTGTCTTTGACTCGAACTGTATTTATAGAGTTAAAAATTTAAAATATAGTTCTTTATACATTGTTGATCGACACTCGATATTACAAAAGAAGAGCAAATATTATGATATGTACATTTGTTAAATAATAATCTTATCCAACTCAAGAGAGATTACAAGAGTTGGTTGTACTGCTTATTTGAGAATTAATTCTAAGATGTTCCTTTTGGACGAGAAGAGTTGCAGTTGGTAGAGGTCCGCTGGTCTTCTCCCAGATAAATAAAAATGGAAGAAAAGGAAAGAGAAATTATTTGGAAAAGAATGAATTTGAGATATATCATAATATCAGCATATCTATTCTGGCAACGAAGACATCTTCGTCTAGGCTTTTGTTTCTGGGCATATGAGACCAAGCAAATTTAGGGCAGACAATCCGTTAAAGACGATGCAACTCATTTTAATTGGGGTTTCTGTAACTTTTTTTTTAAAGTACGGTAGTGTTTGGGTCAGCTTAGCTTGCATTCATGAACTATTATATTGGGTATTTAATCCCCACAAGCAAACAGGTCGTGTAACTCTACAAAGACTTGGACGAATAGAAATATTGAGTTGAATTCATGATGATTCTTTTTTGTTCCGATGATGGAAATCATATTAACATTTTTTGCTTCATACGTAGTTTTGATGATTAATAAATAGAGCAAATTTGTAATCAGCGGCGAAGTTAGAAAATTCAATAAGGGTGTTCAAATATCTTTTGCAAGGGTGTTTAAATATCTGTTGTTTAATCAATAACAAATAGTAACAAGTAACAAATAGATATTATAAATTAAAATAACAAAATGTGTCATTTACTAAAAAGAAAAAAGTGACACATTCTCACGACCCGAAATTCTCACATTCGGACCGTGATAGTGCCTAATATTTCACTTGCTAGGCAAGCCAACGTTAGAATAATATTAACCAATTTTTAAATAATTTTTAAATTATTAATAATCCAAGAACAAATGCGGAAGCAAGTTTGAAATATAGTGAATAATCCATAAAAATAACGGTGTCTAAATACCATCCCAAAATTAGTGTCGCAAGTACATGAGCTTCTAGAATAAATACAAATAAGGTCTGAATAAAATAAAGCTGTCTCGAAATAAACACACAGCTAAAGTAAAATAGACGGGAACTCCAGAATTGCGGACGCCATGCAGTTATGCCTCAAGTCTCCTCTGGTAGCTGAAATCCGAGCAAGTCTATGGTACGTCGCTGGGACCAACTCCAAAATCTGCATAAGAAGTGCAGAATGTAGTATCAGTACAACCGACCCCATGTACTAGTAAGTGTTGAGCCTAACCTCGACGAAGTAGTGACGAAGCTAAGGCGGTTCACTTATATTAACCTGTACGCAATATTAATAACAACAACAAATAATAGAAATAAATCAGGTATCTCATTTATAATAATTGAAGTCAACTCAGCAGTCATAATCCATTATTATTTCAACCAATTCTGTTGCAACGTGCAACCCGCTCTCACAATATATTCACATTCAATTCTGTTGCAGCGTGCAACCCGCTCTCCCAATATATTTCTTTTAATCAAATATGTCATGTATTTATTTCAATCAAGTATATATACATAGACTTTTAAATAAGTCTGTTGCGGCGTGCAATCCGATCCCCCAATATTGACCTTTTAATAAGTCTGTTGCGGCGTGCAACCCAATCCTCCAATATGGACTTTTTAATAAGTCTGTTGCGTCGTGCAACCCGATCCTATAATATAGACTTTTTAATAAGTCTGTTGCGGCGTGCAATCCGATCCTGCAATATTGACTTTTTAATAAGTCTGTTGCGGCGTGCAACCCGATCCTCCAATATTGATTTTTTAATAAGTCTGTTGCGGCATGCAACCCGATCATCCAATATTGACTTTTTAATAAGTCTGTTGCGGCGTGCAATCCGATCCTGCAATATTGACTTTTTAATAAGTCTGTTGCGGCGTGCAACCCGATCCTCCAATATTGATTTTTTAATAAGTCTGTTGCGGCATGCAACCCGATCATCCAATATTGACTTTTTAATAAGTCTGTTGCGGCGTGCAATCCGATCCTCCAATATATATATTCATTTCAATCAATTCTGTTGCGGAGTGCAACCCGTTTCTCCAACATATTCATTTACCAATTCTTATAGAAGAAATTTTTTTCATAATTGCAACAATTAATATAAAACTATAAGATAACAAGCATACAATAATTATGATTTAATTATGAAACAAGCAATGACAAATAGCAAATTATTATGGAAATTAGGGAGAAAATAGGCAGTTTAATATTTAATATGCTAAATGCCAAATAACAATTAAGACACATAATTCAATTAGCATGAAACAATTAATGCAAGAATTCAAGGATTAATGTTTGACAAAGAATATAAGAGAAATAATTATTATAATAATTAATTTATAATTTAAAACAATTTATGATTTTTCAAGTAAGTAGGCAAACAATCAAATTGACGACGTATAGACACTCGTCACCTCGCCTATACGTCGTTCACATGCATTACACATAATAAATAATTTAAGGATTCTATTCCCTCAAGTCAAGATTAATCCCGACACTTATCTCGCTTTGTAAATTCCAAATCAATTATTCAACCATAACTTTGCCTTTTAAATTTGCCTCCGAAAGCTTTAAATCTATTCACAAACAATTCAATATATTCAATACTAATCATAGGAATTAATTCCATATGAATTTATAAATTTTTCGGATAAAAATCCGAAATTCATTAAAATATTCTGCGGTGCGACCCACGTCTAAAATCCCGAGAAAACTAGCAAAATCCGAATACCCGTTCCGATACGAGTTCAACCATATAAAATTTGTCCAATTTCGATATCAAATGGACCTTCAAATATTAATTTTTCGTTTTTAGAAAGTTTTACAAAAATTTTAATTTCTTCCATCTAAATCCGAGATAAATGATGAATATAGATATGGATTTGTGAAATATAATCACTTTTGGTTAAACAACACTTACCCAATTCAAAGTCGTAAAAATCCCGCTTGAAATCGCCCAAATCCGAGACTTAAAACTCAAAAATGAGTAAAAATGGCGACTTTCGAATTTATGGGTTCTGCCTAGTCCTTTTCGCATCTGCGGACTCGCATTTGCGAGACAAAGCTCGCATTTGCGATGTCAGGCTGCCAGGTGATGTTCCGCATCTCTGGACACCCCTGTCGCACCTGCGACATCCGCATCTGCGCAAAAAGACCGCACCTGCGAAGACCCTAGGCCAGCCCAGTCCCGCATCTGCGATGGAAGTCTCGCTTGTGCGAGCTCGCAACTGCGGTAAAAAATCCGCAGGTGCGATTACACGAGAACCCAAAATTTTAGATTTTGCTTAAGCCCAATTCTTGTTCCGATTTCGATTCGAATCACACTCGGGGTACTCGTGACCCCGTCTGAATATACCAACAAGTCCCGTAACATAATACGGACTGACTCGGGGTCTAAAATCACGTCAAACAACACTTAAATTACAATTCACACCCCGATTCGAACTTTGAGTTTTAAACTTTTAATTTGCAAATCTCGTGCCAAAACATATTAAATGAATCCGGAATGACTTCAAATTTGTCACACAAGTCATAAATGACATAGCGGAGCTGTTCAAATTTTCAGAATCGGATTCCGACTCCGATATCAAAAATTCAACCCCGTGGTCAAACTTGAAAATCTATAGCCTTTAAATTGCTAGTTCCGTTAAATGATCATAACTTGAGTTAGGGACCTCCAAATTAAATTTCGGGTACACGCCCAAGTCCCAAATCACGATACGGAGCTATCGGAATTGTCAAAACACTAATCCGGATCCGTTTGCTAAAAATATTGACCAAAGTCAACTCAGTTGAGTTTTAAGGCTCTATTTCATATTTTAATCCATTTTTCACATGAAAACTTTTCGGAAAATTGTACGGACTGCGCATGCAAGTCAATGAATGATAAATGGTATTTTTCGAGGTCTTAGAACATAGAATTACTTATTAAATTTAAAGATAATATTTTGGGTCATCACATTCTCCACCTCTAAAACAAACGTTCGTCCTCGAACAGAGTTAGAAAAAAATACCTGAGCTGGTGAATAAGTGTGGATATTTACTCTGCATATTTGACTCGGACTCCCAGGTAGATGCCTCTACCGGCTGACCTCTCCATTACACCCGAACTGAAGGATAACTCTTTGACCTCAGCTGTCGGACCTGCCGGGCTAGAATAGCCACCGGCTCCTCCTCGTAAGTCAAATCTTTGTCCAATTGGACTAAGCTGAAATCTAACACATGGGACGGATCACCATGATATTTCCGGAGCATAGACACATGGAACACCAGATGAACCGCTGATAAACTAGGTAGTAATGCAAGCCTGTAGGCTACTTCACCCACCCTTTCAAGAATTTCAAAGGGTCCGATATACCTAGGGCTCAACTTGCCCTTCGTTCCGAACCTCATTACACCTTTCATAGGTGAAACCCAGAGCAATATTCTTTCTCCAACCATGAAGGCACTATCACGAACTTTTTGGTCGGCATAACTCTTTTGCCTGGACTGAGCTGTACGAAGTCGATCCTGAATAATCTTGACCTTATCCAAGGCATCCTGTACCAAATCGGTACCCAACAACCGAGCCTCTCCCGGTTCAAACCAACCAATTGGCGATCGGTATCACCTTCCGTATAATACCTCATATGGAGCTATCTGAATGCTCGACTGGTAGCTATTATTATAAGCAAACTCCGCAAGTGGAAAGAAATGGTCCTATGAACCTCCAAAGTCTATAACACAAGCGTGAAGCATATCTTCCAATATCTGAATAGTGCGCTCTGACTGTCCGTCTGTCTGTGAATGAAATGGTGTACTCAACTCCACCCGCGTGCCTAACTCACGCTGTACAGCCCTCCAGAAATGTGAGGTAAACTGTGTACCTCGATCTGAAATAATAGACACGGGCACACCGTGAAGGCGGACAATCTCACGAATGTAAATTTCAGCTAACCTATCTGAAGAATAGGTAACTGCCACTGGAATGAAATGTGCTGACTTGGTCAACCTGTCCATAATGACCCAAACTGCGTCAAATTTTCTCTGAGTCTGTGGGAGCCCAACAACAAAATCCATAGTGATACGCTTCCACTTCCACTCAGGAATTTCTAACTTCTAAAGCAAACCACCAGGTCTCTAATGCTCGTACTTAACTTGCTGACAATCCAGACACCGAGCTACATGTGCAACTATATCCTTTTTCATTCTCCTCCACCAATAATATTGGCGCAAATCTTGATACATTTTGGCGGTGCCTGGATGAATAGAATACCTGGAACTGTGTGCTTCTTCAAGAATTAATTCACGAAGTCCATCCATATTAGGCACACAAATACGACCCTGCATTCGCAGAACCCTATCTTCCCCCACAACAACCTGTTTGGCATCACTGTGCCGCACCGTGTCCTTAAGGACAAGTAAGTGAGGATCATCATACTGCCTCTCTCTGATGCGCTCAAATAAAGAAGACCGAGCGACTGTGCAAGCTAGAAACCGACTGGGTTCTGAAACATCTAACCTCATGAACTGATTAGCCAAAATCTGAACATCTGCAGCTAATGGCCTCTCACCAACCGGAATATATGCAAGACTGCCCATACTCACAGCCTTTCTACTCAAAGCATCGGCCACCACATTGGCCTTTCCGGGGTGATACAAAGTGGTGATATCATAGTCTTTCAACAACTCCAACCATCTTCTCTGCCTCAAATTAAGATCTTTTTGTTTGAACAGATACTGAAGGCTGCGATGATCAGTAAATACCTCACACGAGACACCATAGAGGTAATGCCTCCAAATCTTCAGACAATGTCTGCCAATTCTAAGTCATGAACAGGATAATTCTTCTCGTGAACTTTCAACTGCCGCGATGCATATGCAATTACCTTGCCATCTTGCATTAATACTGCACCAAGCCCAATGTGAGATGCATCATAATATTCCGTATACGATCCTGAACCTGTGAGTAATACCAACACTGGCGCTGTAATCAAAGCGATCTTGAGCTTCTGAAAGCTCAACTCACACTCGTCTGACCATCTGAATGGGACACCCTTCTGGGTTAGTTTGGTCAATATGCTTGCTAAAAACCCTTCCACGAACCGACAATAATAACCTGCCAAACCCAAGAAACCCCGAATCTCTGTAACTGAAGTAGGTCTAGGCCAATTCTGAACAGCCTCAATCTTCTTAGGATCCACCTTTGTGCCTTCTGCCGATAAAACATGCCCCAAAAAGGCAACTGAGTCTAACCAAAACTCATACTTTGAAAACTTGGCATATAACTGATTATTCTTCAAGGTGTGGAGCACACTTCGAAGATGTTGCTCGTGCTCCTCTCAACTACTGGAGTAAATCAAGATATCATCAATGAATACAACCACAAAAGAATCCAAATAAGGCTTGAACACCCGATTCATCAAATCCATAAATTTTGCTGGAGCATTTGTCAACCCAAATGACATCACTAGGAACTCGTAATACCCATACTGAGTCCGAAAAGCTGTCTTAGGGACATCAAATGCCCTAATCTTCAACTGATGGTAACCAGATCTCAAATCAATCTTCAAAAATACCTTGGCACCCTGAAGTTGATCAAATAAGTCATCAATTAATGGCAGCGGATATTTGTTTTTGATAGTGGCCTTGTTCAACTGCCGATAGTTTATACACATCCGCATAGAGCCATCTTTCTTCTTTACAAATAATATTGGTGCACCCCAGGGCGAAAAACTGGGTCTAATGAATCCCTGATCAAGCAAGTCTTGTAACTGCTCTTTCAATTCTTTCAACTCTGACAGGGCCATCGGTATGGTGGAATAGAAATGGGCTGAGTGCCCGGAGCCAAATCAATACAGAAGTCAATATCTTTGTCGGGTGGCATCCCCGGCAGATCTGAAGGAAATATTTTTGAAAATTCACGAACAACTGGTACTGAGTCCATAGAAGGGACATCCGCACTAGGATCGTGAATATAAGCCAAATAGGCTAGACACTCTTTCTCTACCATACACCGAGCTTTCATATAAGAAATAACCCTGCTGGCAGAATGGCCAGGAGTTCCTTTCCACTCTAACCGAGGTAACCCCGACATAGCTAAGGTCATTATCTTGGCATGACAATCCAATATAGCATGATAAGGAGACAACCAATCCATACCCAAGATGACATCAAAATCTACCATATCAAGAAGTAGAAGATCCACACTAGTCTCAAGATTACCAATAGTAACCACACACGAATGATAGACATGATCTACTACAACAGAGTCTCCCACCGGTGTAGATACACACACAGAAGCACTCAGAGAATCACAAGGCACAAACAAATATAAAGCAAAGTAAGAGGACGCATAGGAATAAGTAGATCCTAGATCAAATAGAACTGAAGCATCTCTATGAAAAACTGGAATAATACCTGTGATCACAGCATTAGATGACTCGGCCTCAGGCC
This sequence comes from Nicotiana tomentosiformis, assembly GCF_000390325.3. NCBI lineage: Eukaryota > Viridiplantae > Streptophyta > Magnoliopsida > Solanales > Solanaceae > Nicotiana > Nicotiana tomentosiformis. The sequence continues at coordinate 109,475,219 of NC_090818.1, forward strand.
TAGCTGGAAAAGCATAAAATTGGGGCTGGGCCGCACCACTCTGAACTGCGTCTCTGGGACGGCCTCTAACTGGCTGGCCTCCACCTCTAACGGTCTGACCTCTACCTCTAATGGCCTGACCTCCACCTATAATAGCCTGACCTCCACCTCTAGCTGCCTGACCCGTTACCTCTAGCTGGCTGAGCAGGCGGTGAAGCAACCGGTGATGGTATGATGGCATGAGAATCTTGCTAAGATTTGTTACTCGCCAATCTAGGGTAATACCTCCTGATGTGACCAATGTTCCCATACTCATAACACCTATCCTGATGCCATGGCTGCTGAAGCTGAAGCTGACCCAAATAGGACGGATAACCGCTATAGTAACTCTGGAGTGGTGGTGCACTTATAGGAGCTGAATGTGCATTGAATGCTGGTTGCCCAGAGTAAGGCATAATAGGATCGTGACTCCCTGAAGCACTGGGAGATGCATGAAATGCTGAATGAAATGGTTTGGGAGGATAATCCCTACCAAAATTACCTTTGCCTCCAAATGAGGCACCACTATAACCACCGCACTGATGAGGCCTCTTATCAGACCTCTGCCTTCTCTTCTGTGCAAGAACCATCTCGATCCTCCTTGCGACATTAGCAGCCGCCTGAAAAGAAATCTCACTTCCGATCTCCTTGTCCATATGAAGTCTGATAGGGTGAGTGAGTCCCTCAATAAACCTCCTCAATCTCTCTCCCTCCGTAGGTAGTAAAAGGAGAGCATGACGGTCCAAATCCACAAAATGGGACTCATACTGAGTAACGGTCATACTTCCTTGCTGTAGACGCTCAAATTGCTTGCAGAATTCCTCTCTCAGTGTGATAGGGAGGAACTTCTCTAGAAATAGCTGAGAAAACTGGTGCTAGGTAAGTGCAGGCAATCCGAGTGGTCGGGTCAATGTATAATCTCTCCACCACCTCTTAGCAAAACCCATCATCTGAAATACAGCAAAATCAACCCCATTAGTCTCAACTATACCCATGTTCCGCAGCACCTCATGGCAGCGTTCAAGATAATCTTGTGGGTCCTCAGAAGGTATACCACTGAAGTGAACTGGAAAGAGCTTAGTGAACTTATCCAGTCTTAATAAGGCCTCAAAAGACATGGCGGGCCTACCACCGGTCTGTGCCGCAACAACTGGCTGAACTACCCCAACTAGCGGGGCTACTGAAGCCTGATTCTGGGGAGCCATCTGCTCTGGAGCGGGAGTAGTGGGAGTTTGTACTCCTCTCCCAGCCTGTGAGATGGCTGGTGCCACTGAAAATGTACCATTCTGGGCCACGCCCTCCATAAGACTTACCAAACGGACTAGAGCGTCCTGAAGTACTGGAGTGGCTATGAATCCTTTCGGGACCTGAATTGGTACAAGTGGTACAATCTAAACTGGAACCTCCTCCTGAAGGTCCACCTGAGGTTCTACAACAGGTGCAGCTGCTCGAGCTCTGGAGTGAGCTCTGCCTCGGCCTCTAGCACGACCTCTACCTCGACCTCTACCCCTGGCCATAGTTGCCACCGGGGGTTCTGGTCCCTGTCCATCGGGAGAGGTATTACGTGTTCTCACCATCTGCGAGAGAATAAGAGTAAAATAAAAAGAAAGTGATATTGTTCCTAAACTTCATAGCCTATGAGAGATAAGTACAGATGTCTCCGTACCGATCCTTCAGACTCTACTAAGCTTGCTCGTGACTCGTGAGACCTATGTAACCTAGTGCTCTGATACCAACTGTCACGACCCAAAATTCCCACCTTCGGACCGTGATGGCGCCTAACATTTCACTTGCTAGGCAAGCCAATGTTAGAATAATATTAACTAATTTTTATATAATTTTTAAATTATTAATAATCCAAGAACAAATGCGGAAGCAAGTTTGAAATATAGTGAATAATCCATAAAAATAACGGTGTCTAAATACCATCCCAGAATTGGTGTCATAAGTGCACGAGCTTCTAGAATAAATATAAATAAGGTCTGAATAAAATAAAGCTGTCTGGAAATAAACACACAGCTAAAGTAAAATAGATGGGGACTCCAGAACTGCGGACGCCATGCAGTTATGCCTCAAGTCTCCTCTGGTAGCTGAAATCCGAGCAAGTCTATGGTACGCCACTGGGACCAACTCCAAAATCTACACAAGAAGTGCAGAGCGTAGTATCAGTACAACCGACCTCGTGTACTGGTAAGTGCTGAGCCTAACCTCGACGAAGTAGTGACGAGGCTAAGGCGGTTCACTTACATTAACCTGTACGCAATATTAATAATAACAACAAATAATAAAAATAAATCAGGTAACTCATTTATAATAATTAAAGCCAACTCAACAGTCATAATCTATTATTATTTTAATCAATTCTGTTGTAGCGTGCAACCCACTCTCACAATATATTCACATTCAATTCTGTTGCAGCGTGCAACCCACTCTCCCAATATATTTCTTTTAATCAAATCTGTCATGTATTTATTTCAATCAAGTATATATATAGACTTTTAAATAAGTCTGTTGCGGCATGTAATCCGACCCCCCAATATTGATCTTTTAATAAGCCTGTTGCGGCATGCAACCCGATCCTCCAATATGGACTTTTTAATAAGTCTGTTGCGGCGTGCAACCCGATCCTCTAATATACACTTTTATATAAGTTTGTTGCGGCGTGCAACCCGATCCTTCAATATGGACTTTTTAATAAGTCTGTAGCGGCGTGCAACCCGATCCTGCAATATTGACTTTTAATAGGTCTTTTGCGGTGTGTAACCCGATCCTCCAATATTGACATTTTAATAAGTCTGTTGTGGTGTGCAACCCGATCCTCCAATATATATATCCATTTCAATCAATTCTGTTGCGGCGTGCAACTCTCTCCTCCAACATATTCATTTACCAATTCTTATAGAAGAAATTTTCCCCATAATTGCAACAATTAATATAAAACTATAAGGCAACAAGCATACAGTAATTATGATTTAATTATGAAACAAACAATGACAAATAGCAAATTATTATGGAAATCAGGGAGAAAATAGGCAGTTTAATATTTAATATGCTAAATGTCAAATAATAATTAAGACACATAATTCAAATAGCATGAAACAATGAATGCAAGAATTCAAGGATTAATGTTTGACAAAGAATAGGAGAGAAATAAATATTATACTAATTAATTCATGATTTAAAATAATTTATGATTTTTCAAGTAAGTAGGCAAACAATCAAATTGACGACGTATAGGCACTAGTCACCTCGCTTATACGTCGTTCACATGCATTTCACATAACAAATAATTTAAGGGTTCTATTCTCTCAAATCAAGGTTAACCTCGACACTTACCTCGCTTTGCAAATTCCAAATTAATTATTCAACCACAACTTTTCCTTTTAAATTTGCCTCTGAAAGTTTCAAATCTATTCACAAACAATTCAATATATTCAATACTAATCATAGGAATTAATTCCATATGAATTTATAAATTTTCCGTATAAAAATCTGAAATTTATCTAAATATTCGGCAGTGGGACCCACATTTCAAATTTCGGAAAAACTCACGAAATTCGAACACCCGTTCCGATACGAGTTCAACCATATAAAATTTGTCCAATTCCGATATCAAATGGACCTTCAAATCTTAATTTTTGCGTTTTTGAAAAGTTTTACAAAAATTCCAATTTCTTCCATCTGAATCCGAGCTAAATGATAAATATAGACATGGATTTGTGAAATATAATCACTTTTAGTTAAAGAACACTTATCCAATTCAAAGTCGTGAAAATCCCCCTTGAAATCGCCCAAATCCGAGACTTAAAACTCAAAAATGAGTAAAAATGGTGACTTCCGAATTTACGGGTTCTGCCCCAGTCATTTTTGCATCTGCGGATAAAAGTTCCGCATTTGCGAGACAAAGCTCGCATTTGCGATGCGAGGCTACCAGGTGAAGTTCCGCATCTGCAGACACCCCTGTCGCACCTGCGACATCCGCATCTGCGCAAAAAGGCCACACCTGCGAAGACCCAGGCCAGCCCAGTCCCGCATCTGCGATGGAAGTCTCACTTCTGCGAGCTCGCACCTGCGGTCAAAAATCCGCAGGTGCGATTACACCAGAACCCAAAATTTCAGATTTTGCTTAAATCAAATTCTTGTTCCGATTTCGATTCGAATCATACTCGGGATACTCGGGACCCCGTCCGAATATACCAACAAGTCCCGTAATATAATACGGACTAACTCGGGGTCTAAAATCACGTCAAACAATATTAAAATTACTATTCACACGCCGATTCGAACTTTGAATTTTAAACTTTTAATTTGCAAATCTCGTGCCAAAACATATTAAATGAATCCAGAATGACTTCAAATTTGACACACAAGTCATAAATGACATAACAGAGCTGTTTAAATTTCCAGAATCGGATTTCGGCTCCGATATCAAAAAGTCAACCCCGTGGTCAAATTTGGAAATCTATAGCCTTTAAATTGCTAGTTCCGTTAAATGGTCATAACTTGAGCTAGGGACCTCCAAATTAAATTTCGGGCATACGCCCAAGTCCCAAATCACGATACGGAACTATCGGAACTGTCAAAATACTGATCAGGGTCCGTTTGCTAAAAATGTTGACCAAAGTCAACTCAGTTGAGTTTTAAGGCTCTATTTCATATTTTAATCCATTTTTCACATGAAAACTTTCCGGAAAATTGTACGGACTGCGCACGCAAGTTGAGGAATGATAAATGGTACTTTTCGAGGTCTTAGAATACAGAATTACTTATTAAACTTAAAGATGATATTTTGGGTCATCACACACATAAACGGGGATGAGGAGAGATTTTGGGCCAATTTGTTGAACTGTGTAAATGGGCTGGAACGTGTGCTGGACCGAGTGAGTTGACTGGTTCCTATTCTCTGTAGGCATAGCGTTGTGGTCTTCGACGTAAAATCGAGTGTTATTTACTTGTATTTGTATTAACTTACAATCAATTAACAAGAAACAACTAAAGAACTAGCTCCGACAATTAGTTCTGTAGATTAAATAAAAGTTAGGGAAATTTTAAGTTAGTGCGAAAATTTGCAATATGCCGGCAACATCATTTGTCGTAAGTGCATAAAATTATCTTCGAGACGAAAACCATTATTTTGACATAGAGACATTATCTGTTGTCCGTAAAGAAAGAAAAGTAAAAAATGAAACTTTTCTAATTTCTAAAATCAAACCAAATGTGGCATCATAAATAAAATTGTTCTGAACTTATTAAAGTTTAGTTGCCAAAAGCATAAACATTACTGTGCTGCGGATTATGTGCATTTTACAATCCAACAACAAAAACAATAACCACCGTAATTTCACAAGTAGGATCTAGGAAGGGTAGTGTATATACATATCTTATCCCTATCTTGTAAAGGTAGATAGGCTGTTTTTTATATACCCTTGGCTCAAGGAAAGTAAAATCCCGACAATAGTGAAAAGAAAATACAATAGTGAAGAAGTCATGGATATAATGTGTTGGGAATAAACCCCCTATAGAAATAATATTTACTGTAATAAAAGTGGAATAATAACGTAGCACCGAGATACGGTAATTAACAAGTATAAAAGAGTGACAACAACACCAAGATTTTTACGCGGAAGACCCTTTTAAATTAGGGAAAAACCACGGCCCCTAGACGAGCAACTGATATCACTATAGTAAGGAATTTTATACTTTGTAGGTCCGAGTAAAATACTCCAAAGATCACTACAATACTCAAAAGAAATACCCCTCTTTTAAAATTCCTACCTCACTACAATATCGCTCACTCTGTATTTTTCTCACAAACTATTTTCTTATACCCTGTCGGTGAAACCTCACTCTTTCTTTCTCTGTTTGTTGGTGTGTTGAGATGAGAGTCGAAGCTCTCCTTTTATAGGTGGAGCCTCACTCTCTCACGCCTACTATATTTGACATTTTCTTCTCATGCCTACAATGCTGACAATTCAAAAGAAACGGTGGCTGCAAATTTAGAAAAAGACTTAAAAGTCTTTATCAAAGGAAGAAAGTTATCTTCCTTAATTTATGGGATGGACCCATCAAATCTCCCTCTCCAGTCCCATTCACCTGAAGGAGGTAACATCGGAGTTTCTAGTTTGAGTGCATACCGACAAGTTCTTTGCATGGCTCGAACTTGTCTCTTGGTACCACCTTTGTCAGCATATCCGAAGGATTCTTACTTGTATGTATCTTCTTGACATGTATAGATCTATCCTCTATTCTTTCTCGAATCCAGTGATATCTCATGTCGATATGCTTCGTCTTTGCATGATACATGGTGTTTTTGCTCAGGTCTATTGCACTTTGGTTGTCACAATAGACGACATACTTATTTTGATGTAGCCCAAGCTCTCGAAGGAACCGTTTCAGCCAAACCATCTCCTTGCCAGCTTCAGTAGCGGCAATATACTCTGCTTCAGTTGTAGAGAGTGAAACACACTTCTGCACCTTCGACTGCCATGATATAGCTTCCCCTGAAAATGTGAACATGTATCATGTAGTAGATTTACAATTATCAAGATCACCTGCCATATCAGCATCCGTGTAGTACTTCAAGATTGGATCAGACCCTTCAAAACACAAGCAATCTCCTACAGTACCTCTTAGGTACCTGAGTATCCACTTGACTGCTTCTCAATGTTCCTTTCCAGGATTTTTAAGGAATCTGCTAACAACACCAATTGCATGAGCGATATCAGGTCTGGTGCATACCATTGCATACATCAAGCTTTCGACTGCTGAAGAACAAGGAACTCTAGTCATGTTCCCTTTCTCCTCCATTGTTGTAGGACACATCTTCATGTTCAACTTTAGATGACTAGGAAGTAGTGTGCTGACTGGCTTAGCATTCTTCATGTTGAAGCGTTCCAGTATACGTTCAATGTACTTCTCCTGAGACAGCCACAACTTTCTGCTTGTTCGCTCTCGAACTATCTTCATACCCAGAATTTGTTGTGCTGGGCTCAAGTCCTTCAAATCAAATGACTTGGACAGATCTCCCTTCAACTTTGCGATCAGCTCCTTGTCTTGTTCTATAATCAACATGTCATCCATATATAACAATAATATAATAAAGTTATTATTAAAAAATCTTTTGAAGTATACACATGGATCAGAATATGTCTTTATGTAAGTTTGACTTCTCATGAATGAGTCAAACTTCTTATACCACTGCCTTGGTGCCTGCTTCACCCATAAAAACTTTTATTCAGTTGCACACCATGTGTTTCCTTTCAGCTACTTCAAATCCTTCTGGTTGCTCCATATATATCTCCTCTTTCAAATCTCCATGAAGAAATGCAGCTTTCACATCCAACTGCTCCACTTCAAGATCTAGGCTAGTTGCTAAGCTCAAAATTGTTCGAATAGAAGTCATTTTGACAATAGGTAAGAAAATTTTGTCAAAATCAATACCTTTCTTCTGTTCGAAGCCTTTAACCACCAATCGAGCTTTGTATCTGACCAGCTTGCCATTTCCATCTTTCTTGAGTTTAAAGACCCATTTGTATTTGAGTGGTCTTTTACCCTTTGGAAGTTCAACCAGCTTGTACGTGCCATTTTTCTATAGAGATTCCATCTCTTCTTGCATGGATTTCATCCACTGGTACTTTTCTGGATGGGACAACATCTCCTTAAGACTTTCTAGATCTCTCTCATCACTGATGAGCACATACTCTGTGGAAGGGTACCTGCATGACTCTACCCTTAGCTTCTCTGATCTCCTTAGAGGTTGAGGTTGTTCTTCTCCCTGAGTGGGGTGCTCCACTTGCCCGACATCATTATCAAGTTGCTGCCCCTGCTCAATAACCTTATCAGGTTTCCCCCTTGCTCGGCAACCTCGTCGGTCGTACTTTCTGCATTTGTGGGATAGCTAGAAGGAGAAGGAATGGTAACAAGGTTAGGAATTATACCATTCTTGGCCTTCTCAGACATATGATTTGCAGTTCCAACTTCACTTTCTCGGAAGACTACATCTCTGCTTCTAATGACTTTCTTCTTTACAAAATCCCACAATCTGTACCCGAACTCTTCATCTCAATATCTGATGAATATGCAGGGAACAGATTTATCATCCAGCTTTGTTCTCTACTCCTTTGGTACATGTGCAAAAGCTCTGCAACCGAACACCTTCAGATGCGAGTAGGACACCTCCTTGTTGGTCCAACTCTCTTTGGGATGTCAAAGACCAACGGAACTGATGGGCTCCTATTGATCAGGTAACAGGCTATCTGAACTGCTTCACCCCAGAATGACTTAGGCAGTTTAGCCATTCTAAGCATGCTTCGCACTTTTTCCACAATGGTGCGGTTCATCCTTTCGGCTACGCCATTGTGTTATGGGGTTCCAGGAACTATCTTTTCATGTCTGATCCCATGGCTCAAACAGTACTCTTCAAATTCCCTTGAAGTGTACTCACCTCCATTGTCAGTTCGGAGACGCTTTAACTTTTGTCCTGTCTCCCTTTCCACCATAGCATGAAATTTCTGGAAAACTTGAAACACCTGATCTTTAGTTTTCAAAATATAAACCCATAATATTCGTGAAGCATCATCAATAAAAGTAACAAATTATTTATTACCACCCATCGATTCAATTTCCATTGGACCATAAATATCAGAATATGCTAAATCAAGTATATTTAATTTTCTTTCAGGCGATGTCTGAAATGAGACTCTATGTTGCTTACCAAATAAATAGAATTCACGAGGTTTTACCGTTATACCTTTAGCACAAGAAATGAGTGATTTCCTGGCAAGAATCTACAATCCCTTCTCGCTCATATGACCCATTCTTTTGTGCCACAAATCTGAAGAAATCTCATCTTCTGCCGCGTTCAATTCACCTTGGCATATTTTTGCATTCGTCCTGTACAACGTGCTACGAGCAACTCCCTTTTCAATTACCAATGATCCCTTGGTGAATATCCACTTTTGATTTGTAAAATAATTCTCGTATCCATCTCGGTCTAAAGCAATTCCCGAGATCCAGTTCATCTGCAAATTAGGTACATGCCGCACGTCCTTTAGAACCAATGTACATCCGATATTTATCTTGATACAAATATCACCAATCCCCGCAATCTTTGAGTAACTTGTGTTACCCATTCTTACAGTGCCAAAATCACCTGCTACATATCTGCAAAAAAGATCTCTTACCGGTGTGGCATGGTAAGATGCTGTTGTATCAACCACTGATTCCGACTCTGGACCTGACAAGTGCATGCATTCCTCTGCCTCATTTATAAAGAGGACAATATTATCATTGTTTTGCACCATGGCGGCTGTGTTGTCGTCATTCTTCTGGCCACTAGTTTCACCTTTGCCCTTCCTTGGATTTGGGCAATCTCTTTTGAAGTGACCTGGTTGATCACAATTGTAGCAATTTCTAGCTCTTGATTTGGATCGGTTCTTAGACTTCCCACGAGCTTCGGATCTACCATAGTTGCTCGAATTCCTTTGATAGCTCCTGCATCTACCTTCTGTGATGAGAGCCTGTCCTTGATTTTCAGGCTTCTTTCTCATCTTCTCATTGAGTAGAAGAGCCGATATGACGTCTTTCAACTCAATGGTGGTCTTACCGTGCAAGATTGTTGTTGCCAAATTATTGTACGAAGATGGCAACTAGTTCAATAGCAAGAAGGCTTTATCTTCTTCCTCGATTTTCACTCCAAGGTTGGCAAGCTGTGTGATTAATCCGTTAAACACATTTAAATGTGACAAAAGATTCGTACCTTCACCCATGTGTAGGGCATATAGCTGCTTCTTCGGGTACAATTTATTTGTCAGCGGTTTAGACATGTATAGGCTTTCCAACCTTGTTCAAATGCCACATGCGGTATCTTCATCAATGATATTATTTACCACATCATCTGATAAGTGCAGCTTGATTGTACTAGCAGCCCTTTCATCCATGTCAGCCCAATCCTTACCTTTCATATTATCAGGCTTTTTGGCATCAACATCTAGTACCTTGTGTAATCCTTGTTGGATGAGCAGATCCCTCATCCTTTTTTGCCATGTTGAGAAACCTCTATCTCCGTTAAATTTTGCTACCTTCTACTTTACTTCGGACATTTTTACTTTTCACCGAGTATAGTACTACCGACAATGAATAGTATTTCTGTGAACGAGCAAAACGTGTACTCTGATACCAGTTGTTCGGAATAAACCCCCTACAGAAATAATATTCACTGTAATAAAAGCAGAATAATAACGTAGCACCTAGATATGGTAATTAACAAGAATAAAAAAAATGACAACGATACGAAGATTTTTACGTGGAAAACCCTTTTAAATAAAGAAAAAATCACGACTCTGAGATGATCAACTGATATCACTATAGCAAGGAATTTTACACTTTGTAGGTCCGAGTAAAATACTCCAAAGACCACGCCTACAATGTTGACAATTCAAAAGAAACGATGGCTGCCAACTTAGAAAAAGACTTAGAAGTCTTTATCAAAGGAAGAAAGTTATTTTCCTTAATTTATGGGATGGACCATCAATATGAACTCATCTATATGCATTAGCCAGCTATGGTGTGTGACAAATTAAATTGACACATTGTGCACCATGTCTGATCAATGATTTGGTGGCATGTGTATGACAATGACAGTATATATTACTCCCTTTGTTTTAATTTATTTGAACTTATTTTTTTTTTAGTTCGTGCAAAAAAGAATGACCCTTTCTTTATTTGGAAATAATTTACCTTAGCCACACAAAATATATATGCCTCATTTTACACAACAAGGTCAAAAGTCTTTTTTTTAAACTTTGTGTGTCTAGTCAAATGGGTTCACATAAATTGAAATGCAAGAATAGCAATTTGTCGCACAAAAATTAATGATTGATATCCCAGCTGTCTGTACTTATTAGCAAATTTGCCAGTGTCTATTATAATGGTTTATCAAGGTTTGATTAATGAATGATTCACTTCGTACCATTCGCTCAAAAAACAATGGAAATGAAACCAAATAGCACGTACATGTAAAGACCTTTATGTTCCCTCGAACTAAATTCAATCCTTTTATTGGCTTTTTAACCTGAAGTTTGAAAAACAATGATTTTTAATACAAGGAAATTATTTCCATCGAATATGTAAATCACATAAACGTTGTGGTCGAGTTCGGATAGTGTAAACCGTTACCATGTTAAATGTTTTTACTTGGAAACTATTTCTAAACCATTTCTCAATGTTTGATTTTGTAGGTAGACATTAGACATTACCTGCGTCTATTATATTTTACTAGTTTTCTTTAAGAAACAGTGGGTTTGACGTAAATTGAAGTGCCTCCACTAAATTACTAGAAACCAGCTGCTTTCTCCCCATTAAAACAACTACGGGGTAATTCTGTCCACCAAAAAATAGGTTAATTCTGTTGTATGGGCAGAAACTTCATTTGATGTGTTTGACCTAGTCAACGGTAATAAAGTTTTCGATGGCTGTGACGTGTCGATATGACTCCAAAAGGTTGAGGTTAGATGTAAAAGATAAAGCGGTGTCTGAGGTCAAAATGGCTTGGCAGAGGACGGGAACGAGGACGAGGACGAGCATCTATCCTCGGTACAAAGTGATGACCAATTTAGGATTTCGATTCCCTAGAGAATATTCTAATGAATATTCTAATCCGTTGTACTATCTAGGGTTTTATAGCCCATGTGCCCTTATAAATCGGAAGAGACGTATATCAGAAAAGGGAGATTGGACCTTTTGTAAAGAATTTCATCAATATTCTTTGTACAAGATTCTCACTTTATTGAATAGAAGCAAATCTTGACTTTACACTTCCCTTCTTTTATCCTTTTCTTCCGAGGAAGGAGCACCACCCGCCATCAAAAAACTTCTAGAGACCTAGCTAACTGACACTTTGGTCAGTGTGATAAGTAAGCAGGTCCTGTGCACGACTGCAGAAACCCCAAAGACCCTCGCATCCCAGCAAAGGAATGGACATGATGACCAACTAAACGCTCCAACTTCAGGTAATACCTACATGACCGCTAATAGTGCAGGTGACGACGCCTTCGCCGCCGTATTAAAAAGAATGGAAGAGATGGAGAACGAGAACAGGGTACTCAAGGAGCAGATGAAAGAGCACCAAGAACAGGTAGACAAGATACCAGGCGCCCACAAACTAATACCAAAAAAGGATGCCAGCAGGTTTATAGAGCAGCCGTACAGGGAAGAAGCAGCTCCTCATGCCATACGAAAAACTTTCAAGATGCCCCCGTACCTTAGAATCTACGACGGGACGACTAATCCCGAGGACCATGTTACCCATTACGTCACCGCAGTAAAGGGCAATGACTTCACCAAAGAATAGGTGTCCTCCATCTTGTTGAAAAAGTTCGGCGAAATCCTTACAGGGGGAGAGTTGAAACGGTATTCGTAGCTGCCGGCCTACTCCATAGAAACATTCGAGAAAATGGAGGACAGGTTCGTAACGGAACATGCTAGGTCCAAAACGGACGAAACCAGGGTAAACAACATCTTCTCCATCAGGCAATCCCCATGGGAAAAACTGAGGGACTTCTTAGCGCGTTTCAACAGAGTAAGTTTGACCTTACCAAATGTTTCTGAAAGAATGGCCGTAGCAGCCTTCCAGTATGGGATAAACAGAGAAGGTTTGAGGGCGACCAGAAAGTTGCTGAGCCGATTAATGAAATACCCACCGGCCACCTGGGACGAGATCCATAATGCCTATTGTCCTGAGATCAGAGCAGGCGACGAAGACCTCAATGGGCCAACCCGACGACACATCTTAGTGCAATCCGAACCAAAGAAGGGAACGTAGGGATAATATGAGGATAGGCCCTCCAATGCTGCAACCGGGCAGAGATTGGCATCAACCTTATAAAAAGCCACCCATCCCCAACTTCCACCGCGAAGAGGGTCCCTCTAGGCAAAGATCAGACATCCCCATAAGCAACCGAGGTGTGGTTCCTTTACTATATGCTTATAACTTCTGTATGTCACTTACAGATGTGGTCTATGCACTCGAAAAGCTCAGACCAAAGGTGAAATGGCCAACGAAGATGAGGTCCGTCCCAAACAAAGGGAAGTCGGATGCCTTCTATGAGTTCCACCAAGATCGAGGACACAAGACCGAGGATTGCCACACTCTAAGATAAGAAGTGGTGACTCTGCTGCAACAAGGACACCTTAAGGAGTTTCTCAGTGACAAAGGCAAGAACACCTTAGCAAAAGGGAGAGAACGCCCAGGACTGCCAAAGTCGCAGTCTGCCGCTCGCACCATCACATGATTATAGGAGAGAGTGTTGACACCTTTATCAACAACATCTGGTTCACCGCCACCCACAAATACAAGAGATCGATCACTCACGAACGGTATGACGGCCTCGAAGAAAGTATCATCTTCGATGAGTCGGATACCGACGGTTTGACCTTCCCTCACAATGATGCACTTATTATTACTTTACGCATTATTGATACTGACTTTAGGAAGATTATGGTTGATGATGTAAGCGGGGCATTCATTATTCATCTTCGAGTCCTCGTACAGATGCAACTCGAGGACAAGCTAGTCCCACGTTGCATCACACAAACTGATTTTAACAATGCAGTTGAACGAACTTCAGGCTAGATCACACTTCCTATCCTCGCCGTCGGGGTGATGCTGGAGACCACATTCCATATCATGGACCAGGACATGACGTACAATGCCATCATGGGTCGTCCGTGGAAACACCCCATGAGGGCAATCCCTTCCAGCCTGTACTAAGTGATCTAGTTCCCAACCCCCTAGGGAATATTAAGCATACAAAGGGAACAACGCACATCCAAGGAATGCTATCGGATCGCCCTAGATAGTACCACCACTCAACAAAATAAAGAGAAAGAAAAGGAAGCATAGCAATCAGCAAGATTAGGGTCCCTTCATGTCGAAGCCAAAGACACTATTACGGATCCAGAAACAGTCGAAGCTACAGGTTAGACCATAGAGGACCTCGATCCCATCCAGCTAGACCCAAGCGACCTCAACAAATAGGCCTACATAAGAAGAAAGCTCAAGGATCTAGATAAGTTCAGTCAATTCTTAATAACTAACGCAAACTTGTTTGTTGTTAGCCATGCAGATATGCTAGGCATCTCCAAAGAAATAGCCACGCACAAGCTGAACATCGGCCCCTAGTACCCTCTAGTGAGGCAGGTCCGATGAAAGTTCAATCCCACCATCAACGAGGAAGTGGAGAAACTCATAGAAAACGGCTCTATTAGGGAGTCGAAGTACCCCAAGTGGATCACTAATGTAGTAATGGTCAAAAAGAATAACGGGGAGTGTAGGATGTGTGTGGACTTCACCGATATGAACAAATCTTGTCCGAAGGACTCGTTCTCATTGCTGCATATCGACCAGCTCATCGACGCTACAGTGGGGCATGAGTTGCTAAGTTTTCTAGATGCATACTCGGGCTAAATACTTATGGAGAAGGACGACCATGAGAAAACTACATTCATCACTCACAAGGGCGGCAGTGGCGTCTCCCCTGTAGATAGAGGCTGTAACAGTCAGGGAGGTGGACGGAAGCCCCTTATTTACACTAGGAACATCTCCACCACGAAAACTAGAAGGAGAACTAGACATGCTTGTAAAGATATGGAATTAAGGAAGGAAGTAAGTTGAGAGAATGGAAGAGAACTTTAGAGAATGATGGGCGAGGTAAGAAAATTTGGAGAAGGTGAAAATTCTGGCAGTGAAAATGAATAAGGGATACAAATAACGGTGATCATCCGCCCCTTTTAAATGAGGGACCTTGGGATTTGAAGAGACTAATCATAATTGCAGCCACAGTCAAAACGGCAGAGCCAATCGGCAAGCTATGCATGTTCTGACGTGACTCATCGGGAACAGACGTCATCATGATGCCTGACGTCACGTCTCAGCCACATCAGGTTCTCTCCATAAGTTACCCAGGAAAATCAAGACGACACAAATTTGAAGTATGTGGCTCTCATAATGCCATGTCGTCCGCCTTTGATGACGACCACGTCCATCAATATCCACTTATCTAGCCCATCCCTAAGAACGAGCTCGACAAGCGGAGGGACTAACTGTATTAGCAAAAATTTAATTTTATGTGTTTCACCTAGTCAACGGTAATAAAGCCTTTGATGGTTGTGACATGTCGATATGACTACAAAAGGTTGAGATTAGATGTTAAAGATAAAGTGGTGTTGAGGTCGAAATGGATTGGCAGAGGACTAGGACGAGGACGAGCATCCATCCTCTGTACGAAGTGATGACCAGTCTTAGGATTTAGATTCCCTAGAGAATATTCTAATGGATATTCCTATCTGTTGTGCTATCTAGGATTTTGTGGCCCATGTACCCTTATAAATAGGAAGAGATGTAGACCAGAAAAGGGAGATTGGACCTTTTGTAAAGAATTTCATCATTCTCTGTACAAGATTCTCACTTTATTGAATAGAAACAAAGCTTGACTTTACACTTCCCTTATTTTATCCTTCTCTCCTGATCCAAGAAGAATTAGAATATATGATCGATATCAACCTCCATCATTGTGAGAAAATATATTTGAGGATCTTATCCTTGTCGGGTTATCTTTGTCTCATTTATTATTTGAAAGTCATTTATTATCATTTATTTCTTTCCTTTATACTCCTAGGTCTTTATTGCTCTATTATTATCTCAGGCTGTTTTCTTTAGTGTTACAATTAAAGTATTTATCGTAAAATACTGGATCTATCCTTGAAAATTGATATTGACTATCATTAACCCTATTTTTCTATTAATCTAATTGTATAAAACCAAAATTTATTTTTTGGGTCATACATCTGTTACTTTGAGTCAGGGGGCTTACGTCAATACAAGAATTTAGTGTTTTATTTTCTCTTACCCACAAAATTTAATATGAAAATTATTTATTTACAAAATTTCAATCCAATTCATTTTACTGCACTTTCCAACAATGAACTCAGAATACACTAACCTTGCTGCCAAAAATATTATTAAAGGAGGCCAGCTAATTGGACCAACTTCTAAAGCCAAAGACATGACAGTCACAGTTGTCAAGTATATTTTGGCCAAACAGTATATCTAAGATTAAAAATGATCATACATTCAAAGAGAAATCACTAGGATTAGCACGAAGAAGAATAATAACCCCTGGAAGAAAAGAAAAATTAAGAAAAATGAACTATTCATTACTGTGTAGCCAAGAATAAATGAAGAAAAAGAAGTGCGCCATAATATTCATAACTGTGTGGACAAGAGTAGACAAAATCTCTATTTATAAACATCAAAAGTGAATAATATTGTAGTTTGTAGCATTATGGATGAAAAACAAGATAAAGAGGAGAAAATGGGAACTAGTAACATTTTAAATCATAAAAATATAATCATCTGCATCTAAATGTTAAATAAGACTTCAGTTTAACTTATGGTGAAACACTTCTTGCGGTATAATTAGCTATTTCGACTTGGTCATATTTGACTAAGTGTTCTTTATGATACGAAGAGTTCTGCTTCCCCTTTCTAACTTTCATCTTTTCCTCCATAACCCTATTGAACATTTACTTCCTATAGCTATCAGTAACAGTAACACTTTTGACTAACTCTAGTCAAATAACCAAAACAATAATGGCTAAATTATATCCTACAGTATACTTCTAAAAAGTCATATAGGTATACAAGTAAATAACAAAAGACAAACACTCAACAAACTTAAGGACTCAAGGTATCTTCAGTGTTAGGATCGGGTCCTTAGTTTGTAGCATCTTCGTTCTTGAGTGCATTTAGAGGAAACAGTGGCAGCTGGCACTTGAGATGATAGTTTTTTAGATTGTCAAATGTTAGGTCAAACCTTGTATCATATTCTATATATATGAGATAGCATGTGAGAATAGATAGATACAATATAATTTTTGGTTTGGCCTCTAGCAGCAGCGGCTGTGCTGCTGCACTGCTACCAGTAGGTACAGTGAAATAGCTTTTACAACTGTAAGGTTGACTGTACGACAGTTGGGGAACTGATCATATCTGTTCCTTTATCTGGTTCCTCGAGAGCTTTTGACCAGTCATCAAAACATATCACAACAGGCGCAAAGAAACTGATCGCATCAGGTTCCTATCTGGTTCAATAATAAAGTTTGTCAAATAATCAAAATCCATAATAGCACAACTTATCAATTTCTCCCTTTTTGATGATGACAAACCTAGAATTGATATTCCCACTGAGAACCATATTCCCAACATGTTCTCCAGAGTTCAACTTACCCAGAATTGATTCAACTTACCTCCCTCAATTATCTTCCCCCTTTTGACATCATTGAGGAGAACGATAGAATTAGCACAAGCAAAAAAGAAGTCCAGAAATATTAACTCATGCCACTTGTGTGCATACAACATTATCAAAAACAGAACACAAGAGATTAATATTGCATAAAATAGACAGTAATTGCTCATTAAAGATTGGGAAATAGAGAAACATCAGTACCAATCAACATAAATATTAAAATTTAAACAGCCAACATGCCATAGTCATTAATTAATAACACCAAAAGAAGGACAGGATTTGGATAGGACTGGAAAAGGGTTAAAATGGGAAGCACTGAGCAGGAGATAACAGATACTAAGGAGCAAAAGTCTTGAGGAGTCTGTCCACTTTTTCATTTGTAATTCTTTGATCAATGATTATCTGCTCCTTCAGGTCCTCGTTATGTTTCCTCAACTGTGTATTCTCAGCCCTCAACTGGCTATTCTCTTCTACTAGGGAACCATTGGAACCAGGTTCCATGCTATTCTTATTGAGTTTGGATTGCAAGATAGTATTCTCAGCCTGAAGTCATTTGATCTCTGCAGTGGCTGACTCTTGAGCATCAATTAGTTGGGAGATGGTTGAGTTGCTGCCTACGCCTCCCTTCTTCAGCACGCACTCACGTTCTTCCAGTATGCTCATGGTGAACATTTTCTTCCTGGTTCCCATAGTGGCTCTTCCCAATGGAACATCAAAATGCTCTAAGTCCTTTGTAAGGAGGAACCCTATGGAAGACCATGTTTTCCATCCTTAAAGCATGCCACCTTCAGCATGTTCTCAATCATGAGCCCAAGAAGATTGATAGAAGTGAAAGAAGCCAATGCCTCGATAAGAAACCAGGTCCGCAATGGAGGCTATAGATCTTCTTTCAGCCCGAGGCAACAACACTTTGTTCAACTTCTCGAACAATAACTGGAATTCTGGCTTAAATTCTTTCTTGTACACACTCTCCCCTAATACAGTGTCCTCCCTCTTTACGATCAACATTTTAAAAGCAGAGCAAGAAGCTCCCTCCAATGTTCTTATCCCATATGTGGGCACTTCAAGAATGTCCCCAAGCGTATCCTCATCCAAGAAAAAATCTTTCCCATTAACAGTCAGACATAATGTGGCCTCATCCACCACAAACAAACCAGCATAAAAACTTGTGACTTCATCTTCATAAACCTTTGGACTTTGGAGTGTAAAAAGATGGCTTCACTTTTGAAACTCCATAATTTCCATTAGTTCTCTTATCCCTGCCTGTTCAACAATCTCAGGGTCAAACACTCGACCCCACAACACCTTTTGGCTTGTAATCTTCCTCTTTCTGAAAGGCTTCTTTTCCTCTTTTTGTTTCTCCACTTCTTCTTTTTCTCCACTTCATCTGCATCTTCAGTCAAAATTTCTTTTTCAGACATTTATCCCTTTCACTTACTGATATCACTTTTCTTTGAACTCTTCCTAAACAAGAGAAGGTACTTCCTTTACCGCCTCCTTAACATCAGCTTCCACCACATCTGTCAGTGGCACCTCCTTCTAATCAACTAACTTGTTTTTTACTACTCGTTTTCTTATTCTTTTCCTTACTTGCTTTCAGAGCATTATCAAGCTCAGTTGTCCTCTGCTGCCTTGTGGTGGTGGGTTTGTATGCAATGCTCTTCTTTTTCTTGGCCCTACCCCTTGCAGCTAAAAAGCTTAATACAGCTTAGTTATCAAAACCAACTCCTTCACTTCCATGAGAATGACAAACAGAATCAGGTCTCATTTCAAGATACACAATGTCTAAAGGAATAGGAATGGAGGAATCGAACAGGGGTGTGTTCGTACTGCCCAGGTTAGGCCTTGTAGGACCTGGTGTCTCATCCCAAGTATGAGCAATAGACTCCCCTAGAATAGAGTAATGAGGTCCCTCTGTTGGTTCCCCTGTAGTACACATAGTCACCTATTCCTCATGAATAATATGTTCTCCCTGACGCTGTAGATCACCTTGAATCAATTCCCCCTAAGTCCTTTCACCACTACTACTCGCCCTTAAGGACTCAACAAAACCTCCCACAATCTCTATCCCTTTATCAGTAGGAAGAGAGGATAAATTGCCTGTTTTAGTAGGAGTATTCTGAACATTTCCTTCAGCAGTTTGATTTTCATCTTCCTCAGACACATGCAGTTCCACAGCAGTACCAAAACCTTCATATTCCTCCAACCTTACTTCATCTATTGTGGTTGTATCACTGTTTATTTCAATACCATCATCGTCTTCTTCCATTTGCTCTGTGTTTTGAAACAATCGAGGGGTGGACACTATTTGCTCTAAGTCTGGATTTTCAGTAGGGATAAAAGGAGAAGGGGATGAAATAAACTTATTGAGAGTTTGGCACCAGGACCAGAAGGTTTAGGAGGGGTGACAGTGGGGTTGGTTTCGATGGAAATTGGGGCTTTTGTGGGTAAAGCATTTGGCTCAAATCTAAATTGGGATAATACGTTAGAAGAAAACAAGGATGTGTTATTTTTAAACATTTTGGGAGAATGAGTTTCTTATAGAGACACTGTTAGATTGTTTTAGGAAGAGACAAAAAGAAGAGGGTTCGAAGAGAAAGAGAAAGGAGTGTTTTGAGTTTGAGGTAAAGAAAGAGACAAAATTTAGGTTTATAAAAAGGAAAAGGAATCAGTTACAAATGGGTGTGAGAGAAAAATGGGTCAACGGGTCGGTTTAGAAAGAATGTGACGTTTGGGCTTAAAAGAAGTTAGAACATGCGGGAAACAAATAGTGAAATGGCATCTTCGCAGTTTAAAATGCATAAAAATGTTGAAGGAACTACTAATCAGAGTCATAGGAACCAGGTTCCTAGACAGGTTTTTGAAAATGTGAGCAAAAACTTCTAGATGTGCAATACCATTTGCCACTTATTTTGTCCTGAGTCTGCCATGCGTTTTTACTTGTAACAGTATAGATTTGAGTTAGATGTCGCCAGAAAATACTTTTTAGCATTGTATTTTTCCTTCTTCACATAGCCAATCATCGAGGGATCAGGTCCTTAGTTGAGCTTGATCAACCCCAACTCCAGACGATTTCTTTCAAAGTGTTCTTCACTTAGTGCCTTGGTAAAGATATCTGCTACCTGGTCCTCCGTCTTGCAAAACTTTATACAGATAAGACTATTTTTAACAGTCCCTCAAGAAGTAATGTCTCACACCAATGTGCTTTGTCGTGTGCTGCACCGAGTTCTTTTCCATGTTGAGAGCACTTGTGTTATCACACAATAAGGGCACACAATCTGTATACACACCAAAATCTTCAATTTGTTATGTGATCCAAAGCAGTTGTGCAGAATAATAGGTAGCAACTGCATACTCAGCTTCAACGGTAGAAAGAGCCACATAGTTTTATTTCTTTGTACCCCGTGAGATCAAGCATGACCCCAAAAAATATTTCATTCTAGATATACACTCCATATCTACCAAATATCTAGCAAAATTAGCTTCAGCATATTCAATCAAGTCAAAATTATCTCCTGAGGGATAGAAGAGGACCAGGTCCTGCGTTTCCTTGAGATACCTAAAAATTCTTTTGGCAGCCTTCAAATGAGCTTCTCTTGGGCTTGATTGAAACCTAGAACACAACCCAACGCTGAAGACAATATCAGGTCTGCTAGTAGTTAAGTACAAAAGAGATCCAATAATACCCCTATACATAGTTTTACGGACAAGGAAACCATGTTCGTCCACGTCTAATCGAGTAACAGTGACAATGGGAGTATCAATGGTCTTAGAATTTTCCATCTCAAATCTTTTCAGCAGCTCCTTGATGTACTTCTGTTGACTGATCATGGTCCCTTTTGAAGTTTGCTTCAGTTGCAACCCAAGGAAGAAATTTAGCTGATCCATCATACTCATCTCGAATTCACTTCCCATGAGCTTTTCAAACTCCTAACAAAGGGAACCATTTGTTGCATCAAAAATGATATCATCCACATAAACTTGAACTATCAATAGATTTCTCCCTCTAGTGAAGCCATTTTCAAGAAGGAATTTTGACAATCTCTCATACCATGATCGAGGGGCCTGCTTCAAATCATATAGAGCCTTGTCAAGCTTGAAGACATGTT
Source organism: Nicotiana tomentosiformis (assembly GCF_000390325.3). Lineage (NCBI taxonomy): Eukaryota > Viridiplantae > Streptophyta > Magnoliopsida > Solanales > Solanaceae > Nicotiana > Nicotiana tomentosiformis. The sequence goes on from NC_090818.1 coordinate 109,496,649, forward strand.
CATGATGCTCATAACATTCAACGCGTGGAGGTTGCTTGACAAATACTTCCTACTTCAAATATCCATTCAAAAAGGAACTTTTAACATCCATTTGGAACAATTTGAATTCCATTTGAGATGCAAATGCTATAAGAATTCTAATGGATTCCATCCGAGCAACATGAGCAAAGGTCTCATCATAATCAATCTCTTTTTCTTGATTATATCCATGCACCACAGTCTTGCTTTATTTCTTGTTGTATTACCAAATTCATGAAGCTTGTTTCTGAATACCCACCTGAATCCAATCACTGTTCTGTCTGAAGGTCGAGGAACCAGGTGTCATACTTTGTTTCTTTCAAACTGATGGAGTTCTTCTTGTATAGCAGCTATCCATTCAACATCTTTCAATGCTTCCTTGATGTTTTTAGGTTCGATTTGTGACAGGAAGTCTTAGAAGGCAAACATGTTTCTTGCCTTAGATCTAGTTTGAATACCAAAACCTAAAGGTATGATCACATTTTGAAGCGGATGTGAACTCTTGTACTTCTAGTTGGATACTTGAACTTCAGAATTTGAAGGACCAGGTACCTCCATATTTGAACCATCATTGGCATCAAAAGAAGTATGACTTCCATTCATTTGTCCTGCATCAGGAGTACCTCATACACCATCAGTAACCCTATGCTCAGCTTCAGTTGAGGTGATAGAGGGACTAGGTTCCTCTATCTCTGCTGGAGATTCTGCTGCATCTTCTTCATCGGTTTTCTTGACTTGACTCATCAAATCAATCTTTTCATTGGAAATATCTATGGCTTCTCCAGGAACTTTTGAAAAATCTCCATCTTTATCTTTCTTTTTATGCAACCCTTTCCCACTTGATTCGTGGGATTCTCAAAGATCACATGCACACTTTCTTCTATACATTGAGTTCTTTTTTGGAGACTTTGTATGCCTTACTTTGAGAGGAGTAACAAACAAAGATTCCCTTATCACCTTTTGCATACATTTTTCCCAAAACTTTCTTACCATGGTTGAGAACAAAGAATTTGTATCCAAAAGCTCTTAGGTAAGTTAGCTTGGGTTTTCTTCCATTAATCAGTTCATAGGGAGTCTTCTCAAGCAGGGACCTGATCATGCACCTGTTAATCAAGTAATAGGCAGTGTTTACTACTTCAGCCCAAAAATACTTAGGTACATCACTATCGATCAACATTGTTCTAGCCATATATTCAAGAGTCTTATTTTTCATCTCCACAACACCATTTTGCTGAGGCGTTCTAGGAGCAGAAAAAATGTGACTTATACCGTTTTCAGCATAAAATTTATCAAACTTGGCATTGTCAAATTCAGTACCATGATTAGATCTAATACTCACAACATGATTTCCCAGATTTACTTGAATCTGCCTCACAAATGCAACAAATACTGGAAATATCTCATCCTTGGTCCTTAGAAATAATGTCCACGTGAATCTTGAATAGTCATCCACAATCACAAAGATGTACTTCTTTTCTCCTCTATTTTGGAATCCTCATAGGTCCACAAAGATCCATATGAAAAAGATCAAGTGGCCTTGAGGTGCTCACTTCCTTCTTTGGCTTAAACGAGGACCTGACCTGCTTCCCTTTTGCACAGGTATCACACACCTTGTGATCCTTGAACTTTGACTTGGGCAGCCCATGAACCAGGTCCTTCTTGATCAACTTATTCAGCAAGGTAAAGTTTGCATGCCCCAGTCGTCTGTGTCATAGCTCAGCATCATCATCAATAGCACTCAGGCATGTTAAATCACCACCATTCAGTGAGTCAAAGTCTATAACATAGATGTTCTTGAACCGTTTGTCTATCAATACCAGTTCACCACTTTTGAGATTGGTGAGTGCAATATTTGGACAAGAACTTTGCTTCATTTCCCTTTTCATAGATTTGGGACACACTGAACACGCTATATTTTAAACCATTCACATAGTACACATTTTTAATTGTATGGAAGAGTATTTTGTCAATTTTCTCAACACCAAGAATATAACCCTTCTTGCCATTTTTAAAGGACACACTCCCACCTTGGAAGGCCGTAAGTGAGAGGAAATCATCCATTCTTCTAGTCATATATTTCGAGCAGCCATTATCCATGTACCATCTATGATTGTTTCCTCTCACTCCAGCCTTCATACAAGATCACTAATTAGACTTAAGAACCCAAGCCAGCTCGGGTCTCTTGTAATGATAGAAAGGGTGAATCAAATTTCTTTTTGCCCATGTAGGCAACACATATTTTATTTTCAGAGAACCAGGTGCCTTAATAGTAGGCTTATTTTCAGCAAAACTTTATTTTTCTGCAGAGACTGAATTTTAGCTTTACAAGAATCCTTGTAATGGCCAGTTTGACCACAATGAGTACACATTCAATTATCAATCACAATTACATACTTACTATGGGGATTATAGGGGGTTTTAGCATTTTGGAACCCAATTCCTTGCATGTTTCCACCATTACTCTTGTACACAGACGTTATTACATCAGAGGAACAGGTCCATTTAAGTGTCTTATCAAGATTATTTTAAACCTTTTTTAGATCTTCCTGAAGTTCTCTATTCTTTTCAAGCTCAGTAGCAAGACTTGTTTTAACTTTCTTAAGCTCATTGTCAAGATCAAGTTGAGCCTCACTAGCCGCTTCTTTTCCCTTAGGATTGTTCATCCATTTTTCCATTTGATTTTTCAACAAGATATTTTCTCTAGTTACTTCTTCTACTTGTTCCTTCAAATTTAAAATTGTGACCACCATATCATCCCTCTCTTGTTTTACATCACTAATTTCTTCAGTTAAGGATTTTTTCTCATTAATAAGGCTATGATAGGCATCAATCAATACATTTGCTAATGACATCAATTTCTTTTGAGAGTAAATTTTCAAATTTCTTTGAATATTAAAAAAATTTACCTCATCTTCCTCCTTGTCTTCATCATTATCAGATTTTGCCATGAGTGCAAAGATAGAATCATATTCTGAGGATTCATTTTCAATAGCCATCACGGATGTATCTCCTTGGTCATCTTCACTTTCAGATTCACTATAGGAATCTCTCCAAGCAGCCAGTGCTTGCTTTACCATGTTTTCAGCAATATCTCTTCTTTTAAATCTCTTGTTAGGGACCGAGTGCCTCTTAACCACTTTGTCAGTGTTGTTTTTATAGCGATCCTTCTTATGAAGTGGACATTACTTAAAAAAGTGTCCAGGCTTTCCACACTTATGACAACAATAAATTTCCTTGAAATTCTTGCTTGAACTTCTTCTCTTGGGAATTCCACCATTTCTTCGAATCATCTTTTGGAATCTTCGAGTGAGATAAGCCATGTCGGACTCATCAATGCTTGAGTAACTATTGGCGGCCTTGAGGACCATGTTTTTTGTCACGACCCAAACCGATGGGTCGCGACGGGCACCCGGTGCCTTACCTAACCAAGCACCAATGATACGTATCTTTCTTATCATACCATCATAGGTAAATGGACCAGAAGGACCGTCATGATATAACCAGAATAAAACATAAGGGAATACTCGACATAGGACGACCTAACATGGAATACAAACTTATACATGTGACATACGGGCCTATAAGGCCGACATGATCATTTATACACTCAAAATATAGGCCGACAAGGCCATACAAGTATCCATATACATGAGATATGTCTACAAGCCTCTAAGAGTGCATAAACATCATAAAGGTTGGGACAGGGCCCCGCCATACCAATCAATATATGTCCATCAATACATGTCCAAATCATACTGATCAAATAGGCAACTTCGAAGCTAGTGGAGTGCACCAACACCTTCCGCTGAGCTGATAGCCTACTAGGAGGACTCTCAACCTATATATCGGGACCTGCAGACATGAAACGCAGAGTCCCCAGGCAAAAGGGACATCAGTACAAATAATGTACCGAGTATGTAAGGCATGAAAGCAGTATATAAAAGACATGAAAGAAACATAGAGTAAATAACTCAATCTGTAAGTCTGAATAGCTCTGTGAATCATGAAACATTTATAATGTCATGCATATGCGTATAAATGTTACATCATGCATAGGTATGTGCGTAGATAACATTATTAAGCCTATGAGGACATCCCATCATATCATCTTGACCTTTGTGGGCGAAATCATCATCGTAGACCAGCTGATCAGGTGGTGGTGCGTATATAACGCCATAACCTTTCCCCATACCCCATATGCATATACTATACGCGTATATAAAGCCATCTGGTCATGGGTGGAAATGAATACAATGCATAATGAAGTAAGTCAATAAGATCTCTCAGAATATCATAAGACCCATGAACAGACGATATGATAGTAGGACATGTGGGGAATCAAGAACATAGGCAACTCTAGTACTTCTAGGAATAGAATCATTTATGAAAGTTGCGTGCTTGCTCGTTTCTTTCCATCATATGGATCATGCCAAAAGGAAAGAAGGGATAGCCTTAACATACCTTAACTCCATTGAGTCCTTAATACCTTCCAAGCAATTCTTCAAACAACTCAACTCAATCTACCATATCATAAAGAGATTCAAAATTAGTGTTGAGTAAACGCTAAGTTCGCAACTTAAACTAGTAGCTCGCTTATGTAAATTTGGGCAGTATCTCCCCTGTAAAAAGAGACTCCTCCAATACCATATAAAAACAACAATGACCAAAGCAATCTAGCAATACATAATTATCAATAACAAGACACCATATAACAACAACAAGTCATAACTACTTCAAGACGAGCGGCAAGCTCCGATTGAAACCTGTATACCCCATATCACCCCTTATAGACTTCTTAATTTAACTTAACAGTATCCTCAACATGATAATGAAGTTATTCATCAATTATTCCAGCCTTATACCATATATTTATAATAAAGAAAATAATCCACAACTCAAACTATCCTCAATTAGCAACTTTATTCACTAGTTCATGTCTAGCCCATCCATTTAACTTAATCAACATCAAGATAACCATAAGCACATGAAAGAATACAATATAATTACCTCATACAGTGGATTCACGTCACCACCTGCTCAGCCAACTCGGGGTAGGGCCCAGTCAGCTAGAGGTCGCCCTAGAGGGGGAGGCCGATCAGGTGGCGGTCAAGCCCGATTCTATGCTCTTCCTGCCAGACCAGATGACATTACTTTTGCTCATTATCTGGATATGCCCCTTGAGTCTCTAGTTTCATCTTTTTATGTATCTACGCCGATGGACGATACTATTATTGTGGACCAGGTATACCGGTCGTGTGTAGTGACTATTGGGGGTTTGGAGACCAAAGTTGACCTCTTGTTACTTAGTATGGTTGATTTTGATATGATCTTGGGTATGGACTGGTTGTCTTCATGTCATGCTATTCTGGATTCTCACGCCAAGACCGTGACATTGGCGATGCCGGGGCCGAGGGTTGAGTGGAGTGGCTCTATAGACTATGTTCCCAGTAGAGTAATTTCATACTTGAAGGCTCGGCGGATGGTTGAGAAGGGTTTTCTATCTTATCTGGCCTTTGTGAGGGATGTTATTGCAGAGACCCCTGCTATCGATTCTGTTCCGCTGGTGCGAGAGTTTTCAGATGTGTTTCCTGTAGACCTGCCGGGCATGCCGCCTGACAGGGATATTGACTTCGGTATTTATTTGGTCCTGGGCACTCAGCCCATTTTTATTCCACCGTATCGTAAGGCACCGGTAGAGTTGAAGGAATTGAAGGAGCAGCTACAGGAACTCCTTGCTAAGGGGTTTATTCAGCCTAGCGTGTCACCTTGGGGTGCACCAGTTCTATTTTTGAAGAAAAAAGATGGTACTATGAGAATGTGCATTGATTATAGGCAGTTGTACAAGGTCACAATCAAGAACAAGTATCCTTTGCCGCGTATTGATGATTTACTTGACCAGCTTCAGGGAGCGAGGGTGTTCTCCAAGATTGATTTGAGGTCAGGATATTACCAGTTGAAGATTCAGGACTAGGATATTCTTAAGACAGCTTTCAGGACCCGTTATGGTCATTATGAGTTCCTTGTGATATCTTTTGGGCTGACCAACGCCCCAACATCGTTCATACATCTGATGAACAGTGTGTTTCAGCCTTATCTTGACTCGTTCGTTATTGTATTTATTGATGATATCCTGGTGCACTCTCGTAGCCAGGAAGAGCATGCCCAGTATTTGCGGATCGTGTTGCAGCGGTTGGAGGAGAAGCTTTATGCAAAGTTCTCCAAGTGTGAGTTTTGGCTCAGTTCAGTGGCGTTCTTGGGGTACGTGGTGTCCAGTAAGGGTATTCAGGTAGATCCGAAGAAGATAGAGGCGGTTCAAAGTTGGCCCAGACCGTCCTCAGTCATAGAGATTCGAAGTTTTCTTGTTTTGGCTGGTTATTACCGTCATTTTGTAGAGGGTTTCTCATCTATCGTATCACCCTTAACCAAATTGAACCAAAAGGGTGCTCCTTTCAGGTGGACGGATGAGTGCGAGGAGAGCTTTCAGATGCTCCAGACTGCTTTGACCACGGCTCAAGTTCTAGTTCTACCATTAGCTTCTGGTTCTTACACAGTGTATTGTGATACTTCTCGGATCGGTATTGGGTGTGCTATGATGCAAGAGGGCAGAGTGATTGCTTATGCTTCGCGCCAGTTGAAGCCCCATGAAAAGAACTATCCTGTCTACGACCTTGAGTTAGCATCCATTGTTCATGCCTTGAAGAACTGGCGGCATTATTTGTACGGTGTCGATTATGAGATTTACACTGATCACTGGAGTTTGCAGCATATGTTCAAACAGAAGGATCTTAACTTGCGTCAGCAGATATGGTTGGAGCTTCTTAAAGACTATGATATCACCATTTTGTACCATCCCGGGAAGGCTAATATGGTGGCCGATGCCTTGAGTCATCGGGCGGAGAGTTTGGGAACTTAGCATATCTTCCAGCAGCAGAGAGGCCATTGGCGTTGGATGTTCAGGCCTTAGCCAGCCAGTTTGTTAGGCTGGATATTTCTGAGTCGAGTCGAGTATTGGCTTGTGTGGTCTCTCGGTCTTCTCTTTATGATCGTATCAGGGAGCGTCAGTATGATGACCCACATCTGCTTGTCCTTACGGACACGATCCAGCACAGTGATGCTAAGGAGGTCACTATTGGGGATGATGGTGCATTGAGGATGCAGGGCAGGTTATGTGTACCCAATGTAGATGGGTTGCGAGAGTTGATTCTTCAGGAGGCTCATAGCTCGCGGTATTCCATTTATCCGGGTGCCGCAAAGATGTATCAGGACTTGAGGAAGCATTATTGGTGGAGGAGGATGAAGAAGGACATAGTGGAGTATGTAAAAATTTTCAGCAGGTGAAGTATAAGCATCAGCGGCCAGGCGGGTTGCTTCAGAAGTTAGAGATTCCAGAGTGGAAATGAGAGCGGATCACTATGGATTTCGTTGTTGGGCTTCCACGGACTCAGCAAAAGTTTGATGCAGTTTGGGTGATTGTGGATAGGCTGACCAAGTCAGCTCATTTCATTCCTGTGATGACTACCTATTCTTCCGAGCAGTTGGCTCGAGTGTATATCCGCGAGATCGTCAAGCTTCATGGCGTACCGGTATCTATCATCTCTGACCGTGGCACGCAGTTTACAGCACGGTTCTGGAGGGCCGTACAACATGAGTTGGGTACTCGAGTGGAGTTGAGCACAATATTTCACCCTCAGACGGACGGACAGTCCGAGCGCACTATTCAGATATTAGAGGATATGCTCCGTGTGTGCATAATGGAGTTTGGGGGTTCGTGGGATCAGTTCTTACCACTAGCGGAGTTTGCCTACAACAACAGTTACCAGTCGAGCATCCAGATGGCATCGTATGAGGCTCTGTATGGTAGGCAGTGTAGGTCTCCAGTGAGTTGGTTCTAGCCGGGCGAGGCTAGATTATTGGGTACAGACTTGGTTCAGGATACTCTGGATAAGGTTAAGGTGATTCAGGATAGACTGCGCACAGCCACTCCAGACATAAGAGCTATGCGGATCGGAAAGTTCGCGATGTTGCATTCATGATTGGAGAGCGGGTCCTGCTCCGGGTGTCACCTATGAAGGGTGTTATGAGGTTCGAAAAGAATGGCAAGCTGAGTCTGAGGTCTATCGGCCCATTTGAGGTGTTGCGACGTGTTGGGGAGGTTGCCTATGAGCTTGCATTGCCTCCCAGTCTAGCAGAAGTTCATCCAGTATTCCATGTTTCTATGCTCCAGAAGTATCACGGCGATCCGTCTCACGTGTTGGATTTCAGCTCAGTCCAGTTGGACAAGAATTTATCTTATGTTGAGGAGCCGGTGGCGATCTTGGATAGGCAGGTTCAAAAGCTGAGGTCGAAGAATATTGCTTCTATAAAGGTTCAGTGGAGGGGTCAGCCGGTCGAGGAGGCGACTTGGGAGACCGAGCAATATATGCGCAGCAGTTATCCTCATCTTTTCACCACTTCAGGTATGTCTCTATACTCGTTTGAGGACAAACATTTGTTTAAGAGGGGGAGGATGTAACGACCTGGCCGATCGTTTCGAGAGTTGTAGCCCCGTTCCCCTTTTCTGCTCATTCTTGTGCCTCACTGTTGTTTTATGACTTATCGGGTTGGCTGGTTCGGGCCGGGGAGAGTTTAGAGTGAATTGAGACACTTAGTCTCTTAATTGAAATCTTAAGCTGGAAAAGACGACCGGATATCGACTTATATGTAAATAACCTCGGATTGGAATTTTGATGGTTTTGTTAGCTCCGTTGGGTGATTATGGACTTAGGGCATGTTCGGATTGTGATTTGGAGGTCGGGAGTAGAATTAGTCTTAAAATGTCGAAATTCGAATTTTTGAGAAGTTTGACCGGGGAGTTGACTTTTTAATATCGGGCTTGGATTTCGGTTCTGGAAGTCGTAGTAGGTTTGTGGGGTCATTTGTGACTTGTGTGCAAAATTTATGATCAATCGGACGTGATTTGATAGGTTTCGACGTCGTTTTTAAATTTTGGAAATTTTGAAGTTCATTAAGCTTGAATCCGTGTATAATCCATGTTTTTGATGTTGTTTGAGGTGAATTGAGGATTCGACTAAGTTCGTATCGTGATATAGGACTTGTTGGTATGTTTGGGTGATGTCCCGAGGGTCTTGGGTTGATTTCGGGTGGTCAACAGACTTGGTTTCGAGTTGGTGAAGCAGTTGTAGTATTGCTGCTACTGGTGTAACCGCACCTGCGGAGTGGGCACCGCAGGTGCGAGCCCGCAGAAGTGGGAAGAGAGAGACGCAGAAGCGAGCTAGGTAGCGAAGGCAGTAGTCGCAGGTGCGATGTTCCTTCCGCACCTGCGAGGACGCAGATGCAGTGAGAAGGGGCTTAGGTACGAAGTTTGAAGGTTTGGTTGTTTCCGCAGAAGCGGACAAAGGGCCGCAGAAGCGCCTCCGCATGTGCGAAACTTGGAGCGCAGGTGCGAGCCCAGTGACTTAAGTGGTTCCCGCAGAAGTGGAGTAATAACCACAGAAGCGGTCCCGCAGGTGCGGATAAGTGGCCGCAGGTGCGAAAAGCCTGGGCAGAATGTCTAAAAATAAGGGTTCGCGATTTTAGTCTCATTTCAACATTTTGAACTCGAACTTGAGCGATTTTGGAGAGGATTTTCGAGGGGATTTTTGAGGTAAGCTTCTTGTACTCATTTTTGATCAATAATCTGGTTCCCCATTGTTGTTCCCACTTAGATTGTGTGATGTTGAGGTGAAATTTGGGAGTTTGAGACTAGGGATTTGGAGAGTTAATTTTGGGGAATTGAATTGCCATTTGATGTCGGATTTTTATAAATTTGATATGGTTAGACTCGTGAGTGAATGATCTTTCGGATTTTGTGACTTTTGTCGGATTTTGACACGTGGGCCCGGGGTCGACTTTTGACCAATTTCGGATTTTGGCTTATAATTTCGTATTTTTCTTGTGGAATTGATTCCTTTAGTCCGTATTGATTGTATTGTACTGCTTGTGGCTATATTCGAGGCGTTTGAAGGCCGATTCACGAGGCAAAGGCATATTAGAGTAGAGTTTTGCTCGAATTGAGGTAAGTAGCAGTTTTAAATCTGGTCCTGAGGGTATGAAATCCTGGATTTTGGTATTATATGATTGTTTTGGAGGTGACGCACCTGCTAGGTGACGGGCGTGTGGGTGTGCACTGTGGGAATTGTGACTTGGTCCATTCTGTAAAACTGAGAAGTTGAATAAACTTGTTGTTAACTATTTGCTCTTCATGTGTTATAGAAATTGGATTGTGAATCATGTTAAAGACCATAATTAGGCTATGTGTTGGTACTGTTGGGACCCACAGAGGCCGTGTTACATGTTAGATTATCTGCTAAACGCTATTTGTACTCAGTCTCAGTGTTATTAGCATATCATATCTCAGCCTCTATTATTCTTGTTGATACATCATATTATTGTTATTTGGGCTGGTTTTCCTGATTTCTGAGAGCCCGAGAGACTGAAGAGATTGCTGACTAAGTGAGGCCGAGCGCCTGATTGTGAGGATATTTATGGGATCGGGTTGTACGCCGTAGCATGTTTTCATTGATTTATGCCATGATTTGGCTTGATATACCGCTTGGGCTAAAGGAGCCCCTTCGGAGTCTGTACACACCCCCAATGAGCGCAGGTACCTACTGAGTGCGAGTGCCGAGTGCTGAGAGACTATGAGGAATGAGTGACTGTGAGGAATGAGTGATTGTGCGGTTGGAGTGAATGGGAGGACTGAGTGATTGATGCCCTGAGAGGCTGTATTTGATTTCATTGTTGTTGCACATAGTTGCCATATATAACTGATTTTGGCAAACTTCTGAAGGATACGTTTATCTGGTTTTTACTTGAATTTGGCACGAATAAACTGATTTGACTTAATTTGCCGGATTTGAAAGCATGTCTACTTTTCTTGTTGAGACTACTGAAAATGAATTATAACTGTGTAACTCGTCACTATCTTTCAGTTCCTTATTTATTATTGTTACTTACTGAGTTGGGTGTACTCACGCTACACCCTGCACTTCGTGTGCAGATCCAGGAGTTTTTGGACGCGGAGAGTGTTGATATTTTGTGTAGCTGACCGTTGGAGATATCGAGGTAGCTGCCTGGCATTCGCAGTCCTTTTTTCTCCTTCCTTATCCTTTCTTTCGTCATATTTGGATCCAAATTATTATAGTCGTTTCATTTTAGACTGATTATGTATAGATGCTCATGGCTTAGTGACATCCCGATATTGGGAGCTATTTCCGCACTTGTGTTATGGGTTTTACCCCTTGTTTATGAATACTTTGCCTATTTCAAATGTCTTGAATTATTTTTTTGTTAAATATTTGGAGTATTTGGAAATAACGGCTTGCCTAGTACCATCAATAAGCGCCATCACGACAGGTTAGGATTTGGGTCATGACACCAGCTTGTTTGTTGGGATGACTTCTCCAAGAGAGTGTAGCTCATTGATAATGAAGGTGAAGTGTGTGTGCATATCCTGAATGGACTCATCTTCCTTCATTTTGAAAAGCTCATACTCAGTGGTAAGCATATCTATTTTGGACTTCTTAACCTGAGTAGTTCCTTCATGGGCAGTTTGAGAGCTTCTCATATCTCCTTTGCAGACTCACATGCTGAGACGTGATTGTATTCATCTGGTCCAATACCACAAATAAGAATTTTCTTTGCCTTGAAGTTCTTTTCAACAACCTTTCTATCAGCATCATTGTATTCTTTTCTCATCTTTGGGACAGTCCTTGTTCCCTCTCCAACAACTTTCATAGGAACAAAAGGACCATCATAAATTACATCCCACAGCTCTGAGTCCTCAGCTTTGATGAAGTCATGCATTCTTGTTTTCGACCATCCATAGTACTTGCCGTTGAATCTTAGGGTCATGTGATTGATTGTCCTTCCTCGAGGGTTGGTGGAGCAGCCATGATTAAGATCCTTTCTAGGTGTTAATCTTTTAGAAAGAACTTGCTCTAATACCAATTGATAGAAACTAGGGGTCTACCAAATAGTATAGAGAATCTGGTTCTCTATCAGTTCCCATAGTAAACAAGCAGTAGGTAATGGACACGCGATATTTACATGAAAAAATCCTTGTTCAAGGGATTAGAAACACGACCTACCACAGTAGGATTTCAACTCCACTAAACTTAGCAAACTTCATATTATAACCTATTGTAATCTAGAAATTAAACTATTAATCTCTCACCCCTTACAATTACTCTATTGCAAGCCCTTTGCAATAACTATATTACAAAGCAACACTCTTGACTAACTCTAGTCAAATAACCAAAACAATAATGGCCGAATAATATCTTACAGAATACTTCTAAAAGGCCGTGTAGGTATACTACTAAAGAATAAAAGACAAAGACTCAATAAACTTAAGGACTCAAGATATCTTCAGTGTTGGGATCTGGTCCTTGGTTTGTAGCAGCTTTGTTCTTGAGTGCACCTGGAGGAAACAATGTCGACTGGCACTTGAGATAATAGGTTTTTCAGATTGTCAAGTATTAGGTCAAACCTTGTATCATGTTCTATATATATGAAAGTGCATGTAAGAATAGATAGAGCCAATACAACTTTTGGTTTGGCCTCTAGTAGCAGAGACTGTGCCGCTGTACTGTTTTCAGTCGGTACAGTGAAATAACTTTTACAACTGTAAGGTTGAATGTACGACAGTTGAAGAACTTATCATATATGTTCCCTTATCTGGTTTCTCAAGAGCATTTGACCAGTCATCAAAATATATCACATCAAGCACAAAGGAACTGATCACATCAGCTTCCTATCTGATTCCATAACGAAGTTTGTCAAATCATCAAAACCCATAATAGCATAACTTATCGAATTTTAATAAATTATGCCTGAACTAGAGAGTTCAACGCATAATAACTGTACCTAACAATCAGTGCACAAGCCAAGGCATGTCATGATTACTTATCAATTTGAGCAGAAATCAAGAAGCACCTAGGACATATATATGCATAGGCGGAGATAAAATTTAAAACTTATGGGTTCGGAATTTTAATTCTCGTAAGTTATTGGGTTCTAAATTAATAATTTCTACATATTCAATAAATTTTAAGACAAATACATAGTTTGGATTAAAGCTATTGGGTTCGCCGAACCCGTAGGTTCTACTCTCCCTCCGCCCTTGTATGCATCTATAGACAGCATACTAACACGATCCAAGTGATAGAACCATCTTAACCTGTCTTCTCCTAAGAAACTAAGATGAGGTAAAATTGAAAATTGTGAGTTTGGAATAGAAAATCTTACTTATATAGTTATATTGCTACGAACGGGAGCTGCGAAAATATTTTGTCCCTGTTTTCTTGGAATAACCAGGATCAATCACTTTTTACGCTATAAGTCAATTAATAAACAACATCCAAAATCAAATCTTTATTGATAAATCTTCATGCACTTTAAAATAAAATTATAATTACAGTTGTATAATTGCTTTTAACAAATTCAATTGACTATAATCTTCTGGATAAATGATAAAGCAATTGAACCGATGTTCTCTCCTCTTATTTATTCTACTTGCAGCATTAAGGTACCAACACCATGGACTAATGCGCCATTTCAGAAAAATGAAATAGAAGTGTTGCAAAAGACGCAGGAGACTGTGACAGATAATAACAATAACTCTAGAATCACATTCATTTCTAGTCCCAATTCTGAATTCTGAATCGCTTGGAATCTGAAGGAGTGATAAGCTGTGACTAAAAATAAAAGTAATTTTCCTTTTAAAGTTTAAATCACTGTAGGAATAGAAACCGCCGATCTATCAAATATTCTTCAATCCCGAATTATGGAGTTGGCTGTAACAATAGTTAGAATCGACTATATGAATTCTCTATGTCGAAAAGAGGAAAAACAAAATACTGCCCCGCAAAAACAAGTGACTTTCAAATAATTTAACGAATTTATGCTGATAAATGTATATACACATGAATAATGATGTGTGGCTATAATTTCAAATTTTAGTACATTAATTACCTTACATTTTATGTGCTTTAATGTTAAACTACACTTTATTTGCGCGTAATGGAGTCTATTTTATGTGTAGGTGAATTGGAGATGAAATTAGAGCAACAGGAAGATTTAAATAATAAAGTGTGCTCGAAAACTATGGAAAGAAGAAAGAATGCATTAAGCAATGAAAAGATGAAGAAGCTCGCGAGGCGACCCTTTGATCTCGCGTGGAAGCTGGCGACATGAGCCTCTGAGCTCGCGTAGGAGCAGGCATCGCGAAGGGTGAGGCGAGCTCGAGCTCATGTGGGAGCTGGCGCCGCACAGTGTTAGGCGAGGTTCATCTCGCGTGGAGCCTCGCGAGGCATGGTCTGAAGCGCGCTTACTCCGGTTTTTGAAGGCTTATTTCGTCTCCTGATTTGACTAGTACTTGACCTATGTCGTTTAGGTATTGTCCTACACATATAAATAGACATATAACACCACTTTTGAAGCAGATTTTGCGACCAGAGGCAAGAATAGCTCGTGGAACGCCAGTTGGAAGATAAAATCATCGATTTCTACATTCTTTCATCTTTACTTTGTAATTTAGTTATGCAAAATATTTGGAATATTATTACTATGAGTATGAGTGGCTAAACTCCTAATCTAGGATTTTGATGGAACCTATTGGAGGATGACTTTCCTGTTACGTTAATATAGTTTTGCCGTAGTTTTTCTTTATTTGTTCAACTATGTTTATATTGTGGTTGGTTGAAGAGCTCTCAATCGACTGTGCCTATTTAGTGTGTATTACTTGGAAGAGAGTGCATATTTAGGTAGTTGTTGAACAATATCACTCCTAACGTATATGAGGGATCGATACGGAGGGCTTAAAGGTGGGATTAGGAATAACGAAACCTTGGTGCGATCCGAGTGAGCCGTAACTTAGTGCCAACTAGCGTAATTCGGAAGAATATATCTAGTAAATTATGGTAGTTACTCGGGAAAGAATTACGACACTCAGAGAGCTCATGATTAGTAGAGAAAACTTTGGCAAATTTATAGTAAACGTAGCAGAAAAGATTCCGGCAATCGGGGAAATCAGAACCTTAGACCATTTCAATTCTTGTCTACAACTTGTTCGTAGTTAGTTATTAATTACTGCATTTTTATTACATGATATTTAGTTAGTAAACATCCAACTTCTTATTTTAATATTTCTGAATATTGATTGCGTGAATTTGTGCGAGTCTAGTAGCTGTGCTTAATAGGTTAATTCCATATGGGATTCGACTCCTGACTTGTTAACCGAAATATATTTGCAACGACCACTTAGTCCTTTTTACAAGGCGTAGTTGGGCATGATCAAATTTTGGTGCCGTTGCCGGAGAATTAACGGTGTTATTAATTGCAGCTAAAATAAGTTCTAGAATTCTTAGTGTAGTAAATTTTCTTCATTTTAAAACTAAATACATTGAAGTTATAACGTTTGTAATCTTGGGTGTTACAGGTGCATGCCTAAAAACTCCTCAAGAACTGGTGAATTGTTCGAAGCATTATCAGATCTTGAGAAAGTTTTCAAGGCACTGAATCGTGTAAACAAGAAGGGAAAACAGCAACATAACTCAACAGAACAAATCGAACCAGACATGAATGACGGAATAGAAAATCTAAACAACAAAAACAATGCGAATGACCCGAACAATCAGGGTGTGGTGCCTTTTGTGCCAGAAGCAGCATTGTATGATTGGGCAAAACCCACCACTGAAAATCTGGCAACCGCAATTGCAGTCCCTCAGATACAAGCAGAATCTTTTCAAATCACAAATAACATGCTATATTTTTTGCAGAACAAGGGACTATTCTCAGGGTCTTACGTTAAAGATCCTCAGCAGCATCTGAAAAATTTCATGTCGATATGTGTCACACAAAGGCAACCTAATGTGACACCGGAAGCAATAAAATTGTTACTGTTCCCATTCTTGGTGATGGGAGAGGCTCAGACTTGGCTTAATTAACTCCCCATAAAATCCATCACTACTTGGGAGGAATTAGTTAAGTAATTTGTGAACAAGTTCTACCCACCCAATAAGACTGCAAACAAATTGATAAGATATTAAGCTACAAACAGAGACCACCAGAAATACTACAAGAAACGTGGGAGAGGTTCAAGGGTATGATGGTTAAGTTTCAACATCATGACATTCCAGATCAGATGTTGGGGCAGAGGTTCTACATGGGATTGGAAGACGGCTTAAAGGCCAATGTTGATGCTTCAGCGGGTGGAGCATTTTTGAGCAAATCATTCAGAGAATGCAAGATCCTACTTGATAAAATGACTTAAAACTCAGGATGGATGACAAGAGACTCTACGATCACTCTTGTAGTTCACTCTGTGGCTTTGGACCCAAAAAACTCCATAGCCGAAAATATGGCCACTCTGATGACACAAATGAGTATCCTCACCAAAAAGATCGATGAATCAGGCTAGAAGCAGCAGGTACACATAGTTGATACGACTAATAGGGGCTTATGTACACCATGCATTAACCAACGATATGCATGCTCCTGAAGTGCGGAAAGTGACAACCAGCACTATCAGGAAGATATGAACTATGTGGCCAATTATGGAGGATAGAGGCAAGGTCAGAATTAGGGGCAATAGAATTAGCAATATAGACCAGCACATCAGCAGTACAATAATAGCAGCAATCCTGGAGCTATGCGACCACAGGGTCAAGTTGTGCCGTGCCAAAGGCAACAGGGATACAACCAGCAAAATCAGCAGCTAGCCTATCAACAGCCTCAACAACAACAAATAGTGAGACAAGAAGATGGGTTGTCTGAAATTAAAGGAATGCTGCAACAACTGATTGGATCTAATGGTAAAATGCAAGAGAGAGTGGATGCACATGAATCAGCGATAAAAGGCATTGAGATTCAATTAGGACAGATATCAATGGCTCTGAATAATCGCCCCCAAGGGACGTTACCGGCAGATACACACGTCAATCTAAAAGAATAGGGCCCAAAACAGCTGATTACAATGAGTCTAAGAAATGGTAGAGACCTAGATCTAGAGCAAGAAATTGCTCGTGAAAGCCGACCAACTGAAATACTTGTTCCAGTACTCATTGAGGTAGATGATTCAACAAGGTTAACTGAGGTGACAATACAACATGCACAAGAGAGCACAAGTAAAGAAAAAGAGGTTGCGAAGGAGACTGAGATAGTACAAGAAACGACAGTAGAAGCAGTGCCTGAGCAGGATAAGACTCAAATCACAGGAAGGAAGCGACCTCCAGCACCATTCCCACAGAGATTGGCCAAATATCAGAAGGATGAATAGTATAAGAAATTCATAGAGATGTTGAAACAAATCCAGGTAAACATTCCACTGATTGACGCCTTGAGGGAGATGCCTGGGTATGCCAAAATGATGAAGGATTAATGTCTTGCAAGTTCGACTTCCAAGACTTAGCCACTGTTACCCTAACCCAAACCTGTAGTGTTGTCATGACGAGACCCATAGCTGAGTAGTTGTCAGACCCAGGGAGTTTCACAATCCCATGCACAATAGGCAGCTATGCTTTTCCTAAAGCATTGTGTGATTTGGGGCCAAGCATAAACTTGATGCCCTTGGCTATCTACAAAAGGTTAGGCATTGGAAAGCAAGACCTACATCCATGTTACTACAGCTAGCCGACCGGACAGTGAAGAGGCCATTAGGTATCTTGATGATGTACTAGTGCAAGTTGGAAAGTTTGTGTTTCCAGCAGATTTTGTCATTCTGGACTGCCGGGTTGACGAGGAGATTCTCATAATTTTGGGAAGACCATTCTTGGCCACTGGGAGAGCATTGATTGATTGTGAAACTGGAGAGCTAAAAATGAGACTGAATGATGAAGAGATAACAATCAATGTGCAGAAGTCTATGCGGCGACCAAGTGTATTTACTAACTGCTCTCTAATAGAAGCTGTGGATGTAATTTTGGAGGAGGAAGATGAGATTCTGAACGCTAAAGACCCTCTAGCAGACTGTCTCACGAACTTAGAAGAAGTAAATGGAGAGGACTTGGCGAATTGGGTGCTGGCTCTTGAAGGCCAATGGTTCTGGAAAAGAGAGCTTGAAATTGAGTCTTTCCACTTAGAAGAAAGAAAGACTCCTCCAGCTAAGCCATCGATCGAAGAGCCACCACAGTTGGAACTGAAACCGCTACCACCTCATCTCAGGTATGATTTCTTGGGACCCAACTCTACTTTACCTGCTATTATCTCATCTGGTTTGTTAGATGTGCATGAAGAACAGCTTTTGCAGGTATTGATAGAGTGCAAAACTGCAATTGGTTGGACCATTGCAGACATTAAGGGTATCAGCCTGGCCTTCTGCATGCATAAGATTTTACTGGAAAGAAGAAACATGAAAGAAGTCGTGAAAAAGGAAGTGATAAAGTGGTTAGATGCGGGAATCATTTTTCCCATCTCCGACAGCAACTGGATTAGTCCATTTCAATGTGTGCCAAAGAAAGGTGGAATGATTGTTGTGCAAAATGAGAACAACGAGCTGATCTCAAAAAGAATAGTCACGCGATGTCAAATTTGCATGGACTATAGAAGATTGAACACGGCCACCCAAAAAGACCACTTTCCCTTACCGTTCATTGATCAGATGCTAGATAGATTGGCTGGAAGGTCCCACTTCTGCTTTCTGGATGGATACTCGGGGTATAATCAGATCTCCATTGCCCCGGAAGATAGAGAGAAAATGCCATTCACTTGTCCATATGGTGTCTATGCTTTCCAGAGAATGTTGTTCGGCCTATGCAACGCACCCGCCACATTTCAAAGGTGCATGATGGCCATATTCACAGATATGGTAGAAGACATAATGGGGGTCTTCATGGATGATTTCTCAGTGGTGGGAGATTCATTCGATGATTGCCTAAAGAATTTGAAAAGAGTGCTGAAAAGATGTGTGGAGACTAATCTGGTGCTCAATTGAGAAAAGTGCCACTTCATGGTACAGGAAGGTATAGTCTTGGGGCACCTAGTGTCAAGCAAAGGCATTGAGATGGATCGTGCAAAGGTTGATGTGATTGAAAATCTACCACCCCCACTTCCGTTAAGGCAATAAGAAGTTTCCTTGGCCACGCCGGTTTCTACAGACGGTTTATAAAATATTTCTCCAAAATTGCTGACCCCTTGTGTAAACTGCTTGAAAAATATCACCCTTTTGTGTTTTCTGATGACTGCAAGGTAGCATTTGAGGAGTTGAAGAAGAAACTGGTGAATACACTAATCATAGTGGCCCCCGACTGGGGCAACCTTTTGAGCTGATGTGCGATGCAAGCGACTATGTTGTAGGAGCAGTTCTTGGGAAGCGAAAAAATAAAGTCATGTATCTGATCTACTATGCAAGTAGAACCTTGAGTGGCGCCCAACTGAACTACACAGTGACAGAGAAAGAAATGCTAGCTGTGGTGTTCGCATTTGATAAATTCAGGTCATACCTGATAGGCTCAAAGGTAATTATTTACACTGACCATGCTGCCCTCAGGTGCCTAATTGAGAAAAGGGAGTCAAAGTCACATCTAATTCGATGGGTGCTACTGCTACAATAGTTCGACTTGGAAATCCGGGACCGAAAGGTAACAGAAAATCAAGTTGTTGATCATTTGTCCAGGCTTGAAGGAGCGGAAAAGAAGGTTGAGGTGGAGGAGATCATGGAGACTTTCCCAGATGAACAACTCTTAGCAACGAGCCTCTAGGCTACACCATGGTATGCAGATATTGCAAATTACCTGGCAAGCGGTATTGTTCCCTATGACTTGTCTTCCGTGCAAAAGAAAACATTTTTTCATGATTGTCGCATGTATTTCTGGGATGAACCATATTTGTTCAGGATTTGTCTTGATAACATGATCTGGAGATGCATTCTCGAGATAGATCAATCTTCTGTTTTGTAGGCATGTCATGCTTCACCGTTTGGAGGACATTTTGGAGGTGTAAGGACATCGGCTAAAGTGTTGGAGTCAGGTTTTTATTGGCCGACACTGTTTAAAGATGCACACTTCTTGGTGAAAAGTTGTGATGAGTGCCAACGGACGGGGAATATTTCCCGTCGACATGAGATGCCCATGAACCCAATTCAAGAGGTGGAAGTATTCGATGTATGGGGAATCGACTTTATGGGACCATTTTTCAACTCATATAATAACAATTACATACTTGTAGCAGTGGACTATGTCTCAAAATGGGTAGAAGCTGTGGCACTTCTAACAAATGACGCGAAGGCAGTTATTGGTTTTCTGAGAAAGAACATCTTCACCCGATTTGGCACTCCAAGAGCTATCATCAGTGATGGGGGCACCCACTTCTGCAACCGAGCCTTTGCAAAGTTGTTGGAGAAATATGGTATTCGCCAAAAAGTTGCTACTTCGTATCACTTACAAAGAAGTGGGCAAGTCGAGGTGTGAAACAGAGAAATCAAGAGTGTTTTGACCAAAACTGTAAATGCTACTCAGACTGATTGGGCGAGAAAATTGGATGATGCGCTATGGGCTTACCGCACTGTCTTCAAAACTCCAATTGGTATGTCGCCGTATAAATTGGTGTTTGGAAAGGCATGTCACTTGCCAGTGGAGTTAGAGCATAAAGCCTTTTGGGCATTGCGATAATTAAATCTGGACGTGGAGGCCGCTTGAACTAGTAGAGTCAGAGCTACATGAACTTGACTAGTTTCGGTACCATACTTTTGAGAGTATGAGGTTATACAAGGAAAGAATGAAACTGGTGCACGAAATAAACATTCTTGAATGAAATTTTAAGCCGAGAGATAGGGTATTATTATTCAATTCGAGATTGAGGTTGTTTCCAGGCAAATTGAAGTCAAGATGGTCAGGACCATTTCGTGTGCTAGAGATTCATCCCACCGGAGCCGTAGAGATTGCTTCAGAAGATGGCTCTCGCAAGTTCAGAGTCCATGGGCACAAGTTGAAACATTATTTGGGCATGGATGACACGAAAGTAGTGTAGGTGACTCATTTTCTAGAGCCACCAAAGTTGAGCAAGCCTTAGGTCGATTGCATGCATCGTGCCGCGATGTTAAATCATGCGCTTCATGGGAGGCAACCCATTGTAATGTTGTATTCGTAGTTGATTTTTAGTGTAGTTAGAATTTTTCTTTTTATTTTTTAGGTACTAACATGCTTGCAAGTAATTTTGGCAACACGTACAGTCCACTGCACATCGCCTGGTCCCCAACGAGCTGGGCCAGGCGTTAAGCCTCGTGTCGCCTGATGGCAAGCTTGCGTGGGAGATCGCCTCGCAAGGGAAAATTAGAGGTTCTTCTCGCGCTAGGACTCGCGCCACACGCCCAAGAGCTCGCGAAGGAGCTCACCTCGCGAGGGGTAAGGCAATGCATCAACCTCGCGTCGTCAGGTAAGTGCATTTTTTGGTTATTTTAATTAATTTTTTCCCTTATTTCTTTTAACCCCCTCCCTTAAAAATCAAACCTAAACTCCCAAACCTCATTGCTCACAAAACATACTCAAGAACTCTGCCAAACCCCTTCCCTAACAACCCCATTGAAGACAAGCAATCTTCTGCTATTTCCTTCACTTGGAACAACAATTCAAAGGCAAATCCCTCCTCTTAAACATCTAAGGTATGATTTCTATCTCCTTTCTTTGGGCAATTTCGAGTTGGGTGAACGCATGGCAATAGACACAAAATTTGGGGTTGTTCTTTATTGTAACAACGTGTTTGTGTGTCCCACCCCATGAACCCCATAGGAATTGAGTTGCTATTGTGTGAACAAGTGGTAGTGCGGAACTCCCAAGCCAATTTAGGAGGGTGAGGAAATCCCTCACCCCTACAAGCACTCCCATTGCACTAGTGCATGCTAAGTATTTGTTATAATGCCTCAAAGGCATTCTTTGTCCCTATTGGAGCATGAGTCTCCGGGATTATCAGACTAGTGTTATGTAGTTGTGCACCACTTTAAAATCTTAAGTGTGGGGTGGCTCACCGGTAGCTCGATGCTTCAAAACTGGAGGAAGCACCCATGTGTCATTGCTTGATTCTCACGCTAAGAAAATATGAGGTGAAGTCTGAGTAACCTCATAAATTGTTGAAAATCATGTGTTAAACTCTTAAGTGTGGGGTTGCAAGACCATGTTTTGACATGTTGCAATGCAGCTTAAACTGATTCATGCTCACTTGTGTAGGTATGAATATGCCTCCAAGAAAAGACACTGGTAAAGTCAAAGCCACATCCACTGCTCCGTCTAAAGCTAAGGCTACCTCCGTACCTCCCCCGAAGAAGAGAAGGGGTAGGGGGGAAGCTACTTCCAGTCAAGGTGAAGGACTGTAAGTCATGGCAGCTATAGCAGCCACTCGTCCACAACCTCAAGGACAGCGAGAGTTTGGACTCAAAAGAATACCCCCACACACTAAGGATTGGTACAGGCATTGTAGGCCAAAACATGTACATCCAGAAGCTGCTATTCATGAGCGTCGCCTGCAAGCCAAGTACCAAGCAATTTGGAGGGGCATCTATGAGTTGGGGTTGAGTTATGTGTTCAAAAATACAGGGGATATAAATCTCAATCTGGTTCGGGAATTCTATGTCGGTTTGATCCAAAGGATCCTGAACAGCTGGTGCCGATTCGCGGATGGTTGATAGATTTTTCAGCCACGGCAATATGTAATTTCTTAGGTGCTCCGGATGTTCCTCAGGAGCCATTGGACTACTTCATTGCTCGTCCTACATATCGAGAGCTGAGACACACTCTTTGTGGTGTCAATTCTGTGGCAGCTTGGGTTCGGGATAATAAAACAAATCGGCACAGGATATTCTCCAAGAAGAAGATGAGGGCAGAGGCTCAAGTATGGCTAAAACTGATTAACACACGGCTCCTACTTTGCAATCATGACACGCGTATTAGCCGTGAGAGGACGTGTGTGTAATATTTCCTCATGACGGGTCAGAGGGAGAATATGGGTCATTTGATCCGCTACCAGATGTCTCTAGTAAGAACTAGTAAGAGGATCGATCGAATGCCATTTGCAAATATGTTAACTCAGTTCTTGTGACACGAAGAGGTTGAGGAGGAGAAAGCTTTCGATCATATCATTGATCAGCCCCTATGACTAATGGACATTACAAGTATCCGGGTTAAAGAGGAGACTGTGATGCCAGCACTGACAGGTGCCAAGCACAATGCTCGCGATGACAGCTTTATGGCCCATTTATATGGGATGATGGACTTGCAACTTCGGATCGGGGGACGGCCGGGTCACTATAGAGGAGAAGGCCATATTAGAGCAAGGATTCCCGCTCAAAGCTCATGCTCAGCAGCTGGTTGGGCTTGGTGATGGATACAGACTCCCAGACGATGAGGATGTCAACACACCTGAGCAGTCCGAGGCCGAGCAGGAGCAGTCAGATGATAAGGATAATGATGATGAGGAGGAGGAAGCATAAGATGAGGAGTGGGTAGCCTCAGAGGAGGAAGGCGATGACGCGGCTTGATCAGGGAGTTTTCCTACACCCTACTCATTTTTTTCTTATTTTGTCAGTTTGTGTATGCACTGAGGACATTACATGAAAAATAAGTGTGGGGTGGTAACTTGTAAATATTAGTCTTGTTTTAGTTAAATTTTATTTTTGTTGTTATAATGTACTAATTATGTTTTAGTTAGTGTCACCTTAGCCTTTTTTTTTAAAAAAAATGATAAAAATGTGTAGTGTCGTCTTGCTATGTAGAAAAAAATTGGACTCTTCCCGACGATGGATCTCTTAGATAGTTTTCTTGAGGGAATTAAGTCTAAAGAAAAAAAAAGATTTTCTTATAGGTAGTGTAGTAATTCCCCCTTGGTTTTTCTTTGGGCCGCAGTTCTTTTCCAATGGTTTTTAGTTGAACCAGGTGTAGTTAGTTTTAATTTTTAGGAGTAGAAACCACTGGGCTATGAATTGAATTGCAGTGATATCTCTTGACTGTGTTATGCCTTGAGAATAGTGAGTATTGTGGTTGTGACGCTTAGGCTAAGTTTTTGACTCTAGTATAAGTACTTTAAATAGTAGATTCTTAAATTTGCTTAACTGCTTTGACTGGAGTGTCGTGATAAAACCAATCATGAGTGAGTTATGTGACATGTGCGTGTGAGATTTGTATGTATTCTATGCATTGCATTTGATGTCTAGAACTTGCCCCGTGTGTGTGCAAAGTGAAATAGTAGTCTTATTCAGTCTAGGAAGTGATATAGGCATTTCTTTGTTGAGCCAAATATATATAGTTTACCCGCCTAAATGTTATGTAACGTATTCAACCCCTTTGAGCCTATAATCCTGCTTCTTTGGTAACCACATTATAAGCCTTACCCCTTTGTTTGAATTAACCATCTATTGGGACCTTTTCGCCTCTCATAAATACTTGAATTGTTATGAATTGTGTAAAAGTTAAAGTGTGGGGTGGTGACTTGGCTTTTGAGTGGAACTAATAAAATAAGGAGAAAGGTGCACTGTTTTGAAAAAATAAAAGCCACTTGAATTGATAAAGAAAGAAAAAAAATAGTTGTATTGTTGTTAAAAATATTCCTTGATAGTGGTGGCATTTGATGCAATTATGCTTAAAGAAGTATGGGGTAATATACATTGATGTGAAGGTGGAGTTATGGTTTGACATAAGTATGGGCTTGAATGTTAAAGTATATGTATTAAAGTGCATAGGGAGGTGTAGTCACTCTTATATCCAAAGGTATCCTACCCGACCCACAACCTACAGTACAACCTATTAAAGTCCTACTTGATCCTAGACTGAATGAGCTCGATTAGTAGAGTATTACACTACGGGCAAGCCTATGGTGCATTATTTGTGGTATATGAATGTTATTTCTGAGAGAAAGTGAATTTTTCCTATCTTGAGTTCCTACGTTCTTAAAACTCATTGTGTGTGGAACTAAGCTCTTTGTTTGGTGAGGGCACGTAATTCATAATTTAAAGGTAATGTTATTGACCTCCATGTTAGAGTAAGTAAATGAATTGTGAATAAGATGTAGGATTTGTGAGTCAAATCTTGAGGTGAAGATGTTACACCTTTGTACTTAGTCTATTTGAAAGATTCATGGTGTGATGAGTTAAGGAAATTGCTTAAAAAGGTCGTGTCTATAAGTGTAGTTTGATTGCTCGAGGACGAGCAATGTTTAAGTGTAGGGTATTGATGTGTGGCTATAATTCCATATTTTAGTACATTAATTACCTTGCATTTTATGTACTTTAATATTAAATTACACTTTATTTGGGCGTAATAGAGTCTATTTTATGTGTAGATGAATTGGACATGAAATTAGAGTAAAAGAAAAATTTAAAGAATAAGGTGTGCTTGAAAACTATGGAAAGAAGAAAGAATGCATTAAGCAGTGAAAAGATGAAGAAGCTCGCGAGGCGACCCTTTGATTTGGCGTGGAAGCTGGCAACGTGAGCCTCTGAGCTTGCGTAGGAGCAGGCGTCGCGAAGGGTGAGGCGAGCTCCAGCTCGCGTGGGAGCTGGCGCCGCACAGTGTTAGGCGAGGTTCATCTTGCGTGGAGCCTCGCGAGGTATGGTCTGAGGCACGCTTACTCCAGTTTTTGAAGGCTTATTTCGTCTCCTGATTTGACTAGGACTTGACCTATGTCGTTTAGGTCGTTTCCTACACATATAAATAGATATATAACACCACTTTTGAAGCAGGTTTTGCGACTAGAGGCAAGAATAGCTCGTGGAACACTAGTTGGGAGATAGAATCATCGATTTCTACATTCTTTCATCTTTACTTTGTAATTTAGTTATGCAAAATATTTGGGATATTATTACTATGAGTATGAGTAGCTAAACTCCTAATCTAGGATTTTGATGGAACCTATTGGAGGATGATTTTCCTGTTACATTAATATAGATTTGCTGTAGTTGTTTTCTATTTATTCAACTACGTTTATATTGTGGTTGGTTGAAGAACTCTCTATCGACCGTGCCTATTTAGTGTGTATTACTCTGAATAGAGTACATATTTAGGTAGTTGTTGAATAACATCACTCCTAACGTATATGAGGGATCAATACGGAGGGTTTGAAGGTGGGATTAGGAATAACGAAACCTTGGTGCGATCCGAGTGAGCCGTAACTTAGTGCCAGCTAGCGTAATTTGGAAGAATATGTCTAGTAAATTATGATAGTTACTCGGGAGAGAATTACGACACTCAGAGAGCCTATAATCGGTAGAGAAAACTTAGGAAAATTTATAGGAAACGTAGCGGAAAGGATTCCGATAATAGGGGAAATCAGAACCTTAGACCATTCCAATTCTTGCCTACAACATGTTCGTAGTTAGTTATTAATTACTGCATTTTCATTATGTGATGTTTAGTTAGTAAACATCCAACTTGTCATTTTAATATTTCTGAATATTGATTGCGTGAATTTGTGCGAGTCTAGTAGTTGTGCTTAATAGGTTAATTCCCCGTGGGATTCGACTCCGGACTTGTTAACCGGAATATATTTGCAACGACCGCTTAATCCTTTTTATGAGACATAGTTGGACGTGATCAAATAACTAATCAAATTTCACCTTAAGCGTATTATATGAGCACTAAATCGCATAATGCACGTAAAATAGAAAAACGATTAGATATTGTTACGTATCGTTCAGCGAAATGCACATTGATCTTCAAAAATCTAATATTTCATCAATACTGATCCTAAAATTTTAGGAAAGTTTTGAGAATTTATGACAACCCATGATCAAGTGAGAGAGAGGAGGAAGTAAGTACATAGGTACACGATGAAACAGAGAAGAAGAACCGGTAGAATTATGGTAATATTTATGAGAAAATAACGTTGTATACTCGCTTTTAAAATAATAACCGAAAAATATATATATTTTTATATTATATATATAATATATATAATTTTATATACTGTTACGACTATCGAATATAAATAGTTTCTGTAATGGGTTGGAAATGATCTTTGCCTAATTTTTATCTGGGACCGCTTGGAAGTTGGAAGTTGGAAGTTGGAACTTGTGCTGAACCACCGGTTTTTGTTTTTCAACTTCTAAACTCTAAAGGACCCGAGCGGTGCGAACCGGGGTTTTGCTAGTATTCCCCTTAATAGCACAATAATACTCTGACGATTTCCTTTTATTACCTCAAATATTTTGCACCCTAGAGAACGCGTATCTAATCTTTTTCACCCATAAACTTTTAGTCCATGTCGAATTTACCAATGTCAAACTATATATTTGACAATGTAAATTTGTGTGATTTTTAAGGTTCTGAACTCTCTATAAAATACATCATGCACTTTTTTTAAAAAAAACTTTACGTAGTAAATTTTACAAAATTTTATGCTAAAAATAGTATAATATAAAACTTATGGAAAGGAAAGAATTGTACGGATGTACACAATAAACTCAAATTCTTGGAGAATCATGATAGTCTTTCTGGTTACTTGCATGAACTATCACCTTGTTGAAAGATATTTGATTCCTCACTTTGTAATCTCATTCCTCTCCTATATGTGTAATAAAAATCTAAAAGAAAAATAAATCAAATTCTTCCTTTATTTTGACTATGTTTACTCACACTAAATGATAGAATGTAAAATACAGGTCGATTAAGTTTGACTTTTAATTGAAAATAACAAGAACCAAAATCAAAATTTGTTAATACTTGAGGGACTAAAATGCTATTTTCCCTTATATGTTTCAGTCATTCTGTAAACTCTTACAATCTCCTTCGGAACAAAGATAGCGTTTAACTTAGCGTGATTGATAAATGTACAAAATGATGATGAAATAATCGGCACGTCTAAGTATGATCTGAAAACGTGCTTTCATTAACGTAGTAATTAGCCTGAAAGATTACTGTTGGCCCAAGTGAAGTTTGTTTTGATGATTGACAAAGGAACTCCAGTATGAACCAGGTTCATACACAATGTACACAGATACGGACATATTCGAGCATAAGAGATACCCGTGAAGGAGATAAGCTTAAGTTGCTATATCTGATATCTCCTGATCGAAAATGTTGCATAAATGATAAGGAAAATGACTCCTTCCTCGAAGAGAACTTCATCCAAGATAAGGGAGGAGTTAAAAGTTGAAGATAACTAGAACTCTTCCACCAAGGAAGAGTAGCATTAGAACTCTAGTTATTTCTTATTCTACTAACTCTATAAATTGCATGATGTTCTCATTCTACAGGTACGCACAAACGCTGAAGTTAAGCGTGAGTTGAGAGAAAAATAGCAAGGCATTTTGCAAACAATTCTTGTGTGATTCAAGTTTGAGCCTAAAGCTACATGAACCAGATAGAAGAACCAGTTCCAAGCGTCTGTCTTTTATTCTAGTTCAATTGTAGTAGGTATTTTCAAGTTGTACCTTTCAGCTTTATCTAGAAGCAATTGTATTAGGTACTCTGAGTATTTAAGTTAGAGTTAAGTTGAAGTTGTCGCAACAGTTAGAGGATGGTTGCCACAACGGGATTAGAGTTAATCCTTAGGTTTAAAAAGAGTTTTGTAAATGTTGTTTTGACTCAGTGATTTAGTGAAGTATTAGGGAAAATCCTACTGAGTAGTAGGTCATGGTTTTTTTACCTTTTGAGCCTGGTGTTTTACGCGTAAAAATACGTGTGTTCTTTACTTTTCGCATTTACTATTTCTGCAACAGTAGTATAAGGAACACTTAAAACAACCAGATCCTTCTATAATCAGTGCACGCAAAAATTGGATACCACACAAATCACCCTCCCCCCTTCCCCCTCCCCCTTCTTGTGTGGCATTGAAGTACAAAACAATAATTGGTATCAGAGCAGGTTATCCTTGAATAGGCTAACGCCTTAGGAGAAGATCGAGATAAGTGCACCACCTGGAAATTGGGAAGGGCAATCCACTGCTAGGCCGCCACTCTTTACTAGCCAGTAATATTCTTGGTGGAAAAACAGGATGAGAGATCACATTATAGGAGAGGACTGTGAGCTATGGGACATTGTCACCGATGGTCCACTAGCTACCCTGAAGATAAATGCTAAAGGAGTAGAGGTGCCAAAGACAAGAGCAGATTGCACTGCTAAGGACTTGAAGAAATGGAAAAAGAATACTAAAGCCAAGAAATGACTTGTTTGTGAACTGGGTCCAGATGAGTACAAAAGAATCCAAAGTTGTACCACTGCTAAGCAAATTTGGGATACTCTGCAAGTGGCTCATGAAGGAACACCTCAGGTGAAGAGATCCAGAGCAACTCTACTATATTCTCAATATGAGAACTTTATTATGAAGGAAGGAGAAACCATCCAAGAGATGTACACAAGGTTTACTACTTTGACAAATGAGCTATAGTCTCTTGGAAGGATTATTCTTGAAGAAAATAGAGTCGAGAAGATATTGACAAGGGTTTTGCCTATCACTTGGGAAAGCAATATCACTGCCATTCAGGAATCAAAGAACATTGCCACTCTCCCACTTGATGAATTAATTGAAAATCTTACTGCCTATGAATTTAGGAGACAAATCATGAAAATGGATGTACCTAAGAATGAAAGAAGCGTGGCACTCAAAATCACTGAAGGTTCTGATTTGGAAGATGACGAAATGGCTATGATCACCAAGGACTTCAAGAAGTACCTGAGGAGAGGAAAGGGTTCTTCAATAAGTGGAAGCTATAGCAAGTCAAAAGCTCCCGAGAAGCAAACCAATGATGGCTTCTACAAGTGTGGAAAGTATGATCACCACATCAAGAATTGTCCTTTATGTGAAATTGAATGGAAGAAGGAAAAGCTAAACGAATGAACAGGAAGAAGGAACAGGTTCAACCCAAGGAAAGAAACAACAAAGGATCAACCAAGGCTATGGTCACTGCTTGGGGAGAAAGCTTAGATTAAAACTCAGACGATGATGAGGATGAACATGCACTTTTGGCAATTGGAGAATCTGATGAAGAAACTGAGATAAGTGTAATTCATCTCAAAGAAAAAATTAAATTGTTGTCTAAAGAAAGGTTGTCTGGGTTACTTCTAGAACTAATTGATGAATCTGAGGATATAAATAATGAAAATGAACAGTTGTCTAAAGAATATGTGATTTTGAAGGCTAAGTGCAAAAAACCTGGAACTTAGGGTTAGTAAAACTATAAGTGAAAACACTATGTTTAAGGACTAGGTTCATGCACTTGACTCAACTGTTCTAGAGCTTAGAACTGAAAATCTAATACTGAAATTAGGAACAAGTAAAAAGATAGTTGATGACACACAACTCACTCTAGAAGAAAACGTAGGAAAAATGAAAGATGAGTTGTATAAAAGGGATGAGCAGGTAAGAATCCTAAAGGAAGATCTAAGAAAGGTCAAGCAA
Organism: Nicotiana tomentosiformis; assembly: GCF_000390325.3. Taxonomy (NCBI): domain Eukaryota; kingdom Viridiplantae; phylum Streptophyta; class Magnoliopsida; order Solanales; family Solanaceae; genus Nicotiana; species Nicotiana tomentosiformis. The sequence goes on from NC_090818.1 coordinate 109,527,021, forward strand.
GAGCTAGACAAAACTTGTAAATGGAACAGATCCTCCGATGCACTTTCATAGCTACAAGAACACCGCAGTAGAACCAAAAGAGGACTTGGCTTTGGGAACCTGGCACCTAAGTGGGATCCCAAAAGCAAATACCTCACACTTCCTGAGAACAAGATTTGCACACACTGTGGTAAAACAGGTCACTATATAAGTGAATGAACTGCAGAAGAAAAGGCAAGTCAAAAGAACAAAGAATTCGTTCAAGGGAAGAATAGGCTACCAAGTTGGGCTAAAAAGAATTTGATCCATCCTTTTGCTTATAGAAAGGGACCCAAACTCATTTGGATTCCTAAGACTAACCCCTGATTTCCTTTTGCAGGTCCAAGTGAAGGAGAGCAGCCAAATATGGTACATGGATAGTGGGTGCTCAAAGCATATGACAAGAAGCAAGAAACCTATTTCTTTCACTTGAGGACTGATAAGTAGGAATTTTAGCCTATTAATTGCTCTCTTTTACTTGTGTTGTGGCCCAAAAATGCATGAAGGTATTCCCGAAAACTAACTTAATATGCTTGCTTGCAGAGATATTTCAAAATGAGCCAAAGGAGCCATAATCAACTCATAAGGAGTTAAAACTTGAACAAAAACCAAGACTGGGCCAAGAGGTGTGGAACGTGGACCGCGACAAAAATATGCGGCCGTGAAAGTATCAATGCGGACGCGGCCATTATTTCGCGGTCCTCGATATGAAGAATCAGAGAGATGTTTTTTTGTGCACAAATATAAACGTGGACCGCGACAAGAACATGCGGCCGTGAAAGTACCAGCACGGCCGTGATGCAAATTTCGCGGACCGCGGTTGCTAAGTTTCAGAAAGTGCATAATTCAAGCAAAAATGAGAAGGGCAACCCAAGTCAAAGTTATGCAGCCGCGGAAGTCTCTCACGCAGACGCGGTGGAATTTACGCGGTCCGTAAAATAAAGTTCAACCCAGGTCCAGATGTGAAGAAACGCGGACCGCGATCAGAATTACGCAGTCGCGAAAGCAAGTGTGCGGCCGCGGTCAGAATTACACGGCCGCGAAACTTTCGCATGGGCATTTTTGTCCGAAAATTTCAGCTTAGTATAAATAGATCTTTTTGTCAATCTTAGGTTATGTTATGTTTTTGCTGAGTACGTGAGACGACTAGGTTTTCCTTTTTGGGGAATTTTGTACAAGATTACTTTGTAACATTAGATTTTCATCTTTTAATTTAGTATTATGGATTATATCTTCTCTTTATCTTTGATTTCTACTATTATTATGAGTAGCTAGACCCGTAGCTAGGGTTGTGACTCAACCCTAGTGTGGGTATTTAATGGGTCTTGAATTTTAGGGCTTGAATATTTATGGGTTAGTGATATTTAGCCCAGTTCTATCTAGAATTATAGAATTAGTGGTTACAAATACTGATTCATGCCTTTATGATTTGGTCTCTTCTTGAGAAAGAGGGATTAAGTCTAGGAAAACTAGGCTAACAAGGAATTGGAGTGAACTCAAGAAATTGATAGCCTCAATTAAAGGGTCAAATCTAGAGATAGTAATACCCGACTTGAGCTAATATCACATGACTTGCATGAATACCCAGTTGGACTTGAGAAAGCCAAATTGGGCAAAATCACTCAAACTATCGAGAGATATAGAGTGAGTTCTTGGGTGTGATGGCTATATTACGATCCCAAATTAATCAAGCTTGCCCTAGATTCTTACTACCCGTTAGATGTCCATCTAGTCGAAAGTCACTACCCTAGTCCTTTTAAACACTTGAAAACCAACATCAAAAATATTGTACTTAGCTTTAATCATTGCATATAATAGAATAGAATTAGAAGTAGAATCAACACCATCATGTTTGGAAATGCAATTAGGAACAACACACACATCTAGACTTAGATATAAACCTAATTCCAAATCAATTAACTCTCTGTGGAAATCGATCTCGACCTTGTTGGGTAAAACTGCATCGACCATCCTCGCTACTCAATAGTGGTGTAGGTTTGGACCCGATCAATTTTTGGTGCCGTTGCCGGTGATTTAGACAGTATTAGCTATATATCTAACTATTTGTGTGTTTTGTTTTTCTTTCCTTCCGTTTTTCTAATTTTTGTGTGTCAATTGCTTTTAGGTACCAAATGTCTCTTAACGAGGTCCTCAGATATATTCCTCAGGGGGAAGAGGTAGATAAGAATGAAGTGGATGAGGTTCACCTTGAACCTCAAGTACAAAGAAGAGGCCGCCCGTCTCATGACAACGTTCCAAACCCTCCCCCACCTCCTCCAAGGGCAGCACACCGGATGTTGCCCAATGAAAGCTACGCAAGTGCAATTGTCCCACCCTGGATTCGGGAGGGCAATTTTCAAATAACCAATGCCATGCTTACTCTATTAGAACAAAGGGGTTTCTTCACCGGAGCTCCACATCAGAACGCATATAAGCATCTCAAAGGTTTTGTAGACACATGCTGGGGGAGAAATCAGACGAATGTATCTGAGGACGCTTTTAGGTTAAGGCTTTTCCCTTTCTCACTTAGAGGGAAGGCTTTAGATTGGCTTGAGAGGCTACCCAACTATTCCATCTCCACATGGGATGAGTTGGCCGAGAAGTTCATAACGAAGTTCTTTTCTCCGGGACATATGGTAACATTGAGAGATGAAATCCTTGCTTTTAAACAAGAGCCAAATGAACTGTTACATGAGATTTGGGAACGGTACCGAACAACGGTCAAAGAGTGCCCCAACAATGATATGACTGAAGCAATGATCCAGCAAACCTTTTATAGGGGTATCAACACAACTAACCAATGTATGGTGAATCAGCTCGCAGGGGGGTAACTTCATGAACACTCCATATTTAGAAGCATGTGAAATATTAGATGAGATGGCAGACACCTCTTCAGCTTGGAAAAGTCGGGCCAACGTTCCTCAGGGTGACCCTAATGTTATCCATTTTCACAAGGAACTCCATAATCACGGACAAGCCATAGCAGAGTTGACAACTACCATGAATCAGTTAGCCAAGGCACAATTTCAGCAGGTTCAGGGGCAAAAGCAAGTAAATGCCATGGAAGGGGTGAATGTAATGGTTAACAATAGGAGACAAAGAGGTCAACAAGTTAAACACGATCAGGATCAATTTGAGCAAAATGGTAGTGGGTACAACCAAGATGACTCTTATGTGAAGAGGTTCAATATGTGAACAATTACCAAGGTCAAAAGAGCAATGCTCCAAATCAACAACAATGGAGATCATAGAGAAACAATCAAAATTGGGGCAACCAAGGCCAAGGGAATTGGAATAGTGGCTACAACAACAATCCGAACAATTGGGGGAACAACAATCAAAATTGGGGGAATCAAGGAAATAACCAAGGCAATCGGGGTGGCACCAATAATAGTAATTGGGGAGGCAATGGAAACCAAGGCGGTTGGAACAACAATAATCAAGGGAATCGGGGGTCGGGCCCTCAAAGGCCCCCGATGTATCAATAACCCAACAACCCGCCTCCATATCTGTCACAAGGGCAAAGTTCTTCCAACAATAAGATGGGACGGATAGAAGGTATGTTCAAGTAAATGATGGAAAGAAACGCCGACTCTGATGACCAAATAGCCTCCCGCAATACTTCTATCTGCAACTTGGTAGTACAAATGGGTCAAATTTCACAAGCATTGAAGACCCGCCCTAAGGGGGCACTACCAAGTGATACGGTGGGAACAATACAGGCCATGCTATGGCGGTGACCACAAGAAGTGGTAGAGGTAGAGATGCCAGTATCTCCAATCCAAGAAAGATTGTGAATGATGATTTGGTTGTGCAAGAAGATGATGAGATCCAAGCCAATGATGTGAATGTGAATGATGAAGTGAGGATAGACATTGATGACAACGTAGAGGATACACAAAATGACGTGAACCCGTCTAGGGAACACGTGATAGACATACTAGAAACGGTATTGCCCAAAGCCAATGCCCCTTTGCAAAGACCTCCTCCACCGTATCCTCAAAGGCTTGCAAAGCAAAAAAATGAGAACCAATTCAAGAAATTCATTGATATGATGAAAAGTTTGTCCATAAATGTACCTTTGGTTGAAGCTCTAGAACAGATGTCGGGATATGCCAAGTTCATGAAGGACTTGGTAACAAAGAAGAGGTCAATGAACTGTGAGACGATCAAAATGACACATCAAGTGAGTGCCATTGTGCATTCCATGGCTCCAAAGCTAGAAGATCCCGGTGCCTTTACAATTCCATGCACTATCAGTAGTGCCAATTTTGCCAAAGCCTTGTGCGATTTGGGAGCAAGCATTAATTTGATGCCATATTCTGTGTTTAATACATTAACGATTAGGCAACCAAGACCTACTTCCGTGAGGTTGCAAATGGCAGACCGAACAATGAAGATGCCATTGGGGATAATTGATGATGTGCTAGTTCGGGTCGACAAGTTCATACTTCCCGCAGATTTTGTGATACTCGACTGTGAGGTTCACTATGAGGTGCCAATAATATTGGGGAGACCTTTCCTAGCAACAGGAAAGGCATTGGTTGATGTGGAAGCTAGGGAGCTCACCTTCCGTGTGGGAGATGAAAACGGTGTGTTCCACGTGTGCAAGTCAATGAGGCAACCTAATAGCAACGAAGTATGCTCTTTTGTGGATCTTGTGACGGAGGTGATTGTTTATGACACGAGTGCTATGATCAATGTGGAAGACCCTCTGGAAGCTGTGTTGTTGAATCATGAGGATGATGAGAATGCAGACTTGATAGAATGTGCAAATGCTTTGCAAGGAATGGGATCCTACACATATGGACCCCCGTAAACTTTCCTTGGACCTTGAGAACCGGATGACTCCGCCAACAAATCCCTCAATCGAGGAGCCACCAACATTGGAGTTAAAGCCCTTGCCTTCACACCTCATATATGAGTTCTTAGGCCCTTATTCAGAATTACCTGTTATTATTTCTTCGTGCTTAACTAACGTGCAGGTAGATTCCACCCTTGCGGTGCTTCAAAGAAGGAAGAAGGCAATAGGTTGGACATTGGCGGATATTAGGGGTTTAAGCCCCGCCTTCTGCATGCATAGAATCATATTGGAGGAAGATGCCAAACCCTCTGTGGAACATCAAAGGAGGTTAAACGAGGCTATGCAAGAGGTAGTCAAGAAAGAGATCATCAAGTGGCTAGATGCAGGGGTTGTGTACCCCATTTCTGATAGTTCATGGACTTCGCCGGTACAATGTGTCCCAAAGAAGGGGGGCATGACTGTGATCACAAATCATAGAAATGAATTGATCCCCACAAGCACTGTCAGCGGTTGGAGGGTATGCATGGATTATAGAAAGTAGAACAAAGTGACCTGCAAAGACCATTTTCCATTGCCATTTCTCGACCAAATGTTAGATAGACTTGCTGGGCGTACTTATTATTGCTTTTTGGATAGGTACTCCGGGTACAACCAGATTCTTATTGCACCTGAAGACCAAGAGAAAACCACTTTCACCTGTCTGTATGGCATATTTGCATTCTCACGGATGCCATTTGGTTTATGTAATGCACCGGCTACCTTGCAGCGGTGTATGATGGCAATATTTACGGATATGGTGGAGGCCTCCCTCGAGGTGTTCATGGATGATTTCAGTGTTGTGGGGGATTCCTTTGAAGAATATTTGGATAATTTTGACAAAGTGTTGGCCCGATGTGAAGAGACCAACTTAGTGTTTAATTGGGAAAAGTGCCACTTTATGGTCGAGGAGGGAATTGTCCTCGGCCATAAGATCTCCAAGAACGGTATTGAAGTGGACAAGGCAAAAATTGAAGTGATATCAAAACTCCCTTCTCTGACTTCCGTCAAGGGAGTGAGGAGCTTTCTTGGTCACGCAGGGTTTTACCGTAGGTTCATCAAGGATTTCTCAAAAGTGGTGAACCCCTTGTGCAAGCTGTTGGAAAAAGATGCCAAGTTTGTGTTCATTGATGATTGATGAAAGCTTTTGAGCTACTCAAGTATAGGTTGACTACCACTCCCATCATTACCGTACCCAATTGGAGCTTACCATTTGAGCTCATGTGCGATGCTAGCGACGTTGCGGTAGGAACAATATTGGGGCAAAGAATCAACAAGATATTTCATCCGGTCTATTATGCAAGAATAACAATGAACGATGCCCAAGTCAACTATACAGTGACCGGGAAAGAGCTATTAGTCGTTGTCTTCGCCATGGAAAAGTTTCGCCCGTACCTCATGGGTACCAAAGTAATTGTGCACACCGATCATGCGGCACTTCGTTATTTGATGAGTAAAAAGGACTCTAAGGCTAGGTTGATGATATGGGTTCTTATTCTACAAGAATTTGACCTTGAAATCATAGACCAAAAAGGGAGTGAAAATCAAGTGGCGGACTATTTGTCCCGCTTGGAAGAGGAGGGGAGGCCCCATGATGGCCTCGAGATTAATGATTCATTTTCGGATAAACAAATCATCTCCATGTCTGTGACTGGGATACCTTGGTTCGCCGATGTGGCTAACTTTCTTGTGACCGAAATTGTCCCGAATGAGCTCTCTTCAAACAAAAGGAAGAAGCTCAAATAGGACTTCTTGGATTATTATTGGGGCGAGCCATATCTTTTCAAAATTTGCAATGATGGTGTTATCTGGAGATGTGTTCCGGAAGAAGAGGAATTGAGTATTCTTGAAGCTTGCCATTCCTCTCCCTATGGTGGTCACCATGGTGAGGCGAGAAATTCTACAAAGGTCCTAAGCTGTGGATTCTATTGGCCCACCTTGTACAAATACGCTAGCGAGCTTGTTAGGTGTTGTGATGAGTGCCAAAGAGCTGGTGGAATTTTCAAGAAGAATGAAATGCCCCTCACCACTATTCTCGAGATTGATATTTTCGATGTGTGGGGCATCGACTTTATGGGGCCATTTGTGAGTTCATATGGGAACACTTACATTCTGGTTGCTATTGATTATGTCTCCAAATGGGTTAAAGCTGTGGATTTGCCCAACAATGAGGCACGAAGTGTGGTGGCTTTCTTAAAGAAAAATATCTTCACAAGGCTCGGCACCCCAAGGGCTATCATTAATGATGGGGGTTCTCATTTTTGCAATAAATCCTTCGACACTTTACTTTCTAAGTATGGTGTTAATCATAAGGTGTCAACCCCTTATCACCCACAGTCTAGTGGACAAGTTGAGGTCTCCAACAGGGAGATCAAGAGCATATTATTCAAGAATGTCAATGCAAACTAGACTGATTGGTCAAGGAAATTTGACGATGCTTTATGGGCCTATCGTACAACTTACAAGACTCCAATTGGTATGTCTCCGTACCGGTTGGTATTTGGGAAATAATGCCATCTTTCGGTTGAATTAGAGCACAAGTCCATGTGGGCGCTGAAGAAGTTGAACCTTGAATGGGATGTAGTTGCCAATCTCCGGGTAGAGCAACTAAATGAACTTGATGAGTTATGGTTCCATGCTTATTCCAGCTCGTCCTTATATAAGGACAAGATGAAGTACTTACTTGACAAATATATCTGAGAATAAAGAATTCAAGAAGGGTGACTTGATTCTTCTATTCAACTATCGGTTACAGATGTTTCTGGGAAAGCTCAAGTCAAAGTGGAGTGGCCCTTTTGAAGTGGTGCATGTAACTCCGTTTGGTGCTCTCGATTTGAAAAACAAAAATGGTGAAATATTTAGAGTTAATGGGCACCGAGTGAAGCATTACCTTGGCAAGATTGATGATAGCCACGTAGTGGACTTGATCTATTTCAAATGATGATGGTAACATGCGTCGTGCCGCGGCGTTAAATCAGGCGCTTCTTGGGAGGCAACCCATGTGTTTTTCTTTCTTTTGATTTTCTTCTTAGATTAGGCATTGTTTTGGATTAATTGGTTGTGAAGTGTATGTAGGAACTGGTTGTGCAGTGCAGGGTTTTGACAGGGAAATATTTGGCTAAGTGTTGGAAGTTCGCAGACCACGCCCAAAATTTCGCGGTCCGCGTGAGCATTTTGCGGCAGCACATTTTTGTCCGCGCACGTGTAATTGAAAAGAGCAAAATGCCAACTCTTTGAAGTTGGACTGTCAAAAATCCTTCAGATATCGCGGCCGCGCTCCAATTTTCGCGGACCGCGTTAAATTTCATGACCGCAGCCAATATTCCGTGGACCGGGCCTATGTGCTTGAAGCTGGTCTACATAAGGTAACATAGCGCGAACCGCGATAGAATTTCATGACCGCGCTCAGGTAAGGCGGTGAGTTCCACAGTTGATTAGTATAAATAAGAGTTCCTTAAACAGTTTACACTTTTCAAACCCTAACATTTCACCGTACAAAATGTTCATCTCATCCTGCTCTCAATTTTCATCTCATTCACATTAAGAGTTCATTTCCCACTACAATTTTACAACTGGTATGTTCATTCCATGATGTGATTTTATTTTTTTCTTTTCTTTTCTCTTTGTTATAATTTTTCTTTGTTAGTTAGGGTTAGATGCATGCCATGATCTCAAATTAATGCTTAATTGATACTTAAATACATGTGAGTAGTGTTTATATGCCTAATGGGGATGGGGTTAGTACCTTTGCATGATTAATTAAACTAATTTTTGCACACTTAGTGAAAACCCTAGTTATCAGTGTTCTTAGTACCAATATTAGGCCGCCCTCTACCTCTTCTCGTGCCCTCCACAACCAGCTGCTCACACCTCTGTACCGGAGCATCTGGGCTTCTCCTCTGAACATGTCCGAACCATCTAAGCCTCGCTTCCCACATCTTGTCATCAATGGGAGCCACATGCACCTTCTCCCGAATATCATCATTCCTAATCTTATCTATCCTAGTATGCCCGCACATCTACCGCAACATCTTCATTTCTGCTACTTTCATCTTCTGGATATGTGAGTTCTTAACGGGCCAACACTCAGCCCCATACATCATGGCCGGTCTAACCACCGCTTTATAAAACTTAACTTTGAGTATCGGTGGCACTCTCTTGTCACACAGGACTCCAGATGCTAACCTCCACTTCATCCATCCTACTCCAATATGGTGTGTGACATCCTCGTCGATCTCCCCTCCCCCCTGGATAACCGAACCAAGGTACTTGAAGCTGCCTCTACTCAGGATGACCTGCGAATCAAGCCTCACATCCACGCCCTCTTCCCCTGGCTCAACGCTGAACTTACACTCCAGGTATTCTGTCTTGGTGCTGCTCAGCTTGAAACCTTTAGACTCAAGAGCCTGTCTCCAAACCTCCAGCCTCTCGTTAACACAGGCTCATGACTCATCAATCAGAACTATGTCATCGGCAAATAGCATGCACCATGGCACATCCCCTTAAATATAGTGTGTTAATGCGTCCATCACCAAGGCGAATAAGAACAGACTGAGCGCAGAACCTTGGTGTAACCCCATTACAACCGGAAAATACTCAGAGTCGCCTCCTACTTTCCTAACCCGAGTCTTAGCCCCATCATACATGTCCTTAATCGCCATAATGTAGGGAACCGACACACCTTTTGCCTCCAGGCATCTCCAGAGAATTTCTCTAGGAACCTTGTCATATGCTTGCTCTAGGTCAAAAACCACCATGTGCAGATCCTTCTTCCTCACTCTGTATAGTTCCACCAACCTTCTAACAAGGAGTATAGCTTCTGTAGTCGAACGACCCGGCATGAACCCGAACTGGTTGTCGGATACAGACACTATCATCCTCACCCTCGCTTCAACCACCCTCTCCCACACTTTCATGGTATGACTCAGTAATTTGGTACCCCTATAATTGTTAAACTCTGGATATCACCTTTGTTCTTATAAATGGAACCACCGTACTCCACCTCCACTCATCTGGCATCCTTTTCCCCTTAAAAATAATATTAAACAACCTAGTCAACCACTCCAAACCTGCTCTCCCCCATACACTTCCAAAATTCCACCGGAATCTCATTTGGCCCGGTCGCTTTGACCCTACTCATCTTACGCATAGCTCCCGCGACCTCCTCAACCTCGATACGCCTGCAGTACCCAGCTCAAAGAATCATAAGCAAAAAAGAAAACCCTCACTATATCTCCTGCCGATTCATCAGACACAAGTGAATATCTCTCATCCCAGGAGATGTTTTAGGGGGAATATACACAACCTCGACAAGAGGCCCAATCACAACCCTTTCGCCTAATCGATGAAGCTACCTCCTCTTCTGGATCGTCTGATGGCTCAGAGGGAGGTAGTAAGTCATCGGAGCCATCTCCCCCACCTGCTGTAACTCCCGCCTCAACAGCTGCTCCTATCAATGTAGATGAGAATGATGAGGTCCCGGATGACAGGAGAGGGGGTAATACCAATGTGGGTGGTCTTGATAGATCAATGAAACCCTAGGTGTGGGCGGATAGATTCGTGAGCGAGAAAGCATACCTCAAATTCCGGTAATGGTGGCCCCAAAGGTTGCTCATCCTTGAGCGACAGTTTATAGATAGAGATCTCCTTCCTCACAATCCAAATGTCAAAAGACAGTTTGAGGAGAGAAAAGGGTGAAAGTACTTCACCAGTAAGATCCCGGATGCCAATGAGTACCTTGTCAAGGAGTTCTACGCAAATGTTGCCCACATAAAAAAGGGCACCACTGTGACAAAGGTACGGAACTTGAAGATACGGTTTGATGGTAACACCTTGAACAAATATGCCAGTTTTGAGGATGTGGAAGCTGTATAGTATTTGGAGAAGATGACCCTAGATGAAGCAGCCCGGACTTGGCTAGCGAAAGTAATAGCCATCCCAGGGACAACACCTGCCTGGCTCGCAGCTGGAGTCCCAATCGCCAAAAACACCCTCAGCTTTAAAGCCAAAGAGTGGTGCACATTTGTATGAAGCTGGCTTGATCCTAGCCATCATGATAATGACATCCCACTCTCCCAGGTGATCCTAATAGCTTTCATCATGGCGGGGTATCCAATCAATGTGGGGAACCTCATGTCCCACCATATCTCCAAAGGAACTGGAAAAGAAGAAAGGTCCTACCCCTACCCCAACTTCATCACTATGTATCTCGAGGACCAAGGGGTAGAGGGGAGGCACTATGACACGAAGGTGAAGCCAAAGAAACCTTTCTCCTAGTATAGCCTTCAAGGACCATACAACCCTAAAGCAAAGGGTAAATCCACTACCTCCACTGGCCAGTCTGAAGAGTCAAGGGTAGTGGCCATCGGGTCAGAGCCTTCCGCAACAGAGGGACCTTCAGCTGCCATGCCTCCTCCTTCATCTGGGCCATCCATCACTGTGCCACTATCTGTGCCCTCATCTTCTAGTTAACCCCAGACTGCACTGCAGGTTTCTCAGACCTTATCTAGTATCAACAACTGGATGCATGCATCTACATCAAAGTTGTCTATCTTATCCAGTGCATTAGCAGCACAGTCAGCCCCAGCACAGCTTCAGGTACCTCCATCAGTGGAGGATTCATTGACGGAGCTTCTGGCCAACCAGAAGAAGCTCTTGGATAACCAAACGAAGATCCTGGAGACTTTGGATACTTATGGCAAGGTGATCAAGGATATGGGAAAGCAGGTAAAGAAGATGAGAAAGACTCAGGCCTCCAAGGAGTCAGTGGAGAAGCTGAAGAGGGAGATAGAGAAGTTCACTTCTGATGGAGACATCCCACTTGACTTGCTTATGGAGGAGACTGCCCCACCAGCACAGGCAGCAGAGCATGAGGCAGACAGAGCTCCAGTTAGAAGATTTGTGGTCCCCCAGTCAGAGGATTTGGAGATCCAGTTAGAGGACCCGGAGGGAGCTGATGATCCTATGAAGTCCGAGGACCCCACTCATGTGCCTGACCCCATGCAGACAAAGACCACATATGGAGTTTTCTTTACTCTCTAACCCTTCCCTGATCTTATTTTGATATTAGCATTGAGGACAATGCTATCTTTTATTTGGGGGGTGGTCCATTTTGATTTGGTTATGATTTGATAACATTGGTATGTAATAATTATGATACTTTTTTCTTTACCTTTATTTATCGTTAGTTTCACTTTCGTTATTTTTCACTTTTGGTATGTATATAACTTTACCATTCGATGTAGATATTCATTTCCATTTTGTATATATTTGTATCACTCCATTATTGTACATATTTATTTTACTTTCTGTAGTTTACTTCATAACTTCTTTTGTATCTTTCCTTAATAGCTTAGCTTCTTATTTCCTTTAGTAGCTTATTTTTGAGTTTTTAGCTTTTTTTTACATATCAATAAGCCTTTGGTTTTCTTAATACCACAGTTCTTTCCAAAGGTGGATGTTGTGTGAACCGGGTAGCTCTTCCCAACGATGGATGGCGTGACAACCTTCTTAAGGGATCGAGTCCGTTTTCTTTTTTGCTTTGGTGTATATAGTAGTAGTAATGAATAAAAGTGTCTCAAGCAGGCTTCACTTAGTACTAACACATTTACCTTCGACCTCATAGTTAGAGACAAATTGATTGGCAGAGATTAGCTCTAGTTGTGACCTTTAGACTCTTGCGTTGGCTAAAACAATCATCGAGTGGTTTTCTTGTGTCATTTGTGATTTTCAATCTTAGCTAGGGTTGTTGTGGGCCCTCGACTCTGTTCTCTTTAACAATCCAGCGGCTTGAGAGGTGAGGTATTGAATTGCAAGTCCAAGTCCCGTGCCAATAAGTCTAGAACTTGCCCTGAATGTTTGTCTAGGCAAAATTCTAAGTGTAGCTTGACTTGAGAAATGATTGTAGGATCTCCTTGGTCCAAGTTGAACTTTCAAAGCTTCTGTAGCCTACCAATATGATATCCCTAGTCAACTCCTTTGAGCCTAAGCCTTTTTCATTCAATAGCCACATTACAAGCCTTTCTCTGTTTTATAATGACCCTCTCTTGGCACCCAATCTTTCCTTAACATTCATGATGAACAATTGGCAAAAGTATAAGTTTGGGGGAGATACGAGTAATTTGAAAGTGATAAAAGGTTCAAAGAAGAAAAAGAATTGTTGAAAAAGAAAGGCAAAGAAAAGGAAGAAAAGCCAAAAAGAAATACGTCAAGAAGAAATAGAAGGTTGAAGGGATTCAAAGAATATAATGATGAAAGGCAAGGAATGATGAGAAAAAGAGAAAAATGATTGTCATGAGTGAGAAAGAGTGACGGTTTGACTCAAAGAGTCAAGAAAGTATGAGCCGAAATGAGAAAATAGAGTGCTTAAGGAAAGATGAAACCATCATAGTTCGTTATGTCCTACCTTGATCCAAAAGCCTTCATTACATCCCCGCTAAAGCCCTATATGATTTGAAGTTGAGTGAGCTTAAATTAGTGGTGATTTACATAAGGGGCAAGCTTATGGTACTTAGAGCCGGACTTATGGCATTCTTTTGAGAGTGATGAGCGCACTTCTTCACAATACTTATTTTGAGGGTTACATTCTAAAAATTGAGATTTGCTCATGAAGAGAAGAGGAGGAGGAGTTTGGGATCCACAATGACCTACGTGAGAGAGAGATCTTCCTTGATGAATTGAGTCAACTCTTGATGCTCTAGTGTCACATTAGAACTGTGGAACTCAAAAGGGCATAACACGACGTTGTTGATAATTCATTTGTGTTGAGGGTAATTGCTAGTCCCAATTGATGCTTGATGAAGTCACCTTAGGCCAGCTGAAATATCCTTTTCTTTTTCTTGTAGAGGTGGGAATTACCTTATTTGCTTGAGGACAAACAAAAGCTTAAGTTTGGGGGAACTGATAAGTAGGGATTTTAGCCTATTAATTGTTCTATTTTACTTGTGTTTTGGGCCAAATATGCGTGAAGGTATTCCCAGAAACTAACTTAATATGCTTGCTTGCAGGGATTGTTTAAAATGAGTCAAAGGAGCCATAATCAACTCATAAAGAAGTTAAAACTTGAACAAAAACCAAGACTAGGCTAAGAGGTGTGGAACGCGGACCGCGACAAAAATATGCGGCCGCGAAAGTATCAACACAGATGCGGCCATTATTTCGTGTTCCACGATATGAAGAATTAGAGAGATATTTTTTTGGGCACAAACATGAACGCGGACCGCGACAAGAAGATGCGGCCGCGAAAGTACCAGCACAGCCGCAATGGGAATTCTGCGGACCGCGGTTTCTAAGGTTCAGAGAGTGCATAATTCAAGCAAAAATGAGAAGGGCATTCCGCGTCAAAGTTACTCGGCCACGGAAGTCTCTCACACGAACGTGGTGGAATTTATGCGGTTCGCGAAACAAGGTTCAACCCAGGTCCAGATGTGAAGAAACGCGGACCGCGATCAAAATTACACTGCCGCGAAACTTCCACAGGGGCATTTTTGTCCAGAAATTTCAGCTTAGTATAAATAGATCTTTTTGTCAATCTTAGGTTCTGTTATGTTTTTGCTGAGTACGTGAGACGACTAGGTTTTCCTTTTTGGGGCAATTTTGTACAAGATTTACTTTGTAACATTAGATTTTCATCTTTTAATTTAGTATTATGGATTATATCTTCTCTTTATCTTTGATTTCTGCTATTATTATGAGTAGCTAGACCCGTAGCTAGGGTTGTGACTCAACCCTAGTGTGGGTATTTAATGGGTCTTGAATTTTAGGACTTGAATGTTTATGGGTTAGTGATATTTAGCCTAGTTCTTGCTAGAATTATAGAATTAATGGTTGCAAACACTGATTCATGCCTTTATGATTTGGTCTCTTCTTGAGAAAGAGGGACTAAGTCTGGGAAAACTAGGCTAACAAGGAATTGGGGTGAACTCAAGAAATTGATAGCCCTAATTAAAGGGTTAAACCTAGAGATAGTAATACCCGACTTGAGCTAATATCACATGATTTTCATGAATACCCAGTTGGACTTGAGAAAGCCAAATTGGGCAAAATCACTCAAACTATCGAGAGATATAGAGTGAGTACTTGGGTGTGATGGCTATCCTACGATCCCAAATTAATCAAGCTTGCCCTAGATTCTTACTACCCGTTAGATGTCCACCTAGGCGAAAGTCACTACCCTAGTCCTTTTAAACACTTGAAAACCAACATCAAAAATATTGTACTTAGCTTTAATCATTGCATACAATAGAATAGAATTAGAAGTAGAATCAACACTATCATATTTGGAAGTGCAATTAGGAACAACACACGCATCTAGACTTAGTTATAAACCTAATTTCAAATCAATTAATTCTCTGTGGAAATCGATCCCGACCTTGTTGGATAAAACTGCATCGACCATCCTCGCTACTCAATAGTGGTGTAGGTTTGGACCCGATCAAGGACCTTAAAAGAGTTAATGTCTCCTTTGAAAATAGGAAGAAAGGTGAGATCATTAGGGTTGGAAAGATAGGTAAGATTGATTCTCACTCTATTGAGAATGTCTACTTGATAGATGGAGTGAAGTACAGTCTAATAAGTGTATCACAACTATGTGATAGAGGTAACATGGTAGCATTCACCTCTACAAAATACTTTGTGATTGATCTTATCACTGACTAGATAGTTTTGCAAGGAAAAAAAGTGAACAACATATATGTTGTAGATCTTTCCACAATAATGAACTCACTTGCTTAAGTGTGTTGGATAATGATCCACTCCTTTGGCACAAGAGACTTGGACATGCCATACTAATTCAACTCAACAAACTAGTCTCCAAGGACTTGGTGGTAGGGCTGCCTAACATTAAGTTCAAGGAAGATAAAGTTTGTGAGGCTTGTGCAAGGAGGAAGCAGGTAAGGTCCTCTTTCAAAAGCAAGAAAGTGGTAAGCACCACCAGGACGATAGAACTGGTCTATATGGATCTTTGTAGACCAATGAGAACATTGTGCAGAGGTGGTAAGAAATATGTGATGGTGCTTGTTGATGATTACTCTAGGTTTACTTGGACCTTTTTTTTAACATCTAAAGATGAAGCATTTGACATGTTCACTTATTTTGTTAGAAAAACTCAAAAACAACTAGGTAATCAACTTGCATCAACTAGGTCTGATCATGGTACTGAATTTGAGAATGATAAATTCGCTAACTTTTGTGATGAACATGGCATAAATCATAATTTTTCTGCTCCTAGGACTCCACAACAAAATGGAGAAGTTGAAAGAAAGAATAGGGCATTGGAAGAAATGGCTAGGACTATGCTTCTTTCTAGTAAACTACCCCATAGTTTCTGGGCAGAAGCTGTGAACACTGCATGTTACATCATAAATAGGTGCATGACTAGACCTCTTGTTGAGAAGACTCCCTATGTGTTACTTAAAGGGAGAAAGACAAATATATCCCATCTTAAGGCATTTGGATGCAAGTACTTTGTGCATAATAATGGTAAAGACTCCCTAAGTAAGTTTGATCACAGAAGTGATGAGGGAGTATTCTTGGGATATTCTTCACATAGTAAAGCTTATAAAATCTATAACAAAAGAAGTGTGTGTGTAGAAGAAAATATATATGTGGTTTTTGATGAAACTAACATTCTTTCTGATAGGCATGAACATGATGCTGAAGCAGTTGGGCTGGTAAGAAACTCAAATGAAACCACAACCCAGACTGAAGCTGCACCAGAGGAAGGAACAGGTGATGGAATAGGTCCTTCCACCCAAGGCAACTTGACAGGGGGAACTGAACAAAGAGGAAGTGATCCTCAAATATCGAGGGAACTTATCCATGAACCTGTTCCTCAACAACAAAAAATTGAAGGAACATCTAGGGGAAACCAGTTGGTTGTGGAACCTTACAAATATCAAAGTTCTTATCCCATTGAGAACATAATTATTGATCCAACCTCTGGAATCAGAACCAGATCTTCGTTGAAGAATCTTTGTGCTTTTGATGCTATTTTATCTCTTATTGAACCTGAAAATATTGCTGAATCTTTGCAGGATGCAGACTTGGTGAATGCAATGAAATATGAACTCAACCAGTTTGAGAGAAGTCAAGTTTGGCATCAGGTACCAAGACCCAAGGACAGATCAGTAATTAGCATAAAATGGGTCTTCAGAAACAAACTTGATGAAGATGGAACAGTTACAAGGAACAAGGAAAGATTGGTGGTTCAATCATATATTAAGAGGAGGACATAGACTATGATGAGACTTTTGCTCCAGTTGCAAGATTTGAGGCAATTAGACTCCTTATAGCCTTTGCTTCTTATATGGAATTCACTCTCTATCAGATGGATGTCAAGAGTATCTTCCTCAATGGCTATCTAAAGGAAGAAGTGTCTGTCAAGCAACATTCGGTATTTGAAATCAAGGAATATCCTGATAATGTCTACAAACTTGACAAGGCACTTTATGGGCTCAAGCAGGCTCCGAGAGCATAGTATGAAAGATTATCAAAATTTTTGCTTGAGCATGGCTACAAGAGAGGTAAAATTGACAATACTTTATTCCTAAAAAAAAAGGTAAAGATCTCTTGGTAGTTCATGTATATGTTGATCATATAATATTTGGAGCAACTACTGATAAGTTAAGTAAAGAATTTGCTAAACTAATGGGGAGTGAATTTGAAATGAGTATGATGGGTGAGCTTAATTTCTTTTTAGGCTTACAAATTAAACAAAATTAAAATGGAACTATGATCCATCAACAGAAGTATGTGAAAGAGTTCATTAAAAGGTTTAAAATAGAAGATTCCAAAGAAATTGACACTCTTATAGCAACAACCACAAAATTGGATGTAATGAACCTGGTTCATCTGTTGATCAGAAGTTGTATAGGGGAATGATTGGCTCTTTATTGTATCTCACCACTAGCAGACCTGACATTGTTTTTAGTGAAGGCCTTTGTGCTATATTTCAGGCAAGTCCAAAATAGTCTCACTTGACTGTTGTTAAGAGGATCTTGAGATACCTAAAAGGCACCACTGACCTTTGTCTATGGTATCCAAAAGGTAGTAATTTCAACTTAGTGGGATATGCTGATGTTGATTATACATGTTTTCTTGTAGATAGAAAGAGAACCTCAGGTATGACAAACTTTCTTGGCTCATGTCTTGTTTCTTGGGCCACCAAAAAGCAAAACCATGTGGCCTTATCTGCTGCTGAAGCTGAGTATGTTGTTGCTGCCTCATGTTGTGCTCAATTGTTGTGGATCAAATAGCAATTAATAGAATTTGCAATTGATTTAGGTTGTATCCCCATCTTTTGTGACAACATTAGTGCAGTTAGTATGACCAAGAACCTGGTTCATCACAAGAGAACTAGGCACATAGATGTTAGGCATCATTTTTTAAGGGATAACTATGAGAAGGGTTTGATCACTATGGAATATTATGCTACTAACAAGCAAATAGCTGACATCTTCACAAAATCTCTAAGTAGAGATCATTTTGAAAGGAACAGGTTAGAATTAGGGATAATTAAGATCACCTAAAAGGAACCAGTTCTAACTCAAAAATTGGTTAGAGAAATTGTTAATTGTTGTACATGATTTTGCTCAGTCTCATACTTTCATTAGTATACTCTTGTGCCATGTGCTAAAATGAATCATTAATCTCTAATGATATTATCTCTATTTTCTTGGAAAATTCAAGCTTGCACAAGAGATTTCTCAGTGAAGAACCTGGTTCATCAAAATTACTTGGTACGTATTCTCCACTCTGCATATTTTAAAATAATTATATTTGGATTATGATCAAAAGGACAGTCCCATTTAATCCTAACATCCTTGAGCTTATTCGTTACAAAATAAACCAGTTTCATTCAAAAGAGTCCCAAAATACAATAAGTGCCTAGATTCTAGGGAAAGTCACAAACGTCTCCTCAAACTGACTCCCAGGTTGATTAGACCTATGAACTTCTAAACTTTAGTAAATTTAGTTGTTACCCAAATAAACTCCACCTCTTTAAATTGATTAGGCCTTAATTGTTTCCATAATTCTTAATTTCCAAGCCATCAAAAGTCTCTCTATTTTCTCTCATCTTCCAAACACACAAATACTCATCTTCACTCATACCTAAACACAACGATGGCAAATACTTCTTAGAATCCTCCATCACCACCTAAGGAAACAACACCCACACCATCCATCGCACCCATATTTAAGAAAGAAAGGTTCAAGATGCTAGCTTGCAAGGTTGTTGCTGGAAAAGAACAAATCAAGAAAATCAATAAGCAGTTGAAGGAAAGTCAGGGAGTTTAACCTCAAAAATCTAAAGACTCTTTCAAATCTGCAACTGAGGGGGAAGAAACTATTTTATATGAAACAGAGCAGGTAAAATCTTGTCCTAAAGTTACATCTGAAGTAACCTTTGAAGCTATTGTAAATCTGGAAACTAGATTTGTTCTGATAGGAAAAGTGGTTGGGGTAGAGACTGCTGAGTCTGAGAAAATAGGTGGTAAAAATAAAAGGAGAGTGAGGTCGTTCAAGGTAATGTAAGGGGAATGGGACAAGGAGTGGTTGAATTTTCACCCACCCCTGTTGGTGAAGAAATTGGAGTTATGGAAGGAGGGAGTGAGGAATCGACTGGAAAAGAAGAAAGTGTGAAAGAAAAAGGGGGAAGTGGGTCTGGAGAATCTGCTGAGGGGTTGATTAGATTAGGGAAGAAGGTTCAAGAACTAGTTCCATCTGAGTAGGAACCCCTTGAAGACTTACTGAAAAAGGTGTCTGATAGTTACAATCCTAAAAAGAAAAGGAGTTCAGGAGTTAGAGTCCTTAGTACTACTAGAGCAAACAAGAAAAGAAAGTTTGCCTCGTCTACCCATGTAGAATCTCCTCTTACAATAGGAAGATCTATAAAGAGTCAGAAGAAGCAGAGTGAGGCTGAACTGGAAAAGGCTTTAGAAGAAAGTAAGAGAAAAGTTGCTACTAAGGGAAAGAAGAAGATAAGGCATAAGAAATAGAGGTTGTGACTCCAAAGGTAAAGAAGATCAAGACGTCTACAAAGAAGTCTGTTTCAAAGACAAAGTCTGCAGGGTCATCTACCTTGGTCAAAAGAACTAGGTGTGCCTTGAAGTCCAGAAAAGTGAAAATAATGGAAGAAGAAGAAGAAGAAGAAGAATCTGATGCAGAGAAGGACAAGATGGTTAAGTTTGGAAAAAGATCCATCATGAAAGGTAGACGCCTCAGGAACTTGGAGGAGGAAGGCATGGTAATGCTGCTGAAAAAAATTACAATTGCAAGGTTGGAAGGACATTGTCCTTCAGATGGAGGGAAAGCTTGCCAGAACTGAGATTGTGGAGTTCATGGCAAATTGTAAAATCAAGAATGGTAGAGCTACCAGTGTAGTGAAGGGGGTGGCTGTGAGTTTTGATGATAGGGAACCGGGAGAGATCTTAGGTGTACCTGTTGTAGGGTACAATGACTACAAGAAGCTCAAATGGCCAAGTTTAGAGAATCTCCCTACTGCCCTTTCCATTACAAGAAAATTTGGTGACAATGAAGAAGAGCTTGAGCCCAAGGCTATATACAAAAGTGAGATGAAGCCACCCTACAAAGTGTTGTTCGAATTTGTTAACAAAGTTGTGCTGCCTAGGCAAGAAAGGAGGCACATTTCCACATTCATAGACATGGTCCTTATGGAATGTCTGGACAGTGGTAGGCAAATCAATTTGCCTGGATTCATCATCCAGCTTCTCGATAGGGTTCTGACTGGCACCAAAACTCATTCCATACCCTATGGGCTCATTCTCACGGATGTACTCGCACACTTTAAGGTACCCATCAAAAAATGGGAGGTTGGTACAAGCAAGGATAACTTTGGGGCAAACACTTTGGCTGCTTTGTGACTATGAAGTCCACACCACTCCCAAAGAACATGGTTCATCCAAAAAGGTACCTGTGAATAGCAAAGTGCGAGCCTTGGTGCAAGAGAGTGGGGATAAGGATGTTGAAATTGAAAGGCTGAAGAAGAGGTTGGCAGAAGTAGAAGCTGAGAGAGATGCTCTCAGAACTGAGCTTGCAAATGAGAAGGAAAAGAATGATGGCATTCTTCAGGATATGCTGAAACTACTTCAAGCCAAGAACCTGGTCCTTCCCAACCTTAAGACCTTCCTAGCCTAGTTAGACCAACCAGTGACCAAGATGGGATTTGTTTTCTTTTTTTTTTTTGCTCATGATCCAGTATTTTTATTTCTCTTTATGCTTTGTGGATGACTAAGTATCATTGATAATTAACTATTTTTGTGCTCTAACTGTTTGTTGATGCTTCTTAGATGGCTAATATCATTAGATTGATAAATGATACTTAATTCCACGAGTGCATTTGAAGTAGCCTAGTGGCCATGAGTGATTTCTATTAAAATCTGGGTATCTAACATAATTTCTATGCAACTTTTTGATGATACCAAAAGGGGGAAGATAGGTTGTGCTTTTACTTTGGACTGTGATATTTATAACCTAATGAACCTGGTCCTTGATGATTTGTGATTTTAAAATGGAAAGTGTTCTAACATTGTGTTAATGTTGAGCTAAGTTAACACATGGCCTATGTTTATGAAAAGCACAGAGTTTGTCATCATCAAAAAGGGAGAATTTGTTGGCCCAAGTGAAGTTTGTTTTGATGATTGACAAAAGAACTCCAGCATGAACCAGGTCCATACACAATGTGCACAGACACGGGCAGATTCGAGCATAAGGGATACACATGAAGGAGATAAGCTTAAGTTATTATATTTATTATCTCCTGATCGAAAAGGTTGCATAAATGATAAGGAGAAGGACTCCTTACTCGAAGAGAACTTCATCCAAGATAAGGGAGGAGTTAGAAGTTGAAGATAACTAAGAGTCTTTCACCAAGGAAGAGTAGCATTAGAACTCTAGTTATTTCTTGTTTTACTAATTCTATAAATTGCATGATGTTCTCATTCTACAGGTACGCACAAACGTTGAAGTGAAACGTGAGTTGAGAGAAAAATAACAAGTCATTTTGCAAACAATTCTTGTGTGATTCAAGTGTGCGAACCTGAAGCTACATGAACCAGATAGAAGAACCAGTTCCAAGAGTCTGTCTTTTATTCTAGTTCAATTGTAGTAGGTGTTTTCAAGTTGTACCTTTCAGCTTTATCTAGAAGCAATTGTATTAGGTACTGTAAGTATTCAAGTTAGAGTTAAGTTGAAGTTATCGCAGCAGTTAGAGTTTAGTTGCCACAACGGAATTAGAGTTAATTCTTAGGTTTACAAAGAGTTTTGTAAATGCTGTTTTGGCTCAGTGATTTAGTGAAGTGTTGGAGAAAATCCTACTGAGTAGTAGGTCGTGGTTTTTTCATCTTTTGAGCCTAGTGTTTTTCACATAAAAATACGTGTGTTCTTTACTTTCCGCAACAGTAGTATAAGAAACACTTAGAAGAATCAGGTCCTTCTATAATAAGAGTTGAAAATTAGACATCACACAAATCACCCCTCTTGTATGGCATTGAAGTACAAAACAACAATTACTATAAAAACGCTAATAGATTAAGAGGAACTGTCCATATCAAACATGACATAAAAAGTATCATGCGACATGCTTAGTCAGATCACAACGCTGCCACATCATAGGCAAATTGTTAGGCAAAAGTTCCAACACATATATAAAGACAAATGAACATTCACAGAAGAGATCAAATAAATGTCGCAATCATAATTAAACTAATTAAATGATAATGTTTTGATTATAAAAATAAGTGTGGTTGGCTTTGTCTCACACTGTCACCCACACGTTTCTGAAATCTATATGATTTCTGGTAGATGAGGCTAATTGTATTTTCACGACTTTATCACCTAAAGACATATTCTTTGGGGGGAGGGGAGAGGGCGGGGGAGAGAGGAAGAACTAAGAAGAGAATAGGAGAGGCCAAGAGACAAGAGTGGAGAAAAGGTATTCATTATCTTTAATTAATGATATGTGGATGACAAAATCCTTAGAAAGTGTTAGGTCTTGCGCGGCGCGAATTTAAAATAGAGATAGCAAAGCGGGTAATAAATACTAGCTGGCAAACTATAATAAAATAATTTTAGAATTAAACCATATATTTACAATATAGTTTTCGCTTCAATTTATTTTCGGCGTGATTCGAAACGAATGATACTAGTCTCTTTGTTTCAATTTATGTAATTTACTTTCTTTTTTTATTTATTCCGAAGAACACCTCTTTTTATATCTAGTAAATTTTTTAACTTTAACTTTTCACATAACATATTTAAGATCACAAGATTCAGAAATATTTTGGTATAGTACATACATTTTTAATTTAAGACTCAAGATTTAATAGTCTTTCTTATTTTTTTAAATTTTGTGCCCAATCAAACTAAGATACGGAGCGGGTATTTCTTTTATTGAGAATTACAAAACAATCATCTTCTTCAAGTAGTCAATCCTTTCTGATGACGGCAATCAATAGTACTATCAAGGCAGGCGGCAGCTTTATTTCGTGAAAAGAAAAGAAAACTGTTCCATAAAGAGAAACAAAATGAAAAAGAAATTAAAGAAGGAATAACCACTTTGAAATCAACAATTTTCGTCTTCTCCATTTTTTCTTTCTTTTGTTTATGTTTAATAGTTTTTCGCTGTTTTTTTCTTTGTTGTATATATTTGATTCATTTAAAGGGATGCTGATCATGTGATATGCTAGAGCTATCTATAGTATAATTTTACCCTACGGTTCCATTATAGGTCTTTTTTCTATTTTTACCTTTCATGAGAAATTGCTTCACTACAAAAGAAAAAAACTAAAATTTGTTACGAATTTTGTCGCTAAGTCGCTTATAGCTAATAATATTTCTTAGTAATCTGTTAATTCATTTGCAAAAGTTATCTGTCAAAATTTTTATTTTTTTTTTAGTAGTGGCAAGGACTAGGTAGACTCCAAGCGGTTCATTCACATCAAAATATAAATATATCAAGGTGTACATAATATCGTACCTCCACTCCAATTAATACATTTCACTTCTATCTAAGATTGGTTTATTCATTTTTTAACTTAACTATTTGGTATTTAAAATTCAATGATAAACATTTTAACCTCACTTTTTTTTTGTCTAAATGCAAAGGAAAGAAAGACATTTTGTCCGGTCTTTAAAGTTAAAAGGTATATCGTGTGAGTTTATATTGAAACTGACCATCAGACCAGGTTAAATCAGCTCTAAATTAAGTAATATCAGCGGAAATAATACATCAATCACATGTTGAGTGACTTTTATGATTATCACATAGGATCATATGTAATGTTAATAGTTGTTTCTCACGTCACTTTTATTTCTAGATTATCGTGCCACAGTATAGCAAGCCACAGGAGGAAGGTTGGCTACTTCAAATATTTCAGAATACACCCCATTATTTCTATATCAACTACATTTATTATAATAGGTTACATGATTTATTTTAAAGTATTTAATAGGTGCTTGTAATTGTCACAACTCATAACGTGATAGTATAATGTATAGCAATTAAATTCTAGCTTTTTAGTTGACCATCATTATCGAAGAAAATCACAAGCTTAATCTCAAAACAACTGTGACCCCTACTTTTATTTTCTTCTCCTATACAAACACGAGTACTCCTCCCACTTGGTATTTTCTCTCTCTTGAACCAAACTCTCTCCGTACTATTATAATTGTTACTCTTAAATGGTAACTTTATTTACGCGTCTCCGACACGCGCCGCCTTATGGCGCCATCAGATGGGACTCTAGGGGCGTGTATAGATCATAAATTTTATGCTCTCACTAAGCCGATTCAGGTGACAGAGAAAATTTCTACCTTCGCCACTACTGTGATGACTACTACTACTACTCTGATGGTCAACGCTCGTCACCCACGAGAATCTGCGATAGCGAGGCATACCACACACGATGGGATGCATATTGTGATCTTCAAGGCAAAGGATTACTATGGAATTATGGCGGACGAATGCCGTCTGACAATCATTGACAGATTTTTGAAGCCAAGACCCCCAATTAAACAAATTAGGGCTACTTTTAGGGAAATATTTCCTGTGAAGGTTCTGCGAAAATTGGAGTATACGGCAATTACAATATTTTCTTAGACTTTACAAATGAGGATGATTTCAACTCAGTTTGGTATAGAAGGGTGGTTGAAGTCGATGGCCTCCAGATGTGGTTACAAAAATAGACACCGGATTTCAAACCGGATGAAGATATTCTGATAGTGCCGGTATGGATCCTTCTCCTGGGTCTCCCTTTTAATATGCATACATGGCACTACACTAAGCAAATTTGTAGTGAAATTGGCACACCTTTATCCTTTGACGCTACTACTGGCGGTCGTACTAGGCCTAGTGTTGCCAAGGTAAATGTACAAATTGATCTTCCCAAACCACAAATAGAGAGTGTATGGATGGGATCGGAGGATGAGAACTCATCTCTGAGGGGATTCATACAAAAGATAGAATACGAGAGCATCCCAAAGTATTACAAACATTGCAAAGAGCTAGGTCATAACATGATGAATTGCAGAGTTCTGGAAAATTGAGAGATTTAGAAGCAGAAAAAAGCAACAATGATAAGAACATGGAGAATTCTGGAGAAGAAAGTAGTGGAGATAAAAAAGAGAACAACGAGAATCAGAGAATTAATGTAGAGCTAACTCCAGAGGCAACAAAAAAAAGGATTGGTACTAAAGCTAAGGAATCTGGAAAAAAAAAAAGGAAAGAAAAAACTACTACAATCTCTCAGAATGTTGAAACGCAAAACAAAGAGGAAGACGAACGAGAACTAAACTTTCAACAAAAGGAGGAGAAGGAGGCACCGTCTATAGCAGATAGAATTAAGATAATGAGTAAGAAGAAAAAGGAAAAGCAGAAGAAAATACCAAAAAAAGAAGAGCAAAGTTCTATTCAAACCAGTTCATAATCAATTGAGCAACAAAAAGACTATCATGAGAAAAGCCCTTAAGGTTCAAAATCTGATATTAGTCCAAGACGAAAAGAGTAGAACAACCGACACTACCAATGACCAGCAGGATTTTCACACTACAAGCAATGAATCTGTTTCGAAGGTCAAGGAAAGTACCATACCTGATTATACAAAAGGCTACTAATAGGGAGGAAAAGGAAGCTGAGGATTCTAACAAAAATCCACTAGAAGGCTCAAAAGAAAGGAAAAAATCAGATACAGATAAGATGAAGGAAGGGAATGAGGCCCACGATCGAATTAAATTTGAGAAAGGCAAAGATTCTGAAATAAGCTCGTATTCTTCAAGCCTCCCAACATACATCCGTTAACACCCAGGTATTAATATTGTTGTAGATTTAAATGCTAACCAGCTTAATTTTGCAGAAATCAACTCAGGATGACTAACAACAAATCATCTAAATGAGGATCCCAAGTTGCTCAAGGACTTCAACAGAAACAAAATAATACTCGAAGGGAAGGGAACTTAGATGAAGAAGCTTATTTGGCAGAAGGAAGAGGAAGAAGTAGAGTAAGATCAGAAAAGAAGCACAAAAACACACCTTCTCTGAGGAGGAAACAAAAGAATGGTACCTCTCATCAAGTTTTCCATGATTAGCACAATCTTTTGGAATACTAGAGGAGTGAGGTCTAACAAGATCATTCATAGGCTCAAATAACTCATAAACATCAATAATATCTTTTTTGTTGCTATTATGGAACCCATGGTTAGCAAAGATAAAATTGAAGAATATCGCTTTTTTTTTTGTTTTAAAGAATGAATCACAACGACAATGGTAAGATTTGGTATTTTGGAAGAACTTCAATCAAACTACTGTTTTTGCAAACGAAGAGCAACATATTTCTATAAAGGTTGAAGATGGTCTGGATAATCCCCCTGTTGTTATCACATCAGTCTATGCCAAATGTACTTCCAGAGAAAGAAAAGACTTATGGATCAGCCCTGAGGATATCAACCTAGCAATTCATGGTCCTTGGTGTATTAGAGACGACTTCAATGTTATCTTGGAGCCAGCGGAGAAGCCTGGAGGTAGGCCTCACAGAATGCACAAGAATATAGATTTTCAAATATGCATGGACAACTATGGTGTAACAGACATTGGTTTCTCAGGTCCTAAGTACACTTGGTGTAACAATTGGAGGCCTAGGAAAAGAATTTGAAAAAGACTGGATAGATTCTTCATAAATGACAAATGGGCTCAAAGATTCCAAAACACTACTGTCAAACACTTAGTGAGATCTGGTTCTGATCACAGGCCTTTACTCATAAAATATTTTGATATTGTCAACAATCACATAAAGTACTTTAAAATTTCTCAACTTCTGGACTAAACAGAATGGGTTTTTCGAGCTTGTTAAGGAAGTATGGGATACTCAACTCAATGGTAACCATATGTGGAAGCTTCAGGTATAACTAAAGCTTCTCAGCAAAAGACTCAGTCAGTGGTCAAGAAAAACTATTGGGAACATTCATGAACAAGTTATTAAATAGGAAGATAAAGTGCAAAGGCTAAAAGAACTGGAGATTGCTAATAACATTGAGGCTGAGAGGGCAGATACCAATAAAGCTCATGATGTATACATTAGGTGACTGTCTATGCAGGACTCCCTAATCACCCAAAAGCCAATATCAATTGGTTTGAGAAGGGAGATAGAAATACCAACTACTTTCACAGTAAGCTCAGAGAGAAAAGAAGAAGATTGCAACTCGATAGAATCAAGAATCATAAAGGAAAGTGGATTATAGGGGAGGATAAGATTTCTAAAGCCTCCATTAGACATTTTAATGGCCTTTTCAATCTATCGGCAGCTAATCTAAACCGTAGCATTCTGGAATGCACCACCAACAAGATTACAAATAAAGAGAATGTCACCCTTACAGACACTCCAATTGAAGAGGGAGTCAAACACGCTATTTTGAATTTATGTGCATCTAGTGTTGTAGGACCAGACGGTTATAATGGAACTTTCTTTCAAATTTGCTAGGAAATTATTAAGGAATACATCATTGCATTTGTTATGGAATTCTTCAGAGGTAAGCCTCTTACTAAGTTCTACACATACACTAGTTTAGTTCTTATTCCAGAATGATGCCCCTGCCACCTTTAATGAATTTAGACATATTAGTCTCTCTAATTTCACAAACAAGACCATTTCTAAAATTCTCTCTATCATGCTCAATCCTTTTTTAAGTAAATTGATTTCTGCCAATCAAAATGGTTTTGTTAAAGATAGATTGATTTCGAAATATATTCTATTAGCGCAAGAAATTATTCAATCTATCTCTCATAATAATAAGGGTGGCAATGTTGTTATTAAACTGGCATGGCAAAAACATATGATAGAATGTCAGGACTTTTATTACCTCAGTTCTTAGGAAATTTGATTTCTGTGAACTGTGGATTGACAAGATTCTGAATCTCTTATTTGGCCTTTTGTATTCCATCATTGTTAATGGAAACACAAAAGGCTTTTTTACCTCTAGTCAGGGACTTAAACAAGGAGATCCCCTTTCACCCTCTCTCTTTATTATTGTAGTTAAAGTATTGAGTTGCTCTCTTAACAATATTCTTTTGGATGACAACTTTATTCCTTTTTCTATGTCTAACAATGGTCCTCTTATTAATCACTTGGGGTATGCTGACTATATTGTCATTTTCACTAGTGGCAATGATAAATCTGTTAGCCTCATCATGAAGGTTATTAATAATTATGAGCCAGCTCTGGCCAACTTGTGAATACGAATAAAAGTTTTTTCCTCACTGCCCCTAATTCTTGTGTTGTTAGAATTAATAGGATAAGAAATTGTATTGGCTTTATGGATAAAGACTTTCCTTTCACTTATCTAGAATGTCCTATTTATATTTGAAGGAAGAAGTTCACGTATTTTGATAATATGGTGAATAAAGTAGTTAAGAAACTTAATGGCTAGCATGGTAAGCTGCTCTCGTATGGTGGTAAGGTGATTTTAATTAAGCACATGCTTCAATCTCTTTCTATATATACTTTTTCTGCCTTATCTCCTCCCAAAGGCACCTTTAAATTGCTTGAAAAATATTTCTCCAATTTCTTCTGTGGTTCTCTAGAGACAAAAAGAAATACCATTGGAGGTCATGGAAGAACCTTTGTTTTTCCTTCGATGAAGGGGGCATTGATGTGAGAAGGATAGAGGATATTGCTAACACTCTTGCAACTAAGAGGTGGTGGAGATTTAGAACTATTCCATCTCCCTGGGATACCTTCATGAGGCATAAATATTGCCCAAGATCTCATCCGGCAAGTAAGGAAGGGGCCTATGGCGACTCACATGTTTGGAAAAAGATGATACAAGTCAGAGGCAAAGCAGAACCTCACATTATTTGGCAGATTAACTCTGGAAATTCTAGTATGTGGGGGGACAACTGGACGGGTAAGGGTCCATTATCCTCACACATGCTTGGTCATAGAAGCCACAAAACTACTGTCAGAGAATTCATCTAAGACGGAATCTGGAACACCAACAAGCTCAAGGAATGGTTACCAGATGATATGGTTCAACACATTATGAATATTCATATAGGCAAACAAGATATCATGGATCAAGTTGTATGGGATCTCACCGATAATGGTAGGTTTTCCAACAAAACCGCATTATGCTTCTTCAGGAACAGAAAAAATAAGGATCATTTCCTTAGCATGGTATGGCATTCTAGTATTCCTTTTAAATTCTCTTTCTTAACTTGTAGACTTTGGCTATCCAGGCTGCCTTTTGATGATGCTATATTTAATTTTGGTAAGCAAATTATTTCGAAATGTAACTGTTGCACTAACCCTAAGCAAGAATCTTTTTTAACATATTTGTGAAAACTGATGCAGCTATAAGAGGATAGTTGAATCAATGGTGGCAACAAAAACACAACAATGCTATTCACAAACAAGTTCTCTAGATTACTCACATAATTATATGCTGAGAAAGTTGAAAAAACAGGTGTTCTTGTAAGTATGGAGATAAAAAAAGATTCAATTTCTTCAAAATGAGACATCAAGTATGCTGGAACATTCAGGCTACTATCCACATATTCTTCCCTAATTGCAAACTAACATTGCCTTGGGTCAATTTATGTGAGAAGATGATGAAATTACAACCTGTTCCGAAGGCCATCATTGTGTGTTGGGAGAAGCCTCATTGCAACTCCTTTAAACTCAATAAAGACGGAAGTTGTTTAGAAGGAAGTGACACTGCTGGCCTAGGTGGAGTCTTGAGGAATGATCAAGGCGGCTTCATTATGGCCTTCTCTGCCACTACAAAGTGCAGTAGTCACAATTGTGCTGAAGCACAAGCGGCCTTCTTTGGGATCAACTGGTGTACCACAAATGGTTACTCTAACTTCACCATTGAACTCGACTCTATGTTGGTAACGAATATGCTCAAGGATGGGAAAACCAATAACTACAAACTGAAGAAAGTTATTAAGGACTCTTCACATATCATGAACCAAGCCAATGTTCCTCATATCCACTGCTTTAGGGAGGCTAACCAAGTGGACGATCATCTGGCTAAGCTTGCCTTGTCCAGCTCTGTAAACAAGAATTTTCTCAATTTTCAACAACTTCCTAGTGGTGCGAAAGGCCCTTTTATCTTGGACAGATTGCAAATACCTACCATTAGAACAAAATATGATAAGGCAAATTTTTTTGTTAGTTAAGCATGCTTAGTAATTGTTTTGTCGAACATGGGAGTAATAACATTATTATACTTCTCCTGTTCTTTTTGAAGGACATCTTTGTCCTTGTGTTATAATCTTTGGAGGTAATCATTTCAAGATAATACAACTGCCATGCTTTATATTTTTACTGTCTCAAAATTCGTCAAATTCCTGTCATAGAAACTTCTTCATTACCTTTCTTAATATCCTTATATTAGTTTATTATCCATCTTTTCACTCTAAATAACGTTCTATTTCTTTATAAAAAAAAATCACCTTAGATTTTTTTTATCAAACTATATAAGAAACCTAAATTGAGACAAGGAGGACCCTTATATTAATAAAATAAAATAAGAGATATAAGAAAATGCTCTTACTAATTTAAAAACGAGGCAGCGGCACAAACAGCCAAAAAGGTGCGTTACGATAAAGAATCGACCCCCCTAGCATTTAAATTTTGTTCAGGTGAAGAATGTTCATTTGTTTATAAGTTCGTGTCTGCAGAGCAACTTCCACTGTTGTTTAAAGAAAGGAAAAAACTAGAAGAACAAGTAATGAAAGAGTTCGCAATTTATACATAAAGTACTGTGTTGACTTTGTCTCCAAGCGTGCAGGAATTTATATTATCTACAAATTCAAATATACTTAGTTTAATCAAATCCCAAATACCCATGCTTGTTGTTGTCTGATTAGACGTTGTCTAGTAATGTAACAACTTCCTTTTGTACAAAACTCTCTACATAATTAAGTTAATTATCAAACGGCTTTTGTTTGCAAGTTACAAAACCTTAGTTAATAACCGTAACTATACAACAACAACAATAACAACCCAATATAATTTCATTAGTGGGGTCTGGGGAGGGTAGTGTGTACGCAGACCTTACCCCTACCCTGGGGTAGAGAGGCTGTTTCCAAATGACCATCGGCATCCTTCCCTCCAAGAACTCTCCACCTTGCTCTTGGGGTGACTTGAACTAACAACCTCTTGGTTGGAAGTGGAGGGTACTAACCATAACTATATGCTATGGTTTTTAATTTTAAGCATGAAGTTCATGGGTGATATGACAAGTGAAGATGGTAGTTTCTTTGAAAATTAAAGAGTTGAAAAGAGAAAAGTGTAACAAGATAGAGAATAACATATTAAACAAATAGGTGGCGGTAAGATTTGAACGTATCTATTATATTGAATTGTATGACCTTAATTTATTAAAAACTGAAATAACTTCGAGAAACTTACTTTAATCACTTAATTATGTCTTCAAAAGAGACAAATTGAAACTTTTTTTTTTTCAATGTTAAGACACCGCTTTGCGAGATTAGGAAAATTTCTTTCTAACAATTTGGAATTGAGAGTAATTTTCCAAAATCTAAAATCCAACCTTTCAAAGATAAGTACACTAATTATTTTTTTTGAAAAGGACACTATAGTGATCTTGATTAGAGATAAACTTGATTGCGTATTACAACATGGAAGTATGGTCACAATATTTTATCATGTTAAATACGAAGTCAAGCATGCTTGCTCTAGTTCTTGTCAATTAAAACACCCCAACGACAATTTGACCTTTGAATATCCCTCTCTATTTCTCCAAAAATCCCTCTTCTCTTCTTTCTCCTTGAACTCTGGCAATTTGATACTATGGGGAGTGATCTTAATTCTTCCAATTTCGAAATAACATGGAAATCCGACGAATTAGGCCTAAGCCAAGCTAAATTTTATAGGTGTAGCTTTTGTAATCGAGGTTTTTCCAATGCACAAGCACTAGGTGGACACATGAACATTCATAGAAAAGATAGAGCCAAGCTTAGAGAAGTTCCGAGTGAAATATCTAGCGATGACACGAGTAGTCCCTCAAAAAGGCCATGTGAGGAACATCATCATTATCATCCTATTTCCAAAGCAAAAGATAATGATGAGTTGATTATTAGAGGTGACATTTTACAATTACCTTTGTTTGTGGACTTTCCATCAAAAGAAGTAATCAATTGTGTGGAAACACAAGAAGGAAATAAAGGCATGCAGCTGAGTGATGATTCAGAATTGGACCTTGAGCTTCGGTTAGGACCGGAACCTCCCGAGTCCTCAATGAAATCATACTAGTTGGTTTTTTTAATATATTGATCAACATATACGTACTACTCCGATCAATCAATCCTATTAACAGGTAATTTCATTTTTTTTTTTTGTAAATGCAAATCACTAAGGGAATAGGGATATTATTTGATATTTAAAACGATTTATCTTTTTCTCTTTTCTCTAGTTAGGAAGTTTGTAACGATCATGAGCAAATAGTTGTCTTGAAGTTTAGGTTTAACAACTATAATAATTTTTTAAAAAGGAAACATGCTGTCTATTGTTTTTCTTTTCCAAAATCATATTTGCATACAGAGAAGTATATACTTTATATATGATGCTTAAGCTTCTCTCTTAATACTACTGTTTGATGTTCTTTGCAACTGTTGAATTATATTTTTCATAAAAAGGGGATTTGGAGTTTACTTGAAAGGATAAAGGAGAGGTGTGAATTGGGATTTACAATCGCTTATCTTAATTAGGTAATCATTGTTGGGTTTTATTAATTAAAATAAAATATGTGTGAATGAAAAATGGTGGGAAAAGAAATGGAGAGAAATGAAATTTTGAATTAGTTCCTTTTTACAAAGGAATTTTGTCCCTCATTCGATAGGAAAAGGAAAATTCTTGTTCTTGTATATAGAAGTACTTCTTCTAGCTCTTAAAGAGTTGAGAAGAGAGCAAGTCTCGCGCCGTAGTCGTCGTCGCCGCTCGGCTTCAGCTTCAAATTCGCGACCACACATTTCGTTTAACAGAAATTCAAATATTTTTTGTCGAATAGATACCTCATCAAACGATCAGGCACCTTTGTACCTGTTGGGACTCAACTTTGTTGGCTATAAATAGAGAGGCTCAGCCTCATTTTTTAACGACTGAATCTGAAAAACTCTCCCATCTATCTTCTGCATTGATTTTCAAAGCAAAACATAAGCATTTTGTGTGATTTGCTCCGCCATTTGAGTTCGCCGAAGTTCTGTGATTTGAAATACCGCTATCATAGAAATAGTTATTCCGTTCTATCTTGGGAGGAATTAATCTGAAACCTTTGGCAACTGTGAGGGGATTAAATTTCTTAAGGACACACAAGAAACTTGTGGGCTCAAAATTTTCTATTTTTTTTTTTGTTGTTTTCTTAAACTAACGTCTTCTGATTTTCTGATTTTGAATACATAACAGTAACAATCATGAGTTCATAACTCACTGAAGGAGCAATTCGAATATATATATAACAAGGAAGTTAAAATGATCAAATTAGCAAATTCAATTGTTTGTAAAATTATGCTCTATATTGATTCTGCTAATATCATTAAGTTTAAATTTACAACTACGTACATAAACAGTTCTATCTATCTGAATGCAATGCACATTGGAGGATTAATTCACTAACTCGATTAATTTTAATTTTATTATTATAGTGATTAACTGATTATGTACTATGACATTATAAGGTTTTCGATCGTTTGTTGTCTTGTTAGCACTTAGTCGTAATCGATTATTTTAGGATTTAGAATCTACTACTACAAAATATTCCAGCTGTTAGTCTCTCCAAAAGAAGAGGTAAACACAAAATTTCCACCTCACCCCTCTTCACTAGATACTGGTGAGATAACTATTGTAAAATATATAATTCTAAAATCAGCAACATTTTGATAAAAGAAAAAAGGACATTACTTTGAAGAACAAAGTTCATATATCCAATTGCACAAAATTATTTTTGAACATCATTAATATGTGTATCACGAAATTAAAAGTCATTAGGAGGAAACAAAAGAGATATTCCCTCCGTTTCAATTTAGAGACTTTTGAAACTCGTGGTCTTAAAAGCTTAAGGGGTTAAAGCTTTGGGGAGCCATGACATTTGTGTAGTTATAAAAACTTCTCATTAAAGGTAAGATGAGTAAAATAAAAAGTTTAAAGTTGAATTATTTTCAATTATAAAAATGTGTCATTCTTTTTTGAACGAAATAATAAGAAAAATATGTTATCTAAATTGAAATAGAAGGAATAATATTTTATGATAATTGGGCGAAAATTGAGTGATTTTTTAGTTACACAAAACAGTTTAGTGACGACTTTGGCGATGCTGAGATAAAGTTGAGGGACTTTTTGACCACCAATTAAGAAGCATTGACCAAGTGTAAGTCCATTGAATGATACTCCCTCCGATCCACTTTAAGCGATTTTTGACTTCTTTTTTTATGGTCCACAATATTTAATTTTTTAAGATATCAAGAAGGAATTAACTTTTTTTTTTTCCAAAGTTGCCCTTGGAGTAAAGAGTCCAGGACTAGTTTGTTATATTTTTAATGAGCAAATTAAGGATAATATGTTTAATTTCACTGTTAATTAATACTAAAAGGTGAATTCCTTAATATGTGTAGCTAAAAAATCACTTAAAGTGTACTGGGGAGTACATACTTGCACAATCATTTATGATATAACATAAAGGAGTAATAACTATGTTGAATCAACGAAAGTGAAATAGTTCACTTTCTTTTAATTAATATCACATTCCATTGATAATAGTCCGAGTCTCCCCCCCCCCCCCCCCCCAAAAAAAAAAAAAAACCCACCTTTTGTTTTTTGCTTTTTTGAGAGGAATGATAAAGTACAAGTTATCGATTTATATCAAGCTTTCTATTTTTATAACTTGTTTTACCAATCATATATTTTCCAATAAGCAGCAACAGGATCGCGATGAGCGCCAAGGTAGAAGCCATTCTCTTGTACTCTCCAATAACATTCATTTCTGTTACGACTTACCTCTCCACATTCATCACCTATATCATAATTATAAACATCAAACATTTTCTGTTTAGAATTCCACCAAAAATGGCAATAGAATGTTGTTTCCCCAATAAACTTCCTTCTAAATGTAAAATAGAACTCGCCGTTTGGATTAAGGTCTTTGTATCCTAGATCGTCGTCACGAGATTGACAATGAATTCTCAAAGATTTGGAATTCTTGGGGAGGGCATTGATAATGTAGATATCAACTCTAGGGTTAAACCATGAACATCTAACAAGAACGAGGTTTAGCAGAAAAATGAGTGAAAAAGAAAGGGTTTTGGTCTTGAAATTAGTCATATTTGACCCTGGAAATGGTTCTTTTAATTTTGTTCTATGATTTGTTTGAAATTCTAGAGAGGTTCATGCTACTTATATATGCATCAGAAGAAACTAATATCGTTTACTTTCTTAGATTTTTTCAAATTAGATAAGATCATCATTTATTTTCTCCGTGCTTTAGTTACAAAAATGATTGGACCGTCATTACAGTTTCATACCGTTTTATCAAAAATGCAATGGAATATTCTGTTTATTATTATTCCCCTTGTCTTTTAAATTTATTGCTTTTTACTGGAAAATAATTAACTAGGATAAACCTCCTTTCTCTTCGATAGTTTCATTAGGTAAGAAACTACATGCCGAAAGCAATAAAAAAGAAAACGACAACAAAAAAGGCCCTATTGTTGTCTAAATTGTTGGACATTTTAATAGGGCAAGTTACATACATTTGGCTGTTCGGCCAAAATAGATTACATCAGCTAGTCTAATATGCAAAAAGTATATACTGAATGAACCTAGGCACCAATACAAGACCCTGTCCAGGTAAAGAATTTGAACTGTTAGGCAGGAATTGAAGAAACTACAGTTATTAGGGAAGGTACTGAATATATGAATATTAATTTATGACTACATATATGGCCTTAAGGGTTCGCATTGCGACTTAGTGAATTTTCAATATGATCGGTATTAATATGGAAAATTGGTACGCATATACAACACTCATAGCTATGACATATTTTTTTTATCAAAGATTAGGCTTAGCAATTGTAGCTCTTAAAAAAAAAAAAAAAAAAAAACTGCAAAGATTAGCTGAGTTGGTTGGGTGAGTTGTTTCCCACATGGGAGATATGTGATCGATTCCCCTCATCAGCAGCCTCCAGTCAGAGCTCGTCGCACCGAACTTGCCTAGTGCAGTTTACATCTCATGTGTAATTTGCGAACGATTGCACAGTGAGCAGGTTACCTAGTGCGTACCCGAAGGATAGTGGCTGTGAATTTTCCTGGGAATTTTCAAAAAAAAAAAAAAAAAATCCTGGGAATGTTTTTTTTTTTTAAAAAAGGTGTAGCTAAAAAAAATAGCAGTACATAGCCAAATCCCGCTTTTTAGGAATATCGGGCGATTTATGTACTCAGCACCGACTGGATTGATTTTTTTAATTTTCCAATGTCCCATCACTTCTGAAATCACAAAATTTCTCCACTGCCACAAAAATCATTAGTGAAATTTTTCATTAAAATCTCATATTTTACCTCCCATAGCAAACTATTACACCATATTTATTATAAATCAAAATAATTTTAAAATATTATTACTTATAGCTACCTTTTTTTGTTTTATAACAAAATAGATATTTATTTTATACCCTATCATTGAGGCATGAAATACGCTAGTTATGTTCTTTCTCTCTCTCTTCTTTCTCTCTTTCTATTAGTAAGATTCTCAATCCTCTCTCTTCTCCCTCAAATCTCTCTCCTCTTTCTATCAAGGCAGCCGTCGTAGCAGCCATTTTTGGTGGCGATGGTGAACTTTCTAAAGCGAAGAGGATAAATTTGAAGCGAAGAGGGAGTAGGTGAACAGATCTGTCCATGCTTACGGATTAAGCTTTTGAAAATCTGAAGCAGAGTCGCCGGAGAAGATTTAAGGGCTGGGCTTTTGTTCGTCTCCATTTTTAATTTTAATACAATGTATACAATATTTTGCTTGGCCGAACACGCCATCTCTGGCAAACTTTCTTCTCTTCTTTTCTATTTGAGTCACATACGATGATACAAATACATTGTATTTTGTACAAATACACTCAAATACATTGTATTTTTGTATAAATGCATTATTTTTTCGCATGTTTTTTATGTATTCCGAAGGTCTGTATTTTTTGAATACATCTGAATATCATTGTTAACTTTCTTCTCTTCTTTGATTTTGAGTCACATACAATGATACAAATATATTATATTTTATACAAATACACTCAAATACATTGCATTTTTATATAAATATTTTATTTTTTCTTCTGTATTTTATATATTCCGAAGGTCTATATTTTTTGAATACTAACGAATATCACTGTTTTTGTGATTTTATGTTATTTGAATACAGTCGAATTGAATACGGTGAATTGAATACAATGTATAATAATGAATAATGAATATTGGTGAATTGAATACAATGTATACCGTCGAATTGAATAGAACGGTATACATCCTATTTCTTAATTTTTTTTGTTGTTTTGATTGCCTCATTATATTTATAAATACAGTCGTGCGAATATATGGATTACAACACAGTAATCGAGCTATCTGTGCGCTTGCCCGTGTATTTTGTTGAGCTAAATTAGGAGTGATACACGCTAATTGATCCTATTTTCGTTATTACATAGCTGGACGCCCTGCTTATTAGGTGAATTCCGCGACTGTATTCAAGAATACATTAGCGTGAATACAACGAATACAGTCCGGTAGCAATTATTAAACAGCTGGACTCCCTACTTATTAGGCAAATTCCGCGACTGTATTCATGAATACAATAGCGCGAGTACAACGAATACAGTCTGGTAGCAACGAAATATTAGCTATAGGAAGTAAATATGTATATGCTAGCTATAGGAAGTTAATAGCCACTAAACTACAGTAGTTTCTGAAAATTCCTCTACTTTAAATCACGACTAAATTCGGATCTAAACTTTTTAAGGGCATGTTTGGAGACCACTGAGTAATTACTAGCTAGGTTGTACTAGTAAATACACGGGCAAGCGCACAAATAGCCGCTTGGAGGACTGTCATTTAAGACATATTCAAAAACTATAAAATATTTAATGTTTAGTCGCTTCAGAATCCTTCCTTCAGCTTAATACATTTCACTAACATGGCCACTACAACCAAACAATTCACAATATGCATTGCAATATTTTCTCTTGTAACACTAGAAAGGAAAAAACAATAGGAAGACTCTATTTTGTTCAAGGAATGGCGATTATAACTTGTCATTTCACCTTATGCTAGACAAAGATCTCGGACGATATTGTAAAATTTGACCTCTTTATATTGGAGTAGAGCGTTCCTCTGAATATCAAGTAGGAATTAGGAAGATATACGAAGAG
The DNA here is from genome assembly GCF_000390325.3 of Nicotiana tomentosiformis. Taxonomy (NCBI): domain Eukaryota; kingdom Viridiplantae; phylum Streptophyta; class Magnoliopsida; order Solanales; family Solanaceae; genus Nicotiana; species Nicotiana tomentosiformis. The sequence goes on from NC_090818.1 coordinate 109,565,807, forward strand.
TGTTGATGTATACTTTTGTAAGTTTCGAGTCTGATAACTATTTGCCATTTAAACTCATATGAAAATATGCATAGGGAACCCGTGAAGTAAAAAAATAATGATATTAATAAGATTAGCAGCAATAATAGTAATAATTAATAAAAAGTATAATAATGTCTGTTAGTTTGACTGCCTTTAAAGATTACTAAAGAACTTGGTTCGTCACCTTACTCCTTAAGCGTAAAGAAAAATAATACGGCTCAAAAGGTGAAAAATCACCCAGCTCAAAAGGTGCAAAAATCACGCCCTACCACGTAGGATTTTAGCTTCAACTTCACTAGAACAGTGAGCCAAATGTATCGATTACAAATCTGTAACTCGATACTTTCCAGTTCTCCTATTTTAACTATTTGACTTACAAGTTACTCTAACTTGCAAAATCAAATACTCACTCCAACTCACTGATTGTATATAATACTTTGATTACAACTCGATTTCTTAAAATATATTTACTAAACTGACTCAAGAAGAACACAACACTGGTACTCGCCTTAAGTATAAAAAATGTAGTTCTTCAGTTGATGTGCAAAAGGATGATCTCAGCAGTCCAAAAAGATAGTATTTAAGTTCCCTGGACTCTGAGATCTTTTAGGAGTCCTATGCATAGTCAGCTTCTCGTTTTATAGGACTCCTACTGCTCAAAGGACTTCACAAGTCTTGGGACTCTTGTCTCTCACTTATGCAAACGTATCTTCTTGGACAACAACCCTTATCATGTTTAGCAGTCATCTTCCAACAAACTCGGACTTGGGTAACTTTGAGATAAAGTTATTGTCTTGCAAAAACGTGCATTCATCAACCTTGAGGAGCTGGTTCTTAGAGCAGTTAAGCAGCTACGTTGAGGACCTGGTTTTTAGGGCATTTCATCTGAACAAACTAATTTGTTAATCATCAAAATCTCAATACTCAACAAATTTCCTCTTTTTGATGATGACAAACTTTGTGCACATTAAAACTAGGTAAGTACCTCATATCGCCACACTATGACCAAAAAAGGTACAATATTTGTGCAACAAGCACACAAACAGGCACATCAATACCAACACCCCCAACTCTATCTTCTCCCTTTTGGCATCATCTAAAAATAAAATAAAAATTAGACAGACTAAGCACAGTTAATGAAAGATTCATGGCCATTTATGCTACAACACAAGCTCAAGAAGTATCAAAGCAAATAAACTAAGATGATCATATAACCATGTGCGAAGCATTAAAATATTATAAGAGAAGCCATTTAGCAGTGCCAAAATAAGCCCAGGGACTTGACTCAAAATATTAGAGCAAAATAAACTAAACATCCTGCAACCTACGCAGAACTAGAACAAAAGAAACAAGAATTAAAGTACCACTGGGATAACACAATAAGCTGAAGACATGGGGTAAAGGACCATGCTCAAGGATGTGAGGACGATGGGGTCAAGGCTTTCACAAGGGTGGTAATCTGTTGGGCATGAGCCTCTCTGTCCCTTCCGAACTTCTCCCTAAGCTGCCTGGTTTCTTTTCTCAACTCATCATTGTCTTCTCTAAGCTTGGAATTCTCCTCAAGAGCTAACTCTAGCCTTTTAGTTCTGCTGCCCTGCTGCTACCAGGTAGAATAACAGACCCTGTTGGTCCCCTAGCCTTGATCTCCTCATATCCACACTGCTTGAGGGTAACATCATCCAAGACATCATTGTGGTTTCCAAACATAAGCTCAGGCAAGGCAATATTGAGCTTGCCAAACAACTCAGTTAACATGAAGCCATAAGACATAACATGCTTAGGCTTGGAAGTGTCTGCAACCCTTGCCATATGCTGAATCATCAAGCTAGGGAGATTGATAGCTCTACCAGTATCAAGCAGTTCCATCACAGCCATGTCTAGCAGGGTAGCCTCGTGCCTCCTCTCAGATATCTGCAATATGCAAGAGTTCACAAAGTGAAATAGCAGCTTGTGAAAGGGAGTCATATCAGTCTTGTACACTTTCTGGGGAGCATCTAACTCAAACTTCTAAGAGAGCTTCCTTGTGACCACAATTCCTGTGTCTACATCATTGTCTATGGGTATCCACTTTTTCTTCAAGTAATTGTCAAAACCTAAGGAGGGAATATTCAGTAGCACCCAAGCTCTTCAGCATCAAACTCCATCTCAAACCCCCTTACAGAACTCTTGACCACTTTGCCATCAAATTGGAAGTTTGCATAGAAATTCACCACAACAGGCACACACATGAGGGAATGACTTTACAAATATGTATCTCCATCCCCGTAGCTCAAGTTTTTCAACTAATTGAGCCATACCTTTCTCATCAGTGTTTGCAAGAATTTTTTCATTCAGCATTTTTCTGTTCCTGAATTCAGTAAGCTTATCAACCACAACAGGCATACCCTTCTTTTTCTTTCCTTTACTGGCTTTCTTAGATGTGATAGCTACCACGGTGGGTTTAACAATTTTCCTCTTTTGTACTGATGTCTTTTCTTGCAAAGTAGAACCAGACTCATCTTCTTCATCCAACTCAACTACAGGTTCACCAAGTGGAACTTGCTTTCTTGGCTTCTTGGCACCTTTGGACTCTTTAATAATCTGTTCATCAACAACCTTTCTTTTACTCCTTATGAGAGGAGTCTTAGTAGGAGGAGCCACTTCTTTTCTTGCAGGAACGATTGTCTTTGTTGGTTTCACAAGGGCCTTCTTGCTCTTCTTTCCTATTGCAGACATGGGTAAATTATCCTCATTATTGTTGACCTCCTCATCTCCAGTAAAAGGATTTAACAAAGGCCTAGTTTCTTCAACCCTTTTCTCTTCACTTGCTTCTTCTGAAGGGGCTATGACAGTGTTCCTAATAGTCATAGAGCCTTCAGATTCCCCACTTGTATTATCTTCCTCACTCTCTTGTTCAATACTCTCACTTTCACTTCCCTTTTGTTCTTTCTCACCTTCACTCTCAGAATCACCTTCTTCCTCACTATCTTTTTCTTCCGCTCTAGAATCCCCCACTTGTTCATCTAACTTATCTTTCGCCCACTCTCCCTTTCCTCACCAGATTCCCCCTCATTCTCACTCTTTTTCTCATCAGTATCATGAGTCATGTCCTAAGCCTGATGCTCCTCATGACTAGCCACCTTTCCTCCTTCTTCCTCACATACATCATCATCCTAGTCCTCAGTCCAGCTGGAAGAGAGTCCATCAGAAGCCTCCTTATTCACTGGTTCTTTCTCACCTTCCCCTTCAACCATAAGCATAACATTAGTGGTATCTATCCTTTTCTCGTGAGTTGCAATGTCTGTTTCTACAATATGTTCCTCTACTCGTGGTTTATCACTTTTGAATGGAACAATGTCTAAGGGCGCAACATCACTAGTAAAAACCAGAACATCTAACTTTGATGGAGGTAATTTTACTTGATTTGTAGTAGTTGACACTGATTTCCCCTAAGCCACAACTTCCTTAACCATTGTGTCCACCTTAACAGCAACATCAATCACCACCTTGTCACTCTTAACAAGTGTTTTTGACGTAGCCTTGATCTTAGTGGACTTAGAGGTATTTTTTGAAGCAGACACAGGTTCATGAGAAGGTGGTTTTGCAAGTGAAGGTCCAGTAGAAGTGGGAATAGTGGGTACAACAGGAATATAGGACGATGGTGCAGGTACAGTAGACGGTATAGTTGGAGAAGGAACATGTGTGGGTGTAGGTTCACTTGATGATTTTGCACTTTTCTTTGATTTGGGTTTCATGTTCTTGGGTTTGGCTTCAATCTTGGATAATGATTTTGCTTTAGAGGGAGTTTGGCTGGATTTAGGCATGGTGATGAGAGAATGAAATTGATGAAGGAACGAGAGAAATATTTTTTGATTCTTGCTTAGGGTTTGAGAAGAACAGTGAGGTCTGAAAAACGGATCACAAGGGGGCTTTTAAATAGGTAACTCCTGATTTGACTGGAAGAAAGAGAGTAACTGAATTTGAGTTCTAACAGGATTCTAATAACGATTACTTTTGACTATTAGAATTTTAGGAGTAATTAAACTCTAATTGCTATAGGATTCCCCCTTAATATTTGACTAGATGACAATTAGGAGTGATGCTAAAAGGATTAGAATCCCCAATGAATTAAGACAAGATGGCACGTACTTGAGTCAAAGAACCAACTCCTTAGTAACTTCTAACTCATTTAAGCTATAAAGCTTCAGTATTATAGGTTAGTATCATAAGACATAGTTATCAGCTAGACATTTCTCAAAACAAGCACGAGATTGAATCAAACACATTGTACTCGACCATCTACATTTAATTATAAATTTTCTAGTCAATCATTGGGGTTCAACCTAGTTGGAAGTATTAATTAGACCAAGTTCCAATCTATACCTTTCGAAGTGATCCCTACTCAGAGCTTTAATAAAAATATCAGCAATTTGGTCTTCAGTGTTACATAAGTTAATTGAGATATTTCCCTTTTCATTATTGTCTCTGAGAAAGTGATGTCTAATGTCAATGTGCTGGGTTCTCTTGTGTTGATAGGGATTTTTAGCAATGTTTATGGTACTAGTGTTATCATAGAATATAGGAACACAATCAACAAAAATACCATAGTCCCTTAATTATTGTCTTAAGCAACTGAGCACAGTAAGATGTTGATGCCACATATTCTTCTTCAACTATAGATAATGCCACTGAGTTCTTCTTCTTTGTTCCCCAAGTCACCAGGCAAGAACCAAGAAAGTGTGTTGTTCCTGAAGTGCTTTTTCTGCCAATATGAAAACCTGCATAGTCAGCATCAATATAACCAACTAGATCAAAGTTATACCCTCTAGGATACCACAAACACAGATTATGAGTCCCTTTAAGATATTTGAGTATCCTTTTTACAGCCTTCAGATGAGACTCTTTGGGATTTTTCTGAAATCTTGCACACAACCCCACACTGAATACAATATCAGGCATGCTTGCTGTGAGATACAACAGTGACCTAATCTTCCTCTATATAGCTTCTGTTCAACACTTTTTCCTTCTTCATCAAGGTCTGAATTTGTTGCAATGGCAATGGGAGTGTCTATAGACTTAGAAGAGTCCATGTTAAATTTCTTTAGCAGTTCCTTGGTGTATTTTTGTTGATGTATCATGGTTCCATTAGGTGTTTGCTTGATTTGCAACACCAAGAAGAAGTTCAATTCATCCATCATACTCATTCCAAACTCATTCCCCATAATCTCAGCAAATTCCTTGCACATTGCTTCATTAGCAGCCCTAAAGATAATATCATCCACATATACTTATACTATCAGAACATTTTTTCCTTTACTCCTTAGAAACAGTGTGTTGTCCACATTTCCTCTTACAAAGTTATTTGTTAAGAGAAATTTTGAGAGTCTTTCATACCAAGCTCTTGGATCCTGTTTGAGTCCATACAGGGATTTGTCTAACTTGAATACATAGTCAGGAAATTCTTCACTCTCAAACCCAGGAGGTTGTTTAACAAACACTTCCTCCTTCAAGTAACTGTTCAAAAATTCACTCTTTACATCCATCTGATACAGGGTGAACTCCATGTGTGCAGCAAAAGCTATTAGCATCCTTATAGCTTCCATTCTGGATACAGGTGCAAATATCTCATCATAGTCAATGCCTTCTTCTTGATTGTATTCCTGAACCACAAGTCTGGCCTTGTTCCTTGTGATATTTCCTTGCTTATCCATCTTGTTTCTGAACATCCATCTGGTACCTATGACAGTTCTGTTCTTGATTCTTTGCACCAAGTGCCAGACCTTACTTCTTTCAAACTGATTTAGCTCATCTTACATGGCTATAATTTAATCTGGATCCTTTGGAGCTTTCTTTTATATTCTTAGGGTCAACCTATGAGAGGAATGTTATAAATACAGATAGATTTCTCAGAGATGACCTGGTTTGTACTCCAACATTAAGATTAGATATGATGTTCTCAAGGGGGTGTGAACTTTGATAGTTCCATGGTTTAATCTGAATCCCCATAGATGGTTCACCCAAGGAGTGACCCAAAGGAACAGTGTCGGTAGGTACAACTTCTTCAGTCTGGTTAGAAGTCAGAGTGGTTCTCTCTTATTCTTGTTCCTCATGATCACTTTCAACTTTCTTAGGATCTCCTGATCCATCTTCATATTGATGTTCAGGTTCTTTAGAAGCTCCTTCATCAGTGAGTCTTATGTCATAGTCTTCATCCTGCAGACCTTTCTCTGCCATGTTATTAGATTCATCAAAAATAATATGAATATTTTCTTCTACGCACATAGTTCTTTTATTAAAATTTTTGTAAGCTTTACTCTGTGGTGAGTATCCCAAGAAAATTTCCTCATCACTTATGTCATCAAACTTACCTAAAGCTTCTTTGCCATTATTGTGCATAAAACATTTGCACCCAAAAGCTCTTAGGTGAGTGATGTTATACTTTCTCCCTGGAAGTAAATAGTAGGGAGTTTTTTCAAGAATGGGTCTGACCATGCATCCGTTTAGCAAATAACAAGAAGTATTCACTGCCTCAGCCCAGAAACTCTTAGGCAGTCCATTAGCAATCAGCATGGTCCTCCCCATGTCTTCTAGGGATCTATTCTTTCTTTTCACAATACTATTTTTTTGTGGAGTTATAGGTGCAGAGAAGTTATGATCAATATCATGTGTGCTACAGAACTCAAGAAATTTAGAATTTTCAAACTCAGTTCTATGTCTGTTGGATCATTCTGACAAACACACAGAAAACATCAAAAGTTTCATATTTAGATGCCAGAAACAGGGTCCATGTGTACCTAGAAAAGTCATCTACAATGACAAATACATACCTCTTGCCTCCCCTGCTCCTCACTCTCATTGGTCCACATAGGTCCATATGAAGGAGTTCCAAGGGTTTGGTGGAACTGACAACCTTTTTAGATTTGAAAGATGACCTCACATGTTTTCCCCTGACACAAGCATCACATATCTTGTCTAAGGTGAACTCAACTTTTGGTAGTCCAAAGACCAGGTCCTTTGCTACCAACTTGTCGAGTTGAGATAGACTAGCATGTCCCAGTCTTCTATGTCATAACAGTGGGTCATCTTTCACTACACTTAAGCATGTGTGCTCACACTAAGGAAGAGACATAATAGATATCTTGTAGACATTGTTTTGTCTCTTACCTTTTAACATAATTTCATCAGTATCAAGCTTAGGGACAGTACAGATTTTGAAATTGAATTTTACCTTATTTCCTTTATCACATATTTGAGAAATGCTAAGAAGATTATGTTTAAGACCTACTACATAATACATATCTTCTATAGCATGGGAGAGTAACTTACCGACCTTACCAATACCTGTTATCTGGCGCTTTTTCCATTTTCAAATTACACACTCACTCCTTGGAAGGCTGTCAGTGAGAGAAAGTTTTTTTTTTCTCCAGTCATATGTCTTGAGCATCCACTGTCTAGATACTAGTCTTGATTGTTCCCTGCACCAGAAATCACAAGTTAGTCTTGGGAACCCAGACAAGCTTGGGTCCTTTTTTATTTGAAAAATGATGAATTAGATCTCTCTTTTCTTGTTGGCCTTAATCCACTTAGTTTGGACAAAAGGCTTGACTTTTGGTTCTTCTTCCTTCTCCACAATTTTAGCAAGATCGAAAGTGTTCTTAAACTGAGTATGAATTAGGGCATGGCAAGTATCTCTAAAGTGTCCTACCTTCCTACAATGAGTGCATATTTTGTTATCAGAAATTCCTACATACTTTGGAACAAATTTAGGAACATGTTTTCTATAGCCAATTCCTGATTATTTAATGCTGTAGTTTTCATTCAGCCAATTTAATGCATCTGAGGATCTATGCCACTTGCTTAGTCTAGATAGTTCATATTTAGATTTTTCTAGATTTTCTTGCAATATTTTATTCCTACATCCATCATCACAAAGATTATCTTTAATCTCTTTTATTTCCTTTTCAAGCTTATCTTGCATATCACTCATTTTTCCTTTACTATGTATATCAGATGACTTCTCATTTTTAGAAGTGAGCTCAAGCACTTGGTTCTTAAGGTCTTTGACCCGTCCTTCAAGATCATCTTTGTCAGATTCAAGTTACTTGAGGTCAAGTTTAACACATAAAATGTTGCTTATTAACTGATCATTTCCAACACTCATCTTGTCTATCTCACTTATCATAGTCACAATTATAGCCATCAACTATTTTTTAGACATAACATGAATATTTTCATTTAAGTTAGAGATACTCGCTTGATTTATTTCATCTTCAGTCTCTGAGTCACTCATGGCCATCATCCCTATCACTTTTTCTTTTGTTTGGCTTTCTTCAATTGCCATCAGTGCCACTTCAAGTTTTTCATATCCAAAATTAACTTCCAAGGTCCTCCATATATCATGAGAAAAAATGCAAGAGGACACCTTGTAGAGAATATTTTTTGGCAAACTTCTGTAGAGCAGGTCTTTTGCTTCAGCATTTTTCTTGATTACTTGACGATCCTAATCATCATAATCATCTTCTCTCTTGTTACATTTGTTTTCTTCACTATCCACTTTGGTGGGAATGATTAGTCCATAACTGACAATTAGCCATATATCAAAGTCAATGGCCTATTCCATACGCATCTTTCATTCATCATAGTGATATGCATCAAATAGAGGAGGTCTTCCAATATGTATTCCAAGTTGTACTGGAGGTTCAGTCTCCATTTTCTGATGTGCATCAATTACAGCATAGAGACTTATGGCATCATCCTCTTTCTATTCCTCTTTATCACTTCCACTGTTCTCATATGCTACTAGAAAAGCATGTTTCATTACTTCAGTGAATCCTTTCCCTAGGATTTTCCCTTTGTTTGGACCCTTATCTCTCAATGTTTCCTGTTTCTCTTTTTCAGCTCTTTCTTTTTTCTACTCAATTTCCCACATTGGGCAGTCTTTGACCATTGGTCTGGCTTGTTATACTTGTAGCACCCATCATAAGTGGCTTTATCTATCTGCTTATGCTTACCATTGTTCTATCTCTTAGATGTATTTTTGGAATTCCTCATGAACTTCTTGAACTTAGCAAACATTGCTAGGTCAGGATCATCACTGTCAAATTCATCTTCTTCAGATGCCTCAAGAACCAAGGCCTTATCACTCCTTGGTTCTTTCTTGTGCAGTTCTATCTTTCTCATGTCATGAGTCTTTAAGTTTCCAACCAACTCATTAAGTGAGATCTTATCCAGCTCCTTTGCTTCCTGAATAGCTGTGACTTTTGACTCCCATGAAACTGGAAGAATCCTTAGAACTTTGCTAACCAACTCTTCTGAAGTAAACACATTTTCAAGTTATTTCAGTTCATTTGTTATTATAGTAAACCTAGTCATCATCTCCTGGATGGGCTCAGTCTCCTCATGGAGAAGAGCTCATAGTTCCTCATAAGCAATTCGATCCTTGATCTCTTCACTTGGTCATTCCTGCATAAGCAGTTTAAAGTGCATCCCAGATCTCCTTTGCATTACAGCAAGTTGATATCTTGTTGTACTCGTCAAGATCAAGTCCACATATAAGGATTTTCTTAGCATTTTCATTCTTCTTCATCATTTTGAAATCTGCTGCTACAAATTCTGAGGGGGTTTTGGCAACAGTTTCATTTTTCCCATTTTGTTTAGTAGGAGTTAGTGGACTCCTACTATGGACTCATTTTTTTCATTTTGGTTCACTATGGTCCATAGTTCATAATCCTCAACCGTCAGAAAATCTTTCATTCTTGTTTTTCATCAACTGTAGTATTTTTCATTAAACAGGGGTGGTCTGGTAGTTGACTGTCCTTCGTTAATTCCAGGTGAAGCACTCATTTTCCTTCCAAGATCTCTCTAAGTGTTAACCGTGTGTGAGAGAACCTGCCCTGATACCAATTGTTAGTTTGAGTGCCTTTAAGGATTACTAAAGAACTTGGTTCATTACCTTGCTCCTTAAGCGTAAAAAAGTAAGAAGTAAAGTAAACACAATAATGTTTACGTGAAAAATTACTTGGCTCAAAAGGTGTAAAAACGATGACCTAGAAAAATCAAATACTCACTCAAACTCACTGATTGTATATGATGCTTTGATGGCAACTCGATTTTCGAAAATACATTCACTAGACTAACTCAAGAAGATCACAACATTGGTACTCGACTTGAGTACAGAAATGTAGTTCTTCAGTTGATGTGCAAAAGGATGATCTCAGCAATCTAAAACGATAGTATTTAAATTCCTTGGACTCCGAGATCTTTTAGGAGTCCTATGCGTAATCAACTTATCGTTTTATTGAACTCCTACTGCTCCAAGGACTCCACAAGTCTTGGGACTCTTGTCTCTCACTTATACAAATGTATCTTCTTGGACAACAACCCTTATCATGTTTAGCAGTCCTCTTCCAATAAACTCGGACTTGGGTAACTTTGAGATAAAGTTACTGTCTTACAAAGACGTGCAAGCATCAACTTTGAGGAGCTGGTTCTTAGAGCAGTTAAGCAGCTATGTTGAGGACCTGGTTCTTAGAGCATTTCATCTGAACAAACTTTGTTAATCATCAAAATCTCAATACTCAACAATGTCACACTAATTTAATTAGAGAAGAAGAGATAGAATATTTTGAAAATAAGTCTCACTTCTTAATTTTTGGTTATAATTATATATTTTTAGTGCATTACTTACCGTACATTTTGGTGCTTTAATGTTAAATTATACTATATTTATGCTTAATTGAGTTTATTTTATGTGCAGGTACTTTGAAGATAAAATTGGGAGCAAAGTAGAGATTTTATGTATATTTTATACATTACAAGAAAGGGTTCATGACAGTGCCAGCCTTAGAGTAAGGCAAGTAAAGCAAAGGCTTTAGGCCCTATAATTTTGGGGGGCTCATTTTTTTCTAGTAGTAGATTTATGAATTAATGTTTTTCAAATAATTAAGCATTTTAAAGTTAAAAAGTATATTTTATCATAAAATGAAAAGAAAATTTTAATGTATTCGAATAATTCGAAGCATATAAAAATATTTTTAATTTTCTATTTAATGGTTAAAAATATTGTGTTAACCTCGAGAGTTCCTTAAAATATAATAGTCAATTGATATTGACGATTTAGACTTATTAATTTAAAATTAAAATTGTTAACAAAATAGTATAATTAGAAGATAATACTCTAATCGATAATTCGATATACTTAATCATATAAGAGGATTTGATTCTTTTTCAAATGCATATATTACTTATAGAATAATATTAATAATTTTTATACTAGTTGCATATATGAAAATATTTTTTTAAAAAAATAAAATTGATAAAACCTTACTTTAAGATCAACAATGTCTCAAGATAAATTAAATGAATTATCTAAACATATTATTAATTAAAAAAAAATCAATTAGAAGAAATTGATTATAAATAAAATTATTACTTAACTTTACATTTTAAAAAGCTAGATAAATAAACTTAAAATAAAATTATATACAAAATTTTGGTTTAATAAAAAATTTAAAGCCTATAATCAAGATTTGGCTTTAGCCATCAATTTCGTTGAGCCGCTCCTAATTTATAATTATTTAATTATTGTGCAATCATTGAAGACAAATAAACGTGAAAAAGAAGACAAAAAGGAAATTTTTTGCAAAAGAAGAGAAAAGAAGACAAACAAAAAAGAATAGAAAAGTAGGATCAAAAGTTTGGCAGCAAATCAAATGTTGAAGCAAGCTGGCGAGGCGAGGATTTCTTCTCGCGTTTAGTCTCGCGACGCGAGGTCCAACGCGGGTTCTTCACGCGCGTCTCGCGTTGCGATGCGCGGTGTCTTCTTTTTGGTTTGGACTTAATTATTTTATTTAGACTTTTTTCTACGCCTATAAATAGTCATTAAACATAATTTATATATAACTTTTGACTAAAGGAGAACACAAAGTCGTCGGGGAGGCGAGATTTCATCTTTTCTTCGGTTTACCTTAATAATTTTTATATTTCTTTGTATGATTTATTGTGTGGCTACCATATCTATGTGGAGCTAAATTTCACGTTCTAGGGTTGTGGTTCTTTCATGAATATTATTAGTTGAATATTGATTTTGATTTCTTGATTTGTCATATTAGTTTATTTATTTGTCACGACCCGAAATTTCTACCTACGGACCATGATGGCGCCTAATATTTCACTTGCTAGGCAAGCCAACGATAGAATAGTTTTTAGCCATTTTTAACAATTCAAAATAAATAATAACCAAGAACTGAATAAACTGAAATATAGTGAGAAAATCATACAACCGCGATATCTAAATACAATCCCAAAACTGGTGTCACAGGTACACGAGCGACTAGAATAATACAAATAGTCCGAATGAAAGTATAACTTGTTGAAATGAAATAAACAGTTAGAATAAGGTAGAAGGGGACTTCAGGCCTGCGAATGTCGTGCAGCTGTACCTCAAGTCTCAATACCGACAATCAATCCGAGCAATCTACTGACCGTGGCTAGGACCGACTCCAAAATCTGCACAAGAAGTGCAGAGTGTAGTATGAGTACAACCGACCCCATGTACTCTGTAAGTGCCGAGACTAACCTCGACGAAGTAGTGACGAGGCTAACGCGGGTCACTTACAATAACATGTACGCTGTATAATAGTAATAACAGGAAAAGTAAGGCAGTTAACTTATGAAAATAAAATCAATCCTCGAAATTAGTAAAACCAAAAACACCAATCCTCATAATCTCATATGAAAACACCGAAAGCTAACACAATGCAACAATGAATACAAAATACACAATCCGTTGTGGCGCGCAACTCGATCCCACCGTACAAACACAATTCTCTCTTATTTCACCATATCAGTATCAAGAATAACATGTAAAATCCGTTGTGGAGCGCAACCCGATCCCAACATATAATCAGAATTAATATCATAATCCACCTTTATTTCACCATATCAAAATCACATATAAAATCCGTTGTCGCATGCAACCCGATCCCACCATATCAATATCAATTCTCTCTTATTTCACTCGTTGTGGCGTGCAACCTGATCCATAAACAAAACTTAATAAATGTAATCAATTCAACAACTCAAATCACAAGAATCTCTACGATTAAAGATTATGAAAGCAAAGCCATAAAGGAAACCTCGTACCAAATCAGGGAATGTTACAATTAATACAAAACAACAAGATAAGCCAAACATATGATAATTATAGTGTACAAGTAAGACAAGTAAGGCAAGTAGCAATTAATCATGGAATCATGGAAGAAACGAGCATTTCAACACAAGAGTAAGTAGATGACAAGTAACAAGTTACGACATAGGAAGCAATTAGGACATGTAACAGTTAAGATACAGAATGATATAATTAATAAAATACAGGAAAGCATGAAAACAACTATTTGACGGCGTATATACACTCGTCACCTCGCATATACGCCGCTACACATGTAATTCACATAGCACATAATTCAAGGGTTCCTAATTCCCTCAAATCAAGGTTAGACCCAACACTTACCTCGCTCCGCAAGCAAATTAAAGCTCAACTGGGGCCTTTCCTCAAAAATCCGCCTCCAAACTAATCGAATCTAACCAAAATCGACTCAATAATATCAAGCAATGCTAGAAAAATCAATTACAATACATAAAGTCAAGATCTTTACATTTTTTTTCAAAAAGTCAACTAAAGTCAACATCGGGCTCGCTTGGTCAAAATCTGAGGTTCGGACCAAAACCAAATTAACCATTCACCCTCAAGACTGATTATGTGATTAGTTTCAAAATTCTACCTCAATTTGAGGTCTAAATCTCAATTTTATAAAAATTTCTAATTCTACCCAAATCCCTAATTTCTACCATGAAAATCCTAAATTTGATGTTGAAATCCTATGAAATATAATGGGTAATTGAAAAAAAGTAGATTAAAGTCACTTACCAATGTGTTTAGAAAGAAAATCTCTTGAAAAAACCGCCTCTAGGATATTTAGGGTTGAGAGTTTGTGAAAAATAAGTTAAATCCCGTCTTCACAACTTTTTGTCCAGGCGCAGATGTCGCAATTGCGAATCCCGCAAATACGAGAAATCTATCACAATTGCGAAGAAGTCGCATCTCTTCTGCCATCGCAAATGCAATGGTTTTGTTTGCAAATGCGAACTTGGGCATTCTGCAAATGCGACCAATTTGATCGAAATTGCGAACCAACTCCCCCCCAGCCCCCAATCGCAAATGCAAAGAATTTGTTCGCAAATGCGAATCTATCGCAAATGCGATCCTAACCTCGCAAATGCGAGGTCTGAGACTTGTGCTCAAAACTAGCAAAATCCTACTCTTTCAAACACTCTGCCACGCGTCCGAAACTCACCCGTTCCCTCGGGACTCCAAACCAAATATGCACACAAGTGTAATAACATCATACGAACTTGCTCGCGCGATCAAAACATCAAAATAAAACCTAGAACTATGTATCATACACCAAAACAAATGAAATTTTTAAGGAAACTCAAGAACATGAAATTTTACAACCAGGCATCCGAATCACGTAAAATCAACCCTGTTTTACACCAAACTTTGCACATAAGTCATAAATACTGAAATGAACCTATACCAAGTTCCGAAACCGTAATCCGAATCCGGTAGCAACAAATTCAACCTTCAGTTAAACTTAAGAATTATTTAAACCTTTAAATTATTAGTTTTCACAAATTATGTTAAATCAAGTTAGGGACTTCCGAATTCAATTGCGGACATACGCCCAAGTCTCAAATTACGATACGGACCCACCGGGACCGTCAAAACACTGATACGAGTCCGTTTACATAAAACGTCGACCCTAGTCAACTCAAATGAGTTTTAAGTTACGATTTCACATTTTCATCAATTTTCTCATAAAAACTTTCCGGAAAAAGGACACAGACTGTGCACGTAAATTTAAAAAGGCTAAACGGAGCTATTCAAGGTTTCAGATCAGAGAAATGAAGGCTAAAGCCAAAATTGGCCTATCGGGTCATCACATTATTTAATCTTGCGCTTAATTATTTGATTGCTTGATCACCAATTAAATACTATCTATGAATCTATAGTTGAACTCGAAAGTGAAAATTCTAGATTGCATATATGATTGAGTAGAGCAAGTTCTTGGACCCTGGCATCGGGGAATGGATTTGCGGTTAGGATAGACATATGCTAATTGCCTTGTTTGGTTATTATACGGGAATTACAAATGGATTCTTGTTGATTCTAACTCTATAGGCATATAGGCGTTAGGTTAGCTTGAATAGGCATGTAAGAACTTGATAGATTCTTATGAGCAATATTAACCCCGTCAACTAATAAATCGGATAATTTAAGTAATCAATTCACTTGAAGAGTACAATAGGATTGTTAGATAGTTCATAACCCTAGATCGTTTTCATCATATTGATAATATAAAATATGTTTTTCCTTTATTGAGAGTTCACTATTTGTTTTTCTTTATTTTAGTTAGTTTAGATTTAAATACTTTTGAGTTTAATCCTCGTTTAGATAATTAGGATAGTCTAATTTAATTAATAGTTAATTACAAGTACTTGTGAGTTCGACGTCCGACATCTAACCACTTTGTTACTTGACGACCGCGTATACTTGCGTGTGCGTTTGGCCGCATCAAGTTTTGGGTCGTTTATGAATTGGTGATAACATAATGAAATAGAACATAGCCAATATATTTCATTCCCTTGCATTTCTTCTTTTTTCCTTAAAAAAGAGGAAAGATAAAATACAAGTAATCTATTTCGCTCTCAAACTACTAATATTTAATTTCTAGATGCAATACAACATAGTATATATATTACCACGACTCTTTCTTCCAATAAGGAGGTGGAGGATAACGATGAGCGCCAAAGTAGAAGCCATCTGCCTGAACTCGCCAATAACATTCATTTAAGTCTCCATTTACATTGCCACAATCTTTTTCAGCTATATGATTATTGAAAACTTCAAATGATTTGTCTTTGTTTTCCCACCAAAAATGACAAAAATAAAGTGTACTCCCAATAAGGACCTTTCTACGAAAGCTAAAAGAAAACTCCTCATTTGGATGAAGGACTTTATATCCTAAATCATCATCACCAGATTGACAATGAACAGTCAAAGGTTGAGTATTATTGGGTAGGTTACTTGTGATGTAAACATCATATCTTGAGCTAATCCCAAAGCTTTTTGCAAGAATGAGGTTTAGTAGAAAGATTAGTGACAGAAAAAGGGTTTTGGTATTGAAATTAATCATATTTTACCCTACCCTTGAAATGGTTACTTTTGTTCTTTGATTTCTTTGACACTCTAAAGAGGTTCATGCTACATATATATGGGTCAGAAGAATTTGATAGTGTTGACTGACTTGAATTCTGTCAATGTGGATAAGTCATAATCTGATTTTTCTCCACTCTTTTTTGGAAGAAGATATGACCCTCATTATAGTTTAATGCCGTTTTAAGAGAACATAAAGGAATATTCTTTTTGTTATGCCCTTTTACTTTTTAGTTGCTATTTTATTTTTTGAAGCAAAAAAGGAAAAGCCTTTGTTTTTTTATATGAATTGCATCTGTCAGAGACAGATTTAACACACATTTAGGGAGGGAAATGCGGTTGCGGATGCTTTGGCATGTTTTGAAAAAGAAATGGATCCTACACAACATCACGATTAATTTCCTCCTAATAATACTATAGTTCATGCTTTCAATAACTAACAACGCATGTTATTAGCCACCAAAAAAAATATTATAAGTAGGAATTGAACTACAGCTGAAGTACTAGTAATAAATAAAAAGATAATAAGTATCCTATTGGTGTGTGTGTATATATATATATATACTCCAAAGAAATTAAAAAGTAAATTTGATGGTTCTATACTTGTAATATGTCCTGGTCGACTACAAAGTACAAACCATAACAGTGCGATTTTTTTCCTGTTGTAGACACTTGCGAAAAAAGACTATAGAAAGACTTTATTTCGTCCGAGGAGTGATGTATCAAACTTGAAATAATCAATTCGCGCGCAAGTAAACTCACTTGTAGTCTAGCCCTTACTAAACAGAATTACAAGGAATAGTAATTGAAATGCCATAGAAGAACTAATAAGAAGAAAGAGGTGAGAAACAGAGTCCGATATAGAAGGGGATGAGGAAATCAGTGATACAGAGCAGAGATGAGAGAGAACATATTCAACATCACAATACGCATAATCCCAAAATAACCGATCAATCCCCCTTTTAACAGAACTATCCTTGTGTCAAATACTCAATCTGGATCCCAAATTAACCTGGCCCTATTACTTGTTATCGGCCCAAAAACTCTTCTCAGCCCAATAGCTACTTGTGTGACATTGGGTCGGGGCTGGTTCATAACAATACTCCCGTCCTCAATAAGAACCTTGTCCTCAAAGTTCGCGTCAAGAACGGTGATACTCGCGAGCTCCCAACCCATTATCTCAGAACCGAGGCATGCTTTGTGACTTGACCAGAATATGTGATCTAATGCACCTGTTATGAACCAATCAAACCTTTGATCATTGTGGTTCTTAGTAGATAGTAACAGAGATCTTAACTTGACCTGCCATACATATTAATATGACCTTGCTTGCCATCTTTTAAAGTCAATTAGCAGCAAGCTAAATGAGAGAACCAATGCAAATATTCTAGTGACGAACCTCCGCAAAAGCATGAACTATGTTAAACGGAACTGTTCAGTGTGTTGAAAAAGTTTACTTCACGGTGGATGTAGCTGTGATGATAAGAATCTTGTGTTTCCTCTGAAAGCTCCATAGGCCACAACAACACTGGAATAAATAGTAGGATAGAGACTGCTATAATAATATCGTTGACATGATTGAGCTCCACAACAGCTTCATAATTTGCACCATACTCGATCACACTCCAACCTAACATAGTGCAGACAAAAGATTGAGTAAAGTTAAGTTGTAGTGCAACTCCTTTATTATGATAACCCCCCTTCAAATATTTACACACAGTGGAATCATCAAACTTGCCATCCAACAGAACTGATATTCCCCTCCATGGTATATTAACATGCCTAGGCATTTCCACAATATCCTTACGTCTCTGACAAGGGGCAAACCATTTGTCTAAATGGACAATTCTAGGTGAACTTTCCACAAAGTAAATCAACATCGAAAAATAAATATAGTGAAGATGCTCCCAATTGACCTTAAAATGTGCAGATTCAAAGTCAGATTCAACTTGTTCCATGTCACCCCATAGCGTGTAAAAATTTGGCCGATTAACCACAGTATACCAGTACTTCTCCTCATGTGGAAATTCCTCTGGAAAACTCTCAGCCATAATAAATGTAAATCCCAAACTTGACAATGTGTTAGTGAATGGTCTCTGTGATTGAACACCAGTGGAGTCATTTAGGCTTGAGTGAATTACAGTGACAGTACTAAAGAAGTCCATGCCGAGAATAACATATACACCTTGTACGGTGCGCACGAATTCAAGGCGATAGAGTTTAAAGGTCCACCAAACTATATAGAGAACCAGGTTCTCTATAAGTTCCCACAAATATTAGTTCCCACAGAAACCACGCACACTGCAGTGAGTAAATAACAGGAGGAATTTTACGTGGAAAATTCTCATCTCAACGGGATTAAAAACCACGACCTACCCTTGTAGGATTTCAACTTCACTACTGAACAATTTTCAGATTATAACCTATGTAACCTAGGAATTAACCTCTTAATCTCTCACTAACTTGTAACACTCTATTACAAGCCACTTTGTAATAACTCTATTACAAAAACTTTACAACTCGACTAACTCTAGCCAAGACATAAACACAAGGGTTTATGATTTACAAAGGGTTTCCTACGCAATGCTTCTAAACAAGCTAAGTAGGAATTACAATTGAAAAACTATTACAAAGTTACAACTCAATTAAGGACATACAATAACTTGATATGGGAAACTGGTCCGTAGTAGTGTTGTTATTTGTTCTTGATGCACTTGAGAATCGTTTTGTTGATGATCTATCACACTGAGTGTGCTTGAGTAAATTCTCTAAGTGTTCAAGTCATTTGTTTTACCTTCCTTGATGTTAATAATGCATTTGTGACATCACTAAGATGATGTAAGTAAGGTAGGTAAAAGACACTCCCCATAAAGTTGACTGTTGCACTATTTTTGCACTGTAGCGTGTGCATGCAGCAGCTTTACAACTGGGGCAGTTGACTTGTGCAGTTTTCTCGGGAAACGGTAGCTATCTGCTCCATCTGTTGTTTCTTTGACTCTGAAGAGTTGGGCCATATCCCAAGCTGGAACCTTTTGATCTTAAGGTCTTGGGAATGTGTAACAGGTTCCTTATCTGGTTCTTGACAGTAAGTTTGTTAGATCATGAAAATATAACAGGGATATACATATAACCTATCAATTTCCCCTTTTTTGATGATGACAAACTTATAAAAAGATTAGTAACATCATAAAAAGAATCTGTTTCCCATCCTGTTCCCCCTGAATTTTTTTCCCCTTTTGGCATCATAAAAAGATTAGTAAAAGGCTTATAGGAGAAAGAAGTCTAGCTTGAGTTAACTCATTCCACTTGTGTGCACACAACATGACTAAAAACATAGCATAAAGACAAGGCATATACAACAAAAAAGGAAAAGCTTCCATTAAACAATTTGGATTTGAAAACAAGGAACAGAGTCAATGTTATTGAAAACCATCCACAATTCAGAACAACAAAAATAAATACCACAAACATCATAAAAATAACTAATCATAGGAAACCAATACTTAAGACTTGACACTGAGGGGACACTGTTTAGGGAGCACTGGAAGGAGAGGGCTTAGAAGCAGAGGTAAGGGTTTGGAGGACGAGATCCATTCGAGCATTCGCCGACATTTGCTCATTGAGCAGTTTCTCTTTCAGGTCCTCCACCTATTTCATGAGCTCAAAATTCTCCTTGGTCAAACGAGAAACCTCTTCACTTTGAGAGATACTGGAACCAGGTGCCTCCTGAAGCTGACTCAACTGACTCTCAAGAATAGCATTTCTTGCTTTCAACTGCCATATCTCAGTAGTAGCACTATTCTAAGCGTTGATCAACTTTGAGATAATAGAAGTGCTTCCAACTCCTCCAGCCCTATCAATGCACTCATATTCTTCCAGAGTGGACTTGGAGAAAGTTTGCTTCTTAGTTCCCACTTTAGCTTGTCCCAGAGGAACCTTGAAGTACTCAAAGACCTTGGTAAGAAGGAACCCACAAGGCAGCCCATGATTACCATCTTTAAATCTGTCACTTTCTGCATGTGCTATATCATGATCCCAGGCAGGTTGATGGTAGTGAAGTTGTCCAGTGCTTCCATGAGGAACAGGTCTGCACGAGAAGTGATAGATCTTCTCTCAGCACGAGGGAGCAAGACCTTGTTCACCATCTCAAATAGCAGTTGATACACTGGAATGAGGGCCTTCTTCTGTACCCGTTCCCCTTGCTGAACTGCTCTGTCATTCAGGATGGCATTTCTGAAATTTTTGAGAACAAGATCCCTGAACACTAGACAGCCCTTCAGCAGGCACACCCAGAATAGATCCCAACAAAGCAGAGTCCATTACCATATCAACTCCATTCACCATCACACAGATGTGATCATCCTCAACTTTGAAGAGGTCGGCATAGAAACTTTAAACTTCCTCCTCATACACCTTTGGAGCATCACTTGTGAACAAATGTGTCCACTGCTGAAACTCACAAATTTCAACCAGCTGTCTCATACCGGCCTCCTCTCAAATATCAAGGGCAAATGTGCGGCCCCATAGCACCTTTTGATTCCTCAACTTCTCTTTCCCAGCACTCCTTGGATCACCAACTTTTCTTTGAGGAACCAGGTTCCTCATCAGTATCAGCTTTCTCTTAGCAGACTTGCGAATATTCTTTCCTTTTTCATCACACTTCACAGACTTTTCACCCAATTCTTCCATCACCCTGGCAGCAGACTCTTCTACCAACTTATTACCAGATTCTTTCACCACATTTTTACTAGGGACAGCATCATCAAACTTGTTCAGACTTTCAGCAGACACAGAAGATCCCTTTTTAGGCTTGGGGAGACCATGCTTCTATGAGCGCTTTCTAGTCAAGGAACCAGTTTCCTCTGCTACTTCATCATCCACATACACAACCGGCACTGTCTTCTCGCTCACAACTTTCCCATCTTTCACTAATTTTCTTCTCCTTGACTTAGCTTGGTTGTTCTTAAGCGCAGACTCAAGAGCCTCCTTCCTTTGCAACCTTGTAGTAGGTCGCTTAGGAGTAGACTCTTGAGCAACCATAGGTCTACGCCTAGTCAAGCTAGCAATTGGCATATCATTATAATCCTCTTTACTTTCCCCAAATACTTCTTCAGAATCAGATCTCATCTCAGGCACAAGTTCTCTACCCTCTACCACAGTCTTAGACTCTTCCCCCTGAGCCTCAGACCCATCCGCACTTCCTTCGATAATAACCCCTTCATTAGCTATAGATAGCATGTTTTCTATTTCTTATTTCTCTTGTAACTCCATGGAAAATGTAGAAGAAGAAGGAGTTGTACTTGTGGGCACGAAATTAGGAACTGAAGCATTCTCAGAACCAACAGTTTGGTCTACATTTGAGCCTTCATCCAAAGGAAGACTGGAGATTTCCTGATTTTCTTCTTCGTCAACTGTACCCTTTTCACCCAGATTTTTCGGTGAGATAGGAGGAGGGCTCATGGCCAAAAACCTTTTAGGAGTTGAGATTTTGCGACACCTATGAGAACCAAAACTCGATTGGGTAGGAGAGGAAACTAAGAGTGGGGGTGACTCTGTCCTAGGGTTTTGGCTAGTAGTA
Organism: Nicotiana tomentosiformis; assembly: GCF_000390325.3. NCBI lineage: Eukaryota > Viridiplantae > Streptophyta > Magnoliopsida > Solanales > Solanaceae > Nicotiana > Nicotiana tomentosiformis. The sequence continues at coordinate 109,587,661 of NC_090818.1, forward strand.
GTGAGGAGAAGTAGTCCAACATTGGTGTTTTAACTGGTGAGGACTCAGTTGGGGTGTTACTTGGAACACTTGAATTTTCATAATTTTCAGCCATGGTGAGAAGTGATGAATTGAAGAAAAGGAATGGGTAGTTTGAAGAGAGGAAGAAGAAAGGAGAGTTTGAAGTTTGATGTGAAGAGTTGTGATAATGACGAATGTATTTAAGATGGATGAGGGACCAATTAAGAAAGGGAGGAAGTTTTGGGATTTGGGTCGATTATTAACGGGTGAGACGTTTGGGTTCAAAAGATGCAATGAAAAGAAACTGACGCACCGATGATGTGGCACTTGTTTTAATTGTTCAAAATTGTGCATGAGAGAACATAGAAGCTACTAACTTGTGTCAAGAGAACCAGGTTCCCTGACTAATCTTGCATCTATAAGCTTTGCCCTTTTTACCAGCGTGTACTGCATCCACTGCCTATTTGCTCTGTAATCATCATGTGTGTCTACCTGTAACGGTATAGAGATGAGTTAGACTTTGCCAGGAAATACTTTTTAACTAATTTTACCTGAACATTTCTTTCATAGCCAATCATCGAGGGACCAGGTTCTCAATTGGGTTTTATCAACCCCAGTGCCAGGCGATTTCTTTCAAAATGTTCTCTTCTTAAAGCCTTGGTAAATATGTCTGCAATCTGATTTTTTGTGCTGCAGAATTTCATGCAAATGAGTCCCTTTTCAACATTGTCTCTGAGGAAGTGGTGACGCACATCAATGTGCTTGGTTCTCTTATGTTGGACTGGATTTTTGGCCATATTGAGTGCACTTGTATTGTCACACAGGAGGGGCACACAGTCAGAGAACACTCCAAAGTCTTCCAACTACTGTTTGATCCACAGCAATTGAGCACAGCAAGAAGCAACTACTACATATTCCGCTTCTGCAGTTGAGAGTGCCACAGAGTTTTGCTTCCTTGTAACCCATGAGATTATACAGGAACCTAGGAAATATTCCATTCTAGACGTGCTTTTCCTGTCCACCAGATATCCTGCATAATTAGCATCAGCATACCCAACAATATTAAAGCTGTCACTTGAGGGATAGTAGAGAAACAAGTCCTGCATTCCTTTGAGATATCTCAATATTCTCTTGGCAGTCTTCAGATGAGATTCCTTTGGATTAGATTGAAATCTTGCACAAAGACCCACGCCAAACACAATGTCTGGTCTGCTTGCAGTGAGATACAAGAGTGACCCTATAATCCCTCTATACATGGTCTGATTTACAGGGAAACCAGGTTCATCCATGTCTAGACGAGTAGCTGTGGCAATAGGAGTGTCAATAACTTTTGATGCTTCCATGTCAAACCTTTTCAGCAGCTCCTTGATGTACTTCTGCTGACTTATCAATGTCCCCTTTTGAGATTGCCTCACTTGAAGTCCCAGGAAGAAATTTAATTCTCCCATCATACTCATCTCGAACTCACTTCCTATGAGTTTTGTAAACTCTTCACAAAGAGAGTCAGTTGTGGCTCCGAAAATGATATCATCAATGTATACTTGAACAATGAGTAGGTTCCTCCTTCATTTCTTCAGAAAAAGAGTGTTGTCAATTTTCCCTCTTGTAAAGCCATTTTCTAGAAGGAACTTTGACAACCTTTCATACCAAGCCCGGGGAGCCTGCTTTAGCCCATACAGTGCCGTGTCCAGTTTGAACACATGATCAAGATGCTCGTGACTCTCAAATCCAGAAGGTTGCTTGACATAAACTTCTTTTTTTAGGAAGCCTTTCAGAAATGCACTTTTGACATCTATTTGGAACAGTGTGAATTCCATATGTGATGCAAAGGCTATAAGGATTCTGATAGCTTCCATTCGAGAAACTGGAGCAAAAGTTTCATCATAGTCAATCCATTCTTCCTTATTGTAGCCTTGAACTACAAGCCTTGCCTTATTTCTTGTTGTGTTTCCAAACTCATCAAGTTTGTTCCTGAATACCCACTTGGTTCCTATAATGGTTCGATCTGCAGGTCGAGGAACCAGGTGCCATACTTTGTTTCTTTCAAGTTGATGCAGCTCTTATTGCATGGCATTGATCCAGTCCATATCTTTCAAAGATTCTTTGATGTTTTTAGGCTCTATTTGAGAAAGAAAGGCTGAGAAGGCAAGTGAGTTTCTAGCTTTTGACCTGGTCTGAATTCCTGAGTCGAGAGGAGTGATATGTTGTCAAGAGGATGTGAACTTTTGTGCTTCCAATTTGGTACCTGAATCTCATTGGTAGAGGAGCCAGGTATATCTGTCTGAGGTTCTTAGCCGCTTCTTACTTCAGCAAGTGGAGTACCTTGGACTGCATCAACAACTCTATTTTCAGCTTCAGTTGTTGTGATCGTGGGACCAGGTTCCTCTCTAATGGATGGAGATGTATTTGCATCATCTTCACTGGATTCCTTGACATGACTCATCATGTCTGCCTTTCCATTTGCTATGTCAATAACTTTACCTGGAACAGATAAAGGTTCTCCATCTTGGTCAACACGTCTGTCCTTCTCATAGGAGAGGTGAGTAACATCAAAGATCACAACACATTGAGTCCTTTTGTTGTATACTTTGTAAGCTTTGCTTTGAGATAAGTATCCCAGAAAGATTCCTTCATCACTTTTGGCATCGAATTTTCTAAGAGTTTCCTTTCCATTGTTGAGGACAAAACATTTACACCCAAAAGTCCTTAGATGTGTCAGCTTGGGCTTCCTTCCATTCAGCAGTTCATATGGAGTCTTGTTCAGAAGGGACCTGATCATGCACCTGTTCACCAAGTAGCAAGCAGTATTGACAGCATCTGCCCAAATATTCTTTGCAATCCCACTATCAATCAACATTGTCCTTGCCATGTCTTCAAGAGTTCCTATTCTTTCTCTCCACAATACTATTTTGTTGAGGTGTTCTTGGAGCTAAAAAATTGTGAGTGATACCATTTTCAGTACAGAACTCATCAAATTTGGCATTGTCGAACTTTGTCCCATGATCAGACCTGATGCAAGCTACATTAGTACCCATCTTCACTTGAATCTTTTTGACGAAGGCAACAAACACTTCAAAGGTTCCATTCTTGGTTCTGAGAAACTGAGCCCAGGTGAATCTGGAGTAATCGTCAACTATAACGAAGATATATTCATTTCCTCCCCTGCTTGCCACCCTCATGGGTCCACATAGATCCACGCGAAGAAGATCAAGTGGCCTGGAGGTACTGACTTCATTTTTGGGCTTGAATGAGGATCTGACTTGCTTGCCTTTTACACATGTATCACACATTTTTTGATCCTTGAAACTTGACTTGGGCAGACCATGAACCAAGTCCTTCCTGACCAATTTGTTCAGCAGCGTGAAGCTTGCATGACCCAGCCTCCTATGCCATAATTCAGCATCATCATCAACAACACTTAGACAGATGATATCACCATTCTGCAGAGACTCAAAATCAGCAACATAGATATTTTTGTATCTTTTTGCTACTAGCACCACCTCACCAGTCACTAGGTTTGTGACTGTACATATTTTTGATACAAATTCCACCTTGTTTCCCTTATCACAGATCTGGGAAACACTTAGCAAGCCGTACTTCAACCCGTTCACGTAGTACACATTTTCGATTAAATATGAGAGAGACTTCCCAATCCTTCCAACTCCCAGAATGTATCCCTTCTTGCCATAAAAGATACACTCCCTCCTTGCAGGGCCTTAAGTGAAAGAAAATCATTTGTACTTCCAGTCATATACTTTAAGCAGCCTCTATCCATGTACCATTTTCGGTTGCTTCCTTTCACTGTTCCTTGCACAAGAAAATCAGGAGTTAGACTTAGGAACCCAAACGAGTTTGGGTCCCTTGTAATGAGGAAATGGGTGAATGAGGGATCTTCTGGTCCAAGAAGGCATCATGCATTTTTTATATGAAGGACCAGGTTCTCTACCAGTAGTTACCTTTTCAGCGAAAACTTTGTTTTTCTGCTGAGACTGAAATCTGGCCTTACAGTTTTCTTTAAAGGGCCCAGTGTTGCCACAGTGGGTGCAAAGCCAATTATCAGGTACATTAACGTACTTGCTATGAGGATTGTAAGGATTTTTTTTCCCTTTGGAACCCAATCTCCTGCCTTTTTTCCCCATTGTTGGTGTACATGGCAGTGATAGCATCTGAGGACCAGGTCCACTTGAATGATTTTTCAAGGTCACTCTTCACTCTTCCTAGTTCTTCATGAAGTTGTTTGTTTTTCTCAAGCTCAGCACACAGACTAGACATCACTGAATTTATCTCACTTTCAAGCTTAATGTGTGCCTCACTTGCAACTTCCTTTCCCTTTTGAGAATTTTCAGGCCTACTCTCCATTTTACGTTCCCCAATTGTTTCCTTCAAGTCCACTAGCACCACTAATAGGTCATCTCTCTCATGCTTAATGTTAGCAACCCTCTCAGTTAAGACTTCTTTTTCTTTTCTTACACACTCAATGGTCTCTTTTAAGTCTACCACAACGACCATTAGATCATTTCTTTCATGTTCCATATTTGCAATTTTTTCATTTAAGGCATCCTTCTCTTTCTTCAGGTTCTCAATTGTTTCCTTTAAATCAACTACAATGACTACTAGGTCATCTCTGGTCTGTTCTGTTTCTCCTAATTCTACAGTTAAAGCATCTTTATCATTTATAAGACTGTGATAAGCATCAATTAACATATTTTCCAAAGACATGAGTTTTTTTAGGAGAATAAGATTTCAGATTTCTTTGAACATCTAGAAAATTTACCTCATCGTCGTCGTCATCTTCATCATCATCAGACTGAGCCATCAAGGCAAAGATTGAGTCATACTCATTTGCTTCACTTTCTACTGCCATCATTGAACTATCACCATGATCATTTTCTTCTTCAGATTCGCTAGAGGAATCTCCCCATGTAGCAAGAGGTTGTTTCACAACATTGTTAATGGCATTCTTTCTCTTGAAGCGTTTATCAGGAACCGGGTTCCTCTTGGCTGCTTTGTCTGTGTTGTGCTTGAATTGATCCTGCTTTAGGAGGGGACAGTCCTTGATGAAGTGTCCTGGCTTGCCATACTTATGACAGAGGTCATAGTTTTTTGGCTTGCTAGAACTCCCCCTTTTTGGAATGCCTCCATTTCTGCGAACCATCTTCTGAAATCTTCTTGTCAAGTAAGCCATATCACCATCCTCACCACTTGAATCATTGCTGTTTATCTTGAGGACCAAGTTCTTCTCTCTTTTGGGCTCTTTTCTTTCATTGTCTTTCTTTTATTTTCATTCCATATGTTCTCAGATTGCCAACGAGTTCATCGATGGTCAGCTTCTGCAAGTCTTTCGCCTCTATAATAGCGTTCACTTGTAATAATTTCACCAAGAGAGTGGAGCTCATTAATGATAGAGGTGAAGCGAGTATGCATATCTTGGATGGATTCATCATCTTTTATCCCGAAGAGCTTGTATTCAGTTGTGAGCATGTCGATCTTGGATTGCTTGACCTGTGTTGTTCCTTCATGAGCTGTCTGGAGAGCTTCCCAGATTTCCTTGGCTAACTGACATATCGATATCCTATTGTATTCATCAGAATCAATACCACAGACAAGGATTTTCTTTGCATGAAAATTTTTCTCTATGGCTTTCCGGTCGTCATCATTAAATTCTTTTCTTGTTTTGGGAATAGTTACAGCAGCGTCACCACTGGTTTTTGTGGGAACGAAGGGTCCATCTCCTAGAGTTCGGAATCTTCAGCCATGATAAAATCGTGCATCCTTGTCTTCCACCATCCATAGTACTGGCCATTGAACCTTGGTAGCCTGTGGGTGGACTGACCTTCTTTAAAGTTTGGTGGAGCAGCCATGAGGATCCTTTATAGGTGTTAGCCTGATAGAAAGAACCTGCTCTGATACTATTGATAGAAATTAAGGGTCTACCAAACTATATATAGAACCAGGTTCTCTATAAGTTCCCACAGATATAAATTCCCACAGAAACCACGCGCACTGCAGTGAGTAAATGACAGGAGGAATTTTACGTGGAAAATTCCCAGCTCAACGGGATTAAAAATCACGACCTACCCTTGTAGGAATTCAACTTCACTACTGAGCAACTTTCAGATTATAACCTATGTAACCTAGGAATTAACCTCTTAATCCCTCACTAACTTGTAACACTCTATTACAAGCCACTTTGCAATAACTTTATTATAAAGACTTTACAACTCGACTAACTCTAGCCAAGACATAAAAACAAGGATTTATGATTTACAAAGGGTTTCCTACGCAATGCTTCTAAACAAGCTAAGTAGGAATTACAATTGAAGAACTATTACAAAGTTATAACTCAATCAAGGACATACAATAATTTGATATGGGGAACTGGTCCGTAGTAGTGTTGTTCTTTGTTCTTGATGCACTTCAGAATCGTTTTGTTGATGATCAATCACATTGAGTGTGCTTTAGTAAATTCTCTAAGTGTTGAAGTCATTTGTTTTACCTTCCTTGATGTTAATAATGCATTTGTGACATCACTAGGATGATGTAAGCAAGCTAGGTAAAAGACACTCCCCATAAAGTTTACTGCTGTACTGTTTCTACACTGTAGCGTATGCAGACAACAGCTTTATAGCTGGGGCAGTTGACTTGTGCAGTTTCCTCTGAAAACGGTAGCTATCTATTCCCTCTATTGTTCCTTTGACTCTGAAGAGTTAAGCCATATCCCAACCTGGAACCTTTTGATCTTAAGGTCTTGAGAATGTGTAACAGATTCCTTATCTGGTTCTTGACAGTAAGTTTGTTAGATCATAAAAATATAACAGGGATATACATATAGCCTATCACAAGGACCTTGTGTTGTCTCTTACTCTTATGGATCTTGTCCTCAAGGTTTGAGGCAAGAACATTATAAGTAGTGCACTCCTCACCAAATGTCTCGTTAAAATTACTAAAGTATTTATCTACACAATCATTTACAACCGTCCCTCCATAAGCTCTGTCCAACTCTTGGATCTGTAGCAAGGAAGCAACATGCGGATGCTCCTGACTTATATTAAAGTGGTATACATTGAAAAGCTCGTTCAGGTGCATCATAGGGAAATCAAACTACAAGCTACCATCAGGTTCCAAATGAAATAGTGTATAATAGGGAACAAAAATTCTATTATTATCCTTTGCAAGTAGTTCTTGAGCTTTAAACAGACAAGAAGGGAACAAGAAAAAGTCACAACAATCCATATAACAAAATGAAATGAAGTCACGTAGTGCAAGCATCCAGAGCAAATGCAGTCACTATAGGTGTTTGCTACTATGAAGACGGCTAACAAGGAAAATTTGGCATAATCAAGATAAGGACTAGGATCAAAGAAAATATACGGCGAAGCAGACCTTGCCTTATGAACTGGACCAAACAGAGCAAACAAGAATCCAACAGCTTTATCGATCCGAATATGCGATGACTGGTGGAAGTAACTTTTAGCTAATACCTGGAGCCCTCTATGTATTTTCTGCTTCCAAGCACACTCTCTGGATTTAGACAACAAGAATCCTGGAAGATTGTGTTCCTGCCCAGTATCTACCCAATTGAATTTGTGTGAGCCAAAGTCAAGGTAAAACGACACCTTATTTTAATTAACCCCACCAATTTCTTCAAGATAATTACACAAACAGGGAATTCTGTCGAACCATAGTGTACCATCAAATGGAAATTCTATTACAGCCAATGCCACAATCGCATTCGACAACACAATTCCTTGGCTAGTAAAAAATAAAAAATCTGATGTGTCCCATTGAGGAGATTTATCAAACAGCCAAGCTACAGTAGTATCTCATGAATTTTCGTCCTCCCTAGTATTAGATCCGGTCGTATCATCTAACACCTCATTATGTACCTTGGTCTGGACGTTGGCATTTTCGCATAAGCTATCATCATACAACTTGGCTAATGTAGTTGCAAAATGGCCTCCTCCATTAAGATTGTGAATAGTAGACCTCACTGCAATGTGTGAAATTTCGTTGAACACCTGCTCTTCAATAATGGCAGAAGGTTCCTGTACCATATCCGCCACCTTTATTGAATTGAGATGCCTAACTTGAGGTGCTTCTATGTCAGCAAGAGTTTGAATCTTAGTATTATCGTCAGTAATCAATGACAAGGAATTCACATTTTCATACTTCTGGCAATTCATCGAAGACATTGTCCACCTTTGAGTTTCCGGTTTCATCAGCAGATTCAAACGCAGATGAAAAATGGCTCGGAATAGGAAAGGAAGACAGTAGAACAAACTGTGAAACCGTAGGAATAAAATTAACGTAGTTAGAATGACCTGTGAGGAATAAGCTAAACTCCCTACAGGATCTATGGTGGGTTGTTGTCGAAAATGTTGAGCAAATTTTGCCTTGAAATGATTCCAATCAAAAAATTAATTTTTCCGAAATAACCAATTGAACCAATTAAGAGCTTCACCATCAAGGTAAAAGGAAGGAAGAGGTAGCCAATCCTTATTGGCAAAGCCAAGGTGAGTGAAGTACCGTTCGGCCCAAAATAGCCAGCTCTTTAGGTTGCCGCTGCCGCTGAATCGATCCAATACTACCATTGGAGTCCGATGGATGAAAGCACCAATGTATCAAACTTGAAATAACTAATTCGCACACAAGTAAACTCACTTGTAGTATAGACCTTACTAAAAAGAATTACAAGAAATAGCAATTGAAATGACATAGAAGAACTAATAAGAAGAAAGAGGTGAGAAACAAGAGTTCGATATAGAAGGGGATGAGGAAATCAATGATACAGAGCAGAGATGAGAGAGAACATATTCAACATCACAATACGCATAATTCCAAAATAACCGATCAATCCCCCTTTTAACAGAACTATCCTTGTGTCAAATACTCAACCTGGATCCCAAATTAACCTGGCCCTATTACTTGTTTTCGGCCCAAAAGCTCTTCTCAGCCCAATAGCTACTTGTGTGACATTGGGCCGGGGCTAGTTCATAACAAGTGACCATTTCACTTTTTATGAGACAACGATATAAAACACTGTTTAAAAAAAATTCTTTGGGAGCTTTTTTCTGAAGGAGAAAGCGGTAGAAGATATATGTAGAGGTATTGATGTGTGGTTCCGTGACATGCACTATTAATTTCAAGTCTGATTGTCGCTATTTAGTCATCTAAATTCAGCCTTAAAATGCATTATTAAAAACAATTACTTATATAATTAAGAGTTGTAGTAATTAGTAAAGTCACAGATAAGAGGGGCAACTACTGTATTTTTTTCCCCTTGATGTTGCTTTGTACCTACAATTTGCTTCCGCTGCGTTAGTTTTCTTTACAGGAAAAATGAAAAATTATAATGGAAGTGACCCAAATTCAGACTTGATTACAAATTGAGGCACATCGAGCTCTCCGAAACTAGAACACGGGCGGAAGCTATCATTTCATAACTAGTTGATACAGTTTAATAAAAAGGTTCTTTCTAATCCTATTAGTCCACAAATTAAAATTTATTTATCAACCGATATTTTCATCCATTTGAATTGATTTCAATGATCCTCTTAGTGGCTTTAGTAGGTGCAATTGTTGTAGCTAGTCAATAAAAAATATTTTATTAAAACATGGTAAGCTATTGCCTCATCTGTTAAGGATATAGTTGATATGCTTAAGATCCAATCTCACATATGACGATTTGAACATATTCTTATGATCCTTATTTAATATAAATTATCACGACCTGAAATTCTCACCCTCAGGATTGTGATGACGCCTAATATTTCACTTACTAGGCAAGCCAACATTAGCTATCTCTATTAACCATTTAAAATAATTTTCCAAAATTAAATGACAAGAATGAAACTGAATAGTCTACAATAAAGAAATAAGCTAATAAGTGGCGAAATCCAAATACAAATCTCGAAACTGGTATCATGAATACATGAGCTTCTAGGATACTACAAATAATGGTCTGAAATAACATAAATGTCTGATTAAAAATAAACAGCTAAAGGAAGTAGAAGGGGACTTCACGGCTACAGACGTCGTGCAGTTATCCCTCAAGTCTCCTCTGAATAGCTGGATCCGAGAAAGTCTACTGAATGTCCCTGGGACCAACTCCGGTATATGCACAAGAAGTGCAGAGTGTAGTATGAGTACAACTGACCCCATGTACTCAGTAAGTGCCGAGCGTAACCTCGATGAACTAATGACTTGACTAAGGCGGGTACTTACATTAACCTGTACACAATAATAATCAAAATAATAGAAAAGACATGAATGGAAGTAAGCAGTTAATTCATCACAACAAACTCAAATCCAACTAACAGAGAGTCCAGAATAACCAGTCATATAAGCTCTTCTAGATTACTGAGGCCAATGCAATAGTCACAAACAATATAATTTTAACCAATTTGTTGCGACGTGCTACCCGATCCCACAATATCAATTTTAAATAATCCGTTGCGGCGCAAAATCCAATCCCGCCATATCATCATCTGTCAATATCATAATCCGTCCTTATTCCGCCATTTCAACTCATTTCTTTTTAATTTCCGTTGCGGCATACAACCCACTCCCCAAATAATTTAAATCAACAATAGAAATTCAACAACCTAATTTTACAAGAATCTTTACATCAAGAGAGTAAATATACGAGGCAAATGAAAAATCACATAATACTCAGAGAATCTCTAACATTTCGTATGTCTCAACTTCAACAACTCGTTGGTATCCTCCAATTAACAATTCATACATGCGTAACTATGTATGGAAGGCAACAAATATTACAAAACAATAAGACAAGTAAGGCATAAGACAACTAAATATGCAAGTAAATCAGGTAGAGACAATTTAACAATTAAGCATGAAATCATGGAAAAGATGGACAATTCAATACATGAATAACTAAATGACAAGTAACAATTATGGCATGGAAGTCAAATGAGCACATATCAATAGCAAAATATACTAAGAAGTAATGAAAACATGGAAGCAAGTAACACAATGGTGCATATACACTCATCACCTCGCATATACGTCGTTCCAAACGTAATTCACATAACATATAACTCAAGGTCTCCTAATTCCCTCAAATCAAGGTTAGACCCAACACTTACCTCGCTCCGCAACTCAAGCAATCACTCAACCAAGACCTTGCCTTTTGAACAAGCCTCCAAACCAATCAAATCTAGTAATTTATTGATCAAACGATTCAAAATAAGTTTTAGAAATTACCCACAAATGAAAGAGGTTCAAATTAGATCATTTTTTAAAACTCAACATAAGTCAACTCGGGGCCCACTTGGTCAAAATCGAGATTCATACCAAAATCTAATTACCCATTAACCCCCAAGCCCGGTTATGTAATTTGTTTCGAAATCCGACATCAATTCGAGGTCTAAATCCCAATTTTACAAAAATTCCTAATTCTACCCAAATCCCTAATTTCTACCATGAAAATCCTAAATTTGATGTTGAAATCTTATGAAATGCAGTGGGTAATTGATAAGAAATAAATTAAAGTCACTTACCTATGAATTTAGGAAGAAAATCTCTTGAAAAAATTGCCTCTAGGGTGTTTAGGGTTGAAAAATGTGAGAAATGGGCTAAGTCCTATTTCCCCCACTTTTACCCAGCTGCGGATGTTGCAATTGCGATGTCTTGTTCACAATTGCAGACATCGCAATTGTGAGAAAGGTGTCACAAATGCGAACCCTGTCTCAGAAGAGTAGTCGTCGCAAATGCGACATTTTCGCTCGCACATGCACGCTTCCATCTTTCGCAAATGCGAAGCAGTCAACAACGGTCAACAATCATAATTGCGACCATTTTCTTCGCAAATGCGTACAAAAATCTCGCAATTGCGAGGTTCACCAAATCCAGCCCAAGCTCGCAAATGCGAATATTTATTCGCAAAAGCGAGGCTTGCAAATACTAGCCGGATCTCGCAAATGCGAGATCTGCAACATAGCACCAGCACCAGCTATTTCAATCTTAACCAAACTCATCCAAAACACGTCTGAAACTCACCCGAGCCCCTCAGACTCCAAACTAAATATGCACATAAGTGTAATAACATCATACAAACTTACTTGCGCAATCAAATCACCAAAAACATCTAAATCTACGAATCAATCTTCAAAACGAATGAACTATCAAAGTGAAACTGAAGAACACTAGAATCACGTTTAAGCATCCGAATCATGTCAAATCAATTCCGAATTGAATCACATTTTGTAGACAAGTTTCAAATAGCAATACGGAACTATTCCAAATTTTAACATCAAAATCCGAATGTGTTCGATAAGAAGTCAACTTACGGTCAAACTTAGTAATTCTTCAACTTTTAAAAATGCTAGGTTTCGGCAAAATGAGTCAATACAAGTTAGGGACTTTCGAATTCAATTTCGGGTATACACCCAAGTCCCAAATCATGAGACGGACCCACCGGGACCGTCAAAATACTGATCCGGGTCCGTTAACAAAAATATTGACTGTAGTCAACTCGAGTCAATTTAAAGACAAAAATTCATATTTTCTTAAATTTTTCACATAAAAGTTTTTTCGAAAAAAGACTTGGACTGCGCACGCGAATCGTGGATGCTAAATGGAGCTATTCGAGGTGTCTGTACACGGAAATAGAGGCTAAATATCAAAATGACCTATCAGGTCATCATATTCTCCACCTCTAAAACAAACGTTCGTCCTCGAACGGACATAGAAAAGTACCCAACTTGCGAACGACACTGCCTCCTGTACAATGCCTCACAGGGAGCCATCTGAATACTTGACTGGTATATGTTGTTATAGGAAATCTCCTCAAGCGGCAAGAACTGATCCCAAGAACCCCTGAAATCCATAACGCAAGCGTAAAGCATATCCTTCAATATCTGAATGGTGCGCTCGGAGTGTCTATCCGTCTAGGGATAAAATGTTGTACTCAACTTAACCCGTGTGCCTAACTCACGTTGTACGACTCTCCAGAAATGCAAGGTGAACTACGTACCTCGATTAGAAATTATGGACACAGGCACGCCATGAAGACAGGCGATCTCACGGATATAGATCTCAGCTAACCACTTTGAAGAATAGGTAACTGCCACTGGAATAAAATGTGCCGACTTGGTCAACCTGTCCACAATGACCCATACCGCGTCGAACTTCTTCTGAGTCCATGGGATCCCAACAAGAAAATCCTTGGTAATACGCTACCACTTCCACTCAGGAATCTCCAGCCTCTGAAGCAAACCACCAGGCCTCTAATGCTCGTACTTTACCTGCTGACAGTTCAAACACCGAGCTACATATGCAACTATATCTTTCTTCATCCTCCTCCACCAATGTGCTGCCGCAGGTCCTGATATATCTTGGCAGCATCCAGATGAATGGAATACCGAGAACTGTGGGCCTCCTCAAGAATCAACTCATGAAGCCCATACACATTGGGCACACAAATACGACCCTACATCCGCAAGATCCCATCATCTCCTATAGTAACCTGCTTGGCACCACCGTACCGCACCATGAAAATGGGGGTCGTCATACTGACGCTCTCTGATGCGCTCATACAAAGAAGTCCAAAAGACTATGCAAGCTAGAACACGTCTCGGCTCCGAAACATCTAACCTCACGAGCTGATTGGCCAAGGCCTGAACATATGATGCAAGGGGTCTCTCACCAGCTGGAATATACGCAAGGCTACCCATACTCATAGCCTTTATACTCAAGGCATTAGCCACTACATTGGCCTTCCCGGGATGATACAAAATGGTGATATCATAGTCTTTTAACAGCTCCAACCACCCCTTCCGCCTCAAGTTGAGATCCTTTTGCTTGAACAGATATTGAAGACTCTGATGATCCGTGAACACCTCACATGACACTCCGTAGAGGTAATGCCCCCAAATCTTCAATGTATGAACAATGGCTACCAACTCTAAGTCATGAATATGGCAATTCTTCTCGTGAACCTTTAATTGTCGCGAAGCGTATGCAATCACCCTACCATCCTGTATCAACACTGCACCGAGCCCAACATGTGATGCATCACAATACACCATATAGGATCCTGAACCTATGGGTAATACCAACACCGGAGTTGTAGTCGAGGCAGTCTTGATCTTCTGAAAGCTCAACTCACACTCATCTGACCACCTGAATGGAACACCCTTCTGGGTCAATCTAATCAAGGGGGCTGTTATGGATGAAAACCCTTCCACAAACGGATGATAATAACCCACCAAACCCAGGAAGCTCCGAATCTCTTTAGCTGAAGTAGGTCTAGGCCAGTTCTGAACTACCTCAATCTTCTTAGGATCCACCTTAATGCACTCTGAAGTACAACTCTATGATGCTGCTCATGCTCCTCTCGACTGCGGGAGTAGATCAATCTATCATCAATGAATACAATTACAAAATAATCCAAATAGGGATTGAATACCCGGTTCATAGAATCCATAAATGCTTCTGGGAATTTGTCAACCCAAATGACGTTACTAGGAACTCATAATGCCCATACCGAGTCCGAAAAGGTGTCTTAGGGACATACGTTACCCTAATCTTCAATTGATGGTAGCCAAATTGCAAATCAATCTTCGAAAATACTTTGGCACTTTGAAGCTGATCAAATAAGTCATCAATCCACGACAATGGATACTTATTCTTGATAGTGGCTTTGTTCAACTATCAATAGTCTATGCACATTCTCATCGAACCATCCTTATTCTTTATGAACAACACGGGCGCACCCCAAGGCGAGACACTAGGTCTAATGAATCTATTATCATGCAAATCCTGCAACTGCTTCTTCAGTTCCTTCAACTTAGGTGGCGCCATACGGTATGGTGGAATATAAATGGGCTGAGTGCCCAGAGCCTGGAAGCCCCGACAGGTCTACGGGAAACACCTCTGGAAACTCACGCAAAACAGGTACTGAATCCATGGAAGGAACCTCCGCACTCGAATCACGAACATAGGTCAAATATGCAAGACACCCCTTCTCGACTATATGTCAAGCCTTCACATAAGAAATAACCTTGCAAGAAGAATATCCATGAGTCCCCTCCACTCTAATCTAGGCAATACCGGCATGGCTAAGGTCAGCATCTTGGCGTGACAATCCAATATAGCATGATAAGGTGACAACTAATCCATACCCAAAATGACATCAAAATCCACAATATCAAGAAGTAGGAGATTTGCACTAGTCTCAAGGCTCCGGATAGAAACTACACACGAGCGATAGACACGATCTACAACAATTGAATCTCTCACAGGCGTGGACACATACACATGATCACTCAAAGAATCACGAGGCACAACCAGATATGAAGCAAAATAGAATGACACATAGGAATAAGTAGAGCCAAGATCAAATAGAACTGAAGCATATCTATGGCAAACTGGAATAATACATGTGATGACGACGTCAGATGACTCGCCCTAAATGGGGCTGGGCCCTACCACTCTGACCTCCTCCCCTCAGGCAACCCCTACCTGGCTGGACTCCACCTCTAATGGCATGACCTCCACCTCTAACAATCTGACCCTCGCCTATAGCTGGCTATGTGAGCGGTGGAGCAACTGGTGCCGGCGAGATGGCACGAGAACCATGCTGAGATTTATTGCTCGACAATCTAGAGCAATACCTCCTGATGTGACCTATGCCCCCAAAACTCAAAGCACTCTCTCGGCTGCTAAGACTACTGGAATGAAGATTAACCCTGACGATCTGAATAGCCAATGTAGTAACTCTGAAGCGGTGGCACACTGATAGGAGCTGAATGTGCACTAAATGTTGGCTTCTCAAGACAAGACCCATAATAACCACGACCACCATAAGTACAGTGGGCTACCTTGAGAGCTAACTGAATCGGCCTAGGAGGATGGCCTCTACCAAAGAAACCCCTGCCTCCAGATAAGTCACCACTGAAACCACCAAAATGATGATGCTTCTTATCAGACACCGGCCTCCTCTCCTAACCACAAACCATCTCAATCCGTCTAGAAATATCTATGGCTCTCTAGAAATAAATATCGTTCCCGGTCTCCTTGGCCATCTATAGCCTGATGCTGAAGGTGCGTCCATCAATGAATCTTCTCCCTCTCTCCTAGTAAGGAGTAAAATAATGGCATGGCGAGTAGGTCCACAAATTGAGTCTCATATTGGGTGATAGTCATGCTACCCTGCTGAAGACGCTCAAACTGCCTGCAGTAATCCTCTCTTAGAGTGAAAGGAATGAACTTCTCTAGCTGTAAAAACGGATCCCAGGTAAGTACAAGCGAACCAACTGGTCTGATCACCATGATACTTCTGGAGTATGGAGACATGGAACACCGGATGACCTACTCATAAGCTAGGTGGCAGGGCAAGCCTGTAGGCCACCTCACCCACTCTCTCAAGAATCTCAATGGGTCTGATATACCTAGGGCTCAACTTACCCTTCTTTCCAAACCTCATCACACCCTCCATGGGTGAAACCCCAAAGCAATACCCTCTCTCCAACCATGAATACAACATCACGAACTCTTTGATCGACATAACTCTTCTGCCTAGACTGGGCTGTGAAAAGTTGATCCTAAAAAATCTTGATCTTTTCCAAGGCATCCTGAACCAAATCGGTACCCAACAACCGTGCCTCTCTCGGCTCGAA
This sequence comes from Nicotiana tomentosiformis, assembly GCF_000390325.3. Taxonomy (NCBI): domain Eukaryota; kingdom Viridiplantae; phylum Streptophyta; class Magnoliopsida; order Solanales; family Solanaceae; genus Nicotiana; species Nicotiana tomentosiformis. Next base: position 109,604,304 of record NC_090818.1, read on the forward strand.
CCAACCAACTGGCGAACGACATCGCCTCACATACAATGCCTAATAGGGAGCCATCTTAATACTCGACTGGTAGCTATTGTTATAGGCAAACTCCACAAGTGACAAGAACTGATCCCAAGAACCCCAGAAATCCATAACGCAAGCGCGAAGCATATCCTCCAATATCTGAATAGTGCGCTCGGAGTGGCCGCCTGTCTATGGGTGAAATATTGTATTCAACTCAACCCGTGTGCCTAACTCACATTGTACATCCCTCTAAAAGTGTGAGATAAACTACGTACCTCAATCAAAAATGATAGACACGGCCACGCCGTGAAGACAGACAATCTTGCGGATATAGATCTCAACTAACCACTCTGAAGAATAGGTAACTTCCACTGAATTGAAATGTGCCGACTTGGTCAATCTGTCCACAATGACCCATACCGTGTCGAACTTCTTATGAGTCCGTGGGAGCCCAACAACAAAATCCATTGTAATATGCTCCCACTTCCACTCAGGAATCTCCGGCCTCTGATGCTCGTACTTTACCTGCTGATAGTTCAAACACTGAGCTACATATACAACTATATCTTTCTTCATCCTCCTCCACAATTAGTGCTGCCGCAAGTCTCGATACATCATGACGGCACCCAGATAAATGGAATATCGGGAACTGTAGTGCCCCTCAAGAATCAACACACTAATCCCATCCACACTAGGCACACAAATATGACCCTGCATCTGCAACACCTCATCATCTCCCATAGTAACCTGCTTGGTACCACCGTGTTGTATCGTGTCCTTAAGGACAAGAAAATAGGGGTCGTTATACTGACGCTCTCTGATGCACTCATACAAAGAATACCGAGAGACCGTGCAAGCTAGAACACGACTGGGCTCCGAAATATCTACCCTCATGAGCTGATTGGCCAAGGCCTGAACATATGATGCAAGTGGTCTCTCACCAACTGGAATATACGCAAGGCTACCTATCCTCACAGACTTTCTACATAAGGCATCGGGCATTACATTGGCTTTCCCGAGATGATACAAAATGGTGATATCATAGTCTTTTAACAGCTCCAACCACCTCCTCTGACTCAAGTTGAGATCTTTTCCTGAACAGATATTGAAGAATCTGATGATCCGTGAACACCTCACATGACACTCCGTAGAGGTAATACCCCCAAATCTTCAATGTATGAACAATGGCTACCAACTCTAAGTCATGAACAGGGAAATTCTTCTCGTGAGCCTTTAATTGCCGCGACACGTATGCAATCACCCAACCATCCTGCATCAACACTGCACCTAGCCCAACACGTGATACATCATAATACACCGTATAGGATCCTAAACCTATGTGTAATACCAACACTGGAGTTGTAGTCAAGGCATTCTTGAGCTTCTAAAAACTCAACTTATACTCATCCGACCACCTGAATGGAGCACCCTTCTGGGTCAATCCATCAATGGGGCTGCTATGGATGAAAACTCCTCCACAAACCGGCGATAATAACCTGCCAAACCCAGGAAGCTCTGAATCTCTGTAGTTGAAGTAGGTCTAGGCCAGTTCTCAATTGCCTCAATCTTCTTAGGATCCACCTTAATGCCCTATGTAGATACAATATGCCCCAAAAGGTGACCGAGTGCAACCAAAACTCACTCTTTGAAAACTTGGCATACAATTGACTATCTCTTAGAGTCTGAAGTAGAAATCTAAGATGTTGCTCATGCTCCTCTCGATTGCGGGAGTAGATCAAGATATCATCAATGAATACAATCACAAAAGAATCCAAATAGGGCTTGAATACCCGGTTCATCAAATCCATAAATGTTGCTGGGGCATTTGTCAAGCCAAATGACATCACTAGGAACTCATAATGCCCATACCAAGTCCAAAAAGTTGTCTTAGGGACATCCGATACCCTAATCTTCAACTGATGGTAGCCATATCGCAAATCAATCTTTGAAAACACTTTGGCACCCTGAAACGGATCAAATAAGTCATCAATCCTCGACAACGGATACTTATTCTTGATAGTGACCTTCCTTAACTATCAATAGTGTATGCACATCCTCATCGGACAAATCCTTCTTCTTTACGAACAACACGGGCGTACCCCAAGGCGAGACACTAGGTCTAATGAATCACTTATCAACCAAATCCTGCAATTGCTCCTTCAATTCCTTCAACTCAGGTGGCGCCATATGGCATGGTGGAATAGAAATGGGTTGAGTGCCTGGAGCCAAATCAATACAGAAGTCAATATACCTGTCGGGTGGCATCCCCAGCAAGTCTGCGGGAAACACCTATGGAAACTCACACACAACAGGTATTGAATACATGAAAGGAACCTCCGCACTCGAATCATGAAAATAGGCCAAATATGCTAGACACTCCTTCTCGACCATATGTCGAGCCTTCATATAAGAGATAATCTTACAAGAAGAATAGCCAGGAGTCCCCCTCCACTCTAATTGAGGCAATCCCAACATGGCTAAGGTCACCGTCTTGGCGTGATAGTCCAATATAGCATGATAAGGTGATAGCCAATCCATACCCAAAATAACATCAAAATTCACCATCTCAAGAAGAATGAGATCTATACTAGTCTCAAGGCTCCCGATAGAAACTACACACGAGCGATAGACACGATCTACAACAATAGAATATCCTACAAGCATGGACACATACAGAAGAGTAGTCAAAGAATCATGGGCATAACCGGCTATGAAGCAAAATAGGATGACACGTAGGAATAAGTAGAGTCAGGATCAAATAGAACAGAAGCATCTCTATGGCAAACTGGAACAATACCTATGATGACGGCGTCAGATGACTCGACCTCGGGTCTAGCTGGGAATGCATAGAAACGGGGTTGGGCCCTATCACTCTGACCTCTGTCCCTCGGGCGACCCCTAGTTGGCTGGCCTCTACCTCTAATTGCACCTCTAATGGCATGACCTCCACCTCTAACGATCCGATCCCCGCCTCTAGCTGTCTGAGCGGGCTGTGGAGCAACCGGTGCCGTTATCACGGCACGAGAACCCTACTGTGTTTTGGCGCTCGACAATCTAGGGCACTACCTCCCGATGTGACCTATGCCCCCCACACTCAAAGCACTCGCTCGGCTATTGAGGCTGCTGGAACGAAGATTGACCCTGATGGTCTGAATAGCCATTGTAGTAACTCTGAAGTGGTGGCACACTGATATGAGCTGAATGTGCATTGAATGTTGGCTGCTCAGGACGAGACCCATAAGAACCACGATCGCCCAAAGTATTGTGGGCTACCTAGAGAGCTAATAGAATCGGCCTAAGACGATATCCTCTACCAAAAGAACCCTTTCTCCAGATGAGGCACCACTGAAACCACCTAAATGACGAGGCCTCTTATCAGATATCGGACCTCTCTCCTGACAACCAACAATTTTGATTTGTTTAGCAATATCTACGGCCCTTTGGAAAGAAATATCATCCCCAGTCTCCTTGGATATCTCTAGCCTGATACTGAAGGTGAGTTCATCAATGAATATCCTCATTATCTCCCTCTCAGTAGGGAGTAAAACAATGGAATGGCGAGCTAGGTCCACAAATCGAGTCTCATACTGGGTGATAGTCATGCTGCCCTGCTGAAGAAGCTCAAACTGCCTATGGTAATCCTCTCTCAGAGTGAAAGGAATGAACTTCTCTAGTGTGATCTCCACTATAACCGTGTTGCGCAATACCTCGTGGCAACGGTCTAAGTAATCTTGTGGGTCCTCAGAAGGTGCACCACTGAGATGTACATAAAAGAGCTTGGTGAACTTATCCAACCTCAACAAGGCCTCAGAAGACATAGCGGGCCTATCATCGTCCTGTGCCACAATAACCGGCTGAATCACCCCAACTGGCTGGGCTGCTGGAGTCTGATATAGGGGAGCCACCTGCTCCGGAGTGTGAGTAGCGGGAGTTTGTTCTCCTCCTCCAACTCGATAAATGGTCGGTGCCACCAGATATGCACCGGTCTGGGCCACACTCTCTATAAGGCCCACCAAGCGGACTAGAGTGTCCTGAAGCACTAGAGTGGCTATGAACCCCTCGGGGACCTGAGTTGGTCCGACGGGTACGGTCTGAGGTGGGACCTCCTCCTCATGATAAATCTAAGGCTCCACTGCAGATGCTGATGCTCGAGCTCTAGGCTGAGCTCTACCTCTATCTCGGCCTCTAGCTCAACCTCTTCCCCTGGTAGTAGCTGCCACAGGGGGCTCCGGCTGCTGATGCTGTGTGTGTTCTCGCCATATGCGAGATAACACGAATAGAATGGTTCAATCATCAATGATAGAATGAAATCGCTTGATAGAGAAAGAAAGAATTAAATTATTTTCCTAAACTCCATAGCCTCTGGAAGATAAGTACAAACGTCTCCGTACCAATCCTCCAGACTCTACTAAGCTTGCTCATGATTCTTGAGACCTAGGCAACCTAGTGCTTTGATACCAACTAGTCATGACAGGGAATTCCCACCCTCGGGCCGTGATGTCGCCTAACATTTCACTTGCAAGGTAAGCCAACACTAGCTATATCTATTAACCATTTTAAATAATTTTCTATAATTAAATGATAAGAATGAAACTAAATAGTCTGCAATAATGAAATAAGCTAATAAGTGACGAAATCCAAATACAAATTCCGGAACTGGTGTCACGAATACATGAGCGTCTAGGATACTATATATAATCATCTGAAATAAACATAATTATTTGAATAAAAATAAACAACTAAAAGAAGTAGAAGGGGACTTCAGGGCTACAGACGCCGTGCAGCTATACCTCAAGTTTCCTCTAAATAGCTGGATTCGAGCAAGTCTACTGAACGCCATTGGGACCAACTCTAGTATCTGCACAAGAAGTGCAGAGTGTAGTATGAGTACAATCGTCCCCATTTACTCTATAAGTGTCGAGCCTAACCTCCACGGAATAGTGACGAGGCTAAGGCGGGTCAATTAAATTAACTTGTATGCAATAATAACTATAATAATAATAATAATAATAATAATAATAATAACATAAAAAATAGGAATGGAAGTAAAGCAGATAATTCATAAATACGAACTCAAATCCAACTAACAGAGAGTCAAGAATAATTAGTAATATAAGCTCTTATAGATTACCAAGGCCAATCCATCAGTCACAAACAATGTAATTTTAAGTAATTAGTTGCGGCGTGCAGCCCGATCCCACTATATCAACTTTAAACAATCTGTTGCGACGCGCAACTAGAGCCCATCATATCATCGTCTGTCAATATCATAATTCGTCCTTATTCTGCCATTTCAACCCATTTCTGTTCATTTTCAATTGCGGCGTGCAACCCGCTCTCCAAACAATTTAAATCAATAATACCAATTCAACAACCCAAATTTACAAGAATTTCTACATCAAGAGAGTAAATGTACGAGGCAAATGAAAAATCACATAATACTCAAAGAATCTCTAACATTTCGTATGTCTCAACTTCAACAACTCATCGGTATCCTCCAATTAACAATTCATACAAGTGTAACTACGCTATGGAAGGAAACAAATATTAAAAAACAATAAGACAAGTAAGACATAAGACAACTCAATATGCAAGTAAAGCAAGTAGAGACAATTTAACAATTAAGCATGAAATCATGGAAGAGATGGACAATTCAATACATGGATAACTAAATGACAAGTAACAATTATGGAATGGAAGTAAAATGCGCACATATCAATCAAGGCATATATCAAGATATACTAAGAAGTAATGGAAACATGGAAGCAAGTAACACAACGACGTATATACACTCGTCACCTCGCATATACGCTGTTCCACACGTAATTCGCATAACATATAACTCAAGGGTTCCTAATTCCCTCAAATCAAGGTTAGACTCAATGCTTACCTTGCTCTATAACTCAAGCAATCACTCAATCATGGCCTTGGCTTTTGAATAAGCCTCCAAACTAACCAAATCTAGCAATTTATTGGCCAAACGATTCAAAATAAGCTTTAGAAACTACCCACAAATGAAAGATGTTCAATTTAGATCATTTTTGAAACACTCAACAAAAGTCAACCCCGGGTTCGCTTGGTCAAAATCGAGATTCTGACCAAAACCCGACTACCCATTCACTCCCGAGTCCGGTTATGTAATTTGTTTCAAAATCCATCCTCAATTCGAGGTTTAAATTCTAATTTTACAAAAATTCCTAATTATACCCAAATCCCTAATTTCTACCATGAAAATCCTAAATTTGATGTTGAAATATTATGAAATGTAATGGTTAATTGATAAGAAAGAGATGAAAGCTACTTACCAATGAATTTAGGAAGAAAATATCTTGAAAACATCGCCTCTACGGTGTTTAGTGTTGAGAAAATATGAGAAATGGGCTAACACTCATTTTTGCCTCTTTTACCCAGCTGCGGATGTCGCAATTGCGATGTCTTATTCGCAATTGAGGACATCGCAAATGCGAGAAAGGGGTCGCAAATGCGAACCCTATCTTAGAAGAGCAGTTGTTGCAAATGTGAAGCAGTCAATAGTGGTCAACGATCGCAATTGCGGCCATTTTCTTCGCAAATGCGAAGGTCCACAGTTCGCAAATGCGAACAAAAATCTCACAATTGTGAGGTTCACCCAATCCAGCCCATGCTCGCAAATGCAAATATTTGTTCGCAAAAGAGAGGCTATCAAATGCGAGACGGATCTCGCAAATTCTAGTTGTATCTCGCAAATGAGAGATATGCAGCACAACACCAGCACTAGCTATTCCAATCTTAACCAAACTCATCTGAAACACGCTAAACTCACCCGAGCCCATCGGGCTCCAAACCAAACATGCACACAAGTGTAATAACATCATACGAACTTGCTCGCGTAATTAAATCACCAAAATAACATCTAAATCTACGAATCAATCCTCAAAATAAATGAACTTTCAAAGTGAAACTTAAGAACACTAGAATCATGTCAAATCAATTCCGAATTGAACCAAATTTTACAGACAAGTTTCAAATTGCAATACAGATCTATTCATGTTTTAACATCAAAATCCGAACCCATTAGCTATGAAGTCAACTTACGGTCAAACTTAGTAATTCTTCAACTTTTAAAAATGCTTGGTTTCGGCAAAATGAGTCAAAACAAGTTAGGGACTACGCACATGTCCCAAATCACGATACGGACCCACCGGGACCGTCAAAATGCTAATCCGGGTTTGTTTACAAAAAATATTGACCGTAGTCAACTCAAGTCATTTTAAAGACAAAAATTCATATTTTCTTAAATTTTTCACATAAAACCTTTTTCGAAAAAAGACTCGGACTGGGAACGCAAATCGAAAAACACTAAACAGAGCTGAGGTCTCTAAATATTAAAATAGAGGTTAAATCTTAAAATGACCTATCAGGTCATCACATAAATATATGACATTTGAAATTCTTTTATCATTATTATCATTAATTTCTTGATTAATTTGATAAGGTCCTTGATTAAATTTTAAGACATGTCATTGTAATATAGATCATAATAATGAGACTAAAGCTTCTTATAATTTAATCAAAAGTTATTCTTGATCATAGGATTAATTTGGACATTAGCGATCTGGTTAGATTAATATTTATGTGATCGTCTTTATGAGTAAATATTAATTGATCTCATTAGATAAATCACATATACAAATAATGCATATAGAGATATACGATCATTGAACCGACACATTAATGGTTAGAATTACAATAAATTGTCAATAGAATATTCTCTAGAAGAATGTGCTGCAAGAGTTTTCTTTAAATTTGTAACGACCCGATCGGTCATTTTGAGTATTTTAGCCTCGGTCACCTATTTATTTCCTCCTTTATGTTGTATTATTTTTATGTGAATTTCTGGGGGTGTTTGGTTTTGGTTCGGGTGAGTTTCGGAGTGAAATGGGACACATAGTCCCTTAGTTAGAGTCTTAGGTTGAAAATATTGGTCGTAGTTTGAATTTTGTGTAGATTACTCTAGAATGAAGTTTTGACGGTTCCAATAGCTCAGTATGGTGATTTTGGACTTAGGAGCGTGTTCGGATGTTGATTTGGAGGTCTGTAGGTCGTTTCAACTTGAATTGGCATAAGTTAGAAAGTCGAAGGTTTGGAAGGTTGAGAAGTTTGACCGGGAGTTGATAAGGTGGCCAAGAGGCCTCGAGATTCTGGCACATATAGTGGTGCTCGTACCCCAGTTGCAGCCCGTCATGGTAGAGTCTATGTGAGCCGCCCAGTTCATTCAGCACTTCCAACTTCCAGTGGTATTCCGGTTACTCTCAGGTCTCAGGTTTTACATTATGCACCGGTACTGTCTAGTGCACCTCCTGCATAGGGTGCTTTCAGCGGTCAGTCTAGCCGACCAGGCCCGAGCCAGTTTCAGAAGCCATGTCCTCCGAGAGCTTGTTTTGAGTGTGGTGATACTCGTCACATGGTGAGGGACTGCCACAGACTCAGGAGGGGTGCACCTCCACAGACCACTCATGCTCCACGTCTTCCACCGGGTCCTCAGACTTCACATATCGTGGTTACCGCACCAGTTTCCACTCCACCTGCACAGCTAACTAGAGGTAGAGGTTGGGCGAATAGGGGTCTCTCTAAAAGGGGAGGTCAGTCCAGATGTTATGCTCTACCAACTAGGACAGAGGCGGTTGCATCAGACTCAGTCATCACAAGTATTGTTTCGGTTTGTCATAGAGATGCATCAGTCTTATTTGATCCAAGCTCCATTTATTCCTATGTATCATCTTACTTTGCTCCATCTATGGGTATATCTCATATTTTCTTGAGTTCTCCTATCTATGTGTCCACGCTTGTGGGAGATTCTATTATTGTTAACCGTATGTATCAGTCGTGTTTAGTCATCCTTGGTGGTTTTGAGACCATATTTGACCTACTATTGCTCAGTATGGTAGATTTTGATGTTATTTTAGGCATGGACTGTTTGTCGCCTTATCATGCCATTCTTGATTGTCATGCCAAAAAGGTGATGTTGGCTATTCCAGGTTTGCTGCGATTGGAGTGGAGGGGTACCTTGGATTATGTTCCTAGCAGGGTGGTGTCTTTATTTAAGGCGCATCGGATGGTTGGGAAAGAGTGTGATGCATATGTAGCCTTTGTGAGGGATGTCAGTGTTGACATGCCTACCTTGGAGTCAGTTCCGTTAATGACGGACTATCTAGATGTTTGTCAGGTGGATCTTCGGGCATGCCGCCCGATAGGGATATCGATTTTGGTAATGACTTGTTGTAGGGCACTCAGCCCATTTCTATGCCACCATATCGTATGGACCCAGCAGAGTTGAAGGAGTTAAAGGAGCAGTTGAAAGAGTTGCTTGATAAAGGTTTTATTCGCCCCAGTGTGTCACCTTAGGGTGCTCTAGTCTTGTTTGTAAAGAAGAAGGATGGTTCTATGCGCATGTGTATTGATTATTTTCAGTTGCACAAGGTTACGGTGAAGAACATGTATCCATTGCCACACATTGATAACCTATTTGATCAGCTACAGGGTGCCAAAGAGTTGTCGAAGATTGATTTGAGATCAGACTATCATCAGTTGAACATTCGGGATCTGGATATTCCGAAGACTACCTTCAAGACTCGGTATGGTCATTACGAGTTCCTTGTGATGTCATTTAGGTTGACCAATGCCCCGGCAGCATTCATGCAGTTGATGAATAGTGTATTCTAGCCCTATCTTGACTCATTAGTCATTGTGTTTATTGAAGACATCTTGATGTACTCCCGGAGCCAGGAGGATCATGAGCAGCACCTGAGAATCGTGCTTTAGACCTTAAAAGAAAAGAAGTTGTATGCAAAATTTTCAAAGTATGAATTCTAGCTTGATTCGGTGGTGTTTTTGGGTCATGTAGTATCGAGTGAGGGGATCAAGTTAGATCCGAAGAATATTGAAACAGTGCAGAGCTGGCCCAGAGCGTCTTCAACTATTAAGATCCGGAGTTTTCTTGGTTTGGCATGGTATCACCGACATTTCGTAGAGGGTTTCCCGTCTATTATTGCACCTATGACTAGATTGACCCAAAAGGGTGCTCCGTTCAGGTGGACCGAGGAGTTAGATGAGAGCTTTCAAAAGCTCAAGACTTCTTTGACTACATCCCCAGTGTTGGTGTTTCCTATGGGTTCGAGGTCTTACACATTGTACTGTGATGCGTCACGTGTTGACCTTGGCGCAGTGTTAATGCAAGAGGGTAGGTTGATTGCCTATGCATCTAGATAGCTGAAGGTTCATGAGAAGAATTATCATGTCCATGACCTGGAATTAGTAGCTATTGTTTATGCCTTGAAGATTTGGCGGCGCTATTTGTATGGTGTCCCTTGTGAGGTCTATACCAACCACCTAAGTCTACAACCGATTCGATGTTTCGGAGCCGAGTCGAGTGCTGGCTTACGTGGTTTCTCAGTCTTCTCTTTATGAACTTATCAGAAAGTGTCAGTATGATGACCCCCATTTGCTTGTCCTCAAGGACACGGTTCAGCACGACGATTCCAAGGAGGTTACTCTAGGGAATGACATTGTGTTGCGGATGCAGGGCCGGTTATGTGTGCCCAATGTAGATGGATTGCGTAAATTGATTCTTCAGGAGGCCAACAGTTCGTGGAACTCCATTCATCCGAGTGCCGCTAAGACATAGTGAAGTATGTACTTCGGTGTCTAAATTGTCAGCAGGTGAAATATGAGCATCAGTGGCCAGATGGGTTGCTTCAGAGGCTTGAGATTCTCGAGTGGAAATGGGAGCGAGTTACCATGGATTTCGTTGTTGGGCTCCCACGGACTCAGAAGAAGTTTGATGTAGTATAGGTAATTGTGGATAGGTTGACCAAGTTAGCTCATTTCATTCCAGTGGTGACTGTTTATTCTTCATAGCAGCTGGCTTAGGTCTATATTCGCGAGATTGTCCGACTTCATGGTGTGCTGGTATCCATCATCTCTGACCCGGGTACGCAGTTTATAGCGCGATTCTAGAAGGCCGTACAGCGTGAGTTTGGCACACGGGTTGAGTTGAGTATAACATTCCACCCTCAGATGGACGGATAGTCCGAGCGCACTATTCAGATATTGGAGGATATGATTCGTGCATGTGTTATGGAGTTAGGCGGTTCTTGGGATCAGTTCTTACCGCTCGCAGAGTTTGCCTACAACAACAGTTATCAATCGAGCATTCAGATGGCTCCGTATGAGGCTTTGTTTGGGAGGCGGTATCGGTCTTCGGTGGGTTGGTTTGAGCCGGGTGAGGCTAGGCTATTGGGTACAGACTTGGTTCAGGATGCTTTGGAAAAGGTTAAATTGATTCAAGATCGGCTTCGTACAGCCCAATCTAGACAGAAAATTTATACGGATCGGAAGGTTCGTGATGTCGTATTCATGGTTGGAGAGCGGGTCTTGCTCCGAATTTTGCCCATGAAGGGTGTTATGAGGTTCGGGAAGAAGGGCAAGTTAAGCCCTAGGTATATCAGACCTTTTGATATTCTTGAGAGGATTGGTAAGGTGGCTTACAAGCTTGCACTGCCACCTAGTCTAGCTGCAGTTCATCCAGTATTCTATGTTTCTATGCTCTGCAAGTACCACGGTGATCCGTCACATGTGTTAGATTTCAGTTCAGTCTAGTTGGACAAGGATTTTTCATATGTTGAAGAGCCTGTGGCCATATTGAACATGTAGGTTCGAAAGTTGAGGTTAAAGAGCATTGCGTCAGTGAAGGTTCAGTGAAGGGGTCAACCAGTTGAGGAGGCGACTTGGGAGATCGAGCATGATATGCGTAATCGTTATCCTCATCTATTCACCACCGAGGCGAACGTTTGTTTTAAGAGGGGGAGGATGTAATGACCCAATTGGTCGTTTGGAGTATTTTAGCCTTGTTCCCCTATTTATTTCCTCATTTATGTTGTATCATGGTTATGTGACTTGCCGAGGGTGTTTGGTTTTGGTTCGGGTGAGTTTCGGAGTGAAATATGACACATAGTCCCTAAGTCGGAGGCTTAGGTTGAAAAAGTTGACCGTAGTTTAACTTTTATATAGATGACTCCAGAATGGAGTTTTGACTGTTCCAATAGCTTCGTATGGTAATTTTGGACTTAGGAGTGTGTCCGGATATTGATTTGGAGGTGCGTAGGTCGTTTCGGCTTGAATTGACGTAAGTTAGAAAGTTAAAGGTTTAGAAGGTTGAGAAGTTTGACCGGGAGTTGACTTTATTGATATCGGGGTCGAATTTCGATTTAGGAAGTTAGAATAGGTCAGTCATGTCATTTATGACTAGTGTGTAAAATTTGAGGCCAATCGGAGTTGTTTTGGTATGATTCGGCATTAGTTTTGGAAGTCGGATGTTCATAGTTTCAATAGGCTTGAATTGGGTTGCGATTCGTTGAATCGATATTGTTTGATGTGATTTTTGGCCTCAAGTAGGTCCGTTATATATTTTGGAACTTGTTGGTATATTTGGACAGAGTCCCGGGGGGCCCGGGTGTGATTCGGATTGAATCAGAATGATTTTGGGACTTAAAGGAATGTTGAACCTGCTGTGTCTGGTGCAATCACACCTGCGCACTGTAGTTGTGGCACCGCAGAAGCGGCCTTCGAGCCGCAGAAGCAAATTTGTACTTGCCCAGCTTGGACTGCAAGTGCGGTCGAAGCTCCGCACATGCGGGCTCGTAGAAGCGAGCCACATGTCGCAGAAGCGTGGGCGCATGTGCGCTTAGGTGTCCGTAGAAGCCCATTCTCAGGACTTAAGTTAGAGCCGCACTTGCGATGGTTTTTCCACAGGTGCGGAGCTGCAGAAGCGGTTGTTGGCCCGCAAAAGCGAAAGTTGCTGGGCAGAAGAAGGGGTCTTCGAAGGTTTGATTTTATTTTTTATTATTGGACCTAGAGAGCTCGGTTTGTGGCGATGTTTCGAAGGTTTCTCAAGGAAACCATCGGGGTAAGTGATTCTAAACCGGATTTGACTATATTACTTGAATCCATTATTATTTTCATCATTTAATTATTAATTTGAGTTGGAAATTTGGGAAAACATTGTGAAAACTTCTTAGACTAAATTTTGGAGATTTGAAAGGCGATTGAAATCAGATTTGAGTAATTTTTGTATGGTTGGACTCATTATCAAATGGGTGTTCAGATTTTATAATTTTGGTCGGGTTCCGAGATGTGAGCCTGGGGTTGACTTTTTGAGTTGACTTTTTATTTCTCTTCAAATATCGTAACTTTATTGTTCAGAATAGTTTTCTATAGTTCATATTTATGGTATGAAGTTGTTTTGGCTAGATTTGAGCCGTTCGGAGTTAGATAATCGAGGAAAAGGCTTAATAGTGGATTGAGTAGCGTGTTTTGAGGTTAGTGTCTTGCCTAACTTTGTGTGGGGGAATTACCCCTTAGGATTGGTGTTGTTTTGTGTTAATTGTGATATGTGTAAGCTATGTACGCAAGGTGACGAGTGCATACACAAGCTAAACGTGGTAATACCGGTTCTAGCTATGTAGATTCTTTTCATGCCTTTAATTGAGTTACCATAGTATGTTATATTCATCATCTTTAGTCTATCTTCACATGCTTTACTTGTCTTACCTCTTACTTGTTAAGTGCCTTTACATGCCTAGTTGAACTTATTGTTTCCTCTATTCTTTATTCATTATTTAACAATTGAGTTCCTTACTTGAAGTTGTTATTTCTTGGAATATATTTTTGTTAAAATTGGCATTGAGCTATAAAGGCCATAATTCACATTGAGAGTTGTTACGTTGTGAAATACAATCAGATCTCTCTATTACAACATCCTTATATAACATTACTTCACTATAAAAGCCAAGTTTTTTTGAAATCAAATATCATGTTTTGTTATAATATATGTTCTCTATAATAGCAATTCGCTATAACATCCAAAAATATCCTGAACAAACGAGGCTGTTATAGAGAGGTTTGATTGTACTATTCTTGTTGAGTTATTCATTTTCAGTTTTTATTGTTGAGACTCTTGTGCATATTGCAGTTGAGCCATGGCTATTTATTATGGAAACACCGTTAGTGTTGACTTCTTTGGCAAGTTGTGATATTGGGCACTTGAGGTGCAATTTGTTATATGTTGTGATATTGATACGCATACGATGGTATAACTATTTGGGATTTAAACGCATGCGGTGAGATAAGGTGGGCTTGATATGCGTGTTGCTAGTAGGGGAACTACTTGAAGCCATGCAGTGTGATAAAGTGGGTAAAACGCGAGAAGCTATTTCGGAGAAAATAATTTTTAAAACTAAATGCTAGGCTCCCGCGGTGATATAAGAAAAGATTGTGAATTATTTTGTGATATGAGACTACGAGGCGGTACCTCGGTAGTGATTTTTATTAATACGTTTCTATTATATATCTTGTTGTTTTGGTTGCTTTGTTTCCTTGGCATAGTATTCTTTGCTTTCTTCTGTGATGCCTTATTTGCCTTAGTTCAGTGGAGCTATTCCTAGCATATTTCTCATTGTTTCATTTCCATTGTTTAAAATTATTCCACTGTCATATACTTGTTCAGTTTTCTTATATATTCCAGTGGGGCCTTGACCTGACCTCGTCACTACTCTACCGAGTTTAGGCTTGGCATTTACTGGTACCATTGTGGTGTACTTATGCTACGTTCTGCACATCTTTTTATGCATATCCAAGTACCTCTTACCAGTCCAGGCACCGGTGAGTTGAGTTCAGGTTCAGAGATTTCAAGGTACATGTATCGGCGTTCGCAGGCCTCGGAGTCACCATCTATCTAGTCTACTTCATTTCTTTTCCTTTTATAGACACTGTTGTATAAGGATGTTCAGTACTTTCTTGTAGAGCTTGTGACTTGTATTCGCCAGATTTTGAGGAGTTGTGTTCTGTTGAGTTATGGAGTTTCTTTATATGATAGTTGTTGAGTTATTTGAAGGTTTTTATAAATTCTCAGTTAAATATTGCACGTATGTTAGGCTTACCTAGTCTTAGAGACTATGTGCCGTCACGACATCCTACGGAGGGAAATTGGGGTCGTGATAGACTTGAAATCATCATAGTAATTTACAAGTTATTTATTGTGCTTTGATACTAGAAACCTATGGCCATAGGGTGATAGTTGAAAGGATATTGGGTATGATCAAATACTTGTATAATTAGTGATTGATCAAGATGGCATCCGTCAACTCTTGGTAATGAGTTTAAGCTCAATATTGTCATGAATTATAAATGACCAAATTAAGATCTTGGTCACGGTATTGAATGAAAGAAGAAAATAG
The DNA here is from genome assembly GCF_000390325.3 of Nicotiana tomentosiformis. Classification (NCBI taxonomy): domain Eukaryota; kingdom Viridiplantae; phylum Streptophyta; class Magnoliopsida; order Solanales; family Solanaceae; genus Nicotiana; species Nicotiana tomentosiformis. The sequence goes on from NC_090818.1 coordinate 109,619,582, forward strand.
TTTGTTAGGTCATTTAACGGTCGATTATATTTAACATTAATACATAGTTGGTCCCTTATTAGGATTTGAGAGTTGAACTACATCCTAGGGTGACTCAAAGCTATTAGTCTTCCACTCCTCATGAAGTGCATCCCTGAACGACGCCTTTGTACAAATTCCTATGATAAACCCTAACTTTCGGTTGGTCTTAAGAGCAAGGCACACCGATCAACTCAATAAGCCATAATTTTCAGAACCGGTGAGCTGTATCAGAATCAACACCAAGCCAGGTGTATTTGAAGGTTGCAGGAACAAAAGATGAGTGTGATTGATTTTGTCTTCCACTATTGACAATCGACCAAAGAAAAAATAGAGAATGCTGTGAAGAAGAAACAGAGAAGAATGGTGCAGAAACGAAAACAATACACTATTCAGCCAATGTCATCCGAAGTGGAACATCAAAAGAAGTGAGCCAGTTACAATGTAGAATACAGAAAAAATGAGTTCAAAAAAGCAAAATGATGTCCAAGCCAATATTACATGCCAGAAGTAATGATGAAAAATCGCTGAGAAATTATGAAGTTCTGCAAAGAAAGATGGCATAAGTTATGCATGGATAAAAATGGTGAAAATCAAAGGAAGGGAAAGATAGAGTTTATAATTTGAGGAAGTTTTGGTTTCTTCATTTATTTTCTTTTTCTTTCAACTTTGTTTTGGTAGAAAAAAATAAAACTGAACCCTACTTTCTACTTTTCAAAATTTAAATAGTTTTAGTTGTCAAAAAGTTGGTATTTAATTTCATGCTTTTGCTTTCCCCGCTCCTCGTGTGGGTGGATAACACTCTCTCCCACCTTAGCATTTAAGGGCGAATTAGTTCCACTCATAAGGTATAAAGATCGCTCCAAAAGTTTAAGTGTATAAGAGAATTTGAAAAGTTATATTCTTTCATTAATCTCAATACGACAATACAACTTGTTTTTCCCGACCTTAATTGAATTTTCCTCATTTTTTTCATTTTGAAGGCCATTTCATGGATCGTCTTTAACGCACTTGCAATATTTTTTCTAAATTTATTTATGGCTATTTGAAAATTCAGAAATGAGGTTGATAATGCAATAAAATTATATCTCATTCCCTTGTATTCTTTCCATTCTTTGTATCTTTTAAATTAATTGACGGGAAATAAAAAATACAAGGTTATAATATCTCAACATATCTTATGTAATCAAGCCATCAAAACATGTTATGTAAATTAAGCCATTAAATTTTGCAAATTTAGAAACGAAGTTGCTCATGGCCAATCATGTTTCTTCTCATAAACAGGTGGAGGATTTCTATGGGGAGCAAAGTAGAAGCCATCTTCCTGCACTTTCCAAAAACATTCATAATTGAGTTCCAATGAAGGGTCTACTAGTCCACAAAATGTAGCTATATTGTCATTGTAGACATCAAATTTTGTATCTTTACCATTCCACCAGAAATGACAAAAGAAAAGTGTAACCCCCAAAAGGGTTTTCTTTAAAGCTAAATTTAAACTCTTCGCTTGCCTGGAGGGTTTTATTTCCTAGATCATCGTCTTTAGATTGAGAACGAATGATCAAAGATTTTGAAATATCATAAGAAAGGGCATCAATGATATAAAGTGTTTGTGTGGTGGTAAATGGCGTCCCACGACTACTCAAAATGAGGTTTATTACAAAGATGAATGAGCAAAAAAAGGTTTTGGTCTTAAAATTAATCATATTTTTTAACTTTTGAAATGGTTCCTTTTGAAACTCTAAAGAGGTTCATGCTATATTTATTTGCATCAAGAAGAAATTAATGACTTAGATTTGATTACATCAGATTAATCATAATTTGATTTCTCCATTCTTCAGAAGAACAATTACGGCGTAGACATTTACTAGTTTAATATTGGAGTTAACATGCAACGGAATATTCTTTTTATTATGCCGTTTGTGTATTTTATTTATTTATTATTATTTGATTAGTAGAAAGGGCTAACCTTCTTTCTCTTATTATTATACTAGTGTTTGTCGGTCGATACGGTACTGTATTTAGATATTATGATTCGATATTTTATTTCTTAAAATACTATACCAATACCAAACCCAATGGTTCGATTTTTCTCCTTTCAATTTCAGTATATTTGCGGCCCGAATAAGCCTAAAGCAATAGACTTTATTATTCTTAAGTAAGGTACTCACAAATACGAAAATAAAAATATTATAATATAGTTTTTTAAAAAAGATGGAAACCAAAAATGCTAAACCTAGACGGGAAAAAGGTTGAAACTTAACTACGTAAGTAGAGAACCAAAGAAAAGGGGGAAAGGCTAATATAGTGAAAAAATGGTAAAGATTAAAGAAAACTATAAAAATAACGAAAAGTAAAATTTAAAACTTGAATATTTATGTTATACTAATCACTAATCAATAATATGTGTATTTTGTAACTTAGTATATATTTCGGTACGGTATTAACTGCCCAGAAAAGACCTTACGCGATCGCGGTTGTCTTCACGCGATCGCGATGCACAAGATCCCAGCTCTACGCGATCGCATCCCTCTTCACGCGATCGCATAGAGAAAACGCATGACCCAGCTTCCTCTCAAGTTCTCCTATGCGAACGCGGCCTATCCCACGCGTTCGCATAGCACAGACTAGCCCAACATACGCGATCGCGGTTGACCATACACGACCGCGAAGAACAAAATCAAAACTGCCTTCACGCGATCGCAATGAACAAATCTCACATCTGCTCAAACAATCCTATGCAATCGCGGACCTTCTCACGTGATCGCATAGAAGGAAACCAGTGACAAAAAACCAGCATTCTTCAGTAGTTTACCAAGTCCACATTTCGATCCGTTAAGCATCCGAAACTCACCCGAGGCCCCCGGGACCTCATCCAAATATACCAACAAGTCCTAAAACATCATACGAACTTAGTCGAGCTTTTAAATCACATCAAACAATGCTAAAAACACGAATCATACCCCAATTCAAGCCTAATGAACTTTGAAACTTCTATTTTTTTACAAACGGCACCGGAACCTACCAAATCAAGTCCGATTGACCTTAAATTTTGCACATAAGTCATAAATGACATAATGGACCTATTAAAATTTTCAGAATCGAATTCCGACCCCAATATCAAAAAGTCAACCCCCGGTCAAATTTTTTAAAAATTTGACTTTCGCCATTTCAAGCTTAATTCCACTACGAACCTCCAAATAATTTTTCCGACACGCTTCTAAGTACAAAATCATCATACGGAGCTACTGGAATTATCAGAATTAAATTCCGAGATCATTTACGTATAAGTCAATATTTGGTCAACTTACCCAACTTAAGTTTTCAACTAAGAGACTAAGTGTCTCATTTTACTCCGAAATTCTTCCGGACCCGAACCAACTAATTCGGTGAGTCATAAAATAACTGTAAAGCATAAATTGAGCAGTAAATAAGTGAACAGAGTTATAATTCTCAAAACGACCATCCGGGTCGTTACACCATATGTGAAAGAAACCATTGTATGTCTTTGATAGTATCCAAAATATTCTAAGGAGGATCGCTGTTCTTGGAAATCCAATCAGTAAGTAGCTTAGAGTCACACTCAATATCTAGATTTTTTATGCCAGCCACATTACGCCATTGAATTCCAAATTTGAGGGTCGTAGCTTCAGCTTTATTATTGGTCATGTTGCCAAAAGCAATAGCATAAGCTTTCACTCGATGCCCTCTATCATTTCTGATAATATTACCTCGTGCACTAAGACCTGGATTACCTTTGGAGCACCCATCAAAGTTGAGTTTCATGAATCCAGTTTGAGGAAAGTTTCATTTGACAGCCACAAAAGTAACGTGATCTCTAGCCATTTCTATGATCTCTTGAAAAGTCTTCCAATTTAAAAGAGGTGAAATCTTTGAAAATTATTTACGAGATATAATGATAAGTTGATCACAAATTTGGAGAATAATTAGGTGAGATTGCATACTTACATTGTCAAACCTTCTCTTGCAACTACCCTTCCAAATATTTCAAATAATAATACCAGGGAGGATTTGTAGAGCCATCTTCTGATAATCATTTTTTCCTTTGGTCATCCACCAAGTAATAAGCATCTGCCTCAGACAATGATATTGTTGACGAATCCCAAAGGCCTGGTTAAAATATTTTCATACCCTTTGGCTAACCATACTGTTAAGAAACAAATGTTCCTCATCTTCTTAGTGATGAATAGTGCAATAGGACCATTTAGAGGGTAGGTGAATACCAAATCTTCCCATATTTTGATCAACAGGAAGTATACTGAAAACTAAGTTTAAAGGAGATTTTTTTTAGGAAGTACTTCCTCCATTCCAATTTATGTGTGAGTGTTCACTGAAAACTAAGTTTAAAGGAGATTTTTCTTTTTAAACTTGTAGTCTAAAATGCTTATAGATATTTTATGGCTATAAATTATCGTATTAAGGGTAAACAAAAAAAATAATATAAAATTATAACTAAATATAGAATGTGTCATGTAGTAGACTAAAAGAGAAAAAGTGTCTCATAAATGTGAGGGAGAAATACTACTAAATATTTTATTTTTAAATTTCGAATACGATATATAATACCAATTTTCTTTAAAACTCTTAAACGAAATACCATACCAAATACCAAAATATCGAATACCAAATGTTCAATACTAAAATTTTTGATTTCTGTACTATAATTTGGTCTCTACCAAATTATGCACAACCCTACTTGATAGCATCCTAGGAAGCTCAAATCCATGTAAGGACAAGAATGAAGTTTTGGAATCTCAAAGAGGGCCTTTAACAAGATGTCAAGCTAAAGAGTTGCGAAACAAGGTTATTAGACTTCAAGTGCAAATAAAGAAGTTGTTAATTGGGATGGAGAGATCAAGGATAAAGGATATGAGTTGTCTAGGTGTTATAATTATTTTATGGTCTAAATTCATGTCCAAGAAAAAGTGGATTAGATCCCAAAAGACATCCTCTGAAGAAGGTCCAAATCAGGCCACTATTGGACCTATTTGGAACCTAAAAATGTGTTCAAACTTGAAGCCCAATAAGTCCTACATGAAGCCACATTTTTATAACATAAAAAAGACTTAATTGCTGCCCAAGAAAGGTTCAATAGGCTTGATAGAAGTTGGGTACAAGTTGGTGCCAAGTTGCTTGCAAGTTGCCTTCAAAATTTTCAAGATCCTATTCATGATTGGTTTGTGACTTTCAAGATTCTATCCAAGATTAGTTTTAACTTATTTCCATATATTTTGGTACTAGATTTATTAATTTCCTAGGTAGTTAAGGTTATGTTTTCTTTTTCCTAAGATTGTTGAAGTTACTTTCCAAGATTGACTTGGTTTTTGTTTCCTAGTGTTTTTCCTTTTCCTAAGGTATTTGGACTTGTTGTCCAAAGTAATTTAGGACTTTATTTCCTTATTTTTAGGTAGAAATTTCGTGACCCCCTCTCTATATAAAGGGGTGTCCTCTTTGTTTTTAGATTTTAGATTATTATAGACTATTATCAATAAAAATTGTGAGATTTTTCTTGCACTCTTATGTGTGGCTACTCTTGGATTTATTCTTCAACCTTCAAGACTCAACTTAAGGTGGTAAGATTAAAATCTTTCGAAATCTTAGATCACTTCTAGGTATTCAAGAAAGGTAATAAGTTTAGGCTTATTGTTATTCTTGTTATTAAAGGGTCGGGTTTCACAATCTATCTCTTGTTCTTAATTCTCTACCAAAGGCGATTAGTTCTTTGTTAGCTAATTGTTGTTGTTAGGATTCAACTTCAAGAATAGACTTCTTGAATTCAAGAAACTCTTTCTTGAATTCAATCTATCTTTAATTTTCCGTTATTTTTTTGTTTCTTTATTTTCTTTTAGTTTTCGCACGTTTCTTGATTTTCTTTAGTAATTCTTGGACCCCTATCGTGTTGTTATCAAGTGGTATCAGAGCATAGGCTAATCAAGATTTCAATCTTGATAATCTTGGGAGGTTATTGGGCAAAACAAAATAAATTAAAAAAACAAAAAAAAATGAAAATCAGCCAAAAGAAATTATTATGGCTCATTATTATTTGTAGAATTCAAGTGTTATTTGGTTTCCAAGTCAAGAAAGGAAACAAGAAGAAGAGATCCTAGTTCTTGAAGATTAAGGTAACTTATTTCCTTATTCTTGTGGGTTTGGGATTTCCTAAATTCTTTCCTTATTTTTTCTACATAACCAATTCATATTCTTCCAAGGTTTGGTCCTTCACTTTTCTTTTCTTTTTCTAACTCTACATTCTTATCACTAAGGGTTGTGACTAGTAAGGTTTATTAATAAATCTAAAGTTTAATGACCAAGAGTTGCTTTGAGTGGAAAAAGGCAAGAGAGGCGAGAACACTAGAGGAAAAAGCTAAAGTTTGAGAGATACATAATTCTTCTAATCTTTGTTCAAGATATTTCAAATAGGTAGTTATAGTGAAAGGAGGCGAGCTATGACTCAACAACTTAAAAAGTCGAACTTACAGTATACCGAATGGAAGGAAGACAATGGTAAAATTATTTTTCAAACAAGAGCTAAAGTGATGTCTGCGATTTGTGCCCTTAGAATTGACAAAGAGTTTGACTATAACTCAATTAGCACTTATATGGTTAAAAATTGAACTTGCCTTGTGTTGAGCATATTGAACCCTACATGTTGAGAGGAGTAAAGATAGATAAAAAAGTGTTATTACTATTCTCTATTGAAAGGTATGAGGATGCGATCTGGTATGATGTGATTCCCCTGAATAATTATCATATCTTGTTGGGAAATCCATGGTATGCCTATAGAAGAGCTTCATTTAATATGAAAAAAAATAGATACTCTTTTGAGGTTAACGGGAAGAAACTTATTCTTGGACCTTTGACTCCCTTACAAATTTATGAAGATGAAAAGACTATTAAAGAAAAAATGAAAAAATATGAGAGAGAAAAGAATGAGAGGAGTAAGGGAGTCCAGGTTGACATCCCAACAGAGGAAAAAGGAGAGGTTGTATTGAGTGAAGAGAATGGGATGTCAATTGAGAAAAAGAGTGAGCTTGAGGGAAAAGAAAAGAGAGAAGGCAATGAGATAAGAAAAGTATTTAAGGTAGAGAGAGAAAAATAAGAGGGTTTGAGTAAAGAAAAAGAAAAAAACTGTAGTGAGAGAAAATAGGCTAAGGGTGAGGGAAAAGTTAGTCTTGTGATAAAAGCCAAAGAGAGTGTAAGCAAAAAAATATTTTCTTTACTTCCTAACCTATTAAATCTTTCTTGTTTTAGTTCTTGTGATTTTGTGCAGCCATATGTAGAAAGACCTTTTGAAATGGGAGGTGAGGCACAAGAGATGGTAGCAAAGGATCCAATCAGATTCCAACATGAATTTAGCGAAATCAATTCTTGTTGGATGATGGAAGATAAAAGCTTGGTTAATTTCTTTGTTGTTGAACCTTTTGACTATTTTGATCCTTATTTACAGGTTTATAACATGGAGTTCCCTAAAGGCATTGCTGAGTTAGAGCCATTGCATAAGAAAATAAAAGGTGATGTTGTTCCATAAGTAAATAAGTCCAAGTATGGTATGTATAGTTGGTTCATTCACATTCTTGGCCTTTCTAGAACACCTAAGATATGTTTGGAGGTAATGAACTATACTCTTATTTTTTATGTTGGTGACTTTATAATTTTTGTGGATGATGATATTTTGATGCATATCAAGTCATTAACTGTAATATCTAAGTTAAAGTACAAGAGTAATTTGCTTCCTTTTGAAATTGAGTATGACATAGATGATTATGCATTCCAACTTGGTGGAAAGAGGCATGAAATTTATGAGAAGAGGCTTGCTAATGAGTTAAATGTTCTTTCTTCTCTTATTCAAGTGTCTAATGAGTTTTCATGTAAATTGCTAGAATGTGAGTTTTGTTATTTGATGAGAAGTCATTCCTCTAGTCATGTTGATTGTGAGCCTATAAAAGTGTTTGCTACTAGTAAAGAGGATATGCATGATTATTATGACGTTAGTGATCAAATACTCTTTCATGAACCTATCTATGACTCTTTCTGTGACAGTTTGAGCAATCATTATAATCATGAGCTTGAATGTATTGAAATTTATATTTTAGAATTTATGGGTTCTTCTAACCTTTTTGAGAATTTATGTGCTTCTTTGAATAACTTACATGTAGAAGAATCCATGAGATTTATAATTGATACTTGGCTATATCATAAAAGTGTCTTATTTAATACATGTGGCAGAGATACTTGTGTTAAATGGATGCATGACCAATATTTTATAATTTTTTTGGCATGCACATCTTTGGACTACCTTATTGACAAGATCGCATTGTAAATTTCATTACATAGTGCATCTAAGAGAGGTTTTTATTGGACAACTCTAAGTAGTCATAAATTTTATTGGGATGATGATGTCCATATACTTTATAAAGGAGTATTTACACATATTAGGCTTAATTGGGTTAAGTGGACACATGGTCACTATCTTGTTTTATTCCTACCATTTTTTCAGATTAGTGGATGCCATTTACTAATGCGTGACTTTTGTTTTCTTGCAAGGACGTAATTTCTTCAAGAAGAGGGGAATGATAGCATCCTAGGAAGCTCAAATCTATTCAAGGACAAGAATAAAGCTTTAGAATCTCAAAGAGGGCCTTTAACAAGATGTCAAGCTAAAGAGTTATAAAATAAGGTCATTAGACTTCAAGTGCAAATAAAGAAGTTGTTAATTAGGATGGAAAGATCAAGGATAAAAGATATGAGTTATATAGGTGTTATAATTATTTTATGGTCCAAATTCATATCCAAGAAAAGGTGGATTAGATCTCAAAAGACATCCTCTGAAGAAGGTCCAAATCATGCCACTATTGGACCTATTTGGAACCTAAAAATGTATCCAAACTTGAAGCCCAATAAGTCCTATATGAAGCCACATTTTTGTAACATAAAAAAGACTTAATTGCTGCCCAAGAAAGGTTCAATAGGCTTGATAGAAGTTGGGTACAAGTTGGTGCCAAGTTGCTTGCAAGTTGCCTTCAAAATTTTCAAGATCCTATTCATGATTGGTTTGTGACTTTCAAGATTCTATCCAAGATTGGTTTTAACTTATTTCCATATATTTTGGTACTAGATTTATTACTTTCCTAGGTAGTTAAGGTTATGTTTTCCTTTTCCTAAGATTGTTGGAGTTACTTTCCAAGTTTGACTTGGTTTTTGTTTTCTAGTGTTTTTCCTTTTCCTAAGGTATTTGGACTTGTTGTCCAAAGTAATTTAGGACTTTATTTTCTTATTTTTAGGTAGAAATTTCGTGACCCCCTCTCTATATAAAGGGGTGTCTTCTTTGTTTTTAGATTTTAGATTATTATAGACTATTATCAATAAAAATTGTGAGATTTTTCTTGCACTCTTGTGTGTGGCTACTCTTGGATTTATTCTTCAACCTTCAAGACTCAACTTAAGGTGGTAAGATTAAACTCTTTCAAAATCTTAGATCACTTCTAGGTATTCAAGAAAGGTGATAAGTTTAGGCTTATTGTTGTTTTTGTTATTCTAAAGGATCGGGTTTCACAATCTATCTCTTGCTCTTAATTCTCTACCAAAGGCGATTAGTTCTTTGTTAGCTAATTATTTTTGTTAGGATTCAACTTCAAGAATAGACTTCTTGAATTCAAGAAACTCTTTCTTGAATTCAATCTATCTTTAATTTTTTGTTATTTTTTTATTTCTTTATTTTCTTTTAGCTTCCGCACATTTTTTGATTTTCTTTAGTAATTCTTGGACCCTTATCGTGTTGTTATCGCTACTTATAACCATCCATAATCAAGCAAGAAACTACACCCAAAGGAACGAGTAGGATAATGATCATGAAGCATATTGGTGTACCAATATAGGGATTAGGGGTATATAAAGAAAATAGATAAATCGGACCAAACCGATAATCCGAGCTGAACCGGAAAAAAAAATCTAATTGTGGTTTGGTTTGATTTGATTTGGCGTTGGAAAAACTAATCCGGCCATAATTGGTTTGATTTGGTTTTAACTAAAAAAAATTAAACCGAAACCAAACCAACCCAACGTTACATTTCTAAAATTTTTAAAAATACTTTATACATATTAATTTTTATTGTAATATAATTCATAAATATTTCTTAAACTTATTCACAGTTTTATCTTTAAACGCATTATTTAAAGTGTGGACTTAAGATTCTTGAATGGTCCAATAAACTTTATAGCCCATAAAGGTAGTAAGTCAAATAAAGTTCAAATCAATACTAATGCTTATAAAGAAATTCAATTCAACACTAGGAATTACAATAGCGATGGATATCTATTTTTGAGTTTTGCATTAGTTTATAATGAAACTACATAACCTAGTTTATCTTTTTCTTTAGTGCTAAGTTGTGAACTAATAGTACTTATTAGCTGTATTTATTTTAACATGACCTATATAGTATTTTTAGATTATGTTAATTTTTACTATGGTGCATTAACTAGTAATATTTTCTTTATGCGATTATATTATCTTTATTATTGAATATTTTAGTACAATGCTGACTCATCTCATATTATTGTATTATTTTCTGGGAAAATACATTATATAGTTATGTCCTACTAGGACTAAAGAAATATTTGGAGTACAAGTTACATATTTTGTGCTATGAAGACTTTATCAGAAAAAAAACCCCGAAAACACACAAAAAATTGAAAAACTCGGGACTGAAAAACCCGACTTTATCGGTTTGGTTTATAGATTTAAAACCCGACACCATTGATTTGGTTTGATAATTGAAAAATCCGAACCAACCCGATCTATGTACACCCCTAATAAAGATAAACATGCCATATTTTTTCAAAGCAACAAAAGCAACTTCTGTGTTTTAGCCAACAAAAGTCTGAGTTTTGTATGTATTTATATGATGAGAGTTACAACTATAAGATAAGTACATCATCACCTATTTTAAGATAAAGAACACAAGATATGTGTAGCAGATAGCTAGCTAGCCATAAGATAGTGAGATAAGTACGATTCTAAGAGTCCTAATATCGTCATCCTCGATTATATTTTCTTTTCCATTTAGAAAGCCTTTCATTGTATCGTGTTTTCTTGCAACATTTCTTTCCCTAGGTTTCTTGTTATTTGCAAAACTAGTAAATGAGGATGATAATGTAATGAAGTCAATGGAAATTTAATATTATGTCAAGTTCCCTGGCATTCTTTCTATCCTTTGTCCTTTTTTAATAAATTAATAAGTGAAGAGATTTAAAAACAAATGCATAAATAATATATCTTATGTCTCAAAAACTTTTTATAGAAATCAAACTAGTGATTCCAATCACGTTTCTTCTCATAAGGAGGTGGAGGATTTCTTTGGGCACCAACGTAGAAGCCATCTGCTTGCACTTTCCAGTAGCATAGAGTGTTACGGTCTATTTCTCCACATTGTCCAGCTATTTTGCTATTGAATACATCAAATAATATGTCTACTATTCCACCAGAAAAGACCAAAGTAAAGTGTACCTTGAAAAGTTTCTCGTTAAAGTTAAAATTGAACTCCTCGTTTGGATGGGGAACTTTATATTAGATTGGCAATGAAGAATCATGTTAGAATTAGAAGGGAGGGCATTGATGATGTGAACTTAAAATCTATCTTGGAGTAACAAAACTAAGACTTCTCACAAAAACGAGGTTTAATAGAAAAATGAATGAGAGTAAAAGAACTTTGGTCTTAAAATTAATCATAGTTTGATCCTTTAAAATGGTTCTTTTTACCGTACGTATGTTCTGTTCGACTATGTATTACAACAATTAAGGGTGCCATTTGGGCTTGATCAGTCAGAGACCGAATCGGACCGGCAGGAAAAACCCGGACCGAAACGGCCCAACTGTTACGGGGCGGGTTGGGCTAGGGGAGCGGGTTGGGGCTAGGCCAACTAAGAGACTGGGCCCGATAGACCAGCCCAAATACAAGCCCGGGTCTCGGCCCACCAAGGCACCAGCCCGAATTGTTTTTTTAAAAGAATCCTGGCACTTTATAGCGCCATTGGCTAACTGTCATTTTTGTAATTTGACCGTAGGCCGACGGCTATAAACGGTCAAAATAGCATCTCTACCCCTTATAAATTTTATTTTTAATTTTAATATTTATAATGTTACACTTTTGCCCTAATTTCACCTACAAATATTCATAATTGTTCTTTATTTTTCACATCTCTTCTACCTAGTATCTCTCTAATTATCTATTTCTCTCTCTTAATCATTTAAATTGTTATCAAAATTTGATTTGAATAATAAATAGTCCTCCTCGTGTGCCTAGATCCCGAGCAAGAATAAGTCATTGTGGAATTATTTTGATCCAATAGATACAAATACGGTTCAGAGTAAACTTTGTACTCGAATATTTAAGCATGAGCCTAGGAATAATAGAGTGGGAACAAGTTATCCTTAGATACTTGATTCATAAGCACACACAAATGAGACGAAATAGAAGGCAGCTAGAAGGTCTTAGATAAAATTGGATCGGAAAAAAGAAATAAAGGAAGAGCAGAAGATAGTCTAGAGTTTGAATTTGAAGTTTCTCTTTAGTTTTTTAAAGTTTATTAAATTAAAAAAATCGTGTTTGTTCTTTGTAACTTGTATGCTTTAAAATTTGAATTCGAAATTTACACGGCTATCAATTGAGTGTGAAGATTAGTAGTCTAATATATTATTATAATGTTGTTAGCCTAATTTAGTAGCCCAATATAATATTAGTAGTTTAGCCTAATCTAAATCAAAGCTTTAAATCATCATTCAATAAGACAATAAATTGATAATAGGATTAAAGTTAGTAGTAAATGATTTAAATTTTAAACCATTTACTACTAACTTTATATGACTTTTTATTACATGTATATTTTGAGATGTAGGTGGACAAACTTGCACATGCGGTTTGGCCGAGCTAATTTCGAGAAAATAATTATTTTCCTATTCAATTTACATTTGTTCTTAAATTGGTACAAAATTTAAATCTTTCGATATATAAAATTATATGCAAAAAAAATAGATTTCAACATCAAAATTCTTGCATATAGCTTATGTAGATAATTATTTTAGTGATAAAATAAAATACAAAACATATTAGGCCCCGCCCGGCCCGCTAGGCTCGCCAAAACACCTTAGGGACTAGGGGCTGGGCCAGAGAGCCTTATTCCACCAAAAACTCGAATTCGGAACGGCCCACTTAAATTAGCCCAGCCCAGGACCCAAGAGGCTCAGAAAGTCGGGGTTCAGGCTGACCCGAGCCTACCGGTTGATACCCTGTCAATAATAGTGAAATAAAAAAAATAAAAAATAAAAAGAAGAAGAACAAAAAGAATGGAGAGATGAATAGAAGCAACTGTAGTAAGAATAAGATTAATAAATAAGCAAATAATAATGTCACATGTTGATTGTTATAGTAACTATATATGTTGAATGCAAATGAAAGAAAATATAAGTCACTTTCGTTCAATTAGTTGACGTGATGCCCCTTTTTGAACGTTTTGCTCTTTACATCAAGCTCGATATGACTTGCTCTCCTCGACCTCAATTAAATTTTCTCAATTTTTTTCATTTGAAGAATCATTTCAATGGATCATCTTTTCCTTGGGATATTTTTTTTTCTTCTAATTTTAGTTCTTGTTTTTTTCGCAAAACTAGAAATGAGGGTGATAATGTAATGAAGCAAATAGAAATTACGTCTCATTCCCTTGCATTCTTTCCATCCTTTATTTTTTCTTTTAAATAAGATGAAACATATATTACAAGGTTACATATAGCTATATGTATATTGTGTAAATCAAGCTAGTTTTCTGACCAATCTGGTAGTAAAAGGCGACGCGCGACTACTCAGAACGAGGTTAATTAGTAGAAAGATGATTAAGAAAATAAAGGTTTTGATTTTGATATTAATCATATTAATTTTGAACTTTTGAAATGGTTAACCTTTTGTTCTATATTTTCTTTGAAACTCTAAAGAGGTTCATCCTATATATATATATATATATATATATATATATATATATATATATATATATATACACGCATCATAAGAAACTAATAACTTAGATTTTGTTATTAATTTAGATAAAATTATCATAATCTGATTTCTTCATGCTTCAAATTACAATTATTAATGCGTACAATATTATCGAGTTATAATTAACAAAATATTCTACTATTAGCCTTTGCCTTTTTCCCCCAAATATTTTCTGACTAGTAGAAAATATGACCTTCTTTCTCTTCTACTATTAGGTCCATTAATCTAGCAGAAAATTTCACCCAAGGAATTAAATGAAGAGGAAAATGATCATAAACACCATACTGGTATACTAATCTATAGGAGAGTTTTATACGTGATATATTCCAAAGCAAAAATTGACTTTTGTACTTCTACACTCGTATGTCCTATTATTTTTTGTTTTTTATAACTTGTATATCCTATTTGACCACGAATTACAACAAGAATAATAAATTTAAAAGAGAGAGCACAATTATATAATGTCACATTAAATAGGAGGAAAAGGTGTTGTCGTATTAAGTCATTTACGATCAAGAGCAAACTGTTTTGTCGAAGTTAAGGTTTAACAAGAAAATCTGTTACAATAATAACAACTCAACAACAATAACAAACAGTAATATGCACCTTTCGAAGCATAACCTAATGAGAAAAGAGCATAGCCTAATGAATGGATGAATAAATAAATAAATAAATAATACCCATTTCTCAGTGGTGCCTCATTCGATGAGCCGAGGTTGCAAATTTGAGTTTGAGATATGTGCTTTTCTAACTAACTTTCTAACGAGTGTGTGAACAAAGTTTCTGGAAAATAGAAAAGAAAACTATAAGATATTGGATACTCTTGATGATGTGAGATATTTTGAAATAAAATCATATGAATTTGACCCAAACTTGACAATATCACATCATGTTAAGAGTATCCTCACACTATTTTAGCTCAAGACTTTGCGAGTAAGTTGCTATATAGTAACAACAGTTAGCTTCGTGGCTTTGTAGAAGAAATTGCTAGCTGATGTTTTTAAAGTGACAAAAATTATATTAGTTACTTTTCTATAAAAATTAAGATTTTTTGTTGGCTTATAAATTAGGCATTGCCTAGTCACTAGTTGTATTTCATCAGAAAAGGTGGTTACACGAGATGGACTAAATCTTACCTTCAAAATACAACACAAGATTGATATAACTCGATCTTCAAAAATACTTCTGGCTTGAAATGACCTACCCTCGCGGGCTTCAGTTAAAATTTTTACTTGAATATTTTTTCTAATTTTATTTCTTGTTATTTGCAGAGTCAGAAGTGAGACTGACACTGTAATGAATTCGATATATAGAAATTATATTTTATCACATTCCCTTGCATTCTTTACATGCCTTTTTTTTAAAATAAAAAATTGAGAGGAAAGATATAATTCAAGGTCATATATATCTCTCTTATCTCAAAACTTTTTATGTAAATCAAACTAGCTATTCCAATCATGTTTCTTCTCATAATTAGGTGGAGGATTTCTTCGGGCACCAAAGTAGAAGCCATCTGCTTGCACTTTCCAATAGCATTCGAGAGTGTCAGGATCTATTACTCCACATTGTCCAGCTATTTTGTTATTGAATACATCAAATGGAATATCTTTACCATTCCACCAAAAATGACAAAAGTAAAGCGTACCTCCGAAAAGTTTCTCATTAAAGCTAAAACTGAACCCCTCGTTTGGATGGAGGACTTTATAACCTAGATCATCGTCTTTAGACTGACAATGAAAAATCAGTTTAGAATTAGGAGGGAGGGCATTGATTATGTGAACTTGAAATCTTGGAGTAACAAAACTACGACTTCTCACAAGAGCGAGGTTTAGTAGAAATATGAATGAGAAAAAAAGAATTTTGGTCTTGAAATTAATCATATTTTGATCCTTTGAAATGGTTCTTTTTAATTTGTTTAGTATTGCTTTCTTTGAGACTCTAAAGGTTCATGTGCTACATATAAATATATGCATGAAAAGAAACTCTAGATAAGTCAAAGTATACTATTTACATGCTTTAGAAGAACAATGGATGGACTTTCATTAATTTAATAATGGAATATGACAGAATATTCTTTTTATTATACCCTTCAATTTGCCTTTTTCATATTTTCTGAAAAATAGAAAGACAAATTAACCTTCTTCCGTCTTTTTTGTTTTCTTGGTTGGAGCCTTCTTTCTCTTATACCATCCATTAAGTAAAGAGGAGATTACATCCAAAGTTAAAGAGGAAAATGATCATAAATACCATACTGGTGTACTAATCTACTAATCTGGATAGGAGAGTTTATATTTTGTTGTTTTTTATTTTTTTAAAATAATTTTGGATCATTTTTCAATTGGTGCGCGTTATCCTTGTGCAATGGCCATGTTAATATTCTGTGTATTTTTCCAATTTTATAGGATTTTCCCAAAGGAAAGAGCAACTTCTGTACTTTTACACTCATATGAATGCGACAGTCGCAATTGCGAAGCATCCATTGCATTGGCAAAAGTTGGTTTGCTGGGGGAGATTCGCATTTGCGAAGAAACCCTTCGCATTTGCGATGTAGGGTTGTTCGCTTTTGCGATGGACCCTGCCGCTTTTGCGAGATATTGATCTCCGCATTTGTGAAGTTTTGGGCCGGAAGCCATGTTGTGAAGGAATTTTCATACCAAATCATTGGGTAAGTGCCTCTAATCAATTCGCAACTACATTTCATAATTTTACATAAGATTTAACATCAAATTCATGAGAATCTAGGGAAAAATTTGGGGATTTTGACAAAACTTTGAAAAATGAAAATTCGGGATTTGAGAGTCGAATGGGACTCGAATTTGGAAACAAAATATGTATTTGGAGTTAAGTCATTGTGTTCAAAATATAAGAAAATGAAGCTAAGTCTCGGAACAAAATGAATCAAATTCCTCTTTCAAGCTTAAATCTTGAAAGAGTTGACCAAGTTTGACATTTTAGCATTGGATCTCAGAATAGAGTTTCTTTGGTTCTTTTAGCTCCGTTGGGTTATTTTGGACTTAGGAGTGCGTACGGATTGTAATTTGGAGGTCTGTAGTCGAATTAATCTTGAAATGGCGAAAGTTGAATTTTTTGGAAAATTTTAACCGGGAGTGGACTTTTTGATATCGGGGTCGAATTTTGATTCCGGAAGTTGGAGTAGGTCCGTAATATCAAATATAACGTGTGTGCAAAATTCGATGTCAATTGGACGTGTTTTGATAGGTTTCGGTATCAGTTGTAGAAGTTGAAGTTTTAAAGTTCATTAACTTTTACTTGAGGTGCGATTCATCGTTTCGAGGTTGTTATGTGTGATTTGTAGCCTAGAATAGGTTCGTTTCATCATATAGAACTTTTCTGCAAAATTTGGCGTCATTTGGAGTTGATTTGATATGGTTCGGACGCTCGGTTGCGATTCTAGAAGTTCTTGAAGTTTACTTTGATCTTCATGCGTTTTGGCATTAGATTCGTGCTTATAGAGGTTATTTTGATGATTTGATCACGCGAGCGAGTTCGTGTTGTATTTCTAGACCTGGGTGCATGGTTGGTTTGGAGCCTCGGGGACTCGGTGAGTTTCGAATTGGTTTCAGAGTGATTTTCATGCTTTTTGAGTGCTGGTGCTGGTGTCATCGCATTTGCGATGTTTTTGTCGCAAATGCGACAGTCGCAATTGCGAAGCATCCATTGCATTGGAAAAAGTTGGTCTGCTGGGGGAGATTCGCATTTGCGAAGAAACCCTTCGCATTTGCGATGTAGGGTTATTCGCTTTTGCGATGGACCCTGCCGCTTTTGCGAGATATTGATCTTCGCATTTGTGAAGTTTTGGGCTGGAAGCAATGTTGTGAAGGAATTTTCATACCAAATCATTGGGTAAGTGCCTCTAATCAATTCTCAACTACATTTCATGATTTTACATAAGATTTAACATCAAATTCATGAGAATCTAGGGAAAAATTTAGGGATTTTGACAAAACTTTGAAAAATAAAAATTCGGGATTTGAGAGTCGAATGGGACTCGGATTTGGAAACAAAATACGTATTTGGACTTGTGAGGTTATGGGTAGTGAAGACCTACCCTTGGACCCGGGTTTTGACCGGGCGAGCCCGGGAGTTGACTTTTGTTATCTTTTTAGAAATTGTATAAAAATCACAGTTTTATTAACTGAAATTATTTTTCCTTGCATTGTGTGATGTATTTAAGTTGTCTTTGACAAGATTGAGCCGAGCGGGGGTGAATTTGTAAAGGAAAAGCTAAATTGAGTATTGAGTTGGCCGAATTGAGGTAAGTGTCTTGCCTAACTTTGTTGAGGGAAGTTTTCCTACTATTTGATATTGTTTGCTACATGCGGGGGTGATACATATATGTGGTGACGAGCATATATGCATGTTCCAGGGTTAACCATGCTCGGGGGTAAATTATGTTATAAATTGTGTTTTGTAGAATCGCGTGACCTTCTTGCCTCATGCCTCACTTGACTTCTAGATACTAAGAACATAGTATTAAATGTTAGAACTAAGACTTAGCTTATTATAACTTGGTCAAATTTGATGAAAATTCTGAAAATATATTGGTGTGTTTAATTCGAACATCAATATGCATAATCATTAATACATTGCTACGACCGATATTCTTGAGATACTAGATTTTATACTTTTGTTGTAGATCATTTATGAGTTTTGTTGGAATACTTGAATGATAAGGTTCTTGCGGGTTTATTGAACTATTGTTGGCTTGAAAAGTTGTGATTGAGATTCATTTGGAATATTCATTTAAACACTCTCCTTGACGTTATTTATATTTCCTGCCTTGTTTGTCAATGATATACATATGCTTGGTAAGGAAGAGTGTAAAGCACGAAGGGTGATGCCGTGCCTTTGTTTATACATTATCATGCGAGGGAGAGTAAAAGCACGAAGGGTGATGCCGTGCCATATTATTGAGAGTAAAAGCACAAAGGGTGATGTCGTGCCATATTATTGAGAGTAAAAGCATGAAGGGTGATGCCGTGCCATATCATTTGTGAGTAAAAGGACGAAGGGTGATGCCGTACCATGTTATGTGAGTGTAAAGTACGAAGGGTGATGCCGTGCCATTTTATTTATATTATCATGCTTTAAATTATCATGAGTTCATGACACGATGGGTGTTTCCGTGCAGGTGAGGACGAGGGACATGCATTATGTTGTGATATCTTTCCCTTGTGTATACGTTCATGCTGTTACATTGAGCTGTTATTGTTGTATTTATAGTTTTTATGTGACTTGTTGTTAATGCCTTGTTCTTGTTCTTTATCTTATTTGTTATTGTGTCACTCATGCCTTCTACTTGCTAAACTTGCAAATACCATGCCTACTTCCTGCTGTCATAATTATATCTTTTCGTATTTATTTTGGTTGCACTTAGTACATGCCTTCTACCGTGTTAGTCATTCATGCTTCTACTTGTTAATGCATAAAGATCATGTGTTCCCCTCTTATTCGTTATATTTGTATTTATGCCTCCACCATGCTAGTTAGTTGAAGTTATATTCCTTTTTCCTGATTGTTGTCATCATCTCTATGCTTTCTGCCTAGTCTGTTACTGATGCCCTTATGTACATTCTCGTTTATTATTGCTACTTGCGTATTTCCTACTTTATCATTACTGTTATCAGCATTTCTGCCATCCGGTTGGTACTGTTGTATGCATATTTGGTGAGGATGAGATAAATGCACGAAGGGTGTTGCCGTGCAATTGACTTGATATCAGAGTATATTCCTCATGTTATGAAAGTTATGGGGTGACTATTGTGGTTTATTGGTTTCGCTCGAAGGAAAAGATTGGTTGAGATATTGGAAACTGTTGAATTGTGATCTCTTCTAGTACTCTGTTATTGTTTTGTACATTCGTTTCGTGTACTCTATCATGTTATACTGTAGTATAGTTTTATTGCTAGTTTACGGTACATATTTTATTAGTGAGCATCTTTTAACTAAAAAGCCCCGTCACTACTTCGACGAGGTTAGACAAAATACTTACTGGGTACATGGGGTCGGTTGTACTCATACTACACTTCTGCACCTTGCGTGGAGACTTTTGGAGCGGAGCTGCTGGTGATGTCGGGAGTTGACCCTGAAGATGTTCGTGCATTCCGGATATAGCTGCCACTTATCCTTGGTGGCTTTAGATTTTGTTAATCTGTTTATGTAGCTTTCGAACAGATCGTGTAATTATTTGTATCAACTTTGTAAATTCTAAGTCTTAGAAGCTCATGATTTGTACTACCAGTTCTTGGGTTAATTTGTAAATGTCCAGATAATTCTTCTATATTCCTATAATTTCATTTGGATTGTATTGTTTATTAGTTGGCTTACCTAGCGGGTTGAGTTAGGTGTCATCACGACTAGTGAATTTTGGGTCGTGACATGGTGTGAATGTGCAATTAGAGGTATGGAGGTAGACCCTGGAATCTAAATGTTTCAAGTTAAGCAGGACCAAGATAGAATACTTGGAGTGTAAGTTCAGTGGCGAGACTCAAGGAGGGGAAGGGGAGGTGAGGCTGAACTCGCAGGTCAACCTAAGAGAGGGAGTTTTAAATACCTTGGGTTTATTATTTAGAGGGATGGGGAGATTGATGAATATGTCACACATCGTATTGGGGCGGGATGGATGAAATGGAGGCTCGCTTCCGGTGTTTTTTGTGACAAGAAGGTGCCACCGAAACTTAAGGGTAAGTTCTACAAACTGGTGGTCAGATCAACAATATTGTATGGAGCTGAGTGTTGGCCAATCAAGATCGCTTATGTACAGAAGATGAAGGTAGCAGAGATAAGGATGTTAAGATGGATGTGCAGGCACACCAGGTTAGATAGGATAAGAAATGAGGTTATTCACGACAAGGTGGGTGTGACCCCTATTGAGGACAAGATACAGGATGCATGACTTAGGTGGTTTGGTCATGTGAGGAGGAGGCCCACAGACGCTCTGGTGAGAAGGTGTGAGAGGTTGACATTGGAGGGCCTACAAAGAGGTAGAGGTAGGCCAAAGAAGAGGTAGGGAGAGGTTATTAGGCAAGGCATGGCGCAACTTCAGCTGACCGAGGACATGACCCTTGATAGGAAGGTATGGAGGTCGAGGATTAGGGTAGTAGAGTAGGTAGTCTAGAGTGTTCATAACAGTGGTATTGGCACGCGGTCTCGCTTTCTATTGGTAGTAGGTTTTTATGACTAACCGTTGTTTTCTTTCATTGTTGATCACCTTACAGTCTTGTCGCTTTTATTCTGTTTTTATATGGCTTTTTGGTATTGTCCCTTCTTGTCTATAATTTCATTAATGTGGTGCTTATGCTTTCCTGAGACGAGGGTCTATTAGAAACAACCTCTCTATCCTCACAAGGTAGGGGTAAGGTCTGCGTACACACTACCCTCTTCAGACCCCATAGTGTGGGATAATACTGGGTATGTTGACATACTACTTTGAGACTCTAATTAACAGTGATTAATCAAAGAGATAAACAAAATCAGAAACTAAAAGAGAAGAAAAAAAAGGTTAGCGGTAATACCGGACGAGCCAAATCAGATTGTCCTCGAATCTGAAGGAAAATGCAAATCGCAGCGAACCGACTCCTCGAACACTATTTTCTCGATGGCATTTTTGGAAAAAGGAATTCCGACATACTGAAATTGACTCCAAGCCATGCCAAGGAGAAAACGAAACTGTGGGGTCGTGTATATGATATAAGACGAGCTACAAAAGTTGGTTGGGTAGTGGATAGGCAGTGGGGTGGTCGGCCGTGGCAGAGGACGGGTTTTGGGGGTAAAATTAGGGGGAAGTGTAGATTTCCAGGAGATCTACTTGTGTATGCAAGCGTATTGTGGTGGGGATGACTAGCTTTTCACGAATTGAAGAAAGACAATTTGGGTGGCTAGGGTTTCGGTCAAGGCCGAATTGGTGGAGATTGAGAGTGATTTCGGGAATTTGGTATTTGGATATGGGTAGAGGATGAAAGAGAGGAGAAAAATGATGTATGTTTTATGGTGCTTGGCCGGCAGCCGGCCGGTGGTGGCGATTTTCGATCGGCGGAGCCACCATGGAGGTGGCGGAGGGTAGAGAGGCGAGAGAGAGTGAAAAGAGAGGAAGAAGAAAAGAAAAATAGGGGAAAAGTAGGGCCAAAAGTCAGAGAATTGAGGTATTATATACTTGAGATAGGGATTGAATACTAGCCGTCAGATTAGATAAGATTGAATGGATATGATTCATTTTCAAATTATTCTCATCTTGGACTGGGTGAACCGATTTGGGCTGCTGATTTGCCTTAAATATCGGCCCAATTTGGATGAAAAATAAAAAAAACTCAATCCCTTTAACCCCTTCACAACTAATTAAACTAAAGTCTTATTCAAAAACCTACAAATACACATATAATGATCCTAAAAATTATAATGTAGAAAAAATAAAAAGCAAAAATTAGGCATTTACAACCGCTAAAAAATTACTGTGCGATTCACAAATTTATAATTAATATTTAGAAAAATTCTTTATTTCCTTATTTAGTCATCAACTTTGTCTAATATTTTAACTTTAAATTATACTACTTAAATCTTCATATTTACCAATAATCTTTTTGACAACAAGAACCAATGTGTTATATTACAACAAATGACTAATATTTTATTAACTTGAAATAACTTATTCATTATATAATATGAAATATGAGACATACTTTTTGCATACAAAGCTATAAATTATAAACATGTACTTATTATGTTCGACATGATGTAACGACCCGGCAAGTCGTTCTGAGAGTTATAACCATGTTTTCCCATTCCTGCTTCTTTATGTGTTGTTCAGCGGTGTTGAGTTGTATCGAATTGGTAGGTTTGGGTCCGAAATAGTTTTGGAGTGAAATGAACATTTAGTCTCTTAGTTAGAAAGTTAAGTTAGAAAAGTCAATCGGAAGTTAACTTATGAGTAAACGAATTCGGATGTGGATTTTTATGATTCGATTAGCTTTGTTGGGTGATTTTAGAGTTAGGAGTGTGTCCGGAATGTAATTTGAAGGTCTGTGGTAGAATTAGGCCTGAATTGACGAAAGTTAAAAGTTTAGAAGTTCTTAGGCTTGAATGCGAGGTTAATTTGGTGTTTTGGTGTTGTTTTGGGTGTTCCGAAGGTTCGACTAAGTTCGGGTAGTGATATATGACTTGTTGGAATTATTGGTTGAGGTCCAGAGGGCCTCGGGTGAGTTTCAGATAGATTTGGGTTGTGTTGCGCTCGTTTTTCTTATGTTTCGATGCCGTTTCTTCAAGCATAAATGATATCATATTGAGCAAATGAGCTCCAGTTTCTTTTTTTGATTGAAGCATTAGATCCGTATCGTAATTATGGACCCGTAGCAAAAAAGAATCGTCGAATTTGGACATTGTATGAGGATTTTATGGTCATTTTATTAAGAATTAGTCTGCCAGATTTTTCAGATTAATTACAACATTGCCACTGACGGTGTATTTAAACATCTGCACGATTTGCAAATATTAAAACCTACCTATCTCTTTCATTATAAGGTCAAATTGAGTGATTCAAAAGCCTAACTTGACTAAAATTTCACAAGGAATCTATTGGAGGCATAAAAAGAGAGTTTCAGGATCGTTTGGCATGAGAAACGAGATAGATTAGCAGGCAGAAAAATATATAAAACTAGAGTTTGTTCATTTGGTTATATTTTGAGTTGGGGAGCTCGGATTTGGGCGATTTTGGGGGCGATTTTTACCATACGGGTTGGGTTAAGTGTTCTCTACTCAGTTTTGGTTATATTTCATGAATCCATCTTCATTTTTGGAATTTGATTGATGATTTCAAAGTAAAATTGAGGGAGTTAGGGTTTGAGTTTTGGAGAGTTTAAGTGAGGATTTGAGGGACCAAACAGAGTCTGATTTTGATGAATTTTATATGGTTAGACTCGGGAGAGGACGAGGTTTATTATTCTTTTATTTTTGACTGATTTCAAGATGTGGGCCCGGGGGCCGAGTTTTGGCCGATTTCGAATTTTTGGCATATTTTATAGTTTTTATTGTGGAATTCGATTTGTTAGCCTATGTTGATGGTATTAATCTGATTATGGTTAGATTTGGAGCTTTTGAAGACTGAGTCCAGAGAAGAGGGCATCCCGGAGTAGGATTTTACGTTGTTAAGATAAGTAATAGTCTTAACTCTGGCTTTGAGGATATAAACCCAGAGAATTTGATATCGTGTAACTGTTTAGAGGTGATACCCACGCTAGGTGACAGGTGTGTGGGTGTACTCAAGGGATTGAGACTTGGTCCGTCCCGTGAGGCCTCATGGCCATCATCTGTGTTTACGTAGTTACTTGTTGTTGAACTTGTCTGCCTTCATGTTAGAGATCATGCTTAGACTTTATCTATACTCACATTATTTGTACTCAGTCATAAAAATTATTGTACATGTTTACCTCAGTCTCTATTATTTGCTAATATGCTATGATACTTGATATGGGTTGTGTTCCCTTATTTGTTGATGATGGTGAGGCTAGTGAGGTACATGATTGAGTGAGGCCAAGGGCATGGTTGTGAGGATATTAATTAATACCATAGCGCATGAGTTGTACGCGTAGCACGTGAGTTGACCGTGCGGGTTCAGGTATTAATACCATAGCGCGTGATTTGTCCGCATAGCACGTGAGTTGACCGTGCGGATCCAGGTATTGATATGATGGCACGTGAGTTATCCGTGCTTAGTGCTTGGTCTTTGGAAGCCCCTGCGGAGTCTGTACACACCTCCAGTGAGCGCAGAGTGTTGAGCATTGAGTGCTGAGTGTGAGTGCTGAGTGATGGAGTGACATTGCTGTGAGGTTGCATTTACTTTTGTTGTTGCTGCATTTACCTGTTAATTTTTCTTGTAGTCTTACTGATTTATGAGATTACCTGTCTACTCTTGTTTGTACTTAATTGTGGATCGTTTCTACTGCTTCGTTCCTTAGTTATTTCTGTTACTACTGAGTC
The DNA here is from genome assembly GCF_000390325.3 of Nicotiana tomentosiformis. Taxonomy (NCBI): domain Eukaryota; kingdom Viridiplantae; phylum Streptophyta; class Magnoliopsida; order Solanales; family Solanaceae; genus Nicotiana; species Nicotiana tomentosiformis. Next base: position 109,644,649 of record NC_090818.1, read on the forward strand.
AGTTGTACTCATACTACACCCTGCACTTTATGTGCAGATCCGGGTGAGTTAGAGCGCGGCGATCGTTGAGTTCAGGCCGTCTATCTGTGGAGATTGTAAGGTAGCTGCTAGTATCTGCGGGACCTTGTTATTCCTCGTCATTTCTTCTTTTAGACAGTTAGACATCTTATATATCTTAGTTCATAGTTTTAGATGGTCATGACTTAGTGACACCCCAATGTTTGTGGCTCGTTTTCGTATTTTCTATATTATATTTAGAGTTGATTTAGTTTATGAGAAATTCAAATGTTGATATTGTTTTATTAAATTCTTATAATCGATTTAGTAATAATATTTGGGGAAATAGGCTTGCCTTGTAACACGATAGGCGCCGTCATGACCATGGTTAGATTTTGGGTCGTGACATTAATGTATCGAACCCAATTCAAAAAGGGTAATGGTTGGAATGTGCCGCTTTAGCTAAATTTGAATTTATTATGAATTACTTGGTACATACCAAGCATGAAAAGTATTGCATATTCACAAATTTATTAAGAATTACTTGGTACGATTCACAAATTTATAATTAATATTTAGAAAAATTCTTTATTTCCTTATTTAGTCATGAACTTTGTCTAATATTTTAACTCTGAATTATACTACTTCAATTTTCATATCTACCAATCAAATTTTTGACAATAAGAACCAAGGTATTATATTGCAACAAGTGACTAATATTTTATTAACTTGAAAGAACCTATTCATTATATAATATGAAATATGAGACATACTTTTTGCATACAAAGCTATAAACTATAAACACGTACTAATTATGTTCAACATTAATGTATCGACCCGAATTCAAAAAAGGTAATGGTTGGGAATGTGCTGCTTTAGCTAAATTTGAATTTATTATGAATTACTTGGTACGTACCAAGCAGGAAAGTATGGCATATTCAATAAAAACATAATCTATCATATTAAAGGGCATGAGACTTTTAGTGACAAGAAATATCCAAGAAACAAACGACATTCTTTCTTGCTTGAAATTGAAAGCGTTGCTAATAGTTTCCTTTAGATTTATAGGTACTCTGAATTGACAGGTCTTGCAGTCTTTAGTTTAACCCAGGTTCTTGAGAGCACGAACTAACGAAGGTACAACAATAGCTAAAGCTAGTCACTAATTATGGAAGTCCATATTGTTGCATGTACCAGGCTGTTGATCATTCCCTGTCCTTATCTGAAGAATGAACAAATAATGAACTGTTTTCATAAGGGATCTACTGTTTCTTTAGAGATAAAAGCTGAACAATAGGTGAGCTTATTGTGAAATAGAAATACCTGATATAGATAGACATCACATGCACAAACATGCATTTGACAAGCTATTTGTCTATGTAACGATCTGGTCGGTCGTTTTGAGTATTACAATCATGTTCCCTTATTTACTGTTCAATTTATACTTTATAATTATTATGTGACTCGCCGAAGTGGTTAGTTTGGGTCCGGTGAGGTTTTGGAATGAATTGGAACACTTAGTTTAAAGGTTTAAAGTTTAAGTTGAAATAGTGACCAGATGTCGACTTATAGGTAAATGATCCCGGAATAGAATTTTGATGATTCCAATAGCTCCGTAGGGTGATTTTGGACTTAGGAGCGTGCCCAGAAAATTATTTGGAAGTCCATAGTGGAATTAGGCTTGAAATGGCGAAAGTTGAATTTTTGAGAAGTTTGACCGTGGGGTTGACTTTTTGATATCGAGGTCGGAATTTAGTTCTGAAAATTTTCATAACTCCGTTATGTCATTTATGACTTGTGTAAAAAATTTGAGGTCAATCAGACTTGATTTGATAGGTTTCGGCATCGAATGTAAAAGTTGGAAATTCTTAAGTTCCTTAAACTTGAATTGGGGTATGATTCGTGGTTTTAGCGTTGTTTGATGTTATTTGAGACCTCGACTAAGTTCGTATTATGTTTTGAGACTTGTTGGTATAATTTGACGGCCCCCGATGGGCTTGGTTGTATTTTTGTTGTTATATTGAGAGACTAGTAAAGTTAAGAAATTTAGGAGTTTGACCATGGTCAATATCGGGTCAAGACGACCTCTTTTCAGTGTTTTGAGTGCGCAAGCAGGTCCGTAGCATGTTCTATGATTGAAATTCATATATGGTTTATGTCCGGGAGGTTCCGGATGAGTTTCAGAGTGGTTTCGGATCATTTCAGAGAAGTTTGAGTTTGCTGGTTTCTAGTGAGCTACTGTTCATTCGCAATTGCGAACTATTTATCGCAATTGCGAAAATACTGTTCACTCGCAATTGCGAACACTGTTCATGAAAAATATTGTTCATTCGAAAATGCGAACCTGGACAGAATATTTAAGATCTGAAAATGGGATATTTTTACCAAATTGGAGCTCGGGAAAAGGCGATTTTCAAGAAAAATAACGGGGTAAGTGTTCTTAACTCAATATAGATCAAAATACCCAAATCCATTATTATTTTTATCCCTAAATCACTTAATTGAGTTGAAGATGGTAGAAAGTTTTATAGACTTTAATTGAGGATTTGGAGGTCGAGTTGATGTCGGAATTTGGTAAAATTTATATGGTTGGACGAGCGTTCATATTTCATAACTTTTATCGGGTTTCGAGACGTGGGATCCAGTGTCGATTTTTGGGTGAAATTTCGAATTTTTATGGGAAAATTATATTTTTTATGGAATTTATTCCTATATTTATATTGATTGAATCGAATTAATTATGACTAGATTCGAGCCGATTGAAGTCGGAAAATCGAGGAAAAAGCATTCTACTTGACTGATTGAGCGTAGTCTGAGGTAAGTGACTTGTTTAACCTTGTGTGGGAGAAATTTCCCTTATGATTAATATTGATGTGATAATTGTAATATGTTGAAAGTCGCGTACACGAGGTGACGAGTGTGTACTCGGGCTAAATGTGAAAGATTATGTTTTTAAATTGTGTAGATCACTGTTGCATATTAATTAAATTATTTTATCTTGTTATATTCTTCATCATTGATCTGATTTTTTATACTTTAAATTTGCTTGACCTTTTCCTGCTAATTGTTTTACCTGTTTAGTTAAAACTTGGTTTCTTTTATTCTGTGCATTATTTGAATGTGAAAATTTCTGTAATTTAAATATTATTAATATGAAATATTTGATATTTTAAATTTGGTAGTGAGGCAATGCATTAAATATTTTAAAATATTATTTTTTGCTGAGTTATTTATTTTCGAATATTTTATGATATTTTGTACTTATTGTGATTGAGCTGTGAGCTCCCTGTTATGAAAAATATTGTTGATGTTGTTTATTTTGGCAAATTGAAATATTTGGGCACTTGAGGTGCAAATTATGATATATTGTGATATTGATGCGCATGCGGTGAGATAAGGGTAGCTTGATACGCGTGACTAGTAGGGGAACTACTAGAAGTCATGCGGTGTAATAAGGGTGGTTAAAACGTGGGATGCTATTTCAGGAAAAATATTTTCTTTAAAATAAATTGTGAAGGCTCCCGCGGTGATATAAGGAAATGAGATATTGTGAATTTATTTATGATTTGGGACTACGAGGCGGTACCTCGGGAGTGCCCTTGTTGATATTTCTTTATGGTTGCATTTGCCTTTGATTATTATCGTAATTTTTCTTAAAGTTGTAAATTTCTGTTTTTTTTTCCGCGAGGTATTATTTGCCCTTATTCTGTGTAATATAATGGTGACATACTACTAACTTGATTCATTTTCATTGTCATTTATTGTTATTATATTGTTAAATATTTTACCATATCTTTATTATTCCAGTAGGGCCTGATATGAACTCGTCACTAGTCTACCGAGGTTAGGCTTGACACTTATTGGGTACCGTTGTGGTGTACTTATACTACGCTTCTGTACATCTTTTGTGCAGATCCGGGTACTTGCTATCAGCCCAGATATCAGTGAGTTACCTGTGTACGGAGACTTCAAAGAATATTTGCCAGCGTCCACAGACTCCGCAGTCCCCTTTTGTCCTTATTATGTTGCTTCTTTATTTTCTTTAGACTATGATATATAGATACATTGAGGAAAAATTCTTAAAAGCTTGTGATTTATTCCTATCGGGTTTTTGGGAGTTGTAATCATGTGAATTTTAGATTTATTAATTTTAGATTTCTATTGTTATTTCGCATTAATAGACTTACCTAGTCTTAGAGACAATGTATCATTACGACATCCTACGGAGGGAATCAGGGGTCGTGACGATCTACAGTAACTGTTAGCGAGAGAATCAACTGAAAAAGTATTCATTCACATGTAAAGATTATTCAACTTTTGAAGCAAAATTGGGGAAAGTTTTCTCAAATATTATATGTACATTATACGTTAATACATAAAAATATATATATTTGGCGTCAATTATTTGGGGAACAGCTATATACAGCTATATGGTGCAGATTTTCCTTAGCCTTTCTGCGACAAAAAGCTTGTTCCTTTGTTTGGAAAATATGGGACAGAAGGGAAGGAAAAGAAAAGAAATTTTTACATAGATATGCTTAATTACAACTTTTAGGGGATTCTTTCTTAATTATAGATGGTATCTATATTTATAATTTGTATATAAATTTATAATACAGAGGATCCCTTAATTATAGGCAATTAAATGAGTAACCATGCTTAACAGCTAAACCCTTCCCCCCTCACATTCTGATATAACCCTCTATTTCTCTTCAAAACTCCATTTCTATATTATATTAAAAGAACGGTAGTGAAGCATGTGGTTAAGCCAAGTGACAAGCTAAAATGAAGTCACTTGGCAATTTTAGGACAATAATAATAATTAAAAATTATAAATGGAAACATAATTAATGAAAGTAGTTGAATGAAATAGATCTTATACCTAATCTAAATAGATCTTAGATAAATTTATATTTATATGTATATCTATATCTATATCTATATTTATATCTATATATTGACCCCACTCATAGATTTTCTTCTATATTAGCTAGAAATATGGAGGTAAACAATTAATTAAAAACTATAATAAAAAAATAAAAAATATAGAAATACATAAATTGAGATAACCTATGACTATTTATACTTTGGAGTAAGTTAAAATATAAAATAAAACATAACCTTACTTAAGATATTAAAGATTTATTGAGTTTAAAAATTAAATAAATTCAAGCAGCAAAATAAGATCTTACATAAAGTATAAAAATTATTTATAAGGTAAGAAAAAATTAAATAATCAGTAAAAAATATTTTAATAACAAGAATAATAAAGTCATATTAATATCGATAAATCTGGCAAACGAATATTTTATACGTAAATATTATTACAACATTTAGATGTAATATGTTCAAACAATTATGAAAATATTTTTGTATGATTAATATTTGAATTGAGTAAAATTAGTTTAAGTTTGAAAGAATAACATAATGTTTTGAAAATGCGGTCCAATTTAGAAAATAGAATGATAAAAATTATCTAAATTTGAGATGAGAAAGTTATTTAATTTTTATCTATATTATATTAAAATGAGTGTGGTAGAAATAGATATTAAATTCAAACAAGCTAATAAAAATCCACATGACATTGTAATAATATTAGGTATTGAATAATATAATATCAAAAATAAAGAATAAATAGAGAAAAAAATAAAAATTCAGATTTTTTTATCATAGAGAAAAGGGTAAAACTTATTTAAATTTGAGATGAGAAACTTTTTTATATTGTGATAAGAAAAGTCATAATATGGATAAGTCCACGTAACTCAAGTCTAATAGATAAAATCAAAAACTAAAAATATTGAATAATAAAAAATAAATTAGAGATAATGTAAGTATATTTATAAATCATAAGTTTAGAAACTAAAATAAAGTAAATATATAATACTTAAAAATATTATTAAAATTTAAATAATTTAAAATTTTGAATCAATATTTTAAAAACAAAATAAATATTTATTTTATGATTAAACAAATTATATATTTATCTATATTATATTAAATAATAATAGTTGATACTTGATAATGATATTATATAAAGTTACAAGTTAATGAAAAGCCACATAAAAAGTAACAAGACTATATATTATATTAAAAAATAGCAGAATTACGTTAAATTATTAAAAATTTACTATTAGAAATGAAAGGATGACTATTTGAATTTGAGATTAGAAAGTGCTTAAAACTATGATGAGAATGCTCAAACTATGGATAATACCACGAAATTGAAGTCTTATTTATAAAAAATAAAAAAAAAATCAAAATAAAAATTTAAAAGTACAAAATATATTTCTAATATTGGTAATTTTACTAATAAAAATTAAAAATTAAATTTGTATCTTAAAACTCAAAAAAGAAAGAAAATTTATGTAAAGAAATAAAATGATAGTGAAAATACTACTACAACATTTAGATATAATGTGTTCAAATAATTAAGAAAATATTTTTCTATGATTGAAATAAAATTACAATTTCTAATATAGTTAATTTTACTAATGAAAATTAAAAATTATATTTGTATCTTAAAGCTAAAAAAGTAATTTTTTTAACTGCATCTAATACAAAAATAATTATAAGAGAACTCAATACATTTGGAACATATTAATCGAATAACTTTTGTATTAATATTTTAGATTAATTTGAAGTTACAATTTAAAATAAAATATGATATTATTTTTGTTATAGGCAAAACATTAATATAAAAACTAATTAAAATTTATAGTAGGGATGAGAATGTATGAAACAATAGAGGTAGTGTAAGGATACTTATACTATAAATTAATTTAAAAATAATTAAATTATATTTAAAAATATTACTAATAGATTTAAATGATTAAAAATTCCGAATATGAGGATACATGCATAAAAATATTCCAAATTTTAAGAATAAAATATTTATATTTATTAAAAACTATTATAAGGATAATAAGCAAGATATTAATTTAATTATTAAGCTAATAAAAATTATATATTAGTATAATAACATTAAATAATAAATAATACAATAACTATAAGAAAAGAAAAAAAAGAAAAAAGAATTTTTGTAAAAATGATGTGATGAGTAAAATATATTTGACTTTCAGATAAAAACAAAGTGATAGTAAGAATTTTGTTAAAATAATATGACCTAATGTGCTCAAATAAGATAGATCACAATATGGCATGTTTAGTATTCTATAATATTGACAGCAAAACGAAATATAAGTACTAAAATCAAGGGGTTAGGTTACTACAAATATAAAAAAAATAGGTTGTCCACTACGAGATTTGAACAATAATTTCATATCCTGCTTTATAGTTAATATCTAATGTTATATAATTTTTATCTGAGGTTTATATTTTACGGTTATTCGCATATGATTCAAACAACCTACATCATCATTTGACATGATTTGTGTCCGCGCATCGCACGGGCACTAATACTAATTTCTCTTTAAAATCATGAAAAGACTGATTTCTGAATTTTCATCTCTCAGGCAACAAAACAATCGTTTGAAATATTTAAGGAACTACCAGATTGACGAGCTTTTGAAAACGCGATCACATAAGTACACCTTAATTAATTGAAGATGCTGACATGATTTGAAAGTTTTATCAATTATCTGTTATTTGTTTAATAATAATAATTAAGAAAAAATAACAAAATTGTAAACCTCATTAACAGCCATTGTCCAGCTCAAATTAATGCAAATTTGAACTTGTTGAATCCGTGTGCTCTCATGGTAGAGACATCCACCATTGACAAATGAGCTGGTGAGAGAGGAGAGGAAATGAATATTCTAGAAGATGTGAAAATAATTTCTGTATATCCAAAATATCTCAATGTACAGGTTATATACAAACATGAGACCACATATCTAACTAACTACTGAGTGTAATTACAAAACTGCCCCTAGCTAACACTAACTACAAAGGAGATAAATACAAATACAATGTAAGTCTCAATACCCCCCCTCAAGTTGGAGGTAAGGAATTCACTGCTAACTTGCCAAGAATAGCATAATGTTTAATCCTTGTGAGAGCCTTGGTTATATTATCAGCTAATTGTGTATTGGTGGAGATGTGATGCAGTGTAATAAGCCCATCTTGAATCTTGCCCCTCATAAAGTGACAGTCTACCTCTATGTGTTTGGTTCTCTCATGAAAAACTGGATTTCTTGCAATGTGAACAGCTGCCAGACTATCACAAAACACAGGAATAGGATCATTGCAGACCACTGCTAGTTCCTCCATCAACCTTTTCACCCACACTAACTCTCCCACCACTTTTCTTATTGACATGTACTCTGCTTCAGCAGAAGATAGTGAGATTGTGCTCTGCTTTTTGAACTTTCAGCTAATAGGGCTATCACCAAGTAAGACAATATAGCCACTGACTGACTTCCTTGAGTCAGGGCAAGATGCCCAGTCTGAATCACAATAAGCCTTTAGTCCATAATTGGGATCCTTGGATAGAAAGATTCCCAATGTAGGATCTTGTTTCAGGTATCTCAGGACATGCCAAGCAGCCTTCAGATGTGGCTCCCTTGGGGCTTTCATAAACCGACTCAGGTGTTGGACATTGTATGCTATGTCCAATTTTGTATTAGTGAGGAAATTGAGCTTTTCAACCAATTTTCTATAGTACATTGGGTATAAGAGTAAGGATCCTTCTCCAGCCTTCAACTTGATTGTGGAATCAAGAGGAGATGATACAGTAGTGTAGCCTAAGTAGTTATACTCCTTCAGCAAATCATTAGTGAACTTCCTTTGAGTCATCAGGATTCCATCAGGTTGATACAGTATCTCCAGACCCAAAAAGTAATGTAATATTCCTAAATCTTTTATCTTAATTTGGTTGTGCAGGAATGTCTTTAGTTTTTCTATCTATTCTAACTTATTGCTAGTCAGGATCACATCATCTACATAGACTGCTACAAACACCACTGAAGTTCCTTCCTTCTTATAAAACAGTGAGTAGTCACTTGTTGAGTGCTGAAAACCTTTTGAACATAAGGATTCTGTCAATTTGTCATACCATTATCTGCTAGCCTGTTTGAGCCCATATAGAGATTTTCTGAGCTTGCACACCAGATTACTGTCATCTACTATCAAACCCTGTGGAATCTCTATGTATACTTCTTCATGCAAGTCCCCATGGAGGAAAGTATTATTTACATCCAATTGGTAAATACCCCACCCCCTTTTTACTGCAATAGTGACCAATATCCTAACCGTAGTCATCTTCACCACTGGGGAGAATGTCTCAGTATAATCAATCCCTGCTTCCTGAGTGTAACCTTTCACCACTAGTCTGACTTTGAATCTCTCTATGCTCCCATCAGTTTTGTGTTTGATTTTGTATACCCACTTATAACTTATAGCTTTCTTTCCTGCAGGTAAATGTACTAAATCCCAAGTGTGGTTATTGTGTAAGGCCTGAAATTCCGGTGTCATAGCTGCTTGCCATGAAGGATTCACAGCTGCCTCCTCAAAAGAGTTTGGCTCAGAGTCATGTGAAATGTTCCTCTACATGGCGTCAGTTGCACTCATACTACACTTTTGCACCTTGTGTGAAGATTTTGGATTATGTTGTTGCTATGTATGGCAGGAGCTAGCATTGAAGCAATACTTGCGTTCCGGTTATAACTACCTCTTGTTCATGGTAGTTTTAGACTTATGAAAAATCTATTTATGTACATTTCGGACAGATGATGTATTTATTTCATACTAGCTTTGTAAATCCTGAATCTTAAAAACTCATGATTTATACTGCCAGTCCTTGGAGATTCTTATATAAACTTTTCAGTTATATTTTCATTATTTCTCTTAGTAAATCTCATTTGAATTAGATTGTTGCTAATTGGCTTACCGAGCGGGTTGAATTTGGTGCCATCACGACTAGTTGGATTTTGGGTCGTGATAAGTTGGTATCATAGCTCTAGGTTTATAGGTTGTACTAGTTATGAGCAAGTGTCTAGTGGAGTCTTGTGGATCGGTATGATGACGTCCATACCTATCTTTGAAAGGCTACAGGGCATTTAGGATAAACTTCCCATCTTTCTTTCCTTATCGTGCGACATTAATTTAGCTTGAAGCATAACTCTTTGAATTCCTTCCACGCACTCCAATGCGCATGTGAGCACTCAGTATAAGTTGTACATTGACGGCTTGTGATTCCATGGATGGGGTGCGAGATGTGATTTCAGTGTGCTAATGATGGGCCAGTCTAGAGGACTTGAGGCCAGGTTTTGACTATAGCCTGAGCACGGGGATTTTGGTTGTGTGAGCAGGTGCTTTTGGACTTATAAGTCCTGTAGTGTCCCTATTAGTGGAATTTATGACTCGATGAGTGGTTGGATGGTTATATGATGAGTATGATATGACCGCAAGATGTGTTCAGATTGTTTGAATGTGATGAGAAGAGTTTGCTTGAGATATAAACAGGACTATTGGGTGCTTGATTTCTATCTTGATGTGAAGTATAGTCTCGAGTTATGAGTGTATTGAAGGATCTTTCATGTTGCCTAATTGTGGAACAAAGTAGATTCTTCGATCTTGTTGATGAGTTCAGACTCAGGAAGATTAAGTGATTGTGTAGTAGTTGTGGCTGTGAAACAGTATAGAGAGATGTTAGTTTGAGGCAAAGCAGGTGGGTTACAACATGGGGGGTAATCTACGGATGTGTGATCCTTATGATGTTGTGTGGATGCTTTCTTTTCTACCAATGGACTATATTTGTGTGATTAGAGTTTGGATCGGTTGTAATAGTTGACCTGACCGTCACGTGGATGTATGCGAGCTTAGTAGATGATTTGAGGTACTATATGGTTATGTTATATGAGCTTATGAAGGATTTAGTTGAATCTCCCTGCGGTATTATGGTAGTAATAGATTATGGGTATTGAGAGTTATCGAGTGTTTTGATCTATGGCTTTGAGCTAAGTGGGGGAGTCTGCTATTATCAATTTGATTACATGGTTATGTGTTGTGCTGATTTCGGTTTGAGGCATACTTGTGAATCAGATGTGACTTGCGGAGGTTGAGATTGAAGATAACTCGAGTGAAGGAATTTCTGGATAGGGGTTATGTTACACTTTATGGATATATGGGAATCATGGGATGATTGAGTTATTATTCGTGAAGGATGTAGTGCGCGTGGAGTAGGAAATATCTCGGTTGCTTAAAGTTGTAGATTACTTTTTTGGGTGTTGTCGTGCTAATGGGGCATAGGTCGTTCGGCCCGTTTGGTCGGTGCAATTGAGATTTGAGCAGAGTGGATGACTCTCGAGAAGGTTGTAATGGATTCAAGATTTATATATAGCAATTGAGAATTTTGCAGATTGGTATATGACTAGAATCTGAGATTTAATTTGGATGGTGTCAAGAATTGTGGCATTTCTATATCATTATGGATTCTACATTTCAGCATCAGGAAGGTGAAGGAAACAACTTTAGATTCACAGAAGGTCTCTTCAGAGTGGGTGTCTCAGTGGTGGTACTGTTAGGGTACTTAAGAGGGAATACAGCGACTTCTGGGCCTTAGGCGGTGTGGTTTTATTCTAGGATCTTGTGGGGTGAGTGTTAGTTGAGGATCATGGTATTATGGCGAGGAGGAGTGTCAATGTGAAGGCAATTCAGAAGAAACTCGGAGGAAACAGGACAACTTGGTAGTAGGTTGGATCAATATAGTAATGGTATGCTCGGTTCTTTTGGTTCTTATAATGAGGTGATGCTTTATGGGTGTTTTGTGGCAATAACCTTGGGTTTGGTAACCTGCATGGCTTGGTTGAGTTAGAGAGATTCAGTTCTGATGTCTTGGTTGTATGTTAATGGATTTTGAAGAATTTCGATGGTTTCTACTATGATTTGAGATAGATATTTCCTACCAGCGTGAGGAGCATATTGTGTATCGTGATTTTCTCTTGGGTGGGATCAATGGAAAGTTTTTGACTGATCGGGTATGTGTTCTGCTAGTGACTCAAAGTTGATTATGAGATTCTCATACTTTTCATATGATGGCATGATAGATGTGGTACGTTGTGTGGGATTAAGATTTGCGTGTGCAAGGTCACGGGTTAGTTTGGAAGGGAAGGTCATGAATTCTTAGACAACATGGATGGTTTCAGATGACTAGATGAATGATGTTACTACTTGGTATTGTCTGAAGAGAGTGTACATTTCAGAAGGTGCACTTAGTGTTGACTTACTGATGCTTCATTGGTATTGCGGTACTCGTCTGGTTGATCGACTGCTAATATTTGGATTTTTGCTATGTGGCACGGAAGAATTATAGAAGTATTCCTCGTGGGATGGTCATGTATGAGAGATGTGTTAGACATTCAGGCGGTGGAGTTGGGATCAGATATGGTGATTCATGTATTCTATGGATTTGGAGACTGAGAGAGTTCTCGAAAATAGATTATTTCAGGGTTGTGTACTGTGAAGATGTGGCCAAAGCTGGCCAGATGTTAGTATGTGTTATGGCTAGGTCATTGTGGACTTTCAGAGGATTATTTATCTATTTGTAGACGACTAGGGTTGCTTTGGGGGCCCATTGGTAGGCCCAATGAGGATGTGTATTCTACACCGAGTCGGATTTGTTGACTTAGAACTGTTAGTGTTGAGGGGTGTGTCGTTCGGTTAGAGTTGAGCTTATTCGTGTTCTTATATGATCTATGTATTACTCTTATATGCTACGATGGTTTGTGATTTGTTGGTTATATGCACACATAGTGTGGTTCTGTTTGAGCCTTATAACGTGATTCGTGTGACTTGGTGATTTGGGGTGTGGAATGGTTAATTGCGCCTTGGTTATGGTCTTTCCGAGCTGTGGTATATGGTGTTGTTTACTTCTCAGTGGTTATGCTCATGAACTTTTGGTACTAGACATCAATTTGTGCATGGATGTTGAATTTGAGCATTGTGAATTTAGGTATTTCATGTGGACCAGTGTTTGGATGGGGTCACGCATTGCAGCGAAGTTATGTTGGGATATGATCCTTTGGGTTAGATTTGTGTGTTTTGGTTCTACGGTGGGTGATGGGTTCTTAGCACTGCATTGTGGTGGTACTGGTTGAGCTTGCAGAGCGGTTCTCTCATTTGAGTCATTTTCTATGTCTAAGTACACTTGAAGTGTTGTGTATTGGTGCACGGTTTGTGGCTTAAGGTTGTATTGGTATGGCATGTCAGTAGGACGACTGTATTTGATAAGATAAGGTCTTCAGACCTATAATGGGTGCTATCGAATCTGATTGTAGTATATTTGGAAGGATAATATTGGAAGTCAGCATAGGAATTGGCTATAGTTCTTGTCGAAAGACGGAGAGTTCCATGACTTGTTGGTCTGATAAGTGGTTATGAGTTTCTGCGTGTATCTTTCATCATCGACGGTGTACGAAGGTTTTAGAATGTGGTTCTGTTTGATATGACGTTTACTACCGATATCGAGTTTGTTTTGAGAAGTTACTCTGATCGGAAATTATTGATATGTTTATGCGAGTCGCGTGGTATATTATGTGATTACAACTTTGGTTATGGATATGACTTGATATGGCTTGTTCAGACTTATACAATGTGTAGGTTCGAGATTCAGATCTTGTAAGGAATTTCGAATGTGGAAAATTGGATTCTGAGGTTTATGGACTAAGGTTGAAGTAATGATCTTCAGTTAAGTTGCGCTGTCGGGCCTATATGGAATAGGGTGACGTGGGATCACCCCCAAGCATGTGCATGGTAAGGTGGCACAGTGATTTGATGGCTTTGGAACGACTATTAGCACGTTTAAGGACTAACGTATGTTAAAGTGAGGGAGAATGTAACGACCCGCCCTGTCATTTTGAGCATTTGCATTCCGTTCAGTTATTTGAAGTCTTGAGCAGCATCGTATGATGTATTATGACTTGTGTGAACTATCGGTTTTGGTTTTCAGGTTATTCGAAATTTATTTGGAGGAATGAATTTCATGATTGAAGCTTTAAAGTTGGAAGAGTTGACTAAGTTTGACTTTTTAGTATTTGACCTCCGATTGGAGGTTTGATGGTTATGTTAGGCCCAGATGGTGATTTTGGACTCGGGCGTATGCCCGGATTTGCATTTGGATATTTCTAGAAGGTTTCAACGCTAACTAGCGGAAGTTGAAAATTTGAAGATTTGGATAGTTTATAAGTTTAACTGAGAGTTGACTTTGATGATATAGGGTTTGGATTGTGGTTCCGGGAATTTGAATAGCTTCGTTATGTCATTTGGGACTTGTGTGCAAAATTTGAGTTCATTCCGAGTTGATTTGATATGTTTCAGCGCGAGTTATGGAAGTTGAAAGTTCAAAAGTTCATTAAGTTTGATTTAAGTTGTGATTCGTCGTTTAAATGTTGTTATGTGTGATTTGAGGCCTCGAGTAGATCTGTGTTATGTTATGGGACTTGTTAGTATATTCAGACGGGGTTCCGAGGGACCCGGGTGAGTCACAGACGTGTTTCAGATCATCTTTCATTCATGTATGATGGATGGCCTTTGCTAGTTCTGGTGTGACCGCACCTGCGGAGCCATGGGCGCAGGTGCGGAGACGGAAAGGTTGTGGTGGCATCACAGAAACGGAGACTGTGCTGGGGGAAGAAGTCCACAAATGCGGAGTTTTCTTCGCATCTGCGAAGGTGCAGATGCGGCGCATGAGGGTGCAGAAGCGAGAGGCAGTGCAGGTGCATGAAGTTTGTTCGCACCTGCGATTTAGTAGAAGCGGAGATTTTCTGCAGGTGCGATGTGCTGATTGGCAGTGCTCTTCCGCAGGAGCGAGATTTTGGTCGCACACACGAGTCTGCAGAAGCGGAAATTGGTTCGCAAATGCGAACGACGCTGGGCAGAAGCTATATTTTTTAGGGTTGGTCATTTTATTCTCATTTTTTAGACTTAGAGTTCGGTTTTGGACGACTTTGGAGAGGAATTTCCCCACACGAATTTGGGTAAGCATTCTTAACTCAGTTTTGATTATATTTCACGAATCTATACTCGATTTAGGCATTTGGTTGATGATTTCAGAAATTGGGGGTTATTGTCTAAAGTTTCATAGAGTGAATTTTTGAGTTTTGAACATCGACTTGGAGTCGGATTTGAGTGAAACTAGTATGATTGGACTAGTAATTGAATGTGTTGTCGGATTTTGTGAGTTTCATCGGGTTCCGAGGTGTGGGCTCGGGTTTAATATTTTGGCTGACTTTGGGCTTTTGATTAAAGATTCGACCTTAATCGATTGGAATTGTTTCCTTAGGAATTATTTGATGCATTTGAGTTGATTTTTGCTAGTTTCGAGTCGTTCAGAGGTCGGTACGCACGGGATGGTATTTTTGCAGTATCGTTTGGCTTACTTGGTATTGGATTTGGCTTGTTCGAGGTAAGTAACACTTCTAAACTTCGTGATGAGGGTATGAATTCCTGAATATGTGTGTTATATGTTTGGTGTTGAGGTGACGCACATGATAGGTGATGGACATGTGGGCGTGCACCATGTGAATTGTGACTCAGTTATTTCTATGGTACTGTGTAGTTACCTAATCTTATCTGTAACCGTGAAAATCTCTACGTGCTATAGTAATTGAGGTGTGATCCATGTTAGAAATCATGCTTAGGCCACATGCCGGTACTGTTGGGACCCATAGAGGTCATGTTACATGTTGAATTAATTGCTTAATTTGAAATTTATACTCGGTCACAACTATTATTTGTATATCATATCTCAATCTTTGTTGTCCTATATTCATACATCATATCATCAATGTTTTGGCTGATTATCACCATCTGAAACTCACCCGAGAGACTGGAGAGATTGATGACTGAGTGAGGCAGAGGGCCTGTTGTGGGTGATATTTATGGGATCGTGTTGCACGCCGTAGCAGGCTTTATTGATTCATGCCAGAATTTGGCTTATTATAGCGCTTGGGCTGGATCGGCCTTTCCAGAGTCTGCACATCCACAGTCGGCGCAGTTGCTATGGATTTTTTGGCTGGATCTGCACTGGATTCATTTGCATTGGGTTGGATCTGCAATGGATTTATTTACATTTGGGCTGGATCTACTCAGTACAGTATTGAGTGACTGTGTGAGTATTTATTTATGTTTGGGCTGGATCTGCCCTATACAATACTGAGTGACTGAGTGCGCTGAGTATTGAGCATGATGAGTGAGATTGATACTCAGAGAATGTGAGCACACGAGTTCACCACTGAGATGCATTGCATTTGACATGCGTACTTGAGATGCAAGCATAAAGATGCATTTTCTCATGCTACCCGGTTTTTGGTGACATTTATGATTTCACTTGGATATCGACATGTAGGTATAGAGAAGTACTTTCCTCATGCTATCTGATAACGAAACATCTTATTTATTGTTGAAAGGTTTTGGAAAAAATCACAGTTTTTCTAACTCACTCATATTTTGGTGATTTCGGTGAAGGATTTGGGTTTTACTGTTATACCTAAAAAGCATGACTATTTTCTGTAACTGTTAACGCGTTGAACATCATATCTATGAGTTATTTATTTTACCACTTTATTACATTGTTATGAACTGTTGTTGGCTATTGGTGTTGGACTTCGAACTTTGTCCCAACTTATCACTACTTTCAACCTAAGGTTAGGTTTGATACTTATTGAGTACATGGGGTCGGTTGTACTCATACTACACTTTTGCACCTTGTGTGCAGACTTTGGATGTTGATGTTACTGTGTATGGCAGGAGCTAGCATTGAAGACATACCTGCATTCCGGTTATAGCTGCCTTTTTTTCATGGTAGCTTTAGACTTATGAAAAATTTGTTTATGTACATTTCGGACAAATGATGTACTTATTTCATACTAGCTTTGTAAACTCTGAATCTTTGAAGCTCATGATTTGTACTACCAGCCCTTGGGGATTCTTGTATAAAAATATTCAGTTATATTTTTATTATTTCTCTTAATAAATCTCATTTGAATTAGATTGTTGCTAATTGGCTTACCTAGCGGGTTGGGTTAGGTACCATCATGACTAGTTGGATTTTGAATTGTGGCATTTCTGTCCAGGTTAGTTCCAGATATCAATATAAGATAATTGTGCTGGAACTCTCCTGCATCAATAGCATGGTTTGTAGCCTCATCTGTGACTCTACTGAGTGGTTCAAGTTCTTGATTCTCAGGAATTGACTGAATGCTACTTTGCTCCTGGATCTTTGATTTTGTTCAACCTTCTCACTTGGTTTGATTTTTGAAGTACTAGTATTATCAGCCTTTTTTTGTTCATTAGGTTGAATAGGTGCATGTACTTCTTCATCACACTTTTGAGTCGTTGTCTCATTCTCGTTCTTCCCTTTGACTTTTTTCTTGGCTCTGTTTCTTCCTTTCTTATTTTTTGGCACCTCAACTTAGTATTTCTGAAGTGCATCATTATCTTGTTCCCTGTCCTCTTCTTCAATGACCTAATCATTATTTTCTTTATATAACTTTCCTTTACCCTTGCCCTAAACTTCTTATAACATAATTGTATGGTTGCCTTCTATTGGTTCCCTAATCACAACGCCCCTATTAGCTTTGTAGGTCTAGGTGTGTCCTTTCTTTTGATGTGTAGTATTCTGATCTTGATTTTCATTTTGACTTTGTGTGCTTCCTATCTTCCTTTCTCTTGGTCCCTTCCTTCTGTTTACAGTTTGGAATTCATCATCTCCTTTGCTTCATGTCTCCCTATTAGCAATTTCTTCCTTCTGAGCTCTAGCAATTTCTTCTTTTTAAGATTTGATTCTTTCATCCCTGACTCTATTTCTACATTGACTTTCATCGTGACCTTGTAATTTACAATAAAGACAATAACTTGGTACCCTTTCATACTCAATATCCAACCACACACCATCTTCTACTCCGTCAAGCCTATTGAAGCCAGTCATAACTGGTCCAATTTTGGCTTTAGAAGGTCAATTTCAACTTTCACTTTAGCAAAATTTCCTCTAGATTTAGAGTATGTTTTCTGATCAGGAGCAACAACCACCCCTACATATTGCATCATCATAATATTTATAACTTGTCTGCCGAATTTGGTGAGAATCGGAGTTGATTTGACGTGATTCGGACGTCCGGTTGTAAAACTATAAGTTTTAAAATTTTCTTGAAAACTTCCTTTGATTTGGTGTCTGATTCGTAGTTCTAGGTGTTAGTTTGGCGATTTGATTACGCGAGCAAGTTCGCATGATATTTTAGAACTTATATGCATGTTTGGTTTGGAGCCCCGAGGGACCGGGTGAGTTTCGGATAGGCTACGGGATGATTTCGGTCTTAGGAAATCTGGTTTTCTACAGACTTTGGGCTTCTAGTATTTCCTTCATCGCGTTCGCGAATGTATTCTCGCGAACGCGAAGAGCAAACTGAGCTGGCTGAATTTTCCTTCTTCGCGAATGCGAAGATTGGACTGCGAACACGAAGCTATGGAGACTTTACCCTTCGCGAACTCGACCAGCTCAACGCGAACGCGAAGCTTTAGAGGCATGGGGGAACGTGAAAGAGGACTCGCGAACGCGAAAGCCACGGGCTGCTACTCATCGCGAACGCGACAGGCCCTTCGCGAACGCGAAGAAGGCCTGACCCCTGTGACTTAAAACAGAACCAAAACGGGATTTTTTCCATTTTTCACAAACCCTCAATTATAACTCGGCTTAGGGACGATTTCAAAGGAGTTTTTCACAATTTCGAACTGGGTAAGTGTTCTTTATCATATAGTGATTGTATTTCATAAATCTAAGTCTATATTCATCATTTATTTTGGATTTAGATGGAAGAAATTGGAATTTTTATAAAATTTTCCAAAAACAAAAAGTTAAGATTTGAAGGTCCATTTGATATCGGAATTGGATAATTTTTGTATGGTTGAACTTGTATCGATACGGGTGTTCGAATTTCGCGAGTTTTTTCGGGATTTAGGACGTGGGTCCCACTGTCGAATATTTTAATAAATTTCGGATTTTTATCCGAAAAATTAGTAAATTCATATGGAATTAATTCCTATTATTCGTATTGAATATATCGAATTGTTTGTGAATAGATTTGAAGCTTTTGGAGACAAATTTAAAAGGAAAATTTGTGGTTGAGTAATTGATTGAAATTTGCAAAGCGGGGTAAGTGTCGTGGTTAACCTTGACTTGAGGGAATAGAACCCTTAAATTATTTGTTATGTGAAATGCATGTGAACGATGTATAGGCGAGGTGACGAGTGTCTATACGTCGTTAAATTAATTGTTTGCATAATTACTTGAAAAATCATAAATTATTTTAAATCATGAATTAATTATTATAATAATTATTTCTCTCCTATTCTTTGTCAAATATAAATTCTTGAATTCCTGCATTAATTGTTACATGCTATTTGAATTATGTGTTTTAATTGTTATTTGACATTTAGCATATTAAATATTAAACTGCTTATTTTCTCCCTGATTTTTATAATAATTTGCTATTTGTCATTGTTTGTTTCATAATTAAATCATAATTATTGTATGCTTGTTGTCTTATAATTTTATATTAATTATTGCATTTATTGGGGAAATTTCTTCTATAAGAGTTGATTGAAATTGATATATTGGAGGATCGGGTTGCACGCCGCAACAGACTTATTAAAAAGTCCATATTGGAGGATCAGGTTGCACGCCACAACAAACTTATTAAAAAGTCCATATTGGAGGATCGGATTGCATGCCGCAACAGACATATTAAAAGTCAATATTGGGGGATCGCATTGCACGCTGCAACAGACTTATTAAAATTCAATATTGGGGGATCGGATTGCACGCCGCAACAGACTTATTAAAAAATTTATATATACTTGATTGAAATAAATATACGACAGACTTGATTAAAAGGAATATATTGGGAGAGGGGGCTGCACGCTGCAACGGAATTGAATGTGAATATATTGTGACAGCGGGTTGCACGCTGCAACAGAATTCGTTGAAATAATAATGGATTATGACTGCTGAGTTGGCTTCAATTATTATAAATGAGTTACCTGATTTATTTCTATTATTTGTTGTTGTCATTAATATTGCGTACAGGTTAATGTAAGTGAACCGCCTTAGCCTCGTCACTACTTCGTCGAGGTTAGGCTCAGCACTTACCAGTACATGGGGTCGGTTGTACTGATACTACACTCTGCACTTCTTGTGCAGATTTCGGAGTTGGTCCCAGCGGCGTACCATAAACTTGCTCGGATTTCAGCTACCAGAGGAGACTTGAGGTATAACTGCATGGCTTCCGCAGTACTGAAGTCCTCGTCTATTTTACTTTAGCTGTGTGTTTATTTCCAGACAGCTTTATTTTTATTCATACCTTTATTTGTATTTATTCTAGAAGCTCATGCACTTGTGACACCAATTCTGGGATGGTATTTAGACACCGTTGTATTTATGGATTATTCACTATATTTCAAACTTTGCTTCCGCATTTGTTTCTTTGATTATTAATAATTTAAAAATTATTTAAAAATTGATTAATATTATTCTAACGTTGGCTTGCCTAGCAAGTGAAATGTTAGGCGCCATCACGGTCCGAATGTGGGTATTTCGGGTCGTGACAGTTGTACTTAGGAATTTCGGGCATGCGAAACTTCTTTGGGATTGGCTTCGGAACTGTGCTCAGAGGGAAGGGTATCTGAACAAACTTCTTGGAATCGAGGCCCTTCAATATCGGTGGCGCTCTTGGGATTTGGTCGACCCTGGAATCGTAAGTTTTCACCTTTTTGTCATTGGCTTTGATTTTTATAACCGTACATCTTTGTTCAGGTTCTTGAAAGTTTTAGTTTACTTAATCAATTTTTTCTTCCGGTATAAGTGTACAACCATCTAGTATTTGGTACCTATTAACCCGACTAATCAATCTATATATTTTTATTAACTAACTTTAAACCTAGAAGGAGAGCCTTGGCGTAACTGGTAAAGTTGTTGCCTTGTGACCAGGAGGTCAGGAGTTCGAGTTATGGAAACAGTCTCTTACAGAAATGCAGAGTAAGACTGCGTACAATAGACCCTTATGGTCCGTCCCTTCTCCGGACCCCACGCATAGCGGGAGCTTAGTTTACCGGACTGTCCTTTTTAACTTTATACCTAGCTTTAAGGTAGGTGCTATTGAGTTTTCTCGGAGAGGTATTACTTGGAATAAAATCCACATTTGCTCCTAAAATATGTCCTTCTTGATGTGTTCTCGATATTTATTTCACTTTATGTGCACGTGAATATATTGTGTACTATATATTATGTATTGGCATGCAAGTCTTTGAAGAATAGATGTAGTTTTATATTAACACTAGCCTTTACCAAATTAAGATTAAATAGGTAAAACGATTGAGTTAGATGCTATATACGGGTGAAATCGGACCCATAAGCCGGCCCGGTTCCTGATAAAATAAATCGAGTAAGGGACGCGATGACAAGGAACCAGAATCGAGGTAAGGGATTCATCGAGTCAGGCACCGGGGGGACAACGCCTGCCCTCGAGTATATCAAGGCCATGACCCTGTGATCGGGCAAAGTCCCAAGAGACTTCGGAGAGCATTATTGGGAAATCGAACACGATTAACTGAAGGCCGTAATATTCGCGATCAACTGGGTATCACGGCGTAGATCTTGGCACGTACCAACGAAAATCCAGTAATCAATTAAACGGGAGATTTTTACCTTTTATAGAATTGTACTTAGGGTAAAACTCCCCTACTATATAAATGGGAGTCTGATTATTCATTGAACACATTGTAATACACACCCCAAAGCAATATACTATTATTTTCACTCTTATTGAAAGCTTTTATTCTCATTCATCAGTGCTAGCCATTGTGAGTCCGGATCAAGGGCGGATATTTTATCAAGGCTAAAATCATCCTCCCGCGTGGTTTGAATTTACTATATCTTTATTTGTTCAGTATAACACAGTTTATCGTTTGTATCAAATTATGTGTATCCTTAAAATCACTTACAAATTTAATTGCTGTCTGTTTTTTAGGGTTGACAGTTTGGCGCCCACCGTGGGGCTAAGGATAATAGTGGCAATTTGATACAAATTTTCATAACGCACCATATTTTACACTTGTTCTTTGAAGTGTCTTTAATTTCACGTCAAAGTTAAAAATATCGAACTACCAATCTGCACCTCTAGATGTGGATGTTGAGTCCGGTCACCATTGCGAGAACAACAATATGGTACCCAGTAACGAGGTGCCACCTGTCGATCCCATCGGGGTTCCGGTCGCGGACCCGATCGACGCTAACTCACATGTGGCCATCAATGCGAATCTACCTACCGATCCCGAGAACAGCGTCCGCGGGGTAGTCCGATTGGCAGCCCAAAATACACACGACGGTGAAGGAGATGGGATCAACGTGCGAGTGATCTTCGAAATGCTACAGGCCCAACAGGTAGCGATAACCCATCTACAGAACCAAGGCCGCGCCTCCAACAGTGTTGAGCCCGAGCTATCTCGGGAAATCACTCGCAGAAACAAACCAATCACGGAGAAGCCGAGTGAAGCTGAACCCGGGACTAACCCCGAAATCATAAAAATGCTCGAGAAACTGACAAAACGGATAGAATCAGAAGAAAAGAATCATTAATCAACCAAATAATCCTCCATCTCAAATTGGTTAGAAGTCAGCTTTACAAATCCTTGTACTTAACTATTTTTATGCTGATCATCAACTTAGGATAACAACCGATAACAATATTTCTTAGAGGTACTAAATACAACTACATGAATGAGCACAATAAAAACTGCATTAACAATAACAATGTGGGAATCACTGAACAAATTTTGTTCATTTGGAGGATCCGAACAAATTCTGCTTTCATTTTCCTCGTATGGAGCACTAAATTACTTCAGTCTTCAGCTACAGAATACACTTTAGAAAATCTGTCCTATAGCTCATCAGGTACAAACGAGAATTATATGCCATCATATATCAAAAAGACAAAAAGAGGGGAGAGGAGAATAATTGAGGACATATAACAATACGCTATACAATTTGGTTAGCAAGGTTTCAGTTGCATGTCGATTAATGCCCGTCGTAGTCAAAGGGGAGTGTAACTGATTCCCATTTATTGCAGCTTCTAAGTCTGATCTGTAGAACAGTTTCAATACTATCTTCACCATTCATAACCTCGCAGCATTGCCTATGTGGTGCCTGTTTTAGGTATTTTGGTCAAACAAACGTGTTAGTCACTAATTAAATGAAATCAGACAAATAAAACATTTCCAAGTCAAAAGCAAATCTTGTATTGCACGTAGAAAGAATATAAACAGCCATTTTCGCAGCAAATTTTGGCTATTCAATTTATGTGTTGTTAGTTAGGGTCAACGAGAGAATATAAACAGCCATTCTCGCAAATAATTGTGGCTTTTCTAGTAATGTGTATTTACTATTTAGTAGGGGTCACGTTACCAAACTGATTTGGTACCTTTTCTGGTCGAATGTTGACGAATATTAAACAGCTTTTTCATAGTCAACAGAACCACTTAAATGTTATTGACACGTTGTGGGTATGTTGATTAATTAAAATATTATGTTGAAATTTGGGAGACTATACTTGAAAAATTCTAAATGGGAGACTTTGCTTGCGGAAAAGTTTTGTTTTAACTGACGGGAAATAACTTACTCCGTACTTCTGAATTATTTTTGGGGTGTTTTGTTAAAGAATGAAAATATATTTTTCAAAAAAAAAAAATTGTATTGAAGATTATAGTAATGTTTGTAAACCTGATATTGTTTTCATGAGATTTTTTAATATTACAAATTGATAATCATATTTGTCTGTTGGTTGGAATAGTGATATGAAGCTTATAGTTGTCAAAGAAAATAACTTCCCTTTTGAAATATTTCCTTTCGAAAAAATTTCTGACAACTAAAAATCTAAAATAACTTAATTTTGGAAAATTATTTTTTAAAATATATTTTTGGCTATACAAAATATACTAGTAGTAGGCTCATGAAAAAAAATACTAGTACTAGGCTAATAAACAAAAAATTAGTCGTCTGCAAAATTAAGAAAAGCGAAAAAAAAAAAAAGATTCATAAACCAAATTAGACCACAAATTTACCTGTCTCCATATTTGGGGAGATAGAACTGCAGCCGTGACATTAACCATCTGAACTGCTAATGCTGGTGCATAATTTTCATTCTCACATTGCCTGTTATAATCACCAATTCTCTTATAACTTGTCAAAGTTTCTCCATTTTCAATCTCAAAAACTTGATCCAGATAATACTCTATAGGCCTTTGACATGGTTCTATATAATTTGGCCTAGTATTAAACGTAAATGGCTCTTCAAACCCTTTCCATGTTTCAAACGTTCTCATTGGTGTCTCCAATTCTTTGGGATTCATTAAATTTGGATATAACTGAATTGAATATCCCCATGACACTGATACTGACCAGTTTTTATTTAGATCGTAACAGAAACTCTGCTGCATTGTTCGACTTGGGTCTTTTTTGTAAGCTTCGATCACCTTCTTCACTGAATCAACTCGATCCATTAATGGAATTAGAGAATGTATAACGCCTATATGGTGCAGCGATACAATTGGTGCCAATGGATGAGCTGCCAAAAGCCCCCGTGGACTTCCTTGTATATCCATCTTAAAAATTATTTACACTGTCAGAATATATACAACTCAATCTAACACAACATATATAGAACAATATAAAAATTAATTCATATTGGAGTTTTGAACTAAATTTTTTTGAGTTCTCAAATAAAATTAAAAAAAATTGGTGCTCCCGCGTGAGTTTCTTGTATATCTATCTAAAAAAGGTTATTTACACTGTCAGAATATATACAACTTAAATCTAACACAATAAAAGATAGTACTTACATTAATTCATATTGGAGTTTGAACAAAAATTGTGAGTGCTGAAATAAGCACATGTAAAATTAATTTCGGGTCATAAAATATTATTTGAATCCAGTATAAGTCTGTCCCTAAAAGCTAAAACGGGAAAATATTACAGTAAATATTATATATCTCTTGAAAAAATGGTGTACATACCCACTAAAACTTAAGCAAATAGGAAGAAATCATCCTACAATTTTAGTTTCTCCTATAACGACAACAACAATAACAATAACAAAAAACTCACTGTAATCACACAAATGGGGTTTGAGGAGGATAGTATGTACACAGACCTTACCCTTATCTGGTGAAAGTAGAGAGGTTGTTTCCGATAGACTCTCGGCAATTCTAATTTCTTCTATAAATCTTCATTTTGGTTTACACATTCAAAGTTGTTTGATTAACTCTAACAAATTGCTTATCTTATTTTTCAAGTTGAAAATAATTTGACTATATATAAAAATATCCTATGTTGCTCCAATGAAAATAAAAACCTTAGAATTAATGAAACATTTGTATACCTGATGGAAGCCGAGTTCTTTGGTGAGAGGAATGCCAATTTCAGACATACAACCACCAATTTTCTGATCAGAACCATAGACATCATGATATCTATTAATACAACCATCTAAAATTTTCACTAGAATTTCTGCAAGAGGATAACTAATTGCAATTCCACCACCCCCATAAGCCATACCATAAGAATGCACTAAATCTTGTTCCACACTTTCAGAATTCCCACCAATATAATACATTTGATTATGATCATATTTACCTAAAACCGTCACCAAATTCTCCGTAAAAAATATTGTATCATCATCTCCCATAACAAACCACCTTACATTCTTTAATCCCAATTCAAAACTCTCTTTTACAATCCTTGCTATTCTCACTGCTGACCTGTCACCAAACCAACACGTGTACTTGAACGATGACGTGTCCTCTGAGACCTTATAGGGTGGTGAAGTGTCAGGCCACGGCTCGTTTTCTTGGGGATTTTCATCGAGCCAAACGAACCCTTGAGTCACGTTTGGTTTCCACCATAGTTCGGAATAACTTTTACGATTATTCCAAGTCTTTGCGGATCCTCCAATACCAAATAAAATATGGGTTATGTTTGTTTCTTCTTCTTTGATATTTCTTTCTTTGTTACTAATTGTAACGGCAGAAGTATACGCATATGAATGTTGTGGTGAAAATAGTTTCTCGTGTTCAGCACAATCTGAACAGCTAAACCATTTGGACCGATTAGAGAAAGCAGTGAAGGAAATTAGAGAAATGGAAGCAAATAAGCAAATTGCAAGAAAACCCTTCATCAAAATGGTGAAAATATTAGTGATTTTTGTGTTAGGAAATAATGGGACGTAGTAATGTACTGTCAAGAGTTTTAATGGATCTTGAATATTGGAAGTAGAAGAAGATTGTGGTGGCTGAGACATTTCATTCAAATTTTCTTGCTTTTTTAAGGGAAAAAGAGTTTTTCTCAAACAGGGAAGCTTGTTATGTTTTTTTGTTTTGTGTTTTTTTGGCTTCAAAAGGTGGTGGTCTTCTACTTAAATCCTAAGTCTTAAAGCTAAGGGACGCTAAAGTTTATTTATGTCTCCTAGTTTTGCCTGATTGGGTGGTTATAGGATTTGATTTCTATATTTTTCGGTTTTTTAGATTTTATTTTATATTTATATTCTATATATATGAGAAAACTTGTAAGTCTCATCACAAGGAAACTTTTTTTATGCATGTTGGATTGTGCAATGGAGCTAACAAGGGGAAAATATAAAACTGATCAACTGGTTGAAACTAATTGTATTTTATAGCTGAAAAATATATAAAATAAGTATGTTTTATTTGTACATGAAACATAAATATACAAAAATTATACATTTTATCTGCTATTATTTTTGAGAACGGATACAAATATACATTTCTCTACCTAAAGTCATGATCTTTATTGGGTGGTTCATGAGTCCTAAATTATCAACGAAAGGTCAATACAATATGGCAGCCATGTAGAACAGTCAGTCATCTTTCAAAAGTAGAAAGAAGATATTTTTTGAGTCAACTTGCACGTATCAATTAATTTTTTCAAAACAGTCTTTTGTTATTTTTGTTTATGTTTTCCTTTTTGCTTGGAGTTTTTATAGACACTAGACAGAAGATCATACTAGTTTTAAATGCTTAAAGAGTGGTGAAGATCAACTTGAGCACTATGAATGTCTAAACATTAATCTTTAACCAGAAATAACACACAAGAATAATAAACAAATGAAGTTCTTGGTGTCAACTTCTACGTGGAAGAGTTGTGCACATCCTCAATAGGGAAATTATGATTTATATATTTTGATTAAACCACTAAGGTTTAAAAAAGAAAAAATATTAAAATATTTTATCGGATAATTTTAAATAATGGAAAATAGAAAATGGGCTTTTATGCTTCGAAATATACTATGGATCAGAGGACAAATGAGATCAATGAACTGTAGATCATCCTGTTTTCTAATTAAACATCTATGTAACGAATGACCTGGTGTTATTAAATTGCTAATAAATATCCTAAATCAATTAACACATCTTGATAGGTTACATGTAATTAGGGACATTTAAACAAGATGCTCTTGAAGAATTAATTTACAATTTATAAAGAATTGCAAGAAAATGATTTCGAGTAATTAATGGAACAAGCGTCTCCAAATTTAAGTATGGTTTTTTTTTTTGTTTGGCAAAAGTCAAAATTTGGCCACGTCAATTCATAAGAAATTAATAAATAGTACTATATTCTATTTACTGCCACGTCAATTGCCAATTTCATCTGGGTTTACGACTGGCGAGTCCTCAACTTAGACGGGTTAAAATATGATTAATCTATGAACATGTCATGACTTAATCTGTTTACAGTTTCATTAGTTCTATTGAGACTTACACTGTATTTGTATTTATCTCCTTTGTAGTTAGTGTTAGTTAGGGACAGTTTTGTAATTACACTCAGTAGTTAGATATGTGGTCCCATGTTTGTATATAACCGAGATACTTAGATACTTTGGATATACAGAAATCATTTTCACATCTTCTAGAATATTCATTTCCTCTCCTCTCTCACCAGCTCATCTGTCAATGACGGATGTCTCCACCATGAGAACACATGGATTCAACATGGTATCAGAGCAAACGTTCCAATTGTAAGATTGTCTATCTCGTCTTCTTCATCTCGTTGTTATTCATTTCGTTGTTATTGCTTCTCTCAAATCGCGGAATCGAGGATTTAGGGTTTTTGAGATTCACAGGTTAATTGTGTGATTTTCTCTCATTTCCTTCATAAGTGATCAATATTATTCACTAATTTCAACTGAATCATGGCTGGAAATAAGGATACCTCAGATAGAACTAACCCTAGCCTAGACACAACTAGTCCACCGTATATGCACCCGTCCGAGAGTGCCGGAACAGTGCTGGTACCGGTAGCTTTCGATGGAACTCGCTATAGATCCTGGAGGAGAGGTGTTCTTAGAGCTCTTTCCGTGAAGAATAAAGTCAGATTCATCACCGAAAAATATAAGAAGCCGGGCTCCGATGATGCGAACTTCGACCAGTGGGCTCGATGTGACGACATGGTGACATCGTGGATTCTTAATTCACTCTCAAATGACTTGGCAGACAGTCTACAATACGTCAATGATGCCAACGAATTATGGCAGGAGTTGGAGGATCGATACGATCAAACTAAAGGGGCAAAACTTTACCAGATTCAAAAGGAAATAAATGACCTTAGTCAAGGTACTTTGGACACCACAGGATACTATACAAAAATGAAGAGACTTTGGGAGGAACTAAACACCTTAAATGCCCACGCACAATGTAGTTGTCATGCATTTGTTGAGCCAAAGCAAACATGCATAAAGCTGAACAGGATCGCAGACTAATTCAGTTTCTAATGGGACTTTACGAAGTTTACACAGTTGTGAGGGATAGTATCTTAATGATGAACCCATTGCCTAGCATTGCACAAGCCTTCTCCATTCTAATTCAAGAGGAGAAGCAAAGAGAAGTCAGGCCGAGTAACCAATTGGCTATGGAATCTGCATCACTAAATGCCAATGGCCTGGTCAGAACACATTCAGAACTAACTATACTCCACATAGACGGGGCACATGGAATAATTCATTCAGAGGAAATGGAAGTCACACACACAACAAGTCAAGACTTTTCTGTGACTATTGTAAGAAGCCAGGGCACACAAAAGAAACACGTTATAGAATATTGGGATTTCCACAAGACTTCAAGTTCACTAAAGGCAGAAATGCAGGGTCTGCTGCAAATGTTCATGGAGGTTGTGAAGAGTCATTTGGTGGAAGTATTGAAGGATCAGAGAACACGAATTCAAACTAAGGTATGCTAGGTCTGACAAAGGAACAATATGGACAATTGCTGAACATGCTGGAGACCTTCCAAGATGGAAATACAAGGGAGAATCCAAACAATATTGCATGTGGAGTCACAAACTTTGCATGTATTTTAGCTTGCTCTACTTATAAAGAGATTGCAAAAATAACTATGTTTAAATGTTTTAAATCTATTGCTGATGTATGGATACTAGATAGTGGAGCCTCAAATCACATGACTTATAGAAAATCCTTTCTAACCAATATCAAGACTTTACTTTATCCATTTTTAGTTACCCTACTTAATGGATACAGAGTCAAAGTGACAGAAATAGGAGATGCATTCCTTGGTCCTAGTCTAACTTTGTTTAGAGTATTATATGTACCCAGCTTCAAATTTAATCTCATCTCAATTCATTCATTAACTGTGCATCTCAATTGTATGGTTAATTTCAATAAGTATCTATGTCTAATAATGGCCCCTTAAATGAAGAGGCCTTTGGAAATTGGTAAGGCAAGAAGTGGCCTATAGTTCCTCTACTCAATGTGTCTTAGTCATGAATCTAAGAGTGGCCTATAGTTCCTCTACTCAATGTGTCTTAGTCATGAATCTAAGTCAAATTTCATTTCTGCTTTCAATTTTGATCTTTTCAAGTACTTTAGTTCATGTATTCCTACATCTGTTGATACTACAAGTAGAGTTAAGAGTCATCCTCCTCATTCATCTGCATTTGTAAATAAATCATCATGTCCACCCAATGATATAAATATGCTCCATTCAATGAATAAGACTGACTCTTCTACTGTTAATTCCATTTCAATGTCTTCTGTTATGTCTCATGGAAATGTTGTTGATCACTTGTGGCACAATAGACTAGGACATGTACCTTTTGTAAAAATGAGGGGAATTTCCACAATGCCTATCACTTTTCCTCCCAGACAGCCTTTCTTTTGCCTAATTTACCCAATGGCTAGACAAACCATACTTACATTTGCCCATAGTAGCAATATTTCTACTAAAATCTTTGAACTAATACACTTGGATCTATGGGCCCCTATCATATAAACACATATGACAATCATAGATACTTTCTGACCTTGGTTGATGATTTTAGTAGATCAACCTAGACTCACGTGTTGAGCTGTAAAAGTAATATACTCCAGATCCTCAAAGCCTTCAACTCCATGATAGAAAATCAGTTCAAAACCACAGTCAGAATTATTAGGTCTGACAATGGCCTAGAATTTGTCAATAATGAATCAATGTCATACTTCCAGACTAAGGGAATTGTTCACCAAAAAACCTGTCCATACACACCACAGCAAAAAAGTATGGAGGAGAAAATATAAATACCTACTTGAGACAAGCAGGACATTATTATACCATTCCAAATTACCCATGAAATATTGGGGGGAGTCCATCCTCACTTCCACATACCTGATAAACAGACAGCCTTCCACAGTTCTTAAAAACAAATGTCCTTTTGAGATTTTATATGATAATAAGCCCAATTATTCACATCTTAGGAGCTTTGGTTGCTTGTGTTATCCTACTACTTTGAAAACTCATAAGGATAAGTTTGAACCAAGATCCACACCTCATGTGTTCATAGGGTATCCCTTTGGAACAAAGGGGTACGCGGTCCTACACTTGGCCACTAGGAGGATACATGTTTCCAAGGATGTTAAGTTTCATGAAGATATATTTCCTTTTGCCACTAAGTCTCAGTCAAATCCTTCTAGCTTCCCTAAATCATTTTCAGATTTCACTTCTACATGTATTAATCCTAACCCTTGTAATTTGAGAGATGGTCACCCATCTGATAGGAATGCACACTCCTCGGATTCTGTCACCACTGACTCACCTAATAATTCACCTACCCATACTGCTTCACCACTTGAAAACCTAACCACTACAAATCAAACTACTACTTCACGTGAAAGACATGCACAACAACAGAATGATGATTCCACCCTCACCAACCAGTTAGATCTTCCACAATTGAGAAGATCATCCAGAACTCACACAACTCCCTCACACCTTAAGGAATATATTTACTCTATACCAAATTTATAGCCTAGCACTTCCCAAATCAACCAAAATTCACTTACCACATTATTTGCTAATAAGAATCATGTTGCATTCAATACTCTTAATCATGAAAGTCAGCAGCTTTAGTAACAAATCTAACCTTAGGTTGAAAGTAGTGATGAGCTGGGACAAAGGTCGGAGTCCAACACCAATAGCCAACAACAGTTCATAGAAATGTAATAAAGTAATAAAAGAAATAACTCAGAGATATGATGCTCATCGCGTTAACAGTTACGGAAAATAGTCATGCTTTTCAGGTATAACAGTAAAACTCAAATCCTTCGCCGAAATCACCAAAATATGAGTGAGTCAGAAAATCTGTGATTTTACCCAATACCTTTCAACAATAAATAAGATGTTTCGTTATCAGATAGCATGAGGAAAGTACTTATCTATACCTACATGTCGATATGCAAGTGAAATCATGAACATCACCAAAATTGGGTAGCATGAGGAAATGCATCCTTATGCCTGCATCTCAAATACACATGTCAAATGCAATACATCTCATTGGGGAACTCATGTACTCACACTCTCAGGGTACTCAATCTCACTGTCTCATAATCTCAATCATCATGCTCAATACTCAGCGCACTCAGTCACTCAGTACTATACATGGATGATCTGGACCAGGGCAGATCCAGCCCAAACATAAATAAATACTCACACTCAATCACTCAGTACTGTATAGGGAAGATCCAACCCAAATGTAAATAAATCCATGGCAGATCCATCCCAATGCAAATGAATCTAGGGCAAATCCAGCCAAATATCCATAGCAACTATGCCCACTATGAATGTGCAGACTCCGGAGGGGCCGATCCAACCCAAGCGCTATAATAAGCCAAATCCTGGCATGAATCAATAAGGCCTGCTGCAGCATGCCGCCCGAACCCATAAATATCACTCACAATAGGCCCTCGGCCTCACTCAGTCATCAATCTCTCCAATATCTTGGCCTCAAAAGAATCATGATAATCATCCCAAACAGTAATGATATGATGTATGAATATAGGAAAACAAAGACTGATATATGATATGCAAATAATAGATGTGGCCGAGTATAAATTTCAAATTGAGCAATTAATTCAACATGCAACACGACCTCAATGGGTCCTAACAGTACCAGTATCTGGCCTAAACATGATTTCTAACATAGATCACAGCTCAGTTACTCTTGCACGTAGAGATTTTCACGGTTACAGATAAGATTAGGTAACTACACAATACCACAGAAATAATTGAGTCACAATTCACACAGTACACGCACACACACCCGTCGCCTAGCATGTGTGTCGCCTCAACACCATACATATAACACACAAATTCAGGGGTTCATACCTTCAGCACCAAGTTTAGAAGTGTTACTTACCTCGAACAAGCCAAATCCAATACCGAGCAAGCCAAACGATACTCCAAAAATACCATCCCGTGCGAACCGACCTCCGAACGGCTCGAATCTAGGCAAAATCTCCAAGTATAATAAATGAAAATAAAACGACCAACCCTAAAAAATATAGCTTTTGTGAAAACGCAGGTGCGAACAAACTTCACGCACCTGCAATGCCTTTCGCTTTTGCACCCTCATGCGCCGCATCTGCACTTTCGCAGATGCGAAGAAAACTCCACATTTACGGACTGTTACCCCTAGCATAGTCTCCGTTTCTGCGATACCACTGAAGCTTTTGTGGCTCCACACCTGCACCCATGGATCTGTAGGTGCAGTTACACCAGATCCAGCAAAGGCCAACCATCATACATGAATGAAAGATGATCCAAAACACGTTTGTAACTCACCCGGGTCCCTCGGGACCCCGTCCAAATATACTAACAAGTCCCATAACATAACGCGGACCTACTCGAGGCCTCAAATCACACATAACAATATCAATATGATGAATCGTACCTCAAATCAAACTTAATAAACTTTTAAACTTTCAACTTTCCTAACTCGCACCGAAACATATCATATCAATTCGGAATTAACTCAAATTTTACACACAAGTCCCAAATGACATAACGAAGCCATTCAAATTCTTGGAATCACAATCCAAATATGATATCATCAAAGTCAACTCCTGGTCAAACTTATAAACTTTCCAAACCTTTAAATTTTTAACTTCCGCCAGTTAGCGCCGAAACCTTCTAGAAATATCCAAATGCAAATTCGGGCATACACATGAGTCCAAAATTATCATCCGGACCTAATAAAACCATCAAAACTCCAATATGAGGTTAAATACTAAAAAGTCAAACTCAGTCTAACTCTTCCAACTTTAAAGCTTCAATCATGAAAGTCATTCCTCCAAATAAATTCCGACTAACCCGAAAATCAAAACTGACAATTCGCATAAGTCATAATACACTATACGATACTTCTCAAGATTTCAAATAGCTGAATGGAATACAAATGCTCAAAACGACCGATCTGGTCGTTACAAGAAATCACAACAATGGAGAGACAGAACATATCATATCAGATGAAATTTTAAATTCATCTGAGAATGATGAAAGTGTAAGAGACATGGATTATGTAGACAAACAAAGTTCAGAAGATAGTGATGATTATGCTTCTGTTGATAGTGAGGATATTAATAGTGACAAACATGCAGATATTTTTCTTGAGACTTTTGCTTCCGAGAATATGGTTGAGGTTCTTATAGCCTCAACAACAGATAGTACTACCAATACAGTTTACTCATCTCATAGGGGCAGAGGTGGAAGAAGAGGAGGTAGCTATTCAATAAGAGGAAGAGGTGGTAGATACACCAATCAAGGGCCTGTGAGAAAATCACAGGAACACAACTTCTCAGATTAATAATCACGTTTAAGTCACTTTTTTGGAATATAAGGAGCATCAATTCCAATGGTGCTCTTTAAAGACTTAAACAAATGATTAGATCACATAAATTTCATTTTATTGCCTTGAGTGAACCTTTCTATAAGGCAAATACATTGGACAAATACAAAATAATATTGGGATACCAGCATGCCTTTCTAACAGCAACAATCAAATTTGGGTTTTTTGGGAGGCTAATCTTGATTGAGATGTGGTGGAGGAGGATGAACAATAGGTGTCTTGTATTATCAAATACAATGGAACTTCACTTCTCATGCCTCCTGTTTATGCAAAATGTGAATATCATTTGAGAGAATAATTATGGGATAAACTTAGGAGCATCTCTGGAAAAATATAACATGCCTTGGGTCATTACTGGTGATTTCAATTGTATCATTGACTCTCGTGAGAAGAAGGGGGATAGTCTACATAGGATGTCAAAAAGTCTGTCTTTTCTCCAATGTATTATGGATTATGAACTAGTGGATGCTGGCTATACTGGTTCCGTTTTTCCATGGTGTAATGGCCGGTCTTCTCAAAGAAGAATCTGGCAGCGATTAGATAGAATCCTTATCAATCATGAGTAGATTAACCTCTTTGATACCACAAATATCACTCACATGGTTAGGACAGGTTCTGATCATGCACCTCTCTTATGCTCCAGGAAAATAAAACTTAGTGAACCAGTAAAATACTTTAGGTTCCTTGATTTATGGACCGTACAAGAAGACTTCATGAATATGGTGGAACAAGACTGGGCTGAGGAGTTCAGGGATCACCTCTTTGGAGATTTCATTTGAAGTTGAAAAACACATGCAGAAAGTTATCTCAATTGTCCAAGTATTCTCTTGGTAATATATTTGACAAGATTAAGGAATTTGAGGTTAAGGTAGGAGAGCTGCAAAAGAGGTCCAACCAAGATAACTCTGATTCTAACAGATGTGCTCTTACTCAGTCCAATACAAATTTGATTAGAGCTATGAAGGATGAAGAGGCCAACTGGAGACAAAAAATTGGAATCAAATGGTTGGTTGAGGGTGAAACTAACTCTAAATTTCTTCACTCTGTTATCAAAGGGAAGAACATAAGATTGAGTCTCAAAAAGATGAAAAAAGAAGATGGGATATGGATAGAAGGGGATGATAATATTGCACAAGAAGCTATTTTCCTTCCGGGAGCAGTTCTCACAAGAAAGACAACATAGGGATTTCACAATTTTGAATTGTATTCCGACGATAGTGACTGAAACAAATAACAGTAAATTGATAGCACCACCAACTATGCAGGAATTAAAAGATAGTCTTTTCCATGAATACTCACAGTGCCCCTGGACCAGATGGAATATCTAAAAATATCTATCACAAGTGTTGGGGGATCATCAAGGATGATTTACTACAAATGGTTTGTGACTTTTTTGCAGGATTTCATTTACCAAAGGCTTTTACTCATACATGCCTAACTCTGATCCCTAATGTGGAATGCTCACAACAATTTAATGAACTGAGGCCTATCAGCCTGGGTATCTTTTCCTCCAAGATTATCTCTAAACTCACGAATCATAGATTAAGTCCTTTGATGCAAAAATTGATCTATAATTGTCAAAGTGGTTTTATTAAAGATAGGTCTATCACCAATAATATAATACTTACCCAAGAGATGGTATATAAGATCAACCAGTCTCCTCATAAGGGCAATATTGTTATGAAGCTGGATATAGCTAAGGCATACGACATAGTGGATTGAGATTATTTGTGCAAAGTGCTGAGACGAATGAGGTTTTGATGAAATATGGGTTGATCGAGTGTGTAGATTGATCTCAAATATTTGGTATTCCATCAATATTAATGGTGCTAGGCATGGTTTCTTCAAGTTTAGTAGAGGTATCAAGTAAGGAGATCCCCTGTCCCCGTCTTTATTTGTGACTGGAGCAGAACTTCTATCTTAGTTGATGAACAAACTTCCTCAAGAGGGTTTCATTCCTTACTCATTTGATAAAAAGGGTCCTATAGTTACTCATTTGTGCAATGAAGATGATACTATACATTTTTCATCTGGAGACTTATTGTCATTGCATACGATGATGTCTAAATTAGAGGCATATGAAAAACTTTCAGGGCAAATAGTGAATAAGAGTAAGTCAGGGTTCTATGTGCCATCAAATTGTGATGGACATAAGATTAGGGATATCAAATGCACTATTGATTTCCCTCATTTATAATTCCCTATGTCATATCTAGGGTGCCCTATCTACTATGGTAGAAAGAAAGTGGTCTACTTCAATAACATGATGGCTAAGGTTTTCAAAAGACTTCATGAATGGGAAGAAAAGATGTTATCATATGGAGGTAAAGCTGTATTGGTGAAATATATTTTACAAGCTCTTCCTCTTCATTTATTGTCTGTACTCCAACAAAAACTGTTTTAGAACAAATGGAAAAGATCATGGCAAATTTATTTTTGGGGCAAATTGGAGGATAGAAGCAAACATCATTGGAAAGCTTGGGCAGACTTATGTTATCCTATTCTTGAAGGTGGACTTCGTTTTAGATCCTTGCATGATATATTAAGATGTGGTGGAGTTTAAGAACTCGGAAAACTATGTTAAGAGAGTTCCTTGAAGCCAAAATTTGCAAAAGGAAGCACCCGGTTGCAAGAAAATACACTTATGGGCAATCTTATGCATGGAAACGATTTATGGATGTCAAACAAGATGCTGAGAAATATATCTTATGGAAGATTGGATCAAGTAACATCTCCTTCTGGTGGGATAACTGGACAGGTGTAGAGGACCTGTCAAAACAAATTTATTTTGATGTTGCACCAAAGAATACAAAAGTCAAATATTTCATTGAAGATGGTAATTGGAAGATGGATTCACTCAGAACCTTCTTACCTATAAATATTGTCAATACCATCATTAGTATTGATATAAATGTAGGGTGGGATGATTTTCCTTTTTGGACACCTGAAACCATAGGAAGTTTCACATGTGAAACTATTTGGCATATTGTGAGAAGGCAAAGAAATATCTCCATGACATCCAAGATTATTTGGCACAAAAAGCTTCCATTCAATATATCATTTTTTATGATGAAACTGCTTCAGCATAGGTTACCCACGGATGATGCTATTCAGAAATTTGACAGTCCCTCCTAGGTGTGTCTGATGTAGAATTTTTGTGGCAGAAACTATATCCCCCTTGTTTCGCATAAGTGAAATTGCAAAATAGGTGTGGTTTTTCTTTAGTAGCTATTGTGGCATGCACATGAGATATGAAAATATCAGACAACTACTAATTAGTTGGTGGCTTTACAAGACGAGGAATGAAGCTCATGCAACTTTCCTAAAGTGTATTCCTTCTATTATATGATGTGAATTGTGGAAGAATAGGTGTTCTGCCAGATTTGATAATATCAACATGAATGTCAGGTTCATAAATCAACAAGTTTCTAGATATATGAAGGTTCTATTGGATTGTCAATTCCCTAAGTTACAATTGCCTCATTCATGGGGAGATATATGCTTAACAATTGAAAAGGCACAACAGATAACTACTGACCAATTGGTTAGATGGAAAAAAACCGAATAATTATTGGTTAAAGCTTAACACCGATGGCTGTACCAAAGGGAATCTATGAGGTTCAGGTTGTGGAGAAATTCTTAGAGATAACCTAGGTAATATGATATTGGCTTTTGTTGAATTATATGGTCAATCCGCCAATAATTTGGCTGAGGCCAAAGCTATCTTGCAGTGCTTAAGTTTTTACATTAGTAGGAGAAGAATCAAGATTATTGTGGAATCTGATTCGCAACTAATTATTGATATGATTAACAACAAAATGAAACCACCTCGGTAGCTTATAAGGATCATAGAGCAGATGAAAAAACTATCAGACAAAGGAGAGTTTATTTTTGTACATACTCTTAGAGAAGAAAATATGGTGGCTGATTTATTAGCAAACTTGGGGGAAAACAAAGATGCCAAACTATTTTTGAATATGTTGAATCATTACCTGGTCAGATCAAAGCGGAAGTGAAGATGGATAAGGAGGAGGTTCCAAGATTCAAAATCAAAATAAGAAAAAATCATTTTTTTATTAGTGATGCTTTTAATTGATAGAGTAGAATGTTGTATAGTTATGGTACATATATGCATAGTACCTTTTTGTGAAACTAAGTGTACTCATCTTGCAATAGAGGAGTCCTCCCAACCTAGAGTAGTTTCTATAGATTAAAGAGTCACCAGAATGAGTAACATCATTCTTTATCTCATTAAGTAGGCTAAGGTTTATGTCATCCTCTATGTATCGACTCTATTTGATTATCTACAGGTAGGGGTCCAGTCTAACCCCCCATATATATGATGAACTTTTGATTAAAACAATTCCTCTCCATTTCTCATTATCTCCATTTCTTCAAGTTCTTACTTGTATGGAAGACACATGTCCCACTTCTAAATTAATGGTTTAGATTTAATTTGCTAAAGATAGGCCTTACCCATGATTAGATAATACATATATTTTATATATTTTTATTTTTATTGCTAAAAGGAAAATTTATTATTAAGCAAGAAATTAAGAAGTATCATTACAACCCAGAACTGATCTTAACGATAAATTTCCTAATAAGTATTTGTAGAAAGTAGAGAAAGCAAATAAAGGTGGTTTACTCCAGAAATGGTCTTCACACTCAGCGTAGTAATTAAGTTGCAGTTCCTTTCATATTGCGCCAATGTGTGTGCCACTTAGTTTCCTTCATGGTAGACATGCCTAACATCCGGCTGGCCAGTACGTCAAGTAAGGACCTGCAGTCATGAAGAAAATTAACATTAGTTTTGCTGTGGAGTTTGCCGTGTAATAGGGAGAGTAATACTTGTGAATCTATTTTCACTATTATCGGTGTTAGATTTTTTGTGGAAGCAAGTACCAATCCCTTTAGTAAGAAAATAATTTCTCCTTGTATTGGTGATGAAGCCACTATTTGGCTAGAGAATGCATCAATCCAGTTCCCGTCTGAATCTCTGATAATTCCTCCTGCTCCTCCGATGTTGGTATTTTTTTAGTGTGCACCATATATATTAAGTTTATTGATGTTTGGTGGTGGTGGTATCCTTTTTATTTGTATTTTTGAGATCATTTGTTTTTTGAAATTATCATTTGTTAGGTAAACATATTCCATTCCGTGTGTAAATGTTCTGTGATTGTCGATTTGTTTTGAACAGTTGCTAAAGTAGTTGTGGTTACGGTTGAGCCATATATGCCAAAATATTATTGGTGTTATAATTGACAGGGGAATTGTTGTGTTATTGGGTAGGTTGATGTTCAGAGTAGGGTACATGTACTCTTTATCCAATCTAATTAGTTTAAGGTTGGGGTTGGAATGTTTAAGATTCCCCATCTGACATTGTTCGTAGGGCATTGAAAAAATAAGTGGTTTATGTTTTCCTCTATCCCACAATGTTTGCAATTATTAGATTCAATTATTTTTCTTTGACTCAGGATAGCTGCAGTGGCGAGTCGCTGATGGACTAGTAGCCATAGAAAAGTTTTTTTCTTGTTATGACATGGTGCTTTCCCTATCCAAAAATAATTAAAATTGTCAGAATTATGGGTTGTTTCTATGAGACTGACGAAAAGGTTGCATGTGAATTTTGTTGTGAAGTTCTCATCTTCTGTTTCTTTCCAGAAGAATGAATCATTTATGTTGTCATAGAATGAGATGTATGATTGTGCAACGAGGTCAGAAATTGTAGGTGGGAGGTCATATGGAATAGCTTCTAGGTTCCAATTTTTATTACTAATGATATGGATCAATTTTTTATTATTGTCTTCTTTAGTTAAAGGCCCTTATATTAGTTCCCTTAGTGTGTGTTTGCCAATATTCCTTCTATCTTCCCAAATGCTTATATGTCGTCTATTACCAACATTCCAAACTAGTCCTTTGGAGAATAATAAATATTCTTTTAAAGTTCTTTCCAATATGTAAGAGTCGTTGTTTTTAGAAGTCATATTATTTCTTTGCAAATTTTTTAGGTATTTATCCTTCATCACTTTGGCCCATAAAGACTTGGGATTGGAGAGCTATCTCCATAATAGGCTTGAGAGGAGGGCAATATTTTTTTCGTTTGCTTTGTATAGCCCATGACCTACTTTTTGCTTAGATGAAGTTAATATCCCATTTTCATGTGGTATATGGTAGAGCCCTATAGGAAATTTTGCTGGATGTGATCAATATTATTTCTAGTCTTAGGTGAAAGGAGATTCAGTTGTATGGAGTGGGTGGGAATGCGAGAGAGAGTATATTATAAGAGTTAATCTCCCTGATAAGTTTAAGAGTTTAGCCTTCCATAATTTTAGTCTAGTGTTCATCCTATCAAGTATGAATTGGTAGTCCAAACGTTTTGGTTGTAAATTGGTAATTGAAAAGCCTAGGTATATTACCATATTTTTTTTATCTTAATGTTTAGGCTGATAGCTAGGGCTCTTTGGATGGTGGGTGATACATTTGAGGAAAATATTTATTTTGATTTTGAAACATTTATTCTCTGACTAGATTGACAGGATATGAAGTTAAATATGTTTATGATAGAAGTTGGACTAGCATTGTCCGCCTCTGAGAAAAGAATAAGGTCATCTACAAATAAGAGGTATGATATTGTGGGGCCACTCTGGATTATTTTAATGGGTTTTCAATTCAAAATATCTACTTCATAATCAATGTGTCTTGTTAGAGATTGCATACAGATGATGAATAGATACAGAGAGAGTGGATCACCTAGTCGAATGCCTCTTGAAGGTTTGAAAAGTCGGTAGGTTTGCCATAAGCAATGATTGATTTTGTTGTGCTAGATATGCAGTTCATGATAAGCGTTATTAGGTCTTGTGGAAAATGTAGTGCGTGCAATGAGCTCCTAACAAATGACCATTTAAGTTTGTGAAAGGCCTTTTCAAGATCGATCTTGAGCATCATCTTTCCAGTCCTCCCATTACATAAAGAGTGGATTGCTTCTTGTATAATTATTGCATTGTCAAGTGCTCTCCTTCATGGAATAAAACTGCACCGGTTAGGACTAATAATTTATTGAGGAAGGGATGCATACGATTTACTATGATCTTTGTAATAGTCTTGTAGATTGTATTACATAGACTGGTGGGCCTATATTGAAAGTTTGTGGGTGTTTGACTTTAGGAATAAGTATTACGTAAGTCCTGTTTATGTCCTCCGGAATTACTAAAGTAGTAAAAAAATTTGTACATGTATCAATGATAGTTGATTTTGTGTCAGACCGGTATTTCTAAAAGAGAATTGGGTGGATGCCATCTGAGCCCGGTGCCTTTAATGGTTTAAAGGATTTTATAGAATTATTAGTTTCGAAAAGTAAAAGAGGTCTAACAAGAGTTTCTTTATTTGGTCTAATAGTATGTGGAGTAGGCTTGGGTTAGGTGTCATGATTTTTGGGCAAGAAGTTAGTTCAGTTGTGTATATATTTTTGAAGTGTTCTATAATAATATCATGTATTCCTTGAGGGTCAAAAGTCCAATTACCAACAGAGTCATTAAGCCTTAATATCCTATTTTTTCTTCTCCATTGGATAGCGGATATATGAAAACAATATTGTGTTAGTATCCCCATGAGTAATCCATTGAACTCTTGATTTTAATTTCCAAAAGTTTTGTTCATTTTGAAGGATTGTGTTGTATTCTTGAATCAGATTAATTTCTAGGTTTTGATGGAATTGGGTTTTATTTTCTGATTGCAAGTTTTGGATTCCCAGAATTCGGGAGAGATGTATTTTTTTAAATAATCCCAAAGGTAGTCCTATTCCATTCTTTCATGTGTTCCATGAAAGAGGAAATGTCAGTTGCGTAGTGAAGCCAATAAATTCTATGAGCTCGTAGTGGCTTTACATATGCGTCTCAGTAAAGTAGATAATTGACGGGTTGTTCCAGTCAACAATGTCTTTGAAATTGCACCTGAATTCTTGGTTGTTGCATCCCCTGCAAATCCAAAGGAGGATCTTTATTTTGGGTTCATTGGTTATGTGTGAGCTCCCACCTGGAGCCAGTGACATGCGCAGGTGTGCAACCAATAGATAGTCCTCCACATTCTTCCCTGCTAGTGGAAAGTCTTCCTCCGTCAGAGTTGGCAGAATCAGTGTTGCATATTTATGGATTATCGAGTAGGGGTATTT
This sequence comes from Nicotiana tomentosiformis, assembly GCF_000390325.3. NCBI lineage: Eukaryota > Viridiplantae > Streptophyta > Magnoliopsida > Solanales > Solanaceae > Nicotiana > Nicotiana tomentosiformis. The sequence goes on from NC_090818.1 coordinate 109,687,002, forward strand.
GCGCACATTCACTGCTATTCGGAGTACATTCTTTGGAACCATAATAAAGAATCATTTTTCTATGTGTTTTCGAGGAGTATTGTCGACAATGACTCTCTCGGTGTGATGTGTTGTAGCATTTGGTCTAGGATGCTTGGTGCCTACACTTCTGGGTTCATTAAGATGATTATATCCTCTTCCAGGTTCAAAGGGGACAATGGCTCCATTGGTATTGCATTCTCCCCGATATCCAGATTTTATGGTAGATTTATCTCATCCATTTATGGTGATGAGAGCAATCAGCTATTTTGTGGGGGTGTATGGACCCGCTAGACTTCCTGGACCTGTGTTGTCTAGTAGTGTTCCTGTGTCTATGGTGGTTGTTGCACGACTGCATTCAGGTGGTTCACCATCTCTAAAGCCGCTATTTCCTGATTGTGCATTGTTTCCATGTTGATCCCTATGTTTGGACCCCATCCCTACTGAAGGTGCTCGATGAGCTCCTAGGTATTCTCCAATAAGAATTGGGCATGTTGGCAAAGTCCATGTACATCCATCCACGGAGCTGATGGTGGCTTTTGCGTGATTGGCATTACATTGGGTGTCTGATTCATGGCAATGGGGATTGGTATTACAGTTGTTTGAAAATAGTAGTCGGTCATTTGGGTTTGATGGTGTTCGTAGGGGATGTGGTAACGTGGGTAGTGGTGGTATCGCTGGTGGTGGTAGTTATTGCGGTGGCTGTAGTTGCGGTAATTTTCAGTTGTGTATGTGTTGGTGTCTCTGCGAGATATTTTGGTAAGGATGGTTGTTTTGAGGGTGGTCGGATGGGTTTGGGTTTTCTTTTTGTTTTGTTGGGGTGAGGTGAGTGATATTGAGTGATCGATTGGGTGATGGGATTTTTCGGTGGTAATGGCAGTATATGTAGTATGTTGGGAGTAGGCTTCATAATGGGTAATGATTTTGTGCATGGTAGGCTTCTTAGGAGTACTTTCCTTGGCAGTGTCCCTACTTGTGTTGTTGAGTATTATTTTGGTTTGCCAAGATTTGTTTATTTGCTTATGTGGTTGAAATGTTGTACGTGTATCCTTATTGTGCCTATTTTGAGTGGGTATTTATGATGACCCTATAGGTCATTTTGAATTTTAGTCTTTTTCCGCATTTTGAGCCTTCGACTAACTCCGTTTAGTGTTTCTCAATTTGTGTGCGCAGTCCGTGTCTTGTTCCTGGAAGGTTTTATCTAAAAAATTTAAGAGAATGTTAAATTTTGCTTTAAAACTAATTTGAATTTACTACGGTCAACATTTTGCATAAATGAACCCGGATCAGTGTTTTGACAGTCCCTTTGAGTCCGTATCGTGATTTGAGTCTTGGGCGTATGCCCCGAATCGAATTCGGAAGTCCCTAGCTTGATTTAACATAATTTATTGAAAACTAATAATTTGAAGGCTTAAAGAATTCTTAAGTTTAACTGTAGGTTGACTTTATTGCTACCGGTTACAGATTTCGGTTCCAAAATTTAGAATAGGTTCATTTCACCATTTATGACTTGATTTGACGTGATTCGGACGTCCGGTTGCAAATTTGCATGTTCTTGAGTTCCTTTGAAAATACCATACGTTTTGATGCCCGATTCGTAGTTCTAGGTATTATTTTGGTAGTTTGATCATGTGAGCGAGTTTGTATGATATTTTTAGACTTGTGTTGATATTTGGCTTGGAGCCCTGAGGGCTCGGGTGTGTTTCAGATTGGTTACAGACTAATTTTGGACTTTGGAGAATAACTGAAGACCCTCTGTTGCTGGTGTGGTCTGCAGACCTCGCAATTGCGAGGTAGGGGATCGCATTTGCGATGTTTGGCCAAGTATGTGATGATCGCATTTGTGAATATTTTATTCACAATTGCGAAGATGTCCTGGGAACAGCAGGGATCGCATTTGCGATCATTTGATCGCTTTTGCGAAGTTTCAGTGTTCGCATTTGCAAACTAGTCATCGCAATTACGATGACAACAGATATGCGGGTAGTTCGCTTTTGCGATGATTTCTTTACATTTGTAGGGTTTGCATTTGCGAACCCCCAGGTCGCATTTGCGACATCTGCGATTGGACAAAAAGCTGAGGGACAAGAGTTTTAGCCTCATTTTGATATTTTGTGACCCTAGGCTCGGTAGGAGGAGATTTTGAATAGGAAACTTCATCTAAAAATTTTGGTTGAGTGACTCTAATCCATTTATAATCCTATTCTATAAATTTATCTTTGAGTTTTACATCAAAATCATGTGAATCAAAGTGAAAATTTGTGAAACCTTGTCAAGTTATTGAAAAATAAGAAATGGAGTTTTGAGAGTCGATTTGGACTCAAATTTTGAAACTAACCACATATATGAACTCATGGGGTCATGGGTAGTCGGAATCTACCATTGGACCCGGGTTTTGATCGAGCACTGAGTTGACTTTTGTTAACAATTTTGGCGAAGTGTAAAGATCTTAGCTTTATCTATTGTAATTTATATCCCTAGCATTGTTTGATGATATGGAGTTAATTTTGGTTAGATTTAATTGGTTTGGAGGCGAATTTTAGAGGAAAGGCCCAGGTTGAGATTTGATTTGGTTGCGGAGCGAGATAAGTGTTGGGTCTAACCTTGATTTGAGAGTGTATATACGCCGTCAAAATAATTTTAGAAGCGTCTATGCAAGGTGACGAGTGTATATACGCCGTCAAAATAATTTTTTCCATGTCTTTCTCTTATTTCATGAATTATCTTACCTATGCCTTAATTGTTAAATGCTTTAATTGCCTTCTATGCCGTAATTGGTTACTTGTCATTAATTATTCTTGTATTACATTGTTCGTTCCTTCCATGATTTCGTGATTAATTGCTACTTGCCTTAATTGTCTTACTTGCACACCTTAATTGTCATGTACTTGGCTTGCCTTATTGCTTTTGTATTAATTGTAGTATTCCTTTGATAAGTACGGGGTTCCTTTATTGCTTTGCTTTCATATTCCTTAATTGCAGACGTTCTTGTAAATTGAGCTATTGAATTGATTGCTTTTATTGACAATAATTGTGGATCGGATTGCACACCGCAACGGTTGTGATATGGTGGAATAAGGGAGGATTTTGATATTGTTTATTATAATATGATGGGATCGGGTTGCGTGCCGCAACGATTGTGAATGTAATACTTGATATTGATAAATTATGATACGGTGAAATAAGAGAGGAATATGACATTGATTATAATGATATGGTGGGATCGGGTTGCACACCGTGACAGATTTTATATGTGATTCTGTGTGTACGGTCAGATCAGGTTGCGCGCCGCAATAAATTGTGTACGTTCATTATGTTATTGTGTTAGTTTTCAGCCTTTTTTATATGATATTTTGAGGTCTGATATTCTGGATTCTCTGGTTGCGAGGATTGAGTACATTTTCATAAATTAATTACTTTACCGTCATTTCCTATTTCCTTCCCTGTTATTATTATTATTATTATTATTATTATTATTATTATTATTATTATTATTATTATTATTATTATTATTATTATTATTATTATTATTATTATTATTATTATTATTATTATTATTCCTTAGACTCGTCACTACTTTGTCGAGGTTAGGCTCGGCACTTACAGAGTACAGGGGGTCAGTTGTACTTGTTGGTGCCTAATTTTGCCCTCATATTTTTATAAATACCATATATACTTTCAAAATACCATTTAAAAGAGTTGTCACGTGTCGAAACCTGCTTTCGCGAGAAAACGGGGCACGACAGTACTCATTCTACACTCTGCACTTCTTGTGTAGATTTTGGAGTTGGTCCTAGTAGCGATCAGTAGATTGCTTGCTTCTGCTGCTTGACGGAGACTTGAGGTACAACTGCACAACGTTCGCAACCATGAAGTCCCCTTCTACATTACCCTAGCTATTTATTTCGATTTAGACAGTTATGCATTTATTCAGATTATTATTTGTAGTACTCTAGATGCTCGTGTATTCGTGACACCAGTTCTAGTATTTGTATTTGGATATCGCCGGTTATCAGATTTATCTACTTTATTTCACTTTATTTCGCTTATTAGTTTTCATTTGATTTGTTAAAAATAGTTAATGCCTACATCTAACGTTGGCTTGCCTAGCAAGTGAAATGTTAGGAGCCATCACGGTCCCGAGGGTGAAAATTCTGGGTCGTGACAAGTTGGTATCAGAGCACTAGGTTGCCTAGGTCTCACGAGTCATGAGCAAGCTTAGTAAAGTCTGGAGGATCGGTACGAAGACGTATGTACTTATATTCCATAGGATATGGAGTTTAGGGAAAATTTAATTTCTTTCCATCTCTATAGTGCGATTTCATTCTATTATTAATAATTGAACCATTTTATTCTTGTTCTCTCGCAGATGGAGAGAACACGCACAACATAGGCAACCGAACGGGAGTTAGAGCCTCCTGTGACAGCTACTACCAAGGGCAGAGGCCAAGGACGAGGTTGAGCCAAAGGCACAGGTATAGCTCATCTTAGAGCTCAAGCAGCAGCACCCGAAACAGAGCCTCGGATTGATCATGAGGAGGAGGTCCTTGCTCAGACCATGCCTGTCGGACCGGTTTATGTCCCGGAGGGGTTCGTAGCCATTCTAATGATTCAGGATGCTCTAGTCCGCTTGGTTGGCCTTATGGAGAGTGTGGCCCAGACCGGTGCATTTCCAATGACACCAGCTGTTCCTTAAGATAGGGGAGGAGCACAGACTCCCGCTACTAACAACCGGTAGCAGGCGGATCCCCTTTATCAGACTCGAGCAGCTCAGCCAGTTGGGGTGGTTCAGCCGGTTATTGTGGCACAAGCCGGTGATAGGCCCTCTATGTCTTCTAAGGCTTTGCTAAGGTTGGATAAGTTTACCAAGCTCTGTCCTATTAATTTCAGCGGTGCACCTTCTGAGGACCCACATGATTACTTGGACTGTTGCCACGAGGTATTGCGCAAAATGGGTATAGTTGAGAGCAATAGGGTCGATTTTGCAGTGTTCCAGATGACCGATTCTGCCAAGAGATATTGGAGGGATTATGTGTTGACTAGACCAGTTAGTTAACCTCTACTTACCTGGGATCAGTTTTCACAACAATTTCTGGGGAAGTTCATTTCTTTCACTCTAAGAGAGAATTATCGCAGGTAGTTTGAGCATCTTTATTAGGGTAGTATGACTGTTACCCAGTATGAGACTCGATTTGTGGACCTTGCTCACCATGCCATTGTTTTACTCCCTACTGAGAGGGAGAGAGTGAGGAGATTTATTGATGGGATCACTTTCAGTATCAGGCTATAGATGGCCGAGGAGACTGGAGATGATATTTCTTTTTAGAGGGCCGTAGATATTGCTAGACGGATAGAGATGGTTCATGGTCAGGAGAGGGGCCCGGTGTCTGATAAGAGGCCTCGTCATTCCGGTAGTTTCAGTGGTGCCTCGTCTGGAGGCAGGGGTACTTTTGGTAGAGGCCATCCTCCTAGGCCATTTCAGTCAGCACTTCAGGCATCCCACGGTGCTTCGGATAGTCGTGGTCCTTATGTATCTCATCCTTGGCAGCTAGCCTATAGTGCACCATCAGCTCCTATCAGTGCGTCTTCGATCCAGAGCTATCACCGTGGTTATCCGGCCGTTTTGGTTAGCTTCAGCTTCAGCTTCAGCTTCAGTAGCCACAGTAGCAGGATGCGTGTTTTGAGTGTAGGGGTACCGTCCACATCAGGAGGTTCTATCCGAGATTGTTGAGCAGAATACCACAGCAGAGTTCTCATGCCATGATCTCGGCACAGGTTACTCCACCGCCCATGCAGCCAGCTAGAGGTAGGGGTCAGCAACCAGAGGTGGAGATCATGCTATTTGAGGTAGAGGCCAGTCTGTTAGAGGTGGAGGCCAGCCAGCTAGAGGCCGTCCGAGAGACGGAGGTCACAGTGGAGGGAACCTGCCCTATTTTTTATCCATTCCCTGCTAGACCCGAGGTTGAGTCATCTGACGCCATTATCACAGGTATTGCTCCAGTTTTCCATAGAGATGCTTTAGTTATATTTGATCCGGGCTACTTATTCCTACGTGTCAACTTATTTTGCTTCATATCTGGTTATGCCTCATGATTCTTTAGTGCTCCTGTGTATATGTCCATGCTTGTGTGAGATTCTATTATTGTAGACCGTGTCAATCACTCGTGTGTGATTAGTATTGGGAGTCTTGAGACTAGTCTAGATCTTCTACTTCTTGACATGGTGGACTTTGATGTTATTTTTGGGCATGGATTGGTTGTCACCTTATCATGCTATATTGGGTTATCACGCAAAGACGGTGACCTTAGCTATGTCGGGGTTTCCTAGATTATAGTGGAGAAGGACCCATAGCCACTCTACCGGTAGGGTTATTTCTTATGTGAAGGCTCAACGTATGGTCAAGAAGGTATGTATAGCATATTTGGCCTATGTTCGTGATTCGAGTGCGGAGGTTCCTTCCATGGATTCAGCACTAGTTGTGCGTGAGTTTCTAGAGGTGTTAATTGCATATCTATCGGGACTTGGGCAAATTGCTGAAGTTTTCTGGTTTTCTTGGCAGTTGTTGCAGGTCTCGCAAATGCGAGAATTTTTTCGCATTTCCGAAGAAGCCTGATCTGGGCATAACTTGCATTTGCGAGAAATCAGTCGCATTTGCGACCTTGACAGGGTTCGTATTTGCGAGTCCTTGGTCTCATTTGCGACCTTGGTAGTGGGAGTCGAGTTCGCATTTGCGATGTTTTTTGTCGCATTTGCGAACCAGATGTAGCAAATGCGACATCTAAGACATGTACACAACTTTATTAAATGCGAGACTTAGGCCATTTAGCTCCTTTCTTTCATCTCTTGGGCGATGTTTGGAGCTCTTGGAAGAGGATTTTCACCTAGCACTTTGAGGTAAGTAATTTCTACACAACATGAGTTAAATACATAGATTAGGGGTAGATTAACATGTAAAAATTGGTGAAATCAAGGGTTTAGATGAATAACCTAGGGTTTTGGGAAAAATGGGAGAAGTTCTTCAACTAAGTTTTTGAGTTTTGATTGGGATTTTGATATCGGATTTGGATAATTTTGGTACGAATGAACTCGTGAGTGAATGGGTATTCATATTTTGTGACTTTTACCCGATTCTGAGACGTGGGCCCGGGGAGGCTTTTTGGGGCGATTTTCTAATTTCTTGCTTTAGCTTTGATTTCATTAATTACATTAGTTTCTTATAGTTGTATTTATGACATATAATTGATTTTGGATAGATTTGAGCCATTCAGAGTCGGATATTCATGGAAAAGGCATTGTTGCCAATTGAATGAGTTTGGTTCGAGGTAAGTGGCTTGCCTAACCTTGTGGGGGGGGGGGGGGAATTCTCTTAGGATTTGGTATTTTTGTGATATGTGAGCGTCGTGTATGTGAGGTGACAAGTACGTACACAGGCTATTTGTTGTAAAACCCAATTTATTTTACTGAGTAGTAACTTGTGTTTCCTTTAATTTGAGTTATACCGTTTAAATGAGTATTAGTTTGTTTTTCATTCTTAATTGAGCTATTCTAATATGTGTAGTTATCCTGTGTAGTCTAATATCGCATGTCTACGTGCTTTAACTACTTATTTGAACTCTGTGAAGCATTCCTAGTTGATTTCCTGCTTTTCCTTGTTCTTTATCAGTATAACTGTAGAAATCTTGTTAATTGTTGTATTTATCGGTTTGAGCTGTGTGTTTACTTTTGAGTCTACGAGGCGGTTCCTCGAGAGTTCTCCCTGCACATTTACTTTTGAGACTACGAGGCGGTTCCTCGGGAGTTCTCTCTGCACATATTCTTTTGAGACTATGAGGCGGTACCTCGTGAGTTCTCCCTATATATTTATTTTGGGACTACGATGTCACGCCCCAAAACTGAGGAGCGCGACCGGTGCTCAACCGAGTGAACCCGACCAAGCAAGCCTATTAGATTTCATTCTACCCAAACTCATCCACGAATGGAGATAATACCTATTTTCATTAATTAGGCGAAAATGTGTTCATGTCTACAATACCAATTCATTTCCAATAGTTTCATCATTTTTAAAGTCTCAAATGGACAAATAATACAACAACAATATAACATAGTTTGTCTTTCCCAGCACCAATACACAACCCACACTATGTCTACGGAGCCTCTAGATAAAGAAGAGTACAATGATAATGCCGGCAACAAGGCCCCGACTATACCTTAAACCGAATACACAAAGTACAAAAGATACATGACCCTAGGATGAAGTGGGGCTCACCAAGTTAGCTGGGAAGAAGGTGTACTGCTATCACTGATCAATATCTCCTGTTGTGGAACCACCTGCATCCATTTAAAGATGCAGCTCACCAGGCAAAAGGGACGTTAGTACTGTCGAATAGCACTAGTATGTATAACTAAACACCCTCTCAATAGAATGACAAATAATACAAACAAGATTATCATAATATCAATGAAAGTCTTAATCAACATCAAACCTCAATTTAGGGTCAAGACATTGTTCAAATTAATTTCTATATCTCACTCTGGGATATTTTTAGTATCGATATACCATTGTCCACAATACCATTATTCACAAAACCAGTACCACTGTACTCTCAGCACGGAGTCCGATCACGACCCGATCGGCTAGGCTATCTCATTAGAGCCATCAACCACAATTACTCTCAATATCAATACCACCGTCTTTAACACGGAGTCCGATCACGACCCGATCGGCTAGGCTATCCATTAGGGACATCGACCACAATCACAATTTCAATTACAATTTCCATCACAATCACCACCATGTGTGCAGCATGGTGTCCGATCATGACCCGACCAGCTAGGTTGTCTTATTTGAGACATCAACCTTTTTATATCAATCATCGCATTTCATATCACTTTCACATCTTTTCATTTCATTGGCTCTAATGGCCATAATCATAAGATCATTCGTGGCACATTGGCCATATTTAGTATTTCATGCTCACCTTTTCAATTTCAATTATCATCATCATCAACAACAACAAACACAATTCAAATCAAGGTGTGTAGTACGCATGTGAGCAATTTAGAGTCTAAGGCACATAGAGATATTTCACAAAATTTGGCATAATAGCCTTCATTTGAACTTGACTTAAAGTTGAAACATTATTAATGCACAACCCATATTTTAACGCATCCTCAATTGGTAACATAATATGAATAAAGCATTTGGGATGCTTGTTGAACATATATCTTTCAACCCAATCTTACTCGGAATAGCCAATTTCATAATGAATCACTCGGGACTTACATAATTTACATGACTATCGTGGGATTCAATTCTAAGAGAAGAGTTTAGCCAACATACCTCACTCGAGCTTCCTTACACTCTAAATTTTCCGAAATTCTTAGCAACTTCAATCTATTGTAGAAATATAACAAATTGAATCAAAATTAGGAAGATGATCATGGTTCTAGCTCATTTGAGCATTTTATCAAACACTAGGTGTGCATAGGGTTTCAAGGTCCTTCTTTGGAGTATTCCATCATCCCACAACCCAATCTTTACCATTCTTAGCTCAACAATATTCCTATACCCTTTGATAACACATTCATGTAAAATAAACAACTCTCATTCCCAAAAATTATCTTGTTAATTAACCATTTCTAGACAAAATTCAAAATTGAGGGTTAGGGTGTAGAATCTTACCTCTAGGATGAAGACCTAGTGAGTTTTCCCTTCTTAATCTTCCAAAACTTGAGCAAGAATTGAAGAATCAATTATTGAAGAACACCTTCTTACTCTAGGGCACTCTCTCTCAGTCTAAAATATTAGATTATATCTCAAAAATGGCCCAAAGAGTGTATTTAACGAAGTAGAGGCGGATTTTAAAAACCCAAAAATGAAGCTCCGAAACAGGTTCTGCGGGCATAATTGTTATGCGAACCGCATATGTTGTCTCATAATTGGTGTCCAAAATGACCAAAAATCTGCCTGAGTTTGCGGTCACTATGTGGTCCGCATAACTGTTCTGCGGTCGCATAGTGCACCGCATAACAGTTATGCGGTCGCATAGTCAACCGCATAATTGCTTCCAACTGAACCAATTAACTGCCTCACTCTGCAGCCATTATGCGGTCTGCAGAGTGATTCTGCGATTGCATAATGGACCGCATAAATTGTAATTTTCCGCCAAAAAATTTCCTTTACTTTTCGATGTATTGTTCAACCCAAAAATTCTGAACCGCGGCTCACAAGCTCGCTGCGAAGAATTTATAAAATCCTCAAGCATGTAAGCCTAATTCGGCACCATGAAACTTTATTTTCTTTTGCAAATTTTACCAGGCTTTACACTTAAGTACTTCAAAATTTCCCGAGGTGTTACATACGAGACGGTATCTCGGGAGATCCCCTGTTGTTTACCCTTGTGTGTTGTACTATTGTCTCGTTGTATTTCCTTTTGATAAATTGTAGTCTCTCATTATACTGTATATTCTCATGCCTTATTTATTATTTACCAGTGGGCCTGACCTGACCTCGTCACTACTCGACCGAGGTTAGGCTTGACACTTACTAGGTACCGTTGTGGTGTACTCATGCTACTCTTCTGCACATATTTTGTGTGCAGATCCAGGTGCTTCTTATCAGTCCCACTATTAGCTGAGAGTGCTTGCTATTGTACGAAGACTTCAATGTACCTCTGCCGCGTCCGCAGACCTCGAAGTCCCTCTCTCTTCTCTCCTATGTCATTTACCTTCCGTACTTCTTTTATTAGACTCTTGTATATAGGGATACTAGTTTCCTTCTGTAGCTTGTGACTTATGATGTTTCGGGCTTTGGGAAGACTGTGTATTTATAGAGTATTAGTTATTATACATGTCGAGCGGCATTGTTACTAGTTATTCAGTTATCCACTACTGTTAGTTGCCAAGTTTTACTCTTGTTTTGTTATTTTCTGCAATCTGTTAGGCTTACCTAGTCGTAGAGACTAGGTGCAGTCACGACGTTATATGGAGGGAGTTTGGGTCGTGACAATGTTTCTAGGGATCAAACGTCTTGCTTAACTATTAGACAACATGCCTATAAGGTGCAATAATACACGCTTCGATGACACTTATTTAAATACCATGATTATAAGGTTAATTAATTAATCAGTTGCTTTCATTATTTTAATTGTACTTCCCCACTTAGACGACTTGCCTATAGGGATAAGTGTTATAAAATCAGGTCCAATTGTCAATTGTTAGAAATTCTACCTAGAGGATACTCTCACTCGCTTAGAAGAACTATTTTTGAAATTAACGCTATTAACATTGGGTTGTCAAGGTGTTTCACTGCCTCACTGCGCAACATTTAGATATCATGCCTATAGGGTTTGTAATATTTATAAGTTGCGAATTCATTGATCTAAATCCGCCGTATTGACTGTACAAATATTGGAAATCAGAATCACCTAGAAATTATAACTATAGAACTTAATGGCTATAAGTTTTCTTAACTCTAAAATTGTCCAGTTGCCTAAATCTGTCTGCGTGCATTTCTTGCTTATGTGTGGAGGTGAACTTGAGCCATTTGTTGTATTTATGTAAAGTCTTATATGTTTTGAATGCGCGCTAGTTTTATCATTTTTGAGCATCCTAAGTAAAGTCTAGAACCATTCAAATAGCAGGTCCAAAGCCTTTTGGACCATAGGCATAGGACGGGTAGTGCACGCCTAGGACTCGGTTTAGAATTGAATTAGAATGCTTTAGGTAAACAAATTTAACATAGTAATTGGGTAGCATGAGATGATAGCATGTGCCCCCTGAATAATATGAGCAACCCCTACCCTAAGAAAGTTGCGAAGTATTATTTATGTTGCACGGGGTGATCCTTTAGGCTAAAAACCTTAGGACCCCTCCCCTCTCTTCGTTATAAGTTTAGTGTTCATATTTAGTCGTCGAACATAGAAAAATTAAATTATACCTTGCAACCTCTAAACACTTGTATTGATTATCTATATAGTCAAATTTTTCCCCGATTTGCTTTGCATATGTTCATAACAGAACCTTTAAATTCTTTGTCTTCCCACACTTATATGATCACTTAGGACAATTGTAATCTAATAATCTACATAACATGATTTTTGGGAGGGACCCACAATTATGGACCTCGAAGAGTGCTTAACACCTTCTCTTTGAGGTAATTTGAGCCATTACCCGATCTTTGGTAACCTAGACTAGTTCTAACAAAGTTATTTGCAAATAAGTTCTCTAACGCACCTTAAAATCATTAGGTGGCAACTCTTCTATTTTAATATCATTTAAAAGAGTTATCACGTGTCGAAACCCGCTTTCAACCCATTTGGCTCCGGGCACTCAACGCATTTCTATTCTACCATACCGTATGGCCCCGCCAGAGTTGAAGGAATTGAAGGAACAATTGCAAGATTTTCCTGATAAGGGATTCATTAGACCTAGTATCTCACCCTAGGTGCGCCCATGTTGTTCGTGAAGAATAAAGATGGGTTGATGAGGCTGTGTATAGACTATCGATAGTTGAACAAAGTCACTATCAAGAACAAGTATCTGTTGCCGAGGATTGATGACTTATTTGATCAGTTTCAAGGTGCCAAAGTATTTTTGAAGACTGATTTGAGGTATGACTACTCACAATTGAAGATTAAGGCATCAGATGTCCCTAAGACGGCTTTTCGGACTTGATATATTCATTATGAGTTCCTAGTGATGTCGTTTGGGTTGACAAATGCCCCAGCAACATTTATGGATTTGATGAACTGGGTATTTAAGCCCTATTTGGATTCTTTTGCGATCGTATTCATTGATGATATCTTGATATACTTCATTAGTGGAGAGGAGCATGAGCAGCATCTTTGGATTGTACTGCAGACTATGAGAGATAGTCAGTTATATGCCAAATTTTCAAAGTGTGAGTTTTGGTTAGACTTGTCATCTTTTTGGAGCATATTGTATCGGTCGAGAGCATTAAAGTGGATCCAAAAAAGATTGAGGCATTTCAGAATTGGCCTAGACCCACTTCAGCTACAGAGATTCAGAGTTTCCTAGGTTTGGCGGGTTATTATCGCGGTTCGTGGAGGGGTTTTCATCCATAGCATCCCTATTGACTAGATTGACCCAGAAGGATGCTCTATCCAAGTAGTCGGATGAGTGTGACTTGAGCTATCAGAAGCTTAAGACTGCTTTGACTATGGCGCCAGTGTTGGTGTTGCCCACTTGTTCAGGATCCTATACGGTGTATTATGATTCATTGCGTATTGGGCTCGATGCGGGATGGTAGGGTGATTGCATACGCATCACGTCAGTTGAAGGTTCATGAGAAGAATTACCATGTTTATGACCTAGAGTTGGCAGCCATTGTTCATGCATTGATGATTTGGATGCACTATCTCTACGGCATGTCATGTGAGGTGTTCACAGATCATCGGAATCTACAGTATTTGTTCAAGCAAAAGGATCTCAACTTGAGGCAGGGGAGGTTGTTGGAGTTCTTAAAAGACTATGATATCACCATTTTGTATCATCCCAGGAAGGCCAATGTGGTGGCCGATGACTTGAGTAGAAAGGTTGTGAGTATGGGTAGCCTTGCGTATATTCCAGTTGGTGAGAGGCTGCTTGCATTAGATGTTCAGGATTTGGCCAATCAGCTCGTGAGGTTAGATATTTCGGAGCCTAGCCGTGTTCTAGCTTGCATGGTCTCTCGGTCTTCTTCGTATGAGCGCATTAGAGAGCATTAGTATGATGACCCCCATTTGCTTGTCCTTAAGGACAGGGTGTGGCACGGTGGTGCCAAGCAGGTTATTATTGGAAATGATGGGTTATTGCAGATGAAAGGTTAGATTTGTGTGTCCAATGTGGATGGGCTTCGTGAGTTGATTCTTGAAGAGGCCCATAGTTTTCGATATTCCATTCATTCGGGTGCTACCAAGATGTATCATGACTTGCGACAACATTATTGGTGGAGGAGAATGAAGAAGAATATAGTTTCATATGTAGCTCGGTGTCTGAATTGTCATCAAGTAAAGTACGAACATTAGAGGCCTAGTGGTTTGCTTCAGAAGCTGGAGATTCCTAAGTGAAAGTGGGAGCGTATTACAATGGATTTTGTTATTGGGCTCCCACGGACTCAGAAAAAGTTCGACGCGGTATGGGTCATTATGGACAGGTTGACAAAGTCGGCACATTTCATTCCAATGGCAGTTACCTATTCTTCAAAGCGGTTAGCTCAGATCTATATCCGTGAGATCGTCCGTCTTCATGGTGTGCCCGTGTACATCATTTCTAATCAAGGTACGCAGTTCACCTCGCAATTTTGGAGGGCCATAATTTGTGAGTTTGGCACACGGGGTGAGTTAAGTACTACATTTCACCCCTAAACGGACGAGCAGTCCAAGCATGCCATTAAGATATTGGAGGATATGCTTCGTGCTTGCATTATGGATTTTGGGGGTTCTTGGGATTAGTTCTTGCCGCTTGCGGAGTTTGTCTATAACAACAGCTACCAATCGAGTATTTAGATGGCTCCCTATGAGGCATTGTACGGGAGGCACCCAATTGTTTTGTTTGAGTCGGGAGAGGCTCGGTTGTTTGGTACCGATTTGGTTCAGGATGCCTTGGAAAAGGTCAAGATGATTCAGGATCTATTTCGCACGGCTCAGTCTAGGCAGAAGAGTTATTCCAATCAGAGATCTCGTAATGTTGCATTCATGGTTGGGGAGAGATTGCTCCGGGTTTCACCCATGAAGGGTGTGATGAGGTTTGTAAAAAATGGCAAGTTGAGCCCTAGTTATATCAGACCCTTTGAGATTCTTGAAAGAGTGGCTGAGGTGGACTATATACTAGCATTGCCATCTACTTTATCAGCTTTCCATCCGGTGTTCCATGTGTCCATGGTCCGGAAGTATCACGATATTTCATCCCATGTGTTAGATTCGGCTCAGTCCAATTTGACAAGGATTTGACTTATGAGGAGGAGCCCGTGGCCATTCTAGCCCGGTAGGACGGGAAGTTGAGGTCTAAGAGTTATCGTATAGTTAGAGTGTAGTGGAGAGGTCAGCTAATCGAGACAACCACATGGGAGTCTGAGTCCGACATGCGTAGTAGATACCCACACCTTTTCACCAGTTCAGGTACCTTTCAATGTTCGTTCGAGAACGAATGTTTATTTTAGAGGTAGAGAATGTGATGATTTGATAGGTCATTTTGAGTTTTAGCCTTTATTTCTGAGCTCCGAGAACTTGACTAATTTCGTTTAGTGTTTTTCGATTTGTGTATGCAGTCTGTGTCTTGTTCCGGAAAGTTTTTATATGAAAAGTTTAAGAAAATGTGAAATTTAGCCTTAAAACTAATTTGAGTTGACTACAGTCAACATTTAATGTAAATGGGTCCGGATCAGTATTTTGACGGTCCGGGTGGATCCGTATCATAATTTGAGACTTGGGCATAGGCCCAGAATCGAATTCAGAAGTCCCTAACTTGATTTAATGTAATTTGTTGAAAACTAGTAATTTGAAGGCTTAAAGAATTCCTAAGTTTCACCGTAGGTTGACTTAGTTTCTATCGGATTTGGATTTCCGTTACGGAACTTGGAATAGGTTCATTTCACCATTTATGACTTGTCTGCAAAATATGGTGCAAAACAAAGTTAATTTGCCATGATTCGGACGTCCAGCTATAAATTTGCATGTTCTCGAGTTTCTTTTAAAATACCATACATTTTGATGTCTGATTCGTAGTTCTAGGAATTATTAGGGTGTTTTGATCTCGCGTTAAGTTCGTATGATGTTTTTAGACTTGAGTTGATGTTTGGTTTGCAGACCCAAGGACCCGGATGAGTTTCGGATAGGCTACGCACTAATTTTGGACTTTGGAGACTAGCTCTGTTGCTAGTGTGGTCTGCAGACCTCGCAATTGCGAGGTGGGGGATCGCATTTACGGTGTTTGTCCAAGTCTGTTATGATAGCATTTGCAAACATTTTTGTTCGCAATTGCGAAGATGGCCTAGCAACAACATAGATCACTTTTGCGAGGTTCTAGTATTCGCATTTGCGAACTAGTCGTCGCAATTGTGATGACAGCAGAGATGCAAGGAGTTCTCTTTTGCGATGATTTCATCGCATTTACGGGGTTTGCATTTACAAATCCCAGGATGCATTTGCGACATCTGCGACTAGACAAAAAGCTAAGGGACGAGATTTTTAGCCTCATTTTCATATTTTGGGACCCTAGGCTCGGTAGGTGGTGATTTTGAAGAACGAATTTCATCAATGAACTTTGGGAGAGTGATTCTAATCCATTCCTAATCATATTCCATCAATTTATCTTAGATTTTATCAGCAAAATCATGTGAATCAAAGTGAAGATTTGTGAAACCTTGTCAAGTTTTTGAAAAATAAGAAATGGTGTTTTGAGAATCGATTTGGACTCAAATTTTGAAACTAACCATATATATAAACTCGTGGGGTCATGGATAGTCGGAATTTACCATTGGAGAAGGGTTTTGACCGGGCGGGCCTCGGGTTGACTTTGTTGGCCATTTGGGAGAAATGTAAAGATCTTAGATTTATCTATTGTAATTGATTTCCCTAGCATCTAGTCATCTGAAATCGTCCATGTTGTCTAAAAATTCATGACCTTCCCTTCCAAACTAACCCGTGACCTTGCACATGCAAATCTTAATACCATACAATGTACCACATCTATCATGCCATCATATGAAAAGTACTAGAATCTCATAATCAACTCTGAGTCACTAGCAAAATACATACCCTATCAGTCAGAAACCTTCCATTGATCCCACCCAAGAGAAAATCACGATACGCAACATGCTACTCACACTGGTAGGAAATATTCATCTCTAACCATGGTATTGGTCATGCCCCAAACTCGGGGAGCGCGACCTGCGCTCAACCAAAATTACCCGGCCAAGCAAGCCTACTGGATTTCTTTCTACCCAACTCACCCATAAATAAAGAGGATATAAACTTCATTAATAAGTCTCCAAAACAATACATTTCACAACCATAGTTTTACAGTGGAAGCGGGAGATACAATAACGACATCATTAGTTTAACTTTCCCACACTAATACATAACCCACACTATGTCTACGGAGCCTCTAATAGATATAAAACAGTACAATGATGGTGCCGGTAACAAGGCTCCGGCTATACCTCAAAACATAATACACACGGAACAACAAAAAAATGCACAACCCCGAAAAGAAGTATGGCTCACCAAGTCAACTGGGAGAAGAGTATACCGCTATCACTGGTCAATGCTTTCCGCTATGGAACCACCTGCATCCATTAAAGATGCAGCGCCTCCGACAAAAGGGACGTTAGTACATGTTGAATAGTACTAGTATGAAAACCAAACACCTATTCAAGGACTTGGAAATACAACATGAATTATGATAACAATAAAATGCTTAATTAGCTGTTAAAGCCACAAAAAATTTATTAATAGCTTTCAATAACATATATAAATTTCAAGTCGGAGATCCTCTACAACTATCTCTACACAGAGCGGCCCTGCCGCCACACCCCCATGTATGCGGGTGGAGGTGCAATCATAATACCATAACACCACACAAAGCGGCTCCGCCGCCTCACCCCAATATATGCGGGTGGAGGTGTAATCACAATACCACAATTTAGGGTCACAAAACTATAATAGTTTGTACAAAAGAGTTTCCTTTCAAATCAACCACTTGGCACCTTTGGCCTTAGCAGTGTAAGTTCATACAGTTTCATCATATGAGAAATAAGAGCTTAACCACATTGATTTCATACAATACGTTCCTCCCACAAAGGGTATAACATAATTAAGTCACAATAGTCAATCTTTAACACAAGAGGTCTCGGGTACATTATGCAAATTTGAGAATCAATTTACTAGCTTGAACATCCAACATCAATAGCCTTACAAGTTCAACTACACATGATAGAATTTTACAAGAATTCAGAAATTCTGATACTAGAATAAGAGTTTAGCCTTCATACCTCGAAAGAGCTTTTCGTAATGCAACATTAATCTCCCAGCACTCCTAACGATGCCAATCTATAGTGGAGGAGAGAATTACAAGCGCGATTAGAGAAATTCATATGGCAAGGGCTGTTACAACTATGACCTGGCCTTTCCCTCAACCAATTCAACCACAAAACCACCCAAGAATTTTATACAACTTTCCCACAATCCCTATTAGCTCATGCATGTAATAAATCTACCATCATCATCCATAATTAACCCTAATCCCGAAATTGAAGAATTGGGGAAAGAAATGCTTAATCTTTGAAGTCCTAGCAAGTCCCTCTTAGTGAAATTCCAAGGCTTGACTTAAGTTGAGTAGTAAAATCCTTGAACCTCCCCTTTCTCTCTCTAGAATAGCTCTCTCCACTCTCTAAAATATCATATAATCCCTCAAAAATGACCCCTAGGGCAAAATAAACGAAATGAGGTCGGGTAAAAAAAAATTAGAAAAATGGAGCCCCGACGCTGATCTGCGGTCGCATATGCAACCGCATAATGTTTCTACGGTCCGCACAATGAACCGCACAATTACCCTCCGGAACTAGGCAATACTGCTTCAGTCTGCGGCTGTTATGTGGTCCACAAAAATGTCCTTTTCTGCCCAAAACTTTCTTTTACTCCCCAGCACATTGTTCAATCCAAAAGGTACGAGTCGCGGCGAGCTTGCAAGCCGTGAAGAATTTCTACAATCCTCAAACACGTAAGCCTACTTCGGCACCACGAAACCAAAAATTCCATTGTGAAAGTTTACGGGGCCTTATAGTAGAAACCATTAAAACTCTTCGAAACCCATTAACACGCAACCAAGCCATCAGAATTGAATCTCTCTAATTCAACCAAGCCACGCAGGTTGCCAAACCCAAGAGTATTGCCACAAAATGCTCGTAAAGCATCACCTTATCATAATAACCAAAAGAACCGAGCATACCATTGCTATATTGATCCAACCTACTACCAAGTTGCCCCGTTTCCTCCAAGTTTCTTATGAATTGCCTTCACGTTGACACTCCTCTTCGCCATAATTCCATGATCCTCAACCAAAACTCACCCCACAAGATCC
Organism: Nicotiana tomentosiformis; assembly: GCF_000390325.3. Lineage (NCBI taxonomy): Eukaryota > Viridiplantae > Streptophyta > Magnoliopsida > Solanales > Solanaceae > Nicotiana > Nicotiana tomentosiformis. The sequence goes on from NC_090818.1 coordinate 109,706,100, forward strand.
TAGAATAAAACCATACCGCCTTAAGGCCTATAAGTCATTGTATTCCCTCTTAAGTTCCCCAAAAGTACCACCACCGAGACACCCACTCTGAAGAGACCTTCTGTGAATCTAAAGTCGTTTCCTTCACCTTCCTGCTGATGAAATATAGAATCCATAATGATATAGAAATGCCACAAGTCTTGACACCATCCAACTTAAATCACAGATTCTAGCCATATACCAATCCGCAAAATTCTCAATTGCTACAAATAAATCTTGAATCCATTAGAACATTCTCGAAAGTCATCCACTCTGCTCATATCTCAATTGCACCGACCAAACGGGCCGAATGACCTATGCCCCATTAGCACGACATCACCCAAAGAAGTAATCTTCACCTTTCACTAACCGAGAAATTTCCAACTCCACGCGCACTATATCCTTCATGAATAAACAACTCAATCATCCCATGATTCCCATATACCCATAAAGTGTACCATAACCCGTATCCAGAAATTCCTTTACTCGAGTTATCTTCGATCTCAACCTCCGCAAGTCACATCTGATTCACAAGTATGCCTCAAACCAAAACCAGTACAACACATAACCATGCAATCAAATTGGTGATAGCAGACTCCCCCACTTACCTCAAAGCCATAGATCAAAACATTTGATAACTCACAATACCCATACTCTATTACTACCATAATACCGTAGGGAGATTCAACTAAATCCTTCATAAACTCACATAACACAACCATATAGTACCTCAAATCATCTACTAAGCTCGCATTCATCCACGTGACGGTCAGGTCAACTATTACAACCGATCCAAACTCAAACCATACAAATATAGCCCACTAGTAGAAAAGAAAGCATCCACACAACATCATAAGGATCACACATCCGTAGATTACCCCCATGTTGTAACCCACCTGCTTAGCCTCAAACTGACATCTCTCTATACTCTTTCACAGCCACAACTACTACACAATCACTTAATCTTCCTGAGTCTGAACTCATCAACAAGACCTGAGAATCCACTCCGTTCCACAATTAGGAAACATAAAAGATCCTTCAATACACTCATAACTCGAGACTATACGTCACATCAAGACAAAAATCAAGCACCTAATAATCCTTTTTATATCTCAAGCAAACTCTTCTCATCACATTCAAACAATCTGAACACATCCCGTGGTCACATCATACTCATCATATAGCCATCCAACCACTCATCGAGCCAGAAATACCACTAATAAGGACACTACCAGACTTATAATTCCAAAAACACCTATTCACATAACCGAAATCCCCGTGCTCAAGCTACAGTCAAAACCCGGCCTCAAGTCCTCCAGACTGACCCATCATCAGCACACTGAAATTGCATCTCGCACCTCATCCATGGAATCACAAGTCGTCGATGTACAGTTGATACCGAGCACTCACATGCGCATAGGAGTGCGTGGAAGGAATTCAAAGAGTTGCGCTTCAAGCTAAATCAATGTCGCACGATATGGAAAGAAAGATGAGAAGTTTATCCTAAATGCCCTGTAGCCTTTCGAAGATAGGTATGGACATCATCATACCGATCCTAAAGACTCTACTATACACTTGCTCATGACTTGTACAACCTATGAACCTAGAACTTTGATACTAACTTGTCACGACCCAAAATTCAACTAATCGTGATGGCACCTAACCCAACCCACTAGGTAAGCCAATTAGCAACAATCTAATTCAAATGAGATTTACTGAGAGAAATAATAAAAATATAACTGAATTATTTTATACAAGAATCTCCAAGGACTGGTAGTGCAAATCATGAGTTCTAAGATTCAGGGTTTACAAAGCTAGTATGAAATAAATACATCAACTGTCTAAAATGTACATAAATAGATTTTTCATAAGTCTAAAGCTGCCATGAACAAGAGGCAGCTATAACCGTAATGCATGAATGTCTTCAATGCTAGTTCCCACCATACACAGCTACATCAGAATCCAAAATCTACACACAAGGTGCATAAGTGTAATATGAGTGCAACCGACCCCATGTACTCAATAAGTAACAAACTTAACCTTAGGTTGAAAGTAGTGATGAGCTGGTACAAAGGTCAGAGTCCAACACCAATAGCCAACAACAGTTCATAGCAATGTAATAAAGTACTAAAAGAAATAACTCAGAGATATGATGCTCAGCACGTTAACTGTTACGGAAAATAGTCATGCTTTTTAGGTATAACAGTAAAACCCAAATCCTTCACTGATAGCATGAGGAAAGTACTTCTCTATACCTACATGTCGATATGCAAGTGAAATCATGAATGTCACCAAAATGGGGTAGCATGAGGAAATGCATCTCTATGCATGCATCTCAAGTACGCATGTCAAATGTAATACATCTCATTGGTGAACTCATGTACTCACACTCTCAGAGTACTCAATCTCACTGTCTCATAATCTCACTCATCATGCTCAATACTCAGTCACTCAGTCACTCAGTATTGTACAGGGCAGATCCAGCCCAAACATAAATAAATACTCACACTTAGTCACTCAGTACTATATAGGGAAGCTCCAACCCATATATAAATAAATCCAGGGCAGATCTAGCCCAATGCAAATGAATCTAGGGCAAATCCGGCCCAAACATCCATATCAACTACGCCCACTATGGATGTGCAGACTCCGGAGGGGCCAATCCAGCTCAAGCACTATAATAAGCCAAATCCTGGAATGAATCAATAAGGCCTGCTGCGGCGTGCAACCCGAACCCATAAATATCACTCATAATAGGCCCTCGGCCTCACTCGGTTATTAATCTCTCCAGTCTCTCGGGCTCACAAGAATCATGATAATCATCCCAAACAGTGATGATATGATGTATGAATATAGGACAACATAGACTAAGATATGATATACAAATAATAGATGTGACCGAATATAAATTTCAAATCAAGCTATTAATTCAACATGTAACACGACCTTTGTGGGTCCCAACGGTACCAACATGTGGCCTAAACATGATTTCTAACATGGATCACAGCTCAGTTACCTTTGCACGTAGAGATTTTCATGGTTATAGATAAAATCAGGTAACTACACAATACCACATAAATAACTGAGTGATAATTCACACGGGTTCATACAATCAGCACCGAGTTTAGAAGTGTTACTTACCTTGAACAAGCCAAATCCAATATCGAGCAAGCCAAATGATACTCCATAAATGCCATCCCGCGCTTACCGACCTCCGAACGGCTCGAATCTAGCCAAACTCTCCAAGTCTCAAAAATGAGAATAAAATGACCAACCCTAAAAAATATAGCTTTTACCCAGTGTCGTTTGTATTTGCGAACTAATTTCTGCTTCTGCAGACAAGCGCGTGCAACCAAAATCTCGCACCTGCGGATGAGCACTGTCATTGCACCTATGGAAAATCTCTGCTTCTTTGAAAATGCAGGTGCAAACAAACTTCACGCACATGCACTGTCTCTCCCTTCTGCGCCCTCATGCACCGCATCTGCGCCTTCGCAGATGCGAAGAAAACTCTGCATTTACGGACTCCTGTCCCTAGCACAGTCTCCACTTCTGCGATACCACTTCCGCTTTTGTGTCTCCGCACTTGCACCCATGGCTCTGCAGGTGGGGTCACACCAAATCCAAAAAAGACCAACCATCATACATGAATGAAAGATGATCTGAAACACGTCTGTAACTTACCCGGGTTCCTTGAGACCCCATCTGAATATACTAACAAGTCCCATAACATAACACGGACCTACTCGAAGCCTCAAATCACACATAACAACATCAAACGATGAATCGTACCTCAAATCAAACTTAATAAACTTTCAACTTCCATAACTCGCACCGAAACATATCAAATTAACTCGGAATGAACTCAAATTATTCACACAAGTCCCAAATGACATAACGAAGCTATTCAAATACCTAGAACCATAATCCAAACCTAATATCATCAAACTCAACTCCCGGTCAAACTTATAAACTTTCCAAACCTTTAAATTTTTAACTTCCACCAGTTAGCGCTGAAACCTTCTAGAAGTATCCAAATGCAAATTCGGGCATACGCATGAGTCCAAAATTACCATACGGGCCTAACGGAACCATCAAAACTCCAATCTGAGGTTAAATACTAAAAAGTCAAACTCAGTCAACTTTTCCAACTTTAAAGCTTCTATCATGAAAATCAATCCTCTAAATAAATTCTAACTAACCTGAAAACCAAAACTGACAATTCACATAAGTCATAATACATCATACGATGATACACAAGACTTCAAATAGTTGAATGGGATGCAATGCTCAAAATTACAGGTCGGATCGTTACAAGAAATCACAATAATTGAGAGACATAACACATCATATCAGATGAAATTTTGAATTCATCTGAGAATGATGAAAGTGCAGGAGACATGGATTATGTAGACAAACAAAGTTCATAAAATAGTGATGATTATTCTTATGTTGATAGTGATGAGATCAATAGTGACGAACATATAGATATTTTGCTTGAGACTTTTGCTTCCGAGAATATGGTTGAGGTTCTTATAGCCTCAACAACAGACATTACTACCAATACAGTTTACTCATCTCATAGGAGCAGAGGTGGAAGAAGAGGAGGTAGCTATTCAATAAGAGGAAGAGGTGGCAGATACACCAATCAAGGGCCTATGAGAAAATATCAAGAACACAACTTCTCAGATTAATAACCATGTTTAAGTCCCTTTTTTGGAATATAAGGAGCATTAATTCAAATGGTGCTCTTAAAATAATTAAACAAATAATTAGATCACATAAATTTCCTTTTATTGCCTTGAGTGTCCCTTTCTATAAGGCCAAAATAAGTTGGAAAAATACAAAAGAATATTGGGATACCAGCATGCCTTTCTAACAACAACAATCAAATTTGGGTTTACTAGGAGGCTAATCTTGATTGAGATGTGGTGGAAGAGGATGAACAACATGTGTCTTTTATTATCAAATACAATGGAACTTCACTTCTCATGGCTTCTGTTTATGCAAAATGTGAATATCATTTGAGAGAAGAATTGTGGGATAAACTTAGGAGCATCTCTGGAAAATTATAGCATGCCTTGGTTCATTACTGGTGATTTCAATTGTATCACTGACCCTCGTGAGAAGAAGGAGGGTATTCTACATAGGATGTCAAAAATCTTGTCTTTTCTCCAATGTATTATAGATTGTGAATAGTGGATGCTGGCTATACTAGTTCTGCTTTTACATGGTGTAATGGCCGGTCTTCTCAAAGAAGAATCTGGCAGCGATTAGATAGAGTCCTTGTCTATCATAAGTGGATGAACATCTTTTATACCACAAATGTCACTCACATGGTTAGCACAAGTTCTGATCATACACCTCCCTTATGCTCCATGAAGATAAAACTCAGTGAACTAGTGAAATACTTTAGGTTCCTAGATTTATGGAATGAACAAGAAGACTTGATGAATGTGGTGGAACAAGCCTGGGTTGAGGAGTTCAGGGATCACCTCTTTGGAGATTTCATTTGACGTTGAAGAACACATGCAGAAAGTTATCTCAATGGTCCAAGAATTCTCTAGGTAATATATCTGACAAGATCAAGGAATTGAAGGGTAAGGTAGAAGAGCTGGAAAAGAGGTTCATCCAAGATAATTCTGATTCTAACAAATGTGCTCTTAATCAGGCCAATGCAAATTTGATTAGAGCTATGAAGGATAAAGAGGCCTACTGGAGACAAAAATTTGGAATCAAATGGTTGGTTGAGGGTGAAACTAATTCCAAATTTCTTCACTCTGTTATCAAAGGGAAGAAGAGAAGATTGAGTCTCAAAAAGATGAAAAAAGAAGATGGGATATGGATAGAAGGGGATGATAATATTGCACAATAAGCTATTTTATTTCCAGGAGCAGTTCTCATAAGAAAGACAACATAGGGATTTCATAATTTTGAATTGTATTCTGATGATGATGACTGAAGCAAATAATAGTAAATTGATAGCACCACTAACTATGCAGGAATTAAAAGACATAGTCTTTTCCATGAATACTCATTGTTTCCCTGGACCATATGGCATATCTGAAAAATTCTATTATAAGTGTTGGGAGATCATCAAGTATGATTTACTACTAATGGTTTTTGACTTTTTTGCAGAATCTCATTAACCAAAGGCTTTTACTCATACATGCCTAACTCTGATCCCTAAGGTGGAATGCCCACAACAATTTAATGAACCGAGGCATGTCAGCCTGAATAACTTTTTCTCCAAGATTATCTCTAAATCCAAGAATCATAGATTGAGTCCTTTGATGCAAAAATTGATCTCTGAGTCTCAAACTGGTTTTATTAAAGGTAGGTCTATCACCGATAATGTTGTTATGAAACTGGATATGGCTAAGGCATACGACGGAGTGGATTGAGATTATTTGTGCAAAGTGCTGAGACGAATGGGGTTTTGATGAAATACGGGTTGATAGAGTGTAGAGATTAATCTCAAATATTTGGTATTCCATCAATATTAATGGTGCTCGGCATGGTTTCTTCAAGTCTAGTAGAGGTATCAAGCAAGTTGATCCCCTGTCCCCATATTTATTTGTGATGGAGAAGAACTTCTATCTCAGTTGATGAACATACTTCCACAAGAGGGTTTCATTCCTTACTCATATGATAAAAAGGGTCCTATAGTTACTCATTTGTGCTATGCAGATGATACTATACTTTTTTCATCAAGAGACTTACTGTCATTGCATATGATTATGTCTAAATTGGAGGCATATGAAAAACTTTCAGGCAAATGGTTAATAGGAGTAGGTCAGGGTTCTGTGTGCCATCAAATTGTGATAAACAGAAAATTAGGAATATCAAATGCACTATTGGTTTCCCTCATTTATAATTCCCTATGTTATATCTAGGGTGCCCTATCTACTATGGTAGAAAGAAAGTGGTCTACTTCAATAACATGGTGTCTAAGGTTTCCAACACACTTCATGAATGGCAATAAAAGATGTTATCATATGGAGGTAAAGCTGTATTGGTAAAATCTATATTACAACCTCTAAAAACTGTTTTAGCACAAATGAAAAAGATCATGGCAAATTTGTTTTTGGGGAAAATTTGAGGATAGAAGCAAACATCACTAAAAAGCTTGAGCAGACTTATGTTATACCATTCTTGAAGGTGGAGTTGGTTTTAGATCCTTGCATGATATATTAAGATGTGGTGGAGTTTTAGAACTCGGAAAACTATGTTAAGAGAGTTCCTTGAAGCTAAAATTTGAAAAAGCAAGCACCCGGTTACAAGAAAATGGACTTATGGGAAATCTCATACATGGAAAAGATTTAAAGATGTCAAAGAAGATGCTGAGAAATATATCTTATGGAAGATTGGATCAGGTAACATCTCCTTCTGGTGGGATAACTGGACAGGTGCAAGGGCCCTGTCAAAACAAATTTATTTTGATGTTGCACCAAAGAATACAAATGTCAAATATTTCATTGAAGATGGTAATTGGAATGTGGGTTCACTAAGAACCTTCTTACCTATAAATATTGTCAATACCATCATTAGTATTGATATAAATGTAGAGAGGGATGATTTTTCTTTGTGGACACCTGAGACCACAAGAAGTTTCACATGTAAAAATGTCTGGCATACTGTGAGAAGGCAAAGAAATATCTCCATGACATCCAAGATGATTTGGCAGAAAAAGCTTCCATTCAAGATATCATTTTTTATGCTGAGACTGTTTCAGCATAGGTTACCCACAGATGATGCTATTTAGAAATTTGGCAGTCCCTCCTAGGTGTGTCTGTTGTATAATTTCTGTGGCAGAAACTATATCTCACTTATTTTGCACAAGTGAAATTGCAAAATAGGTGTGGTCTTTCTTTAGTAGCTATTGTGGCATTCACGTGAGATATGGAAATATCAGACAATTACTGATGAGTTGGTAGCCTTACAAGACGAGGAATGAAGCTCATGCAACTTTCCTACAGTGTATTCCTTCTGTTATTGATGTAAATTGTGGAAGAGTAGGTGTTCTGCCAGGTTTGATAATATCAACATGATTGTCAGGTTCATAAATCAACAGGTTTCCAGTTATATGAAGGTTCTATTGGATTATCAATTCCCTAAGTTACAATTGCCTCATTCATGGGGAGATATATGCTTAGCAATTGAAAAGGCACAATAAATAACTACCGACCAATTGGTTAGATGGAAAAAAACTGAATAATGATTGGTTAAAGATCAACACCGATGGCTATAGCAAAGGGAATCGAGGGAGTTCATGTGGTGGAGGAATTCTTAGAGATAGCCTAGGTAATATGATATTGGCTTTTGTTTAATTCTATGATCAATCCACCAATAATTTGGCTGAGGCCAAAGCTATCTTGCATGGCTTAATTATTTATATTAGTAGGAGGAGAATCAAGATTATTGTGGAATCTGATTCATAACTAATTATTGGCATGATTAACAACAAAATAAAACCACCTTGGCAGCTTAGAAGGATCATTGAGCAGATAAAAAAACTATCAGACAAAGGAGAGTTTGTTTTTGTACATACTCTTAGAGAAGAAAACATGGTGGCTGATTTATAAGCAAACCTGGGGGGAAACAAAGATGTCAAACTGTTTTTGACTATGTTGAATCATTACCTGGTAAGATCAAAGAGGAAGTAAAGATGGATTAGGAGGAGGTTCCAAGATTCATAATCAAAATAAGAAAAAATTATTTTGTTATTAATGATGTTTTTAATTGATAGAGTAGAATGTTGTATAGTTCTGATACATATGTGCATAGTACCTTTTTGTGAAGCTAAGTTTACTCATCTTGCAATGGATGATTCCTCTCAACCTAGAATAGTTTCTATAGATCAAAGGGTCACAAGAATGAGTAATATCATTCTTCATCTCATTAAAGAGGCAAATGTTTATGTCCTCCTCTATGTATTGACTCTATTTGATTATCTACATGTTCGGGTCCAACCTAACCCCCCATATATATGATGGACTTTTGATTAAAAATTCTCCTCTGCATTTCTCATTGTCTCTATTTTTTCAAGTTCTTACTTGTATGGAAGACATATGTCCCACTTATAAATTAATAATTTAGATTTAATTTGCTAAAGATAAGCCTTACCCATGATTAGATAATACATATATTCTATATATTTTATTTTTATTGCTAAAAGGAGAATTTATTATTAAGCAGAAAATTAAAAAGTATCATTACAGCTCGGAACTGATCTTAACGATACAATCCCTAATAAGTCTTTGCAGAAAGTAGAGAAAGAAAATAAAGGTGGTTCACTCCAGAAATGATCTTCACATTCAGCGTAGTAATTGAGTTGCAGTTGATCCCATACTGCGCCAATGTGTGCGCCACTTAGTTTTCTTCACGGTAAACATGCCTAACATACGGCTGGCCTAGTACGTCGAGCAGGAACCTGCAGTCATGAAAAAAATTAAAATTAGTTTTGTTGTGGAATTTTTCGTGTAATAGGGAGAGTAATACTTGGAAATATATTTTCACTATTATTGGTGTTTAATTTTTTTGTGAAAGCAAGTTCCAATACCTTTAGTAAGGCAATAATTTCTCCTTGTATTGGTGATGAAGCCACTATGTGTCTAGAGAATCTATAAATCCAGTTTCTGTCTGAATCTCTGATGATTCCTCCTGTTTCTCCGATGTTGGAGGTTTTTTGGTGTGCACCATATATATTAAGCTTAATGATGTTTGGTGGTAGTGGTATCTATTTTATTTGTATTTTTAAGATCACTTGTTTTTTGAAATTATGATTTGTTAGGTAAACGTATTCCATTGTGTGTGTACAAGTTCTATGGTTGTCGATTTGTGAGCAGTTGCTGAAGTAGTTGTGGTTACGGTTGAGCCATATATGCCAAAGAATTATTGGTGTTATAATTGACAGGGGGATTGTTGTGTTATTGGAAAGGTTGATGTTCAGAGTAAGGGTACATGTACTCTTTATCCAATCTAATTGGTTTAAGATTGAGGCTGGAATGTTTAAGATTCCCATATGACAGTGTTCGTAGGGCATTAAAAAAATAAGTGATATATATTTTCCTCTCTCCCACAATGTTTGCAATTATTAGACTCAATTATTTTTCTTTGACTCAGGATAGCTGCAGTGGGGAGTCACTGATGGACTAGTAGCCATAGAAACATTTTTTTCTTGTCATAACATGGTGCTTTCCCTATCCAAAAATAATTAAAATTATCAGAATTATGGGTTATTTCTGTGAGCCTAACGAAAAGGTTGCATGCAAATTTTGTTGTGAAGTTCTCATATTCTGTTTCTTTCCAGAAGAATGAATCACTTATGTTGTCGGAGAATGAGATGTATGATTGTGCTACGAGGTCAGAAATTATAGGTGGAGGTCATATGGAATAGCTTGTAGGTTCCAATTTTTATTACTAATGATATGGATTAATTTTTTATTATTGTCTTCTTTAGTTAAGGGCCCTTCGGTTAATTCTCTTAGTGTGTGTTTGCCAATATTCTATCTGTCTTCCCAAACGCTTACATGTCATCCATTTCCAACATTCCAAGCTAGTCCTTTGGAGAATAATAAATATGCTTTTGAAGTGCTTTTCCATATGTAAGAGTTGTTGTTTTTAGAAGTCATATTATTTCTTTGTGAATTTTTTAGGTATTTACCTTTCATCACTTTGGCACATAGAGACTCGAGATTGGACAGTTATCTCCATAATAGGCTTGAGAGGAGGGCGATGTTCTTCCCGTTTTCTTTGTATAGCCCAAGACCTACTTCTTGCTTAGATGAAGTTAATATCCCAATTAATATGATGGATTTTCATGTGGTCCCTGGTAGAGCCCCATAAGAAATTTTATTGGATACGATCAATATTATTTCTTGTCTCAGCCGGAAGGAGATTCAGTTGCATGGAGTGGGTGGGGATGGGAGAGAGAGAGTAGATTGTAAGAGTTAATCTCCCAGATAAGTTTAAGAGTTTGGCCTTCCATCCTTTTAGTCTAGTGTTCATCCTATCAAGTATGAATTGGTAGTCTGAACTTTTTGGTTATAAATTGGTAATTGGAAAGGCCAAGTATATTACCTCATTATTTTTTTTCTTAATGTTTAGGGTGGTAGCTAGGGCTCTTTGGATGGCGGGTGATACATTTGAGGAAAAAATTTATTTTGATTTAAAAAAATGTATTCTCTGACCAGATTGACAGAATATGAAGTTGAATATGTGTATGATAGAAGTTGGACTAGCATTGTCCGCCTATGAGAAAAGAATAAGGCCATCCACAAATAAGAGGTATGATATTGTGGGGCCAGTCTGGCTTATTTTAATGGGTTTCAAATTCTAAATAACTACTTCATAATCAACGTATCTTGTTAGAGATTGCATACAGATGATGAATAGATACAGAGAGAGTGGGTCACCTTGTCAAATGCCTTTTGAAAGTTTGAAAAGTTGGTAGGTTTACCATTAGTAATGATTGATTTTGTTATGCAAGATATGCGGTTCATGATAAGCGTTATTAGGTCTTGTTGAAAATGTAGTGCGTGCAAAGAGTTCCTAACAAATAACCATTCAAGTCTGTCAAAAGCCTTTTCAAAATCGATCTTGAGCATTATCTTCCCAGTCCTCCCAGTACATAAAGAGTGGATTGCCTCTTGGACAATTATTGCATTGTCAATTGCTCTCCTTCCTGGAATAAAACTGTACCAGTTAGGACTAATATTTTATTGAGGAAGGGATGCATACGGTTTACTGTGATCTTTGTAATAGTTTTGTAGATTGTATTACATAGACTGATGAACCTATATTGAAAGATATTTTGTGGGTGCTTGACTTTAGAAATAAGCATTACGTAAGTCCTGTTTATGTCCTCCGGGATTACTAAAGTAGTAAAATATTTTGTACATGTATCAATGATAGTTGATTTTGTGTCTGACCAGTATTTTTGGAAGAAAATTGGGTGGATGCCATTCGAGCCTAGTGCCTTTAATGGTTTAAAGGATTTTATAGCATTATTAATTTCGGAAAGTAAAAGAGGTCTAACAAGAGTTTCTTTATCTTGGTTTGATAGTATGTGGAGTAGGCTTAGGTTAGGTGTCATAATTTTTGGGCAAGAAGTTAGTTCAGTTGTGTATATATTTTTGAAGTGTTCTATAATAATATCATGTATTCCTTGAGGGTCAAAAGTCTAATTACCAACGGAGTCATTAAGCCCTAATATCCTATTTTTTCTTCTCCATTGGATAGCGGATATATGAAAAGAATTGTGTTAGCATCCCCATCAGTAATCCACCTAACTCATGATTTTAATTTCCAAAAGTCTTATTCGTTTTGAAGGATTGTGTTGTATTCTTGAATCATATTAACTTCTAGGTTTTGGTGGAATTGGGTTTTATTTTCTGATTGAAAGTTTAACTTCTGTATAGTCTTATTCCAAAAGTTTTTTAAAAATAATCCCAAAGGTAGTCCTATTCCATTCTTTCATGTGTTCCGTGAAAGAGGGAATAGCAGTTGCATAGTTTATATTATTATTCCAATATTGTTTTACTATATTTGTAAAAAGTGGATGACTAAGCCATATTGTTTCGAAGCGAAAAATATTTGTTGGATTATTAATTGATTTTGTCAGGTTAGTAATAGTGGGCAGTGGTCCGAATGAGTACGTGGCATATGTGAGACCGTGACATATGGGAACATTTCTACCCGGTCAGAGTTTTCAAGAAAACGCTCTAATCTTTCTAAAATTTGCTGCCATTTCTTTGTCCTTTTATTTGTCCGTATATTAGTCCCACAAAACCCAGATCAATCATATCACTTGCATCCAGGCAGTTCAAAAAAGTAGCACTTCTTTTACTGTTTATGGGCATTCCACCAAACTTTTCAGAGGCGACTGTGACTTCATTAAAGTCTCCATATAGTAGCCACGGGTGTGTATTATTTTTAGCAACTATTTCTAGGTTGTTCCAAAATATTTTTCAATTTACTAATAAAGTGCTAGAATAAACAACAAATATAATACAAGGTTTTAATGTTCTACTGACCTGAATATTGGCATAGGTTTCTTGGTCAATAACTGCTACTCGTTCCATTTCCAGTTCCTCATGCTTCCACATTAGTACCACTCCACCTGAATAACCATCTGCAATAATCTCAACAAGTTAGTGAAGCCAACAAATTATATGAGCTCGTAGTGGCTCTACATGCGCGTCTCAGTAATTGACGGGTTGTTCCAGTCAACAATGTCTTTGAAATTGCTCCTGAATTCTTTATTGTTGCATCCCCTGCAGTTCCAAATGAGTATCTTCATTTTGGGTTCATTGGTTATGCGTGAGCTCCCACCCCGAGCCAGTGACATGCACAGGTGTAAAACCAATGGATAGTCCTCCCCATTATTCCCTGAGTGGCAAGTCTTCCTCCGTCAGAGTTGGCAGAATCAGTGTTGCATATTTGTGGATTATCGAGTGGGGGTATTTGCGCACATTCATTGTTATTCTGTGTACATTCTTTGGAACCGTAATGAAGAATTGTTTTTCTCTATTTTCGTGGAGTGTTGTCGACAATGACTCCCTCGGTGTGATGTGTTGTAGCATTTGTTCTAGGATGCTTGGTGCATGAACTTCTGGGTTCATTAGGATGATGATATCCTCTTCCAGGTTCAAAGGGAACAATGGCTCCACTGGTATTGCATTCTCCTGGATATCCAGATTTCCTGGCAGATTTATCTCCTCCATTTCTGGTGATGAGAGAAACCAGCTATTTTGTGGGGGTGTATGGACCTGTTGGACTTCCTGGACTTGTTCTGTCTAGTAGTGTTCTTGTGTCTATGGTAGTTGCTGCATGGCTGCATTCAGGTGGTTCACCATCTCCAAAGCCGCTATTTCTTGATTGTGCATTATTTCCATGTTGATCCCTGTGTTTGGACACCATCCTTGCTGAAGCTGCTCGATGAGCTCCTAGGTATTGTTTGGTGGAATTGGTAGGGGATGTGGTGGTCGTTGTCTTTGTGGTGGAGTGGGTAGTGGTGGCGTCGCTGGTGGTGGTAGTTATTGTGGTGGCTGTAGTTGTGGTACATTTTCAGTTGTGGATGTGTTGGTGTCTCTGCGAGATGTTTTGGTAGGGATGGTTGTTATGGGGGTGGCCGGATGGGTTTGGGTTTTCTTTTTGTTTTGTTGGGTTGAAGTGAGTGATATTGAGCAATCGATTGGGTGATGGGATTTTTCGGGGGTAGTGGCAGTATAGGTAGTAAGTTGGGAGTAGGCGTCATAATGGGTAATGATTTTGTGCATGGTAGGCTTCTTAGGAGTACTTTCATTAGCAGTGTCCCTACTTGTGTTATTGAGTATTATTTTGGGTTGCCCAGATTTGGTTATCTGCTTATGTGGTTGAAATGGTGTACGTGTATCCTTGTTGTGCCTATTTTGGGTGGGTGTTTATGATGACCCGATAGGTCATTTTGAATTTTAATATTTATTTCCGTATTCTGAGACTTCGACTAGCTCTGTTTAGTATTTCTCGATATTTGTGTGCAGTCCATGTCTTGTTCCAGAGTCAGTGTTTTGACGGTCCTGGTGGGTCCGTATCGTGATTTGGGACTTGGGCATATGCCCCAAATCAAATTCGGAAGTACCTAGCTTGATTTAACGTAATTTGTTGAAAACTAGTATTTTGAAGGCTTAAAGAATTTCTAAGTTTGACTGTAGGTTGGCTTTATTTCTACTGGGTTCGGATTTTAGTTCCAGAACTTAGAATAAGTTTATTTCACCATTTATGACTTGTCTGCAAAATTCAGTGCAAAACAGAGTTAATTTGACATGATTCGGATGTCCGGTTACAAATTTGCATGTTCTTGAGCTTCTTTGAACATACCATACATTATTATGTCCGATTCATAGTTTTAGGTATTATTTTGGTATTTTAATCATGTGAGCGAGTTCGTATGATAGCTTTAGACTTGGTTGATATTTGGTTTGGAGCCCCGAGGGCTCGGGTGTATTTCGTATAGGCTACTGACTAATTTTGGACTTTGGAGAATAGTTGAAGAACCTTTGTTGCTGGTGTGGTCTGCAGACCTCGCAATTGTGAGGTAGGGGATCGCATTTGCGATGTTTGGCCAAGTATGTTATGATCTTATTTGTGAATATTTTGTTCGCAATTGCGAAGATGGCCTGGGAACAGTAGGGATCGCATTTGCGATCATTTAATCGCTTTTGCGAAGTTCCAGTGTTCGCATGTGCAAACTAGTCATCGCAATTGCGATGACAACAGGTATGCGGAAAGTTCGCTTTTGCGATGATTTCTTCGCATTTGTAGGGTTCGCATTTGCGAACCCCAGGTCGCATTTGCGACTGGACAAAAAGCTGAAGGACATGTGTTTTACCCTCATTTTCATATTTTTGGACACTACGCTCGGTAGGAGGCGATTTTAAAAAGGGAACTTCATCTACAAAATTTGGGTTAGTGATTCTAATCCTATTCCATCAATTTATCTTAGAGTTTAACATCAAAATCATGTGAATCAAAGTGAAAATTTGTGATACCTTGTCAAGTTTTTGAAAAATAAGAAATGGAGTTTTGAGAGTCGATTTGGACTCGAATTTTGAAACTAACCACATATATGAACTCGTGGGGTCATGGGTAGTCAGAATATACCATTGGACCCGGGTTTTGATGGGGCGTCGGGTTATCTTTTGTTGACTTTTTGGGATATGTGTAAAGATCTTAGCTTTATCTATTGTAATTGATTTCCCTAGCATTGTTTGATGATATTGAGATAATTTTGGTTAGAATTGATTGGTTTGGATGCGAATTTTAGAGGAAAGTCCCAGGTTAAGATTTGATTTGGTTGCGGAGTGAGTAAAGTGTTGGGTCTAACCTTGATTTGAGGGAATTAGGAACCCTTGAACTATATGTTATGTGAATTACGTGTGTAGCGGCGTATATGCAAGGTGACGAGTGTATATACGCCGTCAAAATAATTGTTTCCATGTCTTTCTCGTATTTCATGAATTATATCACCTATGCCTTAACTGTTAAATATTTTAATTACCTTCTATGCCGTAATTTCTTACTTGTCAATAATTATTCTTGTATTACATTGTCCGTTCCTTCCATGATTTCGTGATTAATTGCTACTTGCCTTAATTGTCTTACTTGCACACCTTAATTGTTATGTACTTGGCTTGTGTTGTTGCTTTTGTATTAATTGTAGTATTCCTTTGATTAGTACGGGGTTCCTTTATTTTTTTACTTTCATATTCCTTAATTGCAGACGTTCTTGTAAATTGAGCCATTGAATCGATTGTTTTAATTGACAATAATTGTGGATTGGGTTGCACACCACAATGGTTGTGATATGGCGGAATAGGGTAGGATTTTGATATTGATTATTATAATATGGTGGGATCGGACTGCGTGCTGCAACGATTGTGAATGTAATACTTGATATTGATAAATTATGATACGGTGAAATAAGGGAGGATTATGACATTGATTATGATGATATGGTTGGATCGGGTTGCGCGCCGAAACGGATTTTATATGTGATTCTTGATATTGATAAATGATATTATGGTAAAATAAGGGAGGATTGTGTGTGTACGGTGGGATCGGGTTACGCACCGCAATAAATTGTGTACGTTCATTATGTTATTGTGTTATTTTTCAGCCTTTTTTATATGATATTTTGAGGTCTGATATTCTGGATTCTCTGGTTGCGAGGATTTAGTTCATTTTCATAAATTGACTGCTTTACTGTCATTTTCTGTTTCCTTTCTTGTTATTATTTTTATTACTGCGTACAGGTTATTGTAAGTGACCCTCCTTAGCCTCGTCACTACTTCGTCGAGGTTAGGCTCAGTACTTACAGAGTACATGGGGTCGGTTGTACTTATTGATACCCAAATTTGCCCTCATATTTTTATAAATACCATATATATTTTAAATATATCATTTCTGCATCATCACCAATTTGCAAGAGTCATATAAGTACATTATGTAATTTTTCATAATTGTTTTAGGCTTTAAAATTGATTTTCTTGCATTTAAATTATTTAAATATTTATTAATTACTCCTACAAATTATTTTGTGATGATATAATCATCCAAATTTATTGTCTATACCCACATATATGCTTTATAACATTTTATTGTTTTATATATAATTACATCTGCACTTTTTGAGCTATTTATGTATTTGTTTTTGCAATAATAGCCTATATTTTATAATTAATTTTATTTTGTCATTTTATTCAGGGTCAAAATAATTTCTTATTATTTAACTATCTTATTAAATTATTTTCCCTTAATTTCTTGTATTTAAAATCTAGCCCAATCCTAAGCCAATTTTCAGACCAAATTAATGGCCCAGACACCCCAAACCTTAGCCCAATCTCCCCTGGCCCAACCCAAATGACCCCTTTATTCCAACCCGGTCAGGACCCATTTTCTCGACCCGCACCGCCTTCTTCTTAATCATGGCCGTTGATCTCAAATGATCAACGGTCCAAAATAAAACCCTTACTCTCTTTATATCCCTCACCCCAAACCCTAAAGACCATTTTTCCTTCCCAACCGCTTTTGCATCCTCTCCACTCTCACACTAAACCTAGCTGCCTCCTTCCAAACCCTTTCAAAACCCGGCTAAATCATGAGATTATTTCACGATCTACTTACCTTATTTGCACTATAATCCCGTTATCATTCATATGCTCGTGGTATTACTTCGTACTTGCCCGATTTTGGCAAGTATTACTTCTCCAAATCGAGTGCAATTGTCCTCAACCTACAAGATTCAGATGGAAATCCGTCTGTATACACTCACAACAAGGTCATATGGGTCAGATTCACTGAGATTCTTGGCTAAATTTTGACTACTTGTCAAACTAGGGTTTGTCCGATTTTTACATATTCTGATTCGAATAGGATATGCATATGATTTTCCTTTTCCCTATTGAACTTGATTGATTTTATTTCCTTGCTTGGATGCTTAATCGACTACTATATAAACCATATTCCTCGTTCCCTTTGAGATCTGGAAGGATTATTACTGAACTACTGTTATTACTCTCCCACTCCCATTCATTATACTATTCTAAACTTGAAACCTTGGTCGGTTGAAAGCCAAGGAAACCATATTTCGATTATTACTTTCTTCTTAGTGCGAGCACTGCTTGGGGTTCACTTGAAACATTTAGGAACTCTGACACACTGAGATTTTGGGATTCTGCTGGCCTTTTTGCTATTGACGATTCGAGCACTGTTGAAATTGTTCTTCTTATTTTTCTTGCTTGGTTAATTTTCAACTAGTGAGTCTCTTTGCCTTAGCGATTTCATTCTCTTTCATTCATATTTATGCTTTGTGACACTTAAACCTTCTGTGAACCAATGTGCTATTATATCACCCTGTTATTTCATGGCTCTGAACTTTTTCGACCTCTGAACTTGCCTAATTTCTGCCTCCAATGTATGCATATTGTATGTGTTCAGCATGAATGATTCTCACTACCTCGAGCGTGTCTAGCCTAATGTGTTTTTATGTGTCTGAATGTTTATACCTATTGTTTGTCCTAAGATGATTGCCCTGCCTTATTCTGCATTCTTTTGATAGACCAATTCATGTGTTTTAGTTCTTGTTGGATCATTCCGGTGTAACTTAATACTCTACTGAAGTCCGTTCTCAACTATGTGAGCCAAATGTGTTACCCTGCTAATTGTGAACTCTAATGAGTTTTCCATGCCTAGTTTAATCATATGTTGTTTAGTCCCACTTATGGCTTACAAGGTAAACAATGCAATAACAAACCTTTTCTCATGTGTGTAGTCTGATAATCCAGTACTTGAGGTATCATTGCCTACTACGAGTTTTGGTGTTGTTTGAGCTTTTGTGTTATGACTGGTATTTAGCATGTTCTAGCTTCTTCATGCTCAATTAATGTTTGTTTGTAGACCATGTCCACCAACCTGTTTGTTTATGCCATTTTCATTAGGCTCTCATGCTGTACATCTTTATGTGAGGACTCTACTCTATTAGTTCCTTGTTCATGATTCTACTAAACTCTTATGTCTGAAGTCCTTTACTATGATTTTCTCTAAAACTTTACTTGAAGTAGTTTATTATCCTATGATGGTCAATCTTTTATATAGCATGTTTGTAACGACCTGGCCGATCGTTTTGAGAGTTATAGACCCAATCCCTAATTTACTGCTTTCCCCGTATCTTTTTCTGCTTATGTGACTTGTCGGGAGGTTGTTGTTCTGCTTTCGGAGTGAATTAGAACACTTAGTCCCTAAATGAGAGCTTAAGTCTTAGGATTTTGACCGTAGTTAGGACTGTGTAAAGACGACCCCATAATGGATTTTGTCGGTTCTGTTAGTTCCATTGGGTGATTTTGGACTTAGAGGCGTGTCCGAATTGTGTTTTAGAGGTCTGTAGCTAATTTTGGCTTAAATTGGCGAAAGTCGAATTTTTGAAGATTTTGACTGGTAGTGTACTTTTTGATATCGGGGTCGGATTCCGATTCTGGAAGTTGGAGTAGGTCCTTAATGTCAATTATGACTTGTGTGCAAAATTTGAGGTCAATCAGACATGGTTTGATAGGTTTCGGCATCGGTTGTAGAAGTTTGAAGTTTCAAAGTTCATTAAGTTTGAATTGGAGGGTGATTCGTGTTTTTAGCGTTGTTTGATGTGATTTAAAGGCTCGACTAAGTTTGTATGGTATTTCAAGACTTTTTGGTATGTTTGGTTGAGGTCCCGGGGGCCTCGGGTGTGTTTCAGATGCTTAACGGATTGAATTTGGACTTATGCAGATTGCTGAAGTTTTCTGGTTTTCTTGGCAGTTGTTGCAGGTCTCGTAAATGCGAGAATTTGTTCGCATTTGCGAACCTCGCATTTGAGAGAAAGGCTTCACATTTGCGAAGAAGCCCGATCTGGGTATAGCTTGCATATGCGCGAAATCAGTCGCATTTGCGAGTCCTTGGTCGCATTTGCGACCTTGGCAGTGGGAGCCCAGTTCGCATTTGCGATGTTTTTAGTCGTATTTGCGACCTTCGCATTTGCAAACCAGATGTCGCAAATGCGACATCTGAGACCTGTGCACAACTTTATTAAATATGGGACTTAGCCCATTTAGCTCATTTCTTTCATCTCTAGGGCGATATTTGGAGCTCTTGGAAGAGGGTTTTCACCTAGCACTTTGAGGTAAGTAATTTCTACATAACACGAGTTAAATACATAGATTAGGGGTAGATTAACGTGTAAATATTGGTGTAATCAAGGGTTTAGATGAAAAATCTAAAGTTTTGGGAAAATGGTAGAAGTTCTTCAACTAAGTTTTTGAGTTTTGATTGGGATTTTGATATGGGATTTCGATAATTTTGGTACGAATGAACTCGTTTGTGAATGGGTGTTCAAATTTTGTAACTTTTACCAGATTCCGAGCCGCGAGAGGCCTGGGCCGGGGAGGCCGGTGAAGCCAGAGCACCCCCGTGCGCTGCGACAGAGGAGCCCCCAGTAGCTCCAGCTGGAAGGCAGGCACTTGAGGTTCCTATTGCTGCACCAGCTCTCCAGGAGACTCTAGCCCAGTTCATGAGCATGTTATGCACCTTCGCTCATGCTGGATTGATTCCACTTGCACCTTCCACATCTCAGGCCGGGGGAGGAGCACAGACTCTCGTCGTCGGTACTCAACAGCAGCGGGTTCAGGTGACCAGGTTCTGGATATTTTACCGATATAGCCATTAGCTCCAGCTCAGCCTGAGGATAGGGTAGCAGTTTCTGAGGCGGAGCAGCTCAGACTTGAGTGGTACAAAAAGTACCATCCTCCTTCCTTCAGTAAATTGGCGTCAGAGGATACCCAGGGTTTTCTGGAGGAGTGTTACCGTATTCTCTGCACTATGGGTGTAGCGCAGTCGAGTGGGGTTTCTTTTACTGCATTCCATCTTAGAGGAGCAGCCTATCAGTGGTGGCCTGCTTATGAGTTGAGTAGTCTGGCTGAGGCAGTTTCACTTACATGGACTAAGTTCTCGGACATGTTCTTGAGGGAGTATGTTCCCTAGAGTCTCAGAGATGCATGGCGCGCATAGTTTAAGCAGTTGCGCCAGGGTGCTATGACTCTATCAGAGTATGTAGTTTGCTTCAATGATTAGGCCTGACATGCACCGGCCTTGGTTTCCACAGTTCGAGAGAGGGTTCGTCGGTTTATTGAGGGACTCTACCCCAGTATCAGAATTAGTATGGTCAGGGAGCCGGAGATGGATATTCCCTACCAGTAGGTTGTGAGTATTGCTAGGATTTTGGAGGACATGCTCTCTTGGGAAAGAGAGGAGAGGGAGGCCAAAAGGTCTTGAGAGTCTACAGTGGTACTCGTGCCCCATCTACAGTTCGCCATGGTAAGGGTTATGTGAGTCGCCCCGTTCATTCAGCTCTTCCAGCCGCCAGTGGTATTCCATCCCCTTCTAGGCCCCATGAGCCTTATTATGCACCGCCAGTGCCTAGTGTGCCTCCTGCACGGGGTGCTTTTAGTAGTCAGTCCAGCAGACCTGGCCCGAGCCAGTCACAGCAGCCACACTCTTCGAGAGCTTGTTTTGAGTGTGGCGACACTCACCATATAGCGAGGGACTGCCCCAGACTTAGGAGGGGTGCACCTCCACAGACTTCTCAGGCACATCATGCTCTAGAGGGGAAGGCCAGGCCAGATATTATGCTCTTCCGGCTCGTACAGAGGCAGTTGTATCTGACTCTGTCATTCCAGGTATTGTTCTGGTCTGTCATAGAGACGCGTCGATCTTATTTGATCCAGGCTCTACCTATTCCTATGTGTCCTCTTAATTTGCCCCGTATTTGGGCGTATTTCGTGATACTTTGAGTTCCCCTATTTATGTGTCTACACCTGTGGGAGATTCTCTTATTGTGGACCACGTGTATCGGTCGTGTTTGATTGCTCTTAGTGGTTTTGAGACTAGAGCCGATTTATTATTGCTCAGTATGGTAGACTTTGATATTATCTTAGGCATCGACTAATTGTCGCCCCATTATGCTATTTTTGATTGTCACGCTAAGACCGTGACGCTGGCTATGCCAGGATTACCGTGATTAAAGTGGAGAGATACCTTAGAGTATACTCCCAGCAGAGTTATTTCATTTCTTAAAACTCAACGAATGGTTGAGAAGGGGTGTGACATGTATCTAGCTTATGTGAGAGATGTCAGTATTGATTCCCCTACAGTTGAGTCAGTCCTAGTAGTGAGGGACTTTCTAGATGTGTTTCTAGCTGATCTTCCGGGCATGCCACCCGATAGAGATATTGATTTTGGCATTGATTTGTTGCCGGTCACTTAACCCATCTCTATTCTTCCATATCGTATGGCTCCTCCTGAGTTGAAGGAGTTAAAGGTGAAGTTACAGGAGTTGCTTGATAAGGCTTCATTCGGCCCAGTATGTCATCTTGGGGTGCTCCTGTCTTGTTTATGAAGAAAAAGGATGGTTCTATGCGTATGTGCATTGATTATCATCAACTGAACAAAGTTACAATGAAGAACAAGTATCCATTGCCTTGTATTGATGACTTATTTGATCAGTTACAGGGTGCTAGAGTGTTTTCCAAGATTGACTTACGTTCAGGCTACCATCAGTTGAAGATTCGGGAGCCATATATCATGAAGATCACTTTTAGGACTCGGTATAGTCACTACGAGTTCCTTGTGATGTCATTTGGGCTGACAAACGCCCCAGCAGCATTTATGCATTTGATACATAGGGTATTTCAGCCATATCTTGACTCATTCATCATTGTGTTTACTGACGACATTCTGGTGTACTCCTGGACTCGGGAGGATCATGAGCAGCACCTGAGGACTGTGCTTCAGACCTTGAGAGAAAAGAAGTTATATGCAAAATTTTTAAAGTGTGAGTTTTGGCTAGACTCAGTGGCATTTTTGGGTCATGTAGTATCGAGTGATAGGATCAAGGTGGATCTGAAAAAAATGTGGGCCTAGACCATCATCAGCTAAGGAGATCCGAAGTTTTTTTGGTTTGGCGGGGTATTACCGTCATTTTGTAGACGGGTTCACATCTATTGCAGCACTTATGACTAGGCTGACCCAGAAGGGTGCTCCGTTTAGGTGGAAAGAGGAGTGTGAGGAGAGCTTTTAGAAGCTCAAAACAGCTTTGACTACAACCCCGGTATTAGTATTGCCTACAAGTTCGTGGTTTTATACTGTATATTGTGATCCATCGCGGATTGGTCTCGGCGTAGTGTTGATGCAGGATGGTAGGGTGATTGCCTACGCTTCCAGACAACTGAAGGTGCATGAAAAGAACTATCTTGTCTACGACCTTGAGTTAGCAGCTATTGTTCATGCCTTGAAGATTTGGCAGCACTATGTGTACGGTGTCCCTTGTGAGATTTATAGCGATCATCGGAGTTTGCAGCATCTGTTCAAGCAAAAGGATCTTAACTTGCGTCAGCGGAGGTGGTTGGAGCTACATAAGGACTATGATATCACCATTTTGTACCATCCGGAGAAGGCCAATATGGTGGCTGATGCTTTAAGTTGTCGGGCAGAGAGTTTGGGGAGTTTAGCATATCTACCAGCAGCAGAGAGGCTATTGGCATTGGATGTTCAGGCCTTAGCCAGCCAGTTTGTGAGATTGGATATTTCTGAGCCTAGTCGAGTATTGGCTTGTGTGGTCTCTCAGTCTTCTCTTTATGATCGTATCAGGGAGCGTCAGTATGATGGCCCTCATCTTCTTGTCCTTAAGGACACGGTCCAGCATGGTGATGCTAAGGAGGTCACTATTGGGGATGATGGTTCATTGAGGATGCAGGGCAGGCTATGGCTGCCCAATGTAGATGGTTTGCGTGAGTTGACTCTCTAGGAGGCTCAGAGCTCGCGGTACTCCATTCATCCGGGTGCCGCAAAGATGTAGCAAGACTTGTGGCAACATTAATGGTGGAGGTGGAAGAATATGGACATAGTAGAGTATGTAGCTTGGTGTCTAAATTGTCAGCAAGTGAAGTATGAGCATCAGCGGCCAAGTGGTTTGCTTCAGAAGTTAGAGATTTCAGAGTGGAAATGGGAGCAGATCACTATGGATTTCGTGGTTGGACTTCCACGGACTCCGCGGAGGTTTGATGCAGTTTGGGTGATTGTGGATAGGTTGACCAAGTCAGCTCATTTCCTTCCTCTGATGACTACCTATTCTTCCGAGCAGTTGGCTCAAATTTATATCCGCGAGATCATCAGGATTCATGGCGTACCGGTATCTATCATCTCTGATCGGGGTACGCAGTTTACATCACAGTTCTAGAGGGCCATACAGCATGAGTTAGGTACTCGAGTGGAGCTGACCATAGCATTTCAACCTCAAATGGACGGACAGTCCGAGCGTACTATTCAGATATTAGAGGATATGCTATATGCGTGTGTGATAGATTTTGGAGGTTCTTGGGATCAGTTCTTGCCACTTGCGGAGTTTGCCTATAACAATAGTTATCAGTCGAGCATCCAAATGGCACCGTATGAGGCTCTGTATGGTAGGAAGTGCCGGTCTCCAGTGGGTTGGTTCGAGCCGGGCAAGGCTAGATTATTGGGTACAGACTTGGTTCAGGATGCCCTAGATAAGGTGAAGGTGATTCAGGATCGACTTCGCACACCTAGTCCAGATAGAAGAGTTATGCGGATCGAAAAGTTTGCGATGTTGCATTCATGGTTAGAGAGCGGGTCTTGCTCTAGTTTCGCCTATGAAGGGAATTATGAGGTTCGAGAAGAAGGGCAAGTTGAGCCCAAGGTTCATTGGTCCGTTTGAGGTGTTGTGGCGTATTGGGGAGGTTGCTTATGTGCTTGCCTTACCTCCCAGTCTAGTAGGTGTTCATCCGATATTCCATGTTTTTATGCTCCGAAAATATCACGGTGATCCATCTCACATGTTAAATTTCAGCTCTGTCCAGTTGGAAAAGGATTTGACTTACAAGGAGGAGCCAGTGGCTATTCTAGCATGACAGGTTTGAAACTTGAGGTGAAAGAACATTGCTTCCCTGAAGGTTCATTAGAGGGGTCAGCCGTTCGAGGAGGCGACTTGGGAGACCGAGCATGATATGTGCAACTGTTATCCTCATCTTTTCACTACTTCAGGTATGTCTCTATACTCGTTCTAGGACGAACGATTGTTTTAAGAGGGGAAGGATGTAACGACCTGACCGGTCATTTTGAGAGTTATAGCCCCGATCCCCAATTTACTGCTTTCCCCATATCGTTTTCTGCTTATGTGACTTGTGGGGAGGTTGTTGTTGTGGTTTCGAAGTGAATTGTGACACTTAGTCAGAACTGTGTGAAGACGACTCCAGAATGGAGTTTCGTCGGTTCCGTTAGCTCCATTGGGTGATTTTGGACTTAGGGGCTTGTACGGATTGTGTTTTGGAGGTCTGTAGCTGATTTTGGCTTGAATTGGCGAAAGTCGAATTTTTGGAGATTTTGACCGATAGTGGACTTTTTGATATCGGGATCGGATTTCGATTCTGGAAGTTGTAGTAGGTCCGTAATTTCAATTATGACTTGCGTGCAAAATGTGAGGTCAATAGGACGTGGTTTGATAGGTTTCGGCATCGGTTGTAGACGTTTAAAGTTTCAAAGTTCATTAAGTTTGAATTGGAGGATGATTCGTGTTTTTAGCGATGTTTGATATGATTGAAGGGCTCGACTAAGTTTGTATGGTGTTTGAGGACTTATTGGTATGTTTAGTTGAGGTCCTGAGGGCCTCGGGTGTGTTTCGGATGCTTAACGAATTGAATTTGGACTTAGGCAAATTGCTGAAGTTTTCTGGTTTTCTTGGCAGTTGTTGCAGGTCTCGCAAATGCGAGAATTTGTTCACATTTGCGAATCTTGCGTTTTCGATAAAGGCTTCGCATTTGCGAAGAAGCCTGATCTGGGCATAGCTCGCATTTGCGAGAAATCAGTCGCATTTGCGACCTTGACATGGTTCACATTTGTGAGTCCTTGGTCTCATTTGCGACCTTGGTAGTGGGAGTCAAGTTCGCATTTGCGATGTTTTTTGTCGCATTTGCGAACCAGATGTCGCAAATGCGACATCTAAGACCTGTGCACAACTTTATTAAATGCGAGACTTAGGCCATTTAGCTCCTTTCTTTCATCTCTTGGGCGATGTTTGGAGCTCTTGGAAGAGGATTTTCACCTAGCACTTTGAGGTAAGTAATTTCTACACAACATGAGTTAAATACATAGATTAGGGGTAGATTAACATGTAAAAATTGGTGAAATCAAGGGTTTAGATGAATAACCTAGGGTTTTGGGGAAAATGGGAGAAGTTCTTCAACTAAGTTTTTGGGTTTTGATTGGAATTTTGATATCGGATTTGGATAATTTTGGTACGAATGAACTCGTGAGTGAATGCGTGTTCATATTTTGTGACTTTTACCCGATTCTGAGACGTGGGCCCGGGGAGGCTTTTTGGGGTGATTTTCTAATTTCTTGCTTTAGCTTTGATTTCATTAATTAGATTAGTTTCTTATCGTTGTATTTATGATATGTAATTGATTTTGGCTAGATTTGAGCCATTCAGAGTCGGATATTCGTGGAAAAGGCATTGTTGACAATTGATTGAGTTTGGTTCGAGGTAAGTGGCTTGCCTAACCTTGTGGGGGGGAAATTCTCTTAGGATTTGGTACTGTTGTGATATGTGAGCGTTGTGTGTGTGAGGTGACAAGTACGTACACATGCTATTTGTTGTAAAACCCGATTTATTTTACTGAGTAGTAACATGCGTTTCCTTTAATTTGAATTATACTGTTTAAATGAGTATTAGTTTGTTTTTCATTCTTAATTGAGCTATTCCAATATGTGTAGTTATCCTGTTTAATCTAATATCGCATGTCTACGTGCTTTAACTGCTTATTTGAACTCTGGGAAGCATTCCTAGTTGATTTCCTGTTTTTCCTTGTTCTTTATCAGTATAACTGTAGAAATCTTGTTGTTAACTGTAGTATTTATCGGTTTGAGCTGTGTGTTTACTTTTGAGACTACGAGGCAGTTCCTCGAGAGTTCTCCCTGCACATTTACTTTTGAGACTACGAGGCAGTTCCTCGGGAGTTCTCTCTGCACATATCCTTTTGAGACTACGAGGCGGTACCTCAGAAGTTCTCCCTGTATATTTATTTTGGGACTACGATGTCACGCCCCAAAACTGAGGAGCGCGACCGGCGCTCAACCGAGTGAACCCGACCGAGCAAGCCTATTAGATTTCATTCTACTCAAACTCATCCACGAATGGAGATATTACCTATTTTCATTAATTAGGCGAAAATGTGTTCATGTCTACAATACCAATTCATTTCCAATAGTTTCATCATTTTTAAAGTCTCAAATGGACAAATAATACATCCACAACATAACATAGTTTGTCTTTTCCAGCACCAATACACAACCCACACTATGTCTACGGAGCCTTTATAGATAAATAAGAGTACAATGATAATGCCGGCAACAAGGCCCCGACTATACCTCAAACCGAATACACAAAGTACAAAAGATACATGACCCCTGGATGAAGTGGAGCTCACCAAGTTAACTGGAAAGAAGGTGTTCCACTATCACTGATCAATATCTCCTGCTGTGGAACCACCTGCATCCATTTAAAGATGCAGCGGCCCCGGCAAAAGGGACGTTAGTACTGTCGAATAGTACTAGTATATATAACTAAACACCCTCTCAATAGAATGACAAATAATACAAACAAGATTATCATAATATCAATGAAAGTCTTAATCAACATCAAACCTCAATTTAGGATCAAGACATTGTTCAAATTAATTTCCATATCTCACTCTGGGATATTTTTAGTATCGATATACCATTGTCCACAATACCATTATTCACAAAATCAGTACCACTGTACTCTCAGCACGTAGACCGATCACGAGCCGATCGGCTAGGCTATCTCATTAGAGACATCAACCACAGTTACTCACAATATCAATACCACCGTCTTTAATACGGAGTCCGATCACGACCCGATCGGCTAGGCTATCCATTAGGGACATCGACCACAATCACAATTTCAATTACAATTTTTAGCACAATCACCACCATGTATGCGGCATGGTGTCCGATCACGACCCGACCAGCTAGGTTGTCTTATTCGAGACATCAACCTTTTTATATCAATCATCGCATTTCATATCACTTTCACATCTTTTCATTTCATTGGCACTAATGGCCATAATTATAAGATCATTCTTGGCACGTTGGCCATATTTAGTATTTCATGCTCACCTTTTCAATTTCAATTATCATCATCAACAACAACAACAAACACAATTCAAATCAAGGTGTGTAGTACACATGTGAGCAATTTAGAGTCTAAGACACATAGAGATATTTCACAAAATTTGGCATAATAGCCTTCATTTGAACTTGACTTAAAGTTGAAACATTATTAATGTACAACCCATATTTTAACACATCCTCAATTGGTAAAATAATATGAATAAAGCATTTGGGATGCTTGTTGAACATATATCTTTCAACCCAATCTTACTCGGAATAGCCAATTTCATAATGAATCACTCGAGACTTACATAATTTACATGACTATCGTGGGATTCAATTCTAAGAGAAGAGTTTAGCCAACATACCTCACTCGAGCTTCCTTACACTCTAAATGTTCCGAAATTCTTAGCAACTTCAATCTATTGTAGAAATATAACAAATTGAATCAAAATTAGGAAGATGATCATGGTTCTAGCTCATTTGAACATTTTGTCAAACACTAGGTGTGCATAGGGTTTCAAGGTCCTTTTATGGGATGATCAAGGTACTTTTATGGAGGATTACATCATCCCACAACCCAATATTTACCATTCTTAGCTCAACAATCTTCCTACACCCTTTTGATAACACATTCATGTAAAATAAACAACTCTCATGCCCAAAAACTATCTTGTTGATTAACCATTTCTAGACAAAATTCGAAATTGAGGGTTAAGGTGTAGAATCTTACCTCTAGGATGAAGACCGAGTGAGTTTTCCCTTCTTAATCTTCCAAAACTTGAGCAAGAATTGAAGAATCATTATTGAAGAACACCTTCTCACTCTAGGGCACTCTCTCTCACTCTAAAATATTAGATTATATCTCAAAAATGGCCCAAAGAGTGTATTTAACGAAGTAGGGTCGGATTTTAAAAACCCAAAAATGAAGCTCCGAAACAGGTTCTGCGGGCATAATTGTTATGCGAACCGCATATGTTGTCTCATAATTGGTGTCCAAAATGACCAAAAATCTGCCTGAGTTTGCGGTCACTATGTGGTCTGCATAACTGTTCTGCGGTCGCATAGTGCACCGCATAACAGTTATGTGGTCGCATAGTTGACCGCATAATTGCTTCCAACTGACCCAATTAACTGTCTCACTCTGCAGCCATTATGCGGTCTGCAGAGTGATTCTGTGATTGCATAATGGACCGCATAAATTGTAACTTTCCGCCAAAATTTTTTTTTTACTTTTCAATG
This sequence comes from Nicotiana tomentosiformis, assembly GCF_000390325.3. NCBI lineage: Eukaryota > Viridiplantae > Streptophyta > Magnoliopsida > Solanales > Solanaceae > Nicotiana > Nicotiana tomentosiformis. The sequence goes on from NC_090818.1 coordinate 109,735,632, forward strand.
CATTGTTCAACCCAAAAATTCTGAACCGCGGCTCACAAGCTCGCTGCGAAGAATTTATAAAATCCTCAAGCATGTAAGCCCAATTCGGCACCATGAAACTTTATTTTCTTTTGCAAATTTTACCGGGCTTTACACTTAAGTGCTTCAAAATTTCCCGAGGTGTTACATACGAGACGGTATCTCGGGAGATCCCCTGTTGTTTACCCTTGTATGTTGTACTGTTGTCTCGTTGTATTTCCTTTTGATAAATTGTAGTCTCTCATTATACTGTATATTATCATGCCTTATTTATTATTTACCAGTGGGCCTGACCTGACCTCGTCACTACTCGACCGAGGTTAGGCTTGGCACTTACTGGGTACCATTGTGGTGTACTCATGCTACTCTTCTGCATATATTTTGTGTGCAGATCCAGGTGCTTCTTATCAGCCCCACTATTAGCTGAGAGTGCTTGCTATTGTACAGAGACTTCAATGTACCTCTGCCACGTCCGCAGACCTCGAAGTCCCCCTCTATTCTCTCCTATGTCATTTACCTTCCGTACTTCTTTTATTAGACTCTGGTATATAGAGATACTAGTTTTCTTCTGTAGCTTGTGACTTATGATGTTTTGGGCTTTGGGAAGACTGTGTATTTATAGAGTATTAGTTATTGTATATGTCGAGCGGCATTGTTACTCGTTATTCAATTATCCACTGCTGTTAGTTGCCAAGTTTTACTCTTGTTTTGTTATTTTCTGCAATCTATTAGGCTTACCTAGTCATAGAGACTAGGTGCAGTCACGACGTTATATGGATGGAGTTTGGGTCGTAACAATATTTCTAAGGATCAAACGTCTTGCTTAACTATTAGACAGCATGCCTATAAGGTGCAATAATACACCCTTCGATGACACTTATTTAAATACCATGATTATAAGGTTAATTAATTAATCAGTTGCTTTCATTATTTTAATTGTACTGCCCCACCTAGACGACTTGCCTATAGGGATAAGTGTTATAAAATCAAGTCCAATTGTCAAATTGTTAGAAATCCTGCCTAGAGGATACTCTCACTCGCCCAGAAGAACTATTTTTGAAATTAACGCTATTAACATTGGGTTGTCAAGGTGTTTCACTGCCTCACTGCGCAACATTTAGATATCATGCCTATAGGTTTGTAATGTTTATAAGTTGCGAATTCATTCATCTAAAGCCGCTGTATTGACTGTACAATTATTGGAAATCAGAATCACCTAGAAATTATACCTATAGAACTTAATGGCTATAAGTTTTCTTAACTCTAAAATTGTCCAGTTGCCTAAATCTGCCCGCGTGCATTTCTTGCTTATGTGTGGAGGTGAACTTGAGCCATTTGTTGTATTTATGTAAAGTCTTATATGTTTTGAATGCGCGCTAGTTTTATCATTTTTGAGCATCCTAAGTAAAGTCTAGAACCATTCAAATAGCAGGTCCAAAGCCTTTTGGACCATAGGCATGCGACGGGTAGTGCACGCCTAGGACGCAATTTAGAATTGAATTAGAACGCTTTAGGTAAACAAATTTAACATAGTAATTGGGTAGCATGAGATGATAGCACGTGCCCCCTGAATAATATGAGCAACCCCTACCCTAAGAAAGTTGCGAAGTATTATTTATGTTGTACGGGGTGATCCTTTAGGCTAAAAACCTTAGGACCCCCCCCCCTTCGTTATAAGTTTAGTGTTCATATTTAGTCGTCGAACATAGAAAAATTAAATTGTACCTTGCAACCTCTAAATACTTATATTGATTATCTATATAGTCGAATTTTTTCCCGATTTTCTTTGCATGTGTTCATAACATAACCTTTAAATTCTTTGTCTTCCCACACTTATATGATCACTTAGGACAATTGTAATCTAATAATCTACATAACATGATTTTTGGGCGGGACCCACAATTATAGACCTCGAAGAGTGCTTAACACCTTCTCTTTGAGGTAATTTGAGCCATTACCTGATCTTTGGTAACCTAGACTAGTTCTAACAAAGTTATTTGCAAATAAGTTCCCTAACGCACCTTAAAATCATTAGGTGGTGACTCTCCTATTTTAATATCATTTAAAAGAGTTGGCACATGTCGAAACCCGGTTTCGCGAGAAAACGTGGCACGACAGTACTCATACTACACTCTTCACTTCTTATGCAGACTTTGGAGTTGATCCTAGTGGCGGTCAGTAGATTGCTTGGATCCTGTGCTTGACGGAGACTTGAGGTACAACTACATAACGTTCGCAACCTTGAAGTCCCCTTCTACATTACCCTAGCTGTTTATTTCGATTCAGACAGTTATGCATTTATTCAGACTATTATTTGTAGTACTCTAGACGCTCGTGTATTCGTGACACCAGTTCTGGGATTTGTATTTGGATATCGTCATTTATCAGATTTATCTACTTTATTTTGCTTATTGGTTTTCATTGGATTTGTTAAAAATAGTTAATGCCTACATCTAACATTGGCTTGCCTAGCAAGTAAAATGTTAGAAGCCATCATGGTCCCGAGGGTGATAATTTCGGGTCATGACAAGTTGGTATCAGAGCACTAGGTTGCCTAGGTCTCACGAGTCATGAGCAAGCTTAGTAAAGTATGGAGACGTCTGTACTTATCTTCCAGAGGCTATGGAGTTTAGGAAAAATTTCATTTATTTCCTTCTCTATCATGCGATTTTATTCTATCATTAATGATTAAATCATTTTATTCTTGTTCTCTCGCAGATGGAGAGAACACGCACACCATAGGCAGTCGGACGAGAGTCGGAGCCTCCTGTGATAGCTACTACCAATGGTAGAGGCCAAGGTCGAGTCAGAGGCAGAGGCAGAGCTCAGCTTAGAGCTCGAGTAGCAGCACCCGCAATAGATCCTCATATTGATCATCAGGAGGAGGTCCCTACTTAGACCGTGCTTGTCGAACCAGCTCAGGTCCCGGAGGGGTTCATAGCCACTCTAGTTCTTCAGGACGCTCTGGTCTGCTTGGTTGGCCTTATGGAGAGTGTGGACCATACCGGTGTTTTTCTAATGGAACTAGCCATCTCTCGGGATAGGGGGAGCATAGACGCCCGCTACTCACACCCCATAGACGGCTGTTCCCCTATATCATACTCAAGTAGCTCAGCCAGTTGGGGTGGTTCAGCCGATTGTTGTGGCACAAGCAGGTGATAGGCCTGCTATGTCTTCTGAGGCTTTGCTGAGGTTGGATAAGTTTACCAAGCTCTTTCCTGTTCATTTTAGTGGTGCACCTTTTGAGGACCCACAGGATTACTTGGACCATTGCCACGAGGTGTTGCACAACATGGGTATAGTTGAGACCAATTGGGTCGATTTTGCAGTGTTCCAAATGACTGATTCTGCCAAGAGATGTTGGAGGGATTATGTGTTGACTAGACCAGCTGGTTCACCTCCACTTACCTGGGATCAGTTTTCACAGCTATTTCTGGAGAAGTTCATTCCTTTCACTCTAAGAGAGGATTATCGTAAGCAGTTTGAGCGTCTTCAATAGGGTAGTATGACTGTTACCCACTATGAGACTCGATTTGTGGACCTAGCTCTCCATGCCATTGTTTTACTCCCTACTAAGAGGGAGAGAGTGAGGAGATTTATTGATGGGCTCACTTTCAGTATTAGGCTAGAGATGGCCGAGGAGACTGGAGATGATATTTCTTTCTAGAGGGCCGTAGATATTGCTAGACAGATCGAGATGGTTCGTGGTCAGGAGAGAGGGTCGGTGTCTGATAAGAGGCCTCATCATTCCGGTAGTTTCAGTGGTGCCCACGTCTGGAAGCAGGGGTACGTTTGGTAGAGGCCATTTGAGTCAGCACTTCAGGCATCCCATAATGCTTTGGGTAGTCGTGGTCCTTATGTATCTCATCCTTGGCAGCCAGCCTACAGTGCTCCATCAGCTCCTATTAGTGCACCTCCGGTCCAGAGCTATCACCGTGGTCATCCGGCCCGTTCGGGCCAACTTCAGTAGCCATATCGGCAGGATAGGTGTTTTGAGTGTAGGGGTACTGGCCATATCAGGAGGTTCTGTCCGAGATTGTTGAGCAGAATGCTATAGCAGCCAGCTAGAGGCAGGGGTCAGGCAACCAGAGAGGGAGATAAGGCCGTTAGAGGTGAAGGTCAGTCTGTTAGAGGTGGAGGCCAGGCAGCTAGAGGCCGTCCGAGAGACGGAGGTCAGGGTGGTGGGGCCCTACCCTTATTTTATGCTTTCCCAACTAGACCCGAGGTCGAGTCATCTGACGCCGTTATCACATGTATTGTTCCAGTTTGCCATAGAGATGCTTCAGTTTTATTTGATTCAGGCTACTTATTCCTATGTGTCAACTTATTTTGCTTCATATCTGGTTGTGCCTTGTGATTCTTTAGTGCTCCTATGTATGTGTCTACACCTATGGGAGATTCTATTACTGTAGACTGTGTCTATCGCTCGTGTGTGATTACTAGTGTGAGTCTTGAGACTAGTGTAGATCTTCTACTTCTTGACATGGTGGACTTTGGTGCTATTTTGGGCATGGATTAGTTGTCACCTTATCATGCTATATTGGATTGTCACACCAAGACGGTGACCTTAGCCGTGCTGGGGTTACCTCGATTAGAGTAGAGAGGGACCCCTGGCCACTCTACCAGCAGGATTATTTCTTATGTGAAGGCTCGACGTATGGTCAAGAAGGGATGTCTAGCATATTTGGCCTATGTTCGTGATTCGAGTGCGGAGGTTCCTTCCATGGATTCAGTACCAGTTGTGCGTGAGTTTCTAGAGGTGTTAACTGCATATTTGGCGGGAATGCCACCCGACAGAGATATTGACTTCTGTATTAATTTAGCTCCGGGTACTTAACCAATTTCTATTCTACCATATCGTATGGCCCCGCCGGAGTTGAAGGAATTGAAGAAACAATTGCAAGATTTTCTTGATAATGGATTCATTAGACCTAGTATCTCACCCTAGGTGCACCCATGTTGTTCGTGAAGAATAAAGATGGGTCGATGAGGCTGTGTATGGACTATCGATAGTTGAACAAAGTCACTATCAAGAACAAGTATCCGTCGTCGAGGATTGATGACTTATTTGATCAGTTTCAAGGTGCCAAAGTATTTTTGAAAATTGATTTGAGGTATGACTACTCATAATTGAAGATTAGGGCATCAGATGTCCCTAAGACGGCTTTTCGGACTCGATATGTTCATTATGAGTTCCTAGTGATGTCGTTTGGGTTGACAAATGCCCCAGCAATATTTGTGGATTTGATGAACCGGGTATTTAAGCCCTATTTGGATTCTTTTGCGATCGTATTCATTGATGATATCTTGATATACTCCCTCAGTGGAGAGGAGCATGAGCATCATCTTCTAATTGTACTACAGACTCTGAGAGATAGTCAGTTATATGCCAAATTTTCAAAGTGTGAGTTTTGGTTAGACTCGGTCATCTTTTTGGAACATATTGTATCGGTCGAGGGCATTAAAGTGGATCCAAAAAAGATTAAAGCATTTCAGAATTGGCCTAGACCCACTTCAGCTACAGAGATTCAGAGTTTTCTGGGTTTGGCAGGTTATTATCGCGGTTTGTGCAGGAGTTTTCATCCATAGCATCCCCATTGACTAGATTGACCCAGAAGGATGCTCTATCCAAGTAGTCGGATGAGTGTGACTTGAGCTTTCAAAAGCTCAAGACTGCTTTGACTACGGTGCCAGTGTTGGTGTTACCCACTTGTTCAGGATCCTATACGGTGTATTATGATGTATCGCGTATTGGGCTCGATGCAGTATCGATGCGGGATGGTAGGGTGATTGCATATGCATCACGTCAGTTGAAGGTTCATGAGAAGAATTACCATGTTTATGACCTAGAGTTGGCATCCATTGTTCATGCATTGATGATTTGGATGCACTATCTCTATGGCGTGTCATGTGAGGTGTTCACAGATCATCGAAATCTACAGTATTTGTTCAAGTAAAAGGATCTCAACTTGAGGCAGATGAGGTGGTTGGAGTTCTTGAAAGACTATGATATCACCATTTTGTATCATCCCAGGAAGGCCAATGTGGTGGCCGATGACTTGAGTAGAAAGGCTGTGAGTATCGGTAGCCTTGCTTATATTCCAGTTGGTGAGAGGCTGCTTGCATCAGATGTTCAGGCTTTGGCCAATCAGCTCGTGAGGTTAGATGTTTCGGAGCCCAGCCGTGTTCTAGCTTGCATGGTCTCTCGGTCTTCTTCGTATGAGCGCATCATAGAGCATTAGTATGATGACCCCCATTTGCTTGTCCTTAAGGACAGGGTGTGGCACGGTGGTGCCAAGCAGGTTACTGTTGGAAATGATGGGTTGTTGCAGATGAAAGGTTAGATTTGTGTGTCCAATGTGGATGGGCTTCGTGAGTTGATTCTTGAAGAGGCCCATAGTTTTCGATATTCCATTCATTCGGGTGCTACCAAGATGTATCATGACTTGCGACAACATTATTGGTGGAGGAGAATGAAGAAGAATATAGTTTCATATGTAGCTCGGTATCTGAATTGTCATCAAGTAAAGTACGAACATTAGAGGCCTAGTGGTTTGCTTCAGAAGCTGGAGATTCCTGATTGGAAGTGGGAGCGTATTACAATGGATTTTGTTATTGGGCTCCCACGGACTCAGAAGAAGTTCGACGCGGTATGGGTCATTGTGGACAGGTTGACAAAGTCGGCATATTTCATTTCAATGGCAGTTACCTATTCTTCAAAGCGGTTAGCTCAGATCTATATCCGTGAGATCGTCCGTCTTCATGGTGTGCCCGTGTCCATCATTTCAGATCGAGGTACGTAGTTCACCTCGCAATTTTGGAGGGCCATAATTTGTGAGTTTGGCACACTGGGTGAGTTAAGTACTACATTTTACCCCTAAACGGACGGGTAGTCCGAGCACGCCATTCAGATATTGAAGGATATGTTTCGTGCTTGCATTATGGATTTTGGGGGTTCTTGGGATTAGTTCTTGCCGCTTGCGGAGTTTGTCTATAACAATAGCTACCAATCGAGTATTTAGATGGCTCCCTATGAGGCATTGTACGGGAGGCACCCAATTGTTTTGTTTGAGTCGGGAGAGGCTTGGTTGTTTGGTACTGATTTGGTTCAGGATGCCTTGGAAAAGGTCAAGATGATTTAGGATCGATTTCGCACGGCTCAGTCTAGGCAGAAGAGTTATGCCAATCGGAGAGCTCGTGATGTTGAATTCAGGGTTGGGGAGAGATTGCTCCGGGTTTCGCACGGCAAGTTAAGCCCTAGTTATATCAGACCCTTTGAGATTCTTGAAAGAGTGGGTGAGGTGGCCTATAGACTAGTATTGCCATCTAGTTTATCAGCTTTCCATCCGGTGTTCCATGTGTCCATGCTCTAGAAGTATCACGGTATTCCATCCCATGTGTTAGATTCAGCTCAGTCCAATTTGACAAGGATTTGACCTATGAGGAGGAGCCCGTGGCCATTCTAGCCCGGTAGGTCGGAAAGTTGAGGTCTAAGAGTTATCGTACAGTTAGAATGTAGTGGAGAGGTCAGCTAATCGAGACAATCACGTGGGAGTCTGAGTCTGACATGCGGAGTAGATACCCACACCTTTTCACCAGTTCAGGTACCTTTCAATGTCCATTCAAGAATGAATGTTTGTTTTAGAGGTAGAGAATGTGATGATTTGATAGGTCATTTTGAGTTTTAGCCTTTATTTCTGAGCTCCGAGAACTTGACTAGTTTCGTTTAGTGTTTTTCGATTTGTGTATGCAGTCTGTGTCTTGTTCCGGAAAGTTTTTATATAAAAAGTTTAAGAAAATGTTAAATTTTGCCTTAAAACTAATTTGAGTTGACTACGGTCAACATTTAATGTAAATGGGTCCCGGATCAGTATTTTGACGGTCCGGGTGGGTCCGTATCATGATTTAAGACTTGGGCGTATGCCCAGAATCGAATTCGGAAGTCCCTAACTTGATTTAACGTAATTTGTTGAAAACTAGTAATTTGAAGGCTTAAAGAATTCCTAGGTTTCACCGTAGGTTGACTTAGTTTCTACCGGATTCGAATTTCGGTTCCGAAACTTGGAATAGGTTCATTTCACCATTTATGACTTGTCTGCAAAATATGGTGCAAAACGAAGTTGATTTGCCATGATTCGAACGTCCGGCTATAAATTTGCATGTTCTCGAGTTTCTTTTAAAATACCATTCATTTTGATGTCCGATTCATAGCTCTAGGCATTATTATGGAGTTTTGATATCGCGTTAAGTTTGTATAATGTTTTTAGACTTGTATTGATGTTTGGTTTGCAGACCCAAGGACCCGGATGAGTTTCGGATAGGCTACGCACTAATTTTGGACTTTGGAGAATAGCTCTGTTGCTGGTGTGGTCTGCAGACCTCGCAATTGCGAGGTGGGGGATCGCATTTGCGGTGTTTGTCCAAGTCTGTTATGATAGCATTTGCAAACATTTTTGTTCGCAATTGCGAAGATGGCCTAGCAACAACATAGATCACTTTTGCGAAGTTCTAGAGTTCGCATTTGCGAACTAGTCGTCGCAATTGTGATGCCAGCAGAGATGCAGGGAGTTCTCTTTTGCGATGATTTCATCGCATTTACGGGGTTTGCATTTGCAAATCCCAGGTTGTATTTTCGACATCTACGACTAGACAAAAAGCTAAGGGACGGGATTTTTAGCCTCATTTTCATATTTTGGGACCCTAGGCTCGGTAGGTGGTGATTTTGAAGAATGAATTTCATCAACGAACTTTGGGTGAGTGATTCTAATCCATTCCTAATCCTATTCCATCAATTTATCTTAGATTTTATCATCAAAATTATGTGAATCAAAGTGAAGATTTGTGAAACCTTGTCAAGTTTTTGAAAAATAAGAAATGGTGTTTTAAGAATCGATTTGGACTCAAATTTTGAAACTAACCATATATATGAACTCGTGGGATCATGGATAGTCGGAATCTACCATTGGAGAAGGGTTTTGACCGGGCGGGCCTCGGGTTGACTTTGTTGACCTTTTGGGAGAAATGTAAAGATCTTAGATTTATCTATTGTAATTGATTTTCCTAGCATCTAGTCATCTAAAATCATCCATGTTGTCTAAGAATTCATAACCTTCCCTTCCAAACTAACCCGTGACCTTGCACATGCAAATCTTAATCCCATACAATGTACCAAATCTATCATGCCATCATATGAAAAGTACGAGAATCTCATAATCAACTCTGAGTCACTAGCAGAATACACACCCTATCAGTCAGAAACCTTCCATTGATCCCACCCAAGAGAAAATCAAGATACGCAACATGCTGCTCATGCCGGTAGGAAATATCCATCTCAAACCATAGTATTGGTCATGCTCCAAACTCGGGGAGCGCGACCTGCGCTCAACCAAAATTACCCAGCCAAGCAAGCCTGCTGGATTTCTTTCTACCCAACTCACCCATAAATAAAGAGGATATAAACTTCATTAATAAGTCTCCAAAACAATACATTTCACAACCATAGTTTTACAATGGAAGCGGGAGATATAATTACGACATCATTAGTTTAACTTTCCCACACTAATACATAACCCACACTATGCCTACGGAACCTCTAATAGATATAAAAGAGTACAATGATGGTGCCGGTAACAAGGCTCCGGCTATACCTCAAAACATAATACACACGGAACAACAAAAAAATGCACAACCCCGAAAAGAAGTAGGGCTCACCAAGTCAGCTGGGAGAAGAGTGTACCGCTATCACTGGTCAATGCTTTCCGCTATGGAACCACCTGCATCCATTAAAGATGCAGCACCTCCGGCAAAAGGGACGTTAGTACATGTCGAATAGTACTAGTATGAAAACCAAACACCTATTCAAGGACTTGGAAATACAACATGAATTATAATGAATTAGGATAACAATAAAAGGCTTAATTAGTCGTTAAAGCCACAACAAATTTATTAATAGCTTTCAATAACATATATAAATTTCAAGTCGGAGATCCTCTACAACTATATCTACACAGAGCGGCCCTGCCGCCTCACCCCCATGTATGCAGGTGGAGGTGCAATCATAATACCATAACACCACACAAAGCGGCCCCGCCGCCTCACCCCAATATATACGGGTGGAGGTGTAATCACAATACCACAATTTAGGGTCACAAAACTATAATAGTTTGTACAAAAGAGTTTCCTTTCAAATCAACCACTTGGCACCTTTGGCCTTAGCAGTGTAAGTTCATACAGTTTCATCATATGAGAAATAAGAGCTTAGCCACAATGATTTCATACAATACGTTCCTCCCACAAAGGGTATAACATAATTAAGTCACAATAATCAATCTTTAACACAAGAGGTCTCGGGTACATTATGCAAATTTGAGAATCAATTTACTAGCTTGAACATCCAACATCAATAGCCTTTCAAGTTCAACTACACATGATAGAATTTTACAAGAATTCGGGAATTCTGATACTAGAATAAGAGTTTAGCTTTCATACCTCGAAAGAGCTTTTCGTAATGCAACATTAATGTCCCAGCACTCCTAACGATTCCAATCTATAGTGGAGGAGAGAATTACAAGCGCGATTAGAGAAATTCGTATGGCAAGGGCTGTTACAACTATGACCCGACCTTTCCCTCAACCAATTCAACCACAAAACCACCCAAGAATTTTATACAACTTTCCCACAATCCCTATTAGCTCATGCATGTAATAAATCTACCATCATCATCCATAATTAACCCTAATCCCGAAATTGAAGAATTGGGGAAAGAAATGCTTAATCTTTGAAGTCCTAGCAAGTCCCTCTTAGTGAAATTCCAAGGCTTGACTTAAGTTGAGTAGTAAACTCCTTGAACCTCCCCTTTCTCTCTCTAGAATAGCTCTCCCCACTCTCTAAAATATCATATAATCCCTCAAAAATGACCCCTAGGGCAAAATAAACAAAATTAGGTCGGGTAACAAAAATTAGAAAAATGGAGCCCCGATGCCAATCTGCGGTCGCATATGCAACTGCATAATGCTTCTACGGTCCGCACAATTACCCTCCGGAACTAGGCCATATTGCTTCTGTGTACGGCTGTTATGTGGTCCGCAGACCTATTCTGCAGTTGCATAATGCACCGCAGAACTGGTCTGCAGTCGCATAATGCGCAGCAAACCTTCCTCCAAACTTGCCCTGAACTACTTCACTCTGCGGCCATTCTACGGTCCACAGAATGATTTTGTGGCCGAATAATAGGCCACAGAAATGTCCTTTTCTGCCCAAAACTTTCTTTTACTCCCCAGCGCATTATTCAACCCAAAAGGTACGAGTCGCGGTGAGCTTGCAAGCCGTGAAGAATTTCTACAATCCTCAAACACGTAAGCCTACTTCGGCACCACGAAACCTAAAATTCCTTTGCGAAAGTTTATAGGGCCTTACAGTAGAAACCATCGAAACTCTTCGAAACCCATTAACACGCAACCAAGCCATCAAAATTGAATCTCTCTAATTCAACCAAGCCACGCAGGTTGCCAAACCCAAGAGTATTGCCACAAAACGCTCATAAAGCATCACCTCATCATAAGAACCAAAAGAACTGAGCATACCATTACTATATTGATCCAACCTACTATCAAGTTGCCCCATTTCCTCCGAGTTTCTTATGAATTGCCTTCACATTGACACTCCTCTTCGCCATAATACCATGATCCTCAACCAAAACTCACCCCACAAGATCCTAGAATAAAACCATTCCTCCTTAAGGCCTATAAGTCATTGTATTCCGTCTTAAGTACCCCAAAAGTACCACCACCGAGACACCCACTCTGAAGAGACCTTCTGTGAATCTAAAGTCGTTTCCTTCACCTTCTTGATGATGAAATATAGAATCCATAATGATATAGAAATGCCACAAGTCTTGACACCATCCAACTTAAATCTCATATTCTAGCCATATACCAATCCGCAAAATTCTCAATTGCTACAAATAAATCTTGAATCCATTAGAACCTTCTCGAGAGTCATCCACTCTGCTCATATCTCAATTACACCGACCAAACGGGCCGAATGACCTATGCCCCATTAGCACGACATCACCCAAAGAAGTAATCTTCACCTTTCACCAACCAAGCAATTTCCAACTCCACGCGCACTATATCCTTCATGAATAACAACTCAATCATCCCATGATTCCCATATACCCATAAAGTGTACCATAACCCGTATCCAGAAATTCCTTTACTCGAGTTATCATCGATCTCAACCTCCGCAAGTCACATCTGATTCACAAGTATGCCTCAAACCAAAACCAGTACAACACATAACCATGCAATCAAATCGGTGATAGCAGACTCCCCCACTTACCTCAAAGCCATAGATCAAAACACTTGATAACTCATAATACCCATAGTCTATTACTACCATAATACCGTAGGGAGATTCAACTAAATCCTTCATAAACTCACATAACACAACTATATAGTACCTTAAATCATCTACTAAGCTCGCATTCATCCACGTGACGGTCAGGTCAACTATTACAACCGATCCAAACTCAAACTATACAAATATAGCCCAGTAGTAGAAAAGAAAGCATCCACACAACATCATAAGGATCACACATCCGTAGATTACCCCCATGTTGTAACCCACCTGCTAAGCCTCAAACTAATATCTCTCTATACTCTTTCACAGCCATAACTACTACACAATCACTTAATCTTCCTGAATCTGAACTCATCAACAAGACCTGAGAATCCACTCCGTTCCACAATTAGGAAACATGAAAGATCCTTCAACACACTCATAACTCGAGACTATACGTCACATCAAGACAAAAATCAAGCACCTAATAATCCTTTTTATATCTCAAGCAAACTCTTCTCATCACATTCAAACAATCTGAACACATCCCGCGGTCACATCATACTCATCATATAGCCATCCAACCACTCATCGAGCCACAAATACCACTAATAGGGACACTACCAGACTTATAATTCCAAAAAACCTATTCACACAACCGAAATCCCCGTGCTCAAGCTACAGTCAAAACACGGCCTCAAGTCCTCCAGACTGACCCATCATCAGCACACTGAAATCGCATCTCGCACCTCATCCATGGAATCATAAGCCGTCGATGTACAGTTGATACTGAGCACTCACATGCGCATAGGAGTGCGTGGAAGGAATCCAAAGAGTTGTGCTTCAAATTAAATCAATGTCGCACGATAAGGAAAGAAAAATGGGAAGTTTATCCTAAATGCCTTGTAGCCTTTCGAAGATAGGTATGGACATCATCATACCGATCCTAAAGACTCTACTATACACTTTCTCATGACTTGTACAACCTATGAACCTAGAACTTTGATACCAACTTGTCACGACCCAAAATTCAACTAGTCGTGATGGCACCTAACCCAACCCGCTAGGTAAGCCAATTAGCAACAATCTAATTCAAATGAGATTTACTGAGAGAAATAATAAAAATATAACTGAATTATTTTATACAAGAATCTCCAAGGACTGGTAGTGCAAATCATGAGTTCTAAGATTCAGGGTTTACAAAGCTAGTATGAAATAAATACATCAACTGTCTGAAATGTACATAAATAGATTTTTCATAAGTCTAAAGCTATCATGAACAAGAGGCAGCTATAACCGGAACGAATGTATGTCTTCAATGCTAGCTCCCACCATACACAGCTACATCAGAATCCAAAATCTACACACAAGGTGCATAAGTGTAGTATGAGTGCAACCGACCCTATGTACTCAATAAGTAACAAATCTAATCTTAGGTTGAAAGTAGTGATGAGCTGGGATAAAGGTCGGAGTCCAACACCAATAGCCAACAACAGTTCATAGCAATGTAATAAAGTACTAAAAGAAATAACTCAGAGATATGTTGCTCAGCACGATAACAGTTACGGAAAATAGTCATGCCTTTTAGGTATAACAGTAAAACCCAAATCCTTCACCGATAGCATGAGGAAAGTACTTCTCTACACCTACATGTCGATATGCAAGTGAAATCATGAATGTCACCAAAATGGGGTAGCATGAGGAAATGCATCTCTATGCCTGTATCTCAAGTACGCATGTCAAATGTAATACATCTCATTGCTGAACTCATGTACTCACACTCTCAAAGTACTCAATCTTACTGCCTCACAATCTCACTCATCATGCTCAATACTCAGTCACTCAGTATTGTACAGGGTAGATCCAGCCCAAACATAAATAAATACTCACACTCAGTCACTCAGTACTGTATAGGGAAGATCCAACCCAAATATGAATAAATCCAGGGCAGATCCAGCCCAATGCAAATGAATCTAGGGCAAATACGGCCTAAACATCCATAGCAACTACGCCCACTATGGATGTGCAGACTCCGGAGGGGCCAATCCAGTTCAAGCGCTATAATAAGCCAAATCCTAGAATGAATCAATAAGGCCTACTGCGGCGTGCAACCCGAACCCATAAATATCACTCACAATAGGCCCTCGGCCTCACTCGGTTATCAATCTCTCCAGTCTCTCGGACTCACAAGAATCATGATAATCATCCCAAACAGTGATGATATGATGTATGAATATAGGACAACATAGACTGAGATATGATATGCAAATAATAGATGTGACCGAGTATAAATTTCAAATTAAGCTATTAATTCAACATGTAACACGCCTTTTGTGGGTCCCAATGGTACCAACATGTGGCCTAAACATGATTTCTAACATGGATCATAGCTCAGTTACTCTTGCACGTAGAGATTTTCATGGTTACAGATAAGATTAGGTAACTACACAATACCACAGAAATAACTGAGTCACAATTCACACGGTGCACGCCCACACACTCGTCACCTAGCATGTGCGTCACCTCAACACCATACACATAACACATATATTTAGGGGTTCATACAATCATCACCGAGTTTAGAAGTGTTACTTACCTTGAACAAGCCAAATCCAATATCGAGCAAGCCAAATAATACTCCATAAATGCCATCCCACGCTTACCGACCTCCGAACGGCTCGAATCTAGCCAAACTCTCCAAGTCTCAAAAATGAGAATAAAATGACCAACCCTAAAAAAATATAGCTTTTACCCAGTGTCGTTTGTATTTGCGAACTAATTTCTGCTTCTACAGACACGCGCGTGCAACCAAAATCTCACTCCTGCGGATGAGCACTGTCATTGCACCTATAGAAAATCTCCGCTTCTGTGCAAATGCAGGTGCAAACAAAATTCACGCACTTGCACTGCCTCTCGCTTCTGGGCCCTCATGCACCGCATCTGCGCCTTCGCAGATGCGAAGAAAACTCTGCATTTACGGACTCCTACCCTTAGCACAGTCTCCACTTCTGCAATACTACTTCCACTTTTGTGTCTCCGCACCTGCACCCATGGCTCTGCAAGTGGGGTCACAACAGATCCAACAAAGACCAACCATCATACATGAATGAAAGATGATCTGAAACACGTCTATAACTCACCCGGGCCCCTCGGGACCCCATCTGAATATACTAACAAGTCCCATAACATAACACGGACCTACTCGAAGCCTCAAATCACATATAACAACATCAAAATGATGAATCGTACCTCAAATCAAACTTAATGAACTTTCAACTTCCATAACTCGCACTGAAACATATCAAATTAACTCGAAATGAACTCAAATTATTCACACAAGTCCCAAATGACATAACGAAGCTATTAAAATACTTGGAACCATAATCCAAACCTAATATCATCAAACTCAACTCCCGGTCAAACTTATGAACTTTCCAAACTTTTAAATTTTTAACTTCTACCAGTTAGCGCCGAAACCTTCTAGAAGTATCCAAATACAAATTCGGGCATACGCATGAGTCCAAAATTACCATACGGGCCTAACGGAACCATCAAAACTCCAATCTGAGGTTAAATACTAAAAATTCAAACTCAGTCAACTTTTCCAACTTTAAAGCTTCTATCATGAAAATCATTCCTCTAAATAAATTTTGACTAACTTGAAAACCAAAACTGACAATTCACAAGTCATAATACATCATACGATGCTGCACAAGACTTCAAATAGCTGAACGAGATGCAATGCTCAGGATTACAGGTCGGGCCGTTACAAGAAATCACAATAATAGAGAGACATAACATAACATATCAGATGAAATTTTGAATTCATCTTAGAATGATGAAAGTGCAGGAGACATGGATTATGAAGACAAACAAAGTTCATAAAATAGTGATGATTATGCTTATGTTGATAGTGAGGAGATCAATAGTGACGAACATGAAGATATTTTGCTTGAGACTTTTGCTTCCGAGAATATGGTTGAGGTTCTTATAGCCTCAACAATAGACATTACTACCAATACAGTTTACTCATCTCATAGGAGCAGAGGTGGAAGAAGAGGAGGTAGCTATTCAACAAGAGGAAGAGGTGGCAGATACACCAATCAAGGGCCTATGAGAAAATCACAAGAACACAACTTCTCAGATTAATAATCATGTTTAAGTCCCTTTTTTGGAATATAAGGAGCATCAATTCAAATGGTGCTCTTGAAATACTTAAACAAATGATTAGATCACATAAATTTCCTTTTATTACCTTGAGTGACCCTTTCTATAAGGCCAAAATAAGTTGAAAAAATACAAAAGAATATTGGGATACCAGCATGCCTTTCTAACAACAACAATCAAATTTGGGTTTTCTGGGAGGCTAATCTTGATTGAGATGTGGTGGAAGAGGATGAACAACAGGTGTCTTTTATTATCAAATATAATGGAACTTCACTTCTCATGGCTTCTGTTTATGCAAAATGTGAATATCATTTGAGAGAAGAATTGTGGGATAAACTTAGGAGCATCTCTGGAAAATTATAACATGCCTTGGTTCATTACTGGTGATTTCAATTGTATCACTGACCCTCGTGAGAAGAAGGAGGGTATTCTACATAGGATGTCAAAAATCTTGTCTTTTCTCCAATGTATTATAGATTGTGAACTAGTGGATGCTGGCTATACTAGTTCTGCTTTTATATGGTGTAATGGCTAGTCTTCTCAAAGAAGAATCTGGCAGCGATTAGATAGAGTCCTTGTCAACCATGAGTGGATAAACATCTTTTATACCACAAATGTCACTTATATGGTTAGGATAGGTTCTTATCATACACCTCTCTTATGCTCCATGAAGATAAAACTCAGTGAACTAGTGAAATAATTTAGGTTCCTTGATTTATGGAATGAACAAGAAGACTTGATGAATGTGGTAGAACAAGCCTGGGTTGAGGAGTTCAGGGATCACCTCTTTGGAGATTTCATTTGACGTTGAAGAACACATGCAGAAAGTTATCTCAATGGTCCAAGAATTGTCTAGGTAATATTTTTGACAAGGTCAAGGAATTTGAGGGTAAGGTAGCAGAGCTGGAAAAGAGGTCCATCCAAGATAATTCTAATTCTAACAAATGTGCTCTTAATCAGGGCAATGCAAATTTGATTAGAGTTATGAAGGATAAAGAGGCCTATTGGAGACAAAAATTTGGAATCAAATGGTTCATTGAGGGTGAAACTAATTCCAAATTTCTTAACCCTGTTATCAAAGGGAAGAAGAGAAGATTGAGTCTCAAAAACATGAAAAAAGAAGATGGGATATGGATAGAAGGGGATGATAATATTGCACAAGAAGCTATTTTGTTTTCAGAAGCAGCTCTCACAAGAAAGACAACATAGGGATTTCATAATTTTGAATTGTATTCTGATGATGGTGACTAAAGCAAATAATAGTAAATTGATAGCACCACTAACTATGCAGGAATTAAAAGACATAGTCTTTTCCATGAATACTCATTGTTCCCTTGGACCAGATGGCATATCTGGAAAATTCTATTACAAGTGTTGGGAGATCATCAAGTATGATTTACTACTAATGGTTTATGACTTTTTTTCAGAATCTCATTAACCAAAGGCTTTTACTCATACATGCCTAACTCTGATCCATAAGGTGGAATGCCCACAATAATTTAATGAACTGAGGCATGTCAGCCTGAATAACTTTTTCTCCAAGATTATCTCTAAACCCATGAATCATAGATTGAGTCCTTTGATGCAAAAATTGATCTCTGAGTGTCAAACTGGTTTTATTAAAGGTAGGTCGATCACCGATAATGTTGTTATGAAACTAGATATGGCTAAGGCATACGACAGAGTGGATTGAGATTATTTGTGCAAAGTGCTGAGACAAATGGGGTTTTGATGAAATACGGGTTGATAGAGTGTAGAGATTAATCTCAAATATTTGGTATTCCATCAATATTAATGGTGCTAGGCATAGTTTCTTCAAGTCTAGTAGAGGTATCAAGCAATTTGATCCCCTGTCCCCATCTTTATTTGTGATGGAGAAGAACTTCTATCTCAGTTGATGAACAGACTTCCACAAGAGGGTTTCACTCCTTACTCATATGATAAAAAGGGTCCTATAGATACTCATTTGTGCTATGTAGATGATACTATAATTTTTTCATCAAGAGACTTACTGTCATTGCATATGATTATGTCTAAATTGGAGGCACATGAAAAACTTTCAGGCAAATGGTGAATAGGTGTAGGTCAGGGTTCTATGTGCCATCAAATTGTGATAAACAGAAGATTAGGAATATCAAATGCACTATTAGTTTCCCTCATTTACAATTTCCTATGTTATATCTAGGGTGCCCTATCTACTATGGTAGAAAGAAAGTGGTTTACTTCAATAACATGGTGTCTAAGGTTTCCAACACACTTCATGAATGGCAATAAAAGATGTTATCATATGGAGGTAAAGATGTATTGGTAAAATCTATTTTACAAGCTCCGAAACCTGTTTTAGCACAAATGGAAAAGATCATAGCAAATTTGTTTTTGGGGTAAATTTGAGGATAGAAGCAAACATCACTAAAAAGCTTGAGCAGACTTATGTTATACCATTCTTGAAGGTGGAGTTGGTTTTAGATCCTTGCATGATATATTAAGATGTGGTGGAGTTTTAGAACTCAAAAAACTATTTTAAGAGAGTTCCTTGAAGCCAAAATTTACAAAAGCAAGCACCCGGTTGCAAGAAAATGGACTTATGGGCAATCTCATACATGGAAAAGATTTAAAGATGTCAAAGAAGATGCTGAGAAATATATCTTATGAAAGATAGGATCAGGTAACATCTCCTTCTGGTGGGATAACTGGACAGGTGCAGGGGCCCTGTCAAAACAAATTCATTTTGATGTTGCACCAAAGAATACAAAAGTCAAATATTTCATTGAAGATGGTAATTGGAAGGTGGGTTCACTAAGAACCTTCTTACTTATAAATATTGTCAATACCATCATTAGTATTGATATAAATGTAGGAAGGGATGATTTTTCTTTGTGGACACCTGAGACCACAGGAAGTTTCACATGTAAAAATGTCTGGCATACTGTGAGAAGGCAAAGAAATATCTCCATGACATCCAAGATGATTTGGCAGAAAAAGCTTCCATTCAAGATATTATTTTTTATGCTGAGACTGCTTCAGCATAGGTTACCCACAGATGATGCTATTTAGAAATTTGGCACTCCTTCCTAGGTGTGTCGGTTGTATAATTTCTGTGGCAGAAACTATATCTCACTTGTTTTGCACAAGTGAAATTGAAAAATAGGTGTGGTCTTTCTTTAGTAGCTATTGTGGCATTCACGTGAGATATGGAAATATCAGACAATTACTGATGAGTTGGTGGCCTTACAAGACGAGGAATAAAGCTCATGCAACTTTCCTACAGTGTATTCCTTCTGTTATATGATGTAAATTATGGAAGAATAGGTGTTATGCCAGGTTTGATAATATCAACATGATTGTCAGGTTCATAAATCAACAGGTTTCCAGTTATATGAAGGTTCTATTGAATTGTTAATTTCCTAAGTTACAATTACTTCATTTATGGGGAGATATATGCTTAGCAATTGAAAAGGCACAACAAATAACTACTAACCAATTGGTTAGATAGAAAAAAACTGAATAATGATTGGTTAAAGCTTAACACCGATGGCTATAGCAAAGGGAATCGAGGGAGTTCAGGTAGTAGAGGAATTCTTAGAGATAGCCCAGGTAATATGATATTGGCTTTTGTTTAATTCTATGATCAATCCACCAATAATTTGGCTGAGGCCAAAGCTATCTTGCATGGCTTAATTATTTACATTAGTAGGAGGAGAATGAAGATTATTGTGGAATCTGATTCATAACTAATTATTGGCATGATTAACAACAAAATAAAACCACCTTGGCAGCTTAGAAGGATCATTGAGCAGATCAAAAAATAATCAGACAAAGGAGAGTTTGTTTTTGTACATACTCTTAGAGAAGGAAACATGGTGGCTGATTTATAAGCAAACCTGGGGGGAAAACAAAGATGTCAAACTATTTTTGACTATGTTGAATCATTACCTGGTAAGATCAAAGCGGAAGTAAAGATGGATTAGGAGGAGGTTCCAAGATTCATAATCAAAATAAGAAAAAATTATTTTGTTATTAATGATGTTTTTAATTGATAGAGTAGAATGTTGTATAGTTCTGGTACATATGTGCATAGTACCTTTTTGTGAAGCTAAGTTTACTCAGCTTGCAATGGATGAGTCCTCCCAACCTAGAATAGTTTCTATAGATCAAAGGGTCACAAGAATGAGTAATATCATTCTTCATCTCATTAAGGAGGCAAATGTTTATGTCCTCCTCTATGTATTGACTCTATTTGATTATCTACATGTTAGGGTCCAACCTAACCCCTCATATATATGATGGACTTTTGATTAAAAATTCTCCTCTGCATTTCTCATTGTCTCTATTACTCCAAGTTCTTACTTGTATGGAAGACATATGTCCTACTTATAAATTAATGGTTTAGATTTAATTTGCTAAAGATAAGCCTTACCCATGATTAGATAATACATATATTCTATATATTTTATTTTTATTGCTAAAAGAAGAATTTATTATTAAGCAGGAAATTAAAAAGTATCATTACAGCTCGAAACTGATCTTAAGGATACAGTCCCTAATAAGTATTTGCAGAAAGTAGAGAAAGCAAATAAAGGTGGTTCACTCCAGAAATGATTGTCACACTCAGCGTAGTAATTGAGTTGCAGTTGATCCCATACTACGCCAATGTGTGCGCCACTTAGTTTCCTTCACGGTAGACATGCCTAACATACGGCTGGCCAAGTACGTCGAGCAGGAACCTGCAGTCGTAAAAAAAATTAAAATTAGTTTTGTTGTAGAATTTTTAGTGTAATAGGGAGAGTAATACATGGCAATCTGTTTCCACTATTATCGGTGTTTAAATTTTTGTGAAAGCAAGTTTTAATACCTTTAGTAAGTAAATAATTTCTCCTTGTATTGGTGATGAAGCCACTATATGTCTAGAGAATCCATAAATTCAGTTTCTGTCTGAATCTCTAATGATTCCTCCTGTTTCTCCGATGTTGGAGGTTTTTTGGTGTGCACCATATATATTAAGCTTAATGATGATTGGTGGTAGTGGTATCTATTTTATTTGTATTTTTAAGATCACTTATTTTTTGAAATTATGATTTGTTAGGTAAACGTATTCTATTACGTGTGTACAAGTTCTATGGTTGTCGATTTGTTTTGAGCAGTTGTTGAAGTAGTTGTGGTTACGGTTGAGCCATATATTTCAAAGAATTATTGGTGTTATAATTGACAGGGGGATTGTTGTGTTATTGGGTAGGTTGATGTTCAGAGTAGGGGTACATGTACTCTTTATCCAATTTAATTGGTTTAAGATTGAGGCTGGAATGTTTAAGATTCTCATATGACACTGTTCGTATGGCATTAAAAAATAAGTGGTTTATGTATTCCTTTCTCCCACAATGTTTGTAATTATTAGACTCAATTATTTTCTTTGACTCAGGATAGCTGCAGTGGGGAGTCGTTGATGGACTAGTAGCCATAGAAAAGTTTTTTTCTTGTCATAACATGGTGCTTTCCCTATCCAAAAATAATTAAAATTATCAGAATTATGGGTTATTTCTGTGAGCCTAACGAAAAGGTTGCATGCAAATTTTGTTGTAAAGTTCCCATATTCTGTTTCTTTCCAGAAGAATGAATCACTTATGTTGTCAGAGAATGAGATGTATGATTGTACTACAAGGTCAGAAATTGTAGGTGGAGGTCATATGGAATAGCTTGTAGGTTCCAATTTTTATTACTAATGATATGGATCAATTTTTTATTATTGTCTTCTTTAGTTAAGGGCCCTTCTATTAATTCTCTTAGTGTGTGTTTGCCAATATTCTATCTGTCTTCCCAAACGCTTATATGTCATCCATTTCCAACATTCCAAGTTAGTTCTTTGGAGAATAATAAATATGCTTTTGAAGTGCTTTTCCATATGTAAGAGTTATTGTTTTTAGATGTCATATTATTTCTTTGCGAATTATTTAGGTATTTACCCTTCATCACTTTAGCCCATAGAGACTTGGGATTGGAGAGCTATCTCCATAATAGGCTTGAGAGGAGAGCGGCGTTTTTTTCGTTTGCTTTGTATAGCCCAAGACGTACTTCTTTCTTAGATGAAGCTAATATCCCAATTAATATGATGGATTTTCATGTGGTATATGGTCGAGGCCCATAGAAAATTTTGCTGGATGTGATCAATATTGTTTCTAGTCTTAGCTGGAAGTAGATTCAGTTGCATGGAGTGGGTGGGGATGGGAGAGAGAATATATTGTAAGAGTTAATATCCCAGATAAGTTTAATAGTTTGGCCTTCCATCCTTTTAGTCTAGTGTTCATCCTATCAAGTATGAATTGGCAGTCTGAATTGGTAATTAGAAAGCCTAGGTATATTACCACGTTATTTTTTATCTTAATGTTTAGGCTGGTAGCTAGGGCTCTTTAGATGGCGGGTGATACATTTGAGAAAAAAATTTATTTTGATTTTGAAAAATTTATTCTCTGACTAGATTGACAGGATATGAAGTTGAATATGTGTATGATAGAAGTTGGACTAGCATTGTCCGCCTCTGAGAAAAGAATAAGGCCATCAACAAATAAAAGGTATGATATTGTGGGGCCAGTCTGGCTTATTTTAATGGGTTTCAAATTCTAAATAACTACTTCATAATCAACGTATCTTGTTAGAGATTGCATACAGATGATGAATAGATACAGAGAGAGTGGGTCACCTTGTCAAATGCCTTTTGAAAGTTTGAAAAGTTGGTAGGTTTACCATTAGCAATCATTGATTTTGTTGTGCAAGATATGCGGTTCATGATAAGCGTTATTAGGTCTTGTTGAAAATGTAGTGCGTGCAAGGAGCTCCTAACAAATGACAATTCAAGTCTGTCAAAAGCCTTTTCAAGATCGATCTTGAGCATTATCTTCCCAGTCCTCCCAGTACATAAAGAGTGGATTGCCTCTTGGACAATTATTGCATTGTCAATTACTCTCCTTCTTGGAATAAAACTGTACCGGTTAGGACTAATAATTTATTGAGGAAGGGATGCATACGATTTACTATGATCTTTGTAATAGTTTTGTAGATTATATTACATGGACTGATGAACCTATATTGAAAGATATTTTGTGGGTGCTTGACTTTAGAAATAAGCGTTACGTAAGTCCTGTTTATGTCCTTCGGGATTACTAAAGTAGTAAAATATTTTGTACATATATCAATGATAGTTGATTTTGTGTCTGACCAGTATTTTTGGAAGAAAATTGGGTGGATGCCATCCGAGCCTAGTGCCTTTAATGGTTTAAAGGATTTTATAGCATTATTAATTTCGGAAAGTAAAAGAGGTCTAACAAGAGTTTCTTTATTTTGGTTTGATAGTATGTGGAGTAGGCTTGGGTTAGGTGTCATGATTTTTGGGCAAGAAGTTAGTTCAGTTGTGTATATATTTTTGAAGTGTTCTATAATAATATCATGTATTCCTTAAGGGTCAAAAGCCCAATTACCAACGGAGTCATTAAGCCCTAATATCCTATTTTTTCTTCTCCATTGGATAGCAGATATATGAAAAGAATTGTGTTAGCATCCCCATCAGTATTCCATTCTTTCATGTATTCCGTAAAAGAGGGAATAGCAGTTGCATAGTTTATATTATTATTCCAATATTGTTTTACTATATTTGTAAAAAGTGGATGACTAAGCCATATTTTTTCGAAGCGGAAAATATTTGTTGGCTTATTAATTGATTTTGTCAGGTTAGTAATAGTGGGCAATGGTCCTAATGAGTACGTGGCATATGTGAGACAGTAACATATGGGAACATTTCTACCCGGTCAGAGTTTCCAAGAAAACGCTCTAATCTTTCTAAAATTTGCTGCCATTTCTTTGTCCTTTTATTTGTCCGTATAAACCTTTGTCCCACAAAACCCAGATCAATCATATCACTTGTATCCAGGCAGTTCAAAAAAGCAGCACTTCTTTCACTGTTTATGGGCATTCCACCAAACTTTTCGGAGGCGACGGTGACTTCATTAAAGTCTCCATATAGTAGCCACGTGTGTGTATTATATTTAGAAACTATTTCTAGGTTGTTCCAAAGTATTTTTCTGTTTACTAATAAAGTTCTAGAATAAACAACAAACATAAGACAAGGTTTTGATGTTCTACTGACCTGAATATTGGCATAGATTTATTGGTCAATAACTGCTACTCGTTTCATTTCCAGTTCCTCATGATTCCACATTAGTACCACACCACCTGAATAACCATTTGCAATAATCTCAAATAAGTTAGTGAAACCAACAAATTATATGAGCTCGTAGTGGCTCTAAATGCGCGTCTCAGTAATTGACGGGTTGTTCCAGTCAACAATGTCTTTGAAATTGCTCCTGAATTCTTGATTGTTGCATCCCCTGCAGTTCCAAAGGAGGATCTTCATTTTGAATTCATTGGTTATACGGGAGCTCCCACCCCGAGCCAGTGACATGCACAGGTGTGAAACCAATGGATAGTCCTCCCCATTATTCCCTGGCAGTGGCAAGTCTTCCTCCGCCAGAGTTAGCAGAATCAGTGTTGCATATTTGTGGATTATCGAGTAGGGGTATTTATGCACATTCATTATTATTCTGAGTACATTCTTTGGAACCGTAATGAAGAATTGTTTATCTCTATTTTCGTGGAGTGTTGTCGACAATGACTCCCTCGGTGTGATGTGTTGTAGCATTTATTCTAGGATGCTTAGTGCATGAACTGCTGGGTTCATTAGGATGATTATATCCTCTTCTCGGTTCAAAGGGAACAATGGCTCCACTGGTATTGCATTCTCCTCGATATCCAGATTTTCTGGCAGATTTATCTCCTCCATTTCTGGTGATGAGAGCAACCAGCTATTTTGTGGGGGTGTATGGACCTGTTGGACTTCCTGGACTTGTGCTATCTAGTAGTGTTCTTGTGTCTATGGTGGTTGTTGCATGGCTTCATTCAGGTTGTTCACCATCTCCAAAGCCGCTATTTCTTGATTATGCATTATTTTCATGTTGATCCCTGTGTTTGGACCCCATCCTTGCTGAAGCTGCTCGATGAGCTCCTAGGTATTCTCCAAGAAGAATTGGGCATGTTGGCAAAGTCCATGTACATCCAGCAATGAAGCTGGTGGTGGTTGTTGTGTGACTGGCATTACAGTGGGCGTCTGATTCATAGCCATGGGGACTGGTATTGGTATTATAGTTGTTAGAAAATAGTAGTCGGTCTTTTGGGTTTGGTGGTATTGTTAGGGGATGTGGTGGTCGTTGTCTTTGTGGTGGAGTGGGTAGTGGTGGCGTCGCTGGTGGTGGTAGTTATTGTGGTGGCTTTAGTTGCGGTACATTTTCAGTTGTGGATGTGTTGGTGTCTCTGCGAGATGTTTTGGTAGGGATGGTTGTTGTGGGGGTGGCTGGATGGGTTTGGGTTTTCTTTTTGTTTTGTTGGGTTGAGGTGAGTGATATTGAGCGATCGATTGGGTGATGGGATTTTTCGGGGGTAGTGGCAGTATAGGTAGTAAGTTGGGAGTAGGCTTCATAATGGGTAATGATTTCGTGCATGGTAGGTTTCTTAGGAGTACTTTCATTGGCAGTGTCCCTACTTGTGTTATTGAGTATTATTTTGGGTAGCCCAGATTTGGTTATCTGCTTATGTGGTTGAAATGGTGTACGTGTATCATTGTTGTGCCTATTTTGGGTGGGTGTTTATGATGACCCGATAGGTCATTTTGAATTTTAATATTTATTTCCGTATTCTGAAACTTCGACTAGCTCCGTTTAGTATTTCTCAATTTTTGTGCGCAGTCCGTGTCTTGTTTTAGAAAGTTTTTATCTGAAAATTTTAAAAAAATGTTAAATTTTTCTTAAAACCTAATTTGAATTTACTACGGTCAAAATTTTGCATAAATGAATCCGAATCAGTATTTTGACGGTCCTGGTGGGTCCGTATCGTGATTTGGGACTTGGGCATATGCCCCGAATCAAATTCGGAAGTACCTAGCTTGATTTAACGTAATTTGTTGAAAACTAATATTTTGAAGGCTTAAAGAATTTCTAAGTTTGAGTGTAGGTTGACTTTATTTCTACCGGGTTCGGATTTTGGTTTCGGGACTTAGAATTAGTTCATTTCACCATTTATGACTTGTCGGCAAAATTCGGTGCAAAACAGAGTTGATTTGACATGATTCGGACGTCCGGTTGCAAATTTGCATGTTCTTGAATTTCTTTGAAAATACCATACATTATTATGTCTGATTCGTAGTTTTAGGTATTATTTTGGTGTTTTGATCACGTGAGCGAGTTCGTATGATATTTTTAGAGTTGGTTGATATTTGGTTTGGAGCCCCGAGGGCTCGGGTGTATTTCGTATAGGCTACGGACTAATTTTGAACTTTGTAGAATAGTTGAAGACCCTTTGTTGCTGGTGTGGTCTGCAGACCTCACAATTGTGAGGTAGGGGGTCGTATTTGCGATGTTTGGCCAAGTCTGTTATGATCTTATTTGTGAATATTTTGTTCGCAATATCGAAGATGGCTTGGAAACAGCACGCATCGCATTTGCGATCATTTAATCGCTTTTGCGAAGTTCCAGTGTTCGCATTTGCGATCTAGTCGTCGCAATTGCGATGACAGCAGGTATGCGGGAAGTTCGCTTTTGCGATGATTTCTTCGCATTTGTAGGGTCCGCATTTGCGAACCCCAGGTCGCATTTGCAACTGGACAAAAAGCTGAAGGACAAGAGTTTTACCCTCATTTTCATATTTTTGGAGGCGATTTTGAAAAAGGAACTTCATCTACAAACTTTGGGTTAGTGATTCTAATCCTATTCCATCAATTTATCTTTGAGTTTAACATCAAAATTATGTGAATCAAAGTGAAAATTTGTGATACCTTATCAAGTTTTTGAAAAATAAGAAATGGAGTTTTGAGAGTCGATTTGGACTCGAATTTTGAAACTAACCACATATATGAACTCGTGGAGTCATGGGTAGTCAGAATATACCATTGGACCCGGGTTTTGATGGGCCGCCGGGTTATCTTTTGTTGACTTTTTGGGAGATGTGTAAAAATCTTAGCTTTATCTATTGTAATTGATTTTCCTAGCATTGTTTGATGATATTGAGATAATTTTGGTTAGAATTGATTGGTTTGGATACGAATTTTAGAGGAAAGGCCCAGGTTAAGATTTGATTTGGTTGCGGAGTGAGGAAAGTGTTGGGTCTAACCTTGATTTGAGGGAATTAAGAACCCTTGAACTATATGTTATGTGAATTACGTGTGTAGCGGCGTATATGCAAGGTGATGAGTGTATATACGCCGTCAAAATAATTGTTTGCATGTCTTTCTCATATTTCATGAATTATATCACCTATGCCATAACTGTTAAATATTTTAATTGCCTTCTATGCCATAATTGCTTACTTGTCATTAATTATTCTTGTATTACATTGTCCGTTCCTTCCATGATTTCGTGATTAATTGCTACTTGCCTTAATTGTCTTACTTGCACACACCTTAATTGTCATGTACTTGGCTTGTGTTGTTGCTTTTGTATTAATTGTAGTATTCCTTTGATTAGTACGGGATTCCTTTATTTCTTTACTTTCATATTCCTTAATTGCAGACGTTCTTGTAAATTGAGCTATTGAATCGATTGTTTTTATTGACAATAATTGTGGATTGGGTTGTACACCGCAACGGTTGTGATATGGTGGAATAGGGTAGAATTTTGATATTGATTATTATGATATGGTGGGATCGGGCTGCGTGCCGCAACGATTGTAAATGTAATACTTGATATTGATAAATTATGATACGGTGAAATAAGGGAGGAATATGACATTGATCATGATGATATGGTGGGATCGGGTTGCGCGCCGTAACGGATTTTATATGTGATTCTTGATATTGATAAATGATATTATGGTAAAATAAGGGAGGATTGTGTGTGTACGGTGGGATCGGGTTACGCGCCGCAATGAATTGTGTACGTTCATTATGTTATTGTGTTAGTTTTCATCCTTTTTTATATGATATTTTGAGGTCTGATATTCTGGATTCTCTGGTTGCGAGGATTTAGGTCATTTTCATAAATTAACTGCTTTACCGTCATTTTCTGTTTCCTTCCTTGTTATTATTTTTATTACTGCGTACAGGTTATTGTAAGTGACCCGCCTTAGCCTCGTCACTACTTCGTCGAGGTTAGGCTCGGTACTTACAAAGTACATGGAGTCGGTTGTACTTATTGATACCCAATTTTGCCCTCATATTTTTATAAATACCATATATATTTTAAAAATATCATTTCTACACCATCACCAATTTGCAAGAGTCATATAAGTACATTATGTAATTTTTCATAATTGTTTAAGGCTTTAAAATTAATTTTCTTGCATTTAAATTATTCAAATACTTATTAATTACTCCTACAAATTATTTTGTGATGACCTAATCATCCAAATTTATTGTCTACACCCACATATATATTTTATAACATTTTATTATTTTATATATAATTACATCTGCACTTTTTGAACTATTTATGCATTTTTTGCAATAATAGCCTATATTTTACAATTAATTTTATTTTGTCATTTTATTCAGGGTCAAAATAATTTCTTATTATTTAACTATCTTATTAAATTATTTTTCCTTAATTTCTTGTATTTAAAATCTAACCCAATCCTAAGCCAATTTTCAGACCAAATTAATGGCCCAAACACCCCAAACCTTAGCCCAATCTCCTCTGGCCCAACCCAAACGACCCCTTTATTCCAACCTGGTCAGGACCCATTTTCTCGACCCGCGCCTCCTTCTTCTTAATCGTGGTCGTTGATCTCAAATGATCAACGGTCCAAAATAAAACCCTTACTCTCTTTATATCCCTCACCCCAAACCCTAAAGACCATTTTCCCCGCCCAGCCGCTTTTGCATCCTCTCCACTCTCACACTAAACCTAGCTGCCTCCTCCCAAACCCTTTCAAAACCCGGCTAAATCATGAGATTATTTCACGATCTACTTACCTTATTTGCACTATAATCCCGTTATCATTTATATGCTCGTGGTATTACTTAGTACTTGCCCGATTTTGGCAAGTATTACTTCTCCAAATCAAGTGCAATCGTCCTCAACCTACAAGATTCAGACAGAAATCCGTCTGTATACACTCACAACAAGGTCGTGTGGGTCAGATTCACTGAGATTCTTGGCTAAATTTTGACTACTTGTCAAACTAGGGTTTGTCCGATTTTTACCTATTCTGATTCGAATAGGCTATGCATATGATTTTCCTTTTCCCTATTGAACTTGATTGATTTTCTTTCCTTGTTTGGATGCTTAATCGACTACTATATAAACCCCATTCCTCGTTCCCTTTTGAGATCTGGAAGGATTATTACTGAACTACTGTTATTACTCTCCCACTCCCATTCATTCTACTATTCTAAACTTGAAACCTTGGTCGGTTAAAAGCCAAGGAAACCATAATTCGATTATTACTTTCTTCTTAGTGCGAGCACTGCCCGGGGTTTACTTGAAACACTTGGGAACTCTAACGCACTGAGATTTTGGGATTCTGCTGGCCTTTTTGCTATTGACGATTGGAGCACTGTTGAAATTGTTCTTCTTATTTTTCTTGCTTGGTTAATTTTCAACTGGTGACTCTCTTTTCCTTAGCGATTTCATTCTCTTTCATTCATATTTATGCTTTGTGACACTTAAACCTTCTGTGAACCAATGTGCTATTATATCACCCTGTTATTTCATGGCTCTGAACTTTTCCGACCTCTGAACTTGCCTAATTTCTGCCTCCAATGTATGCATATTGTATGTGTCCAGCATGAATGATTCTCACTGCCTCGAGCGTGTCTAGCCTAATGTGTTTTTATGTGTCTGACTGTTTATACCTGCTGTTTGTCCTAAGATGATTGCCCTACCTTATTCTGCATTCTTTTGATAGACCAATTCATGTGTTTTAGTTCTTGTTGGATCATTCCGGTGTAACTTAATACTCTACTGAAGTCCGTTCTCAACTATGTTAGCCAAATGTGTTACCCTGCTAATTGTGAACTGTAATGAGTATTCCATGCCTAGTTTAATCATATGTTGTTTAGTCCCACTTATGGTTTACAAGGTAAACAATGCAATAACAAACCTTTTCTCATGTGTGTAGTCTGATAATCCAGTTCTTGAGGTATCATTACCTACTACGAGTTTTGGTGTTGTTTGAGCTTTTGTGTTATGACTGGTATTTAGCATGTTCTAGCTTCTTCATGCTCAATTAATGTTTGTTTATAGACCATTTCCTCCAACCTGTTTGTTTATGCCATTTTCATTAGCCTCTCATGCTGTACATATTTATGTGAGGACTCTACTCTATTAGTTCCCTGTTCATGATTCTACTAAATTCTTATGTCTGAAGTCCTTTACTATGATTTTCTCTGAAACTTTACTTGAAGTAGTTTATTATCCTATGAAGGTCAATCTTTTATATAGCATGTTTGTAACGACTTGGCCGATCGTTTTGAGAGTTATAGCCCCAATCCCTAATTAACTGCTTTTCCCGTATCTTTTTCTGCTTATGTGACTTGCCGGGAGGTTGTTGTTGTGGTTTTGGAGTGAATTAGGACACTTAGTACCTAAATGAAAGCTTAAGTCTTAGGATTTTGACCGTAGTTAGGACTACGTGAAGACAACCCCGTAATGGGCTTTTGTCGGTTATGTTAGCTCCATTGGATAATTTTGGACTTAGGGGCGTTTTCGGATTGTGTTTTAGAGGTCTGTAGCTAATTTTGGCTTGAATTGGCGAAAGTCGAATTTTTGGAGATTTTGACTGGTAGTGTACTTTTTGATATCGGGGTCGGATTCTGATTCTGGAAGTTGGAGTAGGTCTATAATGTCAATTATGACTTGTGTGCAAAATTTGAGGTCAATCGGACGTGGTTTGATAGGTTTCGGCATCGGTTGTAGAAGTTTGAAGTTTCAAAGTTCATTAAGTTTGAATTGGAGGGTGATTCGTGTTTTTAGCTTTGTTTGATATGATTTAAAGGCTCTACATAGTTTGTATGGTATTTCAGGACTTGTTGGTATGTTTGGTTGAGGTCCCGGGGGCCTCGGATGTGTTTCAGATGCTTAACGGATTGAATTTGGACTTATGCAAATTGCTGAAGTTTTCTGGTTTTCTTGGCAGCTGTTGCAGGTCTCGTAAATGCGAGAATTTGTTCGCATTTGCGAACCTCGCATTTGAGAGAAAGGCTTCGCATTTGTGAAGAAGCCTGATCAGGGTATAGCTTGCATATGCGAGAAATCAGTCGCATTTGCGACCTTGACAGGGTTCGCATTTGCGAGTCCTTGGTCGCATTTGTGACCTTGGCAGTGGGAGCCCAGTTCGCATTTGCGATGTTTTTAGTCGTATTTGCGACCTTCGCATTTGCAAACCAGATGTCGCAAATGCGACATCTGAGACCTGTGCACAGCTTTATTAAATATGGGACTTAGGCCATTTAGCTCATTTCTTTCATCTCTTGGGCAATATTTGGAGCTCTTGGAATAGGGTTTTCACCTAGCACTTTGAGGTAAGTAATTTCTATACAACATGAATTAAATACATAGATTAGGGGTAGATTAACGTGTTAAAATTGGTGAAATCAAGGGTTTAGATGAAAAACCTAGAGTTTTGGGGAAATGGTAGAAGTTCTTCAACTAAGTTTTTCAGCTTTGATTGGGATTTCGATAATTTTGGTACGAATGAACTCGTTTGTGAATGGGTGTTCAAATTTTGTGACTTTTACCCGATTCCGAGACATGGGCCTGGGGAGGCTTTTTGGGGCTATTTTCTAATTTCTTACTTTAACTTTGATTTCATTAATTAGATTTGTTTATTATAGTTGTATTTATGGTGTGTAATTGATTTTGGCTAGATTTGGGCCATTTAAAGTCAGATATTCATGGAAAAGGCAATGTTACCAATTGATTGAGTTTGGTTCGAGGTAAGTGGCTTACCTAACCTTGTGTGGGGGAAATCCCCTTAGGATTTGGTAGTATTGTGATATGTGAGCGCCGTGTACGTGAGGTGATGAGTACGTACACGGGCTAGTTGTTGTAAAACTTGATTTATTTTACTGAGTAGAACTTTTTTTTCTTTAATTTGAGTTATATCGTTTAAATGAGTATTAGTCTATTTTTCATTCTTAATTGAGATATTCCAATATATGTAGTTATCCTTTTTAGTCTAATATCGCATGTCTACGTGCTTTAACTGCTTATTTGAACTCTGTGAAGCATGCCTGGTTGATTTTCTGCTTTTCCTTGTTCTTTATCAGTATAACTGTAGAAATCTTGTTGTTAACTGTTATATTTATCGGTTTGAGCTGTGTGTTTACTTTTGAGACTACGAGGCGGTTCCTCGAGAGTTCTCCCTGCACATTTACTTTTGAGACTACGAGGCAGTTCATCGGGAGTTCTTCCTGCACATATCCTTTTGAGACTACGAGGCGGTACCTCGGGAGTTCTCCCTGTATATTTATTTTGGGACTACGAGGAGGTACCTTGGGAGTTTTCCCTGCAGATTTTCTTTTGAGACTACGAGGCAGTACCTCGGGAGTTTACCCTGTATATTTATTTTGGGACTACGAGACGGTATCTCAGGAGATCCCCTGCTGTTTAACCATGTGTGTTGTACTGTTGTCTCGTTGTCTTTCTTTTGATAAATTCTAGTCTCTCATTTTACTGTATATTCTCATGCCTTATTTATTTTTTACCAGTAGCCTTGACCTGACTTCATCACTACTCGACCGAGGTTAGGCTTGGCACTTACTGGGTACTGTTGTGGTGTACTCATGCTACTCTTCTGTACATGTTTTGTGTGCAGATCCAGGTGCTTCTTATCAGCCCCGCTATTAGCTGAGAGTGCTTGCTACTATACGGAGACTTCAAGGTACCTCTGTCGTGTCTGCAGACCTCGAAGTCCCCCTCTATTCTATCCTATGTCATTTATCTTCCATACTTCTTTATTAGACTCTGGTGTATAGAGATACTAGTTTCCTTCTGTAGCTTGTGACTTATGATGTTCCAGATTTTGGGAAGGCTGTGTATTTATAAAGTATTTGTTATTGTACATGCCGAGCGGCATTGTTACTAGTTATTCAGTTATCTACTGCTGTTAGTTGCCAAGTTTTATTCTCGTTTTGTTATTTTCCACAATTTGTTAGGCTTACCTAGTCGTAGAGACAAGGTGTCATCACGACGTTATACGGAGGGAGTTTGGGTCATGACAAGATGGTATTAGAGCTCTAGGTTCATAGGTATCGTGAGTCACAAGCCGGTTTATTAGAGTCTCGCGGATCGGTACGGAGACGTCTGTACCTATCTTTGGGAGGCTATGGAACTGTTAGGAAAAATTACACTTCTTTGATTCCTTGTTGTACGAAATTTGTTGACTTCGAAATTCTAAACTTCTGTATTCTATTTTCTCACAGATGGTGAGTACACGTACATGCGGATCAGATGACTAAGCACCCTCACCCCTGCTAGAGCCGCGAGAGGCCGGGGCCGGGGTAGAGGCTGAGGACGTCCATGCGGTGAAGCCAGAGCAACCGCGTGCGCTACGACAGAGGAGCCCCCAGTAGCTCCAGCTGGAGGGCAGGCACGTGAGGTGCCTATTGCTGCACCAGCTCTCCAGGAGACTCTAGCCCAGTTCATGAGCATGTTATGTACCTTATCTCATGCTGGATTGATTCCACTTGCACCTTCCACATCTCAAGCCGGGGGAGGAGCACAGACTCCCATCATCGGTACTCAAGAGCAGCGGGTTCAGGTCGACCAGGTTCTAGATATTTTACCGATATAGCCAGTAGCTCCAGCTCAGCCCGAGGATAGGGTAGCAGTTTCTGAGGCGGAGCAGCTCAGACTTGAGAGGTACAAAGAGTACCATCCTCCTTCCTTCAGTGAATTGGCGTCAGAGGATGCCCAGGGTTTTCTGGAGGAGTGTTACCGTATTCTATGCACAATGGGTATAGCGGAGTCGAGTGGGGTTTCTTTTACTGCATTCCAGCTTAGAGGAGCAGCCTATCAATGGTGGCGTGCTTATGAGTTGAGTAGTCCGGCTGAGGCAGTTTCACTTACATGGACTCAGTTCTCGGCCATGTTCTTGAGGGAGTATGTTCCATAGAGTCTCAGAGACGCATGGCGCGCATAGTTTGAGCAGTTGCGCCAGGGTGCTATGACTCTATCAGAGTATGCAGTTTGCTTCTGTGATTAGGCTTGACATGCACCGGCCTTGGTTTCCATAGTTCGAGAGAGGGTTCGTCGGTTTATTGAGGGACTCCACCCCAGTATCAGAATTAGTATGGTCAGGGAGCCGGAGATGGATATTCCCTACCATCAGGTTGTGAGTATTGCTAGAATATTGGAGGCCAAGAGGTCTCAAGAGTCTACAGTGGTACTCGTGCCCCAGCTACAGTTCGCCATGGTAAGGGTTATGTGTGTCGCCCTGTTCATTCAGCTCTTCCAGCCGCCAGTGGTATTCCGTCCCCTTCTAGGCCCCATGAGCCTTATTATGCACCGCCAGTGCCTAGTGTACCTCCTGCACGAGGTGCTTTTAGTAGTCAGTCCAGCAGACCTGGCCCGAGCCAGTCACAGCAGCCATACTCTTCGAGAGCTTGTTTTGAGTGTGGCGACACTCGCCATATAGTGAGGGACTGCCCCAGACTTAGGAGGGGTGCACCTCCACAGACTTCTCAGGCACATCATGCTCTAGAGGGGAAGACTAGGCCAGATATTATACTCTTTCGACTCGTACAGAGGCAGTTGCATCTGACTCTGTCATTACAAGTATTGTTCTGGTCTGTCATAGAGATACGTCGATCTTATTTGATCCAGGCTCCACCTATTCCTATGTGTCCTCCTATTTTGCCCCGTATTTGGGCATATTTTGTGATACTTTGAGTTCTCCTATTTATGTGTCTACACCTATGGGAGATTCTCTTATTGTGGACCACGTGTATCGGTCGTGTTTGATTGCTCTTGGTGGTTTTGAGACTAGAACCGATTTATAATTGCTCAGTATGGTAGACTTTGATATTATCTTAGGCATGGACTGATTTTCGCCCCATTATGTTATTTTTGATTGTCACGCTAAGACCGTGACGCTGGCTATGCCAAGATTACCACGATTAGAGTGGAGAGATACCTTAGAGTATACTCCCAGCAGAGTTATTTCATTTCTTAAAGCTCAACGAATGGTTGAGAAGGGGTGTGACGTGTATCTAGCTTATGTGAGAGATGTCAGTATTGATTCCCCTACAATTAAGTTAGTCCTAGTAGTGAGGGACTTTCTAGATGTGTTTCTAGCTGATCTTCCGGGCATGCCGCCCGACAGAGATATTGATTTTGGCATTGATTTGTTGCCGGTCACTTAACCTATCTCTATTCCTCCATATCATATGGCTCCTCCTGAGTTGAAGGTGAAGTTACAGGAGTTGCTTGATAAGGGCTTCATTCGGCCCAGTATGTCATCTTGGGGTGCTCATGTCTTGTTTGTGAAGAAAAAGGATGGTTCTATGCGTATGTGCATTGATTATCATCAACTGAACAAAGTTACAATGAAGAACAAGTATCCATTGCCTTGTATTGATGACTTATTTGATCAGTTACAGGGTGCTAGAGTGTTTTCCAAGATTGACTTACGTTCAGGCTACCATTAGTTGAAGATTCGGGAGCCATATATCATGAAGATCGCTTTTAGGACTCGGTATGGTCACTACGAGTTCCTTGTGATGTCATTTAGGCTGACAAACGCCCCAGCAGCTATGCATTTGATGCATAGGGTATTTCAGCCATATCTTGACTTATTCATCATTGTGTTTATTGACGACATTCTGGTATACTCCCGGACTCGGGAGGATCATGAGCAGCACTTGAGGACTGTGCTTTAGAACTTGAGAGAAAAGAAGTTATATACAAAATTTTCAAAGTGTGAGTTTTGGCTAGACTCAGTAGCATTTTTGGGTCATGTAGTATCGAGTGATGGGATCAAGGTGGATCCAAAAAAGGTGGAAGCAGTGCAAAATTGGCCTAAACCATCATCAGCTACGGAGATTCGGAGTTTTTTTGGTTTGGCGGGGTATTACTGTTATTTTGCAGAAGGGTTCACATCTATTGCAGCACCTATGACCAGGCTGACCCAGAAGGGTGCTCCGTTTAGGTGGAAAGAGGAGTGTGAGGAGAGCTTTCATAAGCTCAAGACAGCTTTGACTACAACCCTGGTATTAGTATTGCCTACAGGTTTGGGGTCTTATACTGTATATTGTGATCCGTCACGGATTGGTCTCGGCATAGTGTTGATGCAGGATGGTAGGGTGATTGCCTACGCGTCCAGACAGCTGAAGGTGCATGAAAAGAACTATCTTTTCCACGACCTTGAGTTAGCAGCTATTGTTCATGCCTTGAAGATTTGGCGGCACTATTTGTACGGTGTCCTTTGTGAGATTTACAGCGATCATCGGAGTTTGAAGCATCTGTTCAAGCAAAAGGATCTTAACTTGCGTCAGCGGAGGTGGTTGGAGCTACTTAAGGACTATGATATCACCATTTTGTACCATCCGGAGAAGGCCAATGTGGTGGCCGATGCTTTAAGTTGTCGGGCAGAGAGTTTGGGGAGTTTAGCATATCTACCAGCAGTAGAGAGGCTATTGGCATTGGATGTTCAGGCCTTAGCCAGCCAGTTTGTGAGATTGGATATTTCTGATCCTAGTCGAGTATTGGCTTGTGTGGTCTCTCAGTCTTCTCTTTATGATCGTATCAGGGAGAGTCAGTATGATGACCCTCATCTTCTTGTCCTTAAGGACACGGTCCAGCATGGTGATGCTAAGGAGGTCACTATTGGGGATGATGGTTCATTTAGGATGCAGGGCAGGCTATGTCTGCCCAATGTAGATGGTTTGCGTGAGTTGACTCTCTAGGAGGCTCACAGCTCACGGTACTCCATTCATCTGGGTGCCGCGAAGATATACCAGGACTTGTGGCAACATTAATGGTGGAGGTGGATGAATATGGACATAGTGGAGTATGTAGCTTGGTGTCTAAATTGTCAGCAAATGAAGTATGAGCATCAGCGACCAAGTGGGTTGCTTCAAAAGTTAGAGATTACAGAGTGGAAATGGGAGAGGATCACTATGGATTTCGTGGTTGGACTTCCATGGACTCAGCGGAGGTTTGATGCAGTTTGGGTGATTGTGGATAGGTTGACCAAGTCAGCTCATTTCCTTCCTGAGATGACTACCTATTCTTCCAAGCAGTTGGCTCAAATTTATATCCGCGAGATCATCAGGATTCATGGCGTACTGGTATATATCATCTCTGACCGGGGAACGCAGTTTACATCACGGTTCTAGAGGTCCATACAGCATTAGTTGGGTACTCGAGTGGAGATGACCACAGCATTTCAACCTCAGATAGACGGACAGTCCGAGCATACTATTCAGATATTAGAGGATATGCTTCATGCGTGTGTGATAGATTTTGGAGGTTCTTGGGATCAGTTCTTGCCATTTGCGGAGTTTGCCTATAACAATAGTTATCAGTCGAGCATCCAGATGGCACTGTATGAGGCTCTGTATGGTAGGAAGTGCCGGTCTCCAGTGGGTTGGTTCGAGCCGGGCAAGGCTAGATCATTGGGTACAGACTTGGTTCAGGATGCCCTAGATAAGGTGAAGGTGATTCAGGATCGACTTTGCACAGCCCAGTCCAGATAGAAGAGTTATGCGGATCGAAAAGTTCGCGATGTTGCATTCATGGTTAGAGAGCGGGTCTTGCTCTAGGTTTCGCCTATGAAGGGAATTATGAGGTTCGGGAAGAAGGGCAAGTTGAGCCCAAGGTTCATTGGTCCCTTTGAGGTGTTGCGGCGTATTTGGGAGGTTTTTTATGTTCTTGCCTTACCTCCCAGTCTAGCAGGAGTTCATCAGGTATTCCATGTTTCTATGCTCCGAAAGTATCACGGTGATCCGTCTCACATATTAGATTTTAGCTCTGTCCAGTTGGATAAGGATTTGACTTACAAGGAGGAGCCGGTGGCTATTCTAGCACGACAGGTTCGAAACTTGAGGTCAAAGAACATTGCTTCCCTGAAGGTTCATTAGAGGGTTCAGCCATTCGATAAGGCGACTTGGGAGACTGAGCATGATATGCGCAACTGTTATCCTCATCTTTTCACCACTTCAGGTATGTCTCTATACTCGTTCTAGGACGAATGATTGTTTTAAGAGGGGAAGGATGTAACGACCCGACCGGTCGTTTTGAGAGTTATAGCCCCGATCCCCAATTTACTTCTTTCCCCATATCTTTTTCTACTTATGTGACTTGTGGGGAGGTTGTTGTTGTGGTTTCGAAGTGAATTGTGACACTTAATCGGAACTGTGTGAAGACGACTCCAGAATGGAGTTTCGTCGGTTCCGTTAGCTCTATTGGGTGATTTTGGACTTAGGGGCTTGTCCGGATTGTGTTTTGGAGGTCTATAGCTGATTTTGGCTTGAATTGGCGAAAGTCAAATTTTTGGAGATTTTGACCAGCAGTGGACTTTTTGATATAAGGATCGAATTCCGATTCTGAAAGTTGGAGTAGGTCCGTAATGTCAATTATGACTTGCGTGCAAAATGTGAGGTCAATCAGACGTGGTTTGATAGGTTTCGGCAGCGGTTGTAGACGTTTGAAGTTTCAAAGTTCATTAAGTTTGAATTGGAGGTTGATTCGTGTTTTTAGCATTGGTTGATATGATTGAAGGGCTCGACTAAGTTTGTATGGTGTTTGAGGACTTGTTGGTATGTTTGGTTGAGGTCCTGAGGGCCTCGGGTGTGTTTCGGATGCTTAACGAATTGAATTTGGACTTAGGCAAATTGCTGAAGTTTTCTGGTTTTCTTGGCAGTTGTTGCAGGTCTCGCAAATGCGAGAATTTATTCGCATTTGCGAACATCGCATTTCCGATAAAGGCTTCGCATTTGCGAAGAAGCCTAATCTGGGCATAGCTCGCATTTGCGAGAAATCAGTCGCATTTGCGACCTTGACAGGGTTTGCATTTGTGAGTCCTTGGTCTCATTTTCGACCTTGGCAGTGGGAGTCGAGTTCGCATTTGCGATGTTTTTTGTCGCATTTGTGAACCAGATGTTGCAAATGCGACATCTAAGACCCGTGCACAACTTTATTAAATGCGAGACTTAGGCCATTTAGCCCATTTCTTTCATCTCTTGGGCGATGTTTGGAGCTCTTGGAAGAGGATTTTCACCTAGCACTTTGAGGTAAGTAATTTCTACACAATATAAGTTAAATACATAGATTAGGGGTAGATTAACGTGTTAAAATTGGTCAAATCAAGGGTTTAGATGAATAACCTAGGGTTTTGGGAAAAATGGGAGTAGTTCTTCAACTAAGTTTTTGAGTTTTGATTGAGATTTTGATATCGGATTTGGATAATTTTGGTACGAATGAAATCGTGAGTGAATGGGTGTTCATATTTTGTGACTTTTACCCGATTCTGAGACGTGGGCCCGGGGAGGCTTTTTGGGGCGATTTTCTAATTTCTTGCTTTAGCTTTGATTTCATTAATTAGATTAGTTTCTTATAGTTATATTTATGATATGTAATTGATTTTGGCTAGATTTGAGCCATTCGGAGTCGGATATTCGTGGAAAAGGCATTGTTGACAATTGATTGAGTTTGGTTCGAGGTAAGTGGCTTGCCTAACCTTGTGGGGGGAAATTCCCTTAGGATTTGGTACTGTTGTGATATGTGAGCATCGTGTATGTGAGGTGACAAGTACGTACACAGGCTATTTGTTGTAAAACCCGATTTATTTTACTGAGTAGTAACATGTGTTTCCTTTAATTTGAGTTATACCGTTTAAATGAGTATTAGTTTGTTTTTCATTCTTAATTGAGTTATTCAAATATGTGTAGTTATCCTGTTTAATCTAATATCGCATGTCTACGTGCTTTAACTACTTATTTGAACTCTGTGAAGCATTCCTAGTTGATTCCCTATTTTTCCTTGATCTTTATCAGTATAACTGTAGAAATCTTGTTGTTAACTGTAGTATTTATCGGTTTGAGCTGTGTGTTTACTTTTGAGACTACGAGGCAGTTCCTCGAGAGTTCTCCCCTGCACATTTACTTTTGAGACTACGAGGCGGTTCCTCGGGAGTTCTCCCTGCACATATCCTTTTGATACTACGAGGCGGTACCTCAGGAGTTCTCCCTATATATTTATTTTGGGACTACGATGTCACGCCCCAAAACTGAGGAGCGCGACCGGCGCTCAACCGAGTGAACCCGACCCAGCAAGCCTATTAGATTTCATTCTACCCAAACTCATCCACGAATGGAGATTTTACCTATTTTCATTAATTAGGCAAAAATGTGTTCATGTCTACAATAACAATTCATTTCCAATAGTTTCATCATTTTTAAAGTCTCAAATGGACAAATAATACAACCACAACATAACATAGTTTGTCTTTTCCAGCACCAATACATAACCCACACTATGTCTACGGAGCCTCTATAGATAAAGAAGAGTACAATGATAATGCCGGCAACAAGGCCTCGACTATACCTCAAACCGAATACATAAAGTACAAAAGATACATGACCCCGGGATGAAGTGGGGCTCACCAAGTTAGCTGGGAAGAAGGTGTTCTGATATCACTAATCAATATCTCCTGCTGTGGAACCACCTGCATCCATTTAAAGAGCAGCGCCCCCGGCAAAAGGGACATTAGTACTGTCGAATAGCACTAGTATGTATAACTAAACACCCTCTCAATAGAATGACAAATAATACAAACAAGATTATCATAATATCAATGAAAGTCTTAATCAACATCAAACCTCAATTTAGGATCAAGACATTGTTCAAATTAATTTCCATATCTCACTCTGGGATATTTTTAGTATCGAAATACCATTGTCCACAATACCATTAGTTACAAAACCAGTACCACTGTACTCTCAGCACGGAGTCCGATCACGACCCGATCGGCTAGGCTATTTCATTAGAGACATCAACCACAATTACTCTCAATATCAATACCACCATCTTTAATACGGAGTCCGATCACGACCCGATCGGCTAGGCTATCCATTAGGGACATCGACCACAATCACAATTTCAATTACAATTTCCAGCACAATCACCACCATGTGTGCGGCATGGTGTCCGATCACGCCCGACCAGCTAGGTTGTCTTATTCGAGACATCAACCTTTTTATATCAATCATCGCATTTCATATCACTTTCACATATTTTCATTTCATTGGCACTAATGGCCATAATTATAAGATCATTCTTGGCACGATGGCCATATTTAGTATTTCATGCTCACCTTTTAATTCCAATTATCATCATCATCATCAACAACAACAACAAACACAATTCAAATCAAGGTGTGTAGTACACATGTGAGCAATTTAGAGTCTAAGGCACATAGAGATATTTCACAAAATTTGGCATAATAGCCTTCATTTAAACGTGACTTAAAGTTGAAACATTATTAATGCACAACCCATATTTTAACACATCCACAATTGGTAACATAATATGAATAAAGCATTTGGGATGCTTGTTGAAGATATATCTTTCAACCCAATCTTACCCGAAATAGCCAATTTCATAATGAATCACTCGGGACTTATATAATTTACATGACTATCATGGGATTCAATTCTAAGAGAAGAGTTTAGCCAATATACCTCACTCGAGCTTCCTTACACTCTAAATGTTCCGAAATTCTTAGCAACTTCAATCTATTGTAGAAATATAACAAATTGAATCAAAATTAGGAAGATGATCATGGTTCTAGCTCATTTGATCATTTTATCAAACACTAGGTGTGCATAGGGTTTCAAGGTCCTTTTATGGAGGATTCCATCATCCCACAACCCAATCTTTACCATTATTAGCTCAACAATCTTCCTACACCCTTTGATAACACATTCATGTAAAATAAACAACTCTCATGCCCAAAAATTATCTATTTAATTACCCATTTCTAGACAAAATTCGAAATTGAGGGTTTAGGTGTAGAATCTTACCTCTAGGATGAACACCTAGTGAGTATTCCCTTCTTAATCTTCCAAAACTTGATCAAGAATTGAAGAATCAATTATTGAAGAACACCTTCTCACTCTAGGGCACTCTCTCTTACTCTAAAATATTAGATTATATCTCAAAAATGGCCCAAAGAGTGTATTTAACGAAGTAGGGTCGGATTTTAAAAATCCAAAAATGAAGCTCCGAAACAGGTTCTGCGGGCATAATGGTTATGCGAACCGCATATGTTGTCTCATAATTGCTGTCCAAAATGACCAAAAATTTGCCTGAGTCTGCGGTCACTATGTGGTCCGCATAACTGTTTTACGATCGCATAGTGTACCGCATAACAGTTATGTGGTTGCATAGTCGACCGCATAATTGCTTCTAACTAACCCAATTAACTGCCTCACTCTGCGGCAATTATGCGGTCCGCAGAGTGATTCTGTGGTTGCATAATGGACCACATAAATTGTACTTTTCTGCCAAAAAATTTCCATTACTTTTCGGTGCATTGTTCAACCCAAAAATTCCGAACCGCGGCTCGCAAGCTCGCTGCGAAGAATTTATAAAATCCTCAAGCATGTAAGCCCAATTCAGCACCACGAAACTTTATTTTCTTTTGCAAATTTTACCGGGCTTTACACTTAAGTACTTCAAAATTTCCTGAGGTGTTACATACGAGACGGTATCTCGGGAGATCCCCTGTTGTTTACCCTTATGTGTTGTACTGTTGTCTCGCTATATTTCCTTTTGATAAATTGTAGTCTCTCATTATATTGTATATTCTCATGCCTTATTTATTATTTACCAGTGGGCCTGACCTGACCTCGTCACTACTCGACCGATGTTAGGCTTGGCACTTACTGGGTACCGTTGTGGTGTACTCATGCTACTCTTCTGCGCATATTTTGTGTGCAGATCCAGGTGCTTCTTATCAGCCCCACTATTAGCTGAGAGTGCTTGCTATTGTACGGAGAATTCAATGTACCTCTGCCGCATCCGCAGACCTCGAAGTCCCCCTCTATTCTCTCATATGTCATTTACTTCCGTACTTCTTTTATTAGACTCTGGTATATAGAGATACTAGTTTTCTTCTGTAGCTTGTGACTTATGATATTTCGGGCTTTGGGAAGACTGTGTATTTATAGAGTATTAGTTATTGTACATGTCGAGCGCATTGTTACTAGTTATTCAGTTATCCATTGCTGTTAGTTGCCAAGTTTTACTCTTGTTTTGTTATTTTCTGCAATCTGTTAGGCTTACCTAGTCGTAGAGACTAGGTGCAGTCACGACGTTATACAGAGGGAGTTTGGGTCGTGACAATGTTTCTACAGATCAAACGTCTTGCTTAACTATTAGACAGCATGCCTATAAGGTGCAATAATACACGCTTCGATTACACTTATCTCAATACCATGATTATAAGGTTAATTAATTAATCAGTTGCTTTCATTATTTTAATTGTAATGCCCCACTTAGACGACTTGCCTATAGGGATAAATGTTATAAAATCAAGTCCAATTGTCAATTGTTAGAAATCCTGCCTAGAGGATACTTTCACTCGCCCAGAAGAACTATTTTTGAAACTAACGCTATTAACATTGGGTTGTCAAGGTGTTTCACTGCCTCACTGCGCAACATTTAGATATCATGCCTATAGGGTTTGTAATGTTTATAAGCTACGAATTCATTGATCTAAAGCCGCCGTATTGACTGTACAAATACTGAAAATCAGAATCACCTAGAAATTATACCTATAGAACTTAATGTCTATAATTTTTCTTAACTATAAAATTGTCCAGTTGCCTAAATCTGCCCGCGTCCATTTCTTGCTTATGTGTGGAGGTGAACTTGAGCCATTTGTTGTATTTATGTAAAGTCTTATATGTTTTGAATGCGTGCTAGTTTTATCATTTTTGAGCATCCGAAGTAAAGTCTAGAACCATTCAAATA
Organism: Nicotiana tomentosiformis; assembly: GCF_000390325.3. Taxonomy (NCBI): domain Eukaryota; kingdom Viridiplantae; phylum Streptophyta; class Magnoliopsida; order Solanales; family Solanaceae; genus Nicotiana; species Nicotiana tomentosiformis. Next base: position 109,780,163 of record NC_090818.1, read on the forward strand.
GCAGGTCCAAAGCCTCTTGGACCATAGGCATGGGACGGGTAGTGCACGCCTAGGACGCGGTTTAGAATTGAATTAGAACGCTTTAGGTAAACAACTTTAACATAGTAATTGGGTAGCATGAGATGATAGCATGTGCCCCCTGAATAATATGAGTAACCCCTACCCTAAGGAAGTTACGAAGTATTATTTATGTTGCACGGGGTGATCCTTTAGGCTAAAAAACTTAGGACCCTCCCCCCCCCTCGTTATAAGTTTATTGTTCATATTTAGTCGTCGAACATAGAAAAATTAAATTGTACCTTGCAACCTCTAAAGGCTTGTATTGATTATCTATATAGTCGAATTGTTGCCCGATTTTCTTTGCATGTGTTTATAACAAAACCTTTAAATGTTTTATCTTCCCACACTTATATGATCACTTAGGACAATTTTAATCTAATAATCTACATAACATGATTTTTGGGCGGGACTCACAGTTGTGGACCTCGAAGAGTGCTTAATACCTTCTCTTTGAGGTAATTTGAGTCATTACTTGATCTTTGGTAACCTAGACTAGTTCTATCAAAGTTATTTGCAAATAAGTTCCCTAACGCACCTTAAAATTATTAGGTGGCGACTCTCCTATTTTAATATCATTTAAAAGAGTTGTCACGTGTCGAAACCCGCTTTCGCGAGAAAACGTGGCACGACAGTACTCATACTACACTTTACACTTCTTATGCAAACTTTGGAGTTGGTCCTAGTGGCGGTCAGTAGATTGCTTGGATCCGGTGCTTGATGGAGACTTGAGGTACAACTACACAATGTTCGCAACCCTGAAGTCCCCTTCTACATTAACCTAGCTGTTTATTTCGATTCAAACAGTTATGCATTTATTCAGACTATTATTTGTAGTACTTTAGATGCTCGTGTATTCGTGACACCAGTTCTGGGATTTGTATTTGGATATCTTCGTTTATCAGATTTATCTACTTTATTTCGCCTATTGGTTTTCATTGGATTTGTTAAAAATAGTTAATGCCTGCATCTAACATTGGCTTTCCTAGCAAGTAAAATATTAGGAGCCATCATGGTCCCGAGGGTGGTAATTCTGGGTCATGACAAGTTGGTATCAGAGCACTAGGTTGCCTAGATCTCAATAGTCATGAGCAAGCTTAGTAAAGTATGGAGGATCAGTATGGAGACGTCTGTACTTATCTTCCAGAGGCTATGGAGTTTAGGAAAAATTTCATTTATTTCCTTCTCTATCATGCGATTTTACTCTATCGTTAATGATTAAATCATTTTATTCTTGTTCTCTCGCAGATGGAGAGAACATGCACACCATAGGCAGTCGGACGAGAGCCGTAGCCTCCTGTGATAGCTACTACCAAGGGTAGAGGCCAAGGTCGAGCCAGAGGCAGAGGCAGAGCTCCGCTTAGAGCTCGAGCAGCAGCACCCGCAATAGATCCTCATATTGATCATCAGGAGGAGGTCCCTACTCAGACCGTGCTTGTCGGACCAGCTTAGGTCCCGGAGGGGTTCATAGCCACTCCAATGCTTCAGGATGCTCTAGTCTGCTTGGTTGGCCTTATGGAGAGTGTGGACCATACCGATGCATTTCCAATGGCACTAGCCATCTCTCGAGCTGGGGGGAGCACAGACGCCCGCTACTCACACCCCATAGACGGAGGCTCCCCTATATCATACTCAAGTAGCTCAGCCAGTTGGGGTGGTTCAGCCGGTTGTTGCGGCACAAGCCGGTGATAGGCCCGCTATGTCTTCTGAGGCTTTGCTGGGGTTGGATAAGTTTACCAAGCTCTTTCCTGTTCATTTCAGTGGTGCAGCTTTTGAGGACCCACAGGATTACTTGGACCATTGCCACGAGGTGTTGTGCAACATGGGTATAGCTGAGACCAATTGGGTCGATTCTGCAGTGTTCTAGATGATCGATTCTGCCAAGAGATGTTGGAGGGATTATGTGTTGACTAGACCAGTTGGTTCACCTCCACTTACCTGGGATCAGTTTTCACAGCTATTTCTGGAGAAGTTCATACCTTTCACTCTAAGAGAGGATTATCGCAAGCAGTTTGAGCGTCTTCAATAGGGTAGTATGACTGTTACCCATTATGAGACTCGATTTGTGGACCTAGATCACCGTGCCATTATTTTACTCCCTACTAAGAGGGAGAGAGTGAGGAGATATATTGATGGGATCACTTTCAGTATTAGGCTATAGATGGCCGAGGAGACTGGAGATGATATTTCTTTCTAGAGGGCCATAGATATTGCTAGATAGATCGAGATGGTTCATGGTCAGGAGAGAGGGTCGGTGTCTCATAAAAGGCCTCGTAATTCCGGTAGTTTCAGTGGTTCCACGTCTAGAGGCAGGGGTACGTTTGGTAGAGGCCATTTGAGTCAGCACTTCAGGCATCCCACAATGCTTTGGGTAGCAGTGGTCCTTATGTATCTCATCCTTGGCAGGCAGCCTACAGTGCACCATCAGCTCTTATTAGTGCGCCTCCGATCCAGAGCTATCACCGTGGTTATCCGGCCCGTTCGGGCCAACTTCAGTAGCCACATCGGCAGGATAGGTGTTTTGAATGTAGGGGTACCGGCCACATCAAGAGGTTTTGTCCGAGATTGTTGAGCAGAATGCCATAGCAGCCAGCTAGAGGCAGGGGACAGGCAGCCAGAGATGGAGATCAGGCCGTTAGAGGTGGAGGTCAGGCTGTTAGAGGTGGAGGCCAGGCAGCTAGAGGTCGTCCAAGAGATGGAGGTTAGGGTAGTGGGGCCCTGCCCTGATATTATGGATTCCCAGCTAGACCCGAGGTCGAGTCATCTGACACCATTATCACATGTATTGTTCTAGTTTTCCATAGAGATGCTTCAGTTCTATTTGATCCAGGCTACTTATTCCTATGTGTCAACTTATTTTGCTTCATATCTGGTTGTGCCTTGTGATTATTTAGTGCTCCTGTGTATGTGTCTACGCCTATGGGAGATTCTATTATTGTAGACCATGTCTATCGCTCGTGTGTGATTACTATTGGGAGTCTTGAGACTAGTGTAGATCTTCTACTTCTTGACATGGTGGACTTTGATGCTATTTCGGGCATGGATTGGTTGTCACTTTATCATGCTATATTGGATTGTCACACCAAGATGGTGACCTTAGCTATGCCGAGGTTACCTCGATTAGAGTGGAGAAGGACCCCTAGCCACTCTACCAGCAGGATTATTTCTTATGTGAAGGCTCGACGTATGGTCAAGAAGGGATGTCTAGCATATTTGGCCTATGTTCATGATTCGAGTGTGGAGGTTCCTTCCATGGATTCAGTACCAGTTGTGCGTGAGTTTCTAGAGGTGTTAACTGCATTTCTGGCGGGAATGCCACCCGACAGAGATATTGACTTCTGTATTGATTTGGCTCCGGACACTCAACCCATTTCTATTCTACCATACTGTATGGCCCCACCGGAGTTGAAGGAATTGAAGGAGTAATTGCAAGATTTGCTTGATAAGGGATTCATTAGACATAGTGTCTCGCCCTCAGGTGTACCCATGTTGTTCGTAAAGAAGAAAAATGGGTCGATGAGGATGTGTATAGACTATCGATAGTTGAACAAAGTCACTATCAAAAACAAGTATCCGTCGCCAAGAATTGATGACTTATCTGATCAGTCTCAAGGTGACAAAGTGTTTTCGAAGATTGATTTGAGGTATGGCTACCATCAACTGAAGATTAGGGCATCGAATGTCCCTAAGACAGTTTTTCGGACTCGGTATGGGCATTATGAGTTCCTAGTGATATCATTTGGGTTGACAAATACCCCAGCAATATTTATGGATTTGATGAACCGGGTATTTAAGCCCTATTTTGATTCTTTTGTGATCGTATTCATTGATAATATCTTGATATACTCCCGCAGTCGAGAGCAATATGAGTAGCATCTTCAGATTGTACTGCAGACTCTGAGAGATAGTCAGTTATATGCCAAGTTTTCAAAGTGTGAGTTTTGGTTAGACTCGGTCATCTTTTTGGAGCATGTTGTATCGGCCGAGGGCAATAAAATGGATCCTAAAAAGATTGAGGCAGTTCAGAACTGGCCTAGACCCACTTCAGCTACAGAGATTCCGAGTTTCCTGGGTTTGACGTGTTATTATCGCCGGTTCGTGGAGGGGTTTTCATCCATAGCAGCCCAATTGACTAGATTGACCTAGAAGGATGCTCCATTCAAGTGGTCGGATGAGTGTGACTTGAGATTTCATAAGCTCAAGACTGCTTTGACTACGACGTCAGTGTTGGTGTTGCCCACATGTTCAAGATCATATACGGTGTATTGTAATGTATCTCATATTGGGCTCGATGCAGCATCGATGAGAGATGGCAGGATGATCGCGGCAGTTGAAGGTTTATGAGAAGAATTACCATTTTTATGACCTAGAGTTGGCAGCCATTGCTCATGCACTGAAGATTTGGAGGCACAATCTCTACGGCATGTCATGTGAGGTGTTCACAAATCATCGGAGTCTACCATATTTGTTCAAGCAAAAGGATCTCAACTTGAGGCAGGGGAGGTGGCTAGAGTTGTTGCAAGACTATGATATCACCATTTTGTATCATCTCGGGAAGGCCAATGTGGTGGCCGATGCCTTGAGTAGAAAGGCTGTGAGTATGGGTAGTCTTGCATATATTCCAGTTGGTGAGAGACCGCTTGCATCAGATGTTCAGGCTTTGGCCAATCAGTTCATGAGGTTAGATATTTTGGAGCCCAGTCGTGTTCTAGCTTGCACGGTCTCTCGGTCTTCTTTGTATGAGCACATCAGTATGATGACCTCTATTTTCTTGTCCTTAAGGACACGGTGTGGCAAGGTGGTTCCAAGCAGGTTACTGTTGGAAATGATGGGTTTTTGCGGATGCAATGTCAGATTTGTGTGCCCGATGTGGATGGGCTTCGTGAGTTGATTCTTGAGGAGGCACATAGTTCCCGGTATTCCATTTATCCAGGTGCCGCCAAGATGTATCATGACTTGCGATAGCATTGTTGGTAGAGGAGAATAAAGAAGGATATAGTTGCATATGTAGCTCGGTGTCTGAATTGTCATCAAGTAAAGTACGAGCATCAGAGGTCTGGTGGTTTGCTTCTGAAGCTGGAGATTCCTAAGAGGAAATGGGAGCGTATTACCATGGATTTTGTTGTAGGTCTCCCACGAACTCAGAAGATGTTCGACGCGGTATGGGTCATTGTAGACAGGTTGACCAAGTCGGCACATTTCATTCCAGTGGCAGTTACCTATTCTTCAAAGCGGCTAGCTGAGATCTATATTTGTGAGATCATCCATCTTCATGGTGTGCCCGTGTCCATCATTTATGATTGAGGTACGCAGTTCACCTCGCACTTTTGGAGGGTCATAATTTGTAAGTTAGGCACACGGGTTGAGTTAAGTATAACATTTCACCCATATACAAACGTGCAGTCCGAGCGCACCATTCAGATATTGGAGGATATGCTTCGCGCTTGCATTATGGATTTTGGGGGTTCTTGGGATCAGTTCTTGCCGCTTGCGGAGTTTGTCTACAACAACAGCTACGTGTCTTGTTCCGGAATATTTTTATATGAAAAAATTAAGAAAATGTGAAATTTTGCCTTAAAACTAATTTGAGTTGACTATGGTCAACATTTTATGTAAACGGATCCGAATAAGTATTTTGATGGTCCCGATGGGTCTGTATCGTGATTTGAGACTTTGGCGTATCCCCGGAATCGAATTTGGAAGTCCCTAACTTGATTTAACGTAATTTGTTGAAAACTAGTAATTTGAAGGCTTAAAGAATTCCTAAGTTTCACCGTAGGTTGACTTTGTTTCTACATGATTCGGATTGCGGTTCCGAAACTTGGAATAGGTTAATTTCACCATTTATTACTTGTCTGCATATTTGGTGCAAAACGGAGTTGATTTGTCATGATTCAGACGTCCGGTTGTAAATTTGCATGTTCTTGTGTTTCTTTGAAAATACCATACATTTTGATGTCCAATTCATAGTTTTAGGTATTATTATGGTGTTTTGATCTCACGAGCGAGTTCGTATGATATTTTTAGACTTGTGTTGATGTTTGGTTTGTAGCCCCGAGGATTCGGGTGAGTTTAGGATAGGCTACAAACTAATTTTGGACTTAGGAGAATAGCTGAAGACCCTATGTTGCTGGTGTGTCTGCAAAACTCGCAATTGCAAGGTGGGGGATCGCATTTACGATGTTTGGACAAGCCTATTATGATAGCATTTTCAAACATTTTGTTCACAATTGCGAAGATAGCCTAGGAACAGCAGAGATCGTATTTGCGATCATTTGATCGCTTTTGCGAAGTTCCAGTGTTCGCATTTGCGAATTAGTCGTCGCAATTATGATGAAAGCAGAGATGAATGGAATTCGATTTTGCAATGATTTATTCGCATCTGTGGGGTTCGCATTTGCGAAACCCATGTTGCATTTGCGACATCTGCGACTAGACAAAAAGCTAAGGGACGAGAATTTTAGCCTCATTTTCATATTTTGGGACCCTAGGCTCGGTAGGTGGCGATTTTGAAGAAGGAATTTCATCAACTTTGGGTGAGTGATTCTAATCAATTCCTAATCGTATTCCATCAATTTATCTTAGATTTTAACATCAAAATTATGTGAATCAAAGTGAAGATTTGTGAAACCTTGTCAAGTTTTTGAAAAATAAGAAATGGAGTTTTGAGAGTCGCTTTAGACTCAAATTTTGAAACTAACCACATATATGAACTCGTGGGGTCATGGATAGTCGGAATCTATCATTGGACAAGGGTTTTGACCGGGTGAGCCTCCGGTTGACTTTGTTGACTTTTTGGGAGAAGTGTAAAGATCTTAGCTTTATCTATTGTAATAGATTTTTCTAGCATTATTTGATGATATTAAGTCAATTTTGGTTAGATTCGATTGGTTTGGAGGTGAATTTTAGAGGAAAGGCCCCGTTTGAGCTTTGATTAGTTACGGAGCGAGGTAAGTGTTGGGTCTAACCTTGATTTGAGGGAATTAGGAACCCTTGAACTATATGTTATGTGAATTACGTGTGTAACGGCGTATATGCGAGGTGACAAGTGTATATACGTCATCAAAATAATTGTTTTCATGTCTTTCTCCTATTTCATGAATTATCTCACCTATGCCTTAATTGTTACATGCTTTAATAGCCTTCTATGTCGGAATTGGTTACTTGACATTAATTATTCTTATATTATATTATTCGTTCCATCCATAATTCCGTGATTAATTGCTACTTTCCTTAATTGTCTTACTTGCACACCTTAATTGTCGTGTACTTGGCTTGTCTTGTTGCTTTTGTATTAATTGTAATATTCCTTTAATTAGTACGAGGTTCCTTTATTATTTTTGCTTTCATATTTCTTAATTGCAGAGGTTCTTGTAAATTGAGCTATTGAATTGATTGCTTTTATTGACAATATTTTGTGGATCGCATTGCACGCCGTAACGGTTGTGATATGGTGGAATAAGGGAGGATTTTGATATTGATTATAATGATTTGGTGGGATCGGGTTGCGCGGCACAACCGTTGTGAATGTAATACTTGATATTGATAAATTATGATACGGTGAAATTAGGAAGGAATATGACATTGATTATGATGATATGGTGGGATCAGGTTGCGCGTCGCAACGGATTTTATATGTGATTCTTGATAATAATGAATAATATTATGGTGGAATAAGGGAGGATTGTGTGTGTACGTTGGGATCGGGTTGCGCACCGCAACAGATTGTGGATGTTGTACTTATTGTGTTATTGTATTAGTTTTCAGCCTTTTTTATATGATATTTTGAGCTCTAATATTCTAGATTCTCTGGTTGCGATGATTGAGTTCATTTTCATAAATTATTTGCTTTACTGTCATTTTCTGTTTCCTTCCATGTTATTATTATTATTATTATTATTATTATTATTATTATTATTATTATTATTATTATTATTATTATTATTATTATTATTATTATTATTGTTGTTGTTGTTGTTGTTGTTGTTGTTGTTGTTATTGTCACGTGTCGAAACCCGCTTTCGCTTGAAAACGGGCGCGACAATACTCATACTACACTGTGCATTTCTTGTACAGATTTTGGAGTTGGTCCTAGCGGCGGTCAGTAGATTGCTTGGATCCTGTGCTTGACGGAGACTTGAGAGACGGCTGCACAGCGTTCGCAGCCTTGAAGTCCCCTTCTATATTACCCTAGCTGTTTATTTCGATTCAGACAGTTATGCTTTCATTCAGACTATTATTTGTAGTACTCTAGACGCTCGTGTATTCGTGACACCAGTTCTGAGATTTGTATTTGGATATCGTCGTTTATCATATTTATATACTTTATTTCAGTTTATTTAGTTTATTGGTTTTCATTTGGTTTGAATAGTTAAAAATGGTTAATAACTACCTCTAACGTTGGTTTGCCTAGCAAGTGAAATGTTAGGCGTTATCACGGTCCCGAAAGTGAGAATTCCGGATCGTGACAGAATTATCAGTGATTTTTTGTGCGCAGCTGTTTCCTTTATTGTAAAAAGGTTTTTTGTTTTGGGTACAGGTGATGTATTGGAGTTATTGGATTGGCATTTAGTTTGTAACGCCGTAAATAGAAACGGGCGATTTGTTTGTTCTTGGTGATGTATGGTGGGTGAGGTGGTGGCTAACGAAGTTGATTTGTCGGTTTTGCAATTGTTTTGTTTTGATACTTTATTTTCTAAATCTAGTTGACTTACGATAGTGAATTGGTTTTGTTGAATATAGTTGGTTGACCTTCAGAAGCAGTGTAGTTAAATGACCCTTTTTTAACTCGGTCTCCAAGTTTGAGGTAGATGTAGGTATGGATGTGCTAGTGCTAGGCGTGTAAGGAGTAGGGGTCATATCTAAATTTCTGTTTTTGGGGTTATATTTTTGTTCTTTTTCTTTTACTTATTCTTTTAATTTTTCTTCTATTTTTTTCGACAAGGTTTTTTCCTTCCTGTTTTTCATTTTTTGTTTCTTTTTCAATTTTTTCTTTCTCAGTAATTTCTTTTTCTAACTTGTGTGAATCAAGAGTTGTAATGAAGCACCTTTTGTTTGTATAGGACATCGTCTTCCATTGTCCGGTTGCCGTGTCTGTTGTAGATTTCTCCTCAGTCTTTGTGGATGTTGGGTTCTTGTTAGAACATTGGTATAGGTTGTGTCCCAAGCATCCGCATATCGTACACAATGGATTTGTGTCTTCATAGTGGATATCTTGTAGATATTTCCCGATCATGACATTTTTTGGTAGAGATTTTCTTAGGGGAACCAGGATACACAAGCGTGCGTAGCGTCCCTTTGTCATGTTGGTAGTGCAGCTGTCAATCTTTAAAGCGTCTCCAATTATTCATAGTACTCGGCGGGTAATTCTTGAAGGTGTACCCATATTGTGAAAAAATTGATGTGATTTGTATTGAGATTAAATTTTGGTGTCCATTTCCTGACACTAAGGTATTGTGAGCCAATAAACGGTATGTTGTTTATGGCCCTTTGATAGAGTTTATGGGATATAAGGCGGATCAGGTAGTAGTCATTTCATAAATTAATAAGGTTCATTGGTTATATGGAGTTCCAGACTTTTTGTATTTTTGTGAGTAGTAGGCTATAACCCATGCGCTTGCCCAGTAGTTTGATGATTACAGATTGTTTCCGGGGCTCATATAATCTGGTTTTGTCCGCTATTGTGATGGGTATGCAATTTGGGTAGTTAGTTGTGTTATCTTTTTTCTCCTCCAGTGTAAGGCTGCTAAAAATTGTGCAGTCAAAAACCATAGAAGAAAATGTTTGCTTTTGGGTGATTGTATCCCTATAACTTACTTGTGCTTCGATATGAGTGTCAGCGTCTTTTGGTCTGTTCGTACTGCGTGTGAGCAGATCTTCCTCTTCGTTGGTGAGTGAGCTTCCTTCCATTGGTTGCCTTTTTGGTGTGGTAGTAGATAAAATAGACTGTGTGGTGGGTAGTTGATGGCTTGGTTGATTGATAGTTTCTATATATTTGCTCTCAAAAAATTTGGTAATCCCATAATTCTAGGTACTAAGTTTCTGTTAATTATTATGCTAGTACTTTCTTCAAATATTCAAGATCTGGTTACTACAGTAAATCAACAAGAATTAAGTTTTAAGCAATTAAAATTTTCGATATTCACATAGTTCTCAAAACATTCAAATTCACGTCATCTTCAATTTCTTTCTCCTACATGCCTTTATCCCTCTTCTCAACTACTTTCTCATGTTCCAATCAATTCCAGCAGCGTATTCTTTCGTAGTATTCATATGCATGTCTAAATGAATCAAATTTTATCCCAAGATTTATTGGTACAACGGAATAAGAAACATCCATATATTAAATTTGAGATGTGATCACAAATCTACCATTGAAAAGGAGAAAGTAAGACAATAATCACAATTCAAAAATCTCTAATACATGGTTCTGCCAAGAATAAAGCTTAATTTTTAATTAAAATTAGATTGAGTTTTTAAATAATTAATTCAAATGACTTTTTTTAAAAAAGGATAGTGAACTCCACAATAACGAAAAGAAAATTGTGGAATAAAAAGGCAAATTTACTACGGTAGATTGCAAATTAAATTTTTAAAAGGATTGACATGGTGGTAAAAGAAATTCCGGGATAACTTTTGGCGCCAGAAATTGAGCTTGTAGGAGGGAATATTAAATTTTATTAAAATTATATATGAAATATCTAATATTTTAACCATGGTTAATACCTTGTTTTAATTAATTAAATCTAGACCATTGATTTTAAAATAGTATATGTGTCTCTTATCCAAGTAAAATGTTTGAAAAATGGAGGTAATAGAAAATGGAGAGTAGTCAAATCCTGATTTGAGAGAGCAATTTATAACCCTATATATAAGGCCTTGTGCATCGCATCAACATAAAACAAAAAGCTACATATAAAGTAGAAAGTAGCAAGCCCGCACTTCGAGAAGCACGTTGTGAAAGAAAATGTTATTTATAGATAAAGGCAAAATTTGATGGTTCATTGGTTTGACTTTGCTACTTAAGTCAGATATCATCTAGTAATTCAAAATATAGATAGAAAAATCTCAGATAAACAAGTATTCATAACTATTTTTTTATTCAAGCAAGAAAATGCAACAATCCTTTCCTTTGAAGTCCTGTAAACGAGCGAAGGAAAGTTTATAGGCTTGATCTTGGTAATACTAACAATCGCCTAAAAGTAACGTACGATTCACCCTTGAAGTTTATAGTCTAAGGGTCATTTGGTTTGAATACGGTTTATGATGGAATAAGTTATTCTATTATTTTTTTTATTCACTGTTTGGTATGTTGTATTAAAAATGATAACTACATAATTTCTAAGAAAAATGTATAAGTTATCCTGCCATTAATTACCCCACCCCCTACAAGGTATAAGTTATCCCGGTACCAATTTTAATTCCGGAATAACTTATACCAGGTTTGTTAACCAAACAAAGTATTAAGGCGATATTAAAATTTTATATCAGCACTATATATACTTATACCTCATACCAAACGGCCCCTAATAGTACTAGTTTAGAATTTAATAAATATGGATTTAGTTCTTCCCCTTCATCCATTCTCCTTTTATGATCTCCGAGGTAATTGAAAAAAGAATTAAAGAAAAGGTGATTTCCAGTTTGTGTATGGGCTCAGTTAGTTACCTGTGCTAGTGACTAGAGGAACTTGAATCATTTTAGTTATGGCCCATTAAGATGTTACATTGCTTTACAGGATTGAATTGTTATGCAAGATCCATCTTAAGCCCACCAGCATGATTTTTTATGGGGTGAATGACATAGTTACCCACAAAAATAAAATTATTTATCTTTACTTATCAATTTATTTTTCTACCCATCAAACTAATTATATTTCCTAACCATAGTAGTTTTTGTGGGATATTTTCTCTTTTTTCTCTAATTCTTTTTTATTTCTATACTACTTTTCTTTTTTCCTTTTTTTCTTTCTTTTTTCCTTTTCTTTTTTCTCGTTTATTCATTTATTTTTGCCCAAATCATATTATTGTTATTTTTACCATAACTTATTTCACACTCATATTTGACTCCTTCTTTATTTTATTTTCTTTATTTCTTGTTCCTTTTCTAATTCCACGTGATTGTCATGCAAACTTTGATCTCCTTCCCTACAAATATCAGTACACACTCTACCATTAGCAGTAACACAACCAGTTATGGAGCAAGAAAATATAATCTACGACCACCAAATCTCCATATATACTAGTTAGAATAGAAATGATAATAAAATATTGGAAAATGCAATAAAAATATAAGTAGCAAAAAAGACTTATAGTACCATATGATACCAATATGGTATACATGTATACCAACAGAGTATACGATTACTCTAAAATATTTTACAACTATATACGACTATACTACTGTACCAAAACATTAAAGGATGCAATAAAAGTATGAGAAAATTACATGCTCGCATTGCAAGCTAAATATTCGCAAAGCAACTTGCTCATTCAGTATACTAACAAGGTATATAGTTGTATGGAGTCATTCCAACAATTGCCTATAACTATAAAAACTATTACATAATACACATAATCTATATCCATCGGCATAAAAAAATTCCAACACTGCAAATCATGTTCATATAAATAATTTCAGAATAGAATTCACTTAAAAATGCAGCTAAAACAACCAAAAAATATTCAAACGACCATATGATACTAATATGGCATATAACTATACCAACATGGTATACTTGGTTAATTCCCGGCAACTATATGACTATACTACTATTACATAACACACATGCATAAAGAAAAAAATTAAAAAATAGTGTACCACATATTAATATAATAAAGTATTTCAAGATATTGTACTATATTACTATTATTAAAAGAAAATCAAATAGTGTACCAATTAAATGCAGCCAATACAACCAAAAAATGATTCAACTAGCATATGATACCAATATTGTATATAGCTATACTAATAGGGGTTGTTCCAACAACTGCATATAAATATAAAATCTATTACATAATAAACAAAATCTATGTCCATAGGTACAAAAAAATCCAACACAACAAAACATGATCATATAAATCATTTTAGAATAGAATTCGCTTAAACATGCAGCTAAAACAACCAAAAAATATTTCAACTACCATATGATACCAATATCTACTAATTAATTCCAAGCAACTATATATGACTATACCACTATTACATAATATACATGCATAAAGAGAAATTAAAAAATAGTGTACCCATATTAATATAATAATGTATTTCAAGATATTTTACTATAATAATATTATATAAAACAAACGCATAAAGAAAAAATCAAAATGATTACATAATACACATGCATAACGAAAAATTTAAAAAAATCAAGATATTGTACTATTCTATTATTACTAAAGAAAAATCAAATAATGTACTAATTAAATGTAGCTAATACAACCAAAAAATATTCAAACTAACATATGATACCAGTATAGTATATAACTATACCAACATGGTATACAATTGTACGCAAAGAGTTTAAAAAAAAATTAATTCAATTATTATACTGAAATAATATCAGTTGTCAATAAAAAATTTAAAAAATTCTAAAAGATCCTAATTGTAAGAGTATATCGTTACATTATATAGTATACTATAATAGTATATCATTGGAATGAACTGTATACCAAGATAGTATATAGTATATCATTTTGGTATACTATACAAATTCTTCTTCGCCAGTTCAACGCAATAAATTATACACTATTAAATTAACCAAAATGGTATATAATATGTTATTTTGGTATATAGAGGATTGGTTCATTCCTTCAAAAAAAATTAATAGTATACTATTGTAGTTAATTATATACTCTTGAGTTAATTATTGTAACGACAACATCTCCGTCCTACTAGGAAAAGCATAGAAACAAGCATGGCCTCCCCCTCTAGGGTGACCTCTACCCGCCTGATTGCCAAAAGTCAACCTACAGTCAACTTGGGAAATCCTCTAAACCTCAAATTGCTAACTTTCGGCAAAACAATAGAAATCAACCTCCGTACCACTGAATTCGATTCCGGACAAACACCGTTCTAGGGTTGTTTTCACAAAAATCAAACTTTGGCCAACATTTCCTACTTAGGCTTCTAAACCAAGAACGAAAGGGTCCAAAGCAACCCAAAATCTTTACGGAACGAAAACAATCAACCTCGCAAGTTATAAAGCCAAAATTACATATTTGTAAAGCATCAAAAAGGGAAAGGAGGCGCAAATACACAAAAAAATCGGTCGGGTCGTTACAAATGATGACTACCTATACAACCTTACAATTTTGTGACAGACTAAAACCTTAGAATTTCTTATTCTTTTTTGATAGATTTTCTTTAGCTTTTTTTTTCTGGGATGGATGATAAAGACATGAAAGGAAAGGTGGATAGATTATACATCCACTTAGAAAATATAGGGATACTGCAACGTCAGAAAGGGAAGAAAGAGAAAGAGAGAAAAAATTGATAGGGGATGAAAGAAAAAGGGAGGAGAAACGTTAGCTGCAGAAAAAACAAAAATAGGAAGATAGATGGCCGAGTAATTATTTTTGATTGCATAGGTATATACTGTAATTATTTGTAGAATAGGTAAAACCGGGTAATGGTTTTGGGTAAAATAGGTATATAGCATAATTTGCTCTTTTTGTATGATCCCGAGCTTTACTTGAATATGTTGATGCTTATCTACTACGGGTAGTAGATTTTTCTTAATTAATGAAAAATAACTATAGCTTAAATCTTTGTAGATAACGATCCATTTCTTGTAAAATTATCTAATTGATTTTTCTCATAGAAGTACATCAATATGTTTGTCAGGAGTAAATTTCATAGGTGGCCATCCAATTTTATGTTTATTACCCCCAAAGTCACTGGTTACATAAAAATTATTTTACTTTGCATACTTTTCACAAAAATAACTTTGATCATTTTTTTGTTAAAACCCCACCTAAAATGTGAGATAAAATGACAAAAATGATCCTTATACTTGGGGTAAGTTCAAAAAACGCTCTTAAATAAAGTCTTTAGTTGTTTTGATTCTATGAGGCTGTCAAAAGTGAGCATTTTTTTTTATTTTCATCGAATATTTGATAAACTCTACTTATTCAATATAATAGGAACTAAAATTTAGTTAAATAGAATTACCAATATAGTCCTGTCAAATTCAGGTGCTCTGCTAACATAAATATAAAGTTACTAATAAAAACATATTATAAGTGTAAAACTAGTTAAAAAGTAAACAAGAAAGAAACAACACACTTTAGCTTTGTATCCTCCTATTGCAATATATATAAATAAATCACATCTCTTCCGGACTAAATTAATAGTTAGTGTTTGATCCTTTAAACGGTAAAGAAAAACTAATGATTTATCCGAAAGTCGAACCAATTATGAGCGCAAATTCACCAATCACCACAACCGACTTTAATGCACTAACTTACGTTCACCTTAAAAATGAGTTAACTCCTTTCATGATATATAAATTTTAGATCTTTACACCGCATGATTAATTATGAAACAATAAAATTTAGTTATCTTATTGTTTACCCAAAAAACGGATAGAGTTGAATTTATACGTAGTTCCAAGGATACATGGTATAACTTGGCACAAATCGAAAAGTAAGTAGAAATATATTGAGTATTGACTGTATAAAGAATGAAATACAAACCAAACTGAGTGAAAAACGGTTTATTAACGAGCAAGACGAATCAATATACAAAACCCAAAAAGAATAATCTCTATTTGAATATCAGTATGTTTTTCTCTGTGAATATCAATAATATGAGAGTGTATGAATACCTTAATCTTGGATTCCTCTACAGAAATAGTAGCTATCTCTCTTATAGTAAAGGAATCCTACTTTAGATATAATTAAAAATACATAGTGGGGATCCCATGATAGATTAGCTTTTTCCTAATTCCCGCCGAGATTCTCTCCCTTAGTGCGGCTATAACGGCTCTTATCTCTTGGATCGATCTTGGTCGGATTTGGAATTGGTCGATTTCCAGATTTAGAGCTCGATATTAACTCGAGCTCGATATTGACTCGGGGCTCGGTATCGAATCGGGCTTGATATTGGTCGGTATCTGACTCTTAAGCTCGATGACACCGCTTCACTTCATAGTTCGATTTGGACTCGAGCTCGGTAATGACTTCGAGCTCGGTATTTGATCGGTCCCGAAAATTTGATCTTGGTAACCTGGATTCAGATCTCATCTTGATATTATGAAGATGAACTTCGGTCCATTATGTTCCAATCTTGACTAATCATACGAATATACAGATAGTCCCCTCGTTTCTCGGGAAGAATGTGGCGATAAACGACATGATTTTCCAATGCTATGACTAGATATACACTAACGTTTGCATCGAGTCAGACCATGATGTACGTGATAGATGTCCCGTCGGTTCAGTTACTAAGGCATTAAATGCGTGTAAGATGATGGTCGGCCATTTGCTGATTTTGAACCGTCATTGCCAACGCTATAAATAGCTCCCTTTTTTACCATTTTTTACTTTTACATCTTTAATTTCCAAATCTTCTAAGTTCTTTTTCGCATCTTCTAAGTTCTTCATCTGTAATCTGCGATTTTCACCACAAAATCCCTCTTCAGAACACCAAATCTTGTTATCTTCCTCTATCTTCAAAATTCAAATGGCGAAAACGTCAAACCTCAAACCTCAAAAAGAAAAAGCTTCTTTTTCGCAGCCTGTCGGCGACAAAATACCGGAGGAGCCACGACCTGAGGAGTGTATTCCCGGGGGGTGTGTTCTTACTTCTGATTTTAAGATCGACAAAGCTTCGCCGGTTCTCGGTCGATGCGAGCCAGTATTGAGGTACATGTGCTCGATAACCGAGAGACATCTTGAACAGTTAAGAAAAGATTACAACTGGGAGAACAAAGAAGTGATAATCCCGGCTCCCGAAGAAGATATTACTACTCATGTGAAAGGGTTTTTAAGTGTTTATACTTACCCTTTCACGTTGGGCCCCCTCGACCCCGTTGTCATCGATTTTTGCCGCCAATACAAAATAACCCTGGGCCAAATCCACCCTTCTTTTTGGTGAATCGTTATTCTGATCCGCTTCTTCGTGAAAAAAGTCGAGGGGATGCCTTTTACCCTCGACCACCTCATCAGATTGTACAGCCCCCGCCTCTATCGAGGTGGGTTAATAAAACTCCAGCGTCGGGCTAACAAAGTGTTATTCTCGAGCATAGACGAGGACAAGGACCGAGGCTGGATGGACAAGTTCGTTCGAGTGAAGACTTCCGACCTAATCCCGGCCGAGAAGATGCCATTTTCTGAGGAATAGAACATGAATCGTAAGTATAATTTTACTGGTAACTCCTATTGTTTTTCTCCTTCGTTTCTTTCTCACCGATATCCTTTTCTGTGATGTAGCAGTTACTTGAATGCCCGGTGCTGTTCCTAACCTTAAGAGCTGGGTATGAGACATGGCTTCGACCACCATATATGCCGAGCGCTCGTAGCGTGACTTATCAAAGGGCCGATGGGAGGCTAAAACTCATGGTAAGCCTCTTTCCCATGTCTTCGATGATTCGAACAAAATATCTTTTTTATACTTAACTAATTTTATTGTGTGTAGGCTTGGGCAAAGATGCGGTTATGAGGCCCCCGTCTGGCGAGGAAGAGACTTCGGCCCCGGTTCCTAAACCGGCGAAGGACAACAAGAGAAAAAGGGCTTCTACTTCCGAGGATGCAAAACTTAAGACAAGGACGGCTCGTAAGCCGAGGAAGAATACTATCCTTTTGACCGAAGAATCAATTTGGTGTCTAAGGGATGAAGACGAAAGGCAGCTGGGTCGATGGAGGTTGATGAGGCTCCATCTCGAACTGAGGGGATACCGGAGAAGGACTCGGACAAAGTCCCTGAGTCATTGGAGATCGAGGATGCCTCCCATCGAAGTCAACAAACGGTGGGTATATTTGAAGGGGCCGGCCCTAAAGCTCTTTGAACTGAGGAGAACTCCCCAAGCGACTCGCTTGGGGCAATAGTAATCGGAGACTCGCCTACTCTCCTTGCTTTTTCCGAAGGGGCAATTTGGGAAGCCCGAGCTTTGGGGACCCTCGAGGTAGACGGGGCCCATGAGGGAGAGGACCCCTTTCGTGATTTGTTTACCGGTAGCGAGGATGCTGCCGGCCCGAGTGATACGTCGGGTCTTTTCTTCGAGGTTCAACGAGCCCTGAATCGAGTAAGTCTCGATTCCCTTTGTTAATGTCATATTTTTCCATTTTCTGCCTAATTTTTTCTCTTTTTCGTATAGGCTTTAGCTCTTTATCAAGAGGAGTTTTCCAAGTCTCGGGCAGATCTGAGCCGACGTGAGGTCAACTTCCAAGGGTTTTCGGAGGAGAGAAATGCCCTTAAACTTCTTAGTGGGCAAAAAGAGGAAGAGATCAAAGATCTTCGAGCCAAGTTGGCCAAGGCTTACCAAGATCAGACAGACCTGATCGAGCAGGTAATGAAAATTTTAAAAGCTCATGGGCTCGACTCAGGAACGGTGGATAACATTTTAATCTCACAGTTGCAGTAGAAGATTGAGAGGATCGAGCAGTTTCGTAAGGAGGTTGACACGATAAAGGGGGAGTCCTTGGGATGGAAAGAAGGTATGAACTGTCTTACTGCAGAGAAAGAGACCACTCGAACTCAATTATCATCAGTCGAAAGTCAACTTCAAGGAATGAAGGAGAAGAGCTCGGCTCAAGCAAGAAAAATAGAGGAGCTCGAAGCTCGGTTGGCTTCCGAATTTGCCAAGGCCGAGAAAGCAAAGGTCGAGGCGGATGCAATCGTGGCCGTCTATCAGGCTGATGCTGAAGCGGCCCAAGTGCAAGTGAGAGAGGCAACCGAGACCGCTCAAACTCGAGCATATTTGGTTGCTGAACTCGCCAAATGCCACATTTGGAGGGAAACCCTCGAGGAGATCCATGCTCGAGGTTTTGATCTTACCAAAGAGATACTAAAGGCTAAAGAACTTGAAGCCGATGCTGGAGCCCTAACTTCCAATGATGATGATAATGATGATGAGAGCAAGAATGGGTCTGAGAGAGGGGGGGGAGCCCGATGGAGAAGAGACTGCCCCAGAGATAATCAGGAAACTTATGGTTTTTTCCATTTTGATCTTTTTGCATAGGGTCCTGATCAAACCTTGTAAATACTCTTATATATATAAAGATATTTTTCCTTTCCCGACTTGTCTTTGTCTTATTCTCTTCCTTGTGAAGATTTTATTTCATTCATGCCTTATGAAAGTTTTCATAAGTTTGAGGCTTTAGGCAATTTGATCGAAGTCGGACCTTGTAGTCTTTATAACCGAGTGAGTGTTTGCTCGAGCTTGAAGTAAGAGTATCCCTTAGGCTTAATAGTCGAGTGAGTGGTTGCTCGAACTCGAAGTAAGAATGGCCTTTAGGCTTTATGGTCGAGTGAGTGATTGCTCCAACTCGAAGTGAGAGTAGCCCTTAGGCTTTACGGTCGAGTGAGTGTTTGCTTAAACTCGAAGTAAGAGTAGCCCTTACGCTTAGCAGTCGAGTGAGTATTATCTCGAGCTCGAAGTAAGAGTAGCCCTTAGGCTTAATAGTCGAGTGAGTATTTGCTCGACCTCGAAGTAAGAGTGGCCCTTAGGCTTAGTAGTCGAGTGAGTGATTGCTCGAACTCGAAGTAAGAGTAGCCCTTAGGATTAATAGTCGAGTGAGTATTTGCTCGAATTCGAAGTAATATAACCCGTAGGCTTAGTAGTCGAGTGAGTGTTTGCTCGAACACGAAGTAATTTAGCCCGTAGGATTTATGCTCGAGTGAGAGTTTTGCTCGAACTCGAAGTCATGTAGCCCTTAGGCTTAATAGTCGAGTGAGTGTTTGCTCGAACTTGAAGTAAGAGTGGCCCTTAGGCTTTATAGTTGAGTGAGTGATTTCTCGAACTCGAGGTGAGAGTAGCCCTTAAGCTTAGTAGTCGAGTGAGTGATTGCTCGAACTCGAAGTAAGAGTAGCCCTTAGGCCTAATAATCGAGTGAGTGTTTGCTCAAACTCGAAGTAATGTCGCCCGTAGGCTTAGTAGTCGAGTGAGTGTTTGCTCGAACTCTAAGTAAGAGTAGCCCTTAGGCTTAATAGTCGAGTGAGTGTTTGCTCGAACTCGAAGTAAGAGTGGCCCTCAGGCTTTATGGTCGAGTGAGTGATTGCTCGAACTTGAAGTGAGAGTATCCCTTAGGATTAGTAGCTGAGTGAGTGATTGATCGAACTCAAAGTAATGTAGCCCGTAGGCTTTATGGTTGAGTTAGAGTTTTGCACGAACTCGAAGTGATGTAGCCCTTACGCTTAATAGTCGAGTAAGTGTTTGCTCGAACTCGAAGTAATGTAGCCCGTAGGCTTAGTGGTCGAGTGAGTGATTGCTCGAACTCGAATTAATATAGCCTGTAGGCTTAGTAGCCGAGTGAGTGTTTGCTCGAACTCGAAGTAATGTAGCCCGTAGCCTTTATGGTCGAGTGAGAGTTTTGCTCGAACTCGACATGATGTAGCCCTTAGGCTTAATAGTCGAGTGAGTGATTGCTCGAACTCGAAGTAAGAGTATCCCTTAGGCTTAATAGTCGAGTGAGTGTTTGCTCGAACTCAAAGTAATGTAGCTCGTAGGCTTAGTAGTCGAGTGAGTGTTTGCTCGAACTCGAAGTAATGTAGCCCGTAGGTTTTGTGGTCGAGTGAGACTTTGCTCGAACTCGAAGTGATGTATCCCTTAGGCTTATGTGGGGCTTGATTTCATTGATTTTTCGGTTGGTTGTCCCCAATTTATGGGGTAATGGTCGGCCCTTAAGCCTGTTTGCATAATAGATCACGAAATAGAGGATGGATTCTGAGATATGAGATATCGGTAAAGAAGAAATTTCTCTTTATGTCATTATACATGTGTTCATGTTTTATGACACGGCTCGAGCAAACTACACGAGCATGGTTCGTTTTGACCATTTGGCTCTTATAATATTTTCTATCGAAACCCTATTGTCATGAAGTAACTTCTTTGCATTGAACTTGATAATCGAATTTGTTTTGTTATACTCGAGGGTAATGCCCCCAGTATTCGAGGTTGATTGTAAAGAGGCCTCAGATACTGTTGAATTTTTCTAAGTTAGCACGATCAATGGTTGCCTCATTAACCGAAAAACCCATTTGGGACAAAACCGGTCTAAGGGAAAAAGAGTACAACGCGTGCTTTCAGGCCTAAAGGCTTTGAGTTGAATACTCCATCCCCGAATCTGGTCGAACACCTGCAAGGGTTAATTTCGAAATATAAATGAACATAGGAGGGTCATACCTTAACAGTAGTATCGTTTTAGGTGTGACACGTTCCAATTGCTTGGTAGTTGTTTGCCGTTTATTACACCGAGCTTGTAGGATCCTTTTTTGATGATTTCGAGAACCTCATACGGTCCTTCCCAGTTCGGACCCAGTTTTTCTTCCTTTGAACTTCGGGTGTTGAGGGTGACTTTCCTTAGCACTAAGTCCACGATTTTAAAATATCGAAGATTGGTTCTTCGATTATAATACCTTTCGATCCGTTGTTTTTGAGCGGCTAATCGGACGAGAGCTGCTTCTCATTTTTGATCCAGTAATTCTAGGCTCGTGTTCATTGTCTCGTTATTCGACTCATTTGTCGCATACCGAAATCTGACGCTAGGCTCTCCGACCTCAACCGGGATAAGAGCTTCGGCACCATAAACCAATGACAATAGTGTTGCTCAGGTACTGGATTTTGATGTCGTGCGGTATGCCCATAGAACTTTGGGTAGTATTTCTCTCCATTTTCCTTTAGCGTTGGTTAATTTTTTCTTAAGATTTTTGATGATGGTTTTGTTGGTCGATTCGGCCTGTCCGTTCCTACTGGGATGATAAGGTGTTGATACGATCCTTTTGATTTTGTGGTCCTCGAGAAATTTAGTTACTTTACTACCGATGAATTGCTTTCCATTATCATATACAATTTCGGATGGCATCCCGAACCGACATATGATGTGGTCTCAAATGAAGTTTATTACTTCTTTTTCTCTGACTTTCTCGAAAGCCTGTGCTTCAACCCATTTAGAGAAATAATCAGTCATAAACAAAATAAACTGAGCCTTACCTGGGGCCGATGGGAGGGGGCCGACGATGTCCATTCCCCATTTCATGAAGGGCCATGGAGATAGGACCGAGTGGAGAAGTTCCTTGGGTTGATGAATCATGGGCACATGTCTTTGGCATTTGTCGCATTTTTGAACGAACTCTTTTGCGTTCTTGTTCATATCGGTCTAATAATACCCTGCTCTAATTATTTTGTGGACCAATGAATCGGCACCGGAATGATTCTCACAAGTGCCCTCGTGAATCTCACGTAGGATGTAGTTGGTATCTCCCAGTCCTAAACATATTGCCAGTGGACCATCGAAGGTCCTTCTAAACAGTGTTCCATCATTGGATAAGGTGAACCGTGCAGCTTTTGTGCGTAGAGCTCTCGATTCCTTTGGATCCGATGAAAGTTTTTCGTTCTTGAAGTACTCTATATATTTGTTTCTCCAATCCCATGTTAGACTTGTGGAGTTTATCTCGGCATGACCTTCTTCAATTACCCATTTCATGAGTTGCACGACAGTCCCTGAGTTGAGTTCGTCATCCTCGACCGATGAACCTAAGTTCTCAAGAGCGTCAGCCTCATTGTTCTGCTCTTGAAGTATATGTTGCAAAGTCCATTCTTTGAATCGATGAAGAGTCACTTGTAATTTATCCAAGTACCTCTGCATTCGATCTTCTCGGACTTCAAAAGTCACATTGACTTGATTTACCACGAGGAGGGAATCACATTTAGCCTCCACGACCTCGGCCCCAACACTTCTAGGTAGTTCGTGACCTGCAATCACGGTCTCATACTCGGCCTCATTGTTGGTCAATTTTTTAGTTTTAATAGACTGTCTAACTACATTACCGGTGGGCGATTTCAGTATGATGCCTAGTCCGGACCCCTTTGTGTTCGAGGCATCGTCCGTAAAGAGGGTCCAGACTCCCGAAGAAGTACCCGATTTTATCAGTAATTCTTTTTCAATCTCGGGTACGAAGTAAAATTAGCCACGAAGTCCGCTAAGATTTGAGATTTGATAGCAGTTTGAGGTCAATACTCGATGTCGTACCCGCCGATCTCTATGGCCCATTTGACCAATCGACCTGAAAGCTAAGGTCTGTGTAAAATATTTCGTAGAGGATAAGTTGTTACAACATGTATCGGATGGCACTTGAAATATGGTTTTAGTTTCCTAGAGGCACTTATTAAAGCAAGCGCTAATTTTTCTAAGTTTGGATATCTAGTTTCGGCATCACCTAAAGTTCGAATGATATAATAAATAGGGAATTGCGTACCTCGTTCTTCTCGAATTAGGACTCCACTTACCGCTATCTCCGAGACAGCTAGATACAGATAAAGTTGTTTGAAGCAACGGAGGGCTCAATAAATACCGTTTTAGCTCTTCCAAAGCCTGCTGACATTTTGGAGTCCATGAAAAATTGCTTTTCTTTTTAAGCAAAGAGAAAAATCGGTGGCTCCTATCCAAGGATCTCGAAATGAATCGTCCCAGGGTAGCTATCCATCCTGCTAGCCTTTGCACGACCTTTACATTATCTACCACTGTGATGTTCTCGATTGTTTTGATTTTATCGAGGTTAATATCGATTCCTCGATTGGACACCATGAAACCGAGAAACTTGCTCGAGCCAACCCCGAAAGCACATTTTTTAGGATTGAGCTTCATATTATACTCCCTTAGTATGTCGAAAATTTACTGCAAATGCTTTAAATGGTCCTCTACTCGCAAGGATTTAACTAACATGTCATCAATATAAAGCTCCATTGATATTCCTATTTGCTTTTCTAACATTCTATTTACTAGGCGTTGATAAGTTGCACCAGCATTTTTTAGGCCGAATGGCATTAGATTATAACAGTTAGTCTTGTACTTAGTGATAAATAAGGTATTTTCTTGATCCTCCGGGTTCATCTGTATTTGGTTGTACCCGGAATAGGCATCGAGAAAGCTGAGAGTCTCGTGGCCGGCCGTGGTGTCGATCATACGATTGATATTAGGCAAAGGAAAAGAATCCTTAGGGCATGCTTTATTCAGGTCTTTATAATCTATACATATTCTAAGCTTGTTCCCCTTTTTAGGGACTACCACCACATTTGCTAGCCACTCGGGGTATTTTACTTCCCGAATGGACCCTATTTTAAGAAATTTGGTTACCTCGTCTTTGATGAAGGTATGTTTGACCTCGGACTGGGGCCTTCTTTTTTGTTTTACCAGGTGGAACTTTGGGTCAAAGCTTAGCTTATGAGTAGTGATTCCCAGTGGGATCCCTGTCATGTCAAGATGGGACCAAGCGAAATAGTCTATGTTAGCTATAAGAAATTGAATAAGCTTTCTCCTGAGCTCGGGATCTAACCCCGTGCCCAGGTATACCTTTCGTTCGGGCAGATATTTGACTAGTATGACTTGCTCCAGTTCTTCGACCGTTGATTAGGTAGCGTCAGAATAATTGGGGGCCACGAAGGATCGAGGGACCCCATGTTCATCATCTTTCTCCTGAACTTCGTTTATTGGATGGCCCCGACCACATTAACTGGCAGGATTATTTTGCCCTTAGTAGTTTCACATGCCATATTGAATCCGTTTAGTACCAAGGTTGCGGGAACGACCTGGTCCTGTAGACCAAGTTGCTCTACGACCCTTGATCGAATGATGTTGGCCGAACTACCTGGATCAATTAACATACGTTTAACTTGAGTTTTATTCATAAGTATAGATATTACCAGTGCATCGTTATGTGGTTGCATGATTCCTTCCGCGTTTTTGTTATTATAGGACAAGGTTCCTTCAAGGGTGTAATCCTGAGTCCGGGATTGCTTTTCTCTTACAATCAACATCTTAGTGCGCTTAAGCACCGGCCCCTGGGGGTATCGATCCCACCTATGATCATGTGGATGATGTGTTGTGGCTCTTCTTGTTCGTTTTGTCTATTGAAATCCCTATTTTTGAAATGGTTTTTGGCCCTGTCACTTAAAACTTCTCGAAGGTGCCCTTTATTGAATAACCTGGCTACCTCCTCTCTCAGTTTCCTGCAATCTTCCGTTCTGTGGCCATGAGTGCCATGATATTCGCATATTTGATTGGGATTCCTATGGGCAGGATCAGTATGTAGAGGTCGAGGCCATTTAGTATCTTTGATGCATCCGATAACCGACACGATGGTGGATGCATCGATGCTGAAGTTATACTCTGATAACCATGGTGCTTCCTTAGGTCTGGTATGCCTGTCGAACCCATTCCTGTTCATCATCCCTTGAGACCCTTGGCCTCGATCATTTCTCTTTTCGCCTCGTACGGGATTGCGTAAAGGTTCGCTACCCCTACAATCTACGTTATACGGCCGATATCGATCCTTGTTTGACCTTGGTTCTTGGTCGATATCCCTTTTAATAACGAACCTAGACCCCAACTGGTCGTCTTCAACTCTAATCTTCGATTGATATCGATTGTGTACATCGGCCCAAGTAATAGCCGGGTACTCGATCAAATTCTGCTTCAACTATCATGAAGCCATCGAGCTCCGCTCGTTCAGTCCCTGAGTGAAACCTTGTACAGCCCAATCGTCAGTGACCGATGGTAGATCTATTCGTTCCGTTTGGAAACGAGATACAAACTCTCTTAGCATCTCGTTGTCCTTCTGCCTTACCTTGAAAAGGTCCGACTTCCTGGTCTCGACCTTTATGGCTCTGACGTATGCTTTTACGAAAGAATCTGCAAGCATAGCAAAAGAATCGATAGAGTTAGACGGTAAATTATGATACCATATCATTGCTCCCTTTGATAGGGTTTCACCGAATTTTTACAATAATACAGATTCGATCTCATCGTCCTCTAGATCGTTCCCTTTAATGGCACATGTGTAAGAGGTGACATGTTCGTTGGGGTCGGTCGTTCCATTATATTTAGGAATTTCGGGCATGCAAAACTTCTTTGGTATTGGTT
This sequence comes from Nicotiana tomentosiformis, assembly GCF_000390325.3. Lineage (NCBI taxonomy): Eukaryota > Viridiplantae > Streptophyta > Magnoliopsida > Solanales > Solanaceae > Nicotiana > Nicotiana tomentosiformis. The sequence goes on from NC_090818.1 coordinate 109,806,298, forward strand.
TAGGAGCCGCGCTCGGGGGGAAAGGCTTTTGTACAATTTTTTTTTGAAATCTAAGCCCTTCAATATCGGCGGTGCCCCTAGGATCTAATCAACCCTGGAGTTATATGTTTCCCTTTTTTTTTCATTTGCTTCGATCCTCCTTTCTCCTGACTCTATTCGTTTTGTCAGTTCTTCGAACATCTTAACAATTTCGGGATTAGTCCCCGATTCTTGCTCATTTGACCTTACTATAGTTGGCCCCGTTTTGTGGGTGACTTTTTGGGGTGGACTGGGCTCGAGTCTGGTCGGTGCCTGGGTTTGGCTCTGCAACTGGGCTATTGCTACTTGTTGATCTTGCAACATCTCGAAAATCATACGCAAGCTGATTTCGTTTTCCTCAGCGTTTTGGGTATTTCGAGTTGCAGACCGAGTTTCACCATGAATGCTATTTTCAGGGTCGGAATGTTGGTTCGCCTCGATGGCCGCATGTGAATTAACGTTTATTGGCTCTTCGACCCGAGCTTCAATGGGATTGACGAGTGGCCTTCTACCGGGGGTTAAGTTGTTGTTCTCATCTTAAAGGCCAGCTTCGTTGTCGATAAGTAGGGCCATTAATTGAGAATTCGTCGTTTTCAACCTGAAATCAAAGATACTTCCAAGAGAAAGTGTAAAATGGTGTGTTTTGCAGAGATTCGTACCAAATAACCACTGTTATCCTTAGCCCCACTGTGGGCACCAAACTATTTACCCGAAAAATGGATATAGTTGAATTTATACGTAGTTTTAAGGATACTTGGTATAACTTGGAACAAATCGGAAAGTAAGTAAAAATATATTGAGTATTGACTATATAAAAAATAAAATACAAACCAAACTGAGTGAAAAACAGTTTATGAACGAGCAAGACGAATTAATATACAAAACCCAAAAAAAGATAATCTCTATTTTAATATCAGTATATTTTTCTCTGTGAATATCAATAATATGAGAGTGTATGAATGCCTTAATCTTGGATTCCTCTATAGAAATAGTAGCTATCCCTCTTATAATGGAGGAATCCTACTTTAAATATAATTAAAAATACATAGTGGGGATCTCATGATAGATTAGCTTTGCCCTAATTCCCGCTAAGATTCTCTCCCTTAGTGCGGCTATAACGACTCTTGTCTCTTAAATCGATCTTGGTCGGATTTGGTATTGGTCGATTTTCAGATTTAGAGCTCTATATTAACTCGAGCTCGATATTGACTCGAGCTCGATATTGATTCGGGGCTCAGTATCGAATCGGGCTTGATATTGGCCGGTCTCTGGCTCTTAAGCTCGATGACACCGCTTCACTTCATAATTCGATTTAGACTCGAGCTCGGTAATGACTTCGAGCTCGGTATTTGATCGGTCCCAGAAATTTGAACTTGGTAACCTGGATTCAGATCTCATCTCGATATTATGAAGATGACCTTCGGTCCATTATGTTCCAATGTTGACTAATCATACGAAGGTTGAAATCGATTTTGACCGTATACACTTATACCTAATTGCAAGTAAGAATAAATACTTTGATGGGATGGACTTATCAACTCCAGTAGTCGCAAAACCAAAAATGCACAAGATGCTAGAAATATATTTTTAAAATAGCGTACTACACGTCAGAAAACTATACCAAATCTTATAGTAAGCCAAAAATATTCGAAATTGCAAAAATTCACTTCTAAATGTGATTCCATAGTAAACCCCTTTTTTGCATTTTTCATTAAAATAATAATTATAGTTTGTTAAATACTCGATAAAAACTAAAAGTGCTCACTTTTGACAGCCTCATGGAATCAAAACAACTAAAGAGTGTTGTAAGGGTTTATTTTGAACTTACCCCAAAATATAAGGATCATTTTGTCATTTTTTCTCACATTTTAGGTGAGTATTTTTACCAAAAATGATAAAAGTTTTTTTTTTGTAGAGTAAAGTAGAGTAAAGTAAAATAATTTTTATGTAACAAAAGAAAGAATACTGATATTTTAGTAATGCGCAAATAACTCGAAAACCGCCCATAAAATTTACCCCTATTGTGTTGGGATGATGGGCTACCAGCATCTAGACTGAAGCAGAACTAAAAGAATTGGGCTTCTAGACAAGCATGCTTGCATACAAATAGGGAAAATGACATTCTATAGCCGCTTTTAAAATATAGCCGAAAAATATATATATATATATTTTATATATATACATTATGTATGTTATATACAAAAATTATATAAATTTTATATATTTTTTCAACTATCGAATATAAATAGTTTCTAACGCTGGCTAAAAATAAAACCCCTGCAAATAATCCAGACAAGTATATGTCAAATATATAGCGGATAAATAGGGAACGAAATAACCAATACAAATAAGAAAACCTTAAACGTGTTAACTTTTATTTAGACGTGTCCACCATTATACACTATCACCACACACCATCACCTTTCTCAATCACAACCACCACCACCAGCCACCATTATTAACTTTCACCACCTACCACCACCATCCTCAACCATAATCGCTATCGCTACCAATCACCACTAGCTACTACCCAGAACCACCACCATCAATCAAAATCACTACCAACCACCGCCTCTAGTCGGCACTCACAAGCACTTTCGTTAGCCATCACCACTACCAACTATCATACTATATATATATATATATATATATATATATATATATATATATATATATATATATATATATATATATTAAAAAATAAAATATTAGATTAATTAGTATTTTATTTGAATTCATGTTTATTAATTTTTAAATAAAAATAAATTCTATATATTCAGATGTTTAAAAAACAAACAGTCTTAATCATTCAGTATTCAGATCTTAAAAGTACATCTTAATAATTAGATGCGTATTCAGATACCTTAATCTTAAAACACATCTTAATAGTCAGATATATATTCAGATTCTGACGTCTTAATATTAAAAAAACAAATGAGGAATAAGAGAAACAAACCAATGCAATTGCAAGGTAATTTGTATCCTGCAGGAGATAAATAAGAGCCTATCTTTGTTAGTAACAAAACATTAAGAAATACAACACTTTCCAAATACAGCTTGATACAATAAATTTTATTGTATCGTATCGTTAAATTCGTCGTAATTAACGACGAAAAGTATCACTTTATGGAACGACCGATTTGATGTGGTCGCATCGTTACCTTTTTTTTTCGTCTCCTCTTGCCCTTCCTTATTATTAAATAATCATATTTATCTTTTACCCTACTATTTTATATAATAATTTTACTTCGTACCTTACTATTTTATTCTTTTATGGTTAGTGCATGACATAATAAAATGACGACAAATAATACAGTCAATTCAAACATTATAAACATCAAAACGATACAATACAATATCATGCAATACATTATGAAACGATTAACAACAATCCAAACAAGCTGTTAGTCACCGAAACGAAATCCTTACAGACACTTGCAGAGACATTGATATAATCATTATAATTGAGAGACAAATACTAGTTTCAATCTTAATAAAATTGCGCACTTCTTTTATTTGATTCAGCCTATGGAAAATCTTGACATTCATTAAAGTAAAAGGAAATATTCAAATTGCAGACAATTAACCAACGCTGGGTGGCTTACTAACTTTGTTAAAATTATCAACAAGAATCCGAACTCTTAAGGGTCTAAAATCTTGAGTTAATGCCCATGGTGGATAAATGATTTGTATGTCATTTACCTCAGGCATCTCTGCTTTAATCACCTTGACAGCATCATCGCCTAAATGTCCGACCAATTGAGGCCATGTTTTGGGGCATTGAGCAGAAAATAAAGAAGAATGGAGCTGTTTTTCATTTCGTGATGGCTTTTTAGGTGGATTTCTCTCCATGTTTTCGAGATTTGGAGTTGGGATGAAATTGCTAAATTGTATATTAAATAGGACTTGATGAAGTTTAAATTAATGATGCTTAAAATTGAAGCTACTAACCATTCTTGGAGGCCACGAATGACTTTGAGTAATATTCTATTAACTTAATTAAGAATCCCTTGGTTAAGTGGATCTTTGACTCTAATATAATGATGGTAATTAAACAAACTATCTGATGCACATGATTATCCAACTCTCACTATTTTTATGTATCTTAAAGGCTATTCTATTAAGATCAAGTTGGAGGTGCTAAGACTAAAGGTGTTTACGGACGGTTTGGATCGGGCTGGGTGGGAAACAAATAGTCCGTCCGGTTAAGGGTGCAGACTGGAGGACCGGGCTATTAGTGGGTTGGGAATTTTCGAGTTTAGTTGGGCCCGTCCGGATTTGAGCATATCCAGTTGGAACCGGGCCAGATTATTTTTAAAGTGTATTATTATTTCTTGTTCAATGTAATTGTTACTTGAGTGTTTACAAACTTCTAAATTATAAAATAAGTATTTTAAGACAAAATTAAACTTTTAAAGTCTTAAATTTAAAATTAAATAGTAATATTTAGCAAGACCAATATGTAAGGATAAAACTTCAAAGGCTTTCATTTCATCGAATAATAATACTGTAGGTATATAAATTTTATTAAAATTAAATCTATAAAATAATTTAGATTATATTTTAAATTCAAGATATATTGGTCCAAATAAATATTATGGACTAATATAATTGAATTAATTATATAAGTCCAATATATATAGATTAAATAAATAAGTCTTAATCCATTGGGCTAACCCATTTAATTGGGCTAAAGTGATGAGCCAACTTCATTAAGCCCAAAATATCATCTTCCTAGAGGCCCAATTTGGTGTCATATGACGTACACGCCAAGTTAAGCGGAAGATCCAATAGGATAATGCCAGGTGTAAAAATGACAAGGCATGCCAAGTCACATTAAAAGGCCAATGAAATCGTGCCACATGTGCAAGTAACATGTTCTAGCCAATCAAATGCGGCCTTGTCACACTTTAATTTGATTGGTCGGAAAGAGTTTGTTCTTATCAAAATTCTTCCCTCCCACAACTATAAATAGGGGTCTTTATAACCCAGAAACAAGACCATAAATTATAACAAAAAGCAAGAGAGAGCTCGTGGATTAAACTCCGCAAATTTCACTACAAGTTTCAAGCTTCAAGTAATCAAGTTCAAGTTCAAAAAATCAAGTTCAAGCTCAAGAACGAAGAACAAATCAAGATTCAAGAAGTACGAGTTCAAATCAAATTTCGTGCTAGTTGAATTCAAGATCATCGTTCGTGACCACAAACATAGATTCGAGATCAAGCTCAAAGGCCCTTGAATTTATTAATAATTAAAAAAAAGAATCAGATGAATCATAGAGATTGTCATATTATTTGAAATCAAATACTACGATTGTTGCAATATTTTTCGGTCTTGATTTTATTTTCTCGACGCAATTTTATTGTCTACAAATTCTGGCACGCCCATGCAAGCAATGGTTATTGAAGCTTCTACCGTAGAAGAACAACTTGCAAATTTGACGAAAGCAGTTGAAGGCTTGTCAAACGTGCAAGATCAAGATGCTAAACTTTCCAAGTTAACAAATAAATTGGATAGCATTGTAGAAGGAGAATCCACACAAACACCTTTAAATCTTCAAAGGTCTCAAGAGAAAGGAAACTCTTTCGAAAAGCAAGCAACGGCAAGCAAGAAGTCAGGCAATGGAGCAAGTTTGTACCCAAGTCTGAAAACAAAGAAGCTATGCCACTACTAAAAAATCAGGTTTTAGCGACGAATAAATTCTGCAGCTAAACAGAATCCACGACATCCACTAACCTCAAAGGATTTCTTGCCATGTTGGTTCCGCATGAAGATTTCCCGTGAAGGTATTGAGTCCTCTTGTTGCAATGCTGATAAAGGGGAAGAAAAGAGTGATGACCTACCGTTGGCACCATCTTCAGAAAAGCTCATCGAGTCTATTCCTCAAGAAGGTAACGTTTGCGAGGAAAAAGTTACGCTCACAAATGATGATCTTCTACTAGGTGACACTCCTCTAATTACTCATTGTACTTGGTTGGATATATGCGCGATGAAAGGGTAATCGAATTTTATTTATAGAGGATCCTCAGTGAACATCTTGCCAATTCGCACTGTGAAAGAACTTGGTATTCCCATGAACGAACTCTTGGAAAGTCGTGTGATGATCCAAGGATTCAACCAAGGGGCGCAAAGAGCCATAGGTGCAATCAGGTTGGGAATCACCAATGAAGGTATGCAATCAAGTGCATGGCTGCATGTGAACGATGCAAAGACTTCATACAACGTCTTGCTTGGAAAGCATTGGATACATGAGAATAAAGTGGTTCCATCTACCTACCATCAATATTTGAAATACTACAAGGGTGACATCGAGAAGAAGATAGTTGCTGATGACGAGCCATTCACCGAGGCTGAGTCACACTTCGCCGATGCAAAGTTCTACTTGAAGAACCGCATTGTGAAGGAGCTAAAAGCTAATGATGTCATGAAAAGCAAGAATGACGAACCCATAACTAAAAGATCTAAGGTGACTGTTGGTAAATCCAAAGCTGTTACTGAGGAGCTACAACCTAACTTGAATAAATCTTATAGAGGGGATATGGCGTCTTATGGTAAGAAAGTAACGCATGCGCTCTAATATGTCCCTTAAAGGAAGAAAGATGGAGGTGAATCATCTAATCTCCAAAATAACATGATAAAGGAGTTAACTCTTCCGGTAAAAAGAATTGAGGCAGTAAAGTTGTCCTCAAGGCCACTTGCAGGGTTTATGGCCCAAAATCGTTTGCAGAATGTGGCACTCCTTACAAAGCGAACATATGAAAGTTTTAATCCTAATGCCTACAGGCTATTTGCAAAAGCTAGATACAATCCCAATGAGCCGTCAAAGTTAGGGAATCTCCCGTTAGAAGCTGCTACGAGAAAACCAAGTGAAGGTTTGGGATACAAGAAACCGTCACCAGTGCGCATATCCATAAGAAGGGCGAGCAACAATTATATCACTGTAGAAGATGAATATGCCGATTCTAACAAGTCTTCTGTCATTGATCGACTTGGAAAATTAATTGTGATGACTTATGTGATTGAGAGATTGGGTCCATTAAATAAGGGAAAAAGTTCCAGAGAAATTATCAAAGCATAAGAACACCCGCTTCGCCTAGAATCCAAAAAATCTCTAAGGATTTCCAAAGTTTTGTTCCTTCTAGAATGAGGCGACAAACAAAACTTGTGGTTTCATGTAAAGAAGTACTGAAGGTAATACCATATACTGTGGTCTGTACTAAGGAACGTGATGAAGAAGAAGGAAGTGTGGGTTCTTCGTATCATGTTACTGCACAAGGCGAGAATGGTATTTCATCTCTAATAGAGGATAATGAGAAATTGGAGGATGTTTCATCGTGTTATCACATATCCTTCAACGATGGAGACCCTCAAGAAGATAATGATGCGAAAGATGCTCCACCTGAACTTGAAGAAGGGGTGAAGACAATATTTGATTCCTTAAAAGAAGTTAACCTTGGCACTGATGAAGAGCCAAGACCCACCTACCTAAGTTCTTTACTAGAAGTTGATGAAGAAAGCACTTATGTTAAGTTACTCAAGAAGTTTAGGGATGTCTTTGCTTGGAGTTACAAAGAGATTCCTGACTTGGACCCTAAAGTAGCAGTCCATCACCTTGTAGTCAAGAATGGTGCTCATCCTGTTAAGCAAGCCCAAAGGTACTTTAGGCTGGACTTGGTTCCCTTGATTGAAAGTGAAGTTAACAAACTCATCGAGGCTGGATTTATTCATGAAGTTAAATACCCAATATGGGTCTTAAGTATTGTCCATGTAAGGAAGAACAATGGCCAGATTAGGGTATACGTTGACTTCAGAGATCTCAACAATGTGTGTCCCAAAGATGAATTCCCGCTTCCTATTGCAGAACTGATGATTGATACTACTACTGGTTATCAAGCAACGTTTTTCATGGATGCAACTCTGCTCCAACAACGTTGCTGAATATCAAGAATTAATACTTGGGCTTGAAATGGATGTCGAAATGAAGCTGATGCAATTGCATGTCTTTGGTAACTCTCAGCTAGTGATCAACCAGCTTTTAGGTAGTTACGAGGTCAAGAAACCTGAACTACGCCCTTATCATGATTATGTTAAAATTTTAATGGGGTGAGCTGGTGACGTGACTATTCAACATGTTCCTAGGAAAGAAAACAAGAAGGATGATGCTTTAGCTACCCTAGCTTCATCGTTGACCCTGCCTGATCAAGCGCAAGTTACTATCTACCAAAAATGGGTAGTACCGCTGCCAAATGAGGGTGAAAATGAAGAAAATGAACTCGAGCATCTTGTCACTATTTCTGAAGATGAGAAGGAAGAATGGCGACAACCCATTATCAATTACTTAAGATACGGGATACTTCCAGAAAATCCGAGGAGAAGGACTGAAACCCGTTGTCATGTGTCTCGATTATTTTACTACAAAGATACTCTATACAGAAGATTATTTGAGGGAGTACTCTTGTGATGCTTAGGGGAAGATGAAGCACTCCAAACTTTGCAATAAGCACATTCTGGGGTACATGGGTCACACCAGTCTGGACCAAAGCTCCATTTCCATATAAAAAGGATGGTATATTATTGGCCAACAATGGTAAAAGATTTCTTGGACTACGATTGAAGATGCAAGGCTTGCCAGTTCCATGGAAATTTTATTCATCAACCTCCTGAAGTGCTATATCCGACTGTTGTATCATTGCCATTTGACGCTCGGGGACTGGATATTGTTGGACCACTGCCAAAATTCTCTGGTGGGCAGTTATACATCTTGACTGCAACTGAATACTTCTCAAAATGGGCCGAAGTTGTTGCTCTTAAGGAAGTAAAGAAGGAAAATGTTGCAAGTTTCATCCGAGTAAACATAATTTATCACTTTGGCATTCCTCGTTACATAATAACGGATAATGGCAAGCCATTCGACAATAGGTTGATGAACAAGATTTGTGATCTCTTTGGCTTCAAGCAACGTAACTCTTCTATGTATAATGCGCTCGCCAATGGTCTAGCTGAGGCATTCAACAAGTCTCTATGCAACTTGTTAGAGAAAGTCGTCTCCAAATCCAAACGAGATTGGCATGACCGTATGGAAGAAGCTCTGTGGGCATATAGGACAACTCACCGCATGGCAATACAAGCGACCCCTTATTCACTCGTCTATGGAGTCGAAGTCGTTTTTCCAATCGAGAATCAAATACCTTCATTGCGATTAGCTATTCAATAAGGGATCACTGATGAAGAAAATGCTCGACTTTGATTAGCAGAGTTGGAGGCTCTTGATGAGAAGAGGTTGGAAGCTCAACAGAGTCTTGAACGTTATCAGACTCGATTGTCTCGCGCCTTCAATAAAAGAGTTCGCCCAAGATCCTTTCAAGTGGGAGATCAAGTCCTTGCCATACGAATACCCATTATTACTTCCCATAAACCCGTAGGGAAGTTCACTTCAAAATGGAATGGGCCATATGTCGTGCAAGAAGCTTATTCAAGTGGGGCTTACAAGATGGCATGAGAATCGGCCATATCAATGGAAAGTTCTTAAAGAAGTATTACCCTTGAAGTTGCAACGCTCCTGGACGCACGAGCCTAAACTGCATGTCATGAAACTCTTCAAATTTGAGAAAAATCTTCAAGTTGCAAAGCTCCTCAAATACGAGCTTAAATTGCAAATCGCTACGCTCCTTAACGCAAGAGCATAAACTGCATGTTACTCTTGGCCTACAAGAGCATAAACTATGTACGACCCAAAATAAAAAAAAAGTCTGCTAGGTCTAAAACCTCAAAAGAACGGCCTACGTAAAAGTTAGGACATAAAAAGATAAAAATAAAAAATAAAAAAAATTCACCCATTCTGAACTACGGCATGACTTGATCCTCTTCATCGAGGTAAGTAGACAGTTTAGTGTTTCATTCTAAGTTGAGTCGCATAAGTTCAAAAGATATATATTGCCCCGATTATTGTCCGAGTGAAGTATGAAGGAATGTAAAATCAAACTAAAACACCATTCTTCTATTGAACTTCGGATCTCGTTTGATTTAAAGGGGGCAACACTCCATGGTAAATTGGTATCTTCAATGGGATATTTTTAGGAAGATGCCACGTATTTGCAATGAAGTTCGGAGATTCGCTATGTCTTCATGTTTGCCAAATCTTCAAGTTTGTTGGTCTCTAAGTCCGCCCTCTGCCCTAAAAAAAAGAAGAAAAAAAGAAGAGAGGCGTCTAAAGAGAACACAAGAATAAGAAGAAAGATTGCTTGGCACAACGTTTAAAATTCAGTGAGATTTGAACCCAAGATATTTGTGAGAATGGAGCTCTTGAATTTCGGTTAATAGTAAGAAAAATGTATTGTGATCCTGAGGCTTTCATACCAAAACATAAAAGTTTTGGCGAAGTCGTGCCAATTCGGAACTATCGGTATATCGAACTTTCATGTTGATTTCGAAATATAATCTGAACCTATCCTTTAGATATTATATCCTATATTTTGGAAATTTTTAGATTTTGAAGTTTTTTTTTCAAGAAATCAAATAGTTTGTGATTTCGACGTTCCTACATCAAAATATAAAAGTTTTGGTGAAGTCGCGCAAATTTGAAATCTTCAGCGTATCGGAATTTTATGTTGATTTCGAAATATTATCTAAAACTATACTTAAGATTTTAAATTTTTTAATTTGGATATGTCTTATATATTGAAGTCTAGTTTCCAAAAAAAATAATTAAGCGGTTCATGATTTCGACGTTTCTACACTAAGATACAAATATTTTGTGAAGTTGCGCAAATCTGAAACTATCAACATGTCAGAATCTAAAGTTAATTTCAAAATATTATATGGGACGACTCTGAAAGTGTTTGATTCTAAATTTTGGATATGTATTATATCATGAAGTCTAGTTTTCAAAATATTAAGCGGTTCATGATTTCGACATTTGTACATCAAGATACAAATGTTTTGGTGAAGCTGCGAAAATCTAAACCTATCAACATATTGGAATTTAAAGTCAGTTTCAAAATAATATCTTGTACGATTCTGAAAGTGTTTGATTTCGAATTTCGGCAGTGTCTTAGATTTTGAAGTCTAGTTTCCAAAACTTAAATGGTTCATAATTTCGACATTTTTACACCAAGATATGAATTTTTTGATGAGACTGCTCAAATCTGAAATTGACAGCATGGTGCAATATAAAGTTGGTTTCAAAATATTATCTGGGACGATTCTAAAGGTGCTTGATTGCAGATATTGGATATGTGTTAGATTTTAAAGTTTAATATCTACGAAATCAAATGCCTCATATGTTTGACATTCTCACATTGAGATATGTACTTTCTACCGCAAAGCTACAAAGGTGATAAATAATATTATCTTCAAAGAAAAAGGAGGATGTATCTTCAAATATAGAGAACTTCGAGACATGAACGGCAACAATGTTTAAAAGAAAGTCAAATTCTATTATGTAGACGTCAATGCATCGTGCTAAGCAAGCAACTATTGATAGTGATCCCAAAAACAAAAAAAGGGAATCAATGAAAACGCGCAATATAAAGTAAAACAGATGGAGTTTTCATTTCCAAGAATAGTCGCTAGTTAACCAAATGCAAGAAGAAGAAAAAAGAGGCAAATAAAATACTCTGTATAGGCTAATGTAAACACAACTTGTAATTGACCAAGTCTTTAAGGGTGACCTCTAAGTATTGTTTCTTCATCTCCACGTCAGCCAAGTCATCAGCAGTCACCAAGGAAACATCAGAACATCTACGGTACTTCTCTTCAGCTAATGAGGCTGTAGATTCAATCTCTTCAACCTCTTTCTTGGAAGCATCTCGGAGAGCTCTTAACTGTTTCACCTTCTCCTTGGCCTCTTTGAGAGATTGACTCGTGACAGACAGTTCCTCGACCTTCTTCCCTTTTCAGTCAAGACAAGATCAAGATATCCTTGGCTTTTAAAAATAAATTTGATTTTTTAACGTCCACAACCTTATCAGAAAGAGTTGATCATGCCTGGTCATATGAAGTAGAAAGCTTAAAGAAAGATGCCAATAGGTCTTTTAGAGGGAAAATATCCACACCCTTTCCATCCATCTCCTCGAGAATCAGTTGGATCTCGAATTGAAAGCATTGTCTGCAGTAAGGTCGGAGAGTTTGGCATGAATTTTAGCCCAGGCATTTACGATAAAATCCTTGTGAAGAGTCAAGGCAACCTTTCTTCCGTCAAAGATAGACATCGTTGGTGCTAATCATTGGTGAAAATTAGGCCCTGAGTTTGCTCCAAGATTAGGAATGGAAGTCGCCTCTAGGTCCGACTTAGATATTGAAAGTGATTTCCTCGAGTCCGGATCTGCCACAGATTCACTACTACCCTGTGGCTTGCTTTGGTGTGACGCTATCGAAATATGATCACCACTTGGCTGCATAGAAAAAAGAAGAGACATACGGTTAGTGAAGTTACCTTTATATTATAAAACAATATGAAAGTTTTAAGCATTGCCTCTTTAATGACCATCAAAGTCCTTGAAGCACTGCCAATACTGTCAGTGATCTCCACTACACCCAAATCAGTGTCTCCTTGTTTATTTGAATATGGCTTCACCCTCTTGAAGTTTTGATCGCCATGACTACTATCACTCTCATTTTGGGATGGGAGTTTTTGGAGGTAGGGACATTGGTGCCTAATAGAAAGGAACCCATATTGACTTGATGAGTCTGAGAAGGTCCTTTCTTTTTTTTCAACTTCTTTATATGGAGGTCCTTTGATGTTGCGTGGTGCAACCACTTTGGATTTCAAAGTAGGAGTTTTTCCTCCTTGTTATGCTCTTGAGGTGTGATCTCTAAAGGCGCAGCAGTGATTGGTCCAATGAAAATCACCAAAGATTCTAAATGATCTTCAAGAAAGCTCTCATGCACTCTTGTCCACCAGGATCTGTACTCTGACAAAAATAGTTTTTTTACTGTAGATATAGCCGGGGGAAAGGTCTCCCTCGCATTGGTAAAATTATTTGACACACAAATTCGCCAAAATATGGGTCCTTCTTCTAGTGAGGCGCTACGAAGATCATTTTCAAAAATACCAGGGCTAGTATGATAAAATCCAAATTGACGGCTGAATCGATGTGGACTATATGGTTCAAGAATGAAGGAGTTACCACACCTCAAAGGGAGATAATTAAAATGGATACATAAAAAATAATTGACTTTTGGTTCCGATGCTTTATCATTATCCTCAAAATAGTAAGGTTCAGATCTCTCTATCATGGTAGAAGTCCAAGATGCATTATCCGCTTGATGGATGCGTTTTCTTACATTTGTATTATCCAAATACCTTGTAATGCCTTCTACGGAATATCCCACCATAAATGGAATATATGGTTCTTTTAGAAGCCCATAGTGTGTCCTGAAGTAGTGAGCAAGCCAAACGTATACATAATGAATGGGAAAAGAGATTTTGATATGCTCGAGATATGGGGACTTGGAGATCTTATTCAAACTGTAGTAGATGCTCGCCAGAACTGGGATTGCAAAGCTGAATTTCCATCCATATGTCATCATGCTCGCTGTTTTAAAGGTCTCGGGTCGAATGAAATCGCCATCTTGAGAGGGAAATACAAATGCACACAACTAACAAGATAAGAATGCCGCCAAATACGTGCCTTCTATCTTTTTATGTCGAACCCCAAGGTTAGCAAATATCGTCTCATCCGCGCTAGACCATGCAACTACTTCTGGTATACCTCCAATGGGATTGTGCGTTGACTTCAAACGGGTAGATTTTTTCTCCTTTCCTTGCTGGAGCGGGTTTATATCTCAAGTCTCTTTTGCACCAAAATTCAATCCACTTGCTAAATGAGACCTTTGGATCATGACTCTCCCCTTATTGAAGATGGTTAAAGGCAGTAAACAGGTATCCACAAGCTCGAGAAGTAAATCTTTCATTGTTCTCATTAATACCTCTGAGTTCGATAGCTTCGGGCACAATTTCTTCGTAGGGAGAACCTCCAATAGGTAAACCACCAATGGTATGTAAATCCTAAAGAGATATTGATAGTTCTCCGGGTAATGTAAGTAAGGTATTTGTTGTGGGACACCAAGCTTCAAGAAACGCTTGCAAAATATTTGAATTTTGATCATATGTAATTAAAGAAGCATAGACGGCATCATAAATTCTTGTTGTCTCCAAAGCCCGTTGACTTTTGCCAAGTATGTCTTCAGCCCATTCCCAATAACCCGGGATACGATGATATTCACAGTCAATTCTCAATGTATCTCCCCAACGTATCTTCCTTTGAATCATACGCTGTCCTAGGCAAGGAAGGGTACTCATGATATTGAGTTTTCGTTGGTAAGGAGTTTGAAGAGACCGCATTTTAGTTGGCTTTTGGTTGTGCTCTGAAGTCCAATCTACCATATGGAGGGAATTCTTCAAAGGTGGCCACAAATTTGTATATCGACCAACTAGTGGAGGGTAAGTCAACAACTTGGTTATAACCCCTCCATTGTTCGCATCAATCACGAGATACTTGCGCTTGGAGGATGGAGATGTGTAGTCTCTGAAGTGAACCATCTCATCAAAACTGCGTGAGCAAAAAAAATGAGATTGGTAAATATTAAGTCAATGACAATTGACAAAAGGAGGAGAAAATTCTAGTCCTTTGTGCTTTAGGAAAATTTCTATATGCGATTAAGAATTTTTCCTTTTATATGATGTCATGGATTTAATCGATCTTCTATATGTTGATATGGATCTATCTGTCTATATGGTGATATGGATTTGTCCGTCTATATGGTGATGTTGATTTGTCCGTGTATATGGTCATGTGGATTTGTCCATCTATATGGTAATGTAAATTTGTCCGTCTATATAATAATGTGGATTTATTCGTCTATATGATGATGTGAATTTATCCGTCTACATGGTGATGTGGATTTGTCATCTATGTATTGAGATGTACTTGTCCTTATATATGTTGTTGAGAATTTGATCAACTATATGCCATGATGAATTTATCCTTCTGTGGAACGTTATGAAGTTGCCCGTCAACTTGGCACTCAGCGATTTTTCTTTTCTTGGCCTAAAAAGAGACAGAAAAAGGGGAAAACGCAGAAAAAAAAAGAGAGTTACCTGTCAAAGATACGCTAAAAAAGACATGCAAATTCGCAATTGAATGCTTAATATAGGTTTAGGAGAGGAGGCAATAACAATCCATGTTTGGTGTGGGATCGTTGTAGCGGCAATGATTAAATCTTCCATGCCCAATTTGGAATTGGTTAAGCAATTCCATTCTCTGTTGGATTCTAACAAAATTAATTCCATATGGACAAGGTCACTTACTAATAGCGGCGTGTTCTTTTGTGTCAAAGAAATGTGTACGTGACTTTTGTAAGGAATTGGTAAATGATATGTTGTCAGATGTTATGATGTTTTCATATTTGTTTAGTTAATAACATGTGTGTGTTAACTGGATCAAGTTGGCACAATTAACTACAAGGCTTTAATTGCAAGAATAAGTAATCATGAAAGAACATGATGTTGACTTTAGTACATAAATGGGGTCATTATTTGAATTGATAAGCTAGAAGGCTACTTTAAAAGCAATATTGGACGTATTACATGGTCCAGTAGTTCTGCTTTGAGATAATTCAAGTGTAAAAGTTGATGCTTCTTATCTGAGCTATCATCCAAAGGAATGTCTGGATTAATCCGTACTTCAAGGCCAGATTCGGTTTTGATAAGTCAAACACCTCGATGGATCTTAGAGTAGGAGACATTTGTATGCATATAAATTTTATTAAATTTAAATTCATAAAATAATTTGAATTATAATTTAAATTTAAAATATATTAGTCCAAATAAATATTATGAGATAATATAATTGAATTAATTATATAAGTCAAATATATATGGATTAAATAAATAAGTCTTAATCCATTGGGTTAGTCCATTTAATTGGGCTAAAGTGCTAAGTCCACTTCATTCAGCCCAAGATATAATCTTCCTAGAGCCCCAATTTGGTGTCATATGACGTGGCACGCCAAGTCAAGCGGAATGTCACGCCCCGAACCTGGGCCTGGACGTAACACGACACCCAGTGCCAGACTACATGTGACCGAGCGAATCAACTAGCTGGATGAATCAACATGTGATATCATAACATACTGAATGTGGAAGATAAACTTACACATGTTGATATACTGAATGTCTAAATGATATAAATCAAAGTGCGGAAATACTAATACAACTCCGAAACATATTTCTAGCCAACATAGCTTAACATAAAAACCCTGCAACTCTGTCTAACTGTTACTCTAATCTATGAAACCTCTAATGAAATACTGAAAACACTAACTGTCTGAAAATACTGAAGAACTCTAAAGTAATGATAATGCCCCAAAAGAACTGGGGCTTACCAAATAGTTGGTACGTGAATCCTAGCGCTCTGAAACATCAACATGTAAATCATTGCCTGCATTGTGAGATACAGGTCTCGGGCAAAAGGGGCGTCAGTACATTTGAATTGCACTGGTATGTAAAGTAACTGAAAGAAAGAACTATAAATGCTGAAAATGAAACTGAGCTGATAATAGAGAACATATAACTAACTGAAATGATAACTGTTGAAACTGAAACTACATTGATAACTGATAACTGAAATGATAATTGATAACTCATAACTGAACAAAGGAAGTAAGGATATGAATATTCCCTCTTCTAAATGATGAACAACTTGTTTATCTAAATAAATAAATTACAGCCTCAGGCCCAATATATATATATATGCACAAACTGCGGCCTCGGGCCCAAGTATATGTATACATAACTGCGGCCTCAGGCCCAAAGATGCATAAATCATTAACTACGGCCTCAGGCCCAAACATGCAAAAAGCATAAACTGCGGCCTCGGGCCCAAATACAGGTGTTCAATATCCTGGGATTTAAAAATAGGAACTTAGAATCGTACTGTAATACATGATACTAAAATACTGAACCATATTGAGTTGCATGATACTTGAATGCTGAATAGAACTGAACTGATACATGTATTCATGAACTGATTATGAGAACTTATGCTTGAACTATTTATGACATGCTGGTAATCTAGACTGAGACTCATGGGAATTAACCACAAGTCTATATTGATTACGCACTGAACTCACAATGTTCGGAATGTGAAAGTCATGAACAAATTATGAAGCTAGAGAATAGAAGTTCTGTAACTATTCAGGGAACTAGGCTTAACGATATTTCTGAGACAATTAGTAACGTCGTAAAAAAAACGTAGTGTAGGGAGAATCATTAACATTCCCAAACAAGAGAGTTAACCTCACATACCTTAACTTCCTGCTCTTGAGTGTAATACAATATCTGCTAATCCTTTCAACTTTAATCTATATCAATACAACTCAAAGGGATTCCATATTAGCAATAATACTCATATTTTGGTCACTTAGGCATTTTCTCAAACACTTGGTGGGCATAAAGCTTCATAGTCCATATTAATGGTGTTTCTATACCCAACAACCCATTCTCTTGCTCATAGATAAATTCTAAAATCTCAAATTGCTATAATCAATACCATTCTTTATCACCCATAAGATAATACACCATTAATCAATAATCAACAATCAACAAACCAAACCTATAATCGTTCATGCTTTTCTGTCAAGCCCATCAACTCATATATCATGTACTAGTAGTATATAATTATTAATCCAATGCTATAATCAATTAGAGGGTGAAGGAATTATCCTTTTGAAGTTCAATCCTCTTGAATTTGAGTTTTAGGGTTTCTTTTCTCAATCATGATGTCCCAATCGAATATCTAATAATTTGGATGGTTTACCCATGTTAATAAGGTGTTGGGGAATTAAAATTAACTTAGAATCACCATTAGAACTTACCTTGGATGGTGGAGGGACCTTTGAGGAGTTAGGTTCTTGAGAGCTTCCCTTTTTAAAAGCAAGTTTTTGTGTTTTAGGGGTGTGGGGGATGAAGTAGGGCTTTAAAGATGACCTCCCGGGTGTGCTCCCGCACACCTCAAGGCCCAACCATAAACCTGGACACGCAACAGGGTTGTAGCACTGCCATAAGTGTGCGTCCGCGCACGGGACCATCTGGGATTTCAAACGGCTCTGTTCGAGCTCCAAAATATATTGTTGAAAAGCTATTTCCAACGGCTACAACGTTCGTGTTTTTTGTTTTCCCAATTTCCTTACCGAGTGTCACTAAATATTGATGGAAGACAGACCTTCTATAAACTTAGTCGATTTTATCGGATCTTATACTCCTCACTCTCCGTCTTGATTCCAAAACAACTATTTTCACCCATACTCATCCCGATAGGACTTCACATGTCTACGATGTCATATTAATACTCATTTAACACGTGCACGTATAGTCCAAATTTACGGAGTATTACATTATCTCACCCTTGGGATCATTCGTCCTCGAATAATTGTCTTGACTGTAAATACGACTAACTCTGGACCTTAAATGGGTCTGGTGGAAACATAAACTTTCATGAAGACTTGTATACTAAACTTAAGAAATACATGATTACTGAACTGCTGAGATACTGAACTGAATGACTACTTCATTGACTGAATACTGAAGGACGTGGAAATTATAATATAAGGTCTGAATGAAAAGCTTAGTTACCTCCAACATTTCTCCAAAATACCTGCCAGCTATCATAGCATAACACAAGCCTCACAGGGCATCATAATGCGCATAACATGAAATATATATATATATATATATATATATATATATATATATATATATATATGAATACTGGTCTGCCATGGATACGTGAATACTGAACTAACATGGATATATGAATTTTGAACTGGCATGAATATTTGAGTATCGAACTAACATCAATATCTGAGCACTAAGTTGGCATGAATATCTGAGTACTGGGGTGACATGAGTATCTGAGTATTGAACTGACATGAGTATCTGAGTACTGAAAACTTGAATGTCATAACATGACACGTGAAGTACTGGTGTACAACCGCTAATTCTAGTGTTAACTCCAACTCATAAGCTATTTGTCCGATCTTTGGCAAGATTCTATATATCCCAATATAGAGGGACTAAGCTTTCCTTTCTTCCCAAATCTTATAACACCTTTCATAGGCGAAACTTTCACAAATACCCACTCATCAACTTGACACTCTAGGTCTCTATGCCGCACGTATGAATAGGACTTTTGGCGACTTTGAGGCTTCTTCAAACACTGTTGAATCAACTTGGATTTCTCCATAGCCTGATAGACCAAATCTGGTTCCAATAACTCGGCTTCACCAATTTCGAACTAACTAATTGGCGATCTACACCTTCACCCATACAGAGCTTTGTACGGTGCTGTCTTGATACTAGAATGGTAGGTGTTATTATTATCATACTCAATAAGAGGTATGTGATCATCCCAATTTTCTTTAAAATCAAGGATATATCCTCAAGTGTCTGAATAGTGCGTTTTGCCTGGCCATCTTTCTGAGGATAAAAAAACTATGGTGAGGATCACTCATGTGTCTAATTCTTTCTGAAAGGTCTTTTAAAGGCTCATTGTAAACTGAGCAGCACGATCTGAAATGATGGAAAACGGATTCCCATGCACTCTGATGATTTCTTGGATATACAACTTGGCATAATCCTCTACTGAATTCATAGTCTTTACCGGCAAGAGGTGAGCTGACTTGGTAAGTCAATCTACAGTGACTCAATCAAATCATGCTTTCAAAATGATCTAGATGATTCTGTTATAAAGTCTATATTTACCATCTCCACTCAAGAATATATGTATTATGTGGTAAAACATTGGGATTTCTGCTACTCGACTTTCACTTACTGACAATTTGGACACTTGGCCATAAAGTCTACGACGTTCTTTTTCATGTCGTTCAACCAATAAATTTTCTTGAGCATGATACATATTTGAGGAACCTGGATGGATAGAATACCTTGAATTATGGGATTCTAACATGATCTTCCCTCTTTAAGTCCATATGTGTCCGGAACACGCAATCCGTCTTGGTACCTCAAAGTACTATCATTTCCCCCTCGTTGAAAAGCCATTGTCTTATGCTGGTGAATCCCCTCTTTCAGCTGCAACAAGTAGGGATCATCAAAATGTTTCTCCTTCACTTTGTCTACTAAGGAGGAACAAGTCCTGTTCTGGACAATAACTCCACCATCTTCGGAGTCCGAAAGTCGAACTCCTAGCTTGGCTAAGAGGTAAACTTCTTTCACTATAGTTCTCTTGTATGCCTCAACCATGAGCTGTACTTCCCATATTTAATTATATTTTCAAGGTACTTCCTGAAAACATTTACAGCATTGTTGTGACCTAAGTGTTTGACCAATACTCCGAAGATTAGAGTCTCGTGCAATAGCACTACCCTCGTGATACACAACTGGGCATGATTTTATAATTTTTTTTATATCCCATGCTAACTATGCAGGTTTCAAATCTCCAACTGGACTTACTAACAATTATCACATCTCCCCTTAGACCAAAAGTTAAGGTCTTGTACTTGCAGATCCTTCTCTTTTGTTGGGATCCAAATAACTTTTCTTATCTTTTGCAATTCTTTGCACTTTACATCAGTGACGACTCATCTTCCAACTTACTTCTGAGCAATCTTTCTTACTAGAAAAACTAATTTACTTACATAAATAGAAGTTAATGCGTTCACAACTATCGTATACAATTTTAATGATTTAACTTTGCTCACACTGTCAATCTTGGGGAAGCCTCTTTTCGATAACTCTTAAAGGCTATTCTTATGTTGTTTGCACTCTTGCTGCTAGCCAATTTTCTTTTCTTTCGCTGCCACTGTACTTCGCATTTAACTTAAACTCTTTGGGTTCTAATACGTGTTCGGTATTTCAAATTGTCATCCACTCACTAGAGTTAACCTAGCTAGGTGAATCAAATCTTACCTCTATTAGCTCTGCTGAAATTGCTAATTCACTATATCTACTCAAAATTTACTTACTATTATTTTACTAACTACATGCTAACATCATATTTTCTTATTCTTCTTTGAATAACTAAAGTGAAGCATACAATTATTCTTAACTTGCCTCACCATCCGACCTTATTCTATAGTCGCATACTATCTTTTTTTTGGAACTATGTACATGGATCACACTTAGGAAAATTTTATCCATCTTAAACAAAATTAGAATATGTAACCCCAAACTTTCTATACACTTCAAAATCATATCAAACTATAAACATCCAAGGTAAACACTTAGTTACATAACCTAAGGGGGAGCTGTTATATCTTTTATCTCACAATAATAGTTGCTTCTTATAATAACTTACTAACTTGGTACTTTCTACTTCTCATTTGAGTAAATGTGAACAACATAAAATTATTTCCCTAAATTCAATATCGGCTGCTGTTGGTTCTCATTTCGTACATCATATCTTCTTAGTCATATGCATGAGTCGTACGAAAAATACATCTTTGGTAATATTAAATGTTTATGAATCCTAGGTATTTTGCATTTAGGCATTTTTTCATCCAAAACTATAGTGATCAATTCTATGCTCGCAACGATTAAATTCTTAACCTATTACATTGAAAGGTCTGGCATCTGAACTATCATCATCCAACCTGTGGCTCTATTTTCAAGAATTAAAAATAAAATTATTCTGTGAGGTAAAACACATACAGATATACTACCATGCACAAACTTGTCCTTCAGATTATATCATCATCTGATAAATCACTTCCTGCACCATCCGACGAGTCTTGGGTCTTAATCCGGACCTAAAACATGCGAAGATTTCGCTATAATCATTGTTACTTTCATTTTCTTTGAGCACCCATATGCATCATTGTATACTCAGGAGTCATTATAAATTTTTATACACTGAAAATTGGATACCTAGTAAACATATAACCGAATACTGGCGTACTGAATAACCATAAACTTGCTAGCTGAAAGACCGTATAACTAGTAACTGAGATAAACTGATAACCATAAAACATTATGACTGCTTTTGTACTTTCTAATAAGGTTATACTCTAATATGTACTACTATCCATTGCATCCCACTCTCAACATCCTCTCAAGTCTCATTTGTTACCATCATGTACTTCATAAATATACCCTAATGGGCAATCATCCTCTCTAGGACCTTGGATTTTTCCTGCCTATCGCTTGGGCATTCAATACGTATGGAATTCGATAGGAAGATAAGGTTAACTAGTGCTCTAAGCTTCATGGCACGATCTAGAGTAGAAAGAAATGAGACAATCCTGGATGTCTTGGAAGTTAACTGTTTATATGAGTGGCGAGCTCACACATATAAATGAAACTTCATTAGACACAACTTTATAAACTCTCTAGGACACTTGAACCTAGTGCTATGATACCAAGCTTTGTCACGCCTCGAACCTGGGCCTGGACGTAACACGGTACCTAGTACCTGACTACATGTGACCGAACGAACCAACTGGCTGGATGAATCAACATGTGATATCATAACATACTGAATGTGGAAGATAAACTTACACATGTTGATATACTGAAAGTCTAAATGATATAAATCAAAGTGCGGAAATACTAATACAATTCTGAAACATATTTGTAGCCAACATAGCTAAATATAAAAAGCCCGCGACTCTGTCTAACTGTTACTCTAGTCTATGAAGCCTCTAATGAAGTACTGAAAACACTGACTGTCTGAAAATACTAAAGGACTCTAAAGTAATGATAATGCCCCGAAAGAACTGGGCTCACCAAATAGCTGGTACGTGAATCCTAGCGCTCTGAATTGTCAATAAATCATAGCCTGCATCGTGAGACACAGGCCTCGGGCAAAAGGGACGTCAATACATTTGAAGTGCACTGGTATGTAAAACTGAGCTAAATCTTCCCCAAATCATTAGCAAGAGATTCTAACCTATATTTTTTCAATCTTTCATTACATTTCCTAAGCTTTCAACCTAAAATCTAGTGTTTTCATGGTGAAAATTGGGGGTTTGGGTAGAATTAGGTATTTTTATAAAATTAGGAATTAGACCTCAAATTGAGGTCGGATTCCAAAATAAATTACATAACTGGGCTCGGGGGTGAATGTGTAATCGGGGTTTGGTCCGAATTTTTGGTTTGGACCAAGCGAGCCCGGGAGTTAACTTTTGTTGAATTTTCAATAATTATCTAAATTGAATCCTTTGCAATCGTGGGTAATTCCTAAGACTTAATTTGAATTGTTTGGTTGGTAATTTGCTAGATTATATTGGTTCGGAGGTTTGTCTGAAAGGCAAAGTTGTGATTGAGCTTTGAGTGGACCTTTGGAACTAGGTAAGTATCGTGGTTAACCTTGACTTGAGAGATTATGACTTGTTTGTCTATATGCTACATGTTTAGATGTTGGGAACAACGTATATATGAGGTGATGAGTACTTATGCATTGTTGTCGGGTTAAAGCATGCGGGTGGGTCTTGTTCCTTGCAATTATTGCTTACTTTGATCATGTTATCCATGCTTAGACTAGTTATTCATTATATTGATCGTTCTTCCCGTGTTTATGGGCTTTGTGATAATTGAGTATTGATTCCAATGTTAAGGTTGGTATTGTGGAACTATTGTTGAAGTCAGGCTTGTTCTTGTTGATCCTATCTTCCTGTTATTATTTGTTCATTGTTATATGTAAGGGAGAGTGTTAATGCACGAAAGGTGATGTCTTGTTGTACGTGAGTGTTAATGTATGAAGGGTGATGATGTGCTATATTGTGAGTATTAAAGCATGAAGGGTGAGGCCATGCCATATTGTGATTGTTAATGCACGAAGGGTGATGCCATGCCACATTGTGATTGTTAATGTATGAAGGGTGATGTCGTGGCATATTATGAGAGTTAATGCACGAAGGGTGATATCCGTGCCGTATCTATTGATTTATGTTATGAGGTTGAGAGTAAAAGAACGAAGGGTGATGCCGTGCAATGTTTCTTCATTGTGTTTAGTTGTTTCCACTGGTTAAAAGCATGTTGACTGTTTTGGTTATCATTACCGATGTATCTCTTATATCTTGGGGCCTTTTAGCATGTTCCCCTCCCAATAGTACATGTTTAGCTGTTATTATTGTTTTCTTGTACATATATTGTTATCTGCACATGTTTATTATGTGAGTGTCTTGTCATAGTTTCGTCACTACTTCATCGAGGTTAGACTTGACACTTACGAGTACATGGGGTCGGTTGTACTCATACTAAACTCTGCACTTCTTGTGCAGATTTTGGTACCGGCCCTAGTTGATCGCGAGACTCGGCAGTCTGGACTTGCTTATCGGAGACTCGAGGTAGATCTGCTGGCGTCTGCAGACCTTGGAGTCCTTTTCTAGTTTCCTTATTTTACTAATTCTTTTCATTCAGAACAATTATATTTCGTTCAGACTCTGCCTGTAAAAAATCTTAGAAGCTCGTGAATGGTGATTCTAGATCGGAATTGTATCATATATTATGGGCTTTATGTTATTCCGCACTTGGTTTTATTTTATTTTGGTTTAATTAACTGTATCTATTGAATTGAATAATAATTGACTTAACGGTTCTCTAATGTTGGCTTGTCTAGCAAGTAAAATATTAGGCGCCATCACGATCCCGACGGTGAGAATTTCGGGTCGTGACAAGTTAGTGAAGAAGCAAAGCTAAAAGATAAACAACCTAAAACAATCATTTTAGCTAATTCTTCTCGATCTTTCAATATATCTTATATACCAAATAAACTGCCAGTACTTGTGTTAAGTTTTTGTTGGCTAGATTGTTCATCAAGACCCCATACAATAGGGTAGTTATCTACCATATGCCTATGAAGTTGATCCGTTCCCCCTTGATTACCCTAGTTTCATGTTTATAAATTTCATGACAAATATTACATCTTACATAATTCTTATCTCTTATAGTCTAGTAACAAATTCCTAAGCCAACCCATCATACCTCTTACCAGACGGATTATACCAGGTCGGACCGGGTCGTTAACGGGTCGTCTCGGCCCATTTAACAGGTTTAGCTAAGACCATGAGGTCTCATAATCGATTTATAGAATTAATGTAGATTTATATCAGCTTTTATAAGTATATTCTCGTGACAAATTTGTGCTAGAGGGTGTCAACTAATAGCCTGTTTGACCAAACTTCTCCAAAGCCAAAAGCTTTTTAATTTTTTTTTTTTCAAAGTTGAAGTGTTTGACCAAGCTTTTAAAGAAAGAAAAAGTGCTTTTGAGTAGAAGCAGAAACACAGTATTGGAGAAGTAGAAAAAAATAGTTTCTCCCCAAAGTGTTTTTTTTAAAAGCACTTTTGAGAAAAAATATACTTAGAAATACTTTTTAAAAGTTTGGTCAAACACTAATTGTTGCTCAGAAGTGCTTTTCAAATTAATTAGTCAAACACAAACTACTTCTCACCAAAAACACTTTTGAGGAAAAAAAAAATATTTTTCGAAATAATATTATTTTTAAAGCTTGGCCAAACTAGCTATAAGACTAGTTGTTATTTTGTAATTACCAAGTATCTCATGTTTGTGGCAAAAAAATAAAGACATCCAAATTGGATTCGAAACTTCCTATTTGTGAAAAGGACAAAAGGGGTTGTCTAATATCTTTCTTATTAGTTGATACATCAAGGGAATTTTTTTATATCCCTTTCTTGTGTCGAAGACTAGGAAGATAAATAATCCAGAAGAGTATTTGACTTTCACTATTATTTTTTTTTGTTTTTTTAAAATTGAAATAGTGTGACTATGTTCCTATTGACATATCGTATTATAAATTTTGGTGCTTTAATGTTAATCCAACATAAAAGTTCGTCTAAGCTTTCTTGCTATAAGTCGAAATTTAGATAACATACACCTACAAATTCTATGATTCTTAAAATAAAATCGAGACAAAAGATGGCGATGATAACGAGTTCCAATAATTTGTGAAACAAAACGTGTCTCATGCTCACTTCAAGTGAAACGAGAAAAAAGAAAAAAAAAAAAAAGTGAAACGAGAGGCCAGTAATACATAAAGGCGCCACGTGGACAAATCATTGGTTAGAGAACATCCAAGTGCATAATTTTATCTTGTGGTAGCAAGAGATTTGAATTGACATTCATTTTATCTCGATAGAAGCTTCTCGAAGATGGAATAAGTTACTCCTCCCTCCCGTCCAATTTAATTGATTTTTTTAATTTTTTTTGTGATCCATAATATTTAATTTGATATCAAGAAAGAATTAACTTATTCTCCCTAAATTGCCCTTGAAATAAATGTATCTATTATATTTTCAATAAAAAAAATAAGGTTAATATGATTAATTTTTTTATTAATTAATGTAAAAAAATAAATTATTTAATATATGTGAAAATAACAAAAAAAATCAATTAAAGTGAAATGAAAAAAGATATATTTTGCTATATGTTAACAGGTTCTTGGAATGCTTTTAATTAATGGCTAGCATTATGTCTTTAGTATAAGTAGTAGGGATGGTCACCTAGCTCCGAGCATTTACATGGGGATGGGGATTGGAGTGGAGAGGCCAAGTTTTAGACTTTTGGAATGCCTATGTAGGATATACAAGGAGTAAATATTGTTTCTAAAAGGATAGGCAAAATATACATTTTTGAAAGATTTGGGTGCGTAAAAAATATTCTTATAATCAACAGTTGTGTAACATGAATTTAGTTCTGTAATTTTCACTAATTTCATTGATCAGTACGTCACTATCCTTAGGTGCAACTTTTGTTCTTTTTTATGCAAGCGTGGTAACCAGAAGCCCCAAATTTTCAAATTTGTGGTAGAATTCAAATAGTTGTAACAATAACTGCATCAACTCTTTAAATAAAAACGAAAAAAAAAATCAAAAAGATAAGAGAATATTTCTGGAGGAGAAAACAGCTTAAATCATAACCTCAAAGCCAAGTAGTTCCAAGAAATCTCAATTTTTATTGTTACTCAATCTATTCATCCAACCAAATAAAAAAAACAGAGGCCATGTCAAAAAACGAAAGTCCCCTTGAAATGTCCACCTAATATAGCCAATCTTCAATTGTGTGGCCGTTAGGAATTCGTTAGCCAAATCCACATAAATTTCTTACTCTCACTTTAGCCATACACTTCAAAGAAGTAACAACTTGTGCTATAAAGTCTCTCACTTCCCATACTTTCTTCACCAACTAACTGTTGAAATTATTTTCTCAGCAAATTATAAAAGAGTTTCTAAATCAGTTTTCTGTTGTGTTCGGAGTTAGTCTAAGTCTCAAAAGACCATGGCTACCTCTGTCTCAACCATTGGAGCTGTCAACAAAGCACCGGTACTATGTCTTTTCTCGTCACTCTTTAAGCAAATGTCAATTATTTTTATTATATATGATACTGCTTTCTAACTGTCTTTAACTTAGTCATAAACCATTGTATAAATATTGGACTGAGATGAGCTTAAATAGAGTGACATGTTCAGTGAAAATTCATATAGCCGACTCCAATTTGCTTGGATTGAGACGTAATTGTTTTTGTTGTAATGACTTGAAATTGAAGTTCTTTGAAAGAGAACCTTGGCATAGATGGTAAAGGGTTCGAGCCGTGGAAACAATCTCTTGCAGAAATACAAGTAAGGTTACGTACAATAGACTCTTGTAGTCCGACACTTCCGTTGACCCCACGCATAGCGGGAGCTTAGTGCATCGGGCTGCCCTACTTGAAATTGAAGTTCTTTCGGTAAATTTTTTGGATGGGATCCTTTGAATTTTGTATAAGAATAGCAAGAAACTTAACTGGATAATTTAGGAATGTTTGTGTTTAAGATTGATAATAGGATGATATAGGTTTGACATTTAAACCAGAATTTAGTAGAAAAAATACTATGGATTGTGTGGTTTATTCAAGATTTTACCAAGATTCAGTGGCTGTTACTAAGAAAACATCATTGTTGCAGTTGAGTTTGAACAACTCAGTTGCTGGAACTTCAGTTCCAAGCACAGCCTTCTTTGGCAAAACTTTGAAGAAAGTGTATGGAAAAGGTGTTTCAAACCCCAAAGTTACAAACAAGAGCTTGAGGATTGTAGCTGAAGAAAAAGATGCAGATCCCAAGAAACAGACCGACAGTGACAGATGGAAGGGTCTTGTTGCTGACTTTTCGGACGATCAACAGGACATCACGCGGGGTAAGGGTATGGTTGACAGTCTTTTCCAGGCTCCAACCGGTACTGGTACTCACCACGCTGTGTTGCAATCCTACGAATACGTCAGCCAAGGTCTTCGTCAGTAAGTGTGACAATCTCATCTCAAAACTTAAACTGCTGAGACACTACAGTTCTGTTTTACTTAATTATACCTTTGACACTCCGTTAAGGGAGGAAATTGTTTTTATAATGAAGTTTTGGTTCTAAATGTATTTTCACTTTGCTTATCTAGGTACAACTTGGACAACAAGTTGGATGGATTCTACATCGCTCCTGCTTTCATGGACAAGCTTGTTGTTCACATCACCAAGAACTTCTTGAAATTGCCCAACATCAAGGTATGTTAAGGAAATGTTTTGTTATAAAATTCTGGCTTTAGCAGTCTTTCTTTTGATGTAAAAAGAAGATT
The DNA here is from genome assembly GCF_000390325.3 of Nicotiana tomentosiformis. Lineage (NCBI taxonomy): Eukaryota > Viridiplantae > Streptophyta > Magnoliopsida > Solanales > Solanaceae > Nicotiana > Nicotiana tomentosiformis. Next base: position 109,834,888 of record NC_090818.1, read on the forward strand.
GAACTTTGTTTATGTTTCTTACAGGTTCCACTTATCTTGGGTATCTGGGGAGGCAAAGGTCAAGGTAAATCATTCCAGTGTGAACTTGTCTTCAGAAAGATGGGAATCAAGTAAGTTTTGCCTTAAGAAACATACTATCTTCAGAGATATGGGAAATTCTTAACTCAGGATTTGTCGAGGGAAATGGATTAAAGTTACTTACTATAGTCAGTCTATAAAAATTGCAGCCCCATTATGATGAGTGCTGGAGAATTGGAAAGTGGAAATGCAGGAGAGCCAGCCAAATTGATTAGGCAAAGGTACAGAGAGGCAGCAGAAATCATCAGAAAGGGTAACATGTGTTGCCTCTTCATCAACGATCTCGATGCAGGAGCTGGTAGAATGGGTGGAACTACTCAATACACTGTCAACAACCAAATGGTGAATGCCACTCTCATGAACATTGCTGACAACCCGACAAATGTTCAGCTCCCCGGTATGTACAACAAGCAAGAGAATGCCAGGGTCCCTATTATCGTCACTGGTAACGATTTCTCCACATTGTATGCTCCACTTATCCGTGATGGTCGTATGGAGAAGTTCTACTGGGCACCAACTAGGGAGGATAGAATTGGTGTTTGCACAGGTATTTTCAGGACTGACAATGTTCCTGCTGAGGACGTTGTCAAGATTGTCGATAACTTCCCTGGACAATCTATCGGTAAGGACACTAAAAATTAAACAAAGTTCTAACTCTTCTTAAGATGAATAAGAAAGTCAATGATGATATCTGATGGATTCCTTTGTTCCGAAAAACAGACTTTTTCGGTGCACTGAGGGCGAGAGTATATGATGATGAAGTGAGGAAGTGGATTTCAGGCGCTGGAATTGAAAAGATTGGAGACAAACTTTTGAACTCTTTTGACGGACCACCAACTTTTGAGCAACCAAAGATGACCATTGAGAAGCTCCTCGAGTACGGTAACATGCTTGTACAAGAGCAAGAGAATGTTAAGAGAGTTCAGTTGGCTGACAAGTACCTCAAAGAGGCTGCACTTGGTGATGCCAATGCTGATGCCATTAACAATGGATCCTTCTTTGCTAGTTAGTATCTTTGTCGACTTGAAGCCTAAAACAAGAGGTTTGATTAATGTTGTTTATAAATGCTTTAACAAAAAGACCGAAAATTTTGAGAAGAGTTTCATAAACTTATCTATTCTGCAGGAAAAGAAGCACAACCTGTTGATGTTCCTGTTGGTGAAGGCTCTACTGATTCAATTGCAACAAAACTTGATTCAACTTCTATGGCTGAAGATGGAAGTTATCTTTTCAAATTTTAACGGCACTTTTGTGGGAGTAGCTATTTGATATGACCAGAATTGTGTATTTATGAAGTCACTTCTGTTTTGTTAATACAAGATTTGGTTGAGCTTTTGTATCAGTTTTGTAATGCTATGTAAGCAATTTCTTGATTTTGAATCTCAAGGTTTGGTATTAAATATGGAACCCTCAGTGTTTGAACTCCGCAAGGTAACATCAATAACTGGAAAAAAATAAAGAATAAACACCAAAAGAAACAAGATTGAGTACCATATCTATTTGAGGAGGCATAGGCGCATGCACATGTATTTGAGGGGCGAGTTGAAAATAAAAAAAAAAGTACTACTTACTACCCAGGGCGGGGCGGGCGGGTTTAGATTTTTGCGGATTAAGACTTGACCCGCCTACCCTGCCTGCCATCTTTAACTGTTGCCCCTTTCCCCAAACAACCAAAAATAACAATATCTAAGAGGCCAAGCCCAGCTAAAAAGAAAGTTGAGAAATGTATATTCGTAGCCGCTATAAAAAATAATCGATAATTTTTTTTTATATATTATATATATATATATATATATTATACACTTTTCGGCTTGCGAATGCAATTAGTTTCATTCCGACTAACCTTTTATTTTGCCCAAAAAAGGTTCACAAATAAAACGTTATAGATGGCCCAATAGCTATCTTGTATGCTGCGATTGCTCCACTGCTTAAGGGAAAGTTAGGCAAAGTAGAAAAAAGGCTGAGAAGTAAGAAGACGTAATAATTGCTTCTATAAATGTTTATAACTCCGCCAAACAAAAAGGAGTACGTAGATGGATTTCAAAATACTATGTGGGCGTTTGGACATAAGAATTGTAAAATTTTGGAAAAAAGTGAAAAAGGTATTTGAAAACTAGAGTTGTATTTGGACATGAATATAATTTTGAGTTGTTTTTGAAGTTTTGTGAGTGATATGAGTGAAAATTTTGAAAAATAATTTTTTGGAGTTTTTCAAATTTTCAAAAAATTCCAAAATCTATCTTCAAGTGAAAATTTAAAAACTTATGGCCAAACACTGATTTCGAAAAAAAAATAAAAAAATTTCAAAAAAAAAGATGAAAATTTTCTTATGTCCAAACGGGCTCTATAAGTGGCCGTGAAAAAAAATATAGAAATAGAAAATCTAAATTCTAAAACACTCTTGGACCTCTCACCAAAATATGAGAAGGTATAAAACTTAGTGAGAGATACGAATTTCCTTTTTCACTTTTTTTAAAATAAGAGATTTAAAATTATAATAGACTATAGTAGTTTACAATTTCTTCAATATTTCTCTAGATACAAAGCTATTTGTCTTTGAGGTTTAAACTTTAAACACCGACTCTCAAATCTACATACGAATTATTTAATTGTTGTCTGATTTCACTTGAAAATAATAAGAAGATAAAACTACCCACAAGGATTGTGGTGGAGTGGTAAGAACTCATTCATCCTTAACCAGAGGTCTCGGGTTCGAGTCCGGATTTAGTCGGGCCCCAATGTGGGTTCTGGACAACGGATGGGAAACAAAAAAAAAATAAGAAGGTAAAACTCGGTTGCTATCATATGAAAAATGAATAAAAAAATTGGGGACAATGTTACTATTCTCAAACAAGGGTTCTCCAAACAGTATAGAGAACCAGATTCTCTATCAGTTCCAAAGTAAATAAGCAGAAAGTAAAGAACACGCGATATTTATGCGGAAAACTCCTTGCTCACGGGATTAAAAATTACGACCTACCCCAATAGGATTATAACTTCACTAAACTGAGCAAACTTTAGATTACAACATATTGCAATCTAGGAATTAAACTCTTAATCCCTCGCCCCTTACAATAACTCTATTGTAAGCCCTTTCCAATAACTCTATTACAAAGCAACACTTGGCTTGACTAACTCTAGTCAAACAACCAAAAACATAATGGTTAAATGATGTAAGACTTCTAAAATGCCGTGTAGGAATATAAGTAAAGAACAAAAGACAAAGACACAACAAACTTAAAGACTCAAGACATCTTCAGTGTTGGGATTTGGTCCTTGGTTTGTAGTAGCTTTATTCTTGAATGCTCCTGGAGGAAACAGTGACCGCTGGCACACTTGAGAGAATATATATTTAAGTTTGCAAGTGTTAGGTCAAAATCTTGTATCATGTTGTTTATATATGTGAGAGCATGAGAGAATACAATGGTATTTCCGGTCTCTAGCAAGCTGCAACTATGCTGTTGTACTGCTACTAGAGGTTAATATGTACGAACTTGAGGAACTGATGATATATGTTCACGTTGCAGTTCCCTTAACTTGTTTCCTTGAGAGTTAGACCAGACAACTGAGCATGCCATAATAGGCACAAAGGAACTGATAGTATCAGGTTCCTCCATGAAGTTTGACAAATCATCAAAATCATAATCGCATAACTTATCATTTTCCCCCTTTTTGATGATGACAAACTCAGAATTAATATTACCTTCGAGAACCAGATTCCCAGCATGCATGTCTCTTCTGCGAATCAGACGCCTTTCCCCTGAGAACCATATTCCCAGCATATTCCCCCTTATGAATCAGATGCCTTCCCCCTGAGAACCAGATTCATGTTACCCCTTGTTACCCCCCTCAATAATCTTTCCCCTTTTGGCATCATTGAAATTAAGATATAATAAGCACATGCAAAAAGAAGTCCAGTAACATTAACTCATATCACTTGTGTGCACACAACGTGGCTAAAAATAGAATACACGAGAGTAATATTGCACAAAATAGATAGTGATTGCTCATTAAATAACAACAGAAAAAAGTAACAGCAGTACCAATCACACAAATATTACAAATTTAACAACTAGAGTGCCACGGTCATTCATCAACAACAAGAAAAGAATGACATGATTAGGATAGGACTGGAAATGGGCTCAAAAACAGGGGACACTGGATATGAGATGGGAAGGATTATGGAGCAAAAGCCTTAAGGAGACGACCCACTCTTTCATTTGCAACTCTTTGATCAGTGATCAACTACTCCTTCAGGATCTCAATCTGTTTCCTCAACTCGGCATTCTCAGCCTTCAACCTGGAAATCTCTTCCCCCTGGTAGCTACTGGAACCAGGTTCCTTGCTGGCCTGAGTAAGCTTGGACTGCAGAATAGTATTTTGAGCTTGAAGTCGCTTGATCTCTGCATTGGTTGACTCCTGAGCATCAATCAGTTGTGAAATAGTTGAGCTGCTCCCCACACCTCCCTTCTTCACCACACACTCACATTCTTCCGGGGTACTCATGGTAAATATCTGCTTTCTAGTCCTCACAGAAGCTTTTTCCAATGGAACCTCGAAATACTCCAAGACTTTGGTAAGGAGGAATCCATAAGGGAGACCATATTTGCCATCCTTAATGTCTGCGACTTTCAGCATGCGTACAATCATGATGCCAGGGAGGCTAGTAGAGGTGAAGGATGCAGTGCATCTAGGAGAACCAAGTCCACAATGGAGCTGATAGATCTTCTCTCAACCCTAGGCAGTAGCACCTTGTTCTCTAGCTCAAACAACAACTAATATTCTGGCTGAAGAGATTTCTTGTACACCCTTTCCCCAAACAACAACTGATATTCCGGTTGAAGAGTTTTCTTACACACCTTTTCCCCAGACAGAACGAATAGCTTCTTCATAATCAACTTCTTAAAATCAGGGGAACCAGTTCCCTCCACTATTTTCAGCCCATCTATAGGCATATCAAGAATCTCTCCAAGTTTTTCCTCATTCAGGAAAAAGTCTTTTCCATTAAGTTTCAGACAAAGTGTGTCCCCATCCACCACAAACAGTCCAGCATAGAAACTTTGCACTTCATATTAATACACCTTGGACTTTGGATTTCAAAAAGATGGGTCCACTTTTGAAATTCGACAATTTTCACAAGCTGTCTCATTCCTGCATGTTCAATGATTTCAGTGTCAAAGAATCGACCCCACATACTTTTTTGTTTCTGGAGATTGGCCATTCTTTAAAACTCAAATAACTCCACCCTTGTCCTTTTCAAGGAAACAGGTTCCTCGCTAGTACTCTTCCTCTTCCTCAGAGGCTTCTTCTTCTCCTTTTTCTCTTTCTCCACATCTTCTTCCATCTCTACTTCATCATCCTCATCACTCAAAAGTTCTTTCTCATACACTCACTTCTTCCATTTGGTAGCAATGGTTTTCTTTGAAATTTTTCCTAACGAGGGGAGTCATTTCCTTCACATGCTCCTCATCATCCACTGTAACGACCCGAACGATCGTTTTACTTTCTAGATCCCCGTTCTCCTATTTAAAATTTCTTGTATGTACTTTAACTATTTTATAACTTGCGGGGATGGTTGGTTTAGTTTTGGAAGGGTTCGGATTATATTCGGAACACTTAGTTCCATAATAGTGGCCTAAGGTGGCCAAGAATGACTTGAGTCAACATTTTGAGTAAACGACTTCGAAACCTAGATTTGATGGTTCGAATAGATTCGTATGAGGATTTGGAACTTGGGCATGTGTTCGGATAGAGTTTCGGGTAAACCGAAAGCGTTTTGGTGCTTATTGTTGAAAGTTGGTGCCTTGAAGGTTTTAGAGTTTCTTAAATTTGGTTTGAAGTAGACTTCGGTGTTATCGATGTCTGTTTGGGATTTCAAGACTGAGAATATGTTCGTATCACAATTTTTGGCTTGTGCGTAAAACTTGGCGTCATTCTGAGTTGCCTAAGTATGATTTGTCGCGTTGAGAGCTAGTTGAAGAAGTTTGAAGTTTATAAGTTAATTAATTTGGTTTAGGGGTGCGATTCTTGGTTTCGATGTTATTTTATATGTTCCGAAACTTTGAGTAGGTCCATATTATGTTTATGAACTTGTTGATCCATTTGGACGGGGTCCTGTGTGGCTCGGTTGTGTTTCAAACCACCCGAAGTTAACTCCAAAACTGTAGAAATTGTTGGTACCGGTTTCCTTCTTCGCAAACGCATAGGGTGTCGCGCGTTTGCGATAAAGGATTTGGGTCAGAGGTGATTCTTTTCTTCACGTTCGCGATCTTAAGGTCGCATTCGCGAAGGCTTAGGACTTGAGCCATTCGTGTTCGCGATGAGAGTCCCCCGTTTGCGTAGAAGGGACTGGGTCTGGAGGGTCAACAGGTCATGTCCCTTCGCGTTCACAAAGGGCAGGCTGCGTTTGCGATGCTTTGGATAGTCTAGCCTTCGTGATCGCGAGGACTTGGTCACGTTCACGAAGAGGCTTTTCTGGGCCTTGGCAGATTTTGCCTTCGTGATCGCGAAGAAGGACCAGTAGGCAGAAATATATTAAAACAGAGGACTTAGGCTCATTTTCTTCATTTCTCACATATCTTGGCCAATTTTAGAACTCCTTGGAGAGGTATTTTTACATAGCATCTCAAGGTAAGTAATTTCTACATAATGTGAGTTTAATACATAGACTATGGGTAGATTTTAACATAGAAATTGTGAAAATTGTGGGATTTGCTGTTGGAAACCTAGGGTTTGGTAAAAATGGGACTTGACCACGAAATTAATTATGGAATTAGGAATAAATTATATATTTGAGTTCGTAATGACATGCGTAATATTTATCTTCAAAAAGTTTTTGAAATCCGGGCACGTGGGCCTGGACTTTTAGGGACTTTCCAAATTTGGTTGAGAAATCACTTTAATAGTTAAATTATGAGTTCTTGAGTGTGTGTGAATATATATATATATATATATATATATATATATATATATATTGATTAGCTTGTACATATGCACGAGGTGACGAGAGTCCGTACGTAGCTATATTCATGTTGTGTCCTGGTAGACTTCGATTCTCATCATGCCTAAAGTGTGCTATTTGTATCTATCTTGTATATTTGATTCCCTTAATTTATGACTAGGATTGAGGCTAGAATAAAATATTGACTGACTCTCTTACTTTATAAATTTGTGGAATATTTGATGAACAATAGATCTGTGTCTTCTCGACTCGCATGTGTTGCACCCTATTTTGCACTGGAAAATAAATCTTTCGCTAAGCGGCAACACTTTGTTTTGAAAGGTTTGATTTGCTTTTAGAAGACCAGTTTCGGATTCCATTTTTTGTTTTGAAAAGGGATATTGTTATCCTTTGATAAGATATTTCTGGCTCAAAACTTTCACGAATTGTTAGTAAGGTATAAGAGATTAATGACACGAGCAGTATAGGTTAACAAATAAATAAAAATAATTACTATTAAGCCTACTGTTGCTTTTAGTCCTACGTTCTTTAGGGCTTACCTAAGTTACTTACATGATTCAAAGGGTGAAGTAAAATATTTTTATCAGATATGATGAGTGTAGTGTCATATACATATAAGGAAATATGAATAACAGAACATAATAAAGCAGCGAGGAGTAAGGAAGGACTCTAGTTTAGGACTAAAAAAGGTAGGCCAAGCAAACAGCAGGAACAGACAACAGTAGGCTCCAGACTCCCAAGTGTGCAGGTACAGATTTGGGCTTGAGTTCTTTTGAGAACTCAGCAAGCCCAAATAGTTATACATGTTCAAAAAGAAAGAGAGAAAGTCATTAGATATAATACTCTATACATACAATCATACATGAAATATATAGGTAAATGACTTAAACAACATACTAATGTGGCGTCACCTATGGCGAAGTGAGTCACTTTGAAGATCTTTCATTGTAATTAAACACTAAACCTAAAAGGAGTAATGAATGTCAATAGATTAGAGGCTAAGGGTAGAGTTCCGTTCAAGGCCAAGGCTCTCTTTGGATCTCCGACACTTCAAAGTTCCCAATGGTCTCAAGGCCCAGGGCATTGCTTGTGCCAGGGAGAGTAGCCCAACTAAGAGCTAAACTCTACTCCCAAATACCTCTAACCACTCACACTCATTCTTCCCCACGGGTTTAAGTGCCGATGAGGCACTTTCAATATGAATCCCAACACCACAGTGATACCATGACACAGAAGCACATATACGGAATACCACAAGACAGCCTATTCATATTGTTATAACCATATTTCAAAGCTAAATGGATGATTCACTATGAGTAACATGCTAAGTAGGTACAAAGAAATCAGCTCCAAACACGCATAGAGGCAGGAATATTATCATATTGATAGTAAAGAATTAAAATATATGAGATCATATATCTTAAGAATAGGAAAGCATATATCCCCAGTCTGCAACAATTATGAACACAAACATATATGCTCTAACAACATTTAATTAGACCAATCAAAGATTGGTTTTAACTTAGGTCTTGCTCACACATAGGTTAACAGCCCCAACTGAATCTCTTAAAAAAGTATTCACAAAGATATAGACCAACAACTTCGATTAACTTCTAAGGGGGATTAGGAGAAGGCATATTAACAATTACAACTAAGACTCTTGAAGATTGTTAATAGCACTATAGGTTAATCACTATAGCTGACACTCTCTAAAGAGTGCCAATATAGATACAGGTCAGTAAAATTAAATAGAGATACAATTCAATAAACTTAATTAAGTGGCACGGGCTGATGACTTCAATTAGAACATTCAAAGAGTATTAACAGAGGTTCAAAAACATATGCAGGCATGTATGTGATCATGAAGGACAAACAGAGGTACTGAAGAACAAAATAAGTGCAGGATTACCAGAGTATACACAAAGGACACTTAGCAGAGGTCATATTATGCAAGTATTACTAACAGTATCATCAGATGAGCTCCAAGAAAGGGATAAAGATATAATTATATTGGGAAAACATGTTAAGCATATTTGGGATAGGATCTCAGGTATACTGGAACTTAGTAACAACACTTTAGCTAAATAAATGTGTCAACATATTTCATCCTTACTTTATGGCTTAAACTAAGTATAAGGTAATCTCAGAACATACACAAAAGTGATACAAAGATCCAACTAGCTTAGGTCAGGTCTACATAAATAGTTGTGAGTTTAATAAAGTGATTAACAAGATCATAGAGGCATATTAAGGAAATAAGAACAGGTTCAAAGGTCATGATCTGGTATTGCTAAACTAAGGTAGCAAATTGGTTCTCATTCAAATGATTCATACTTTGTTTAAATATGGACCATTAAGTGAACTACAAAGTAACATTCGAAGCATATTAGCATAACAGTCAGAATAGTGCTAATAGAATCATTAAAGAGGTCTGAAGCTAGGTATTCGGAACATTGAGAAGTTCTTTAGCCACTTTCAAAGTTAACAGCAGACATGAGTCATTGAATACGCATCAATATCAATATATAATTCTGATTTCAGCAACATAAGAAAGTTCATGATAGCATAATCTACTTAACATCATACACATACAAAACAGTTAAAAAACATGAACACATTACTTGATAGCATTATTCAGCAAAGGTAGTAAAGCAGTTCATTTCAGGAATTTGAACTAGTAAAAGAAGAATAAGGTCATGGTCTTACTGACCTTTTTGGGGGCAACAAACCAAACGAGTGTTCAAATTAGCCTTTAGGAAAGCCAAGAGCTCAAGCGCTCAATCAGTATCACAGTCAGAATCAGAAAGAGAGCAAAAGGCAGAAATTGATCAAAACATAGACTTTTATCAAGATTTCCCAAACGACTAATAAATTGCTCAGATGCTAAATGTAGTTGGTAGGTATATCTTGTTGTGTTTGGTGAGAACATTGAAGACCCTATTTATAGTGGCCATCGAGCCATTAGGGTTTCAGCAGATTCAAATCGATAGTGGAAGATGACAAAAGACAGATGATGATAGCAAGGAGGGTGAAATCAGACTGAAAACAAAGGGAAAAATGATGAAGAAGTTTACCTGAGAGGAAGAATCGACCGTTGAAGGAAAAGAACCAACGGACAAATCCTAAAACCTAGAGGTCAATGCGTTTGACCTTTGGGTATCGAATTCCCATGATGAATCTCTGAAGAAGCTCCATGCATGCTCCGATTTGACGGAGCATAAGAAGATTTGAATGATTTGAAGTTGCATCCTAAAACTAGGGTTCCAAATTTTACGGTTTTGAATTTAAATGACGAAACGGGGAAGAAATCGGCAGGATTCGCAGCTAGGGAAGACAAAAAGGATGATTTGGTTGTTGATTTGTTGACCTATCACGAATTTGCGCAAGGTCTCGTGACTGATGGGGAGAGAACAAGCGAGAAAGTAGAGAGCAAAAGGGAAAAGGGGACGACTTGGTCTCTGATGAAATGATTTAGGGTTAGGGGTTCCCTTGGGGTTAAAAATTCGATATTGGATTTGGGTATGTTGGATCATTTGATCAACGACCTGATTTTTAGGGAGATAGGGATTTTATAAAATGCAAACAATGCTAAAATCGACGACCATTGGATCTCCCTGATCTGACGACGGAGATTAAGTCATATAAGATTAAAGAAAAATAGGATAATGAGGATTAAAAGCGGACCATTGATGAGATAGATCAACGGTCCAGATCCATTGTGCGTTCTTTGTGAGTGAGGGAGAGGAGTGATGTGGCAAGCGCTGATTGGTTTAGGGAGAGGGGCATGGATAGCCATAGTGGATTAGAGGGCCGTTTGGACTGGGTGTTTTTTTCGGATTGGGCTTGTCATTTGGGCCAAAATGAATTTAAAAGATGGCCATCTTGTGTTTAATTAGAGATTTGCTATTGTAGCCTTTTGCCATTTCATCTCTTTTGAAATTAATTTAAATATGCTTAATTATTTTTCAATAAAATATAGTAGAAATTATAATCATCAAATATACTACTAATTATTATAATTAATTATTTTTAAAATACTTTGTCTTCTAAATTATAACACTAATTTTGAACATAATAATCTAATTGATCAGAATTTGAGAAATAATTCATTAAATTAATTATAAATCCTAGGTGGTGTATTTTAGTAATTTTTTTAATGATATTAAAAGTAGTAAGTATATTTGTAATTACATAATGTTAATACTAGGTTATTAATTTTAAAACTAATACTTAATCAATTTTGTAAAATAGAAATTTATTGATACAAAATACTTTCAAAATATTCATTGTAAATATTTAAGTATAAATAAATTAATTTTAAAAGGGAGGGTCAAAATTGGCCGTCAACAGCTGCCCCTCTTTCATCGGAGACGATGAAAGAGTTTTCGGGCAAATAAATTGAACCAAATCCAATTGTGTCCCGACTTTAGGCATACATTGCAAGAGTGGCACGATGATTATGAATTGCAAGATTTTGAGAATTCCTAGGAGGAAACTTAGGGAATCCGGCCGAATTCTGTCTTTGAATTACTTACATATCTCGGGTTTAACGAGGTTCAGGCATCATGTAGTTCTGGAGTGAAGATTTTGAGGAAGCGATACTCGCAGGAATTGCCCCAGTATCGTATTATGACGATACGACGGGACGGAGGATTTGACACTCATGACGGTTTTGAATATGCAACTTGACTCGAAAGATTTAAAAAATTAGAGTTCTACTGATCATTTAGAACTCGAAACCGGATCCTTGGACCGCTAATGAGTTTGTTATCCCTCATAGCGTTGTAGTTTGGTCTGCTATTTAGAAAGAGTTCCACATTGTGATATTTGTTCTTGCAAAAATAAAATATACACATACACATATATTGCAATGCAAAATATATTATGATGTGATGAAAATGATGCAAGAACGATAATGCCTGGCGGCGAGCCGTTATTTGGGATCGGGATGATGGGATACTTGAACTTGACTCTATTTGTTAGCCGGGCTATGTACCATTCTATAGCTGTCGGAGCATTGAAAAGTGTCTCTGCTTGTTGGGAGAGCTTGACTTGTAGAATGCGTCTCTGCTTGTTGGGAGAGCTTTGCACTGAGAAAATGTCTCCGCTTGTTGGGAGAGCTTGATTTGTAGAGTGTGTCTGTGCTTGTTGAGAGAGCTTTGCACTAAATATGTAAAATAATCTCCGCTTGGGAGTGATTGACTGACTTAAATCGTAATCATGCCTGAAGCTGAATGAGGAAAACATTAAAACATTCAAGGTAATAACAAAGGAAAGAAAAGCATGCCCAAGGGATACTCTTGACTGCGAAGCTAAGTTGCGGCCATCGATTGGCAAAACGTTGGTGACGAGATTTGCGATTGTCTATTCTGGCCTCCATTACAACGGAGAGGCGGTTTGGAAATTTCCGTTGGGGGGATGAACAGTTTGCTATATACAAGGCTTCGATTGTCGAAGCCGACGTTTGATTTGTATAGGCACTCCAATCGATTGAGCTGACGGTTTGCTATATACAGGACTTCAATTGGTAAAGTCGATGGCTCGTTTTGTACAAGTTGCTTCGATTGGTTGAGCATGCGGTTTGCTATGTACAGGACTTCAGCGATTCGTTTTGTACAAGGTGCTCCGAGGTACCTGTAAAGGATTCAAGGATTAGCTTTAGTTGTACCAGAAAAATTCAAGTAATGGAGTAAAGGAGGATAATCTTGGGAAAGTGGCGGATCCATCATTTTCCCCAGTGTGGTCTCAACATTTCCTTGCTTCTTGTTGACCCTGCACTCAAAGGAAAATTCTTAGTGGGAGCGGGGAAGTTGGTTTGTGTCGACCACCATGTTAGTTTTCCCCAGCCTCTAATATGGCTATGCCATGAAGTTTGATGGGTGGAACAAATTACTGTATTTTAGAAAAGCAATTTTGAAAATCTTTTTTTTAAGACAAGTGTCGTCGTTCCGGATTATGACATGCTACGAAATGTTCTCCACACACGAGTGTCTTTTCTTGAAAACTTTGTCCCGTTGATGTCGATCCTTCGTGATGCTTGGCAACGTGGCTGTTTGTCGTTGCTACTGTGTCCTAATTCAAACTAATGCATTACAAAGGTTTTTCCTAAGGTTATGACCAAACCCTTTCAGGTAGCCTACGTATCCAAAACAAAATCATGTCTGAACGTAGTTCGTGGATGATAATAAAAAATATGAAGATGATCGAGCCAGACTCAGGCAGCCTACGTGTCCAAATGGAATCAGGTTAAGACGTAGTTCGATTATAATAGATGCAAAAATGATGAGATTATGAATGAAATGGCCGAGTATGACTCAGACTGCCTACGGATCCAAGTGGAATCAGGCCAGAACATAGTTCAATTACAAAAGACGACTGAATTCGATAAGGATTGCCTACGTATTCCTTTTCTGAGGAACTCAAGCCGGCATAGTTCTAGAGCAACATACAAAAGTGATATTTGGCTTTTCTATTACAAAATAAAGGAGGGAGAAAAACCGAACACTACATGGGTTGCCTACATATCCCTCCGTGGGAAGTCAGGTTGAATGTAGTTCTGTTACAGCAAAAAACCTAACTCTATTTTTCTTCAAACATAGTATCTCTTAATTGCATCTGAGTTGATGGGCTTCGTGTTGATTCTTCCATCCATATCTGCCAAGATTAGAGCTCCACCCGACAACACTCGGTGAACCACGTAAGGACCATGCCATTTTGGTGCGAACTTTCCTTTGGCTTCCTCTTGGTGGGGAAAGATTTTCTTCAGGACCAACTGTCTTGGTGTGAACTGGCGAGGATTCACCCTTTTGTTAAATGTGCTAGCCATCCTATTCTGATACAGCTGACCATGGCATACTGCATCCATTCTCTTCTCGTCGATGAGCATGAGTTGCTCCTTTCTAACCCGTATCCACTCTGCATCGTCCAACTTGGCCTCTTGAATGACCCTTAAAGATGGTATTATGAAACTCTACGGGTATCACAGCTTCAGTACCGTATACTAACATGTACGGCGTTGCCCCAGTGGATGTTCTCATGGTGGTCCGATAACCCAATAAGGCAAAAGATAATTTCTCGTGCCACTGCCTGTGATTGTCCACTATTTTTCGTAGAATCCTCCTAATATTCTTGTTGGCTGTCTCGACTGCTCCATTCATTTGTGGTCTGTAGGCTGTGGAGTTGCGGTGGATGATTCTAAACTTCTCGAAGATTTCTCTCATGAGGTCGCTATTGAGGTTAGCGGCATTGTTAGTGATAATTGATTTTGGTATCCCAAATCTGTAGACGATGTTGTTTCGGATAAGATCCGCCATTACCTTCTTTGTGATGGCCTTATAGGTAGATGCTTTGACCCATTTTGTGAAGTATTCGATAGGACTGCCCCAATTCTGACTCCTTTAAAGTTTGCTGCTCCATCGAAAAGCATTCTCTATCCAGGGTATGACTCTGCAATATCTTCTCCAGCAAACAATACCTCTTCATTGGGAGAATACGTAGTGAGTGGCTCATAATCTCCATCCACTGGGTTCTCTGTGAGGTGGTCGGCTAAAGCTTTCCCCTTGATAGCCTTCTGAGTTATGTACACAATATCAAATTCGCTGAGGAGAATATGCCATTTAGCTAGCTTCCCAGTATGCATCGGCTTCTGGAAGATGTACTCGAGCGAGTCGAGCCGAGATATCAGATACGTAGTATATGTTGATATGTAATGCCTTAGTTTCGGGCGATCCAAGTCAAAGCACAACAAGTGCGTTCTATCAAAGTGTATTTGGACTCGCATGGCGTGAACTTCTTATGTAAGTAGTAGATGGTCTTCTCCTTTCTCCAAGTTTCGTCATGTTGTCCCAACACATAGCCAAAGGCATTATCCAAAACTGACACATATAGTAGCAATGGCTTCCCATGCTCGGGGGGAACCAACACTGGTGGATTTGATAAATATTCCTTAATTCTGTCGAAGGATTTCTGGCACACTTCTATCTATTTTGTGGCAGCATCTTTTTTCAACAACTTGAAAATGGGTTCAACGATTACCGTGGACTGGGCTATGAAACGACTGATATAATTTAGTCTACCCAGGAAACTCATCATATTTTTCTTACTCTTGGGTGGTGGCAATTCCTTAATGGCCTTGATTTTTGATAGGTCCAGTTCTATCCCTTTCATGCTTACAATGAAGCCCAACAAGTTTCCAGCTGGGACCCCGAATGCGCATTTTGTTGGGTTTAATTTCAAGTTGTACCTCCGTAAACGCTCGAAAAATTTCCTCAAATCGTCCAAGTGCTCTGAAATATTTCGAGACTTGATGATGATGTCATCCACATATACTTCAATCTCCTTATGAATCATGTCGTGAAAAAAGGTCATCATGGCCCTCATGTAGGTGGCACCGGTGTTCTTGAGACCGAACAACATGACTCTATAGCAGTAAACTCCTCAAGGTATGGTGAAGGCTGTCTTTTCTACATCTTCTTCATGCATCAAGATCTGGTGGTATCTGGTGAAACAATCCATGAACAACTGCATTTCATGCTTCGCGCAGTTGTCGATGAGGATGTGGATATTTGGTAGAGGGAAGTCTTCCTTTGGACTAGCTTTGTTGAGATCTCGATAATCCACGTATATCCTGATCTTCCCGTCTTTCTTGGGTACTGGGACGATATTTTCCAACCAATTGGGATAATTGGTGACCCTTACCTCATTCGCCTCTATCTGCTTGGTCACTTCCTCCTTTATCCTTAGACTCAAATCAGGCTTGAATTTTCTGGGTTTCTGTTTGACCGACAATCTGGCAGGATCGATGGGTAGTCGATGCGAGATAATGTCGGTACTTAATCCTGGCATATCATCATACAAACACATCAATGTATTGTCGGAGGAGCTCAACCAGTTTTTCCTTCTGCTCGGCTTCTAGATGAATGCAGATTCTAGTTTCTTTCACATCTTCTTCACCTCCGAGTTGACCACTTCCGTTTCTTCGAGGTTGGGCTTTTTATGACTCTCCAGCTATTCAATCTCTTGGGAGAGATTATTTGGCTTCATACTCTCATCATACTCCTCGTAATCTGAAGCGGTAAACAAAGTTGCAATATTTTAAGAAAATGATTCTTTTTATTTCATCAAAAGAGGAACGTTTAAGCGTTCAAAAGAGGCAAATGACCAAAAGGTATAGGCACGGTGCGGGCCTCAATTGACCGTTCACTTTTCAAAAAGAAAACTTTTACAGTTCCACACTACCAAGACTCCCGGCCAACCAGAGATGGATTAGCAGTCCAATTCTGCAGCTCTTCCCCTAATTCGACATCCCTGATGGTCGGTGTCTTGATGTTAGTCCCTTCGTAACATTCTTCACTCATATTCATGAATAGCCTTCCCATTCCATCGATGATATCATCTTCTGGTGCTGAACTCTGGCCTGACTGGAAACATGCTCTGGCATAAAAACCTTTTTCCCGGGGCTACCAGTATGAGCTTTCCCCATCGGAGGCTGATGTCATATGCCGCCCCTTCTTTTCTCCCCATTAGGTTCAATTGGCTCCGTGATCCCGTATGACCTGGCTCCCAACCCTGTTCCTGGTCTGTATCCATATTTCATAATCCCCCTCATAGCCATCTTGGATCTATACGACGACTGCATTCCCAAGTTTTGCTCAGTCTACTCTATTTTGGTGGTCTGCATGATTTCCACTGCATGGAAAGCAACTCCATCTAGCCCTTCAATAAACGGGACAACACGCTCCAAATAAGCTGATTGGTCCCATTCGCCAAGGAGCACGATCTCCTGACATCCTTACTCAAATTTCATGCATTGGTGTAGAGTGGATGGGACGGCCCTTGCCATGTGTATCTAGGGCCTTCCTAGCAGCAAGTTGTATGAAGAAAAAATATCCATTACTAAAAATATGGGAAACTCAACCATCCCGATCTGCAAAGCCAAATAAATTCCTCTAATAACATCCTTCTGCGAACCATCAAAAGCCCTTACCTTCACGTGGCTTTGCTTGACTTCCCTCAAATGGATTCCTAACTCTCGCAGAGTAGAGGGCGGACAGATATTGGCTGCTAACACTCCATCCACCAGTACTCGGGACACGACATTGTCCCCATATTTGACAGTGATCTGAAGGGCTTTGTTATGACTTACGCCTTCGACATGAAGTTCCTCTCTTCTAAAAGTGATCATATTTGCTTCGACCATTTACCCAATTATTGCGGCCAGTGCCTCAATGGTGGTAATACTTGGCACACTTACCCCACTTAGTACTTTCATCGGGGCACCTTATGACTATCAGAACTTAATAGCAAGTCCATGATTGATATTTGTGCCAGAGTTTTCTTCAGCTCCTCCTCCACTGAGTACTCTTTGGTCTCCATTCTCTTCTAGAATTTGGCGGCTTCTGGGTCTGTTATGTTCCTTCTTTGAATCTTCTCTCTTCCCAAGTTCCCCTCATTTGCATTTGACCTAGTCATACCGTGGGCTGCGGCAGAGTCTATCATCTTGGCTTTCCCCTTTTGTTAGTATGTCCATGGGACAGTTTTGTATACCCGACTCTCTTTGTCCCCTATAGCAACAGTAGGTTGTCACTGATAAGTCTGAACTATCACCATATGTCTCACTTGCACTGTAATCATTGGAGCCCTTTGAGGTGGGATCCTTGCAGCCTCTGTATTTCCTATTGTGACAATCGTTCCTTTCAAATCATATTCTTCATCTAATGTAATCATGTTGACCCCCTATACTCTTGATCAGTGTTTCAATCTCATTTTTCAGCTTAAAACAATCTTCAATATCATGCCCATGTATGTTGGAATGGTACACGCACCTTTTAGTTACATCAAAATACTTGGAGGGATACTGAGGAACCCTTCCTTCCACTGGATGTACCAATCCTACTTTTCTCAATCTTTCAAACAATTGGGCTAGAGGTTCATAAATCGGGCTTATAATTTCTAGGGCCCCTCTCTTCGAAATTGGGACAAGGGCATGGTGCATAAGTGGGTCAATTTTGGTGGGTAGTGGTTTCGACAGGAGCATGTGGTTGTTGTGGGTTTGGGTTGTTGTAGACTCTAGGAGGGTTGTATTGGGGTAGGGGTGGTAATATGGCTGGGTGTTATAGATTGGATCGTAAGCGGGTGATGGTGAATGGTTGTTTGGGGAATAGGAAATGTTTCTGTGATGTGGATTGGGTTGGTAGAAAGGGACGACTACTGAGACTTCTTCTTTCCACTTTCGATTGACCATGATTGAATTGCCTTACTGGTCGCTTGCAGTGCAACCATGGATTGTACTTTACCAGATTTTATACCTTATTCTAAGAAATATCCCATCTTGACCAGCTCAGGGGATTTATGACCCATCATTCCCATCATTTTTTCAAAGTATATCCCTTCCTGGGACCTGATGAAGTACTTGATTAATTCACTGTCGTCCAGCAAAGGTTGTTCCCTGGCGGCTTCTGACCTCCACCGACATGCACATTCTTGGAATGACTCGGATTGCTTTTCTGCAGGTTTACTAGTGCGAACCTATCAGGAATAATCTTTGTGTTAAATCGAAAGCGATTTATGAAGTCCTCAGCCATATCTTACCAGATTCTCCAGTTTCGCGGATCTTGTCGAGTATACTAGGTAAGTGCTTCTCTCGTCAGGCTCCTTACGAACAACTTCATTCATAACTTCTCGTTCTTTTCCACTCTGACTAACTTGTCACAGTATGCCCTCAAATGTGCGTGGGGATCACCCGTTCCGTCGAAGATATCAAAGTTTGGAGGCTTATACCCTATTGGCATATCCACATCTGGATGGATGCACAGATCCTCGTAGTCCAAACTTTCACTTCCCCGGGTGACTTGGAGGTTCTTCATTTATTTTCTCAATATTTGCAGCTGCTCAAATACTAACTCCTCTTTCTTAAGCCTAGTTTCCCTCTCCATTTCGGTGTATTAGTCAATCTCATAAGGCTCCCTGACCATGACAGGCACTATAAAGGTAGGTTCAGAAACTATACAGGAGCAACATATCGCTTATGGGCGGCAGTATGTGTCACGGGTATGTGCTGATTTGGGTGAGTGGTAAAAGACACTCCGTCACGATGAGGGGTGTGAGTTGCGTTGGTGGTGATAGGCGGGTTTTGTGGTATTTAAACGTGCTGTGGTATGTAGGGAGTGTGGATAGAGGTTTTTGATGGGTTTGTAGGGGTTACTGGAGGTATGACTTAAGTGGTGAGGACTAAAGTTAGGGTATTGTTGTTTTGGTGTGATGTGGAATAAAAGTGGTAAGGAATTGAATCGAAAGAAGGAAAGTGAGGTAGTTGAGGGAGCGTTGTCACGACCAGATTTGCTAGGTCCCTGATATGCTGTACTTCCTCCCTTAAAGACTCCATCTCCTCGGCCATCTTGACCACGTGTTCATCATTCTCAGTATCATCCTTCTCTCCTGATAGCCCCGGGCTATCGGCTATGACCAGAGCATATTAAGTTGGTTTTTATAGCAGACATTTTTCCCTTTGATCTTAGGTTGTACAGTGGTTCCGCCAGTTTTGGGTCGACACAAACCAACTTTTTTTTTTGGGGAGTAATAAAGTAAAAAGAAGAAAAACAAGAAGAAAAAGAAGCAGAAGTCAGTTTCTTCATTTATACAAGTTGGATATTATATAGAGCAATTCGTGCATTTAGGCTAGCGTATTTTCCTAGAATTCGTGGGACCTCTCATTGCCGGAGGTAGGCCTAAATCGTAGATGTTTGACAAATAATTAGACTTGACACATTTAATCCGAAGCAAGTTTGTTTTAATTGATAATGTTTGGACTGAGATAAGTGGGAACAAAAGTTACATCACTGTTTCTGATATTCATAGAATTGCATGGGCTTAAACAACTTTCCCTTTAGGAAAGTAAGAAAACTGGGAATAAGGGTACAAAATGGGAAAGAAGGGAAAATCAACCAACTTCTGGTAACCATCCCCGAAATTATTCTCCATCTCCTATTCTTCTTCTGGTTCTTCCTCCGGATCTTCTTCAAACTCCTCTTCGTCATCATTGAGCACAGACCCTTCCTCTGGATCTTCTTTCAGCTCTGTCCCAGACTCTATCTGGATGCACTCTACTACCCTGTCATCGTCTTCAGCAGGTGGAAGCATGTGATCATTAGATCCTGGGACCACTTGACGATGCATTGAGGTAGTCACAAGGTAATGTGATAGAATCTCGTGGTATATTTGCTAATAAGCCACTACGTCCTCCAGCCATGCCATACCCTCTCTGCTTGGTCGGGCTAGCTCGTCTTCCTTATTGATCTAGACATAATACTCCGGAGTTCTCTAAGAGAAAAATTGTCCCCAAGGCAACCACTTGTATCTTTCTTGGATATGCTCAGTCCGGGTATATATATGCTATGACATGAAATCCAAGAGAGTCGTTGTATCCTTAATACTCTCTTTAATAGGGTCGTCTCATATTTTCTTTAACCTAATTAATCAGTCCTGTGGGAGAATAATGATGGAGATGATTGTGGCCTTAACCTATTGGCATTATGACCAGGTGGTTCCACTCTTCTTGGAGCCTTCTTATCCTAGGGATTGGAATTTGCCCATTGTACTCATCCTCATATAGCACTGTCCTCTTCCATAAAGGCTCATCCTGAATCATCCCGAACTATCTGAGAACCCGCAGGGATGAGTATGGTTGGATGACCTTAAGTTTGATCAGCTCAATAAAGTATTTCTGAGGAGTCCTTAAGATTGCCCTCCCACATAACCATGACAGCTTCTAGTTGACCCCTTGTCCACTTAGATTAGTCAGCATTTCTCTCCATTGTTCTTGTCCATGTAAGGAGACCCAATGTCCCATCCTCTCGTTGTGGCTGCGAATCATATTGCTGACGCCCATAAAGTAGTCAATGGTGGCCTCTCGCTGGAAGAAATGTTCTATGGCCCAGATATGAAGCAACAAGTTACAACCCTTAAAGAAATCATGCCCCCGTGCATATGCTGACAAAGCCCTCAGAATCTTGGCTAGCACCATCGGCACCAAAGTAGCTTGAAAGTTACGATAGATGGTCGCTGGAACCACGGGTAATAAGTTGATATTGATCCGACCCCTTATCTGCAGGATGACCAATAATCCCAACAGTGCCAATGAGAAAGTGATAGGCCTGAGACTCTCCCACATTGCTTGATCACTCTGAAACTCTCCTGAATACCACTCATAGCTTTCGGGATGTCCAAATCTATCGAACAGCTGATTTAGGCTCACCCATCCGTCCTCGATATTTCTCAGACCTCGACTGTTAGCCAGACCTAAAGCATCCAAGAACCTATAGCCGGGCATAGTGACTGGTAGTATTGGCTTCCTTCCTATAAATGGAAGCTCCGTGAAACTAGTAACTTCTTCCAAAGTCGGTACTAACTTACAGTCAGCAAACTTGAACACCACCTTAGCTGGATCCCAGAACTCTATCAGCAGGCGAGTGAGCACCCTTTCTGCTCGGATATTTAGCAAAGCGGTCAGTACCCCCAAGTGTGTCTGAATCTCATCTCTGTGTTCCTAGCGGATGTTCTTCCACCACTACTTCAACTTGTGTGGCGCTCCCATCAGCATGTTAATCTCGGGGATGTTTTGGTTGATTTTCATTTTCTGAAGTGGGAAAAGAAAGGTTTTGGTAAGTGTTTGCTTCGGATATTTAGATGTCTCGTCAGGTTTGTTCGTCTTTCCACGGAAGTTATGTCGTTGGGTGCATGACCCATTGACATTAGGGTAGTTTTTCCTAATTGTGTGTCGATACCAAGGACCGACTCATCTAAGGTTTATGCAATATGACTTATTTTTGCTAGAGTAAAGTGTTTCCTACTTTTGTGTTGGACTAAAGACTACGAGAAGTTATGTTAGTTGACCTAACAAAGCCATTCTTTGAAACTAGAGAGTTTTAAGAAAAAGGTTCGGATTGGAATAAAAGACAACCCTCACATGCTATTGTGTGTATTCGTGTACGGACAAGACTCGATAGGAAAAAATATGATGGCAGTATATGTAAAGCAATAACAGATAAGGGTGTAGCAATAATAAGCATGATAATCAGTATAAAGAGAAAATAAAGCAGGTAAGCATGTAATTGCAAATTTAGCCACAGTTAAAGCAAATGTACAAACAAATCTAAGTGTCAAATTTAATCTAAGTCTTCTAAGGTCAGAACCTAAGTGTGAAATCCTCAGCAGAGTCGCCATGTTATTGCACCCTATTTTTCACTAGTCAAAACAAGATTCAACTTGTGGTTTCTCTGTTGTTGATGAAAGAGAGTCGCCACCTAATATTTAAAGGTATACTAAGGTACCTATTTAATTACTAAAGTCATATTCTTTATTGGTTTGCTAACCGGTGAGATTTAGGGTAAGGGTTCTTGTTCTTCTATGGAGAAGAGTGTAGTTTAAAGAGGAAATGAGTTTATGAAAAGAGTCTTTGAAGATAGTAGTTATATATATATAATTGAAAGAGTTTAAAATATATGCATGATGGTTTACATGTGAAAGGGGCTAAGTTACAAAACACTTTGCATTTTTTAGGACTGTGAAAGAGAGCCTAACATGTACCTTGGCTTTCAAAATCTCAGTTCTTATTTGAGAAAATCATTTGAAAATGTTTACTGAGCGGCAACACTTTGTTTTGAAAGATTCAATTTGCTTTTAGAAAACAAGTTTCGGATTCTTTGGTTTTGAAAAGGGATATTGTCGTCCTTTGCTAAGCTATTTCTGGCTTCAAAACATTTACGAATTGTTAGGAAGGCATAAGAGATTAATGACATAAGCAATATTAGTTAACAAAAAAATAAAAACAATTACAATTAAGCCTATTGTTGCTTTTAGTCCTATGTTCTTTAGGGCTTGCCTATGTTATTTACATGATTCAAAGGATGAAGTAAAATATTTTGATCAGATATGATGAGTGTAGGGTCATATACATATAAGGAAATATGAATAACAGAATATAATAAAGCATCGAGGAGTAAGGAAGGACTCTAGTTTGGGCCTGAAAAAGGTAGGCCCAGCAAAAAGTAGGAACGGACAGCAGTGGGCTCCAGACTCCCAAGTGCGTAGGTACAGATTTTGGCCTGAGTTCTTTTGAAACTCAGCAGGCCCAATTGTTATACATGTTCAAAAAGAAAGAGAGAAAGTCATTAGATATAATACTTTATACATACAATCATACATGAAATATTTAGGTAAATAACTTAAACAAAATATAACAAACCGATAGTAATTTGAATTATGAAAGTTCATACTAATGTGGGGTCACCTATGGCGAAGTGAGTCACTTTGAAGACCTTTCGATGTCATTAAACACTAAACCTAAAAGGAGTAATGAATGTGAATAGATTAGAGGCTAAGGGTAGAGTTCCATTCAAGGCCAAGGCTCTCGTTGGATCCCCGATACTTCAAAGATCCCAATGGTCTCAAGGCCCAGGGTAGTGCTTGTGCCAGGGAGAGTTGCCCAACTAAGAATTAAACTCTACTCCCAAATACCCCTAACCACTCACACTCATTCTTCCCCACAGGCTTAAGTGTCAATGAGTCACTTTCAATATGAATCCCAACACCACAGTGATACCATGACACAGAAGCACATATACGGAATACCACAAGACAGCTTATTCATATTGTTATAACCATATTTCAAAGCTAAATAGATGATTCACTATGAGTAACATGCTAAGCAGGTTCAAAGAAATCAGCTCCAAACATGCATAGAGGCAGGAATATTATCATATTGATATTAAAGAATTAAAAGATCTAAGATCATATATCTTAAGAATAGGAAAGCGTATATCCCCAGTCTGCAACAATTACGAATACAAACACATATGCCCTAACAATATTTAATTAGACTAATCAAAGATTGGTTTTAAATTAGGTCTTGCTCACATATATGTTAGCAGGCCCAACCGAATCTCTTAAAAAAGTATTCACAAAGATATAGGCCAACAACTTCGATTAACTTCTAAGAGGGATTAGGAGAAGGTAGATTAACAATTACAGCTAAGACTCTTGAAGATTGTTAATAGCACTATAGGTTAATAACTATAGCTGACACTCTCTAAAGAGTGCCAATATAGATACAGGTCAATAACTTCAAATAGAGATACAATTCAATAACCTTAATTAAGTGGCACGGGTTGATGACTTTAATTAGAACATTCAAAGAGTATTAACAGATTTCAAAAATAATGCAGGCATGTATGTGATCATGAAGGACAAACAGAGGCACTGAAGAACAAAATAAGTGCAGGATTACTAGAGCATACACAAAGGACACTTAGCAGAAGTCATATTATGCAAGTATTACTAACAGTATCATCAAATGAGCTCCAAGAAAGGGATAAAGGTATCATTATATTGGGAAAATATGTTAAGCATATCTGGGATAGGATCTCAGGTATACTGGAACTTAGCAACAACACTTTAGCTAAATAAATGTGTCAATATATTTCATCCTTACTTCATGGCTTAAACTAAGTATAAGGTAATATTAGAACATACACAAAAGTGATACAAAGATCCAACTAGCTTAGGTCAGGTCTACATAGACAGTCGTGAGTTTAATCAAGTGATTAACAAGATCATAGAGGCATATTAAGGAAATAAGAACAGGTTCAAAGGTCATGATCTGGTATTTCTAAGCTAAGGTGGCAAACTGGGTCTTATTCAAATGATTCATACTTTTTTTAAATATGGACCATTAAGTGAACTACAAAGTAACATTCGAAGCATATTAGCATAACAGTCATAATAGTGCTAATAGAATAATTAAACAGGTTTGAAGTTAGGTATTAGGAACATTGAGAAGTTCTTTAGCCACTTTTAAAGTTAACAGTAGACATGAGTCATTGAATACGCAACAATATCAACATATAATTCTGATTTCAGCAACATCAGAAAGTTCATGATAGCAAAATATACTTAACATTCATACACATACAAAACAGTTAAAAAACATGAACACATTACTTGATAGCATTATTCAACAAAGGTAGTAAAGCAGTTCATTTCAGGAATTTGAACTAGTAAAAAAAGAATAAGGTCGAGGTCTTACTGATATTTTTGGGGGCAGCAAACCAAACAAGTATTCAAATTAGCCTTTAGGAATGCCAAGAGCTCAAGCTCTCAATTAGTATCTCACTCAAAATTAGAAAAAGGGGAAAAGGCAAAAATATATCAAAATATAGACTTTTATCGAAATTTCCCAAACGACCATTAAAATTCTTAGATGCTAAATGTAGTTGGTAGGTAAATCTTGTTATGTTTGGTGAGAGCATTGAAGACCTTATTTATGGTGGCCATCAAGCCATTAGGGTTTCAGTAAATTCAAATCAATAGTAGAAGATGACGAAAAACGGATGATGATAGCAAGGAGGGTGAAATCAGATAGAAAACAAAGGGAAAAAAGATGAAGAATTTTACTTGAGAGGAGGAATCGACCATTGAAGGCAAAGAACCAACGGACAAATCCTAAAACCCATAGGTCACTGCGTTTGACCATTGGATATAGAATGCTCATGATAAATCTTTGAAGAAGCTTCATGTATGCTCCGATTTGACTGAGCATAAGGGGATTTGAACGATTTGAAGTTGCATCCTTAAACTAGGGTTCTAGAGTTTAGGAGTTTTGAAATTAAATGTCAAAACGGGGAAGAAATCGGCAGGATTCGCGGTTAGGGAATACAAAAGGGATGATTTGGTTGTTGATTTTTTGACCCTGCATGGAGTGTGCAAGGTCTCATGATTGATGGGGCGAGAACATGCAGGAGAGTAGAGAGCAAAAGGGGAAAGGGGACGTCTTGGTCTCTGATGAAATGATTTAGGGTTAGGGGTTCCCTTGGGGTTAAAAATGCGAGATTGGATTTGGGCCGTTGGATCATTTGATCAACGGCCCTGATTTTTAGGAGATAAGGATTTTATAAAATGCAAAAACTGTTAAAATCGATGACCGTTGGATCTCTCTGATCTGACGACGGAGATTAAGTCTTATAAGATTAAAGAAAATAGGAAAATGAGGGTTAAACGCAGACCGTTGATGAGATAGATCAACGGTCCATATCCATTGTGCTTTCTTCATGAGTGAGGTAGACGAGTGATGTGGCAAGTGCTGATTGGTTTAGGGAGAGGGAGATCGCCATAGTGGATTAGAGGGCCGTTTGGACTGGGTGTTTTTTCCGGATTGGGCTTGTCATTTGGGCCGAAATGAATTTAAAAGATGGTCGTCTTGTGTTTAATTCGAGATTTATAATTGTAGCCTTTTGCCTTTTAATCTCTTTGAAATTAACTTAAATACACTTAATTATTTTTCAATAAAATGTAGTAGAAATTATAATCATCAAATATACTAGTAATTATTAAAATTAATTATTTTTAAAATACTTTGTCTTCTAAATTATAACACTAATTTTGAACATAATAATCTAATTAATCAGAATTTGAGAAATAATTTATTAAATTAATTATAAAGCCTAGGTGGTGTAATTTAGGAATTGTTTTAATGATATTAAAAGTAGTAAGTATATTTGTAATTACATAATGTTAATACTAGGTTATTAATTATAAAAATAATACTTAATCAATTTTGTAAAAGTAGGTATTTATAGTTAGAAAATACTTTCAAAACATTCATTGTAAATATTAAAGTATAAATAAATTAATTTTTAAAGGGAGGGTCAAAACTGGCCGTCAACATCATGCATTTTCACGAGTGAGATAGTTTCTCTATTCTAATGGGATGGGGCCGTTTGCCTCGGCAGTATTGTAAATTACTCTTATGGGCTCGGGTCGTTCGCCTCGGTAGTATGGTAACACTATTTTTATGGAATCGGGTCGTTCGCCTCGGTAGTACTGTGTATCACTATTATTATGGGATCGAGTCGTTCACATCGGGAGTACTATGTATCACTATTCCTATGGAATCGGGTCGTTTGCCTTGGCAGATTCGTGCGTATTACTTGAGATTTGATTTGGTATTGATAACAGTTGAGTTCGTGACTTCGAGGCAAGTTAAGACATTTTTAGTGATTTCATATTGATCCATGTTTGGAAATTTATTAATAAATTTTATCTGTTTCGTTGTTAATTATTGTATTTCATACATGTCTACAATATGTATTTTATTATTGGACCATTAGTAAGTGTCAAGTCGACCCATCGTCACTATTTCTTCGAAGTTAGACTAGATACTTAATGGGTACGCATTGATTTACTTACTCATACTAAACTTCTGTACTAACTGTGCAGGTACTGAGACAGGTACTTCTAGTGGTCACACGGGCGCGTAGACGCATTGCACAGAGATTTAGTGGTGAGCTGCCTTCCATGCTCCGGTCTGCAGCACGTAGAGTCTCCCTCTACCTTACTTATTGTTTTTGTCCATTTCATTTCAGACAATAGATGTAGTAATTTTGTATATTCCTTAGATTGCTCATGCACTTGTGATACCGGGTTTTGGGGGCTAGTAGAGGTTATTCAATGATGTACTTATTATTATTGTCACAGTGGGTTATGTTTTAGTCATACTTGTTATTTTTGGGGAATGAAGTATGCATGTTTTCATGAGATCTTCTTCTATTCGGTATATTTAAGGAAATCTTTAGTTTTTAAAAGTTATAATGAATAAATAATTGGAGGTTCACGTGTTGGCTTGCCTAACAGTGGTGTTGCGTGCCATCACGGCCTATTATTGGTTTTGGATCATGACAGCTTGGCATCAGAGCCCTAGGTTCACATAGGTCGCATGAGTCATGAAGTTTCCTAGTAGAGTCTTGCGGATCAGTGCAGAGATGTCCGTACTTATCTTCGAGAGGCTATAGGGTGTTAGGAAACTTCTCTTTCTTCATCTCCTGTCATGCAGTTGATATTGTGCTTAAGTACCTTTATTTTATTTTGTCACAGATGGTGAGAATACGCGCTACGGCTATACCCGGTGGCAGAGGGGATTCTCCCCCGGTTATCAGAAGCAGAGGCAGAGGTTGAGGGAGGGCGACAACTCCTGTTAGAGGACGAGGACGTTCTAGAGTTGCTCCAGTAGTACCACCAGTGGATGCAGTTAAAGATCCTATTATTGAGGAGCAGGATGAGGTACCTGCATCTAAGCTGGCCCTAGCGGATTTTATGACCGCACCAGGCTTTCAGGACATCATGGGCCATATGTTGTGGTTCATGGATTCTATGACCCAGGTCAGGCTTTTTCCAGCAAATCCATCAACATCGCAGGCGGGAGCGGGAGAATAGTCCCTACGGCTCATGCTCCAGGGCACGCTGCTGCCATTTACCAACCCTAGGTGCACTACCTGCGAACGGGGCTCAGCCGGCTGTAGTAGTTAGACTAGAGGCTGGACCGATCGCGACTGTTAAGGAGTAGAAGCGGCTGGACAAATAGACTAGGCTTCGTCCTTCTATGTAATATGGGTGCATTGGAGTCCAACGGGGTAGACTTCACCATATTCCAGCTAGAGGGAAAGGCCCGTTGATGGTGGTAGGCTTACCTTCTAGGCAGGCCAGCAGGTTCACCTCAATTGACTTGGGATCAGTTTACACATCGTTTCCTGGAGAAATACATACCACCTTTAGAGAGAGAGGAGCTTCGGGGTCATTTTGAGAGGCTCCATCAGGGTCATATGTTTGTACCAACTACGGGGCAATATTCACTGACTTGTATCGTCATGCAGCTATCATACTCCCCACTGATACAGAGAGGATGCAATGGTTTATTGCAGGTCTGCACCCTGATATTCAAGCTTCTATGGCCTGTGAGGCAGAGATGGGGACTCCATTCTTTCAGGTTGTAGAGATAACTCGGAGGATCAAGTGTATCCGCAACTAGAGCAGAGATTTGGCGTCGAGGGATAAGTTGCCTCAACATTTTGGTGGATTCGATGGCGCTCCGTCTGGGGGCAGGGGCAGTTCTTGAGGGGCCAGTCTAGCAGGCCCATGTATCCAGCACCAGCGCCTACTCGGAGTGCTTTAGCACGACCCTACTTTAGTGCTATTCCACAAAGTACTTACCATCCGCCAGCTATTCAAGGTTCCTCTAGTGGGTATTTAGACTCTTATGGTCAGACTTCTAGTCAGCAGTTCACCACTTAGAGGGATTATTTTTAGTGCAGGGAGCTGGACCACGTGAAGAGGTTTTGTCCCAGACTGCGGGGCAAGGCATTGCAGCAGGACCATCAGCCTATGATTACCGCACCTCCCACCCTCCAGGCCAGAGGCAGAGGGCAGGTAG
This sequence comes from Nicotiana tomentosiformis, assembly GCF_000390325.3. NCBI lineage: Eukaryota > Viridiplantae > Streptophyta > Magnoliopsida > Solanales > Solanaceae > Nicotiana > Nicotiana tomentosiformis. Next base: position 109,864,182 of record NC_090818.1, read on the forward strand.
GTAGAGGTCGCCCTAGAGGTGGAGACCAGATAGGTGGTGCTCCAACTAGATTCTACGTCTTCCTAGCAAGGCTAGAGGCAGTCGCCTCCGATGCACTGATCACAAGTATTATTTCTGTCTGTCGTAGAGATGCTTCAGTACTATTTTATACAGGGTCTACTTATTCCTTTGTCTCTTCTCTATTTGCTCCTTATTTGGACGTATTTTGTGAGTCCTTGGGTGTTTTTGTATATGCCACTAGTGGGTGATTCTGTTATTGTGAATCGGGTTTACCGGTCCTGTATAGTGACTTTCTGTGGTTATGAGACCAGAGCGGATGTCCTATTGCTCGATATGATTGATTTTTAGGGTATCCTGGGCATAGACTATTTGGAGTGGAGAGGTTCATCTGGTTGTACTTCTAGCCGGGTTATTCATTTCTTGAAGGCTCGACATATGGTCGAGAAAGGTTGTTTGGCCGATCTGGACTTTGTTCGAGATACCATTGCAGAGGATCCCATGATAGATTCAGTGTCGGTGGTACGAGAGTTTTCCGATATATTTCCTACTGATCTACTAGGTATGCCGCCAGATCGAGATATCAATTTCGGCATTGATTTGGTGCCAGACACCCAGCCTATCACTATTTCGCCTTATCGCATGGCTCCGAAGGAGGTAAGGGAGTTGAAGAAGCATCTTCAAGAGTTACTTAAGAAAGAGTTCGTCAGGCCACGTGTGTCGCCTTGGGGCGTACTGGTGTTATTTGTAAAGAAGAAGGATGGGAGTATGCAAATGTGCATTGATTAACACCAGCTGAACAAAGTCACCATCAAGAATAAGTGCATGTTTCCACACTGATGATTTGTTTGATCGATTATAGGGTGCTAGATTGTTCTCGAGGATCGACTTGAGATCTGGGTATCATCAGCTGAAGATTCATACTTCGAATATTTCAAAGACAGGTTGTCAGACTAAATATGGGCACTATAGTTTCTAGTGATGTCATTCGTCTTGACTAACGTCCCGACCACGTTTATGGATTTGATGAATCAGGTGTTCAGGCCATATCTCGACTCCTTTGCCATTGTCTTTATTGATGACATATTGATCTACTCGCGTAGTATGGAGGAGCACGAGCAGCACTTGAGGTTAGTGTTTCAGACCATGAGGGAACAAAAGCTATATGTTAAGTTCTCCAAGTGCGAGTTATGGTTAGATTTTGTGCCTTTATTGGGGCATGTAGTATCAGGTAAGGGTACTAAGGTGGATCCCAAGAAGGTCGAGGCACTTCAGAGTTGGCCTCGTCCTACCATAGAAATTGAGATTAGGAGTTTTCTGGGGCTAGCAAGTTATTATCGTCCATTTGTGGAGGATTTCTCGTCTGTTGCAGCTCCTTTGACTAGATTTACCCAGAACAATGTTCAATTCAGATGGTTCGATGATTGTGAGGTGAGCTTTTAGAAGCTCAAAACCGCTTTGACTACATCACCAGTATTGGTTTTTCCCTCTGGTTTGGTGATGTATACTATGTATTGCGATGCTTCACGTGTTGGTTTGGGTTGTGTATTGATATAGGAGGGGTGAGTTATTGTATATGCCTCACGTCAGCTGAAGCCCCATGAGAAGAATTACCCTGTGCACGATTTGAAGTTAGCTGCGATAGTTCATGCCCTCAAGATCTGGAGGCATTATCATTATGGGATGTCCTGTGAGGTTTACACCGATCACGGCAGTTTGCAGAATTTGTTGAAGAAGAGGGATCTTAATTTGAGGCAGCGTAGGTGGCTTAAGCTACTAAAGGATTATAATATTATCATCCTCTATCATCCGGGCAAGGCGAATGTGGTCGCGGATGCATTGAGTAGAAAGGCCGAGAGTATGGGTAGTTTGGAATTTATTTCAGTGGAGGAGAGGCCATTGGGTTTGGACATCCAGTCCTTAGCTAATCGACTTGTGAAGTTAGATATTTCAGAGCCTAGTCAAGTTATTGCATGTGTTGTGGCTCAGTCTTCTTTATTCGGGCGAATCAAGGCTCGTCAGTATGATGACACACTTGCTGGTCCTTAGAGAGACGGTGCTGCAAGGTGATGCCAAGGAGGTTACTATCGGCGATGATGGTGTTCTGCGACTCCAGGGTCGCTTATGTGTTCCTAATGTTGATGGCCTGAGAGAGACGATTCGAGATGAGGCAAACAGTTCGTGTTATTCTATTCATCCAGGTGCTACGAAGATGTATCATGACATGAGGCATCATTACTGGTGGTGGCGGATGAAGAAGGACATAGTTGAGTATGTGGCAAGATGCCTAAATTGCCAGCAGGTTAAGTACGAGCACCAGAGAACAGGTGGCCTACATCAGAGATGGTTATACCAGAGTACAAGTAGGAGCGCATCACTATGAACTTCGTAGTTGGGTTGTAGTGGACGTTGAGGAAATTTGATATCATTTGGGTCTTGTCGATAGACTGACCAAGTAGAAACACTTTATTCTGGTAGTGACTACGTACTCTTCAGAGAGGTTGGCCCAGAGTTATATTCAAGAGATTGACCGGTTGGATGTATGCCTATTTTCATCCTTTCAGATGGGGTCCCTAAGTTCACTTCACATTTTTGGAGAGCAGTACAGAGTGAGATGGGTACCCAGGTATATCTCAGCACAGCCTTTCATCCACAGATCGACGGGCAGTCAGAGCAGACAGTTCAGATTCTAGAGGATATGCTTAGAGCATGTGTGATTAACTTTGAAGGGCAGTTGGATCGATTCTTACCTTTGGCCGAGTTTACTTATAACAACAGTAAGTCCAGCATCGAGATGGCTCCATTTGAGTCTTTGTATGATCGGCGATGTCGTTCCTACATCGGTTGGTTTGAGCCCGGCGAGGCTACTTTATATGGTATGGATTTAGTAAAGGATGCCTTAGATAAGGTAAAGTTGATACATGAGCGACTTCACATAGCTCAGTCCAGCTAGAAGAGTTACGCGGATCAGAAAGCACATGATTTATCATTTATGGTGGGCGAGAAGGTTTTCTTGAAAGTCCCGTCGATGAAGGGTATCATGAGGTTCGGAAACTATGGCAAGCTGATTCTGAGGTTTATCGGTTCATTTGAGGTGTTGGAGCAACTTGGAGAGGTTGCTTACATGCTTACTTTGCCTCCCAATCTATCGGGAGTTCATCTAGTTTTCCATGTGTCTATGCTCCGAAAGTACCATGCCGATAGGTCACATGTGTTAGATTATAGTACAGTTCATCTAGATAAGAGCTTGGGTTATGAGGAAGAGCCAGTTGCTATTATTGACAGGCAAGTCCGCTAGTTGAGGTCCAAGAAGATTGTAGTGGTAAATGATTAGGCAACTTGGGAGACCAAGGAGGACATGCGGAGCACATATTCACACTTATTTAGCATTCCAGTTATTATTTCTAGACCCGTTCGAGGACGAAAATTTGTTTAAGTGGTAGAGAATGTAACGACCCGGCCAGTCATTTTTCTTTCTAGATCTTTGTTCCCCTATTTAAGACTTTCTGTATGTGCTTTAACTGTTTTATGACTTGCAGAGATGGTTGGTTTGGTTTTGGAAGGGTTCTGGTTGAATTCGGAACACGTAGTTCCATGATAGTGGCCTAAGGTGGCCAAGTTTGACTTGAGTCACCATGTTGAGTAAATGACCTCAGAACCGAGATTTGATGGTTCCAATAGGTTCTTCTAAGGATTTTGCACTTGGGTGTGTGTTCGAATCGAGTTTCGAGTGAACTTGGAGCGTTTCAGCTCTTATTGTTGAAAGTTGGCGCCTTGAAGGTTTTAGAGTTTCTTAAATTTGGTTTGAAGTAGAATTTGGTGTTATCGATGTCCATTTTGGATATTGTAATTTGTGACTTGTGCGTAAAATTTGGCGTCATTCCGATTTGTGTAAGTATGATTCGTCACGTTTGGAGCTAGTTGAAGAAGTTTGAAGTCCATAAGTTAATTAATTTGGTTTTGGGGTGGAATTCTTGGTTTTGATGTTGTTTTACGTGTTACGAGACTTTGCGTAGGTCCGTATTATATTTATGAACTTGTTGGTACATTCGAGCAGGGTCCTGGGGTGGCTTGGGTATGTTTCGAACCACCCGGAATTAAGTACAAAACTGCATAAATTGTTAGCACTGATTTCTATCTTCGCGAACGTGGAGAGTGTCACGAGTTCGCGGTGAAGGATTTGGGGTATAAGTGATTTTGTTCTTCACATTCGCGATCTTGGAGTCGTGTTCCCGAAGTCTTAGACCTGGGGCCTTCGCGTTTGCGATGAAAGTCCTGCATTCGCGTAGAAGGGACTCGGTCTGGAGGGTCAGCAGGTCGTTGCCCTTCACGTTCGCGAAGGGCAGGTCGCGTTTGTGATGCTTTGGCTGGCTAGCCTTCACGATCCCAAGGAACTGGTCACGTTCGCGAGGAGGCTTTTCTGGGCCTTGAAATATTTTACCTTTGCGATCACGAAGAAGGACCACTGGACAGAAACATTTTAAAACACGAGACTTAGGCTCATTTTCATTTCTCACATCTTTTGGCCGATTTTAGAGCTCCTTGGAGAGGTATTTTCACCTAGTATCTCAAGGTAAGTAATTTCTACATAATGTGAGTTTAATACATAGACTATGGGTAGATTTTAATATAGAAATTGTGAAAATTGTGGGAATTTTGTTGGAAACCTAGGTTTTGGTAAAAATGGGATTTAACTACGAAATTGATTATGAAATTGGGAATAAATTATATATTTGAGTTCGTAATGTCATGGGTAACGTTTATCTTCTAAAATTTTCGGAATTCGCACGTGGGTTGGGGTGACTTTTAGGGACTTTCCAAATTTGGTTGGAAAATCACTTTAACAGTTAAATTATGAGCTCTTGAGTATATATATTGATTAGCTTGTACGAATTTTGGCTAGTTTTGGATTGCTAGGCGTCATTTGGGGATTTCTAGTGAGGTTTAAGAGCCGGGTAGTTAGCTTGGAAGCGAGGTAAGTCTCTTGTCTAATCTTGTAAGAGGGAATTATCCCCTTAGGTGTAATAATCATTGTGTGCTACTTGTTGTGGGGAGCTATGTACGTACGAGGTGACGAGAGTTCGTACATAGCTATATTCATATTAGTCCGGGTAGACTTAGATTCTCATAATGCCTAAAATGTGCTATTTGTATCTATCTTGTATATTTGATTCCCTTAATTTATGACTAGGATTGAGGCTAGAATAAAATATTGACCGAGTCTCTTACTTTGAAAATTTGTGAATATTTGATGAACAATAGATCCATGTCTTCTCGACTCGCATGTATTTTCGCGAGTGAGATAGTTTCTCTATTCTAATGGGATAGGGTCGTTCGCCTCGGCAGTATTATAAATTACTCTTATAGGATCAGGTCGTTCGCCTCTGCAGTATGGTAATGCTATTCTTATGGGATTGGACCGTTAGCCTCGATATTACTGTGTATCACTATTATTATGGGATCGGGCCTTTCGCCTCGGCAGTACTGTGTATCACTATTCCTATGGGATTGGGTCGTTCACCTCAGCAGACTCGTGCGTAATACTTGAGATTTGATTTGATATTAATATCAGTTGAGTTCGTGCCTTCGAGGCCGGTTATGACATTTTTAGTAATTTCATATTGATCCATGTTTGGAAATTAATTAACAGAGTTTATCTATTTCGTTTTTACTTGTTGTATTTCATACATGTCTATATTATGTATTTTATTAATTAACCACTATTAAGTGTCAAGTCGACCCCTCGTCACTACTTCTTCGAAGTTAGACTAGATGTTTACTCGATACGCGTTGATTTATATACTCATACTAAACTTCTGCACTAACTGTGCAGGTACTGAGACAGGTACTTCTAGTGGTCATATGGGCGTGTGGACGCATTGCATGGAGACTTAGCAGTGAGCTACCTTCCATGCCCCGATCTGCAGCACCCAGAGTCTCCCTCTACTTTACTTATTGTTTCTATCTATTTTATTTCAGACAGTAGTTGTAGTAATTCTGTATATTCCTTAGATTGTTTATGTACTTGTGATACCGGGTTTTGGAGGCTAGTAGAGGTTATTCATCATTTTACTTATTATTATTATTGTCACTGTGGGTTATGTATTAGTCATACTTGGTATTTTTGAGAAAGAAGTATGCATATTTTCATGAGATCTTCTTCTATTCGGTGTATTTAAGGAAATGTTTGATTTTTAAAAGTTAAAAATGAATAAATAGGAGGTTCATGTGTTAGCTTGCCTAACGGTAGTGTTGGATGCCATCACGGCCTATTATGAGTTTTGGGTTGTGACATCCACATCAACCACATCTGCTGGAGGCACATTTTCCTCATCAACTAACTTGCTCTTCACTAGTCTCCTTTTCTTCTTCTTTTCCTTACTAGCCTTTAGAACATTATCAAACTCAGCCTTGCTCTATTGTCTAGTAGTGGGGCATTTTGGAAAAAATATTCTTCTTAGTTTTACCACCATTCCTAGCAGTCAAAAATCTTATCACAGTTTGATTATCAGAGTCAACCTCCTCACTCCCAACAGAAGTACACACAGACTCAGGCCTCATTTCTTGATACTCAACTTCCAAAGGAATAATAACGGGGAAGTCAATTGAGGGTGTGTCAGTAATGTCTAGGGGAGGTCTCAAAAAACCTGGTGTTTCATCCCAAGTTGGAGCAGAAATCTCCCTTTGGACTCTGTAGGTTTCCCTGTAGTACAAACAGGTCATGTTCCCTTGCACTCATTAATTCCCCCTCATCCTGTATTTCCCCGTGACTCAGTAGTTCCCCCTAAGTCTCTTCACCAACATCACTAGTTATTGACCCCTCACCCAAATTTTTCACAATAGTAGGCTCCTTTTCAAGAGGAGCAGATCCCTTTTTACCTATAGCACTCACATTTGCCTCAACCTCCGTACATAATACCTCTTTAACATTAGAAGAGAATGGAAGGTTACCTGACACAGAAGCGTTACTCGAAATATTTCTCTAAGCACCCGGAGCCTTAGAAATTCCAGAGGCATATGAGCCTTCAGCAACACCAGAACCCGATTTTTCTTTCAATCTCACTTCCTCTGTTACAGCGGGCTGACTCGAGACTTCGACACCTTCATCGACTTCTACAATTTCTTCTGTGGTTTCAAGAATTTGAGAAGTGGATATTATTTGTTCTGAGTTGACTTTCTCGGTAGGAGTAGAGGGAGATGGAGAAAAAATAAACTTTTTGGGACTTTAGTTTTTACGACCTCACTGGGGACCAAAACTAGATGGTTTGGGAGAAGTGACGGTGAGGTATGGTTTGATGGAAATTGGAGCTTTTGTGGGTGAGGTGTTTGACTCAGATCCAGGCGGAGGTAACACTTTATATGGAGACGAGGTTGAGTTGTCTTTAGACATTTTGGGAGATGAGATCTCTTATTGATACAATTGTGATTTTTGGAGCAAAAGACAAGAAGAAGAGGGTTTGAGGAAAGAGATAAAGTGATGTTATTTATTTGAAGAGACTAAATAGACAAATTTTAGGTTTATAAAATAAAAAGAGGATCAGTTACAAAAAGGTGTAAGAGATGAAATGGGTCAACAGGTCGATTTGGAAAAGTTGAAATATTTGGGCTTAAAAGAAATTAGAAGAGGCGGCAACGAAATAATGACGTGGCACCTTAGCAGTTCAAAATGCATATAAGTGCAAAAGGAATTACTGACCTGAGTCATAGGACTAGGTTCCTTGATATTTTTAAAAATATAAGCAACAACTTCCAGATGTATAATGTCATTTGTCACTTGTTTTGTCCTGAATCTGCCATGCGTGTCTACCCATAACAAAGAGCCACAAAGTTTTATTTTTTTGTACCCCATGAGATCAAGCATAATTCCGGAAAATGTGCCATTCCAGATGTACTCTTTCTATCCACTAAATATCCAGCATAATCAGCATCAACATATCCAATCAGGTTAAAATTATCTCCTGAGGGATAGAAGAGGACTAAGTATTTTGTTCCTTTGAGATACCTCATAATTCTCTTAGCAACCTTCAAATGAGATTCTGCTAGGATTAATTGAAACCTAACATACAACCCAACACTGAAGATAATGTTAGGTCTGCTAGCCGTCAGGTACATATGAGATCCAATAATACCCTTATATATAGTTTCATTAACAGGAGAACCAGTTTCGTCCATGTCCAACCGAGTAGCAATAGCAATGGGAGTATCGATGATCTTAGAATTTTCCATTTCAAATCTTTTCAGTAGCTCTTTGATGTACTTTAGTTGACTGATCATGGTCCTTCTTGAGGTCTGCTTCACTTGTAACCCAAGGAAGAAGTTTAGCTCACCCATCATACTCATCTCAAATTCACTACCCATGAGCTTTGTAAACTCCTCACAAAGGGAATCATTTGCTGCACCAAAAATGATATCATCAACATAGACTTGCACAATCAATAAACTTCTCCCTCTTTTTTTCAAAAATAAAGTATTGGCAATTTTTCCTCTAGTGAAGCCATTCTCAAGAAGGAATTTGGACAATCTCTCATACCATATTCGAGGGGCCTACTTCAACCCATATAGAGCCTTGTCAAGCTTAAAGACATGTTCAGGATGTTCATGACATTCAAAGCCAGGTGGTTGCTTGACAAATACTTCCTCATTCAAATATTCATTCAGAAATACACTTTTAACATCCAATTGGAACAATTTGAATTCCATATGATATACAAAAGTTATTAAAATTCTAATGGCTTCCATTCGAGCAACATGAGCAAATGTTTCATCATAGTCAATCCCTTCTTCTTGATTGTATTCCTGGACCACCAGCCTAGCTTTGTTCCTTGTTGTATTTCCAAACTCACCAAGCTTGTTTTTGAACACCTACCTAGTTCTATTTATTGTTCTGTCTGAGGCCAGGAAACCAGGTGCCACACCTTGTTTCTCTCGAACTGATGAAGCTCTTCTTGCATAGCAGCAAGCCAGTCAGCATCTTTCAATGCTTCGTTGATATTTTAAGGCTCGATTTGAGATAAGAAAGATGAGAAGGCAAACATATTTCTTGCCTTAGATCTAGTTTGAACACCAGAATCCAAGGGTGTGATCACATTTTGAAGAGGAGGTGAACTCCTATGTTTCCAGTTAGATACTTGAACTTTAGAATGCGAGGGACCAGGTTCCTCCATATTTGAACCATCATTGACACCAACAGAAGTATGACTTCCACTCTTTTGTCCTGCATCAGGAGTAACTGATACCGCATCAGCAAACCTATGCTTGGCTTTAGTCGTGGTGATAGAGGGGCCAGCTTTCTCTGTCTCTGGTGGAAGTTCTACTGTATCTTCTTCATCACTTTGCTTGACTTGACTCATTAAATCTATCTTTTCATTGGCAATATCTATGACTTCTCCAGAAATCGTTGAGAAATCTCCATATGCATCTTCTTTATCATGTGACCCTTTCGCACTTGATTCGTGAGATTCATCAAAGATTACATGCACACTTTCTTCTACACATGGAGTCATTTTGTTGTAGACTTTGTATGCCTTTCTTTGAGAGGAGTAACCAAGAAAAATACCATCATCACTTTTTGCATCAAATTTTCCCAAAGCTTCCTTACTATTATTGAGAACAAAATATTTGCATCCAAATACTCTTAAGTAAGTTAGCTTGCATTTTCTCCCATTAAGCAGTTCATAGGGAGTCCTGTCAAGCAGGGACCTGATCATGAACCTATTAATCAAATAACAGACAGTGTTGACTACTTCAGCCCAAAATCTCTTCGGCACACCGCTATCGATCAACATTGTTCTAGCCATATCCTCAAGAGTCCTATTTTTTCTCTACACAATATCATTTTATTGAGGTGTTCTTGGAGCAGAAAAATTATAAATTATACCATTTTCAGCAAAAATACATCAAACTTGGCATTGTCAAATTTTGTGCCACGATTAGATCTAATTCTCACAACAGGATATCCCATATTCACTTGAATCTGCTTCACAAATGCAGCAAATACTAGAGAGTTTTCAACTTCGGTCCTCAGAAATAATGTCCATTTGAATATGGAATAGTCGTCCACAATCACAAAGATGTAATTCTTTACTCCTCTGCTAGGTATCATCATAGGTCTACAAAGATCCATATTAAGAAGATCCAGTGGTCTTGAGGTGGTTACTTCCTTCTTTGGCTTAAACGAGGACCTGACCTGCTTCCCTTTTGCACAAGCATTACACACCTTGTGATCTTTGAACTTTGATTGGGGCAAGCCACGAACCAGGTCCTTCTTGATCAACTTGTTCAGCAATGAAAAGCTTGCATGCCCCAGTCGTCTGTGCAATAATCAGCATCATCATCAATGACACTTAGGCATGTCAAATCAAAACCATTCAGTGAGTTGAAATCTGCAACATAGATGTTCTTGAACATTTTTGCTATCAATACCATTTCACCAATTATGAGATTGGTGATAGTGCAAGATTTTGATAAAAACTCCACTTTGTTTCCTTTGTCTCAGATTTGGGACACACTCAACATGCTATATTTCAAACCATTCACGTAGTACGCATTTCAATTGCATGGGAGAGTGTTTTACTAATCTTGCCAACACCAAGAATATAACTCTTCTTGCCATTTCAAAGGATACACTCCCATCTTGAAAGGCCTTAAGTGAGAGAAAATCATCTATTCTTCCGGTCATATGCTTAGAGTAGCTACCATCCATGTACCATTTTGACTGCTACCTCCAGCTTGCACACAAAATCACTGATTAGACTTAGGAACCCAAGCCAGCTTGGGTCCCTTGTAATGATAGAATAGGTGAATCAAACTCCTCTTTGTCCATGCATGCAACACATATTTCTTTTCAGAGAACCAGGTTCCACAATAGTAGGCTTCTTTTCAACAAAAACTTTGATTTTCTGCAGTGACTTAATTTTAGCTTTGCAGGAGTCCTTATAATGACCAGTTTGACCATAATGAGTACAAATCCAGTTATCAGCCACAATTACATACTTGCTATGGGAATTATAGAGGGTTTTAGCCTTATGGAACCCGATTCCTTGCATGTTTCCACCATTATTCTTGTACATAGACTTGATTATATTAGAGGACCAGGTCTATTTAAGTGACTTATCGAGATCATTTTTAACCCTTTTTACGTCCTCTTGAAGTTGTCTATTCTTTTCAAGCTCAGCAGCAAGACTTATTTTAACTTTCTTGAGCTTGCTTTCAAGCTCAAGTTGAGCCTCACTAGCCACTTCTTTTCCCTTAGGAGTGTTCATCCATTTTTTCATTTGATTTTTTAACAAGGTATTTTCTCTTGTTATTTCTTCAAATTGTTCCATCAGATCTACAATTACAACTACCATATCATCTCTCTCTTGTTTTACCTCACCAATTTCCTCAATTAATGTATTTTTCTCATTAATGGGTTATGATAAGCATCAATCAAAATATTTGCCAAAGACATTAGTTTTTTTTGAGAGTAAGTTTTCAAGTTTCTTTGAACGTCAAGAAAATTTACCTCGTCTTTCTCATTATCCTCATTATCATCAAATTTGTCCATGAGTGCAAATATAGAATCATACTCAGTAGTTCCACTTTAAACTACCATCATGGATGTATCTCCTTGGTTATCCTCACCTTCAGATTCAATAGAGGAATCTCCCCAGGCAACCAGAGCTTGCTTCAATACGTTGTCAGCGGCATCTCTTCTCTTGAACCTCCTGTCAGGGACCGGGTTCCTCTTGGCCACCTTGTCAGTGTTATTTTTGTAGTGGTCCTGCTTATGAAAAGGATAGTATTTAATGAAGTTTCCTGGCTTTCCGCACTTATGACAACAATCATTTCCTTTGGAGTTTCTGCTAGAACTTCCTCTCTTGGGAATTCCTCCATTTATTCAAACCATCTTTTGGAATCTTTGAGTAAGATAGGCCATGTCTGACTCATTACTACTTGAGTCACTGTTGGCAGCCTTGATAACCAGGCTCTTCTCCTTTTTGAGCTCTTTTCTTTAAAGATCTTTCTTCCTTTTTATATCATAAGTTTTCAGATTTCCAATGAGTTCATTAATGGTCAACTTCTGCAGGTCCTTGGCTTCAGTGATAACATTCATTTTACTTTTCCAGGAACCTGGTAGAACGCTGAGTATTTTTCGGACCAGCTTATTTGTTGGGATAAATTCTTCAAGAGAGTGGAGCTTAGGCCTGGCAAGTGGGCCGGTCCAGGCTCGGGACCGGCCCAGGACCGCGGGCCAGACGGGCTAAACGGCTAAACGGGCCAGGACCGTTTGGTCCGGTTTTAGCGAGCCTGGTCCGGTCTCGTGGGCCGGTCCTATGATTGGGCCCGTCAGGCCCGGGACCGTTTGGCCCGCCAGGGCCCGGGACCGGACCGGGACCGGCTCGGTCCCCTTAGCGGGCCTAGCGGGCCCAACGGCTAATTTTTTTTTAAATTTTTTTTTTTTTTTTAAAAAAAATGTTGGACTGTAAAAAATAGCAGTTGGGCTGTCAAAAATAGCTGTTGGCTATTTATAAAATAGCCATTTAATCGCTCAACTTTGTTTTCATCCCAAACTTTTTATAATTATACTTTTTCCCTGTTTTCAACTATAAATACCCCATCATTATTTCATTTTTTCTTACAAAATCATCAATCTATCACAATCTCTCTCTAATTTACTTCTACTATTGCTTACTTTATTGTTACAATTTGTGAAACAATTGTGAAGTTGGTGAATTGAAGTCTTCAACGATAATCAATTTCCAACAAGTTGTTCGTCAATTCGGTAAACTCGTTCCAACTCTTAAGTTTTAATATTATAATTTTGTTTGTTTTATTTACTTTGCTTGATTAATTAAGATGGCTTATTCCTTAAAAAATATGTTTAGTAAAAATAAGGAAAAATCGAAGAGTGGTGAATCTAGTGGCCAATATGTTCCTCCTCCACTTCCCCCGGCTCCACGACCCAAACATGTTACCCGTCCTACACCTCCTATTCTTGATAGCGATAATAGTTTATTACAATTTACCGAGAGTTAATTTTTTCATAATATAACACCCGGTGAACAATTAAACCATGAATATATGAATGCTCTTTATGGTAATCCAACTATTGATGAAAATGATGATGAAGAAATAGATTTTGATGAAACGCAACCGGATGATGATACACCCACTAGTCCTGCTCCTGAAGTTAACCCAACTAATAATAATCTAGATGATCCCCCATCTGACCCTCCTATTAGTGCCCCTACTTTTTCTAGACAACCTCCTAAACGGGCAGAAACATCTCTTGTTTGGCAATTTTTTACTCAACTAAGAGAAAAAAATAGGGCTAAGTGTAAAACTTGTGGCAAAGAGTTAGTTTTTCAATATGTTGAAAGTCGGGGGAGGGGGGAGGGGGACGGAAAGTTTGACTAGACACATATTGCTACACCCTCAAGATAAAGCTAGATATTTTCGTATGAAAGCTTTGGCTGAGGGGACCAGTGCACCTAGTCATGCTGACCTTAGTACCGGGTCAAATCAATTTCAACCGGGAATTAACACTGTTACCGGTGGTATTTTATATTATGATCCAAAAAAAGATCGGAAAGAATTGGCAAAAATGGTCACTGTTATGTGCTTACCCTATAGTTTTCCTTCTAACCCCCACTTTGTGCATTATATTAGAAATATTTTTAATCCTACTTATAAAGGTTTTCCTCGCACAACCATAAAGAGTGATATTTATAAATATAAACATGAATATGAACAATATTTGCGCTATTTATTTACTCATATAAATTGTCGTCTTGCTATTACAACTGATATTGGTAGAAGTGGTAATGACTGTGATTACCTTACTGTTATCAGTCATTGGATTGATGAGCATTGGATAATGCAAAAGCACATTATTGATTATAGAATAATTAATTCACGTCACACAGGGCAGTTTATTTCTAGCACGATTGCGGATATTTGTAGATATTTTTGCATTAGTGATAAAATAATATCAGTTTCAATAGATAATGCTACTAGTAACACAAATATTGTAGCCTTGCTTACCACGATACTAAGTCCTGTATTAGTAATATTTTTCATGTTAGATGTATTTGTCATATTTACCATTTAATTGTGGGTGATGACATGCAAATTTTAAATGTTAAAATTGAAAAAGTTAAAATGGCTCTTAATTGGCTTTTTTATTCAAATCGTAGAAGTAAACTTAGAGAATATTTTAAAAGATGCGATGAATTTGGCCTAAGAGAAAGAAAGGTTCCTAAACCTTGTCCAACTAGATAGAATTACATGTATGAAAGTTTAGTTATTGCATATGAATATAGAAACCCCATAAACTCAACGTTTAATGCTCATGTAAGTGATGATGATGAGCACCTTACAAATGCGGATTGGGCTAATGTTAAAATGCTTGTAAATTTTTTAGAAAAATTTCATATTGCTACAAATAAATTTTCTGGGCAATATTATCCTACTATTTCTAACTGTTTAGTTTATATTGCAGAACTTGCAAATTTCTTTGATCATTTTTCAGATGGTGGGAAAATTTATCAACTTGTTATTGATTCCATGAGAAAAAAGTTTAAAAAATATTTTTCCCTATTCCCCCTATTTATGGTATTGCTGCATTGTTAAATCCTACTATGAAATTAGGAGGTCCTCAATTTTGGTATGAAACTGTTTATAATGGTTTAGCACTTGAAGATGAGGAGTTGTCTAAACTTCCGAACGCAATAGCCTCAATTAAAATAAATGTTCAAACTATTTATAATGCTTATCAAGTTGCATTAGATCATGCTAGACCAAATGTTCCAACTCCTTCTTCTTCTAGTTCTCAATCATCTAAAAGAACTGCGGGAGTAAGAGCACTTAGTGCTTGGGCAGGGTTCAGGGGTTCTCAAGGTTCTAGTACTAGTGATTTTTCACAACTAAATGAGCTTGAAGTTTATTTGTCACAGGGAATTGAGGAAGTGAATCCCGACGGCTCCTTTAATATTTTGGAATGGTAGAAGGACAAAGAAAAATACTTTCCGATTCTTTCAAGGATGGCCCTAGATATTTTAACTATTCAAGCTTCAACAGTGGCATCAGAGAGCGCTTTCAGTCAAGCAAGACTTCAACTCGGTGATTATAGAGCGTCTATGAGGGAGAGCTTGGAAAAATCAGTACTTTTCAGAGATTGGATCCGTTCGGAAAGAAGAAATTTTGGACTTGCTGAATCAC
Organism: Nicotiana tomentosiformis; assembly: GCF_000390325.3. NCBI lineage: Eukaryota > Viridiplantae > Streptophyta > Magnoliopsida > Solanales > Solanaceae > Nicotiana > Nicotiana tomentosiformis. The sequence continues at coordinate 109,879,380 of NC_090818.1, forward strand.
AACCAGAGATAGATGAAGCTTATGAAGAAATGCTAGCTGAACTTGCGGAGGATGATGCTTTGCCTGGAAGCGGTGATGAGCAAGCTTCATTTCCGCCACCACCAACGGAAATTCCTCCGAACCTTGAAGGATTTATGAAATTTGTAAGAGATACCATGTAAATTAATATGTAACTTGTATTTTGGCACATCTTGATTAGTTTCTTTTTCTTCTCAATGGTGGTATTAGCACCTTGTTGTGCTCATTCAATAGGGGGAGGAAGACTAAGAAAGATATTGCCATGATTTTTAATGCTATAATAAAAATATAACGCATTGATTTGAATATCTCTTTACAATATTTTTGTTCTTTTATATCTTAAACTATACATATAGTATAATATAGTATAGTATACATACATACACTATATATATATATATATATATATATAGCTTATATATAGTAAGATGTATATATATTATAGTATAGTATAGTATACATATAAGCTTATATTTATACTATACTATAGTCTATACTATATATACATCTCATAAGATATATAAACTATATTCGATATACTATATATACATCTTAAGATATACTATATATACTATACTATATATACATCTTAAGATATACTATATATACTATACTATATATACATCTTAAGATATACTATATATACTATACTACATATACATCTTAAGATATACTAAGCATACTAGATATACTAGATATATATAGTAGATATACATGTATATATAGTATATCTTAAGATGTATATATAGTATATAAATCGAATATAGCTTATATATACTAAGATGTATATATATTATAGTATAGTTTAGTATACATATAAGCTTATATATATACTATACTATAGTCTATACTATATATACATCTCATAAGATATATAAACTATATTCGATATACTATATATACATAGTATACTAGATATACTAGATATATATAGTAGATATACATGTATATATAGTATATCTTAAGATGTATATATAATATATAAATCGAATATAGCTTATATATAGTAAGATGTATATATATATTATAGTATATCTTAAGTTGTATATATAGTATATATACTATACTATACTAAAATATATATACATCTTACTATATATATGTATATATAGTATATAAATCGAATATAGCTTATATATCTTAAGATGTATATATAGTATATAAATCGAATATAGCTTATATATCTTAAGATGTATATATAGTATAGTATAGTATATATATATATATATATATATATATATATATATCTTAAAATATATATATACACTATAATATACTATATATACTATAATATATATACATAGTTTATAAGTCATATTCGATAGTATACATCTTAAGATATACTATATATACATCTTACTATATATATATATATATATAGCTTATATATCTTAAGATGTATATATATCTTAAGATGCATATATATCTTAAGATCTACTATACTATACTATACTATATATATATATATATATAGTATATCTTAAGATGTATATATAGTATATTTTAAGATGTATACTATGTATATATAATATAGTATATATATATATTTTAAGATGTATATATAGTATATAAATCGAATATAGCTTATATATCTTTATTACTATTTTTTTCTCTAACTTCTATAAAAAAAAAATTAAAAAGAGAAATTTTCTGTTGGGCCCGTTTAGGCCCGGGACCGGCCCACTAAACCCGGGCCCGTTAGTTCGTGGTCCCGGGCCCGAGCCGGTTTCAGCAATAAGCCCGCGAAGCCCAGGACCGTTTAGGACCGGACCGCATAGGACCGGCCCACTTAGGACCGGGTCCGTGAAGCCCACTTAGGACCGGGCCCGGCCCACTTGCCACCCCTAGTGGAGCTCATTGATAATGGAGGTAAAACGTATGTGCATATCCTAAATGGACTCATCCTCCTTCATCTTGAAAAGCTCATACTCGATAGTAAGCATATCAATTTTGGACAGCTTAACCTGAGTAGTTCCCTCATGGGCAGTTTAAAGAGCTTCTCAACTCTCCTTAGTAGACTCACAAGCTGAGACACGATTGTATTCATCTGGTCCAATGCCACAAACAAAATTCTTCTTTGCCTTGAAGTTTTTTTCAATAGCCTTTGTATCAGCATCGTTGTACTCACCAACAAAAGGACCATCACAAATCATATCCTAGAGCTCTGAGTCCTCAACCATGATGAAGTCATATATTCTTGTTTTCCACCATCGATAGTACTTGTCGTTGAATCTTTGGGGTCTATAGGTTGATTTCCCTTCCTCGTGGTTTGGGGGAGCAGCCATGATGAAGATCTTTTATAGGTGTTAACATTTTAGAAAGAACTTGCTCTGATACTAATTGATAAAAAACCTCCAAGGTAATATGATTAACTTACTTTATGTACTTTCAAAGATGATCTCATTTTTGAGCTTACATCAATTGACTTACGACGTACTCTCACGTACAAAAATATAGGGTATAACATACTCTGTATGCAGCTGAGGTAGTGTTACCTAGATGGCAGAGTGGACTTGTATCGCCTTATTGGCCATGAAATTGGGCTCCCAATGCTACACTGATAGGTAGAATCCATTGATGAACCATGGGCCATTTTGTAAAAACTTGGTCATATTTTCTTCCTTTGTAAATTTTACTATAAAATAATCCGATCCAAGATCGATTAGAGGAAATTGTTCGGTTGGCTTCCATAACTCTAAGATTTTGGATTTTAGGTATTGGCAAAGTACTATTTTGCCTAGGAATTTAATTATTTGGGAATGCTTCCATAGGGAGTACATTCTGTTTGTATCCTCTTCGTATAGGTTGATGCATTTTAGTTTTAGTAGATCAGAGGTTGAGGGGGAGTCTATCACCATGGACTCGTTAGCGATTAGGCCTTGTTGAGGTTTGACACTATCTTCAATAGTAGTATTATGGTTGCTGGGGTTCCCAACCGACTGCTCAATTATTGTTTGTAGGGGAAACACTGGTGAATTTGTATGGAGGGATACAAGGTAGTCACCGCCCGCTTCTTGGGATAGCAATTTATCCTAAAATGAGGAAGTTGTTAACGAAGAGTTTGTCATGTTAATATCGGGTGGTTTTGGAGGGATTTGGTTGGTGAGGCAGTTGATTTCGTTATCACGTTTAGAATTAATGATGTCCATGGAGATTGGTTAAAAGTAGTGTTTGTGAAGAGGGTATGAACAGAGATTTTAGAGAAAGGGGAGAGTTTCTCTCACTAGAAATGACATTTCAATGTTTCGAGGACAAAGCTCTTCTGGTTCATTATTGTTACTGTATAATAGCATCATACACAAAAAGGTACCTTGTATACCATCACCATAGTTAAAATACTACACAGTGTTATCAAAGGCAAAAAGTACAAAAAAAGGTTTTAAGGCCCGTTGGGGCTTTAAAAAAAAGCGCAAATAAAGCTTGAGCTTTGATGAAGAAAGTAACAAAAGAAAAAAAATAAAAATATGTATGTGTAGTCCAAGACTAATAATTATAAGAATGACAAAATATTATATGGACAAAGAAATTGAAAAAAATTACGATAAAGTGAAATATCAATTGTTAAGTATCGCCTCCTTAGGATTACACTCATTAGCAAGGAAAAGTATGCCTTAGAGCTTTGTTGACAATATTGAAAAACCCGCTAAACAAGATGAAGCGCTCAACAGTTTTTGCGCCTCCCTTCAAGGCTTAAGCACACATTTGACAACACTGATATTACATGGACTAAAGCATTTAAAAACTAAATATAACTTCTCAAGTAAATGCAAGTTTGTTTTTGTCCATCTGAAACCATCCATTCGAAATCTCAAATATTTGTGATGAAATGAAAATTCTCCCACGCCAGCGTAACTTGCAAATTGTTACCCTCAAAATCGGATAACAATTGAATTTGTAAGTGGTTTTAAGGATACGAGGTTTAACTTGATACAAAATGACAAATTATATTGCAATTGAAATAAGTAATGGAAAAGTAAATGCAAACCACACGAATTGAACAGTCTTAGCCTTGGATAATTAATCACCCTCGAACTAGGTACTTCGATCGATATCAAGACAGAAAAATGAGAGCTTTAAAGAGAGTAGTAAGAACCTAAAGAGAATAATAATGTATTGCTTTGCAGTACGTGTTACAATGTGTCCAATGAATAATTATACCCACCTTTATATAGTAGAGGAGTCCTACTTTACGTACAATTCTATAAAAGGTAAAAGATCTCTTGATTCGTTGATTGTTGGTTCCTTATTGATTCGTGCCGAGATTCTTGCCGTAATATCCGACCGGTCACGGATATTTCAGTCTTCTATTGGTTATGCTAACAATGTTTCGTCGAGCTCGATCGGGGCTAAGGTTGACTCTAACATTACTGACTTAATATTCTCGAAGATAGGCATTATGGTCCCGGGTTCTAGCTCGGTGGGACTCGGGGTCGATCTTCAGTCTTTGGTTGTCATGTTCTGAGCCTAACCTACCATGTCATAGGCGAGCTCGATTCTGACCGTATACAAATAGCCCCCTCATTTTACGGAGAGTAGACGATGAGAAACGAAGTGACCTTTTGATTCTTTCTTCGGCACCACACAACAAAAATGACAAAACAGTTGAAACGTCTCGTCAGTTAAGTCTTAATGGCATTAAATACTCGTCAGTTACTGGCTGGCCAATCCTAGATGTGAACCGTCACGGTCGGCTACCGAATAGACCGCTTCACGCACTGCTGCAAAGGAACAAGCACTGGAAACCTCCTCTAAATATGTTCATCCCGGGGGAGGGGGGGGGTGGCCGATCAATGCTAAATGTAAATTCGAAAAGCCCTCCTCCATACCAGGCCGGTGTGAGGAGGTTTTGAGGTACATCTGCTCTCTCATCGAGGATATTCTTTCTGAAGTCTAGAAGGATTGTAACTGGGTTGACAAATATGTGGTGGTTCCCAAATTTGATGAAGCCATCACCATCCACGTCGAGGGGTTTTTAAGTGTTTACACTTATCCCTTCACGTTGGCCCCTTGGACCCGGTTATCATCGACTTTTGCAAAAAGTATGAGATAATCCTCGGTCAAATCCACCTTTCTTTTTGGAGGATCGTAATCCTCCTCCGCTTCTTTGTAAGAAAGATCGAAGGGTGCCCTTTCACCATCGACCACCTCATGCATTTGTATAGTCCCCGACTCTACCGGGGGAGACTGATCAAGCTCGCCCATTGGGCCAGTAAGGCCCAATTCTCGAGTATCGACGAGTACAGGGATCGAGGTTGGCTGGGCCATTTTGTCTGAGTGAGGACCTCGTCATTGATCCTGGCCGAGTACATGTCATTCCCCGAGAAGTGGAACATGTCACGTAAGTATAATTTAGCTTCCAAAATTTTAATTTATCTCCTTTTTGTCTTCCTTCTTACCCGTGTTCTGTGGTGGTACAGCTGTTGCTCGGCTCCCAAATACAGTTCCATGACTCAAGGAGTGGGTCGAGGGCATCATATCACAAAGGCCCTATTCTGAGCGCTCGTGCTGCGAGCTTTCAAAGGGCCGATGGGAAGCCCGTTCACATGGTGAGATCTTCTTCGTGGCTAATATTTGGTTTTCCTTATGCAAAATTCTCACTTGCTTTATTCCCTTTTGCAGGTTTATCCAAGGATGTCCAAATGAAGCCCCCATCTGGTAGTAATGATGTCCCTACTGAGTCCCCTGCTCTGAGAAAAGGTGAAGAAAAGAAAAGAAAAGAAAAAGGGCCCCGGGTTCTCCGAGCTCGGAGAAGAAAAAGCCAAAGAGAAGGCTGGTTCGTAAGTTCAAAGAAAGCACCAGCGCTCGAGCACCTCCTTTGGGTTCTTTTTATCAGCTAAGGGATGAACCCAAATAAGAACAAGAAGAAGAAACCTTCAATCTGGTGGCCCGAGTGTCGTCACAACTTGAAGGGCAAGGGGCCTCCGAACCAGAGGGAGACGATGCTGATCTTCATTGAGCTAGGGAGGTCGAGGAGGAGGCCGAGACCAAAGCTTCTTGGGATGTGGGCAGTGCGCCAAAGGAAGCTCTCGGTGTTATATAGATCACCGAGTCACCTTCGTTCAATGATTCCATGTACAATAAGGTTCAGACGATGAAAGAACGTCCCAATGAGGGAGTCCTCGGAGCAGACGATCCCTTCCGCGACTTATTTGATAGAGTGGACTCTACGGCCACGGAGGGTGTCACCGGGTTGGGTGAATTAGAGATACCAAGGAGGAGCCCATCTTCGGGAGCAAACGGACCTTCCTCGAGTCCCAAACTGGTCAATCGATTCCCTGCCCCGAGTGTCGATATTGGCCAAAAGCAATTCATCACTTTCTCCCTTACGGAAGACTCTCGGGTCCTTTCCCCACCCCTACCCCCACCCCCCACCCCGTAGGGGTGGCTAGCTATCTTCAGTGTCTCCTGACCGAGGATGATCAGGCCATGATTAATGAGGTGGATGAACCCTGTCTGTTCAACGAAGTGCAACAGGCATTAAACCGGGTAACTTTATCTATTCCTCAATGGTTCTCAATTTATACTTTGGCTATTTTTCAGATAATTATAACATTTTCTCTTTGTGTTTGTAGGCCTCAGTGCTTCACCACGAGACTTTTCTCCAATACCGGGATGAGCTGAAACAGTTTGAGGCCGAGTTTCGAGGGTTCATTAAGAAGAGGGATTCCAACAAATTTCTTAGTGAGCAGCGTGAAGGGGAGGCCAAGAGCCTTTGAGCTGAGCTTGAGGTGGCTCAGAAGGAGCATGCCGATCTGGCCGAGCAGGTAAAAATATTTGAGGTTAACGATGATGATCTATGCTTGGTAACTAACGATCGGGATCTGTAGGTCCAACAGAAAATCGACCAGGTTGCCCAACTTAGATTGAAATGGATGCTCTCAAGGCTGAGACCGAAAAATGGAGGGGCAGGATGGATCGCCTAGCCTAAGAAAATGAGGCTGCTCGGGCGCAACTGACTTCGGCTGAGGTTCAGCTTCGAGCAGCAAAGGAAAAGGCCGAGGTGCAGGCCAAAAAGATCGAAGAGCTCCAGTCTCGGCTAAGTTTGGCTGCCTCCGATCGAAAAATTATGGCCAAGGAACTTGAAACGGCCAAGTCAGCGGCGGCGGTGGTTAAAGCCGACGCCAACGAGATGGTGGCCCAATATAAGGCTGATGTCGAGGCGGCCCAGGACCTCTTGAAAGATATCATTGAATACGAGAGGCGATAGTCACGAAGAGAGGCCCTCTATGAGATTCATGCTCGGGGTTTTGATCTATCAGACGAGATCGAGATCGCTAAGGGGCTCGAGGCCGAGGCCAAGAAGTTGGCCTACCCCGAAGAAGAAGACTCCAAGGGTTCCGATGGAACCGGGGAGAAGAAGACCAGGCTGTTTAGATGCCTTTGTAATTTTTTTTGCTTTTTTGTTTTTGGTACTTTGTGTACTTATATATATATATATTGTCAATGCTACTTGGACTTTGTATAGACTATATAAAATATAAGGCTCATTTTTTCCCTTCGACATTTTATGAATTCTGTTTTCCTTTGCTTTATTCTTTATATTTGCAAGGATCGAAATGCCTTAGCATAAAATAGTTAAATCATGTTTGGAGGTTCAAACAAGCCTTGCCTTAGACATTATTTTGTTAAAGGCATCGTGGGAGTTCAGTATGAACAAAAACCTTTTTCCCCAAAGTACTTATGATTTTTTAGATTATAGTTTGTCGAAGGTAGCCTTTAGAACCGGTTCTAAAATTTTGAAGGCCTTATTTTTTGTTACTGGTCTCGGACGTATCCGAGCCATTTTAATATGGCCGTAGCCTTTAGTTCTAGTGTTGCCTAGTGGGCTTGTTACCCCAAGTTATCCGGGCTTGCCTAAGATAACAGTTTCCGAATGGGGATGGTCGTAGCCTTTAAGGTTCGGGCGTTGCCTAATAGGTCTTGTGCCCTCAGGCTTTCTCATCCCGAGTCGTCCGAGCTTGTTTTTGGGTGGCAGTCCCCGATTAGGAGTGATTTTTTGAACCCAGGTAAAGGCGGACCTTGGGCTCGATACCTTTAAGGGATCGGATGTAGGAAATTCCTTAAGAGAAAAAAAGAAAAAAAAGAAATTCTTACGGGATAAGATATTTATCCGCAAGGTAGAAACTTCTTTTTATTCTCGTGTGTAATAGTTACACATGTGTATAATTTTTGTGCTAGGGCTCGAGCAGTTTATACGGGCACGGTTCATTTGACCGTTTGGCCCTTACAGTAAATTCTATCGACCGAGCCGAGGCCATTCAATCAGAAAGTTTCCTTCTTTGTTAAAGTCATTATCCAAGGGTGATGCCCCCCAGTGTTCGGGGTCAAGCATAGAGAGGCCTCGAATACTATTGTCGTGACTTTCGATACCGGTTCGTAACCGGCCATCAATTCTAAGTTAGCACGATTTATTGTTGCCTCGTTAAAAATTTTGCCGAAAAACCCATAAGGGACAAATCCGGCTCAAGGAAAAAAGAGTGCAATGCGTGCTTTCGGGCCTAAAGATCGTATCGTTCTTTGATAATTGTCTGCAAGTGTTAGTTCGTAATGTAAATAAATAAAACGAAATGAATGGGATTGTACCTTAACAGTAGTATCGTTTCAAGTGAGTTATGTTCCAGTTGTTCGGTAGTTGCTCACCGTTCATTTTTCTGGGCTTGTACGATCCATTACCATGGGATCTCGATAATTTGATAAGGTCCTTCCTAGTTCGGCCCCAACTTTCCTTCGTTTGGATTTCGGGTGTTTAGTGTGACCTTCCTTAACACTATGTCCCCGACATTGAAGTGTCAAAGGTTGGCCCTTTGATTGTAATATCTCTTCGATTGTAAAGTGCATCTTATTTTCTATAGAGTGGTCCAGGGCCACTTCGCGCCTTTTATCTAATAAATCTAGGATCATGTTCATAGCCTCATCATTCGATTCCCTGGTTGCATATTGGAACATAATACTTGGTTCTCCGACTGGTATTAGAGCTTTGGCACCGTAAACCAGTGAGAACGGGGTGGCCCCGTTACTGGACTCCGAGGTCATATGGTATGCCTATAAGATTTCGGGCAGGATTTCCTTCCATTTTCCTTTGGCGTCGATCAACCTCTTATTGAGGTTTTGGAGTATGGTTTTGTTTGTCGATTCTTTTTGTTCGTTCCCACTAGGGTGGTAGGGTGTTGATAGTATCCTTTTGATCTTATTATCTTCGAGAAACATGCTAACTTTACCGCCAATAAATTGTTTTCCGTTGTCGCACACGATCTCGACCGGCATTCTGAACCAGCATATGATGTGGTCCCAAATAAAATCGATAACTTCCTTCTCCCTGAACTTTTCGTATGCCTATGTTTCTACCCACTTAGAAACATAGTCAGTCATAAACAATATAAATTGAGCCTTTCCGAGTGCCCACGAAAGTGGGAAAACGATATCCATTCCCCACTTCATGAACGGCCATGGCGACAAAACCGACTGCAGAAGCTCCTCGGGCTGATTAATCATCGGAGCGTGTCTTTGACATTCATCACATTTTTGTACGAACTCCTTCGCATCCTTTTCCATATCGATCTAGTAGTAGCCGGCTATGATCACTTTTCGAACCAATGATTCGGCGCCTGAATGATTTCCACAGGTGCCTTCGTGGATTTCCCTTAAAACGTACTTGGTGTCCCCTGGTCTAGAAATATCATGAGTGGGCCATCGAATGTTCTTATGAATAGGATTCCGTATTCGGACATGCTAAACCAGGCTGCCTTTGTAAGTAGGGCCCTCGATTCTTTTGGATTTGACGGAAGTGTTTTTGTCTTCAGGTATTCTATATATTTATTTTTCCAGTCATAAGTTAGGCTCGTTGAGTTAATCTCGACATGACCTTCTTCCCCTATTGATCTCATAAGTTGTACTACTGCCCCTGAGTTGAACTCGTCGTCCTCGACCGATGACCCTAGGTTAGCGAGGGCATCGGCCTCAATATTTTTATCCTGAGGTACGTGTTGGAAATTCCATTCTTTGAATAGATGTAATTTTACCTGCAATTTATCTAGGTACCTTTGCATTCATTCTTCTCTGACCTCGAACCCATTAACTTGGTTTACCACAAGGAGGGAGTCACACTTAGCTTCAGTAACCTCTGACCCCAAGCTTTTGGCTAGTTCAAGACCTGCAATCATGGCCTTATACTCGGCCTCATTGTTAGTCAACTTCACAGTCCTAATAGATTGTCTAACTACATTGCATGTTGGTGGCTTTAATACGATGCCAAGTTCAGACCCTTTTGAGTTCGAGGCGCCGTTCGTAAAGAGGGTCCGGATCCTCGAGGAGGTTCCTAAGCTGATTAATAACTCTCTTTCAACCTCGAGTATTAGGGCCAGCGTAAAGTCGACCACAAAGTCTGTCAAAATTTGAGACTTAATGGCGGTCCAGGGTTGATATTCAATATCGTACCCACTGATTTCTATGGCCCATTTGGCCAACCGGTCCGAGAGCTCGGGCTTATGCATAATATTCTTCAATGGGTAAGTGGTCACGACACATATGGGGTAACATTGGAAGTATGATTTTAGCTTTCTAGAAGCTCTTAGCAAAGCGAGCGACAACTTTTGTACGTGAGGATACCTAGTTTTGACCTCACCTAGGGTCCTGCTAACATAGTAAATTGTAAATTGCGTACCTTGTTCTTCTCGGTCCAGGACTCCACTTACTGCTATCTCCGAAAATGCCAAGTACAAGTACAGTTGTTCGTCTATCTTCGGCATGTGGAGCAGCGATGGGCTAGATAGATACCACTTGAGTTCCTCCAAGGTCCGTTGGCATTCCGGGGTCCAGTAGAAGTTATTCTTCTTCTTAAATAGTGTGAAGAATCGGTGGCTCTTGTCGGAGGACCTCGAGATAAATCGCCCAAGGGAGGCTATGAGCTCGGTTAATCTTTGCACAACTTTCACGTTGTTCATAATCATAATATATTCGATGGCTTTGATTTTGTCGGGGTTGATCTCGATTCCCCGGTTGGATACCATGAATCAGTGGAATTTACCCGACCAAACTCCAAACGCACATTGCTCCGGGATACCGTGCTGAAGTTTTCCTGCAAATGTTTCCTGCAAATGTTTTAAATTGTCCTTTGCTCGCAAGGACATAACCAACATATCGTCAATATAAACCTCCATTGATTTTCCTATTTGTTCTTCGAACATTCAATTTACTAGGCATTGGTAAGTGGCACCGGTATTTTTTAACCCGAATGGCATCACGTTATAGCAGTAGGTTCCGTATTTAGTGATGAAGGAGGTTTTTTCCTTGTCACCAGGGTCCATCCCTATTTGGTTGTACTCGGAGTAGGCATCGAGAAAATTGAGGATCTCGTGACCGGCCGTGGCATCGATCATGCGATCGATGTTGGGCAAAGGGAAAGAGTCCTTGGGACATGCCTTATTCACATCCTTATAGTCTACACACATTTTTAATTTATTCCCTTTTTAGGGACTACCACTACGTTCGCTAACCAATGCAGTATATAACCTCCCAAATGTAACCTATTTTAATAAGTTTAGATACCTCGTCCTTGATGAAAGCATGTTTGATCTCGGACTGGGGTCTCCTCTTCTACTCTACCGGATGGGACTTCGGGTCCAGGCTTAGCTTATGGGTGGTTATTTCCGGCGGGATCCATGTCATGTCAAGGTGGGACCAAGCAAAACAATCTATGTTAGCCATAAGAAACTGAATGAGTTTTTCCCTGAGCTCAGGATTTAACCTCGTGCCCAGGTATACCTTTCGATCGGGTAGATGTTCGACCAATATGACCTGTTCCAGCTCCTCAACCGTCAATTTAGTGGCATCGGAATCATCAAGGGCTATAAAAGACCTGGGTACCCCGTAATCATAATCATCATCTTCATCAGTCCCCTGTTTCTCCGGTTGGGTCAGAGCTGATGTCGGTAATTGCTATTTAGTTTCTGGCTTTGTGACCGAACTCAACCCCTTTGTCATTGCAAGTGTGGATATCGGAATTACCTCTTCGATTGCAAATATCTCCTTTAAGTTTGGCTGTTCTCCGTAGATTGTTTTAATTCTGCATGGTGTTGGGAATTTTAACACTTGGTGCAGAGTTGAGGGTACTGCCCTCATGTTGTGGATTCATGGCCTTCTGAACAAGGCATTATACATCATGTCCCCTTCGATCACATAAAACTTAACTTCCTGAATTGTCCTGGTGGTGTTCACCGGTAATGTTATCTCACCATTAGTGGTTTCATATGCCATGTGGAATCCATTTAGAACTCGGGCTGCAGGCACTTTTTGATCTTGTAGACCAAGCTGCTCTATGACCCTCGATCGGATGATGTTGGCCGAGCTACCTGGATCAATTAACACACATTTAACTCGAATTTTATTTACGAGTATAAATATTACTAGTGCATCATTGTGGGGCTGTACGATCCCTTCCGTATCCTCATCGTTGAAAGACAAGGTTCCTTCCGGTATGTAATCTCGTGTTCGTTTCTCCCTCGTGATGGACACTTTGGTGCACTTCAACATCGGCTTATAAGGGACATTGACCCCACCAATGATCATGTTAATTACGTGTTGAGGTTCTTCTTGTTTGGTATGTTTGTTAAAATCCCTATTCCTGAAATGATTCTTGGCTCGGTCGCTCAAGAATTCTCAAAGGTGCCCGCCGTTGAATAGTCGGGCTACTTCTTCTCTCAATTGTCAGCAATCCTCTGTTTTGTGGTAATGAGTGCCGTGATATTTACATATATGGTTAGGATCCCTTTGGATTGGATCAGATTGTAGATGTTGAGGTCATTTGATATCTTTGATGCATTCCACAGCTGATACAATGGCGGCAATATCGACATTAAAGTTGTATTCCGATAACCTCGGTGCTTCTTTAGGCCCGATGGACCTCTCGAAGTTGTTTTTGCTCATGATTCTCCATTTGCTCTGTCCTCGGTCACTTCTACTTTCTTTTCTCATAGAGTTCCGCCCGGACCCACTGCTTTTTCGATCTCCATTATACGGTTGGTATCGATCCTTGTTTGGTCTTGGTTCACGATCGATATCTCTCTTGACTCTGTCGATGTTTCTGACGGGATAGACAGACCTCGAAGGGGCCCCAAGTTAATCATCTTCCACTCTGATCTTCGATTGATACCGATTATGCACGTCAGCCCACGTAATGGCAAGATATTCTATCAGATATTCCATATAGCTTTAAATATTAAGCCCTTGGGTGAAAGCCTAAACGGCCTAATCATCAGAGACAGGTGGTAGGTCCATTCGTTCCATTTGATATCGGGACATGAACTCTCTAAGCATCTCGTTATCCTTCTGTTTTACTTTGAAAAGGTCCAATTTCCTGGTCTCGACCTTGATGGCCCCGGCGTGTGCTTTCACAAAAGAATCCGCAAGCATAGAAAAAAAAATCAATAAATTAGGAGGCAAGTTGTGATACCATATCATAGCCCCTTTTTACAGGGTCTCTCTGAACATTTTCAACAGGACAGACTCGATCTCATCATCCTCCAAGTCGTTCACTTTGATGGCACATATGTAAGAGGTTACATGCTCATTTGGGTCGTTCGTTCCGTTATACTTAGCAATCTCGGGCATGCAAAATTTCATAGGGATCAACTTCGGAGCTGCGCTCAGAGGAAAAGGTTTTTGTACGAACTTCTTGGAATCCAGGCCTTTCAATACTAGCGGTGCTCCTGCGATTTGGACTACCCTAGAGTTGTAGGTTTCCACCTTTTTGTCATTAGCTTCGATTTCTTCTCCCTCGATTCTATCTGTTTTGTCAGCTCTTCGAGCATCTTTATGATCTCGGGGCTAGCCCCCGATTCATGTTCACTTGAACTTTTTGCGATTGGTTCATCCCTGCGGGTGACTTCCCAGGGTGGATCCGGTTCGACCCTACTCGGTGCACGGCTTTCGTTCTGTAGCTGAGCTATTGCCGACTGATGAGCCAGCAGCATTTTGACGATCACCTGTAAACTGATCCCATCTCCTCCAATGTTTTGTGTGTTTTGAGTTGCCGATCGGGCTCCACCACAGACGCTATTCTCGGGGTCGGTAGGCACATTTGCGTCGATAGCCACATGTGAATTAGCATCAATCGGACTCGCGGTCAAAATTCTCTTGGGATCAGTGGGCGGTACCTCGTCACCGGGCGCTATATTGTTATTTTCACCGTGATGGCCGGATTCATTGTCAACATGTAGGGATGCTGATTGGGAGTTCGACATTTTGAGTTATAATTAAAGACACTTCAAAGGGAAAGAGTAAAGTAGTGTGCTATGGAGATTTGTATCAAATAACTACTATTATCCTTAGCCCCATGGTGAGCGCCAAACTGTTTACCCTCAAAATTGAATAACAATTGAATTTATAAGTGGTTTTAAGGATACGTGATTTAACTTGATACAAAATGACAAATTAGATTTCAATTGAAATAAGTAATGGAAAATTAAATGCAAACCACATGAATTGAACAGTCTTAGCCCTGGAGAATTAATCACCCTCGAACAAGGTACTTCGATCGATATCAAGACAAAAAAATGAGAGCTTTAAAGAGAGTAGTAAAAACTTAAAGAGAATAATAATATATTGCTTTGGAGTGCGTGTTACAATGTGTCCAATGAATAATCAGACCCTCCTTTATATAGTAGAGGAGTCTTACTTTAGGTAAAATTCTATAAAAGGTAAAATATCTCTTGATTCATTGATTGTTGGTTCCTTATTGATTCGTGCCGAGATTCCCGCCGTAATATCCGACCGGTCACAGATATTTCGGTCTTTTGTTGGTTATGCTAACAATGTTTCTTCAAGCTCGATCGGGGCTAAGGTCGACTCCGAGATTACTGACTTAATGTTCTCGAAGACAGGCATTTTGGCCCCGGGTTCTAGCTCGGTGGGACTCGGGGTCGATCTTCAATCTTTGGTTTTCATGTTTCGATCCTAACCTGCCATGTTGTAGGCGAGCTTGATTCCGATCGTATACATAAATATAAATTATAAAGTCTCAAAACCAATTTCAAACACTAAAGTATAAATATGAAATTTATTTGCTTAGGAAAATGTAGAAGGCAAAGTAGAATCACAAGGATCATGTTTGAAATGTAGCTTAGACTTGCAATAAAAATAAAACTTAAATATCATCCTTTCATAAGAAGTTTCTAAAAAGAGAGATTATAGGCGCAAGGTGCCTCGAATTCAGGGGTGAACCCATGTAGGATTAAGAGGGTTCATGTAATGATCCGACTGGTCGTTTTGCTTTCTAGATCACCGTTCCCCTAATTAAGACTCCCCGTATGTGCTTTTACTGTTTTATGACTTGCGGGGATGGTAATATCGGGTTTGGAAGGGTTCGGGTTGAAATCGAAACACCTAGTTCCCTAATATCGTCTTAAAATGGTTAAATTTGACTTGAGTCAACGTTTTGAGTAAATGAACCCAGAACCGGGATTTGACTGTCCCAATAGTTTCATATGATTATTTTGGACTTGGGCGTATGTTCGGATCGGGTTTCGAATGACCCAAGAGCATTTCGACGTTTAATATGTGCATTGAAGGTTTTCAAGTTCCTTTAAGTTTGATTTGGAGTCGGTTTTGGTGTTATCGAAGTCCGTTCAGGATTTCGAGTCTAAGAATAGTTCTGTATGGTGATTTAGGACTTGCACGCAAAATTTGTTGCCGTTCCGGGTAGTTTAGGCATGATTCGGCGCATTTGTAGTTAGTTGGAAGAACATGAAGTTCATAAGTTGATTTGATTTGGTTTGGGGTGTAATCCTTAGTTTTGATGATTGTTTAAGTGTTCTGAGGGTTTGAATGTGTCCGTTTTATGATTACGAACTTGTTGGTATGTTTGGACGAGGCCCCCGGGGCCTCATGTGCTATTCAAACAATGTGCGGAACACGTTTGGACTTGGAAGAATTGCTTAAGCAGCAGGGGTTTTGGTGCCTTCGCACCTGCGAAGAATTGGCCGCAGGTGCGAAGCTGGGCTATGTGGTTTGAGTTCGTAGGTGCGGATATGGGGGGGCGCAGGTGCGCGAACGCAGAAGTGGTTAGTGGCCCACAGAAGCGGCTTGGAGTTGAAGGGGAAGTGGCGCAGGTGCGAGGGCTCGACCGCATCTTCGAGCCCGCGAATGCGAAGAAGGCGCCGCAGAAGTGGAAAGAGGACAACCAGGCATGGGTCGCAGGTGCGACAGGCTTTCCGCAGAAGCAAAAACCCGTCCGCAGAAGCGAAGGGAGGCAGCCCGGGCTAGGACCGCACCTACGATGGATTTTTCGCAGGTACGGCGTCGCAGGTGCGACATAAGGTCTGCAAAAGCGAAAATCGCAGGAGGTAGTGAGGTCCATTTAATCTCGGGACTTAGGCTTTTGGTTCATTTCTTTCACTTGTTGCGTGATTTTAGAGCCCTTGAAAGAGGGGTTTTCACTAGCACTTTGAGGTAAGTAATTTCTATGCAATAGGAGTTTAATACATGCATTTTAAGTAGATTCTTAACACATAAATTGTAGAAAATGTGGGTTTAGTTGAAAAACTTAGGTTTTGGTAAAAATGATATTTAACCACGAAAATAATTATTAAATTGGATAAAAATTATATATTTGCATTCGTGAGGTTATGAGTAACATTTATCTTCAAAAATTTCCGGAATTCGGGCACGTGGGCCCGAGGGTGAGTTTTAGGAATCTTCCAATTTGGGTTGGGTAATTTCTCTAATAGCTAAATTATGAACTTATGAGTGTATATTGATTAATTTATATAATATTTGGTTAGATTTGGATTGTTTGGAACCAAGTTGAGGCTTTAGAGCGGATTTGTGGACTGGAAGTGAGCTTGAGAATGAGGTAAGTCTCTTGCCTAACCTTGTAAGAGGAAACTCATCCTCTTAGGTGTATCTTATTGTGTATTACTTGTGTGGGGAGCTACGTACGCACTAGGTGACAGAGTCCGTGAATAGCTATATTCCATGAGGTGTCGGGGTAGACGTATATCCACATCATGCCTTTAATTATACTATTGTGTTTATTATGCATATTAATCATCTTGAATAGAGCTGAGACTAGGGATTTAAAGTTGCAATTTTCGACTTAGATTTCTTATTTTTCGAAGAATTGAGGAATACTTAATAACTTTGAGAAATCCATGTCCTCTTGCATCGCAAGTACTTCCGCGAGGTAAACATCTATACTCTTGTGGGATCGGGCCGTTCACCTCGGCAGTAGGATAACACTACTCTTATGGGAGCAGGCTGTTCGCCTCGGCAGTATAATAGATGCATCTATGGTTCGTGTTGTTCGAGCCTCGATAGTGTACACATTATTCTGGATCGGGCCGTACGACCTCGAAATAAATTGTGCCTGATAATGCTTGGAACCCGAATACACTTGATATTATTTTTATGACTTGAGAGGTTATGATTTATTTAATGGCGTAAAATTGTTGAAGTTAGCACGTATCAATTAGAGATTTTAAATTGACTTTCAGTTAAAGAACCATTTATTCATTTCTGGTTATTGTGTTATTATCATTATTCATGTGTTCCATGCCTATTTAAAATTTCTCTATTTTTATTATTGGCCCGTAGTAAGTGTCGATGTCGATCCCTCGTCACTACTTCTTCGAAGTTAGACTTGATACTTACTAGGTACATGTTATTTATGTACTCATGCTACACTTCTGCACTAATCGTGCAGAATCTGAGGCAGGTGCATCTGGCATTCATTCGGGTGCACTCCCCCGATACCCTGAGGTATAGTGGTGAGCTACTCTCTGAGTCTGTTCTGCAGTACCCGCAGTCTCTCTTTTGTATTTACTTTTTGTCTATCTTATTTTAGACAGTAGCATAGGTGTTTTGTATATTCTACTATTTGCTCATACACTTGTGACATCGGGTCTTGAGAACATGCTAGTAGACACTTTGTGGTTTTGAGTATTTATTTCACCAAATTTGCCGTTTCATTAGTTTACACTTTAGTTTATTAAATCTTCCACTTCTTATTTACTTAATAAATAAAAATCAACTACTTTGAAAGTACTAAAATGAATAAATACATGGCTAGTTCATCGTTGGCTTGCCTAGTGGCGACATTGGGCACCATCACGTTGTATAGGGGAAATTGGGTCGTGACAGTTCATATGAACCTGCTTCGGCAAAAACTTTTGATAATTTATATAGGATAAATTCTGTAAATTATTGATATATAACATTTTTGAACCCACTTGACCGAAGATGATTCTGTGGAAAGATGGTCTAGCGGGTTCAAACTTCAGACAAGGTCGTGAGTTCAAAACTTGGTCGCATCACCCGGTCACTTTCATTTGCTTAGTTGCTTAGTTTTTGTGTTTGTCACTGTGTGTACTGCACAAGCGACGTGCATATCCAGTCAATACTAATAGCCTGTTGGGGCAAGCTTCTCCCCATCCCAAAAGTACTTTTTTTTCTCAAAAAATACTTTTTTTTCAACTTGAGGTGTTTGGCAAAGCTTTTTTGGGAAAAAAATGCTTTTGGGAAGAAAGGAGAAGCAATTTAAGAGAAGCAGAAAAAAGTAGCTTCTCCCTAGAAGCAGAAGCAAAAGCAGTTTTGACTTTTCTTCTTACCAAGAATATCCTTAGAAAAATATGGTATATAGTAAAATAACCTTGCTTTTTTAATCCTAATACTTACAATTAGAGATTATATTATTGAACTCTCCTAATGTATTAATATTTTTTTTTATTTTTAGGATAGCTTTCTAATATATGGTGACATTTGGGATGAATGCTTTTATAGTTGTTAAATGATTTTTTGATATATTTTAATCATCTTGAAATAAATAAAGTACTTTTTAATTTTATTTTCATGTTTTACTTAAATAAAAATAAAAAAACTTAATTATTATCTTTAATAATGAATATTTGAGATTATTTATTTATTCATATAATATTAACTATTAAGTAAATCTCTTCATATCCTTGTTCGTAATTTTATACTTAAAAGCACTTTTTGAAAAGCTTGGCCAAACACCAATTATTGCTCAAAAGTGCTTTTCGGATTGATTAGCCAAACACAATCTGCTTCTCTCCAAAAGTACTTTTTCGAAAAGCACTTTTAGAAAAAACACTTCTCAAAGTAAGCAGATTTTTCCAGCTTGGTCAAACATGCTATAAGGATTAAGAGCCTAATCAATAGCTACCCTTGTTAGTTGATTCTTCCTTTTCCTCTATGTGTTTTATTTTTTATCTCTAATTTTCTACTTTATTTTATTACATTTTACATTGATCTCTTTACTAAAATCCAACAAGAAATATTCTACAATCTATTTTACTTTATAAGGATCAAAGTTTTCTACAAAGTGAAATCCTACATTATCTTTGCTAAAATATGCAAGTGCAATCTTTGAAATTATTTATAATTTATTTGTTCAACTTAAATTGTTTATTTTACTTTACATTGAAATTGTTAGTTTACTTTATAAGCTCTCTTCTCTTATAATTTATATTACTTTAGTTTAAGTCATAACTTTTATTTTTCGTTGTTTTTCTTTATAAATTAGTGACTTTGTTCTTTATCAATAAGAAGAATATTTTAGATTTTGTCAAATTTCTAGAGTCTGGAAGGTTTCTAAATTTGGTAAATAGATTTTTAGTTGAAATGTAAAAAAGTGAAATTCTTTGGAGAAAATTTTTTAAATAAAAAATAGATGAATTGTTAACATTTTTAGTCAAAGTAAGTGGTCTTTGTTAAATATTTCAAATATGTTGCTCAACTTTTAAAAAATAAAATAAAAGGGATGTCACCACAACTTTTATAAATTATTCATTTTGTGGTAGTATTATGAGTATAATATAAAAAAGAGCACGGACAAATCTTATTTGCCAGTACCACCTTTATTATCGATTAGCGTTATTGAACCCGCTTGCTTAAAATTTTGGGTCTGACGATGTTCGTATCATAAGATTCTTATTGGCATCTGATGCAATAACATGCAGCGCCCTTTTGGCTAGCATACTTAACTTTTTACACTACAATCATGCATGAAGAACAAATCAAAATATTGTGTTACCTGTCTATACATTTAATAGCTCAGTTATCTTATGTTTTATTTTTGCTGTATGTTGTAACGACCCGACCTGTCATTTTGAGATTTATCGCATCGTTAGGTAGTTTGAAGTCTTGAGTAATTTCACTTCATGTATTATAACTTGTACGCATGGTCAGAATTGAATTTCGGGAAGTTCGGAGTTGATTCGGATAGAAAATTCTCATTTCGGAAGCTTTAAGTTGTTGGAAGAGTTGAATAAGGTTTGACTTTTGAGTAAACGATCTCAGAATCGGGATTTGAAGGTTCCAATAGGTTCGTATGATGATTCTGGACTTGGGTGTATGTTCGGTTTAAGTATCGGGTCGCCCGGGAGCATTTCAGCGCTTATTTTGAAGGTTTTAGAGTTTCCTAAGTTTGGTTTGAAGTGGACTTTAGTGTTATCGATGTACGTTTGAGGGTTTGAGCCTAGGAATAGGTTCGTATTGGGATTTGTTACTTGCACGCAAAATTTGGCATAATTCATGGATGTTTAAGCATAATTCGGACGCGTTCGGCAAAATTGGAATGTTTGAAATCTCAAATAAAGGTTTTGGTTGTCCATTCATAGTTTTGATGTTGTTTGGCATGATTTGAGGCTTCGACTAAGTCTGTAATGTATTTTGGGTTGTGATGGTACATTTGGATGGGGTCCCGGGGGCCTCGGGTTTGAAACGGATTGAAACTTGAAATTGAGGACATGTTGTTTCTGTTGAAGTATGGTTTCATCGCACATGCGGAAGGAGAGGCCGCAGGTGCGGTCACACAGGTGCGTCGGGGGCCATTTCATGTACGATTTAGGTGGCAGGGACATGGGAGCGCAGGTGCAAGGAAAATTCCGCAGCTGCAAAGTAGTAGATGCGGAGGAGTGATCGCATAAGCGGAAGGAGCTGGGCAAGACTGGAGTCGCAGAAACGGAAGGGCTCTGCATGTGCAAGTGCGCATGAGCAAAGGTTGGACCGAAGAAGCGGTCGCGCAGGAGCGGAATTGGGTCCGCAGAAGTGAGTTTGCCTGGGCTTAGGGAGAACCGCATATGCGATGGATTTGTCCGCAGGTGCGACTAATGGTCCGCTGGTTCGAAAGTCGCTAGGCAGTGGTGCTTTTAAATCGAGGATTAGCTCTCATTTCTCTCATTTTTCTCTTGGCCGAATTTGGGGAGCTATTTTGAGGGGGGGTTTCATCATGCAATGCAAGGTAAGTAATTTCCCACTTGTTTTAAGCTAAATATATGGCTTATATGTGGATTTAAGGATAGAAATTTATGGAAATTATGGAATTTTAGTAGGAAACCTAGAAATCGGTATTTTTGGATTTTTACCACGAAATTTGATATGGAATTAGGAATGACTTTTTTTTTATTAAACTCAAATTGTATTAATCAAAAAGTATATATGTACATAGCCAAGTAGTTGCTCACCAGCTACTATCCAGAATCTAAATCTAGTCCTAGATTACACATTGCATTCACACCTACTACAAATCTAGGCATTGCTCCAAACAACCTGGGAAACAGAAGATACACAGTTCATTACATATAAAGGGATTAAGCAAATCTATCTAAGCTATGTAATGTCTGTTGCCATGATGAGCGTCTTCTGCCTCTAGTGTGCACATGTAGGATAATTTCCCTGCAGATTTTGTGTTCCTCAAAGATGCGTTGCTGAAATCTAATCATGTTCCTTTCCCTCCATATACTGTATATTAGAATAGCAAATACATAGCTAGCGGTTGCAGCTCTGCCTGTCTTCTTTTTAGCCATTTTGCATGCCCAGGTAAGCTCCTCTTTCCATCCATTGATGTTCCTTTTCATGCCTAACCATACCAATAATCTGGTCTATATTCTGCTAGTTACTGGGCATTCAAAGAATAGGTGCTGCAGTGTTTCAGTAGTAGCGTTGCAAAAAGCACAATCCTGAGGTACCTGTATTCCTATTTTATTTAGTCTATCCACTATAGATAATCTTTCATGTGCAGCCAACCATAATATGAACTTGAATCTGGGGTGAAGGCTTGTCTGTAAGACTATGCTCTTCCAGGGGACTTTCTGATACTAGGTCATCAATATAAGATAAGCCTGCTTAATTAAAAATTGTTCTTGCACCTGCAATATCTTCAGTCGATCAATCAAGGATCCCTGCATGGGCTGCCTCTGCAAGTTCTCCCTTGTATCTATGATTTTCATGATTACCCAAGATGCAGTCTTAGGTGTAGGCATGTGCTCCAAGTCCTGTTTTTTGATATAGTAGTTATGAACCCATTTTATCCACAAGCAGTCTTTTTTTATTGCAACCGCCCATAATTGCTTTATCACAACAGCTTTGTTCCAAATTCATAGGTTTATGACATTCAAGCCCCCTACAGATTGGGGCATACAGACCTTTTCCCAAGATATCAATGCTTTTTTGTGATGGATGCTTCACCAGTCCATAAGAATGATCTATATACTGTATCAATCATCTTCATAACCTTCTTGGGAAGAATGAATATCTGTGCCCAGTAGGTTTGAATGCCAAACAACACTGTTTTTATCAGTTGTAGTCTGCCAGAGTATGAAAGTAACCTTGCAGACCAACAACTTACTCATGTTGTAATCTTCTCAATTAAGGGCAGACATTGTTGCGAAGTTAATGTTTTTAATGACAATGGTACTCCTAAATATCTGAAAGGAAGAGTACCCTCATCAAACCCCAGTTAGTTCAGTATATCCTGCTTTTCACTGATCCCTGGCATTTTATATGGTATTCCTTATCCGTTTGGTACTGGCACTTTATACATCTGAATTGTTGAGGTAGAATATGAGACTGTGAAATTCATACCTTTAAAAGAAATTTTTGGAAGATTATGTAACTTATAGAATTACCCCATTATTGTTGTGTGCTTCATTTCTGCTTATGATTTATTATATTGCTCTATTGGACCTCTAGTAAGTGTCGATGTCGACCCCTCGTGTCTACTTCTCCAGGGTTAGGCTAGATACTTACTGGGTATGCATTGATTTTCTTACTCATGCTACACTTCTGCACTAAATGTGCAGGATCTGACAGGTATAATTGGTGGTTATCTTGGCGCGGAGGTACAGCTGCTGAGGAGACTTTATGGTGAGCTGCATTCCAGGCTACGTATCGCAGCCCACAGAGTCTCCATTATACTATTTTCTTTATCCTATCTTATTTACATTCCGGACAGATGTTGTATTATTTTTGTACTATTTAGTAAATGCTCATGCACTTGTGACACCGGGTTTTGGGATATTCTAGATGTTGGATGTAATTCTGTTTTGTATTTACACACTTTTATTATCCAGTCTACTTAAAGAGTTAGTTTCCATGATTTTATATGTTGATTTCTTTATCTAATAAATTCATGATTTCAAAAATAATAAAATGCACAATTAAGTCAGTAGTTCACCGTTGGCTTGTCAAACGGCGACGTTGGGCGCCATCACGGCCTATATTGAGTTTTGGGTCATGACAGCTTGGTATTAGAGCTCTAGGTTTACTTGAGTCTCACGAGTCATGAGCAAGTCTAGTAGAGTCTTGTGGATCGGTACGGAGACGTCTGTACTTATCTTCGATAGGCTACAAGGTTGTTAGGAGCACATCCCTTCTTGATTCCTCTTCGTTCGGTTTGATTCCATTGGAGCTTATGCCTTTATTTTTGTCCTACTCAATCTTATGCGACATGGAGCGCTTGTTATTAAGTGATCATCGAGGAGTATTAGTGGTATTACAAATGTGGTGCAAGATGTTTCTCCCTGAGTATTCGAGCAGGCTATTATTGTCGCCTTGCGGAAAGGTGTCCTGTCATTCCAGCCTAGTATTTGTATTTCCTATGGTTTCGAGGCTATGCACAGATTATTATGATATTCATGAGTAGTTATTGCGTAGTGTTTGTGTGATGGTAGGGTGCCTATTTATGTGTCGAGGCAGTAAATGACTCGAAAGGAGGATTTTTCAGTGTATGGTTCAGAGGTTCGGCATTTAATTCTAGTGGAGAAGAGGCAATCGGACTATGGATGTTCAGGCTTTGGTTGATGGAGTAACGAGACTTGATATTTTTGAGCGGGGTGGAATTCTCGATTGTGATGTGGTGTCGTCGTCCTTGTTGAACGCATTAAGGCTCGCCGGTGTTATGGTCTTCTTGATTTGCCTTCGGGGCAGGGTGTGGTGAAATAATGTCTAAGAAGCGGTTGTCAAAGATAGAGGTGTGTAGCGGTTTCAGAATCGAATGGGTGTTTCGAATGCCAATGGCTCGAGAAAGATGACCTTCGAGGAGAATTAGAGTTGGAAGCAATTTATTAGTTTAGGTGCTACAGAGATGGATTTTGATTTGATGCAACATTTGGGTAATGAAGGATGAAGAAGGACATGACGGGAGGTGTCTCGCGGTAGTTGAATTACTATCAGGTCAAGTATGAAAAGAAGAGGTCGAGAAGTTGCTTAAAGAATATGGTTTAACCGAAGTAGGAGTGACAGAGTAGCATATGGATTCTATGGTAGGATAGCCACATGCCTTGAGAAAAGTTTAGAGCTATTTGGGAATCATGGTGGACAATGACTAGGTCTATGGATTTTATTTGGAATGGTGGCTATTGTGCTGACGAAGGTTGAATATGATAGAAAGAAGTTTGCTTAGAGTGTTTAGAGGGGTAAGAGCTTGTTTAGCGTTATGGGATACGACGTGACTTTGAGTTTGGAAGGTATTGTCGAACTTTTAGTTGATGTCAATGGGGAATGAACAGACTTGTACAACCGGTGGACGAGCATGGGCTTAACCATCCAATGGACATACCAACAAAAGGAAAAGGCCAAAATGACAGACTTTGCTGCAGCCAATGGTATGACTAGGTCTGGGAGATGCTACGCTCCTCAAGATGTCAATCGAGGAAACTCGAGAAGGGAACAAATTCAAATAAGGAACATAACAGACCCAGAAGGCGCCGAGTTTTGGTAGATGATGTCAAGCAAAGAGTATTCTGTGGAGGAGCAACTGAAGAAAACTAAAGCACAGATATCAATCATGGATCTATTAATTAGTCCCGACAGTCATAAGGGTGCCCTGTTGAAAGTACAAAGTGGGGTAAGTGTACCAAGTAACACCACTAATGAAGCGCTGGCCGTGATAACTGGGAAAATGGTCGAAGAAAACATGATCGCCTTCAGAACAGACGAATATCGTGTTGAAGGCGTAAGTCACAACAAGGCTCTTCATCTAACTGTCCAATATAGGGAGAAAGTTGTGTCCCGGATGTTGGTCGATAGAGGGACAGGAGTCGATATTTATCAGCTCTACACCCTACGGGAGCTAGGAATTCATTTGAGGGAAGTGAAGGAAAGCGTCGTAAGGGTGAGACACTTTGATGGTTCGCAAAAAGGGTGTTATTGAGGAAATTTATTTAGCCTTGAAGATCAGGCCGGTCGATTTTCCGGTGTTGTTTCAAGTAATGGACATCTCATCTTCCTATAACTTGCTGATGGACAAGCCCTGGATACATAAGGCATGGGCCATGCCATCCACTTTGCATGGAGTGGGGTCACTCTGCCTATTTGGAGTATGATGTTTCATTCATTAAAGGGTTAGACGGAGTTGGCCTCAACGTAGTGGAAATCATGCAGACTACCGAGATGGAGAAGACTGAACAAAACTTGGGAATGCAGTAACCGTATAGATCCAAGATGGATAAGGGATATGATGAAATATGGATACAACCCAAGAACAGGGTTGGGAGCCAAGTCAGACAACCCTATTCACACTCTTTACGTACCACAATACACTCAGACATCACAAACCCCACCTATTACCACTAATGCAACTACCCCTCTTCACGACGGAGTCGGATTTGGTGGGTTAGCAGGGGTTACTGGAGGTATGACTTGAGTGGTGGGAGTTGATGTTGGGGTGTTGTTGTTTTGGCATGATTTGGAAGGAAAGTGGTCAGGGAGTGAATCCAAAGAAGGAAATCGAGGTGATTGGGGAAGTGTTGTCACGGTTAGGTGCGCCAGTTCCCTGATATGATGTACCTCCTCCCTTAAAGACTACATCTCCTGGGCCATCCTAACCACGTATTCAAAGCATGTTCAGTTGGGTCTTCTGAAGCTGACACCTTTCCCTTCTTTTAAGGAACAAGAGTTAGTTTCATCATTTTATACAAGTAGGAAATCACACAGAGCAAATAATTCGTGTATTGCAGCTAGCGTGTTTCCTAGAATTCGTAGGGACCTCTCATTTCTGTAGGTAGGCCAAATTCATAGAGTTTTGATAAACATTTAGACTTGACACATATAGATCCAAATCAATGTGTTTTCATTGAGAGTTTGGACTGATACAAATGGGAACACAGATTACATCACTGTTTCATAGAACTGCATGGGCTTGGACAACTTACCCTTTGGAAAGTAAAAGAGAGAGAACTAGGGATAAGGGTACAAAGTGGGAAAGAGGGGAAATCAACCAACTCTAATAACCATCCCCTGAGTCGTTTCCCATATCCTTCTCTTCTTTTGTCTCCTCCTGCGGGTCTTCCTCAAACTCCTCATCATCATCGTTCAATTCAAACTCCTCCTCCGGATCTTCTTCTGTCTTTGTGCTATACTCTATAGAGAACCATGTTCTCTATCAGTTCCCATAGTAAATAAGTAGAAAGTAAAGAACATATGATATTTACGTGGAAAACTCCTTGCTTAAGGGATTAAAAACTATACCTACTCCATTAGGATTTCAACTTCACTAAACTGAGCAAATTTCAGACTACAACCTATTGCAATCTAGGAAGTAAACTCTTAATCCCTTACCCCTTACAGTAACTCTATTGTAAGCCCTTTGCAATAACTCTATTATAAAGTAACACTCTTGACAACATTCTTGACTAACTCTAGTCAAACAACCAAAACAATAATGGTTAAATAATGCCCTACAAAATACTTCTAAAAAATAGTGTAGGGATATAAGTAAAGAACAATAAACAAAGTCACAACAAACTTGAGGACTCAAGACATCTTTAGTATCGGGATCTGGTCCTTGGTTTGTAGCAGCTTTGTTCTTGAATGTTCTTGGAGGAAACAGTGACGGCTGGCACACTTGAGGGAATTGTAACGATCCGGCCGGTCATTTTGAGTGTATTAGCCTTGATCCCCTATTTATTGCCTCCTCTGTGTTATATTATGGTTATGTAACGTGTTGTGGTATGTGGTTTTGGTTTCGGGTGAGTCTCGAAGTGAAATGGGACACATAGTCCATAAATTAGAGGTTTAAGTCGTAAGAATTGACCGTAGTTTGACTTGTGTGAAGATAAATCCATAATGGATTTTTGATGGTTCCAATAGCTCCGTATGATAATATTTATCTTAGGAGCATGTCCGGATATTGATTTGGAGGTCCGTAGGTCATTTCGGCGTGTTTTGGCGAAAGTTGGAAGATTTTGGAAAATTTGATCGGGAGTTGAGTTTATTGATATCGAGGTCGGATCCCGATCCTGGAAGCTGGAATAGGTCTATAATTTCATTTATGACTTGCGCGCAAAATTTGGTATCAATTGGAATTGTTTTGGTATGAATCGGCGTTGGTTTTGGAATTACGAAGTTCATAGTTCATAGGCTTGAATTTTGGGTTGCGATTCGTAGAATTAATGTTGTTTGATGTGATTTTTGGACTCGAGTAGGTCCATTAGGTCTTTTGAAACTATTAGGTATATTCGGACGGGGTCTCTGGGGCCCCGGGTTTGATTCAGATCAAATCCGGAATAATTTGGACTTGTTGAATTTTGGTGTGAAGGTGCCCAGCTGCTGGTGTCATCGCACCTGCGGAGGGTTTGGCCATAGGTACAGGCTCGCAAAAGCGAGCAACTAGTCGTAGAAGCAAATTTGGCTTAGCCCAGCTGGGAGCGCAGGTGCGAGGAGTTATTTGCATCTGTGATTCCGCAGGTGCGGAGAGGAGATCGTAGATGCGAACAAGGCTGGTCTGGGTTATTGTCGCAGAAGCAGAGGGGTTCTCCGCAGAAGCAGGCTCGCAGGTGCGAGCCATGGTCCACAGAAGCAGAAATTGTGGACTTAAGTGTTTTTCGCACCTGTGATGGTTTTTCCGCAGGTGTGGTATCGCAGAAGCAATCCAAAGGCCGCAGAAGCGGAAGTCGCTGGGAAGAAATATGAAATTCGAGAGTTTTGATTCATAATTCATTTTGGGACTTAGAGAGCTCGGTTTGAGACGAAATTTTGAGGGATTTTCATAGAGAACTTTGGGGTAAGGAATTCTAACTCGTTTTTGATTAATCCACATAAATCTATTGATAATTTCTTCATTTAATTAGTGCTTTGGAGTTGAAAATTAGGAAACAATGGTAGAAACTCCTTAGGTTAAATTTTCGAGTTTTAAAAGGCGAATTGAGGTCGGATTTGAGTAATTCTTGTAGGGTTGGACTCGATATCGAATGGGTGTTCGAATTTTATAATTTTGGCCAGGTTCCGAGACGCAAACCCGGGTTGACTTTTTGGGGTGATTTTTCAATTCTTTGCAAAGATCGTAATTTTATTAATTGAATTAGTTTTCTATAGTTATATTTATAGTATGAAATTATTTTGGCAAGATTCGAGCCGTTCAGATTTGGAAAATCGAGGAAAATGCCTTCTAATGGATTGATTTATCATGGTTTGAGGTAAGTGGCTTGCCTAACGTTATATGGGGGAGTTACCCCTTAAGCTTTAGTGTTGTTGTGATAATTGTGATAAGTGAAAGCCGTGTACGTAAGGTGACGAGTGTGTACACGGATTAAATGTGGAAATTATCGGTTTTTAGCTATGCAGATTCCTTTCATGCTTTAATTGAGTTACTTTAACATGTTGTAGTTATCATATTTGGTCTAATTTTATATGTCTACTTGTCTTATCTTTTAGTTGCTAATTGATCTACATGTTTAGTTGAAATTCTTGTTACTTTATTCCGTATTCAGTATTTAACTGTTGAATTCTTACTTGAAATTGCTATTTCTTAGAATATCTTGTTGTTGAAATTGGTATTGAGTTGCAAAGGTTGTGATTCCTATTGAGGCAAAGTGTTAAGTTGTGAAATATCATTCTATTGAGTTATTCTTCCGGTTATTATTGTTGAGACTTTGTGTACATTGTGGTTGAGCCATGGGCTCCATATTGTAAAATTCTATTATTGTTTGGTTTCTCTGGCAAATTGCGATATTGGGCACTTGAGGTGCGATTTGTGATACGTTGTGATATTGATACCCATGCGGTAGTATAAGGTCTGAGTGTTGAAACACATGTGGTAAGATAAGGTGGCCTTGATACGCGTGGCTAGCAGGGAAACTACTAGAAGCCATGCGGTATGATAAGGTGGACTAAAATGCGGGATGCTATTTCGGAAAAAATAATTTTCAAAACTAAATGTAAAGGCTCCCGCGGTGATTGTTGACATTTCCCCATTCTTCGTACTTGTCTTTGATTGTTGTTTCCTTAGCATATTATTATTTGTCTTACTCAGTGTTGTACTATTTGCTTAGCTCTGTGTATTAAATCTTGTTACGCTATTCGTTGTTTCAATTTCATTACTGTTTTTATTGCATTGTCTACAATTATTCAGTCTTTTATTTATTTTCAATAGGGCCCTAACCTGACCTCGTCACTGCTCTACCGAAGTTTGGCTTGGCACTTACTGGGTACTGTTGTGGTGTACTCATGCTACTCTTTTACATATCTTTTTATGCAAATTCAGGCACTTCTTATCAGCCCACGCATTAGTTGAGATTCTTCTGCTGAGACTTCAAGGTATACCTGCCGGCGTCCGCATGCCTCGGAGTCCCCTTCTCTCTAGATCTCTTATTTTATGATTCTTTATATATAGACATGATGTATAGGACTATCCAGTATTCATACTTAGAGCTTGTGACTTGTATTACACCGGGTCTCGAGATTTGTATATGCTGAGTTGTAACGTTATTTTTATACAGTTGTTGAGTTTGAGACTTATATTTATTATTATTTCAATTATTTCAAATATTGTTAGACTTACCTAGTCTTAGAGACTATGTACCGTCACGACATTATACGAAGAAAAATTGGGATCGTGACAGGAATATATGTTTAGGTTTGCAAGTGTTAGGTCAAAACCTTGTATCATGTTATTTTTATATGCAAGAGCATGAGAGAAGATACAAGGGCATTTCCGGTCTCTAGCAAGCTGCAACTGTGTTGTTGTACTGTTGCCAGTCGGTACAGTGCAATAGTTTTTACAACTGTAGAGTTGATTTGTACGACGACCTGAGGAACTGATCATATTTATTCCCATTGTAGTTCCCTTAACTGGTTTTCTTGAGAGTTAGATCAGATAACTGAGCATATCGCAATAGGCACAAAGGAGTTGATTGTATCAGGTTCCTGATCCTCCATGAAGTTTGACAAATCATCAAAATCATAATCGCATAACTTATCAATTAATAAGATGGCAAAGGCTAAGATAAGGTATGTATTATACTACCTTACTAGAGTAATGTTGTATGTTAACAGAACAATCACGCTAAAATATCATATGTATATATCTATGCGTAAAACGAGCCAAAAAACATTGGGTGCGATGGATCCTATAGAACAATCATAAATATATTATTGCGGAAGATGCGGGTTAACTAGGTGAGAATATACATTAATCAATCATTGTTGATTACAGAGATAGATTTAGAATTTAAATTTTATGAGTTCCTACCTCGACTTTAAGTTAATAAACAATAATAACCGAGTTTACCGTAAAAAGCTATTGGGTTCCCATGAACCCGTATCTTTTACTCTGGATCCCACGCGTCGGAAAAGTCTATCTGCAAGTATATAATATAAATCATGCATTTATTAAATTTGGTTTTATATAAACACTGAATGCAACTAACTTTGGTTTTATATAAACACTGAATGCAAGTAACTTTTTATGGATGGCCTAGTTATGTCCATGGATATTAATGACAATTCTATCCTCAACCGGAAGAGGTTTATTCTCTTATCTTATAGTTAGGTCGTCAAGTCGTCATATAATCATCATCAAATGGCCAAATGGGAAAATTTCTTAAACAACTAAGCTGATAACTGAATCAAACAGATGCTGACACAAATGCAGCAGTATCCAGCAGAACCTCAGCTCAACGGTGTAGCAAAAACCAGAACCTTTGTACTCATGCCCATGTTGTCCAGCCAAAGGCCCAAGCCTGATCCTATTCTTTTTAGGTTTTCATTCCTATTCGGAATTGGATTCGATTTTTATTCCTATTTAGAGGTGATTTTGACTTTAAAAGAAAATACCACTCATTATCAATAAATAGGACAATCTTGGAGAATTGTTCTATACTCATTGGTACAAGTCCTTGAAAGACTTAAGCATATAAGAGTAGTTTTTGAGAGACCTTTCATCAAGAGAGAAGAGAGAAGAAAAGTATTCGTTTTACTGCAAATTTTATTCCAACTGACTAATTTCAAATCCCGTTTACCGATTCGTTAACCGTTGGATTGGGCTGAAATTTTGAATGAATGCTTATAACGTCTTTATCTCTAATTTGAACGGTGAAGATCGGATTTTGTGCCTCGTAGAATCTGATTTCGTTTTCCGAATAACAGCTTCAGTTTTGTGACTTCTCCTTTCTTCAATTGATTTGTCGTTGCTCTTTTTGCTATTGTTGCTCCGTGTTTGACATTTGTTGTGTAGCCAATTTGAATAACTTTTGTAACCCTCTTATTGTTATAGTGGAGTTTTTTGGATCTTTGTGATCCCGTAATTTTTACCTTCGATTGAAGGGTTTTCCATGTTAAAATTTGATGTTCTATATTTTCTTGATTTTCTTGCCTCTTTTTCGCAGTATGCTTTACTTTATCATAATTGAATAACCAAGTCTAATAGTTTAATGGAATTTCTGTTTCTTTTGAATCCAGAAAAAAGGATTTGGCCCCAAGCTTTTTCTTAGTCCCACTAAGTAAGTGGCAACCTGTTACAGAAATGAATCAATGATGAATGAATTTGGAGTTTCTTGATACCAAGTTATGTGGTGATTATATTAATAGCAAATATACATTACTATAATGTCATGTTTTTTTTCTTAAATTTGGTTCTGTTCAAACTTGGGTAGGATTGGGGCAAACCCATCCATTATTAAACAGAAAAAGTGATCCTGAACCTAGGCAGCTTTTGATTTAAATATTCTTGCCATTTTAAAATTAAAGATTCCTCTCCACTTGATTTCCTTTTACATGTGGTAATTTCTGCTGTATATTACCTGTGGAATGATGCCGTAATAAACCATCTAAGGTTCCAATAATACATTTAATTCTTGAGTTTTCAACTTGGTAAATTTGGTTTTTTGTGTATGAAATACAAAACCTTCCGAGAAATTATTTTGGAGAAAAAATGCAAAAGAATGGGACAAAAAAGACAGCATAATTGTCCAGTTGGCATTTTTGGCAATTTTAACAAGGGAAGTACATAAACACTGAATGTAGCTATTCTTGGAATACCAAATTTCCCACTTAGTTTTCTTTCAAGAAACAGGAAACTTCTGGAAAAAACAGAAGATAATCTACTGTTTATCTAATATTTCTACTACTTTCTAGGAAAATCAAGTTTGCCGGGAGAAACAATTATTGCAAATTAAGGCATAATTTTGTGTAGTCTCTTATTGGAACCCACGTGAATAGACAAAAGTGAAATGGGAACTCTAGTTTTCTTTTATGCACTATGGGTCCTTTAGTGCTATTCGTATATCATGCTCTTTTATAATTTTAAATTTAAGAAAATAATCTTTTTAGATTTTTTATGTGTAAAAGTAAATCTTTCATATGTAAAAAAAAAAAAAAAGGTAAGGTCATAAAACTAAAAATAAATTTATAAAGAGCCAAAAAATCAATTGACCCTATCGTTTATAGGATACATTAGGAAAAATAAAAAATATAGTAGTTTTTTATTATTAATCTTTTATTTGATAGTATTTTTTAACCTATGTATAATTAATATTTGTATTAGTTATGCACTCTATTCAATACTATTCTTATACATAACAAATAATGACATTAGCAATACCTTGATTTTAATACATGTATAAGCATGTAAAACGATAAAACAACCATTTCAAAATATTTAATATACCAAACCAAATTGTTGATAAGAAATAATTCCAACATAATTAATCCTCACATTACTAATTACAATATTATTTTCCTATGTAGTATTATTCTTATACATACTACCAAACGATCCTTTGTGTATTTCTTTCTTTCCGTTAAAGAATAAATATTATCTATGTATTTAGTTTTGGTTACTAATATTAATACAAGCTAGAGGTCCATGCCAAACCTTGTCACCAGACGAGGCAAATCAATTTTAAGGTTTTTAATACTAAACATATTATACTATTACCACTATAGGTTCAAAATTAAATATTCAATATAACTTTCGTATTTCTTCATGTATATCTATTTTTTATATTGGAAATACAGTTGAAGTAGTAGGTTATACACTCCATCCGCCGCGGTTTTACATAGAAAAAGAAAAACTTTAGTGAAGTCTGGCATATGGCGTCACGTCATAACAACCTACCAGTTTCTAAAAATAAATATTCTATTTGTTTCAATTTAAATAACATACTTTTCTTATTAGTTTATTAAAAAAAAGACATATTTTTATGTTTAAAAATAATTTTACTTTAAACTTTTTATTTTATCTATTTTATCTTTAATAAGAAACTTTTATAGTTACAAAAATATCATAACCCCACAAAATTTTTACCCCTTAAACTTTTAGGACCATATATTTAAAAAAGCCTTTTTATTTTAAACTCGTGCCAACTCAAAATACATCCTAAACTGAAACAGAGAGTAAAACATAGCCACTATAATAGTGCAGTCCAAAAACAGTACATGATCTGCAGAATAAATGTCACTCTTCTTGTTTGGTTGTATTTCTATAACTTTTCTCTCAAACACCAAACTGCCCTTTTCATTAAAAAGCAACTTTCTTACAACAAATTCCTCAAATCTTCTGTAGCTTTCAATCCAAATCTTATTACCTATGACAAAATCTTGAAATTAGACCTGAAAATGTTGCAAATCCCTTTAGAAATGGTCAGTTTATGTCTTCTACTACTCTGCCTTTTCATTTCCCCTTCTATGCAGCTTGATGGCTTTATCTATACAAGATTCAATGAACCAAACAACAACATGACCTTAAGTGGAGTTGCAGAAATAAGCCAAAATGGATTTATTCAATTGACCAATGAAACAAGTAGACTTATGGGTCATGCCTTCTATTCTTCACCTTTTCAGTTCAAGAACTCAATTACTGGCACTGCTTTTTCTTTTTCAACCTGTTTTGCTCTTTCTATAGTACCTGAATATCCAAAACTTGGTGGCCATGGACTTGCTTTTACCATTTCTCAATCCAATGATTTAAGCACAGCTCTTCCAAGTCAGTATTTAGGTTTACTCAATGCTACTGATGTTGGTAACTTCTCTAATCATATATTTGCTGTTGAATTTGATACAGTACAAGATTTTGAGTTTGGAGATATTAATGATAACCATGTTGGTATCAACCTCAATAGTTTAAGGTCTAATATGTCTGTTGCAGCTGCTTACTTTGATGATGATTTGGTAAAACAAGATCTGAATCTTAAATGTGGGAAGGTAATATTGGCATGGGTAGAATATGATTCAGTTAAAAACTTGGTTAAAATTACTCTTTCAAGATCTTCTTTAAAACCCAAGTTGCCACTTATATCTTATCATATAGATCTCTCTCCATTTCTCAAAGAAAATATGTATGTTGGTTTTTCTGCTTCAACTGGTTTGCTTGCCAGTTCTCATTATATTTTTGGTTGGAGTTTTAAGTTGAATGGTGAAGCCAAATTTCTAGACTTGGATTCACTTCCATTACTACCTGGTCCCAAGAAGAAACACACTGGCCTAATTTTAGCTATCTCAATCATAGCAGTTATTTTTGCTTTGATTTCTATCTTAGCTGCTATTTATTTGATCAAGAAATTCAAGAATGCTGATGTTATAGAGCCTTGGGAACTTGAGGTTGGTCCTCATAGATATTCTTATCAAGAACTTAAGCAAGCTACTAGAGGTTTTAAGGATAGTGAGCTTCTTGGTTTTGGTGGATTTGGTAAAGTTTACAAGGGTGTTTTACAAAATTCGAAGATGGAAATCGCTGTGAAGCGTATTTCGCATGAATCTAAACAGGGTTTGCGCGAGTTTGTGTCTGAAATTTCTAGCATTGGAAGACTTCGTCATAGGAATTTGGTTCAATTAGTAGGATGGTGCAGACGTCGTGGTGACCTGTTACTTGTCTACGATTTTATGCCTAATGGGAGCTTGGACAATTTCTTGTTTGATAAACCTAAAATTGTATTGTCTTGGGAGCAAAGGTTCAAGATCATCAAAGGGGTCGCTTCGGGTTTGCTATACTTACATGAAGGTTATGAGCAAGTTGTGGTGCATCGAGACGTTAAGGCTAGTAATGTGTTGCTAGATGGTGAGTTAAATGCCAAGCTTGGAGATTTTGGACTAGCAAGATTATACGAGCACGGATCAAACCCGTGCACGACTAGGGTAGTAGGCACATTGGGGTACCTTGCACCAGAATTGCCAAGAACAGGACGGGCTACAGAAAAATCTGATGTCTTTGCCTTTGGTGCATTGTTGCTTGAGGTGGTTTGTGGGCGTAGGCCGATTGAATCAAAGGCAGGGCCTGAGGAGTTAGTCTTAGTTGATATGGTGTGGAACAAAATGAGAGAAGAGAAAACTCTTGATGTTATAGACAAGAGATTGAAAGGCGAATTTAATGAACGTGAGGTTGTGATGGTGTTGAAATTGGGATTAATGTGTTCAAACAATGAAGCGTTAGCGCGGCCTAGTATGAGACAAGTGATGAGTTACTTGGAAGGTGAAATTGAAATGCCAGATGCTCCAATGGCTCCTGGTGTTTATAATGGAGGATTTGGATTCGACGAAAATGAACTGCATTCATTAGCATCTTCAAGGGGACACACATATTTGGCTAATGGAGATGTAGATGGTACATTTGTTTCTATTTCTACTGTACCAATGTCATGTTTATTTACTGAAGAAGTACCTAGGTAGTGATTGTGAAGTTGTGTGCAGAATTCTCTTTGTTTTTCCAGGAATATCTCCTGATGAATAGTATTATTTCAAAGTTCAAAGCTAAATCACAGTACATTAATAGCCCGTTTAGACATAAGAAATTTTTTCTTTTTTGCAATTCTTTTTTGAAAACAATGTTTGGTTATCAAAATCTTACAATTTTTCCAATCTCACTTGAAAATGCATTTTCAAATTTGAAAAACCAGTTTTTTAATTGAAAATGGGAAGGTTGCTAGTGTTTAGTTGCAAAATATGTTGAAAAAAAGACATCTAAATATGTTGTAAAAATTATAAGCAAACACAACTTCATCTTCAATTCAAATTTTAGTTAAATTCCAAATTAAAAAAAATAAATTAGAATTCATGTCCAAACGCATACTAAATGTCAAGACAGCACGGTGCACTAAGCTGGAGTCCGGAGAAGGACTGGACCATAAGGGTCTATCGTACACAGTCTTATCCTATATTTCTGCAAGAAACTATTTCCTCGCTCAAAATTGTGACCACCTGGTCACATGACAACAATTTTACCTTTATCTTCTTTGTTCTTAACTTCTTTCTGTCCTTCTCTTTTCAGTGACTATTACTCCCTCCGTTCCGGTTTATGCGAACTTATTTCCTTTTTGGTTCGTTTAAAAAAGAATGACCCTTTTCTAAATTTGGAAACAATTTAGCTTAAATTTACAATTCTACCCTTAATGAGAAGCTTTTATAACCACACAAATACTCTAGCCCCTTTTTGATTTGTTTAGGACCACAAATTTCAAAAATCTTCATTTGTTTCTTAAACTCCATACCCAATCAAATAGGTTCACATAAATTGGAACGGAGGGAGTATCATTTAAGAAATGAAATAAGATTTGATAAAACTATGCCAGAATTATGAAAGTAACCAACATTTTTGGTCAAGAAACATAAAAAAATATGGTGACACATATCATGTCAAAGGTTTAGTGGAGAAATGAGAAAAATGAGGTTTCTCCGTCAATCATCACCAAATCCACATAATTAGTATATAACTAGTCTCACAATGAATAGATAGAAGATAATAAAAACAAAGTAATGTAGAGATAGTGACGCTTAAGGGTGTTCATAAAAATCCGAAAAATCGAACTAAATCGACTAAAAAAATCGATACTTTTTAGGTTTGGTTTGGTTTTTATTTTAAATTTTAAAAACCGATCAAATTTGGTTTGATTTTGGTTTTAATAAAAAAATAACCGAAAAAACCCGAACCAAACCGACTATAAAGGTCGCTATATAAATTTATTATTATACCTATATATATGTATATTTTTATATAAAGTTTCTGAAATTTTATGGTACACATTAGTCATTTGTATTTTTAGTCTAGTTCTTTGCTATTATAATAATCTAATTCTTTGCCTTCTAGTTTGATCAGTAGTTTTCTTTTGCTAAGTACAATAATTTATATCATGTTAAAAATAATTAATTTTTAATTGAGTAATTAAATTATTCATCACTATTTGAGTCAATTATTATCAATATATCTTGGTAAATGATAGATTTCTCAAAAAGCAATTAGTTTGATAGTGTTACGTTGAAAATGTAGTCGAAGTAATATGCGTTTGGTAGTGTATGTCTCATATTTAAGAAAAAACCGATAAATAACCGAAAAAACCAAAAAACCGACAAAAACCGAATCGATAAAAAATCAGACTTAATTGGTTTGGTTTGGTTCCAATATTTGAAAAACTGACTTACTTGATTTAGTTTCTTTTTAGGGAAAAACCGATCCAAACCGAACCATGAACACCGCCACGACGTTTTATCATATTGAGAAGTTAGAAATGCCGTCATACTTTAATATATCTATGCAATTAGCATTGTGCCTATCTGATGCCAATGGACATAAACGGAAAAAAGGTAAAATCATACTCTTTCTATCCTAATTTATCCCTTCTTTTCTTTTTAGTTTATCTTAAAAAAAATTGACACATCTATATTTTTAAAAAGTGTATCTTTAAACTTTTCAGTATATTCTTAATGAGATAATTATAACCAAAGAAATTTCTAAGGCTTGTTTTAAATCTCAAGTTTCAAAGATATTTTTTTATTTCTTAAATTTCGTACCAGTTAAACTCCATAAGCAGAAAATGAATTTGGCCTTGATTTCTTAACATCAGCCCTCTTTCCTACTTCAAAATAAAATCTTGGAAAAGCATACCTGATCTCTCTTTCTAGTGGTGAGTAGAAAAGTTTACCCAACGTGGACTTTAGTAAATTCTTTTGTGGTGCCGACCAGTAATAAATAAATGAAACTTTTTTCTCTGTAACATTTAAAGCTTTTGGATCGGACACTTCATATGGTTCAAACTTCAAAGCAGACAAAATTCCGCATTCAGTGTTACCATCACATCACAACAATAGAAATAATTACTCTGTCCGTTAATTTTTACCCGTTTTGACATTTTAAGTCTCTTAAAAAATAATAAATAAAGTGTATAATTTATGTTTGTATTAATTAATACATATTTTATTAGATTTGAGAAAATAATTTAAAATGACAAGTAAAAATAATTTTTAATATGCATAAAATGATAAATAAAAATAAAAATCTATTTTTAATATACATGCAAAATAAAAGTGAACGAATGGAATTTATACCATAATCTCAAATAAGTTAAATAGGAAAGAGAAAATCTTACAAATATGGTAAAGTGGAACTCGCCATCACGATTAACAAAAATGTTCATTTTTTAGCTTAAAAAATTTTACTCGCACGTGAGAGAGCATACTTGTCGACCTAAACTAAATAAATAAAAATATTTCATTTTAAAAACTTTTAAACTTTATGAGATGGTTCATTCACTTGTTCTTTGTGGTCGCACTTACTGCAACATGGCTTGGAAACCTGTGGTCAAGCCAATAAAGATTTTATAACTAGCTCCTGTTTCTGTTTGACCATAAAATTTTGAAGCTTTTGTTTAAATTTTATTTTCAATTATCTATTTATTTATAGAATTTTATCATTTTTTGGTAAATTTTGAAAACAAAAATTTTTAAATCCCAAAAATAATTCTAGAGTAGTTTTTGAAGTTTTTGAAGTCTTCTACTTACAAAATTTCAAATTTTTTTCAAATAAAATACTTGTCAAAATACAATTTCAACTTTCAAAATTTATTTTTCTATCTTATTTTCAAAAACTCATTATTTGCTAGCTAAAAGACATTTCAGGAAATGAAGAAGCATTCTAACCATATTATATATTATTCAACGAAGTATAATAAGACTTTGACCTTCTTAGATATGGTCTATCTGCTTTTTGAGAGTGCGGCAACCAGTTAGAATTTAAATATCTACTCTGTCACGTTTAAAATGACAAATCCATCATCTTTCACACAAATTTGGAAACTCTTTACCACAGCATGAAATCATTGTAAGCATTTTAACCCCAACGACTTAATAATTATTTACATGTGACTAAACTTAAATTAGAGGAATAAAGACTCTCTCTCTCTATATATACACACACAACAAAATGTAGCTAGGTTAAAATGTGTGACAATAATTCCATAAATCTGGTTAGATATGGAATAAAGCAGCTATAAATTCTGGAAATTTATTTAGCTAAGGTTGGAATCTCAAATGAACTCTTTCGTTTTTTGTTCTATTCCGCATGCTTTATTGCCCAACAATATTGAAGAGCTTTCAAAAAAAGAATGTGAGGATTGACAACAAACGCAAAATTTCTGTTCTTTGTTTTTCTTCTTTTTTCCTTTTCTTCAATTAATTCTTTGTTACGACATTTAAGCTGAACTTCTGTAAGCCAGTTGCATTTGATGTATCTATATTCAGTGATCCACTCATGAAGAGGCGGATCCAAGATTTAAACTCTATGGGCTCAACTTTTAAAAATTTTAGTATTGAACCCATTATATTTTTAAAGTTATGGGTTCATATCTACTTTTTTTGTAATTTTAATGATTTTTTTCATATAAATTTTTACTCCGCGCTGAAAGTTATGGGTTTAATTTAACTTGTTAAGTATACACTACATCCGCCCCTGCGCTCATGTGCGTCATGCATATATATTGTAGCTGCAACTGTACATACTTCTTCCTTCCTAACTGTTCCATTCGTTTCAATTTGTTTGAACGTATTTGACTGGACACAGAGTTTAAGAAAGAAAAAAAGGGCTTTTGAAACTTGAAATCTAAATAATTCATAGATATTTGTGTGGCTATATTATCTCATTAAGGATAAAGAGAGAATTTTAAAGTTAAATTCTTTTCAAATTTAGAAAAGATTCATTTTTTTAAAACTGACTAGAAAAGAAATATGTTCATTCTTTTTGAATTGGAAGGAGTATATCTTTCCAGCTCACCCTTTAGTACAACTGAGTTAACAACCCTTTACATAGGCCTCTGTGTCTCTCGCCACTTGGATTGTTGGTCTTTGTGTGACCAAGATGATGTTTTAACTTCAATACCACACAGGGGGAGGGGAGGGGGAATGATTTGTGTAGTACTCAATTTTTCGCTTAAACTGATTATAGAAAGACCGGGTTCTTCTATGTGTTCCTTAACCTACTATTGCTGAAATAGTAGATGCGGAAAGTAAAGAACACAAGTATTTTATGTGAAAAATACCTGACTCAAAAGGTGAAAAAACCACGACCTACTTCTCAGTACGATTTTCCCAAACTCTCCACTAAATCACTGAGCCAAAAACTGCATTTACAAAATATTTTTGTAAACCTAGGATTAACTCTAATCTCGTTGTGACAACCAGCATCTAACTGCTGCGACAACTTTAAGTTAGCTTTAACTTGAATACTCTGAGTACCTATTATAATTGCCTCTAGATAAAGCTGAAAGGTACAATATGAAAATACCTACTATAATTGAACTAGAATAAAAGACAAACACTTGGAACTGGTTCTTTTATCTGGTTCGTGTAGCTTCGGATTTGCACACTTGAATCACATACGAATTGCTTGCAAAATACCTTGCTCTTTTGCTCTCAATTCACGTTTAACTTATGCTTTTGTACGTCACTGTAGAATGAAAACATCCTGCAATATATAGAGTTAGTAGATGAAAAAATAACTAGAGTTCTAATGCTACTCTTCCTTGGTGGAAGAGTTCCAGTTGATCTCAACTTCTAACTCCTCCCTTATCTTGGATAGTGTTCTCTTTGATTAAGGAGTCCTTCTCCTTATCAATTATGCAACCTTTTCGATCAGGAGATATCAATTATACCAAGTTAAGATTATCTCCTTTATGTGCATCCCACAAGCTCGAATATGCCCGTGTCTATGCACACAAGGGATGGACCTGGTTCATGCCTGAGCTTCCTTTGTCAATCTTGAAAACAAACCTTTACTTAGGCTAATAAATTCCCCCTTTTTGATGATGACAAACTCTGTGCTTTTTCATAAGCTTAGGCCCTGTTTCAACTTAGCTCAACATCAACACAATGTTAGAAATATTTTCCTTTTTTATCACTTATCATCAAGGACCAAGTTCATTAGGTTATAAACATCATTGTTCAAAGTGTAAATCACAACCCTTTTCCCCATTTTGGCATTATCGAAAAGTTGCATAAATATGTAAGATAGCCAGATTTTAAAACTTACTCATGGCCACTGGGGCTACTTCAAATGCAATCATGGGTTAATCATCATAGATCAAGCTAAGAATTTTAATCATCAAAGAAATATAAACAAACAGATAGAGCAAAAGACAGTGAATTTCATTGATGATTGATAAGATTCTACCATAAAGCATAAAAAGAAATAAAAATACTGGAAACATGAGCAAAAGAAACAAAAAATCCCGAACTGGGTCACTGGTTGATCTACACTAGGCTAAGAGGCTTAAAGCTAGGAAGAACTAGGTGCTTGGTTTATGGCTTGGAGGAGTTTCAGCATATCCTGAAGAATGTCATCATTCTTCTCATTTTCTCTTACCAGCTCAGTTTTGAGAGCATCTCTCTCAGTCTTCACCCCTGCCAACCTCTTCTTCAGCCTCTCAATCTCAGCATCCTTAGCCCCACTTTCTTGTACCAAGGCTCGCACCTTGCTATTAATCTGCCTCCCACTGTATAAACACTCCATAAGGACCAAATCCATGAAGTTTGCAATGTGCCTCATTTCCTGCCTTGGCAGAACACATTTGTTGACAAATTCGAACAATACTTTGTGGGGTGGATTCATCTCACTCTTGTACACAGCCTTGGGCTCAACTTCCTCTTCATTGTCACTGAATTTTATGGTAATGGCAAGGGCAATAGGAAGATTTTCTAGGCTTGGCCACTTAAACTTTGTATAGTCATTGTACCCCTCAGTAGGTACACCCAGAATTTCTCCCAACTTCTTCACATCGAAGGAGACTTACACTCCTTTTACTATACTGGTAACCCTTCGACCTTTCACCTCACCATTTGCCATGAACTCAACAAATTCATTTCTGGCCAACTTGCCATCCATCTGAAGGACAATGTCCTTCCACCATTGTAACTCCAACTTCTCCAAAAGCAATATCATTCCTTGCTCCTCCCAGTCCCTGAGGAGTCTGCCCTTCAAAATAGTCCTCTTACCAAACTTGTCCATCTTATCTTTCTCAGTGTCATAATCATTTCTTCCTCTCCACTCCATTCTTTTTCTTCAACATTTTTTACTTGTTTTGACTTCACAGCAGACCTTGTTCTTTTTGCCAAGGTGGATGGTTCAGCAGACTTTGACTCTGAAACAGACTTCTTAGTGGAAGTCTTGGCTTTCTTGGTTTTGGGAGTTAGAACATCCACTTCTTCAGTCTCATCTTCATCTCGAAGGACCAAGTCTATCTCATCAATGTCAACAGCCTCAACAGGCTCATCCACCTTCTGCTTTCCCTTAGCAACTGCTTTTCTTCTACTTTCTTATAAGACTTTCTACAGTTCTGCCTTATTCTGCTTTAGCTGACTTCTTGTGGCTT
The DNA here is from genome assembly GCF_000390325.3 of Nicotiana tomentosiformis. Lineage (NCBI taxonomy): Eukaryota > Viridiplantae > Streptophyta > Magnoliopsida > Solanales > Solanaceae > Nicotiana > Nicotiana tomentosiformis. The sequence continues at coordinate 109,922,531 of NC_090818.1, forward strand.
TTCCTCTTGTGGGAGGAATTTCAACAGTAACAGAAGGGACAACCTTCCTTTTCTTGTTAGCCCTAGCAGTTCCAGGGGTTTTAGCCTTTGAACTTCCTTTCTTCTTTGGATTATAACTCTCAGTCACTCTTTTCAATAGGTCTGCGAGGGTTTCCTGTTCAGATGAAACATGTTCATCTCTATTTTTTTCAAGTTGAACCAGCACTTCAGCATTCGCCAGACCCACTTCCCCCCTGTTTTCTTTACATTCTCCTCTACTCCAGCAGACAAAATTCCGCATTCGGTGTTACCATCACAACAATAGAAATAATTACTATGTCCGTTCATTTTTACTTGATACGTTTTGACTTTTTACGCCTCTTAAGAAATAATAAATAAAATGCATAATTTACCATGATACCTATATTAATTGATGCATATTTTATTGGATTTGAGAAAAGGATTTGAAATGAGTAATAAATAATGTGAGTATGACAGGAAAAAAAATTATCTTATCTTGATATGCGTAAAGTAAAAAGTAAAAATAAAAATATATTTTTAGTATACATGCCAAGTAAAAGTGAACGGAGAGAGTATTATATCATAATCTCAAATAAGTTGAAATCGGAAAGAGAAAATCTTACAAATATGGGAAAGTGGAACTCGCCATCACGATTAACAAAAATGTCCATTTTTTAGTTTAAAATATTTTACTCGCACGTGAGAGAGCATACTTGTCGACCTAAACTAAATAAATAAAAATATTTCATTTTTAAAACTTTTAAACTTTATGAGATGGTTCATTCACTTGTTCTTTGTGGTCGCACTTACTGCAACATGGCTTGGAAACCTGTGGTCAAGCCAATAAGGATTTTATAACTAGCTCATGTTTCTGTTTGACCATAAAATTTTGAAGCTTTTCTTTAAATTTTATTTTCAATTATCTATTTGTTTATAGAATTTTATCATTTTTTGGCAAATTTTGAAAATAAATTTTTTCAAATCCCAAAAACAACTCTAGAGTAGTTTTTGAAGTCTTCTACTCATAAAACTTTAAATTCTTTTCAAGTAAAATGCATGTCCAAACACAATTTCTAACTTTCAAAATTTATATTTCATCTCATTTTCAAAAACTCAACTTTTTAAAACCAAATCTATGTCCAACGCTAGTTAAAAGAGTTCAAGAAATGAAGGAGCATTCTAACCATATTATATATAAGTATTATTCAACGAGGTATAATAAGACTTTGTGTTTACCGAAAAAATCGGATAACGTTAGATTTGTGGATGGTTCTAAGGATATGCGATACAATTTGATATAAATCGCGTAGAAAAATAAAAATATGTGTATTGTTGACTGTAAGAACGAAAATAATAAGCAAAAAGAATGAATAAGTAAAACAAACACAAGGGGATTATTATCAATATCTAGAGGAAGTGATCTTTTTTGTGTTCAACCTCCTCTAGCTTACAAGGATTCCTCCTTTTATAGGAGAGGGTCATTACTAAAAAACAATAAAATAAAACATGTAGTGGAAGACCCATAATGACTTGTCTCTTCCTTAATTCCCGCCAAGATTCTCTTTCTTGGTGTGGTTGCAATGACTCTTGTCTATGAGCTCGATACTAGCTCGAACTCGTTACTGGATCGGGCCCTTCGGTCTTGGATCGAGTTCGACCTTCGAGATGGGCGTCGCGCACTTCCGACCTCGAAGCAGTGTCTTGCGGATCGATTCGGTCACGGGCTCGATAGGATTATCGAGCCGCCTCCTCGAGCGACCTTCGGGCTCGAGGTTCGTTAGTACCGACCTCAGAGCTCACTCCCAAAATCTCATTCCGACTTCTTAACACTCGAACTCGATCGAACGTAGGAAGGCCGAAATTTATTTCGAGAGTATACAGATAGTCCCCTCGTTTCTCGGAAAAGGATGTGGCGAGAAACGATATGATTTTCCAGCAGCTCGATCAGATATACACTGATATTTTTATCTGATGATTTCCCAGCAGCTCGATCAGATATACACTGATATTTTTATCGATCCCGACCATGACGTATGTAATACTCGATCATCTTATGCGTCTTTATAGTCCTCGACTTTATCGAGGATACCCGAATTTTTTCTTCCCCAGTGGGAATTGCCAGTTACATTCGGTCTTTGGTGACCGGAGAAGATCAATCAGTGATGAATGCGGAGGGGCTTCCTGTCTTTTCAATGAGGCCCAACATGCTTTGAATCGGATAACTTCTGATGGCGTTTTCGGCGCTTCTGTACAAAAATTTTGTAAATACAAATCTTTCTTCTTCTTTTTTGAAGAGAAATGGCCTTTCAAACTAAATAGACAGTTTGAATTTAAATCTCTGTTGCCTTCAGGCCTCGTGGGTAGTCCCCTTTGCTTTATCGGGCTCGAGCGTTCTTCAGCTTAAATAGTCAAGTGTTTGTTTTAATTCGAAGAAATGAGTAGTTTTGCTCGAAATAATGTAGCCCATAGGCGTAATAGTCGAGCGAGTGATGGCTCGAACTCAAAATAAAGGTAGCCCGTAGGCTTAGCAGTCGAGTGAATGATTCGAACTTGATGCAATGTAGCCCGCAGGCGTAATAGTCAAAGTAGCCCGTAAGCTTAATGGTCGAGTGAGTGATCGCTCGAACTCGAAATAAAGGTAGCCCGTAGGCTTGGCAGTCGAGCGAATAATTCAAACTCGATGCAATGTAGCCCGTAGGTGTAATAGTCAAAGTAGCCCGTAGGCTTAATGGTCGAGTGAGTGATTGCTCGAACTCAAAATAAAGGGGGTCTGTAGGCTTGGCAATCGAGCGAATGATTCGAACTCGATGCAATGTAGCCCGTAGGCGTAATAGTTAAAGTAGACCGTAGGCTTAATGGTCGAGTGAGTGATTGCTTGAACTCGAAATAAAGGTAGCCCGTAGGCTTAATGGTTGAGTGAGTGATTGCTCGAACTCGAAATAAAGGTAGCCCGTAGTCTTGGCAATCGAGTGAATGATTCGAACTCGATGCAGTGTAGCCCGTAGGTGTAATAGTTAAAGTAGCCCGTAAGCTTAATGGTCGAGTGAGTGATTGCTCGAACTCGAAATAAAGAGGGCCCGTAGGCTTGGAAATCGAGCGAATGATTCGAACTCGATGCAATGTAGCCCGTAGGTGTAATAGTTAAAGTAGCCCGTAGGCTTAATGGTCGAGTGAGTGATTGCTCGAACTCGAAATAAAGGTAGCCCGTAGGCTTAATGGTCGAGTGAGTGATTGCTCGAACTCGAAATAAAGGTAGCCCGTAGGTTTGGCAATCGAATGAATGATTCGAACTCGATGCAATGTAACCCGTAGGCGTAATAGTTAAAGTAGCCCGTAGGCTTAATGGTCGAGTGAGTGATTGCTCCAACTAGAAATAAAGGTAGCCCGTAGGCTTGGCAATCGAGTGAATGATTCGAACTCGATCCTGTTTGCATAATATATCTTGAACATAGAATATCGGTAAGGAGGAGAGCTTTCTTTGAAGGTCATTATACATGGGTTCATGTTTTGCGTCAGGGCTCGGCCCAACTATATAAGCATGGTTCATGTTGACCGTTGCGCCCTTACAACATTTCCCGTTGAGACACTGTTTGTCATGAAATAACGAAGTAACTTCCTTTGCACCGAACTTGATAATCATCACAGATGCATTCAATGATAAAGCCCCCCTGTGTGCGAGGTTAATTTTAAAGAGGCCTCGGATACTCAGCAGTAGTATCGTTTCCGCTATATGGCTGGTATCGATCTCTGGTCGACTTTTGCTTTTTCGTAATGGTCCTAGAAGTCAACTGGTCATCTTCGACTCTTAATTTGGATTGATATCGATTGTGCACATCGGTCCAAGTAATAGTTGGGTACTCGATCAGATTTTGCTTCAGCCGCCGCGAAGCCCTCGAGCTCCGCTCATTTAGACCTTGAGTGAAAGCTTGAACAACCCAATCGTCTGTGACTGGAGGCAGATCCATTCGTTCCATTTGAAAACGAGCTACGAACTCCCTTAGCATCTCGTTATCCTTTTGCATTACCTTGAACAGGTCCGACTTTCTGGTTTCGACCTTTATGGCTCCGGCATGAGCTTTTACGAAGCAATCTGAGTTTGGCTCTGCAACTGAGCTATCGCTATTTGCTGGGCTTGTAACATCTCGAAGATTATCCGTAAGCTGACTCCGATCTCCTCCACGTTATGGGTGTCTCGAGCTACGGATCGAGTACCGCCCTGAATGCTCCTTTCCGGTTCGGAACACTGATTCGCCTCTAGAGCTATTTGTGAATTGACATCCAATGATACTTCAGCTAGAATTTTGGGTGCTTCGATTCGAGCCTCAGCACCTTCATCGAGTGACCTTCCGGCCCCGGGTGCCAAGTTGTTGGTTTCATCTTGAAGGCCAGCTTCGTGGTTGATAGGTGAAGCCATTGCTAATTTGAAGTTGCAAACTGGCGTGTACTTTAGGTTTATATCAAACGAGCACTATTACCCTTAGCCCCACGTTGGGCGCCAAACTGTTTACAGAAAAATCGGATAACATTAGATTTGTGGATAGTTCTAAGGATATGCGATAAAATTTTATATAAATCGCGTAGAGAAATGGAAATATGTGTATTGTTGACTGTAAGAACGAAAATAATAAGCAAAAAGAATGAATAAGTAAAACAAGCACAAGGGGATTACTATCAATATCTAGAGGAAGTGATCTTTTTTGTGTTCAACCTCCTCTAGCTTACAAGGATTCCCCCTTTTATAGAAGAGGGTCATTACCAAAAAATAATAAAATAAAACATGTAGTGGAAGACCCATAATGACTTGTCTCTTTCTTGATTCCCGCCAAGATTCTCTTTCTTGGTGTGGTTGCAACGGCTCTTGTCTGTGAGCTCGATACTAGCTCGAACTCGTTACTGGGTCGGGCCCTTCGGTCTTGGATCGAGTTCGACCTTCGAGATGGGCGTCGCGCACTTCCGACCTCGAAGCAGTGCCTTGCGGATCGATTCGGTCACGGGCTCGTTAGGATTATCGAGCCGCCTCCTCGAGCGACCTTCGGGCTCGAGGTTCGTTAGTACCGACCTCAGAGCTCACTCCCAAAATCTCATTCCAACTTCTTAACACTCGAACTCGATCGAACGTAGAAAGGGCGAAATCTATTTCGACCATATATTCTTTAACCTTCTTAGATATGATCTATGTGCTTTTTGAGACTGCGACAACCAGTTAGAATTTAAATATCTACTCTGTCATGTTTAAAATGACAAATCCATCATCTTTCACACAAATTTGGAAACTCTTTACCACAGCATGAAATCATTGTAAGCATTTTAACCCCAATGACTTAATAATTACTTACATGTGACTTAACTTAAATTAGAGGAATATATATATATATATACACTCACACAACAAAATGTAGCTAGGTTAAAATGTGTGACAATAGTTCCATAAATCTGTTAGGATGAAGATTGAGCAGAAATCAGGGAACAAATGCATAGAAAACCCTATTTGCCATGAGAGAAATAGACGAAGAGAGAGAAAATTTTATTTAATCTTGTATTCAATATTTCTGACTAACTAAAAATATCTGAGTAACCCACCTATATACAGCCATGGGCCGGGTCTACATATACAAGGTAACAAATACAAAATAAAACTGGGCTAACTATAATTTGGGCCTAAAATTTAAATAGGCGCAATTCTGTGATATCCAACACCCCCCTCAAGCTGGAGGGGGAAGCACTCCAAGCTTGCACAGTAGATTGTGATGAGCTGGACCTGGAAAAGGCTTCGTCAAAATGTCAGCAAGATTAGTAGAGTAGGAAAAATGATGTAAAGAAATCAACCCAGATGCTAAGCAATCACGAACAAAATGGCAATCAACTTTAATATGTTTGGTGCGCTCATGGAACACAGGATTCTTGGCGATATGGAGCGCAATTCTGTGATATCCAACACCCCCCTCAAGCTGGAGGGGGAAGCACTCCAAGCTTGCACAGTAGATTGTGATGAGCTGGACCTGGAAAAGGCTTCGTCAAAATGTCAGCAAGATTAGTAGAGTAGGAAAAATGATGTAAAGAAATCAACCCAGATGCTAAGCAATCACGAACAAAATGGCAATCAACTTTAATATGTTTGGTGCGCTCATGGAACACAGGATTCTTGGCGATATGGAGCGCAGTATGACTATCATAAAATATAGGAACAGGCGAAGACAATGTCAGGCCCAAATCAACCAACACTCTGATCAACCAAGAGACTTCAGCAACCACCGTCCTTAGAGCCCTATATTCTGCCTCAGCAGAAGAAAGAGAAATGGTTGGCTGCTTTTTGCTTTTCCAAGAAATAGGGGATCCTCTAAGAGTAATGAAATACCCAATGACAGACCTTCTAGATTGGGCATAAGAAGCCCAATCAGAATTAGAAAAAGCTACTAGTGACAGGTCAGCATTCTTAGACAATAGAATGCCCTGACCAGGTACATTCATAAGGTACCTCGGCACATGAATCCCAGCTAACATATGGAGAACCTGGGGAGAATGAAGAAACTGACTCAGATGCTGGACAGAAAAAGCAATGTCAATCTTGTGTGCTAAAGAAAATTTAGTTTTCCTACAAGCCTTCTGAAAATGCTTGGATCAGACATAGGGGCATCCACATCACTGGTTAATTTTATGGAAGGATCCAAAGGGGTAACTACAGGGGTAAAATGAGTGCAATTAAATTCAGCCAGCAGCTCGAAAGTGAATTTGTGTTGGCACATCAAAAAATCCTCAAGATGAGAAGACACTTCTAGACCCAGAAAATAGTGGACCTCACCCAAATCTTTAATCTTAAACCGAGCATCCAAAAATGTCTTCAAACTATCCAATTCTGTGATATCATTACCAACCAACAAAATGTCATCAACATGAACTGCTAATATAGTTAGGGAAGAGCCAACATACTTGGTAAAAAGAGAATAATCATTCTTGCTTGAAATATATCCTCTAGATGACAATGCTTCATACAATTTAGAAAACCATTATCTAGAAGCTTGTTTGAGGCCATAAAGTGATTTTTTGAGTTTGCAAACCAAAGGAGAAGAAGAATTAGAAGATGAAGGACCTAATACAGATAAACCTGGAGGGACTTTCATGTAAACCTCCTCATGGAGATCACCATGGAGGAAAGCATTGTTAACATCAAGTTGATGCACAATCCATCCCCTTTTTGCAGTAAGAGAAAGGAGACACTTGATGGTGGTAAATTTGACCACAGGAGAGAAAGTTGCAAAATAATCAATTCCCTAATTTTGAGTGTCTCCCCTTATTACAAGCCTGTCTTTATATATCTCCACAGTCCCATAAGATTTTTGTTTGATCTTATAAACACACTTGCATGGGATATGCTTTTTGTTGAGAGGAAGAGGAATAATATCCCATGTGTTATTTGCCTCAAGAGCTTTGAATTCCTGTAGCATGGCCTGCTACCAAACAGGGTGAGAAACAGCCTGCTGGTAGAACTGAGGTTCATGCAGTGGTACATCAGTAGAGAAAACCTTGGGCTGAGTAGAGAGAGGAGTTGAAGGAAGGGCAGAATTGCACACATAATCTGCCAAATGAGCAGGAGGTTGATGAACTCTGGTGGACTTCCTAAGGAGGGGAGAAGAAGGAACTGGTAAATGAGAGGAAGTAGATGAAAATTGGAGAAATGGAAGGAGAGAGAGGAGAGATAGTAGGAGGAGTGGAAGAAGGAGTGGGTTTAGATGTGAAACCAGGTATGGGAGAAGAAGAAATTATAGGAGAGGATGAAGTAGGAATATCTGTAGAATCAGGGAAAGATACAGGGAAAACAGAGGAAGAATAGGGAAAAATAGATTCATGAAATTGTACATCCCTTCAGAAGAAAATAGAATGGTTGGAGAGGTTAAGTGGTTTGTAACCTTTCTTGCCACATGGGTATCCTAGAAAAACATATGAAATTTTCCTTGAGTGAAACTTATCTCTACCAGGTTTGGGTATAGTAGCAAAACAAAGGCATCCAAAAGATCTCAAATGTTCATAAGAGGGTGGTGTGCCATGCAGTTTTTCAAAGGAGATGAATTGCCTAAAACAGAAGAAGGTAGTCTATTAATTAGGTAGGTAGCAGTGAAAACACAATCACCCCAATATTTAGTAGGAAGATTGGACTGGAACAATAGAGCTCTAGAAGTTTCTAACAAATGCTTATGTTTTCTTTCAACAACTCCATTTTGTTGGGGGGTATGTGGTATAGTGGTCTGGTGGAGGATGCCATTATCAGCAAAGAAGGTCTTTGCTTCAATACTACTGCCTAATTCATATGCATTGTCTGATCTAAAGGATTGAATAGAGCAATTAAAGTGAACCTTAACCATGGAAGTAAAGGTTTTCAGAATAGACAAGACACTAGCTTTACAAAAAAATAAATGAGTCCAGGTAACTCTAGTAAAATCATCAACTAGAGTGAGAAAATAACTGAAACCATTGTAGGTTTTAGTGTGGTAAGGTCCCCATATGTCAATATGTACTAACTGAAAAGGGGCAGTGGTTTTGATAGTACTGTCTGAGAATGGCAATCTTTGTTGCCTAGCCATGGGGAAAATAGTATATAAGAAATGTTATTTAGATGTGATTTTATCAGAAAGAAAAGGAATTGAAGTCATTTTTAGGGCATATGCCCTAACCTTTGAAGCCAGACCAAATCTATTTTATTAGTAATAGAAATTGGAATACAAGAGGGACTATGGGGTAAGGGATCAGCAGAAATATTACAAGCATTACTAGAATCAACAGAAAAATCATGAACAGAAAGTAAAGGCATGTCTAGCAGTAGAAAATACAATCCATGAGCCTCTTTACCAATTTCTAATGGCCTCTTCAGAGAAGGGCCCTGTAAAGAACAAGATAAACTGATAAATATGGCCATACACTGTAATTGAGTTAGAAGTTTGTGTACAGAAAGAAGGTTGAATTGAAAAGAATGGACTAAAAGGACATTACGTAGAATTATATCATGTTTAAGGTACATAGAACTAGTAGAAATGACTTTCACTTTATATCCATTTGGCAAGGTTATTAAGAAAGGAGAAGTTAAATGTTGAATATTGTGAAGAAAATTTTCGTATGGAGTCATGTGGTTTGTTGCACCAGAATCCAGAATCCAAAGTTTTCTAACTGAATTAAAAGATGCAGACAAAGAATGAGCTAAAGAATGCATTTTCTCTACTGGAAGATATGACACACCTGTAAAATGAGCATATCCACCACTATCTGCAGCAACACTAGCAGGAGTATAGTTGGGAGAAATATGTATCTGTTGGAGTAAGGTCATGAGATGGTTGTACTGTTCTTTGCTGAACCCATGAAATGGAGCCTCATATGTTTTGAAAACAACAGGAGAGTAAGATGATTCCTCCATTTGGACACATGAAGCAGATCTCTTGTTCTTTGTGAACTTGAAATCAGGAGGAAATCCATGAAGTCTGTAACACTTTTCTATGGCGTGACCGCTTTTCTTACAATACTTGCAAGACACAGTAGTAGATAATAAAGGCTTCTTGGATTCAAAAGTGACTCTCTGAGTGTATTGTTTATTAGGGTGAAGTTGAGTTGATGGGATAGAGAAAGATGCCGAATCAGTTGAAAACCCAGAAGAGACAAGATGAGACTCTTTCTGACTCTCATCTTGTTGTAGAAGAGAATAAGCCTTACTGATTGAAGGGTATGGGGACATCATAAGGATGCTACTTTTAGCTGTTAAGTAGGAATCATTCAGTCCACTTAGGAACTGAAAGAGATGCTGATCTTCAATGAACTTAGGGCACCACATGAACATGTGTGCCCAACATATGCAGAGTTCAATTCATCCCACAGACTTCTCATCTTAGTGAAATAGGTGGCTATATCAGAAGACCCTTGAAAGGTAGAACTGATCTCCCGTTGGAGTTGAATATACTTAGACCCATTAGACTACCCAAACCTTTCATTTATGTCCATCCACACTTCCTTGACAGTACTAAGACACATAACACTTATAGCAATCTCCCTAGTTAGTGAGTTAGTAATCCAGGCCTTGACCATATTGTTGCACCTTTTCCATAAAGGAAAATAGGGAGAATCAGGTGCAGGTTGGGCTACTTTGCCAGTGATTAGGCCTAGTTTGTTCTTAGCTGAGAGAGATATTAGCATACTACTGCGCCATATAACAAAACCAGTTCCATTGAAAGGAACTGTAACCAGCTGAACACCAAGATTATCAGAAGGATGTATGTATAAAGGATGAGATGGATCTTGGATAAGCTCAGTGAAACCATCAGAATTTGACAATACATTTGCATGTAACTCAGTATTTTCCATATTATTACTCATCACAACAGAGATGTTGAATAACAACAGGAGAAAATAGCAAATGTAGAAACTTTGTCAATAAGAACCGACGAGTCAAATATCAACTAACACAGCAAAAAAAATCGAACTCAGAAAACCCTAATATGCGATTATGTATACTGAAAATAAAATTGTACCGATCTTCTTCGCAACCTGAAGAAGTAAGGCCTTCATACATCAATACTTGAAAAGATGAGAGAGAATCGCCTAGAAATCTCCAAATTTATCACCAAATAGAGTCGTAAATCAAGCTGAAGATGCGAAGAAACCCTAGCACGGTTACCACCGGTCTAGAGCTGAGGACAAGACGAATCGATTGACCCGCTATGATACCATGTTAGGATGAAGATTGAACAAAAATCAGGGAAAAAATGCATATAAAACCCTATCTGCCATGAGTGAAGATAGACGAAGAGAGAGAAAATTTTATTCAATCTTGTGTTTAATATTTCTGACTAACTAAAAATATCTGAGTAACCCACCTATATACAACTGTGGGCTGGGTCAACATATACAGGGTAACAAATACACAACAAAATTGGGCTAATTACAATTTGGGCCTAAAATAAAAATAGACCCAATTCTGTGATATCCAACAAAATCTGGTTAGATATCGAATAAAGCAGCTATAAATTCTGAAAATTTATTTAGCTAACGTTGGAATCTCAAATGAACTCTTTCGTTTTTTGTTCTATTCCGCATGCCTTATTGTCCAATAATGTTGAAGAGCTTTCAAAAAAGGAATGTGAAGATTGACAACCGACACAAAATTTATGTTCTTTGTTTTTCTTCTTTTTTTCTTTTTTTAATTAATTCCTTGTTACGACATTTAGGCTGAACTTCTGTAAGCCAGTTGCATTTGATGTATCTATATTCAGTGATCCGCTCATGAAAAGACGAATTCAGGATTTAAATTTTATGAGCTCAACTTTTAAAATTTTTAGCATTGAACCCATTATATTTTAAAGTTATAGGTTCATATCTACTTTTTTTGCAATATTAATGATTTTGTTCATATAAATTTTTATTCCGCATCAAAAGTTATGGGTTCAATTGAACCCGTTGAGTATACGCTACAATCGCCCTTGCGCTTATGTGCGTCATACATATATATATTGTAGCTGCAACTGTACGTACTTCTTCCCTCCTAATTATTACATTCGTTTCAATTTGTTTGAACCTATTTGACTGGACACGGAGTTTAAGGAAGAAAAAAAAGGCTTTTGAAACTTGTGATCTAAAATAATTCATAGATATTTGTGTGGCTATAAATTATCTCATCTATATCTCTCTCTCTATATATATTAAAGGAATAAAGTTACCATATATAATTGTCATTATGGTTAAGCCAAGTGGCAAGCTAATAAATGTCAATAGTATATGTTAACTTTATTTTATATTTGACTATGTTAGTCAAATACAACTATATATATATATATATATATATATATATATATATATATATATATATATATATATATATATATATATATATATACACAAAAATATATATTAAAGGATAATTTTGAATCTATAGATAAAATTTTTAAATTTGAATTAAAATAAAAAGAAACTTATGTTTTGTTATCATGTTATCATACATAATTCGATTAATGATCATATGCTGGAGAAAGAAACTTACAAAAATCAGTCAATATTCAAAACAAGTTATTTATTTTTCTTTTTGAAAAATGTTCGTTTGAAGAGTCAATTTGTATAAATGGATATCAAACAAATAACAAAACTTTGGCTATATAATTGCTATCATTAATTACTATCTAACACCTTCTAGGAATTGAAGGGTATAAGCAGAAACCTCTTCATTTAGCTATAGTCAAACCAACATTGCAAGGGTATAGTATTTTTTTCGTTGAAGAATATTAGTTTTGAATCACTAGATTATGTGAAAGATTTTTTTTTTCTCGAATTCAACTAGAGAGATATTGGTTTCAAATTGATAGTTTCTATAACGATTTTCAAGTGTAACAAAAAGTATATTTAAAAAAAATTGGTATGACGTGAAATATTTATTTTTAAAATGTAAACAAATTATTTCGAAATGGGATTATTTTTTAAATTATAATATAATTTTTAAAATAAAAGATAAGATATTTTAAAATTTTAGTAGAGAGTTTTTAAAATAATTATAATAGAAGTCATATCATGGATAAAATCAAGAAACCGAAATCTTATGAATTATTACATATATATATCCGGCCATATTTATTGTTTACTTTTTATACCTAATATACATAGATGATATACCGACAATACACGAGTATACACCTGTTATATATGAATTATATATAAATTACACATCCTCAATTTTTTTAATTTAAGTGGTTGGGTGAGCACCTGTTTAGGTTGATAAGATAAAGCCAAAATAAAAATATGACAGAATTTCAACCAAAGACTAAAAGTATAAATAAAGTTTTATGTAGACAATTTCTATTAAAACTCATCCTTTTATTACGAAATAAAATAATTTTTTGTAACCAAAAAAATAAAGACATAAAAAATAAGATGAAAGAAAATAAATACAGAAAAAATGTATGAAAAATCTAAAAATCAGAAATAAGAGACGACAACGAATTTCTTCTTTTGTTTCATCTTTGTTGAGTGTAAAAAATTCGAAGCCGATCTCATCGATTTCAAATATTTTTTTCAATTCAAATACATAGATTATAAGATAAGGATATCTTAAAGTATTTCTTTTATTTACATTGTGTGTCTTTTAAAAAAAAATCACTATTACTAACAAACTGATATGATATTCGAATTTGAATTTAAATACAATTTAAATAGTTTGCATTGAGGTTAAGCCAAGTATGGTGTCGAGAACTACTTGACAATTTTAAGACAATATATGCAATGTTATATAATATCAATCAATTAATCTAACATTTAATGATTCAAAGAACCAAAAATTTGTATATATATAGGGTATTCAAAATTCAAAATATGTGGCTAGAGATATCGACAAAATGGAGTCATACTGAAATAAAGTTTCACCGGTCAAAGAATCATTTAAATATTTAGATAGCCGATTAAAGTGAATTTTAAATTAAGGATAATATCTTCACATGCATCATTATAAAGATAATCATTATTTAAATATACAAAATATTTTAGAAATTGAAATTTCAAAATAGAAATATTTTTTTAAACATAATAGCATACCAAATAAGAATTCAAGTCATAGTAAAAGAGTCACGTCGTAATCAAAGAATCGTCATATTGTGCCAAACTTTGTGCTTTGCCATAGCTCATAAATACTAGTTACTATTTCGCTTTGTGACTATTTTTAGGTTCCAATAATACCAATAAGAATGGTGCAAAAATAAAATTATCACTACGAGATTTGAGAAAATGTTAGCCGTTTTTCATGTAGTGTTTCATTATTAATATTTAATGATTATCTATAATTATCTTGAAGGTTTAAATTTTAAGATTATTTACATATAATTCAAATAACTCAGATATTTAACATGGTTAATGTCAAATATCAAAATTGAGTCATACTAGGAAACAAGTCATTGGCTAAAGATGTCACGACCCTAAATTCCCTCCGTAGGATGTCGTGATGGCACCTAATCTCTAAGACTAGGTAAGCCTATCAATGCCGAAAAAAATTAAATCTGAAATAAATAAACTACAATTCAAATAATTTCAACTCCCAAAACCCGGTAGAAATAAGTCACAAGTTTTTAAGAATTTATTCTCAATGTCTCTATACAATAAAGTCTAAAGCAAATAAGGAAGACAACATAGTAAGATAGAAGGGGACTCTGGAGTCTGCGGTCGCTGGCAGATATACCTCGAAGTCTCCTTGTATAGCTAGTTTACTAATGCCTAGTCTGATAAGGTGTACCTGGATCTGCACAAAAAGACGTGTAGAAGCGTAGTATGAGTACACCACAGCGGTACCTAGTAAGTGCCAAGCCTAACTTCGGTAAAGTAGTGACGAGGTCAGGTCAGGCCATACTGGAAAATAATAATAGCATGGTAAAATGTTAATAATATAATAAAATAAATGACAATGAAAATGAATCAAGTAGTATGTCACATTTAATTACATCAAATAATGGCAAATAAATACCTCGTGGAAACAAAACAAAATTTTTTTCAACTTTAAGAAAATCACAACAATAATCAAAAGCAACTGCGGCCATAAATCAATGTCAACAAGGGAACTCCCGAGGTACCGCCTCGTAGTCCCAAATCATAAATAAATTTATAATATCTCATTTTCTTATCTCACCGCGGGAGCCTTCACAGTTTATTTTAAAGAAAATATTTTTTCTGAAATAGCATCCCGCGTTTTAGTCATCCTTATCACACCACATGACTTCTAGTAGTTTCCCCTACTATCCACACGTATCAAGCCACCCTTATCTCACCTCATGCGTTTCAATACCCAAACCTTATGCCTTCGCATGCGTAGCAATATCACAATATATCATAATTTGCACCTTAAGTGCTCAAATAATTTAACTTGTCAAAATAATTCAACAACAATATGTTTTCACCATAAAGAGCACACGACTCATGCCAAAATAAATCTTCAATAATATGTTTCCACAATAAAGAGCTCACGGCTCCATCACGATGAGTACGAAAATCTTACAAAAATATTCAGAAATAAATAATTCAGGAAAATAATATTTCAAAATCTTTAATACGTTGCTTCAATATCAAATTTAAAAATGTCAAATACTTCATATTAATAATATTTAATTTAAAAAAAATCAACCTGCAAATAATGCACAGAATAAAAGAAACTAATTTTCAACTAAACCGGTAAAACAATTAGCAGAAAAAGGTCAAACAAATTTAAAGTATATATCTTAGATCAATGATGAAGAATATAACAAGATAAAATTATTTAATAAATGCGCAACAATGATCTTCACAATTTAAAAACATAATCTTTCACATTTAGTCCGTGTACACACTCGTCACCTCATGTACACGACTTCCATCACATTACAATTAATACCAATCCTAGGGGAAATTTTCCCCCACAAGGTTAGATAAGTCACTTACCTCGACTTGCTCCAATTTAACCAAGTAGTGTGCTTTTTCCTGGATTTTTTTACTCCGATCTACTCGTATCTAGTCATAATTAATTCGATATAGTCAACAAAAATTATAGGAATCAATTTCATAATAAAATAATACATTTTTCAATAAATCCGAAATTAGCTCAAAATCACCTGTGGGATCCACATCTCGGAATCCGGCGAAACTCACAAAACCTGGATACCTATTCAATTACGAGTCCATCCATACCAGTTTCACTCAAATCCGACTCTGAATCGACACCGAAATCTCAAAAATTCATTTTTATGAGATTTCTAAACTTTTTCCAAATTTTCATCTCAAAACACTAATTAAATGGCAAAAATAATGATATATCCGTGTATATCGACCAAATCCGAGTTAAGATCACTTACCCAAATATTTCTCCTTGAAAATTTGCCAAAAATCGCTTCTAATCAAGCTCAAGTTCGTCAAAAATGGCAACTCGGGACGAAATCTCCAATTTTATAAACTACCGAGCCAACCATCGATCCTGGGTATCGATCATGGCTTCGATCTTTATGGCCCTCGATCCTGGCCTCGGTTATAACCCTCGATCCTAGGCCTCGATCCCTAATCCTCGAGCCTTGCCTTCGATCATGGCCCTCGAGCTAGACATTCGGTCATGCCTTCGATTCTGCATTCGATCATGGCTTCAGATCCTACCCTTGATCATGGCCCTCGAGCTGGGCCTTCGATCCTGCCTTCGATTATGTCCCTCGAGCTGGGCCTTCGATCCTGAGCCTCATCCCTGGGCTCGATTTCTGGGCTCGATTTGTGCAGTTACAGTAGAAGAAAATTACAGCAACTTTTTAAGTCCAACTTTTGATCCGTTAACCATCTGAAACTCACCCGAGGCTCTCGGGACCTCAACCAAATATACCAACAAGTCCTAAAACATCATACAAACTTATTTGAAACCTCAAATCACATAAAACGACACTAAAATCACGAATCATGCTCCAATTCAAGCTTAATGAAACTTATAATTTCCAACTTCTACATTCGATGTCGAAAGCTATCAAATCAAGTCCGATTGACCTCAAAGTTTTGTACACAAGTCATAAAGGACATAACGGAGCTGTGAAAATTTTTAGAACTGGATTCCGACCCTAAAATCAAAAAGTCAACTCCCCGGTAAAACTTTCAAATAAAATTTCGATCACGCTTCTAAGTCCAAAATCACCATACAGAGCTGTTGGAATTATTAAAATTCTATCTGGGGTCGTTTGCACATAATTCGACATTCGGTCATATCACGACCCCAAATTCCTTCCGTAGAAAGTCGTGATGGCACCTAGTCTCTAAGACTAGGTAAACCTATCAATGCGGAATAATAAATATCTGAAATAAATAAACTACAATTCAAACAATTTCAACTCCCAAAACCCGGTAGAAATAAGTCACAAGCTTCTAAGAATTTATTCTCTATGTCTCTATACATCAGAGTCTAAAGTAAATAAGGAAGACAACATAGTAAGATAGAAGGGGACTCCGGAGTCTGCGGACGCTGGCAGATATACCTCGAAGTCTCCTCGTACAACTAGGTTACTGATGCGTGGTCTGATAAGATGTACCTGGATCTGCACAAAAAGATGTGCATAAGCGTAGTATGAGTACACCACAGCGGTACCCAGTAAATGCCAAGCCTAACCTCGGTAGAGTAGTGTCGAGGTCAGGCCAGGCCCTACTGGAGAATAAATAATGGCATGGTAAAATGTTTAAATAATATTATAAGATAAAATGGCAATGAAAATGAATTAAGTAGTATGCCATATTTAATTACATCAAATAATGGCAAATAGATACCTCGTGGAAACAAAACATAATTCTTTTCAACTTTAAAAAAATCACAACAATAATCAAAGGCAACTGCGGCCATAAATCAATATCAACAAGGGCACTCCCGAGGTACCGCCTCGTAGTCCCAAATCATAAACAAATTCACAATATCTCTTTTTCTTATCTCACCGTGGGAGCCTTCATAATTTATTTTAAAGAAAATATTTTTTCCGAAATAGCATCCCGCGTTTTAGCCATCCTTATCATAACGCATGACTTCTGGTAGTTCCCCCTACTAGCCACGCGTATCAAGCCACCCTTATCTCACCGCATGCATTTCAATACCCAGACCTTATACCACCGCATGCGTATCAATATCACAATATATCATAATTTGCACCTCAGGTGCTCAAATAATTTAACTTGCCAAAATAATTCATCAACAATATTGTTCCATAATAAAGAGCTCACGACTCATGTCAAAATAACTCAACAATAATATTTTTCCACAATAAAGAGCTCATGAGCACAATAAAGAGCTCACGGCTCATGTCAAAATAATTCAACAATAATATTTTTCCATAATAAAGAGCTCACGGCTCATGTCAAAATAATTCAACAATAATATTTTTTCACAATAAAGAGCTCACGGCTCATGTTAAAATAATTCAACAATAAAAACTGCATCGAACTTCCTCCGAGTCTGTGGGAGCCCAACAATGAAATCCATAGTGATCCGCTCCCATTTCCATTCTGGAATTTCCAATTCTGAAGCAATCCACCTGGTCGTTGATGATCATATTTCACCTGCTGACAATTTAGGCACCGAGCTACATATTCCACTATGTCTTTCTTCATCTGCCTCCACCAATAGTGCTGTCTCAAGTCTTAATACATCTTTGTAGCACCCGGATGAATGGAGTACCGCGAACTGTGAGCCTCCTGGAAAATCAAGTCTTGCAAACCATCTACATTTGGCACACATAGCCTGCCCTGCATTTGTAATACATCTTCATCTCCAATAGTGACTTCCTTGGCATCGCCGTGCTTAACTGTGTCCTTAAGGACAAGCAAATGGGGGTCATCATACTGACGTTCCCTGATACGGTCATAAAGAGAAGACTAAGAAACCACACAAGCCAAAACTCGACTCAACTCGTAAATATCCCATCTAACAAACTGGTTGGCCAAGGCCTGAACATCCAAGGCTAAATGCCTCTCTGCTACCGGTAAATATGCTAAGCTGCCCAAACTCCCCGCCTTACGACTCAAGGCATCGGCCACTACATTGGCCTTCCCAAGATGATAGAGAATGGTGATATCATAATCCTTAAGCAACTCCAACCATCTCCGCTACCGCAAATTAAGATCCTTCTGCTTAAATAGATGTTGTAGACTTTGGTGATCGGTGTAGACCTCGCAATGGATACCGTACAAATAATGCCTCCAAATCTTTAAGGCATGAACAATAGCTGCTAACTCAAGGTTGTGTACATGATAATTATTCTCATGCACCTTTAATTGTCTGGACGCGTAGGCAAGATAATTATTCTCATGCACCTTTAACTGTCTGGACGCGTAGGCAATCACCCTACCATCTTGCATCAACACTGCACCGAGGTCAATATGTGACGCATCACAATACACAATATAAGACCCTGAACCTGTAGGTAATACCAACATTGGGGCTGTAGTCAAAGCTGTCTTGAGCTTTTGGAAGCTCTCCTCACATTCCTCGGCCTATATGAACGGAGCACCCTTCTGGGTGAATCTGGTCTTAATAGTTGTTCATAATCAATTAAAAAATTGTCAATTAACTTCATGTTAACAAAAATCTTGTTTTAAACCTTCACAATACTGATAACGAGATACGAGGCATGAAAACCTCATAATTATTTACCCGAATTAATGAGTCACATTTAACGTCACCTGGGCGGGAACCTACCTCGTAGGTTAAAACTAAATAATTACAACACAAAATTGGCAAGTATGCATAGAGAATTTTATATAGAATTTTCAAATAAGCCTAACAGGCATGACTTCCTATTAGTACTATAGTACAAATTAAAATTCACAAGGGAGAACTTAAATACAAGAATTTTCCTCACAAGGATCTCGTCCTTATATAACTTCCACCGCAGCTCGTAGCCCGATTTAAACATATCAGTTTATATTAAAATGCGAGGATCTCATCCTCGGTTCTAAATCACAAGTAATATGCACATCGTGCCAATTGAAAATTTCCATTTTCTCCTTTTAAATAATTTCGGTTACACCAAATCACAACACATAATGAACCCCACACCGGTAAGGCATATAATTCACAATTTGCAATTAATTAATCAGAATTTACATCAAAATTTACCGAAATGAGTAACAGAAAGCCACATTTAGCCTCGCAGCTCTTATTATTGACCAACACAAAATGATAGGCGTAGTTATCTCCATAAAATCTCCCAACAAGGGTAATCACATAAGTAGATTATAGAATTATGAATCTCACTCATAAGTGGAGCACAATAGGAGGGCTCGTCTCGATACTCAGAACTGAATCAAGTTAAGAAAATTATTCCTTTATATTATATCAAGGTCGTACCTGTAGTGACATCAACTGATGTAGCGACTCCGCCATACCATAAAACAAATATAACAACGGCTGGGTCTCCACCTCTAGGACGCCTTCTACCCATCTGTCCTCCACCCCTAACTGGTCGTGTGGGTGGTGTAGTAACTGCAATGGGGCACGTAGCCTGAGTGCTTTGATTAAATAAGTCTCTCCCAAGTTTGGGATAATTTTCTCATGATGTGCCTAGTATCACCGTATTCATAACAACCCCTTTTGTGGGTTAGGCTGCTCATATTGAGTCTGTGCCAGATAACTGAAATAACCATTGTAGGAACTCATGTCGGTGGTGCATTAAAAGAACTTACTGGAGCACCCCGAGTAATCCGATGCACGGAATGGGCTGGCCGACTACCCGAGCCCCCGCCATAATGATTTATCCTTGCACAGTAGAATCCACTGAATCCCCCAGAACCTCGAGATGTCTTGGTCTCCTTAGTTTCCTTTTTCCTCATACCGAACACATTCTAATATCTTGGTAATTTGTATAACTAGCAGAAACGAAGTATCAGCTTGTAGCTCCCGAGTCGTACAAAATTTTACCATCATAATTGAGTCCTTTAATGAGTCTGTGGACTCACCCTCTGGCTGTAGGAAGCAAAGTAGGAGTATGACGGGCTAACTTATTGAACTTGATGGCATATTCTGACACCGTCAATGGTGACTGACGCAACCATTCAAAACCTATGTGCCACGCATTACGGAGAGTCCAGGAAAAAAACTCTTTCAAAAGAGTTTTTGAAACTGAGCCAAGTGGGCGGTGTTGCATTGGCTGGTCTGCCCTCTTCATAGGCTTTCCACGAACACTGGTGGAGAATTATCTCTCCCAAGGCAAATTTCTTTTTTTGTTATGCTGACTCAACACTATTGAGCTGACCAATTTCTTAACATACTCTTCGATTCTTCTTTGGGATAACCCTTACCCCTATTTGTACACAATGATCACAAAGGTAGAGCTCCATACAGACAAATATTATCACGAACCACATAGTTCAGACTCTCGTCAACAAGTGTACTTCTTCCGAAGCACCCCAAAATCCACAATAGTGACGTCCACGCTGAGTAGACCTTCTACAAATTTAGAGTTATTTCTATAACTCTTTTGCTATTGAAGTATAGGATTATTAAGGAGGCGGACATACCGCAAGTCCCAACCTTATCCTCTACAAAATCTCAGATCTTAAACATGTGTAAATTTTAGGGAACCTTTCAGTACCACATATATATATTTCAGGCCAAAGCTGATATAACACATGACCCCGTAATCCACCCATTGGTAGTGGACTCCCCCCACTCGGTGCGAAGTCATAGGTCACAATGTCCGATGATCCACAATAATAACCTTCACAGCTTGTATAAATCAATTAGACGCCAACGTACGTTGCACCCCCGCATGATTCTCTAGGTGATCTCTCAATTCGCCCGCATCTTCAGTCGGAACCACATGTTAAGGCAATGTTTGAGCATCTCTGGCTCCCTCGTAGTCCATCTGCGGCATCACGAACCGTCAACGCACAACTGATACCGAGTGCACAATGTCATACACGAGTGGATACAAAGGAATATGAGATATATGTTTCAAGCTAAATCAATGTCGCACGATAAAGAATCAAAGAGGTGAATATTTTCCTAACAGTTCCATAGCCTCCCGAAGATAAGTACAGACGTCTCCGTACTGTTCCACAAGACTCTACTAAACCTGCTTGTGACTCATAACACCTATGAACCTAGAGCTCTGATACCAACTTGTCACGACCCCAAATTCCCTCCGTAGGATGTTGTGATGGCACCTAGTCTCTAAGACTAGGTAAGCCTATCAATGCGGAATAATAATAAATATCTGAAATAAATAAACTACAATTCAAACAATTTCAACTCCCAAAACCCGGTAGAAATAAGTAAGAGCTTCTAAGAATTTATTCTCTATGTCTCTATACAACAGAGTCTAAAGCAAATAAGGAAAACAACATAGTAAGATAGAAGGGGACTCCGGAGTCTGCGGACGCTGGCAGATATACCTCGAAGTCTCCTCGTACAGCTAGTTTACTGATGTGTGGTCTGATAAGATGTACCTGGATCTGCACAAAAAGATGTGCAGAAGCGTAGTATGAGTACACCACAGCGGTACCCAATAAGTGCCAAGCCTAACCTCAGTAGAGTAGTGTCGAGGTCAGGTCAGGCCCTACCGGAGAATAAATAATGGCATGGTAAAATGTTTAAATAATATTATAAGATAAAATGACAATGGAAATGAATCAAGTAGTATGTCACATTTAATTACACCAAATAATGGCAAATAAATACCTTGTGGAAACAAAACATAATTCTTTTCAACTTTAAGAAAATCACAACAATAATCAAAGGCAACTGCAGCCATAAATCAATATCAACAAGGGCACTCCCGAGGTACCGCCTCGTAGTCCCAAATCATAAACAAATTCACAATATCTCATTTTCTGATTTCACCGCGGGAGCCTTCACAATTTATTTTAAAGAAAATATTTTTTTCCGAAATAGCATCCCGCGTTTTAGCCATCCTTATCACACCGCATGACTTCTAGTAGTTCCCCTTACTAGCCACGCGTATCAAGCCACCCTTATCTCACCGCATGCATTTCAATACCCAGACCTTATACCACCGCATGCGTATCAATATCACAATATATCACAATTTGCACCTCAGGTGCTCAAATAATTTAACTTGCCAAAATAATTCATCAACAATATTGTTCCACAATAAAGAGCTCACGACTCATGTTAAAATAACTCAACAATAATATTTTTCCACAATAAAGAGCTCACGGCTCATGTCAAAGTAATTCAACAATAATATTTTTCGACAATAAAGAGCTCACAGCTCATGTCAAAATAATTCAACAATAATATTTTTTCATAATAAAGAGCTCACGGCTCATGTCAAAATAATTCAACAGTAATATTTTTTCACAATAAAGAGCTCACGGCTCATGTTAAAATAATTCAACAATAATATTTTTCCACAATAAAGAGCTCACTGCTCCATCACAATGAGTACGAAAATCTTACAAAAATATTCAGGAGTAATTAATTCAGGAATATAATATTTCAAAATCTTTAATACGTTGCTTCGATATCAAGTTTAAAAATGTCAAATACTTCATATTAATAATATTTAATTTAAAGAAAATCAACCTTCAAATAATGCACAGAATAAAAGAAATCAAGTTCCAACTAAACAGATAAAACAATTAGCAAGAAAAGGTCAAGCAAATTTAAAAAAATAAACATTAAATCAATAATGAAGAATATAACAAAATAAAATAATTTAATTAATGTGCAACAATGATCTACACAATTTAAAACATAATCTTTCACATTTAGCCCGTGTACACACTCGTCACCTCGTGTACACGAATTTTCACACATTACAATTATCAATCCTAGGAGAATTTCCCCCACACAAAGTTAGACAAGTCACTTACCTCGACTTGCTCCAATTTAACCAAGTATTATGCTTTTTCCTCGATTTTTCCGACTCCGATCGACTCGTATCTAGTCATAATTAATTCGATACAGTCAACAAAAATTATAGTAATCAATTTCATAAAAGAATATTATATTTTTTTAATAAAATCCGAAATTAGCTCAAAATTTACGCGTGGGGCCCACATCTCGTAATCCGGCGAAACTTACAAAATCCGACAACCCATTCAATTATGAGTACCAATTTTACCAAAGTCCGATAACAACTCGACCTCCAAATCTTAATTTTTCGTTTTTGGAAGATTTTGCAAAAATCTTGATTTTTCTTCCATAAATTTACGGATTCATGATGTAAATGAGTATGGAATCATGAAATATAATCAATATAGGATAAGGAACACTTACCCCAATGTTTTCCCGTGAAAATCGCCCAAAATTCGCCCAAGAACCGTGCTCCAAAAATCCAAAACAAAATGAATGAAATGACCATTTTTGGTCCTCAAGTTTCTGCCAATCCGTCACTAAAAGTCCATTTTCCCTCACTAAAAGTCCATTTTTCGTCACTAGTAGTCCACCAAAAACTGCTCTACCAGCCTTCCTTCAATCGATCATAACTTTATATACAAATGTTCAAATGATAAATGGTTTAACTTTCTGGAAATTAGAATCAAACGACTACAACTTTCATGTTTTGAAACTTTTTCGATTCCTTATGAATTTTGAGATATAAGCTTCCAAAGTCGGCTCCACACATCAGCAATTTGTGGCGAAATTTCTGGACCAGCCTTCATTCAGTCCATCATAACCTTTTGTACCAATGTTCAAATAATTAATGGTTTAACTTTATGGAAACTAGAATCAAAGGACTATAACTTTTATTTTTTGAAAATTTTCTAATTCCTTATAGATTGCGAGATATAAGCTTCCAAATTAGCTCCACGCACGAAATTTCTGCAACAGATTTCCAGCAACCTTCTTTGTCCGAAATCCATTCCGTTTACCTTCCGAAATCCACCCGAGATCCTTGGGACCTTAACTAATTATACCAACATGTCACAAAATATAATACAAACTTATTTGAGGCTTCAAACCACATCAAACAATATCAAAACGACGAATCACACCTCTAATCAAAATCTATGAACTTTGAACTTTCAAATTCTATATCTTGTGCCGAAACACATCAAATCAATTCGGAATGATTTCAAATTTTGCACACAAGTCATAATTGACATAACAGACCTATTCTGAATTTCTAGAATCGGATTCCGACCTCGATAACAAAAAGTCAACCCCCCGGTCAAACTTCCCAAAAATTTAACTTTTGGCATTTCAAGCCTAATTCTACTACGGACTTCCAAATAAAATTCCGATCATGCTCTTAAGTCCAAAATCGCCATACGGAGCTGTTAGAATCATCAAAATTCTATTTCGGGGTTGTTTGCATATAATTTGATATCCGATCACTATTTAAACTTAAACTTTTAATTTTTTTATCAAAATTCCATATCTCGGGCTAGGGATCTCGAAATTTGATTCCGGGCATACGCCTAAGTCCCAAATCACGATACAGACCTACCAGAACTGTCAAAACACTAATCCGAGTTCGTTTGCTCAAAATATTGACCAAACTCAACTCAGTTGAGTTTTAAATCTCTAATTCACATTTTAATCCATTTTTCACCTGAAAACTTTCCGAAAAATTTTACAAACTGTGCACGCAAGTCGAGGAATGATAAATAGTGCTTTTCGAGGTCTTAGAACACAAAATTAATTATTAAATTTAAAGATGACATTTTAGGTCATCACAGGTCACTATTTGACTTAAGCTTTTAAAACCTTTAATTTTTCTTCAAAATTCTATATCTCGGGCTAGGGACCTCGGAATTTGATTCCGAGCATAAGCCCTAGTCCCAAATCACGATACGGACCTACAAAACTATCAAAACACTGATCCGAGTCCGTTTGCTCAAAACATTGACCAAAGTCAACTCAGTTGAGTTTTAAAGCTCTAATTCATATTTTAATCCATTTTTCACATAAAAGCTTTCCGAAAAATTTTACGGACTGCGCATGCAAGTGGAGTAATGATAGATGGTGATTTTCGAGGTCTTAGAACATAGAATTAATTATTAAATTTAGAGATGACATTTTGGGTCATCACATTCTCCACCTCTAAAACAAACGTTCGTTCTCGAACGGAGTTAAAAAAAATACCTGAGCTGGTAAATAAGTGTGGATAACAGCTGCGCATATCCTGCTCGGTCTCCCAAGCGCCTCCTCGACCGGATGACCCATCCACTGAACCTTCACGGAAGCAATGTTCTTGGACCTCAGCTTTCGTACCTGCCTATCTAAAATAGCCACTAGTTCCTCAACATAAGATATATCCTTATTCAACTGAACCGAACTGAAGTCTAACACATGAGACGGATCGCCGTGATATTTTTGAAGCATAGAAATATGGAATACCGGATGAACTGCAGAGATGCTAGGTAGTAGTGCAAGTCTGTAAGCCACCTCTCCAACTCTCTCAAGAATCTCAAAAGGCCGAATATACCTAGGGCTCAGCTTGCCCTTCTTCCCGGACCTCATCACACCCTTCATAGGCGAAACTCGGAGCAATACCCGCTCACCAACCATGAATGCAACATCACGAACCTTCCAATCTGTATAACTCTTCTGTCTAGATTGGGCTGTACGAAGTCGATCCTGAATTAACTTAACCTTTTCCAAGGTATCCTGAACCAAGTATGTACCCAATAGCCTAGCCTCTCCTGGTTCGAACCAACCCACTGGGGACCGGCACCGCCTACCATACAAGACCTCATACGGAGCCATCTGAATGCTTGACTGGCAACTGTTGTTATAAGCAAACTCCGCAAGTGTTAAGAACTGATCCCAAGTACCCCGAAATCTATCACACACACGAAACATATCCTCTAGTATCTGAATAATGCGTTCGGACTGCCCGTCCATCTGAGGGTGAAGTGTTGTACTCAACTCTACACGAGTACCCAACTCTCAATGTACAGCCTCGCTCGGTTCAAACCAACCTACTGGAGACCGGCATCGCCTACCATACAAGGCCTCATACGGAGCCATCTGAATGCTTGACTGGTATTTGTTGTTGTAAGCAAACTCCGCAAGTGGTATGAACTGATCCCAAGCAACTCCAAAATCTATCACACACACACGAAGAGTAAGTAGTAATCACAGGAATGAAATGAGCTGACTTGGTCAATCTATCCACAATCACCCAAACTGTATCGAACTTTCTCTGAGTCCATGGGAGCCCAACAACAAAATCCATAGTGATCCATTCCCATTTCCATTCTGGAATCTCTAACTTCTGAAGCAATCCACCTGGTCCCTGATGCTCATATTTCACCTGTTGATAATTTAGACACCGAGCTACATACTCCACTATGTGTTTCTTCATCCGCCTCCACCAATAGTGATGTCTCAAGTCTTGATACATCTTTGCAGCACCCGGATGAATGGAGTACCGCGAACTGTGAGCCTCCTGGAGAATCAACTCACTCAAGCCATCGACATTGGGTACACGTAGCCTGCCCTGCATCCGTAGTACATCGTCATCTCCAACAGTGACTTCCTTGGCATCACTGTGCTGAACTGTATCCTTAAGGACAAGCAAATGGGGGTCATCATACTGATGCTCCCTGATACGATCATAAAGAGAAGGCTGAAAAACCACACAAGCCAAAACTCGACTCGGCTCGGAAACATCCAATCTGACAAACTGGTTGGCCAAGGCCTGAACATCCAAGGCTAAAGGTCTCTCTGCTACCAGTAAATATGCTAAGCTGCCCAAACTTTCTGCCTTACGACTCAAGGAATCGGCCACTACATTGGCCTTCCCAAGATGATAGAGAATGGTGATATCATAATCCTTAAGCAACTCCAACCATCTCCGCTGCCACAAATTAAGATCCTTCTGTTTAAACAGATGCTGTAGACTTCGGTGATCGGTGTAGACCTCACAATGGACACCGTACAAATAATGCCGCCAAATCTTCAAGGCATGAACAATAGTTGCTAACTCAAGGTCGTGTACAGGATAATTCTTCTCATGCACCTTTAACTCAAGGCCGTGTACAGGATAAGTCTTGCATCAACACTGCGTTGAGACCAATACGCGATGCATCACAATACACAGTATAAGACCCTAAACCTGTAGGTAATACCAATACTGGGGCTGTAGTCAAAGCTGTCTTGAGCTTTTGGAAGCTCTCCTCACATTCCTCGGTCCACATGAACGTAGCACCCTTCTGGGTCAATTTGGTCATAGATGCAGCAATCGAAGAGAAAACCTCTCAAAATCGGTGATAATACCCTACCAAACCAAGGAAACTCCGGATCTCCATAGCTGAGGACGATTTGGACCAACTCTGCACTGCCTCAATCTTCTTCGGATCTACCTTGATCCCCTCGCACGAAACTATATGACCCAAAAATCCCATTGAATCAAGCTAGAATTCACACTTTAAAATTTTGCATATAACTTCTTTTCTCTCAAAGTCTGAAGCACAATCCTCAGGTGTTGTTCATGATCTTCCCGACTCCGGGAATACACCAGAATGTCATCAATAAATACAATGATGAAAGAATCAAGATATGGTTGAAATACATTATTCATTAAGTGCATAAATGCTGCTTGGGCGTTGGTCAGCCCAAAAGACATCACAAGGAACTCGTAATAACCGTACCTAGTCCTGAAAGCAGTCTTCGGGATATCTGGCTCCCGAATCTTCAATTGATGATAGCCTGAACACAAGTCGATCTTAGAAAGTACTCTGGCACCCTGGAGCTGATGAAATAGGTCATCAATACGTGGCAATGGATACATGTTCTTCACTATAACCTTGTTCAGCTGGTGGTAATCAATACACATCCGCATAGAACCATCATTTTTCTTCACAAATAAGACAGAAGCATCCCAAGGTGATACACTGGGCCGAATGAAGCCCTTATCAAGCAATTCCTGTAATTGTTCTTTTAATTCTTTCAACTCTGCTGGGGCCATGCGATATGGTGGAATAGAAATGGGCTGAGTGCCCGATAACAAATCAATGCCAAAGTCAATATCCCTGTCGGGTGGCCTACCCGGAAGATTCGCTGGAAATACATCAGGAAAATCTCTTACTACAGGAACTGACTCAACGGTAGGAGTATGAACACTAACATCTCTCACATAGGCCAGAAACGCATCACACCCCTTCTCAACCATTCGTTGAGCTTTAAGAAATGAAACAACCCTTATAGGAACATGATTGGAGGTACCTCTCCACTCTAGCCGTGGTAGACCTGGCATAGCCAATGCCACCATCTTGGCGTAACAATCAAGAATAGTGTGATAGGGCGACAACCAGTCCATGCCCAAAATAATATCGAAATCCACCATACTGAGCAATAAGAAATCAGCTCTAGTCTCAAAACCACTGATAACAATTAAACATGACCGATACACGTGGTCCACAATAATAGATTCACCCATGGGTGTAGATACATAAACAGAAGAACTCAAGGAATCACGCGATACGCTCAAATACGGAGCAAAATAAGATGACACATAAGAAAAAGTGGAGCCTGGATCAAATAATACCGATGCATCTCTATGACAGACCGGAATAATACATGTGATAATAGAATCGGATGCAACGCCCTCTGTCCTAGCAGGAAGGGCATAATATCTGGCCTAGCCTCCCCTTCTAGGGCGACCTCTACTTGCCCGACCTCCACCTCTAGCTGGTTGTGCAGGTGGAGTGGCAACTAGTGCAGTAATCATGGCCTGAGAAGCCTGAGGGCCTTGTGGAATAGGTGGGGCCTGATAAATCTGTGGAGGTGCACCCCTCCTAAATCTTGGGCAATCTCTCATAATATGACGAGTGTCACCACACTCAAAACAAGCCCTCGGAGGACATGGCTGCTAGGACTGGCTCGGACCTGATCGACTAGACTGCCCGCTGAAAGCACCCTGTACAGAAGGTATAGTAAACACTAGCGGTGCATAATATGGAACCTGAGGTCTGGGAGTAGACGGAATACCACTGGAAGCTAGAAGTGCTAAATGAATAGGACGACTCACATAACCTCTACCATGACGGGTTGTAACTGGGGCACGAGAATTATTATATGTGACAGAATCTCGGGGTCTCTTAGCTTCCCTCTCCTCCCTCTCCCAGACCCGTATACCTTCCAATCTCCTAGCAATTGACACCACCTGTTGGTATATGATGTCCATGTCTAGCTCTCGGGCCATACTATATTTGAAATTAGGGTGGAGACCCTCAATAAATCTGCGAACCCGCTCTCGAACAGTAGCAACTAAGGCTGGTGCATGCCTCGCCAAATCACTGAATTGGGCCGCATACTATGATAGCGTCATAGAACCCTGGCGCAACTGCTCAAACTCTGCGCACCATACATCTCTAAGACTCTGAGGAACATACTCCCTTAAGAGCATATCTGAAAATTGAGTCCAAGTGAGTGAAGATGCCTCAGCGGGACTATCCAACTCATATGCCCGCCACCACTGGTAGGATGCTCCTCTAAACTGGAATGCCGTGAAAGAAACCCCACTGGAATCCGCAATACCCATAGTACAAAGGATACGGCGGCATTCCTCCAGAAAACCCTGAGCATCCTCTGAAGCTAAACCGCTGAAATTGGGAGGGTGGTACTTCTTGTACCTTTCGAGCCTGAGTTGCTCCCCCTCTGAAATTGATGTCCTAATCTCAGGCAGAACTGGGACAACTAGCTGCACTGGTATAACCTCTGGGGCATGGTTAACTTGGGCCCGTGGCTATGGAGTATGGGCGGCGGGAGTCTTTGCTCCTCCTCCGACCTGAGATGTGGCAGGAGCAAGTGGAATTAACCCTGCCTGAGCTAAAGTGCCAAACATGCTCAAAAACTGGGCAATAGTCTCCTGAAGTGCAGGAGTAGTAACAGGCGTCTCAAGTGCCTGCTCTCCAACTGGAGCTACTGGTGGCTTTGGTGCAGCAGCTCGTGCAGGTGCTCTGGCCGCACTACGTGGTCTTCCTCAGCCTCTGGCCTGACCCCGGCCTCTTGTAGCTCCAACAGGGGGCGCGGGTGTCTGATCATCGAATCCGGTTGTGCGTATCCTCACCATCTGTGAGAGAATAGAAAGACAATTGTTTAGAACTTTGAAATCAACAAAGGCGCACGATAAGGAATCAAAGAAGTGAATATTTCCTAACAGTTCCATAGCCTTTCGAATATAAGTACAGACGTCTCTGTACCGATCCGCAAGACTCTACTAAACCTGCTTGTGACTCATAACACCTATGAACCTAGGGCTCTGATACCAACTTGTCACGACCCCAAATTCCCTCCGTAGGATGTCGTGATGGCACCTAGTCTCTAAGACTAGGTAAGCCTATCAATGACGAATAAAAATTTAAATCTGAAATAAATAAACTACAATTCAAACAATTTCAACTCCCAAAACCCGGTAGAAATAGGTCACAAGCTTCTAAGAATTTATTCTCTATGTCTCTATATATCAGAGTCTAAAGCAAATAAGGAAGGCAACATAGTAAGATACAAGGGGACTCCGGAGTCCGCGGTCGCTGACAGATATACCTCGAAATCTCCTTGTATAGCTAGTTTACTGATTCCTAGCCTGATAAGGTATACTTGGATCTGCACAAAAAGATGTGCAGAAGCGTAGTATGAGTATACCACAGCAGTACCCAGTAAGTGCCAAGCCTAACCTCGGTAGAGTAGTGACGAGGTCAGGTCAGACCCTACTGGAAAATAATAATAGCATGGTAAAATGTTAATAATATAATAAAATAAACGACAATGGAAATGAATCAAGTAGCAGGTCACCATTTAATAACACAAAATAATGGCAATTAGTATCTCGTGGAAACAAATAAAATTTCCTTTCAACTTTAAGAAAATCACAACAAATAATCAAAGGCAACTGCGGCCATAAATCAATATCAACAAGGGCACTCCTGAGGTACCGCCTCGTAGTCCCAAATCATAAATAAATTTATAATATCTTACCGCCGGAACCTTCACAATTTATTTTTTTAAAGAAAATATTTTTTTCGAAATAGCATCCCGCGTTTTAACCATCCTTATCACACCGCATGACTTCTAGTAGATCCCCCTACTAGCCACACGTATCAAGCCACCCTTATCTCACCGCATGCATTTCAACCCAGACCTTATACCACCGTATGCGTATCAATATCACAATATATCACAATTTGTACCTCAAGTCCTCAAATAATTTAACTTGTCAAAATAATTCAACAACAATATTTTTCCACCATAAAGAGATCACGGCTCATGCCAAAATAAATCTTCAATAATATTTTTCCACAATAAAGAGCTCACGGCTCCATCACATTGAGTAGGAAAATCTTACAAAAATATTCAGAAATAAATAATTCAGAAAAATAATATTTCAAAATCTTTAATACGTTGCTTCAATATCAAATTTAAAAATGTCAAATACTTCATATTAATAATATTTAATTTAAAAAAAATCAACTTGCAAATAATGCACAGAATAAAAGAAACCAAGTTTCAACTAAACAGGTAAAACAATTAGCAGGAAAAGGTCAAACAAATTTAAAGTATATATCTCAGATCAATGATGAAGAATATAACAAGATAAAATAATTTAATAAATGCGCAACAGTGATCTTCACAATTTAAAAACATAATCCTTCACATTTAGTCCGTGTACACACTCGTCATCCCGTGTACACGACTTTAATACCAGTAAAATGAATCAAATCAGTGTTCTAGCAGCGCTTTCAACCTCGATTCGAGATGGTCTCGAAGTTGAGTAAGAAGAACAGTAAAGAACATAGGATAAACAATGATGAACAGTAATGGATAGTAAGTAAAATAAAGAACATCATTTTTTGTATATCTTTATCAGTGAATCAATGCCTTACAAATGAATGGGGTCCCTCTGAATCCTAAATAAGGTACAATTCTAATAACGGAAACAAATCCCATGATTGGCGTCAATAACCGCTTGATTCGATCTGTTCCGGGATTTCCGTCAAGATCTTCGGTCGGTTGCTAATATCTCGCCATTCCGTTATTATGCCTTCCCCGAAGTCGGTCATGCTCGTTCTCGATCTTCAGTGAGCACTTCGATTTTCATGCTTCATACTCTATCATTGAGCCCGAGCCTGGTCTATTACGAGCTTTCTCTTCGAGGTAGCTCCTCGTACCTATGAAATCGTACATGCCCGATTTTGACCGTATACAGATAGTCTCCGCATTTCTTGAATAAAATGATAAGAAACGTTTTGAGCCTTGATTTTCCGAAACCTCGATCATGACGTCGTCCTCATAACGTAAGTGACAGATGTGATCGAAACGTCCCGTCGGTTTAGTTCCCCAAATCATTAATGCCTGTCAGTTAGCGGTCGGCCACTAGCGCCACCGAACCGTCGCCGTGAGCCTATAAATACCCGCTCCTTCATTGAATCAAACTTTACTTTTGCTCTAATCAAATCTCTAAGTCTTCTCACTCTTTTTCTCTCCTCCTTTTCGCCACCTGTAGAGCCATCTCCGTTAGTACCTAAACCACCAGTTTTTCTTCTTCCTTCGTTCTTCTTCACTTATACAAGTGGCAAAAACTTCAAAAATCGTACCGTAGAAGGAGAAAGCTTCTTGCTCCTCTTCCCGGCCGTCCGGCAGCAAGGCGCCGGTGGAGCCGCTTCCCCACGAGTATGTTCACGGCTCGTGTACTCTAAAATCTGACTTCAAGGTCGAAAACCCTTCATCGATCCCGGGCCGATGTGAGCATGTGTCGATGTACATGTGCTAGATAACAAAAAGCCACCTCGAGGCCGTGAATAGGGACTGCAACTGGGGTCCCAAGGTCATGGTGCATATTCCTGCTCCCGAAGAGAGCATCACCGCTTATGTGGACGGGTTCCTAAGTGTTTACACTTATCCCTTCACATTGGGTGCCCTCGACCCAGTGATTATTGATCTTTGCAAAAGATATCAGGTCACCCTCGGCCAAATCCACCCCTCTCTATGGCGCATAGTAATCATGATGCGCTTCTTCTCTAGTAAGGCCGAGAGGCTAGAGTTTACTCTAAACCACCTCATGCGGTTGTATCGGCCTCGAATATATCGAGGACTAATCAGGCTCCAAACCCGGGCAACAAAGGCCTTGATCTCGAGCATCGACAAGGACAAGGATCGGGGATGCATGAGCCGTTTTGTACGGGTGAGGACCCGTAACATTATCCCGGAAGAGAAGATATCGTTCCCTGAGGAGTGGAACTTCAATCATAAGTGATCTTTTAAACTTTGTTCTTCATACTTTCTTCGACTTCTCTTGATATCCCCTTTCGACATGCAGCTGTTCCTTGGATGCCTCAAGAGGTACCTAACCTTGAAGATTGGGTTCGGAAGTTAGCCTCAACTTCCACTTATGCCCAACGGGCATGGCGTGATTTGGCAAAGGGCAGATGGGAGGCCAAGAATCACGGTAAAGATCTCCTTTTTCATGTTTTGAAATATTTTTTATACTTCATTCGTCACTAATTTTCTTTTATGCAGGCCTGACCAAGGATGCCATTTTGAGGCCTTCAAGTGGCGAGGAAGAAACCAAGTCCCCGGTTCCGAAGTCGGGGGAGGATAAGAAGAGGAAAACTGCCTCGCAGTCCGAGGACCCCAAGCCAAAACCTCGAAGGGTGAGGAGAAAATCAATCGCTCTCATGATGGACTTGGTCCAAACACTGAGAGACGAAGAAGAGGAAGAATAGGAAAATACCTCGGCACTGACGGCCCGACCTAGGAAAGCCGTCGAAGTCTCCAAACCTTCTGAGCCGACGGCAACTGTTAAAATCAAGCCTCGTGTCGAGGAGGCTATCGAAAAGAAATCGGATAGGGATCCCGAATTACAGAGGTCGAGAACTCTTCTCGGCCATCCACAACTATACTGGACGGGTCCGGTTCTGATACCCCGAAGATTGATCAGAGCATCTCGGGACCATGATAGCAGGTCACTTGCCTTCTCTACCGACCTTTTCTGAGGAGGCGCTAAGGGAAGCTCGAAAGTTGAAGACCCCTGATATAGGCGGAGGCTCTAGTGTAGGGGATCCCTTTCAGGATTGCTTTATTAGAGTCGATGATGCCTCTGATATCAGTGACGCTTCTATTCTTTTAGAAGAAACCCAACATCTCTTATCTCGGGTGGAATCTGTTTACTATATTTTTTTTCTTTACTCTTTTTCTAAATCTGACTTGTGTTTTCCTTTTCTTACGTAGGCCTTTGCCAAGCTTCGAGCCGACCTCAGCTAGTGTGAAACCGAGCTCCAAAAGGTCTCGGAGGAGAGGAATGCTCTGAATCTTCTTTGCGGCCAAAAAGACGAGACTATAAAGGACCTTCAAGAAGATTTGGCCAACGCTCGTGAGGAAGAGGCCGAGCTAGATAAGCAGGTGAGCATCCTTTTGATAGAGTATGGACTCGATCCAACTGTGGAAGCTAATACTTCGTTATCTAAGCTGCAACAAAAGGTTGAAAGGATCGAGTTGCTTCGGGGAGAAGTCGATCAGGTCAAGGCCGATTGTGATCGGTGGAAGGAGAATATGGACTGCCTGGCTGTAGAAAAAGAAACTACCTTAGCCAAACTATCATCGGCCGAGGTTCAACTTCGGGGCGTCAAAGAGAAAAGCTCGGCCCAAGCCAAGTGGATCGAGGAGCTCGAAACCGGGCTTGCTGAGGCCAAGGCGGAGATCGAGAAGACAAAAGTCATGGCAGACAAGTCCATTGCCATGTACCGGGCCGATGCTGAGGCTGCTTAAATACAGCTTAGGGAGGCTTTTGATCGAGAGCAATGGATAATTGACTCGACAAAGTGTCAATACCGGAGGAAAACCCTCGAGGAAATCCATACTCGAGGTTTTGACCTCTCCGAGGAGATAGCCCAAGCCAAGGTGCTTGAGGATGAAGCCAGGCAGCTTGCCTCCTTCGATGAAGAAGACGATGATGAAGAAGGCAGTCGAGGCAGATCCGATGAGGGGTCTGAAGGCGAAGTTGCTCCCGAAGAAGAGGTCGAAATCGGCCGTAGTTAGGACTTAGTTTCCCTTTTTGTAAGACCTTGATCGGTCTCTTGTACATAACCTTTTCTGTCAATATATAATAGACAAACTTCTTTTAAATGTCTTCTCAGTTTTATGTTCAAACGTGTTTTGTTCTTTTGCCTTGTGAAAACTCTGTTTTTGCAGCCTCTGTAATCAAGTGAACACTAGTTCAGACTT
Organism: Nicotiana tomentosiformis; assembly: GCF_000390325.3. NCBI lineage: Eukaryota > Viridiplantae > Streptophyta > Magnoliopsida > Solanales > Solanaceae > Nicotiana > Nicotiana tomentosiformis. The sequence goes on from NC_090818.1 coordinate 109,958,148, forward strand.
GGAACAAAACCCTTAGGTTTTTAGACACGCAAGGGCGAATGGGTAATTTTTGAACTTGCAGTAACATACCCCTTAAGGTTTTATGGCGGATCCTTGAGCTAAGTTCAAGTCAAATTTATTTGAACTTGGAATAGTGGAACCCTTAGGTCCGAGTTGAGTAAGAACAAAGTCTCGAACTCTAAATGTATTGTCCCTTAGGCTCTTTTAGGTTAGGCCCATATGTCCTCTAAAAGACGACTATTATTTCCCCTTTCGGCTTATAAGACAAAGTCCGATGTCGTTTAAAACCCTTTTGCTTTTTGTGCCTTAGCACGTTTATGTTAAAGATAGTTTGATACCTCTTAAGGTTTTTCGAGGTCTGATTTTATCGAAGCCCTTTTGATTGTTTGCCGAGGGTAGCCTTTTTTAACCGATTTTTTAGAGAATTTGAAGGCTTATCATTATTGCAGAATTCAGACGTCTCCGAGCCGCGTTATTTAGGCCGAAGCCTTTAGTTTGGCCGTAGCCTTTAGTTTGGCTATAGCCTTCGGGTATGCCTCTTGGGCTTATTTCCCAATAACATGTCGAACTTGTTCAAAATGTCAGTCCCTAATAATGGCAGCCTTGGCCTATAGATCGAGGGGTGCCTCTTTGAGGTCTTATGAATTTGTGAATATACACTCGAATACACCTATCATCGATGGTAGTCTCCGAGTGTATACTTGCACTTTGGCTCTTGAGTAGTTTCTCGCAATATCATAAGCATGAAGTTTGTAAAGTAGATAACTTTCTTCGAGACACAAAATGTTTAAATGAAGAGAGAATGCTTCTTTGAATAGTTTATACGTGTTCATGTTTTTCCATCGGGGCTCGACTAATTTATATGGACACGGTTCACTTGACCGTTTAGTCCATTACAAAGCTTTCCTATCGAGGCCCTTTGACATGAAGTACTATTCTCAAGAATACATCATCCGAGGGTGATGCCCTACAGTATTCGAAATTGATTGCAAAGAAGCTTTGGATACTATTGAATTGTCCTCGGGTAGCACATAATTGTTGCCTCATTAAAAACCTCGTCGGAAAAACCAGTTGGGATAAAAACTGATCTAAGGGAAAAAGCATGAAATGCGTACTTTAAAACCTGAGGTCTCGATGTCTTTGGTCGAACTCCTGCAATGAGTTAGCGTCGAATATATATAGACGAAAGAAGGGAGAAAGTCATACCTTAACAATAATATCATTTGAGAAGTGATATGTTCCGGTTGTTTGGTAATGGTTCGCCGTCCATCGTTATGCGTTTATAAGACCCTTTTCCAACTATATCGAGGACTTGATAGGGTCCTTCCCAATTCGGACCGAACTTCCCTTCATTAGGATCTCGAGTATTGATGGTGACCTTCCTTAGGACTAAGTTCCCGACCCTGAAGTAGCGATGGTTGGTTCTTCTATTGTAGTACCTTTTGATTCGTTGCTTTTGTGCAGACATTCAGACAAGTGCCGCTTCTCGTTTTTCATCTAATAATTCGAGGCTAGTATTCATAGCCTCGTGGTTCGATTCCTCCGATGCATGTCGAAACCTTACGCTGGGTTCTCCGACTTCGACTGGAATTAAGGCTTCAGATCCATACACTAAGGAAAACGGAGTTGCCCCCGTACTGGACTTCGATGTTGTTCGATACGCCCAAAGGACTTCGGGCAGAATTTCTCTCCATTTCCCTTTAGCTTCGTTCTACCTTTTCTTTAGGTTTTGGATGATAGTCTTGTTCGTCGATTCGGCCTGTCCGTTCCCACTAGGGTGATACGGTGTTGACAATATCCTTTTTATTTTATGGTCTTCGAGAAATTCTGTCACTTTACTGCCAATAAATTGCTTACCATTGTTGCATACTATTTCTGCGGGTATCCCAAATCGACACATGATGTGATCCTAGATGAAGTCTATAACCTCTTTTTCTCTTACTTTCTTGAACGCCTGTGCTTCAACCCATTTAGAGAAATAGTCAGTCATAAATAAAATGAACTTAGCTTTACCTGGGGCCGACGATATCCATCCCCCATTTCATGAATGGCCATGAGGATATGCTGAATGAAGTTGTTCTCCGGGCTGATGGATCATCGGTGCAAACCTTTGACATTTATCACATTTTCAAACGAACTCCTTAGAATCATTTTCCATGCTATCCTAGTAGCATCCCGCTCTAATGATTTTGTGAATCAGTGATTCAGCGCCGGAGTGGTTCCCACAAGTGCCTTCATGGACCTCTCGTAAAACATAATCGGTGCCTCCTGGTCCTAAGCACACTACCAATGGTCCATCGAATGTTCTTCTGTATAATGTTCCATCTTTAGCCAATGTGAATCGAGCAGCTTTAGTTCGTAAGGTCCTCGACTCTTTAGGTTCCGATGGGAGCTTTTCATTCTTCAAGTATTCAATATATTTATTCCTCCAATCCTAGGTTAAGCTTGTAGAGTTTACCTCGGCACGACCTTCCTCGATCACGGATCTCGAGAGTTGGACGACAGTCCCCGAGCTGATCTCATCTTCCTCGACCGATGACCCCAAGTTTGCAAGTGCATCGGCCTCGTTGTTTTGTTCTCGAGGTACATGCTATAAAGTCCATTCATTGAAACGGAGCAAAGTTACCTGCAGCCTGTCCAAATACCTTTGCATTCTATCCTCCCGAACTTCGAAGGTTTTGTTTACTTGCTTCACCACCAGTAAAGAGGCACACTTGGCTTCAATGACTTCTGCTCCGAGGCTTTTAGCTAGCTCGAGACTTGCAATCATGGCCTCGTACTCGGCCTCATTGTTAGTCAACCTAGAAGTTTTGATAGATTGTCTAATAGTGCTGCCCATGGGCGGCTTTAAAACGATGCCTAGCCCGAACCCCTTCACATTTGAAGCACCATCTGTGAAAAGGGTCCATACCCCCGATGACGTACCCGATTTTAACAAGAGTTCCTTTTCAACTTCGGGTATGAGGGTTGGCGTGAAATCGGCCACGAAGTCCGCTAAAATTTGAGACTTGATGGCCGTCCGGGGTTGATATACGATGTCGTACCCACTGAGTTCGACGGCCCAGTTGGCCAGTCGGCCCGACAGTTCTGGTTTGTGCAAAATATTACGAAGTGGGTAAGTGGTTAATACGCATACGAGGTGACATTAAAAGTATGGTCTTAATATTCTAGAGGCACTTATCACTGCAAGTGCCAATTTTTCTAAGTGTGGATATCTAGTCTCTGCTTATTCTAAGGTTCGACTTACATAATAAACGGGAAATTACGTACCTTGCTCTTCCTGAACTAGGACACAACTTACCGCGATTTATGATACTTCCAAGTACAAGTAAAGCTTCTCATCTACCTTTTGAGTGTGAAGCAGTGGTGGGCTCGAAAGGTATCGCTTCAACTCTTCCAATGCCTGTTGACATTCCGAGGTCCAGACAAAATCGCTTTTCTTTTTTAGTAAAGAGAAAAATCTGTAGCTTTGATCCGATGACCTCGAAATGAATCGACCTACGACAGCTATCCGTCCAGTTAGCCTCTATACAGCTTTTACACTGTCTACGACTGTGATGTCTTCGATAACCTTGATTTTATCGGGGTTGATCTCGATCCCCCGATTTGATACCATGAAGCCAAGGAACTTGCCCGAACCAACCCCGAAAGCACATTTCTCGGGGTTGAGCTTCGTGTTGTATTTCATTAAAATCTCGAATGTCTCCTGCAAATGAGCCTAATGGTCCTCTGCGCGTAGGGACTTAACTAGCATGTCATCAATATAAACCTCTATTGATTTACCTATTTGTTCTTCGTACATTTTATTCACTAGGCGTTGGTAAGTAGCTCCTACATTTTTTAGCCCGAAGGGCATTACATTATAACAATATGTTCCATACTTGGTGATAAATGAAGTCTTTTTTTGGTCTTCCGGGTTCATTTGGATTTGATTGTACCCAGAATAGGCATCGAGAAATGTAAGGATCTCGTGGCCTGCCGTGGCATCGATCATGTGATCGATGTTAGGCAGTGGAAAAGAATGTTTGGGGAACGCCTTGTTTAAATCCTTATAATCTGCACACATTCTAAGTTTGTCCCCTTTTTTAGGGACTACAACTACATAGGCTAACCATTCGTGATATTTCACCTCCCGAATAGATCCTATTTTGAGAAGTTTAGTTACCTCGTCCTTTATGAATGTGTGTTTTACTTCGGACTGGGGTCTTCTCTTTTGCTTCAGCGGTTTGAATCTAGGGTCCAGGCTTAGCCGATGTGTCGTTACCTCCGGTGGAATCCCTGTCATGTCTAAATAGGACCAAGCAAAACAATCTATGTTATCAACAGGAAATTGAATAAGTTTTTTCCTGAGTTCGGGGGTTAATCCCGTTCCCAGGTATACCTTTCGCTCAGACAGGTACTCGATCAATATAACCTGTTCCACCTCTTCGACCGTTGATTTTGTGGCGTCATTATCTTAGAGAACAATAAAAGTTCGAGGGGTCAGAAAATCCTTCTATTCTTCTTCTATCTCTCGCTTCATTGATTCGGTCAAGGCTGGTGGTTGTGATTGTTATTTGACTTCCTGTTTATCTTTGATGCTCAACCTTTCCGAGGTCGATAGTGTCGATATCGGGGTCACCTCTCGACCGCAAACATTTCCTTTGCAGCATGCTGCTCCCCATATACTGTTTTTACACCGTGTGACATCGGGAATTTCATCATTTGGTGGAGAGTGGAAGGGACTGCCCTCAAATTGTGGATCCAAGGCCTTCCGAGCAAGGGATTGTACCTCATGTCTCCCTCGATTACGTGAAACTTGGTATCTTGAATGGTTCCAGCCACGTTCACCGGAAGAATAATCTCCCCTTTAGTTGTCTCACTAGCCATATTGAAGTTGTTTAAGACTCGATCTGCGGGTACAATTTGACTTTGTAAGCTGAGTTGCTCCACGACCCTCGATCAGATGATATTTGCCGAGCTACCTGGATCCACTAAAACACGCTTAACTTGAACTTTATTTAATACAATAGAAATTACCAGAGCGTCGTTGTGGGGCTGAGAAATGCCTTCTGTTTCTTCGTTGTTGAATGATAAAGTGCCTTCAGGCGCATAATCTCGGGTTTGTTTTCCCTAGTGATTGATACCTTTGTGCGTTTGAATATGGGTCCCTGTGGAATGTCGACCTCACCGACGATCATATGAATGACATGTTGGGGTTCCTCTTGTTCATTTTTATTGTTGGCGTCCCTTTTTCTGAAATGATTCTTGGCTCGATCGCTAAGGAACTCTCGAAGGTGGCCCTCATTGAATAGACGGGCTACCTCCTCCCTTAATTGCCTGCAATCCTCGTTCTTATGACCATGCGTGCCATGATACTTGCACATCAAATTTGGATTTCCTTGGGAAGGATTAGTTTGTATGGGTTTGGGCTACCTAGTATCTCTGGTCCTTCCGATTACCGAAACAATGCCCGATGCATCGATGCTAAAATTAAATTTCGATAACCGAGGTGCCTCTGCAGGATCGGCATACTTGTCGAAACCACCTTTGCTCATAAGTCCCCGAGAATTCTATCCTCGATCACTTCTTCGATCGTTCCGGGTGGAATTGCGTCCTGAACCATTGTTCCTTCGATCTGCGGTATATGGTTGATATCAGTCCCTGTTCGACCTTGGCTCCCTATCGACATCCCTTTGGTTTTTAACTGTTGACCTGTTCGGATATACTGAACCGGAAGGGGCTCCTAATTGGTCGTCTGATCTTCGACTGATATCGATTGTCTACATCTACCCAAGTTATAGCTGGATACTCGATCAAATTTTGTTTCAACTGACGTGATACTATCGAACTCCGTTCGTTCAACCCTTGGGTGAAAGCTTGAATGTCCCATTCATCTGTGACCGGTGGCAACTCCATGCATTACATTTGAAATCGGGACATGAACTCCCATAGAATTTCATTATCCCTTTGTCTTGCCTTGAAAAAGTCTGATTTCCTCGTTGCGACCTTTATGGCCCCGGCCTTTACGAAAGAATCCGCTAACATGGCAAATGAATCGATGGAATTTGATGGCAGGTTGTGATACCAAATCATTGCTCCCTTCAAAAAGGGTCTCTCCGAATATTTTCAACAGCACGGATTCGATTTCATCATCCTCTAAATCGTTACCCTTGATGGCGCATGTATATGAAGTAACATGCTCGTTGGGATCGGTAGTTCCATTGTATTTGGGTATGTCTGGCATACGAAACTTCTTTGGAATAGGCTTCGAAGCCGCACTTGGAAGAAACGACTTTTGTACAAACTTCTTCGAATCCATCCCTCTCAAGATTGGCGGTGCCCCTGGTATCTGATCAACTCGAGAGTTGTATGTCTCCATTTTTTTATCGTCTTTTTCGATTCTTTTCTCCTCTGATTCAATTCTTTTGGTGAGCTCCTCAAGCATTTTCATTACCGCAGGGTTAGTCTCCGATTCGTTACCATTCGACCTTTCCGGTACTGGCTCGGTACGACAAGTAATTTCCGGTTCGACCCTATTAGGAGCTCTATGTTAATTTTGTAACTGAGCAATAGCGGCTTGCTGAGCCTGAAGTATCTCGAATATCAATTGGAGACTGACTCCTTCGTCTCCTCTGCCCTGTGTTCCATAGCCACTATATCATCCTTCTCTGCGTACACTTCCATCGAGATCTGCACCTAGGTCCGCGTTTAGAGCAACGTGCGAACTGACATCGACTGGGTTGGCAACCGGTGCTGCCCCGAGATTAGCCTGTGGCACCTCGATCCCTGGAGCAATCACATTTTCGTTTTCATCATGGAATCTGAGGCTACTGTTACCGTGTGTGGATGCGTTTTTGTGAGTTTGACATGTTTTAACCTGAAAGCAAAGGCACTCAACAAGAACAAGCATAAAATAGTGTATTTTACCAAAATCAGTACTGAACAATTACTATTATCCTTAGCCCCACGGTAAGCGCTAAACTGTTTACCCTAAAATTTGAGTAACGATTAAACTTATTTAGTGGTTTTAAGGATACGTGATTTAATCCAATACCAATTGACAAATAAGAAATTGAATAGATAATCTGAATAGTAAAATAAATCAAACCAGTGTTCTAGCAGCGCTTTCGACCTCGATTCGAGATGGTCTCGAAGTTGAGTAAGAAGAATAGTAAAGAACAGAGGATAAACAATGATGAACAGTAATGGATAGTAAGTAAAATAAAGAACAACGTTTTTGTATATCTTTATCAGTGAATCAATGCCTTACAAATGAATGGGATCCCTCTTTATATAGTAGAGAAATCCTAAATAAGGTACAATTTTAATAACGAAAACAAATCCCATGATTGGCGTCAATAACCGCTTGATTCGATCTGTTCCGGGATTTTCGCCGAGATCTTCGGTCGGTTGCTAATATCTCGTCATTCCGTTATTACGCCTTACCCGAAGTCGGTCATGCTCGGTCTCGATCTTCAATGAGTACTTCGATCTTCATGCTTCATACTCTGCCATTGAGCCCGAGCCTGGTCTATTACGAGCTTGCTCTTCGAGGCAGCTCCTCGTACCTATGAAATCTGACATGTCCGATTTCGACCGTATACAAACCTGTAAAATATATAGGCGATGTCAGTTATTAATCATCCGTAGAACAATATTCTTAACTACTTTATTTTGTACACTACTCGTTTTTCGACAAAGACAATAAAAATATTTGTAAATTTACTCTTCTCAATAGCTCTTATCGACTCACACTTATTTTATCGGTACCACAATAACAATTCTCTTTTGTATCCAATGAAAATATTCACGAATTTACTATCTTATAGAATAAAAAGGATAAAACCTTTTTCAGTAATTGGTTTCCTCGTTCTAAACCAGAATATTCAATTAGTGATCATGTACTATGCTTCTTTAGCAAATTTAAGTTATATACACCTAATAATAACCTATTACTATAACGTATTAGTATTTTCTTTGATTGTTATTTTCTTAGATTAGCACATTATGTCTTAAGCCTCTCCACAAACTGTCAATGCCTATATTAGTGCCTTCTTAGTTATCTTCCAATTGAGTAATTGAATTTCTTCAAACAAACTTCAATGCAATATTTTGAAGAACTTCAAATATTATGAGTGAAGATGGAAAACTACCGGGATTTTTGTACAAAATTTAGAGAGTGATGCGAGTTATGAATGAAAGTACAAGAGGGGTGAATTACAACCGATTTAAAAATCTTGGTTGATTAAGTGTAAGTTTAGTCGACTAGACTTTGCACAGTGAATAACTTCAGTAGGAATGAACTAAATGAACAGAAAGATAAAGAAGACACAACAGTTTTTATACTGGTTCAGTACCGATGTGGTACCTACGTTCAGTTCCCTTGGGTCACAAGGGTTCTCTTAGATCTTTGATAAATGATTACAGTAATGATGGTTTTAGTACGTTCACCATCAAAGATGTAAAACAACAGTGATTTTTGTAATATTGATACAACTCTCTTTTTGTGTTCTAACTCTTCGTATCTTTTGTGACACTTGTAGACTCAAGATTATAATGGTTGTACTAAGAACTAGAAAGGCTTAGAAACAGATTGTGTAGTTGTGTAAGTCTTCTTCTTGAGTTTGCCAGACTTCTTATAGGAGAGTTTGAATAACCATTACAGATTGATCTTTAATTGAGGCACAAAATCCTCTAAGAGTTTTGACCCAAGGGGTGCCTCCGAATCCTGCACATGTGATGGGCTGGATTCGTTTACATCCTTCCCCTTTCATATTCATATTTCAGGGAGTGATTTGTAACTTTGATTTGGTTGATCAATCTTCAGTATCTTCAAATTCTAATTTAGTCCTTGAAGTATGGCCTGATATTCTTTAGCAGCTGCACTAGATATGTTTCTTTCTTGAGAGAGCCTCGATGTCCTTTGATTGAAACTTTAGCGTCTGGACTTGATTTTCTTTCCTTTTTGATGGGTTTGACTTCCTTTGATTTAGCATCGTTTATGTTGTCTTTGATTTCGTTTCCTTTCTGACGTCCTTACCAGAAGGACTTCCTTTGAAGTAGTGGTACTTCCTAGTTTTCTGCAATCAAATGGATACAATTAGATTTGCACTATTGTCATCATTGAAACTTAGGTATAACAATGAATTGAGGGGAACTTAAAGTGTTATAAGGGTTAGACCCCCGTGCTTACTTCAATAGAACCCCTAGCCTCTCAACAGTCATATTTTGTATGTCTGTCGCAGGTATCCGATCGAGTTTTAATTAGAAATCTCTTGGCAAGAGGCAAGTTGATTTCTGGTTGCCTACCATATATCGAATGCTCTTTCAGCAGCCCTTTTTCCGTTGTCATTTGAAGAAATTCCCTTGCCATATCTGAATTATAATCGCCCTTCAGTTTCTTATGTATGAGAGACCTAATCAATATGTTTTAATTTGTTGGTTTGTCTTCTTGTCCTCTGGAGTTTGTTTGATGATCACAAATATATACTCGCAAATCACCCGAATAAGAGGAGATAACAGTGGAGGATTTGCTTTTGGAAAGTTCATAATGATATAGTTGTATTGTTCATCAATAATGATCACATTTATTTAGGAAGAAGTTCACGCAACCCTTAACGAAAAAGTAACATTAAAGATGATAAATGCTCTAAAAACGGCTGGCAGTTACATTGTTTTTCAGCAGTTACATCTTTTCTCTAAGGAGGTGGCTTTTGGATCATTTAACACATGACATCAATTCGGAAAATAGGTAAAACAAAACCTAAAAAATGAGGAAAAAGATAAATAAGAATCCTAACTTGTGAGAGGTGCCATGTCATCACTTTTTGACTCTCGTTTATATATATACTAGTGAACTTTTTCGCGCGAAACAAATGATGTTAGTAATTTATTTTACATAAAATTGTATACTTTGTTGAGATTGAAAAGGTATTTTCTATACATACAAAAATTAATTTGATAAATTGATGAAATCACAAATATAAATATTTTTATTAGATTTTGATTTTCTTTCTTCCATTAAATAGAAAAAACTTTTGTTTTTCTAAAATTTGCTCTCAAATATAATAAAACATGAAATGAAAAGTACATAAACCAAAATAGAAAGAGGAAAAAAGAAACAAATATCAATGCAAGTTACAATATGGACAGATACTTCTTTTCATATTCTTTTTCATTTTTCCATTGTTCTATTTTTTTTTCGTTTATATTCCTTAATCTCCTCTTCGATTCTCCATTCCCTAAAAAAGCTGCTATTCTCCTTTACACCTTTCACATAATTAGTGCTTCGAATAAAACTTATCCAACTAAACACTTCAAACTCATGCAATTGTGTCTTAAGAACACTTCCAAGAGAAGTTAAGAAAGAAAAACGATTGATCATATCTGAGTGCCACCGGATTCGTAGGACCATATCTCCAAATTATCTTCATATATATTTTCTCGATTACAGAAAAGTAAACTAAAAGTAATATTCTGGAAGGCCAATAAAAATACGGTGGAAATACTAAAATATATTAAAATCATAATCGAAAATAATGATAAATTTTCTGTAAGTAATATTTTACCTTAATAATCTCTGAAATAATGGATCTCAGCATGTAAATGCCTTTATCGTTAAGCTTCTTCCTGCAGCATTGTTATTTGTGGAATTAACCCTGTTTTTTAATCAACCCAGTAGAACAATAAAACCAAGAAGTAAAAGACTCAAAAACATGAAAATAAATACTGGCCAAGTCGCCAAGAACTATATATGCATTAGGGAGAAGCATCTGTTTACATATATAGGTAAGGTAACACATCTTCTAACTGATGACGGAGGTAGAGTATAGTTACTAGATTCTCGGGAATTCAGTAACTTTTGCGGAGATTCTTTATTTTTATTAAAAATCCATTAAATATATATAAATATATTACTGTGAACTCAGTTATTATTGTATATTAATTTTAAATTATAATATGAACCCATAAACTTCAAATCTTGAATCCGGCTCTGCTGGCAGTGGAACAATGGTCTTGTTATACCATATTGACACTTATTATTATCTATAGAAACAGGGACCTCTAGCTGTCCCTAGGCAGTACAACCCATAGATTATGATCACTCAGACCAGCAATCTCATATACAAGAACAAAAATAAATATCAGCAAATTAAATAAATAATTAAAGGCCTCCATACAACTCTCTTATACTAAACAACAATAACAATCCAATATAATTTCACTAGTGGGGTATGGGGAGGGTAGTATGTACGCAGACCTTATCCCTACCCTGGGGTAGAGAGACTGTTTCCAATAGACCATCGGCATCCTTCCCCCTTCAAGAACTCCCACCTTGCTCGTGACTCGAACTCACAACCTCTTGGTTGGAAATGGAGGGTGCTTAGCATCAGATCAACCCACTTGTCAACAACTCTCTTAGACTGATATACAGAAAGTACAAAAGGGGATCTCATCTCCAAGAATCAAAATATATATAATAGCCAGTATATATTTTCTTATAGGGATAAAAAAGATACAATGCACCACATGCGAGATATTCAACTTGGTAGAAGATTGAAAGAGAAACTCTGTATATAGCTTCTCCATTTGGAAAAGCTACAGAGAACCCAAGCTTCTCTCAAGTTTCAGGTAATTATCAGATGAAAATGGGTGAAAGATTAGTTTTGAGGAGGAAGAGAGGCATAATAATTGGCACCATTATATTCACTGTTGTAAACCTTTCGTTATCTAGGCAGGCATCCGTTCAAATTGCTGCAGTTATTATTATTAACTTTTTGCAAGCGTTTCACTTTTTATTAACCGTTTCAATCTTTTTGGAAGAACATTAACCTTTATTTACCTTATCACTGAACATAAATAAATAGAAAAAATTAGGGATAAAAGCAAAAAAAAAACAGGAAAAAAGATAAATAGCTATCCTCATTTCTGGAAGATGCCACATCAGATTTACTATGCCCATCTTTATTTTATATTTTGATTAGTGGTTGTTCCACCTCAGTTTGTTAATTCTAAGTATTTTAGCAGAGATACTATGGGAAAGCACTGATATGACACATTTTGACTTTACAAGGTTGGTTTCGATGTTCATATAACATGAAGTGTTGTGTATTTCAAGCTAGTTGATTCCACTAAGCTAAATTGAGAAATTCCTAGTTCTTTAAAATCTAAGTTTGACGTACTGCGTACAGTACGAGAATAATAAATATCCTGCAAGACTAATTTTTTAGAGAAGTTACATATTTGGTCATTCGATAAAATATATTTATACTCATTAGTAAATAACATAAATTATACTAACCATACATATATTATACATATACCAGTTATTTTATTAATTCCAAATTTATTTTCCAGTTGCCTAAAGTTAATTAATTTAAGGAATTTCGGGGTAAGAGTTCTGTATTTGGGTTTTGCCAATCCGTTTGAAACCCAAGAATGGAAGCGGGGTCCAATGTACTTTTGATTCACATGTTTAGTTTAGCCCAATTTCAATGAGAGGATTTGGATGCAATATTTGGGCCAGGTCACTTTTGGGGCTATGGCCTAAGAGATTGAAAAGAGAGATTTGCATAAATACGATTATTAAAGGCCACTGTCCATATTGTGTCTCATTTAAGGAAGTTTTGCAAAAACAACCTTGGTGCTATGCACCTCGAAGAATGAAAAAATTACGCTTGTTAAAATTTTCACAAGTCTTTTTGATTGGGATAAAATTTATACTATTTTTATTCTACCTATCTTGTTAAATTATTTATAATTAAATTTTGTCGAGCGTGTATCTTGTTATTGATTCACAAGTTTTACCGCATGGGGTAAATCTTACCTGGTTCGCAAGTTTTGCTGGATGGACCAAGAAAAAACTTTGACAATATCTTCATTCTACTATTTTTCTAACCCACCTATCCCATTTGTCACCACCCAAAATCTTTGAACATAAAGACAGAAGCAATTTAATAATTTAGGAAAGTTTTTTTGAAAACAAAAATATTCAAAAATACGATACAATCCATCCCAAAATCAGGGTGTCACTGAGTACATGAACGTCTAAATCAGAATACAGTCCACTACAGTGTCTAGAGAAATAAACTAAAAAATACAACTAGTGATATAGAAGGAGAGTCAAGGCCTGCGAACGCCGTGCAGCTACCTTGGTAGTCCCCGAACTCTGACTTGAAGTCTCCGCGTATAGTCTAGTTCACTGATACTTGGTCTGGTAGGAAGTACCTGAATCTACACAAAATATATGCAGAAGTATAGTATGAGTACACCACAACGGTACCCAATAAGTGCCAAACCAAACCTCAGTAGAGTAGTGACGAGGCCAGGTCAGGGCCCTACTGAAAATAATAAAAAGACAGGGCAAAAAGTTTAACAATATCATAATAATAATGACAATGGGAATGAATAAAGTAAGGAGTATGTCACAATTTAACTACACAGAATAAGGGCAAATAATACCTCACAGATGAAAAACAGGAATTTACATATTTAAGGAAAACACAAAATAACCAAAGGCAAGTGCACCAATGAGAAAATATCAATAGGGGCACTCCCGAGGTACCGCCTCGTAGTCCCAAATCATAAATAAATTCACAATAATTCTTTTTCTTATATCACCGCAGGAGCCTTCACATTTAATTTTAGAGAAATTATTTTTTTCAAAATAGCATCCCGCGTTTTAGCCACCCTTATCACACCGTATGACTTCTAGTAGTTCCCCTACTAGCCACACGTATCAAGCCACCCTTATCCCACCGCATGCATTTCAACACCCAGACCTTATACCACCACATACGTATCAATGTCACAATATATCGCAATTTGCACCTCAAGTGCCCAAATATTTCAACTTGGCAAAATAAATCAACAATAATATTATTTTCCAAAATAAGGAGCTCACGGTTCAATCACAATGAATACAAAATCTCAAATGGGTGTAGGTGGTGCCTGAGCTGGTCCTATAGGCTCATCCACCACTAGGGCCTGCTCCTGAACAGGGGCAACTGGTAGATCTGCAGGTGCTGCCCTAGCTGCGGTGCGAGTTGCACCTCTGCCCCTACCGCGGCCTCTACCGCGATCTCAGCCTCTCGCGGCCCTGACTGGTGATACTGGTGGTTGTCCGTCCTGCCCCGTAGTACGCGTCTTCGCCATCTGTGAGAGAATAGAACAACAAAAGTTTGGTTATCGGAATCAACGGATTCGCACTACAAAAATTCAAGAATGTGAAGTTTCCTAAGGGTTCGACAGCCTCTCGAAGATAAGTACAAATGTCTCTGTACCGATCCACAAGACTCTACTAAACCTGCTCATGACTCGTGAGACCTATATAACCTAGGATCTTATACCAACTTGTCATGACCCAAAATCTAACCGTCATGATGGTGCCTACTGTGGAATTAGGCAAGCCACAACTTAACATCTCAACACAAAAAAAAAAATTGAACATAAAGACGAAGGCAATTTAATAATTTGGGAAAGCCTTTTTAAAAACAAAAATATCCAAAATACGACACAATCCATCCCAAAATCGGGGTGTCATTGAGTACATGAACGTCTAAATCAGAATACAGTCTACTACAGTGTCTAGAGAAATAAACTAAAAAAATAAAACTAGTGATATAGAAGGAGAGTCAAGGCCTGCGAACGCCGTGCAACTACCTTGGTAGTCTCCGAACTCTGAAGTCTCAATCAGCAACTGTCGCCGTGACCAAATACGCCTGGATCTGCACACGAGGTGCAGGGAGTAATGTGAGTAAATCTAACTCAGTAAGTAACAAGTCCAAACTTTGGACTGAAAGGTAGTGACGAACTCAACCGGTACAGTTAAAATATAAATAACTGTACAGAAATATTGGCATGCTTTCAAATTAAATAGGCAACTCAAAACAATAAAGTGAAGCAGATCTGAACAGTGTAAAGAATATAACTCTGCTATCTCTACATGCCAATGCACATGCAGTATGTGATGCACCATGCTGTCAGCCTCATGTGCTCACACTCTCGAATGCTCAACCACTCGGTATTATATATGGACCATACGGCCCAGGGAAGATCCATCCCGGAACATATACATCACTGACTATAAGTCACCTAGTACCGAGGAAGGCCAATCTAGCCCCGTGGAGAATATCCATCTCCAGGTATCAAGTACTTCGGACAAGATCCATGTCCAGGAAAAATTCATCCCTCAATAATATCAACCGCGCTCACTGGCGGTTTGTTACAGACTCCGGAGGGGCTCCTACAGCCCAAGCGCTATCATAAAATCAGTATAACTGCTGCGGCGTGCAGCCCGATCCCATAACTGTCAGTTATAATCAGGCAATCAGCCTCACTCATTCATCAATCTTTTCAGTCTCACTCACAGGCTCACAATATCATGAAAACTAGCCTGAAACAATGATATGATGTATCAAAAAATAATAACTGAGACGTAGATATGATATGAAATGCATGAACATGACTGAGTACATAATATCAATGAAATCAGTGAGATGACAGCAAGAAACGACCATTAGGGATCCTAACAGTACTGGCATAAAACCTAAACATGATATCACAAGAAGAAAACAAGGATATCAACAAAATAGAGTCACTATACAGTGCCATGGAATCAACCAGGCCACAATGCTCACGATGCACGCTCGTACGCCCGTCATTTGGCATGTGCGTCACCTCAATACCAACTGTATAGCACATAGTTCGGGGTTTCGAACCCTCAGAACCAAGTTTGAAAGCGTTACTTACCTCAAACCGAGCAAATCCTACTCCGAAATACCTTTGCCCCTTGAATCAGTCTCCAAATTCCTCAAAGCTAGCCACAAGCAGTACGGTATAATTAATATAGGCTAAAGAAATTAATTCCACAAGAAAAATACGAAATTATAAGCCAAAATCCGAAATAGGCTCGACCTGGCCCCCGGGCCAATGCCTCGAAATCTGACAAAAGTCACAAAACTCGAAAGCCCATTCACTCACGAGTCTAACCATACCAAATTTATCAAAATCTGACACAATTGGTCATCCAAATCCCTAAAATCCACTCTCCAATTCTCAAGCCCTAAACCCCCAAATTTCACTTCAAAATCTCACTAATTAGGTAGGGATATCAGTGGGGAAACAAGTTTTATGATCCAAAACGAGTACAAGCAGCTTACCTCAATAATCTCCTCGAAAACTTCTCCAAAATTCCCTAAGGCCGAGTCCAAAATTTTGGACTAAAATCGCGAATCCTTGCTTTTAAACCTTCTGCCCAGACTTTTCGCATCTGCGGACCTATTGTCGCACCTGCAATGCCGTATCTGCGGTGAAAATGCCGCTTCTGCGGAAGTCACTTGCACCACCAGGGCCCGCAGCTACGCTCCAGGTTCCGCACCTATGAACGCGCATCTGCGGGCCTGGCCTCGCTTATGCGGAGTCACTCTCTCCTAGCTGCCCCGTACCTGCGCCCACTTGTCCGCATCTATGCTACCGCAGGTGCGGGAAATTCTTCGCACCTGTGACCCCTATCCTTCATGGCCTTGCCCGCATCTGCGATTCATGCCACGCTTCTGCGTGCTAGCACCTGCGGTGCCTACTCCGCAGGTGCGGTTACACCAGTAGCAGCAGCTCTTCAACTGCTTCATCAACTCAAAAATCAAGTTCGTTGTCCATGCGAAATCTACCCGAGGCCCTCGGGACCTCAACCAAACATGCTAACAAGTCATATAACCAAATACCAAACTTAGTCGAACCTTCGAATCACTCAAAACAATACCAAAACACCGATTACACCCGGATTCAAGCCTAAAGAACTTCTAAACTTCCGAATTCTACAAACGATGTCGAATTATACCAAACCACGCCAGATTGATCTCAAATTTTGCACACAAGTCATATTCAACATTACGGGCCTACTCCAACTTCCGGAATCGGAATCCGACCCCGATATCAAAAAGTCAACCCCCTGGTCAAACTTCTGAAAATTCAAATTTTGCCATTTCAAGCCTAAATCAGTTACAGACCTCAAATTCACAGTCCGGACACGCTCCTAAGTCCAAAATCACCCAACAGAGCTAACAGAACCGACATAACTCCATTCCGGAGTCGTTTTTACACCATTCTGACTACGGTCAAAATCATAAGACTTAACCTTCTGTTTTAGGGACTAAGTGTCTCAAAACACTCCAAAATCAAAACAAGACCTCCCGACAAGTCACATAAGCAGAAACAGATACGGGGAATGCAGTAAATAGGGGATCGGGGCTAATACGCTCAAAACGATCGGTCGGGTCGTTACAACATTAGGAGAATCAATAGTGTTCCAACTTATAGACTGTTTGGCTAAGCTGGAAAAATCAGCTTATTTTGAGAAGTGCTTTTGAAAAAAGTACTTCTGGAGAGAAGCAATTTGTGTTTGGCTAATCAATCCGAAGAGCACTTTTGAGTAATAATTGGTGTTTGGCCAAGCTTTTCAAAAAGTGCTTTTAAGTATCAAATTACGAATAAGGACATGAATAGATTTACTTAATAGTTAATATTATCAGTAAATAATAATCTCAAAATTTTGTTATTATAGGCAATAATTAAATCTTTTCGTTTAATTTATGTAAAATATGAAAATAAAATTAAAAAGTACTTTAATTCTTTTAATATTTTTCAAATACATTAAAAATTATTTAACAAATATAAATTCATTCACTCCTAAAGTCACTATATATTAGAAAACTATCCTAAAAATAAGAAGAGATACTTATACATTAATATCCTAAGTATTAGATTTAATGGTTATTTTGGTATATACTATATTTTGTTTAGGGTATTTTTGGTAAGAAGAAAAGTCAAAACTTCTTCTGCTTTTGGAGAAACCGCTTCTGCTTCTTCCCAAAATCACCCTTTCCTCCCCCCCCCCCCCCCCCCCAAAAAAAAGCTTGCCAAATACCTTAAGTTGGGAAAAAAATACTTTTGAAAAAAAATAATACTTTTGGCCTTTAGAGAAGCTTGGCCAAAGAGGCTATTACTCTCCAACCTGACTCAAACCTTCAACCCTACCGGTTGAGGGTGGAGGTGCTCAACCGCTATATCAAGTCTCTCTTGTCCCATTCTACCTATCTTATTAATTTATTCACAAGTTGTTTTCGAATGCACAAATCTTGCTCTTGTTGTTCAAAGTTTACACGGCAAAACTTCATATTATCTTCATTCACCAATCTTATTAAATTACTCACAAGTTTTCTCGAAGGAGAAAAAATCTTGCCTATGTAAGTTTAATTTCTCACAAGTTTTGTTGGACGAACTAAATTTGGTGCTATCTTCATTCTACCTATCTTATTAGTTGTTCACAAGTTTGTTGGATGAGCTAATCTTTGTCTGTGTTATTCAATTATTCACAAATAAGTTTTATCAAATAAACATTATTATTTACCAGTCAAATAATATGTGTTTTATACATGATGTTGAATAGAAAATAAAAATTAAAAAATAAGTTAAAATCCTTGCAGTCCTATTGATCTAAATATGCTAACGTCACAATTTCATTCCTAAAAGTATGAAAAACAATTTTCAAATATAATAGACATTACAATTCATACAACATGAAAAACGCCACTGATGTTCAGGTTAATATTTTAGATATGGATTCCGATTAACCTCTAAACTTGTTTACCCTTAAAATCGGATAACAATTAAATTTATGCATGATTTTAAGGATACGTGATCTAACTCGATACAAAATGAGAAATCAGATTGAAATTGAAATAAATAATGAGAAAATAAATACAAACCACACGAATTGAATAATCTTAGCCATGGGAGGTTAGCCATCCTCGAGCCAAAAATACTTTTATCGATGCCGGAACAGGATAACAAGATAATAAGAACTAGAAATAACAATATATTGCTTTGGGATGTGTGTTACAATGTGTTTTATAAATAATCAGACCACCATTATATAGTAGGGGAGTCCTACTTTAGGTATAACTCTATAAAAGATAAAAAATCCCATGATTTGCTAATTAGCCGGTTTCTTATTGATATATGTTGAGATTTCCGCCGTGATACCAGATCTATTACGGATATTTCGGCCTTCCGTTATTCGGTTTGGCAATGTTTCCTCGAGTTCGTTCGGAGTCGGGGTCGATTTCGGGTCATGGACTCGATGTTCTTGAGGATGGGCATTCTGACCTCGTATTCTGGTTTGATAGAATCCGGGGTCGATCTTCAACCCATCATGCTTCAATCCCGATCAGTCATGTAGTAGACGAGCTCGACTTTGACCGTATACAGATAGTGCCCTCGTGTTTTGGAGAATAAACGACGAGAAATGATATGAGCTTCCTATATCTCTCCTCGATACTCCGCGTCAGAAATGACAAAATGAACGAAATGTCTCGTCAGTTGCTGGTCGGCCACTTACGGCTTTGAACCATTGTTTGGAAACTATAAATACCCCTTTCTTCATTCATTCAAACGTTTACATCCAAATCTTCTCTACTCCTGTTTTTTAAAAATTTCAACACTTCTTAGTATTAAACTTTTTGCTATTCTGAAAGCCTTTCACAAGAATTTCATCTTTGTTTTTATCCCCAATCATCGAACTTAATCTTTAAACTTCCTTTCTTTCCTTCACCTATCAAAAAAATGGCGAAGACTTCAAAATCCGTTCAACAAAAATAAACTCCCTCTGCATCACGATCGACTGTAGAGGAAAATTTTTCGTCTGCTGCTATTGAGGAACCGACACTGGAACCTCCTCTGAAGACGTTCGTTCTTACGGGGTGCCCAACCGGTGCCGATTTCAAGGTCGAGAAAACCTCCTCGGTACCTGGTTGGTGTGAACCGGGATCGAGATATATTTGCTCGGTCACCGACAGTTTCCTCTCCAAGGTCAAGGAGGATTGCAACTGGGTTAATATGCACGTGGTGGTCCCCACGCCCGAGGAAGCGATTACTACCCACGTGGAGGGTTTTTTAAGTGTTTACACTTATCCCTTCATGTTGGGCCCCTTGGATCCGGTCATCATTGCCTTTTGTAAGAGGTACAGGGTGTCCCTCGGTCAAATTCATCCCTCTTTCTGGAGGATAGTCATTCTCCTCCGCTTCTTCGTAAGAAAAATCGAGGGATGCCCCTTTACCATCGATCATCTCATGCGTTTGTATAGTCCCCGATCTATCAAGGGGGATTAATCAAGCTTGCCCGTCGGGCTAGTAAAGCCCCATTCTCGAGCATCGATGATGATTGGGACCGAGGCTGGTTAGGCTGATTCGTCCGAGTGAAGACAACGGATTTAATCCCGACCGATTAGATGTCATTTCCTAAGAAATGAAACATGACACGTAAGTATAAACTTGCTTTCAAGATTTCGTTTATCGCATTTTCTTTTTCCTCCCTTATCATCGATATTTTGTGGTGGTGCAGCTATTGCTCGGATGCCGGATACAGTTCCTCAACTGAAGGAGTGGGTCGAGGGCATCGCATCCCAAAAAACATATTCTGAGCGTGCATGGCGCGAACTTTCGAAGGGCCGGTGGGAGGCCCGCTCTCACGGTGAGATTCCGTTCTCGTGTGAATAACCCTTAGGTTTCCTCCACTTTGCTGAGCCCTTACTCATTCTCCTTTTCTTTGCAGGTCTTCCCAAGGATGTTGCAATGAGGCCTCTATCTGGTGATGAAGATATCCTTCCCGAAGCCATCTGCTCTGAGGAAAGATAATAAACAGACGAAATGAAAAAGGGCTACGAGTTCTCCGAGCTCCGAGAAGAAGAAACCGAGGAGGAGGCTGGTGCGCAAATCCAAATAAAGTACCATCGCTCGAGAGCTCCCATCTGACTCACTCCACCGGTTGAGAGATGAGTCCGAAGAGGAAAAAGAAGAAGAAGCCTCTGAACAAGTGGCCCGCGTACGGTCGCAGTTCGAGGGACTAGGGGGCCCTGAATTAGAGAGAGGCGACACTGAATCAGTGGCCAAATGATCGGAACCAAAGAGGGGTGAGGCCGACAAGAAGGCTGCGACCGGTGCTTCTCGGGCAGAGGACAATGTCCCGAAGGACGCACTTAGAGTGATAGATCTCTCCAAGTCGCCTTCGTTTACCGACTCCATGATCAATAAGGCTCAAATGCTAAAAGGTCACGAGGGCAGATAGATCCCAGGCATCCTCCGGAATAGACATAATAATTAACTGCTTTCGGTCAGGATCTGCACTCGGAGCTGGGAACTGGTTTACTAATTTCGGACTTGAATAAGGCTCGCTAGCTCCCGAAGAAGATCTTTTCTTTGGTACCGATAAGTCGCCCCAACCTGGTGACGTCTTCCGAGGCGATAGAATCTAAGTGTCATGACCCAAAATTCAACTAGTTGTAATGGCACCTAACCTCACCCGCTAGGTAAGCCAAATAACAACAATCCGATTCAATTAATAATTAACTGACTTTAATATACTCCCCAAGGACTGGTAATACAAATTATGAGCATCTAAGATTAGAATTTACAAAGCTGGTATGAAATAAATACATCATCTGTTCGAAACATATATAAAGAGATTTTAATAAATCTAAGGCTACCATGAACAAGAGGCAGTTACAACCGGAACGTAGGTACGTCTTCAAATCCAGCTCTCGTCGATCACAGCAACATCACCATCCAATATCTGTACGCAAGATGCAGAAGAGGAGTATGAGTACAACCGACCTCATGTACTCAATATGTAACAAACCTAACCTTAGGTTGAAAGTAGTGATGGGCTAGAACACAAGTCGGGGTCCAACACCAATAGATAACAACAATTCATAACAACATAATGGAAGTAATAAAAGAAGTAGCTCAGAGATAAAATGCTCAGCTCGTTCACAGTTCCAAAAAAATAGTCCTGCTTTTCAAATATATCAGTGAAAACCCAAATCCTTTACCAAAATCACCAATTTATGAGTAAGTTTGAAAACTGTGATTTTTTTCAAAAACTTTCAACAGGTAAATGTTTTATTTTTAAAATGGCATGAGGAAAATACATCTCTATGACTACATGTTAATATGTATGAGAAGTCATAAATGACACAATATTATACAACATGAGGAAAAATGCATCTCTATGCCTGTATGTCAAGTGTGCATGTCAATGCGATGCAACTCAGTGATAAATATCATTTCACTCAGTCCTTCCAGACACTCAGTCCTCCCAGTCACTCAATCCTCCCAATCGCTTGGCACTCGCAATCGGCACTCGGCACTCGCACTCAGTAGGTATCTGTGTTCACTAGGGGTGTGTACAGACTCTGAAGGAGTTTCTTCAGCCCAAGCGCTATAACAAGCCAATCATGGCATAAATCAATAAAACATATTGCGGCATGCAGTTCGATTCCATCATAAATCAATATATATAAAGCCAATATGGCATGCTACGGCGTGCAGCCCGATCCCATAAACATCCTCACCATCAAGCCCTCGGCCTCACTAAGTCATCAATCTCTCCAGTCTCTCAGGCTCTTAGTGTCATGAAAAGAATTAGCTCAAAAATAATAATGTGATGTATCAATAAATGGTAACAGAGACTGATATATGATATGCATATGAATGCGTATTCCTGAGTATGTAAATGCATGTAAGAAGATAACTCAACAGTAGAAATAACCTCAGTGGGTCTCAACAGAATAGACATGTAGCCTAGACATGATTTCTAACATGGATCGAAGCTCAATAGCTCTAGTATGTAGAGACTTCATGGTTACAAATAAGATCAGGTAATTACATAGTACCACAGAATTCACACGGTGCATGCCCACACGCCTGTCACCTAGCATGTGCGTCACCTCAAGACCAAACACATAACACGTATATTCAGGGTTCATCCCCTCAGCACTAAGTTTAGAAGTGTTACTTACCTCGAACAAGCCAAATCCAATACCGAGCAAGCAGTACAATACTCCGAAAATTCCATTACACGCGTATCAACCTCCATACACCTTCCTAACTCCTGAATTCAAGCCAAACGATTCGTATCTATTCAAACAACGTGCAAATTAATCATAATTTACTCTAATGCTTACAATTTAATAATTTACAAAAAATTTCAACTCCGCTTGAAAAGTCGACAGTGGGGCCCATGTCTCGAAATCCGATGAAACTCACAAAATCTGACAACCCATTCAATTACGAGTCCAACCATACTAATTTTACTCAAGTCCAACTCCGAATCGATGTTCAAATCTCAAAAAATTATTTTATGGAATTGTAGAAAATCCCCCCGATTTCTCTTGAAAAATCAATAATCTACGCCGAAAATGAATTTAATTCATGGAATATAATCACAAGGGAGTCATCAACACTTATCCCAAGTTGTGTGGTGAAAGTTTCCTCTGAAAATTGCCCAAACTGTGCTCCCACCTCTGTTTATGTCAAATATGGCAAAATCCCCCGTTTATAGGGATTTAATGCTTGGAGCGCCACATGTGGCGTGGGGCGCTGCCTGTGGCGCTGTTTCCAGAATCTTATAAATATCCCAGCGCCAGGGCTAGTGCCCCACGTTACCCTGAGCGCTGGTGATGGGATTTTATTTTTCCCGACACGGAAATGGGCATAACTCTCTCATACGATGTCCGAATTCGACGATTCTCTTTGCTATGGCTCCATAATTTTAATACGGATTTAATTCTTCAATAAAAACTAAATTTGGAGCTCATTTGGTTAATGTGATATCACTTATTCTTGAAGCAACGACGTCGGAACATTCTGGAAATATTCAAATTAAATTCCGTTAATCATCTGAAATCCACCCGAGGCCTTCGGGACCTCAACCAAATATACTAACAAGTCCTAAAACATCATACAAACTTAGTCGAGGCCTCAAATCACATCAGACAACACGAAAACCTCGAATCACACCCCAATTCAAGCTTAATGAAACTAAGAATTTTCAATTTCTACATTAGATGCCGAAACCTATCAAATCAAGTTCGATTGACCTCAAATTTTGTACACAAGTCATAAATGATATAACGGACCTATTCCAATTTTTAGAATTGGATTTGTTTCCAGTTATCTTCGATGCCTGGTGACCGAATAGGATCAAGCCAAGATGGACGATGTGGAAGCACCCTGCCTGTTCAGCGAAGCACAACAGGCATTAAATAGGGTAACTTTGAATGCCTCTTTATTACGTACTTAGATTAAGTCGCAAACAATCGTAACTTTTTTTTGTGCTTGCAGGCCTCGGTGATTCATCACGATACTTTTCTCTGATATCGGGAAGAGTTAAACCATCATGAGACTGAGACTCAAGAGCTTACTGAGAAGAGGGATGCTTACAAGCTTCTTAGAGAGAAACTACAGGCTAAGCTAGAACGACTCGGAAGGAACATGTCGACATGGTAGAGCAGGTAAGAAGAGTATTTGAAGTTAGTGACGATGAGTCAGACACAGTGGCTAATAGTCCGAACCTGCAGGTTCAAAAGAAACTTGACCAAATCGAGCAGCTCCAAGTGAAGGTGGATACGGTAAAAGCTGAGGCCGAAGAATGGAAAAGAAACATGGACCGCTTGGCCTCGGAAAAGAAGACTGCTCGGGCACAATTGGCTTCGGTTGAGGTCTAGCTTCGGACTGCAAAAGAAAAGTGGTGCAGTCCAAAAAGATCGAGGAGCTCCAGTCTCAGCTGAGTTCGGCGGTCTCCGATCAAGAAAATATGGCCAAGGAGCTTGAGGCGGCCAAGTCAGAAGTTTTCGTGGTCAAGGCCGAGGCCGATGGAGGGTGGACCAGCACAAGGCCGATACCAAGGCGGCTCAAGACCTTGTGAAAAATATGGTGGAGCATACGAAGTATCCCGAAGGGAGGCCCTCGAGGGAGTTCATGCTCGGGGTTTTGACTTATTGGTTGAGATCGAGAATGCCAAGGTACTCGAAGCCAAGGCTAGGAAGCTGGCCTATCCCGAGGAGGAAATATTCCGAGGGGTCTAAAGATTCGAGTTAGTCCGAGGCAGAGACCTCGAAGGCGATGATGTGGTCACCGACGAAGACTAGGCCACTTAGGATCTTTTTAGATGTTTTTTTTCTACTTTTTGAGGCCGTTCGGCCTTTGTAAAAAATTGTATCGGGGCTATTTGGCCCTTGTAAAAAGAATTTTGGATGTGTATATATAAGGCTTTTTCCCTTTCACATCTTTTGAATTTTCCCTTTGCTTTATTATTTCTATTCGCAAAGATCGAAATGCCTTAGCATAAAATAATTAGGTTATGTTCGAAGGTTCAAACAAACCTTTCCGTTTTAAGGCATCTTGGGGATTCGGTGTTATCGAAAACTTTTTCCCAAATTAGTTTAGATTATAGTTTGCTGAGGGTAGCCTTTAAAACCGGTTATGAAAATGTTTGAAGGCCTTGTTTTTGTTATGGGTCTCGGACGTCTCCGATCCATGTTTATATGGTCGTAGCCCTTTTAGTTCAGGTGTCGCCCAGTGGGTTTTCTATCCCGAGTTATCCGGGCTTGCCTAACATAACAGTCCCCGAGTGAGGTTGGCCATTGCCTTTGAAATTAGGGCATTACCTAATAGGTCTTATGCCCCCGAGGTCTGATATCTCAGACCGTCCGTGTTTGTTTTCGGACGGCAGTCCTCGAGTGAGAGTGATTTCTCGAACTCAGATTAAGGTGGCCCTTGGGCTCGATACCTTTAGGGGATCGTATGTAGGAAATGTTTTGAGAAATGTAAGAAAAAGTTTAAAGGACAAGATGTTTGTGCTCAAGGAAGAGACTTCTTTTCATTCTTGTGTATAATAGTTATACATGTATATATGCTTTGTGCTAGGGTTTGAGAAGTCTATGTGGGCACAGTTCATTTAACCTTTTGGCCCTTACAATAAATCCTATCGATTGAGATCTTTTAATCACAAAGTCTCTTTCCTTGTTAAAGTCGACATCCGAGGGTAATGCCCCCAGTGTTCAGGGCTGATCGAAGAGGCATCGAATGCTGTTGTGATCATCATCACCGGTTCGTAGCCGGCCTTCAATTCTAAGTTAGCACGATTTACTTGTCGCCTCGTTAAAAACCTTGCCGGAAAACCCATTTGGGACAAAACCGGTTCAAGGGAAAAGAGTGCAACGCGTGCTTTCAAACCTAAAATTTCGTATCGTCCCTTGTTGGTTACCTGCAAGCGTTAGCTTAAAATGCAAGTAAAATAAAGAACGGGGCCGTACCTTAGCAGTAATATATCTTTAAGTGAGTAATATTCCAGTTGTTCGGTAATTGCTTGCCATTCATTGTTCCGAGTTTGTAGGATCTTGTTTCGGTGATCTCGATAATTTGGTACGGTCCTTCCCAATTCGGTCCCAATTTCCCTTCGTTCGGGTTTCAGATGCTTAGTGTGACCTTAATTAGTACTAAGTCCCCGGTATTGAAGTGTCTAAGGTTGGCCCTTTGATTTTAATACCTTTCGATCCGCGTTTTTTAGGCGGCCAACTGGACAAGGGCGGCTTCGCGCCTTTCATCTAATAGCTCCAGCCTCGTACTCATGGACTCGTTCTTTGATTCCTTTGTTACATATCAGAATCTGATACTTGGTTCCCTGACTTTAACCGGTATTAGAGCTTCGGCACCGTAAACTAATGAAAATGGGGTGGGCCCAGTACTGGACTTCGAGGTCTACCGTTATGCCCATAGGACTTCGGATAGGATTTTCTTCCATTTTCCATTGGCATCAGTTAACCTCTTTTTAATGTTTTGGAGTATGGTTTTGTTGGTGGACTCAGCTTGTCCGTTCCCACTAGGGTGGTAGGGTGTCGATAGGATCCTTTTGATCTTGTGGTCTTCAAAACATTTAGTTACTTTGCTGCCAACGAATTATTTCCCATTGTCGCATACGATTTCGGTCGGCATTCAGAATCGACATATGATGTGGTCCCAAATGAAATCAATGACTTCCTTCTCCCTGATCTTCTCGTACGCCGGGCTTCCACCTATTTAGAAAGGTATTCAGTCATAAATAATATAAATTGAGCCTTACCGGGTGCCCAGGGAAGAGGGCCGACGATGTCCATTCCCCACTTCATGAATGGCCGTGGTGATAAAACTGAATGCAGCAGCTCCTCTGGTTGATGAATCATCAGAACGTGTCTTTGGCATCCATCACATTTTCGAACGAAATCCTTTGCGTCTTTTACCATGTCGATCCAGTAGTAACCGACTCTGATTATTTTTCGAACCAGCGATTCAGCGCCCGAATGATTTCCACAAGTACCTTCATGGATTTCCCTTAAACCGTACTCGGTATACCCTGGCCCTAGACATATTTCAAGTGGGCCATCGAATGTTCTTTTGAACAAGGTTCCATCTTCTGACAGGCTAAACCGGGTTGCCTTTGTACGCATGGCCCTTAATTCTTTTGGATCCGAGGGCAATTTACCGGTCCTGAGATATTCTATGTATTTATTCCTCCAGTCCCAAGTTAGGCTCGTTGAATTGATCTCGGCATGGCCCTCTTCCACCACCGATCTCATAAGCTGTATGACTGCCCCCGAATTGAACTCATCATCTTCGACTGATGACCCTAAATTAGTGAGGGCATCGACCTCACTGTTTTGATCCCGAGGTACATGTTGCAAAGTCCATTCTTTGAACTGATGTAATATTACCTGCAACTTGTCTAAGTATCTTTGCATTCATTATTCTCTAACCTCGAATGCTCCATTAACTTGGTTTACCACGAGGAGGGAATCGCACTTGGCTTCGATCACTTCTGCCCCAAGCTTTTGACTAGTTCAAGGCCTGCAATCATGGCCTCATATTCGGCCTCGTTGTTAGTCAATTTCACAGTCTTAATAGATTGTCTAATTATATTTCCTGTTAGTGGCTTCAACACGATGCCAAGTCCGGACCCTTTCGTATTTGAGGCGCCATCTGTAAAGAGGGTCCAGATTCCCGAGGAAGTCCCTAAGTTAATTAATAACTCTCTTTCGACCTCGGTTATTAGGGCCGACATAAAGTCAGCCACAAAATCTGCCAAGATTTGAGACTTAATGGCAGTTTGGGGTCGGTATTCAATATCGCACCCGCTTATTTACACGGCCCATTTGGCCAATCGGCCCGAGAGCTTGGGCTTATGCATAATATTCCTCAACGGGTAAGTAGTTACGACACATATGGGGTGACACTGGAAGTATGGTTTTAGCTTCTTAGAGGCGCTTAGCAAAGCGAGCGCCGGTTTTTCTAGGTGAGGGTACCTAGTTTTGGCCTCACCTAGGGTCCTGCTAACATAGTAAATTGGAAATTGTGTACCTTGTTCTTTGCGGACTAGGACTCCACTTACCGCTATCTCTGAAACCGCCAAGTACAAGTACAGTTGTTCGTCTGCCTTCGGTGTGTGAAGCAGCGGCGGGATCGATAAGTACTGTTTGAGTTCCTCCAAAGATCGTTGGCATTTTGGTGTCCATGAGAAGTTATTCTTCTTCTTCAATAGTGCAAAGAATCAGTGGTTCTTGTCGGACGACCTCGAAATGAATCGCCCCAGGGTGGCTATGTGACCGGTTAACCTTTGCATGACCTTCACGTTGTCTACAACCGTGATGTCTTTGATAGCTTTGATTTTTTCATAGTTGATATCGATTCCTCGGTTGGATACCATGAACCTGAGGAATTTACCTGATTCGCTCCAAACGCGCATTTCTCCGGGTTCAACTTCATATTGTATTTCCTCAATATGCTAAAGGTTTCATGCAAATGTTTTAAATGGTCCTCTGGTTGTAGGGACTTAACCAACATGTCGTCAATGTAAACCTCCATTGATTTTCCTATTTGTTCTTCGAACATCCAATTTACTAGGCGTTGGTAAGTGGCACCAGCATTTTTTAAACCGAATGGCATCACGTTGTAGAAGTATGTATCGTATTTTGTGATGAAGGAGGTTTTTTCCTGATTACCCCGGTCCATCCGTATTTGGTTGTACCCGGAGTAGGCATCGAAAAAACTGAAGATCTCGTGGTCGGCCATGACATCGATCATTAGATCGATGTTGGGCAAAGGAAAAGAATCTTTTGGGCATGCTATATTTAAATCCTTATAGTCTACACACATTCTTAATTTGTTCCCTTTCTTAGGGATTACTACCACATTTGCTAACCAATCTAGGTATTTAACCTCCCGAATGGACCCTATTCTAAGGAGTTTAGATACCTCGTCCTTGATGAAAACATGTTTGACCTCGGACTGGGGTATCCTCTTTTGCTTGACCGGATGGAACTTCGGGTCCAAGCTCAGCTTGTGAGTGGTTATCTCCGGTGGGATCCCTATCATATCAAGGTAGGACCAAGCAAAATAATCTATGTTAGCCATAAGAAACTGAATGAGTTTATTTCTGAGCTCGGGGTTTAGCCCCGTGCCCAGGTATACCTATCGATCGGGTAGATGCTCGATCAATGTGACTCGTTCCAGCTCCTCGACCGTTGATTTGGTGGGGTGGGACTCATCGAGGGCTATAAAAGATTTGGGAACCCCGTAATCGTCATCATCACCTTCCCTTTGTTTATCCGATTATGCCGAGGGTGGTATCAATGATTCCTATTTGGCCTTATTTTTGACCACCTGGTTCGAACCATTCAATGTTGAGATTGTAGATATAGGTATTACCTCCTCGACCATGAACATCTCCTTGGCGGCCGGTTGTTCACCGTAGACTGTTTTGACTCCGCTAGGTGTTAGAAATTTCAGTGTCTGGTGCAGTGTCGAAGGTACCTCCCTCATATTGTGGATCCATGGACTTCTGAATAAAGCATTATACCTCATGTCTCATTCAGCCACATAAAATTTAGTTTCCTGGATGGTCCCGATGGTGTTTACTGGTAACATTATCTCGCCCTTAGTGGTTTCACATGCCATGTTGAATCTGTTTAGAACTCGGACTGCAGGCATGATTTGATCTTGTAGACCGAGCTACTCCACGACCCTCGATCGAATGATGTTGGCCGAGCTACCTGGATCAATTAGCACGCGTTTAACTCGAATTTTATTTACGAGTACAGATATTACCAGTGCATCATTGTGGGGTTGTACATTCCCTTCCACATCCTCGTCGTTGAAAGATAAAGTTCCTTCCGGTATGTAGTCTCGAGTTCGTTTCTCCCTAGTAATGGATACTTTGGTGCATTTCAACACCAGCCCTTGTGGGATATCGACCCCACCGATGATCATGTTAATGACGTGTTGAGGTTCTTCTTGTTCTGTCTGTTTATTAGAATCCATGTTCCTGAAATGATTCTTGGCTCGGTCACTCAAGAATCTTCCCATTGTTGAACAGTCGGGCTACTTCCTCTCTCAGCTGTCGACAATCTTCCGTTCTGTGATCATGAGTGCCATGATATTTGCACATCTGGTTGGGATCCATTTTGGGTTGGATCGGATTGTAGAGGTCGAGGCCATTTGGTATTTTTGATGCGCCTGATAGCTGATACAATGGAGACAACATCGACATTAAAGTTGTATTCTGACAGCCTCGGTGCTTCTTTAGGCTCGATGGACCTGTCGAAGTTGTTTTTGGTCATAAGTCCTCGGTTGCTCTGACTTTGGTCATTTCTCCTTTCGTTTCTCATGGAGTTCCGCCCGGACCCACTACTTATTCGATCTCCATTATATGGCTGATACCGATCCCTGTTTGGTCTCTGTTCACGATCGATGTCTCTTTTTACACTGTTGAGGATTCTGACAGGACAAACAGACCCCGAAGAGGCCCCGACTTGATCATCTTCGACTCTGAGTTTCGATTGATACTGGTTATGCACGTCCTAGGTAACATCCGAGTATTCTATCAGGTGCTGCTTCAACTGCTGTGAAGCCACCGAGCTTTGAATATTGAGTCCATGAGTGAAAGCTTGAACGGCCTAGTCATCAGCAACCGGCGGTAGGTCCATTCACTCCATCTGAAATCGGGACACGAACTCTCTGAGCATCTCGTTATCTTTCTATTTCGCTTTGTAAAGGTACGATTTCCTAGTCTCGACCTTGATGGCACCATCGTGTACTTTCACGAAAGAATCTGTAAGCATAGCAAATGAGTCAATAGAATTAAAAGGCAAATTGTGGTACCATATCATAGCTCCCTTTGACAAGGTCTCTCCAAATTTTTCAGCAAAACAGACTCGATTTCATTGTCCTCCAAGTCATTCTCTTTGATGGCACATGTATAAGAGGTTACATGCTCATTTGGGTCGTTCGTTCAGTTATACTTAGGTATCTCGGGCATACGGAATTTCTTGGAGATCGGCTTCGAAGCCGCGCTCGGAGGAAAAGATTTTTGCACGAACTTCCCAGAATCCAGCCTTTCAATATCGGAGGTGCTTCTGGGATTAGGTCTATCCTGGAATTGTAGGTTTCTACCTTTTTATCATTAGCTTCGATTTTTTTCTCCCCTGATTCTACCTGTTTTGTCAGCTCCTCGAGCATCTTTATGATCTCGTAATTAGCCCCATATTCGTGTTCATTTGTCTTTTCTATGACCGGTTCATTTCTGGGGGTGACTTTCCGGGGCGGATCGGGCTCAACCCTGCTTGGTGCACAGCTTTGGTTCTGTAATTGAGCTATCACCGCCTATTGAGCCTGCAGCATTTCGAAGATCACCCGTAAAACTAATCCCGTCTCCTTCAACATTTTGTGTGTTTCGAGTTGCCGATCGGGCTCCACCACGAACACTATTTTCAGGGCCGGTAGGCAAGTTTGTGTCGATAGCCAAATGTGAATTAGCGTCAATCGGATCTGCGATCGGAATCCCAACAGGATCAACACGTGGTACCTCATTACCGGGTGCTATGTTATTTTTACCTTGATGACCAGACTCGTTGTCAACATGCAGGGGTTCTCATTGAGAGTTTGACATTTTGTGTTTTAGCCTGGAATCAAAGACACTTCAAAGAGCAAGTGTAAAGCAGTGTGTGTTATGGAAACTTGCATCAAATAATCACTATTATCCTTAGCCCCACGGTGGGCGCCAAACTGTTTATCCTCAAAATCGGATAACAATTGAATTTATACGTGGTTTTAAGGATACGTGATCTAACTCGATACAAAATGAGAAATTATATTGAAATTGAAATAAATAATGAGAAAGTAAATGCAAACCACACGAGTTAAATAATCTTAGCATTGGGAAGTTAGCCACCCTCGAGCCAAAAAATACTTTTATCGATGCCGGAACAGGATAACAAGATAATAAGAACTAGAAATAATAATATATTGCTTTGGGATATGTGTTACAATGTGTTTTACAAATAATCAGACCCCCTTTATATGGTAGGGGAGTCCTACGTTAGGTATAACTCTATAAAAGGTAAAAAATTTCATGATTTGCTAATTAGCCGGTTTCTTATTGATATGTGCCGAGATTCCCGCCGTGATACCTGATCGGTTACGGATATTTTGGCCTTCCGTTATTCGGTTTGTCAATGTTTCCTTAAGTTTGTTCGAGGTCGGGGTCGATTCCGGGTTATGGACTCGATGTTCTTGAGGACGGGTATTCTGACCTCGTATTCTGGTTCGATAGAACCCGAGGTCGATCTTCAACCTATCACGCTTCAATCATGATATGTCATGTAGTAGACGGGTCCGACTTCGACCGTATACAAAACTAAAGGGATTGTTTGAGCGAAAAATGCCACTGATGTAGATAAGATTTTTTCCTTTTACGTGGCGAGTCATTTGGACGGAATTGTTTATAGAAATAACTAGATTACAACTGGTAATTGAAAAATAGGCACAATTTTAAAAATAATCGAAATTTAACTATTTCGTGTAAAGATAAAATCTGAACAAAAATACCTTTAAAAATTCAGAAAAATTCCAGCATAATATGCTAGAGTTCGAATTTTTTACATATGAGATTCCAACATAATATGCTGGAATTTTACAATGTGCTGAAGTTCCAATATAATATGCTGGAATTTTATATACAAGAGCTCCATAATCCAGCATATTATGCTAGATTTTTTTGTGTTTCAGCAAAGCAATGACTATTTTTAATGACTTTGCAAACGATAGATATTTTCGATTTTCAATTCGAAAACTGACTAGCCCGTTCTATTTTCACCGTTTGGACGGGATAATAATTTTAGCTGCTTGTGACTCGTCTCATTTTTCTCATTGTGCCGAAAATTTTGAAAAAGTAAAAGCGTAGGCTTCTCCGCATGTTAACATTTTAATATATGTAACTTACTAGGGATTCCAACTTATTATGATCAAAAGTAGCTAGAATAGATTGATTTATAAATTAAAAGAAGGCCATTTCAACATGAATTCATGATTTGAAAATCACAAGGTCATGTCATCTTCAAATTCAACTTAATTATGACCCAAAAGCCAACCTTTCAAATTTTGTTTTTTTAAGACTTAACCATCCAATATACAAACTCCATCAAAGTGACGAAGTTATTTGATTACGGATAGTGATGATAAAATGGTTAAAAAAAATTAGTTAACCATCAATATTATCCACTAAAAAATGGATTGGATAGTGATTTTTTAAAAACAGATCAAATATGGATAAAAATTATATTATTCATTTAGAAAATGGATAACCTATGGATAACTAATGAGTTTAACTTTTACATTTGTAAAGCCTCAAATTAGGGGTTACTCAAGTTTGGAAAACTAGAAATTCTCCCAAAAGTGATCATATTCAAGAAGCCACGAATAATATATTATTCGCCGGTTAGCCCGTTTTTCATCCGTATTAAATATGGATTGGGTCGGATAATTTATCCGTTTTTTCATTATCCGTTTTTGATCCGTCTTATATCCGACCCGATCCGCCCGTTTGCAATTACAGATAACATAATCATGTCTGTCTGATGGAGCAAATTGGATGATTGGGCCTACAGCTGCCCCTTCCTCCCCTCAATTTCCTTCACTTAATATGAACCTTGAGTCATCGAGAGATCTTGATTGCCGTATCCATACACCAATCTCTAGAAGCTTTGGAAATATTCGTTTGTATAGCCTCAGTTATTTTGTGGTCACACACTTCATTAATCACCGGATAATTCTATTAAGAGGATAAAGCACTTCCTAATTAAAAGTTCTACTCGAATATTTCGTTATCCCAACCATCTCATGATACCCTTCGAAGGTCCAACCTTTCAATCTTTACATATTCAACTACTTATCTATTTCGTTTATTTCACTCTCGAGGGCTTAGAAAGTTTCTCAATAAAAATGAACTATGTAAATCTAATTCCATGTGAGAACGGTACTGCAATTGAAATATAGAAGCAGTCTGTCCACCTTTCCTACTAAATGGAGTGCCGAATCTTGAAAAATAAACTTGTGCAAATTTTTCTTAGTATGATGGACCGGGACATGTGGTCCTTTCATTGCATGTTATTAAATTCATGCCACTTGCCAACATTATTTTCAGAGCTTACATATTCCTACAAATAGTCAATCACGTGTTTCTCTTTCCTAGTTATTATTTACTCCATTTAGTTTGGACTATATCTGTTGAGTGGTTAGCATCAAACACGTCGATCATTACTTTATTTAATTTCAAAAACATTTTATTATTTCAAATAAGGAAATCTACAAATTTATCTTCCTTAGTTTGTGTACTCCGTATCTAATGGTTTCGATGTTTTACTACATTAAGCTATAAATTTTGCTTAAATAATTGAAAGTAATGACAATAACAACAAACTCAGTATAATCTCATAATTAGGGTCTAGGGAGAGTAGTGTACGCTAGGGACATATCCAGAATTTATTAGTTGCAGGTGCCACTCTTTAGGTAAACATATACCTGGCTCTAGCCACAAAGACCAATAGAAAGGGCGAAACCAGTGGCACCCGCATTACGTTTGTGAACTGTGGATGTCACTTTAACTATATATACATTTTAGCCTAGATATATACTTACAAATTCAAAATTTTAGCCGAAGCGGGCAGATGCCGTACCACCCCGAACTCTCAAGGTAGATCCGCCTCTGGTACACAGATCTTACCCATACCTATTGTGAGGGTAAAGAGAGATTATTTCCGATATACATTCGGCTAAAAAAAATCGAAAATAATGACATTTGAAGGAAAAAAAACATATTTGAAGAAAGGGGTAATAGACCTTTTTTGTTTTGTTTTGTTATGTAGGCCAAATTTTAGTACAAAAATGATGAACCGACTTGGTAGATGATGTTTTTGGATTACTTGAGAAGACTTGGCCAATGACTCATGGAATATGACCTTCTTGGATTACTATAGAAGACTTGGACGTAGCCTGTCGTACGTACATTTTTAATGCATTTATTAATTTTCTCATTTTTTATGACATTGACGTACGAAGACTCATTAATTAGCCTGCATTAAAACAAGTCAAAGGGTCAAATATATCCTGTATTTTTAAAAATAATCTAAGAATATTTTTCGTTATACTATTAGACTATATATATCTTTTCCGTCATACTTTAGAACAAATATACCCTTATTTTGGATGGAGTGCCACGTGTCAGCACCAGATGAAAACGACTCATTTCTTTTTTTTACCCAATCCATTTTAAAAAACCCACCACCCGACCCGTTTTAAAATTCAGTTTTTTAAAGCATATATTTTGTAAAAATTAGAATTTTTTTGTAAAAACTGAAAAAAAATTAAATATGCTTTAAAAACTGAAAAATATATATTCTGTAAAAGCTGAAAAAAAAAAAGAAATTTACAAAATATATATTTTTGAGTTTTTTAAAATATTTTTTTTGTAAAAATTGAAAAAAAAAAAGATTTTGCAAATTATTTTTATTTTTTAAAATCTAATGCATATGTAGTCCACTGCTTTAGGAGAGTCCTTTTTTTTCAGTTTTTAATTTTTTTTTTTAATTTTTACAAAACAAATACTTAAAAAAACTGAAAAAACTAAAAAAATATATATATTGCAATTTTTATTTTTATTTTAGTTTTTACAGAATATATATTTTTAGTTTTTAAAGCATTTTTAAAAAAAATATTGTTTTTTCAGTTTTTACAAAAAATAATACTTTAAAAAAACTGAAAAGACTTAAAAAATCTCAATAAAAAATAATACATTGAGATTATGTGTTAAAAATCTCCTTTTCTTTTTAAATATCATATTCATTCAAATACCTTAACATCAAATGAGATTGAGAAAATATATAATCTGTAGAATAAAGCTTCATTTGGTCACAATAATTTCCTAATCAAGAACATTTGCCAATGCTTTTCAATCTTGCTTTATTAGTGGC
Organism: Nicotiana tomentosiformis; assembly: GCF_000390325.3. NCBI lineage: Eukaryota > Viridiplantae > Streptophyta > Magnoliopsida > Solanales > Solanaceae > Nicotiana > Nicotiana tomentosiformis. The sequence goes on from NC_090818.1 coordinate 109,994,300, forward strand.
TTTTTTCTTAGTTGATTTTGCACCAGCTTCTTGTGAAGTTGATGGATTCATTTACAATGGATTCCAGTCAAGGAATCTTAGCTTGGATGGCATAGCTGAATTCACATCCAATGACCTTTTGCTATTAACAAATTCTAAAACACAAGATCAAGGCCATGCTTTTTATCCAAATCCAATCCATTTCAAGAATTCACCTATTGGTACTGCATTTTCTTTCTCCACAACTTTTGTGTTTGCCATAAGGTCTGATTATGGAAATTTGAGTGGTCATGGACTAGTTTTCGTTATCACGCCAAAAAGAGGACTTGAAGGGGCTTTTCCTAGCCACCATCTTGGCCTTTTTAACTCAACCAATAATGGAAATAGTTCAAACCATGTTGTTGGTGTTGAGCTTGATACAATCATAAGCAAGGAATTTGATGATATCAATGACAATCATGTTGGAATTGATATCAATGGATTGACTTCTAAAGCAAATCAGACAGCAGGTTATTATAATGAAACTGGCTTGTTTCATAACTTGAAAATTATTAGTGGCCAGCCAATGCAAGTTTGGGTGGATTATGATGGCAACACTCAGCATATTAATGTAACATTAGCTCCATTATATGTGGGAAAACCAGTTAGGCCACTCTTGGCTTTGAAATATGATCTTTCACCAATTCTTGATCAGAATATGTATGTTGGTTTTTCATCATCAACTGGTTCAGTCCCAACACATCATTATATCTTGGGATGGAGTTTCAAGACAAATGGAAAAGCTCAAGAACTTTCTCAACTTCCTAATCTTCCTCGTCTTGGGCGCAAAGAGTTACCAAGATTTTTAACAACTGGTTTGCCAATAATCTCTTTGGTATCATTAGTTATAGCAATCTCAGTGGTGGTTTATTATATAAGAAGGAAAAAGAAATTTGAAGAACTTCTTGATGATTGGGAACTTGACTATAGACCACAAAGGTTCAAGTATAAAGATTTGTATACTGCTACTAAGGGATTCAGAGAAAAAGAACTATTGGGAGCTGGAGGATTTGGTAAAGTTTATAGAGGAGTGATACCTATTTCGGAACTTGAGATAGCTGTAAAGAAGATATCACAAGAATCACAACAAGGGATGAAGGAATTTATTGCAGAGATTGTAAGCATCGGTCGTATACAACACAGGAATTTAGTACCACTTTTAGGATATTGCAGGCGAAAAGGAGAGTTGCTTTTGGTTTATGAATACATGCCTAATGGAAGTCTAGACAAGTACTTATTCGATCAACCAAGATTCACCCTCAATTGGAACCAAAGATTCAGAGTCATTAGAGGCGTAGCGTCAGGACTATTTTTCCTACACGAAGAATGTGACCACGTAGTGGTTCATCGAGATATTAAGGCCAGTAATGTCTTGTTGGATGGTGAACTAAATGGAAGGTTAGGAGACTTCGGCCTCGCGAGGCTATATGGTCATGGAACAGATCCTCACTCTACTCGTGTCGTTGGTACTCTTGGTTACCTTGCACCAGAGCATACTAGAACCGGTAGGGCAACTCCTAGTAGTGATGTATTTTCCTTTGGGGCTTTTTTGCTTGAAGTTGCCAGTGGTAGGAGGCCGATAGAGCCAAGACAAGACAGTGATGATCTGATTTTGGTCGATTGGGTGTTCTCGTGCTGGAATAGAGGTAATATTCTTCAGGCTGTTGATCCAAACATAGGCATTGATTTTGTTCAAGGACAAGTGGAGTTGGTCTTAAAGTTAGGCTTGTTGTGCTCTCATTCAGAGCCCTCCTTTAGGCCAACCATGCGACAAATCTTGTTGTTCTTGGATGGCGTTGTGGCCTTACCAGAGTTACCAGCACTCGGCATTTCATCAGCTGGCCTAACATTTGACTATCGCGGTGGTTTTGATGATTTTGTCATGTCATATCCGTCGTCTTTGGGTAATGCACATTCCCGCGGTCTATCAGTAACAGACTCTCTTCTCTCTCAAGGCCGATGATTCATGATGAGTTGGATAGAATTTCTTGGAGAAATATTGATGTATTAAGCCTTGGTAAATATAACCTCGGATTATGTACTTCTGATAATTTTTGAGTATATTATGATAGAATACTACTATTAACCTTTTTCCCCTATCCAGAATTCAAAACTTGAAACGATTTATTGAGAAATGTCCAAGATATCAGCCGTGGTACTATCCTGATTTTATAGTTTACTTTAACCACAGTGCTTTTATATCCCACGTAAACTGCACATCTATGAATATTGCTACTGTTAATTTGGCTTTAGTTGTTGCACTAGAATATCTGTGAAGTTTTACATTATTTTGAGCTTGACACCCTATTCAGCTACAAATATGAAGATATTAACGACAACCATGTTGTCATTGACATAAATCGGAGGAAGTCAAAAGTATTTAAGCCAGTAGAATATGACACTAGTAGCAGCTTATTGTAAAATTTGAATCTTGACGGAAATAGGCAATGATAAACCAAACACTTGGAATATGTTAGGCACCCTAAGAGAAAAAGGTTCCAAGTGATTTAAGGGCTATGCATCAAGCTGGGGCGCAAAGCCCATCAACCAAGCTCCATGTTCGACCATGACTCCAACCTCGGCCATCCCGGACCCATCATCTGGGACTCACCTAGGCAGAATGGTGGTGTTACCCAACAACCCCCAACACCTGCCACACACAAGCATATTGTACCTGATAATCGAATCTATGACCTTGGTTTGATATCACTTGTTAGGATCAAAGTGCTTACCATCATGCTAAAAGTTATAGCTAATATCAAGGTGTTGGGAAAAAGAAACTAGAAGGAGCAAGTGAACAAAGAGCAACAGAGCAAAAGAAAACTAATGGAGAAAAATCTGCTGTAAATTTTATTCTGCTGAAACTATTTTACAACTGAAACAAACGGGAAGTGCCTATAAATAGGCTTAAAATGAAACTGGAAATTCTAAAAATCTAGGTCCAATAAACCCACTAGTAGCTATTTATTTGCAACAGCCATATCTAACGTGCTTAAATATAGGAAACAAACTAACAACCTACCGCAGACTTAGTCAAATGTTTTTGAATCACTTTTCAACACAAGGCCATGTAACATTGTTTTGTTAATCAAGACTATCAAGCAAGCGGCATGTTCGACCATGACTTCGACCCGAGCCATACCTGACAAATTGCCTAGGCCACGCCAGGATGTAGCTAGTCGATCTGGAAGAACGTGTCGTGGAAAGTACTTTCGATTATAAACTGCATACAACTACATGAATGAATTGGACGATTACATAAATACAAAGGACCAACCTTGCAAATCTTGTGCTCTTTCTTAAGAGCCTTGGGATTCATGGCTTGCTGAATTTTGGCATTATGGACCTCCCACCAGCAGAAGCTCTACTTAAACCCCTAGAATTTACCCTTAATAAACTTGGTGCGTTAACAAAAGTAGGAAGAGGAATGGTCGTGACAAATAGTACAAGTGTTCTCATGAAATAATAAGTATTGCTGCAATGCTTTATGTGGGGGAATTCGGTCTTCTATCGTCCACGCGGACAATGCATGGATTAGTTTTCAGTCGCTATGAATTACTTGAGGCCAGAAGCATGAAGAGAGCTAAGGATATCCGACGGAAATTGAGTTGACTGACTTGGAAGCTATAAAGAATTCCAAGTCTATAACACCAGGAGCAAGACTATGGATGTTATCGAAGTGTTAAACATCCCCATACAGACACTTCATATTCGCCCTAGCTCAAGTTTAGCGCAGGTGCTTCCTAGAGGGTTGTCTACCATGAACTGGTCTTGACAACTAAGGAGTACACGCAGCAGGTTACTAAATAAACTGAAACCAGAAGGCCTTGTACAAATAGCTCAAAGAAAATGCCTCTCGTGGAAGTGGCTCTGCATCTTAGGCCTGTTTTTGCAATGAGTCGTAGAACATTGTCAAGAGAGTGGCTTATGCTAGGAGTTTGGAAATTCGCCCATTATACTTCTAGGTAGAAGAATTCTGCTTACTGTACAAGTCCACGGACATTAACTGAGGGGAATCAGATAGCTGTATATAGGATTTTGTATATTCTTCTTTATTTCTTTTTGGTTTTCTTATGACTTCACAACTTTGCCTATAGAGAAAGCTGGAACGCATCCTCACTACTTGGTTTACGGACTACAGTGGAATACGAAGAATATGCACTGTTCGCATTCTTTTTTTTGGTACGTTATAAGCTAATGAGATTATATGATCATGTTTTAACAAGAAAAAGTAATCTTATTGAATTACGATAATAGATGATTTTAGTATTCGGCCAAGTATCTATGCTTATAGCTGATTAACAATAAAATTTGAAGACTAGAAGGCTAGATCCTAATCCCTAAGACCAAGTCCATAGTTCTAAAATGACACGTTACATTAATACTTAAGCTAAGGTGGCTCCGCCCCGGTAATCATATATATAACAAAAATTTCCAACGAAGCGATATCAGATGACACCGATTAAGCTAAGGTGGCTCTACCCCTGCAACCATGTTGGCATTGACATCAACGGCCTAAAATCTGTAATAATTCCGAATGAGCTAAGAAAATCTTATTTATTCTTTTTTCGTTTTGTTAATTAAAGAAATAACTAGAACATACTTGAAATCACTTTTCTGATTCAAAATCGTAGTGTAACGTGTATTCTCGATTTTCAACGCTTTGGGCAAGCCAGAGCAAGAATATATTAATTCATCTCTCCATTTTCTGTGAAAAGAGGGACGGGGAGCATAATATCATTCTCGACAGGGGATCATTTGTTTCCTTTTTTGGGCGAAGGGGGTGCATTTCTGGTACTGGTGGCCGTATTGGACAAGCTTTTCCCATGATGATTAAGAACAGACAAATAAAAAATTTCGCTTCGAATTTTGGAGTGCGCTCTGACTATACATTCATATTGTCCTAGGAAGATGGAAAAGATGCAAGATCTCACGAACAAAGTTAGAATAATAAGAGCTTTTGCAAAAAGTACATCATTCTCATGATGGAGAGCAAAGTCAGCACGTTATTATGCCAGTACAGCTGGGAAATACTCAATACGTTAACTCTAGCTAGTGTCCAGCCAATGCAAGTTTGGGTGGATTATGAGGCCGTGTATTTTCTTGGGGGTGAAATTCTTGAAGCATTTTGGATTTTTTATAAAAGAGATAAGAAGCAAGGAAGTTGAAAGTATGATTAAAATTGTCTCTCATAAACTTTATTAAGCGTAGAGGGCTATAAACTTACCTATCTCAATAACTTATATTTAGAAGATGCTCTGCCTTTGCCAGAATTATCATTGATGCAAACTTTAAATACAAGCTTAACCTTAGCAGGGTTTGATCATTTTGCAATGTCATATCCATTTTTCGCTGAAAACCCACTTTCTTGTCCTTCTACGGTTACAGAGTCCCTTCTCCCGGTGGTCGATGACTGGCGAATAAAAAAGATACTCTGGTGCACTAAGCTCCTACTATATGGGGGTCTGGGGAAGAGTCGGGCTATAATTTTTTTTTTTCCTAGTAAAAAAATTTGTTATATTAGCTACGGTTCATTCAGTATCTTGTAAACTTCACTTCTTTGATTCCTTAAGCTTATGCATCAGTTATGTTTCTTATGCTTATTCATTACTTGGAAGTTGGAACATTACTAGTAGTATGCAAATTTCTGACTTCAAAAGCAGATAATATTGTATACGGGTAAATATGGAGGTAATGAACAACTCGATTTCCCGATGGGGTGAATGAAGTGAGGGCATAACTGCGTGGAATCGAAATCGAAGCTGGGAGCTGCCGGTATCAAAGCCCGGATAAAACACCTGCCCCCGGAGCCACCGAGACCGTGCCCCAGAACCCGATTCAAATGACGAGACCTCGGAAAGCGTTACCAAACGACCTCACACGATTAACAAATGATCGTGATATCCATGCCCAACCGGATATCACAGCGTAGATCTCGGCCCGTATCAGTGGCATATTAGTGATTAGCGAAAAGGAAGATTTTTTACCTTTGTTAGGATTGTACTCAGGGTAAAACTCCCATACTATATAAAGGGGTGATTTATTATTCAGTATACTCTCTGTAACACGCATACCAAAGCAATATACATCTATCTTTCTATGTTTCTAAAGGATTGTTCAAAGTTCCTGTTTTGGTTCATAAGTTCTCCATAAGCATTAGTTCGGAACCAAAGGCGAGCTTCTCGTTAAGCCTTTAACCGAGCCCGGATTCAGTCCCATCATTGGTTTGACTGTTTATTCTAATTTTTATTTGCTTATCTAACGTCACTAATCACTTGTATTGAATTAGATCACATATCCTTAAAACCGCGTATAAATTTAATTGCTACTATTTTTAAGTATAAACAGTTTGGTGCCCACCGTGGGGCTAAGGATAATAGTGGTAGTTTGATACAAATTTTTGTAACACACTATATTTTATGCTTGTTCTTTAAGATTTTTATTTTAGATCTACCTAAGGATGTCAAACTCTCAGTCTGCTCACTTCAACATTGATATTGAGTCTGGCCATCATGGCAAAAATAACAATATAGCACCTAGCAACGAGGTGCCTCATGCTGATCCCAACAGAGTCCCAGTCGCAGACCCAACCGATACCAACTCGCCTGTGGCCATCAACGCCAACCTGCCAACCGACCCTTAGAACAACTTTCGCGGAGGAGCCCGACCAACTACTCGAGGTACGCCCGAAGGTGAAGGCGACGGGATTAATCTGCGGGTGATCTTCGAAATGTTACGAGCTCAACATGCGGCGATAGAACAGCTTCGGTACCAAAGTCGCGCCCCCAACAGAGTTGAGCCCGAACAATCCCGGGAAAACACCCGAAGGAATGAGCAAGTCACGGAGAGTCCGGGTGAAGCTTAGCCCGGGACCAACCCCGAAATCATTAAGATGCTTGAGGAACTGACAAAACAGGTGGAATCGGGGGAAAAGAAAATTGAGGCCAATGACAAAAAGGTGGAGACCTATAACTCCAGAGTTGATCAAATCCCAGGAGCGCCCCCGATATTGAAAGGCCTGGACTCCAAGAAATTTATCCGAAAGCCATTCCCCTCGAGAGCAGTACCGAAGCCAATCCCGAAGAAGTTCCGTATGCCTGAAATTCTGAAGTATAATGGAACCACGGATCCGAACGAACACATGACCTCCTACACGTGTGCCAGCAAGGGAAACGAATTAGAAGATGATGAAATCGAGTCGGTTTTGCTGAAAAAGTTTGGAGAAACCCTGTCAAAAGAAGAAGTGATATGGTACCACAACTTACCCCTTAATTCTATTGATTCATTTGCTATTCCTGCAAATGCCTTTGTAAAAGCGCATGCTGGGGCCATCAAGGTCGAGACCAGGAAATCAGGTCTTTTCAAAGTAAAATAAAGAGATAACAAAATGCTCAGGGAATTCGTGTCGAGGTTTCAAATGGAACGAATGGACGTGCCTCCGGTTGCGGACGATTGGGCCGTTCAGACGTTCACTTAAGGACTCAACCCCCAAAGCTCATTGGCTTCACAGCAGCTGAAATAGAATTTGGTAGAATACCCGGCGATAACTTGGGTCGACGTCCATAACAGGTACCAATCAAAACTCAGAGTTGAGAATGATCAGCTCGGGGCTCCCTCTGGGTCCGTGTATCCCATCAGAACTAACGACATGTCTAAGAGAGCAATCGATCATGAACCTAGACCGAACAGAGACCGGTATCAATGGTATAGCAGAGATCGAAGGGGTAGCGTATCTTGACATAACCCTGCGAGAAATGAAAGAGGGAATGATCTAGGCCATAGTAGCCGAGGACTCATGAGCAAAAACGGTTTCGACAGGCCACTCAGGGCTAGAGAGGCACCGAGATTATCGGATTATAACTTTAATGTCGATGCTGCCAATATCGTATCTGCCATCGGGCGCATCAAACATACCAAATGGCCTCGACCATTGCAGACCGACCCTACCCAGAGGGATCCTAACCTGATGAGCAAGTATCATGGCACTCATGGCCACAGAACCGAGGACTGCCGAGAACTAAGAGAAGAAGTGGCCCGGTTATTCAATAACGGACATCTTCGGGAATTTCTGAGTGATTGATCCAAATATTACTTCAGGAATAGGGACTCCAACAAACAGACCGAACAAGAGGAACCTCAGCATGTCACTAACATGATTATTGGTAGAGTCGACGTCCCCCAGGGACCAATGCTAAAGCGCACTAAGGTGTCCACCATAAGGGAAAAACGAACTCGAGATTATATACTGGAGGGAACCATTTCCTTCAATGATGAGGACACTGAAGGCATCGTACAACCACATAATGATGCACTGGTAATATATGTAATCGTAAATAAATCTCAAGTTAAGCGTGTGTTAATTGATCCAGGTAGCTCGGCCAATATTATCAGATCAATGGTCGTAGAGCAGTTGGGTCTACAAGACCAAATAGCGCCGGCAGTTCGGGTTTTAAAAGGATTCAACATGGCATGCGAAACTATTAAAGGGGAGATAACCCTGCCGGTGAGCACTACCAGGACCATTCAGGAAATGAAGTTCTATGTGATCGAATGGGATATGAGGTATAATCCTCTATTCGGAAGGCCATGGATTCATATCATGAGGCCAGCGCCCTCAACACTACACCAGGCACTGGAGTTCCCCACACCGGGAGGGATCAAGATGATTTGCGGAGAGCAGCTGGCCACAAAAGAAATGTTCGCGGTCGATGAGGTGATCCCGATGTCCGCAGTCTCGACATCAAAGAACACAGAGCTGATTAGGAAGGAAGAAACTTAATATAAATCACCGATACCAGCCCCGACCGAACCGGAGAAGCAAGAAGTAGGCGAGGATGATGATTATAGAATCCCTAGGTCGTTCATCGCCCATGATGATTCCAATGCCACAAAATTAACGGTCGAGGAGCTGGAGAAAGTCATATTAATCGAACACTTTCCCGATAAGAAGGTATACCTAGGCACGGGGTTAACTCCCGAGAAAAAACTTATTGAACTCCTTATAGCTAACATAGATTGTTTCGCCTGATCCCATCTTGATATGACAGGGATCCCGCCAGAAATAAGCACCCATAAGCTGAGCTTGGATTCGAAGTTCCACTCGGTTAAACAGAAGAGGAGGCCTTAGTCCGAAGTCAACCATATATTCATCAAAGATGAGGTATCAAAACTCCTTAAAATAGGTTCCATTTGGGAAGTTAAGTAGCCAGATTGGTTGGCTAACATAGTAGTAGTGCCTAAAAAGGGGAATAAATTAAGAATATGCATGGATTACAAAGACATGAACAAGGCATAGCCCAACGACTCTTTTCCTTTGTCTAACATCGATCGCATGATCGATGTGACGGCCGGTCACGAGATACTCAGTTTTCTCGACGCCTATTCCAGGTACAACCAAATCCAGATGGACCCGGGCGATCAAGAAAAAACTTCCTTTATTACTAAATTTGGCACCTATTGTTATAACGTAATGTCATTCGGACTAAAACAATATCTGTGCCATTTATCAGCGCCTAGTAAACCGGATGTTCAAAGAGAAAATAGGAAGATCAATGAAAGTTTACATTGGCGACATGTTAGTTAAGTCCCTGCGAGCAGAGGACCATTTGAAATATTTGCAGGAAACCTTTAACATATTGAAGAAATACAATATGAAGCGGAACCCGGAGAAATGCGCATTCGGGGTCGGATCTGGGAAGTTCTTTGGATTTATGGTGTCCAACCGAGGGATTAAGATCAATCCCGATGAGATCAAATCTATAGAAGACATCACCGTGGTGGACAGTGTCAAGGTCGTTCAGAGGTTAATCAGGCGCATAACCACCCTGGGCCGGTTCATATCGAGGTCTTCCGATAAGAGCCATCAGTTCTTCTCATTATTGAAGAAGAAGAATAACGTTTCTTGGCCCCCGGAGTTCCAAAAAGCCTTGGAAGAACTCAAACGGTACCTTTCGAGTCTACCCTTACTCCATACTCTGAAGGCGAATGAGTAGTTGTACTTATACTTGGCAGTATCCGAGGTAGTGGTAAGTGGAGTCCTAGTCTAGGAAGATGAAGGTACGCAATTTCCTATCTATTACGTTAGTAGAACTCCAGGCGAGGCTGAAACAAGGTATCCTTACCTGGAAAAATTAGCGCTCGCATTGCTAAGCGCCTCCAGAAAATTAAAGCTGTATTTTCAATGCCACCCCATATGCATCGTAAATTCTTACCCACTAAGGAACATAATGCACAAACCTGAGCTCTCGGGCCGGTTGGCCAAATGGGCGATAGAAATTAGTGGCTACGATATCGAATATTGACCCCAAACTGCCATCAAATCATAAATTTTGGCAGACTTTGTGGCCGACTTTACACCGGCCTGGATACCCGAAGTCAAAAATGAATTATTGTTAACCTCGGGGACTTCCTCGGGAATCTGGACCCTCTTTACGGATGGTGCCTCGAACGCAAAGGGGTCCGGACTCGACAACATATTGAAGCTGCCTACGGGCAACGTAGTTAGGCAATCTATTAGAACTGTGAAATTGACTAACAATGAGGCCAAGTATGAGGCCATGATTGCAGGTCTCGAATTAGCTAAAAGCCTGGGGGCCGAGGTGGTCGAAGCTAAGTGTGATTCCCTCCTTGTGGTAAATCAATTCAATGTGAAGTTCGAAGTAAAAGAGGAACGAATGAGAAGGTATTTAGACAAATTACAGGTAACGCTGCATCAATTCAAGGAATGGACCCTACAACACGTACCCCGAGATCAAAATAACGAGATTGATGCTCTGGCTAACTTGGGGTCATCGGTTGATGAATTCAGCTCAGGAACGGTCGTACAATTCATGAAATCGGTAGTGTAAGAAGTCCATGCCGAAATAAACTCAGCAAGTTTAACTTGGGATTGGAGAAACAAGTACATAGACTACTTGAAGACTGAGAAGTTGTCCTTGGATCCTAAAGAATCGTGAGCTCTACACATGAAGGCGACCAGGTTCAACCTGTCCGAAGGGACTCTATTCAGAAGAACGTTCGACGGCCCGCTCACCATATGCTTGGGACCGGGAGATACCAAATATATTTTGAGAGAAGTTCACGTGGGCACCTGTGGAAACCATTTGGGGGAAAAATCTTTAGTTCGGAAGGTAATCATGGCCTGTTACTACTAGATCGATATGGAGAAAGATGCAAAGGAATTTTTACGAAGATGCGATGGCTGTTAGAGACACGCACCGATGATCCATCTACCTGGAGAGCTACTACACTCGGTCTTGTCCCCATGACCGTTCATGAAGTGGGGAATGGACATCATCGGTCCCGTGCTATGGGCACTTGGTAAGGCTCAATTCATACTGTTATGACCGATTATTTCTATAAATGGGTCGAAGCTCAAGCGTTTGAGAAGGTCTGGCAAAAAGAAGTTATTGACTTCATTTGGGACCACATAATATACCGGTTCGGGATACCGATCGAGATAGTGTGCGATAACGGGAAGCAGTTCATCGGCAGCAAGGTAAACAAGTTTTTCGAAGATCACAAGATCAAAAAGATCTTGCCAATACCCTACCACCCTAGTAGGAATGGAGTGGCGGAATCTATAAACAAGACTATACTTCAAAACCTAAAGAAGAGATTGACCGATGCGAAAGGAAAATAGAAGGAAATTTTGCCCGAAGTCTTGTGGGCATACCGTACAACCTCAATATCTAGTACTGGGGCCACTTCATTTTCATTGGTCTACGGTGCTGAAGCGCTAATACCGGTCAAAGTGGGAGAACCGAGCCTTAGGTTTCGATATGCGACCGAAGAATCAAACGATGAGGCCATGAGCACGAGCCTGGAACTATTGGATGAAAGACGCGTGGTCGGCCTAGTCTGGTTGGCCGCCAAGAAACAACGGATAGAAAGGTATTATAACCGAAGAGCCAACCTCCGACACTTCAAGATCGGGGACTTAGTGTTAAGAAAAGTAACATTGCACACCCAGAACACGAACGAGGGAAAGCTGGGACCGAATTGGGAAGGACCATATCGAGTCATCGGGATTACTGTTAAAGGATCGTACAAACTCGAAGCAGGAAACGGTGCACAACTACCGAACAACTGGAATGTGACGCACTTAAAGCGATACTAATAAGGTATGATCTCATTTACCTTTTTATAATATTATGAATCAGACTAACGCTTGCAAGAAACAACCGAAGGAGAATATGACTATTAGGTTTGAAAGCACGCGTTGCACTCTTTTTCCTTTGAACCAATTTTATCCCAAATAGATTTTCCGACAATGTTTTTAATAAGGCAACAGTAAATCGTGCTAAATTAGATTCAAAGACTAGCTTTAAATCGGAGTCAATGGTCGCATCAATAGTATCCGAGCCCTCTCAAGATCGACCTCGAATACCCATCACCCTCGGGTTAGACTTCTTAGCAAAGAAAGAAGGAAACTTCATACTTGAACAACTTGGGCTCGGTGGCTAGGATTTATTGTAAGGGCCAAACGGTCAAAGTAAACCGTGCCCGCATAGGCCACCTTTGCCATAATACAAGCTTTTACACGCTTTTGATCATGTACTTTATACGCAAAAAATGAAAGAAAGTCCCCACCTTGCTATTACATATTTTTGCCTCTTAAAGCATTGAGCCTAAGGGCTATCCCTATTCGGGGTACTATCGAGCCTAAGAGATACCCCCGAGCCTAAGAGATATCCCTATTCAGGGACTATCAAGCCCAAGGGCTACCCCCGCTCGGGGACTGTCGTCCGAAAGAAGTTTGGGCAATTCGGGCTACAAAATCTCGGAGGCACAAAACCCATTATGTAGTGCCTAAACCTAAAAGTCTACGGTTACCCTAAATAATGGTTCGGAGACGTTCGAAGCCCGTAATCAAAATATAAGGCCTTAAATAAAAATTTAAAACCTGCCAAAAATTTACCCTCGGCAAAAACATTGTCTAAATCACTTAAGCATCTTGGGAAAACTCTCAGTCGCTCCGAGTTTTCAAAGCTTTGAGCAAATAAAAATTGCATCGAGGTCAGGCTTTGTTCGGACCTCCGAAGGAACAAACGACTTATTACTACATGTGATTCTATGCTAAGGCATTAGAAATATTTTAAAGAATAGAAATTATGAAAAGATGCTAAAACAAATAGAGACTCGAAAATGCCAAAAAAGGAAATTTTATATATTCCGGAATGTCATTACAAAGGACCAACAAAAAATGTCTCAAAATAAACAAAAATATATACGCATCACAAAAACAAAACAATTCTAAGTCATTCATGCCTGATCTTCGCTAGGGCCCAATTCGACGCTAGAATCGTCATGCCTTTGGATCCCTCGAAACCCTCAAAGTCCTCTGCACCCTCGGGCTCAGAAAGGTTCATTGCCTCTTCCTCAAGCTTCTTAGCCTCCTCGATCTCGGCCAACAAGTCGAAGCCTCAAGCATGGACCTTTTTTAGGGTCTCTCTTCGGGGACAACCGCCTCATATATTCAGCATCGGTCTTCACACAGGCCTCGGCTGCTTCAACATCGGCCTTATACTAGGCCACCATCCTTTCGGCATCATCGGAAGTCATGTCCAACTTGGACTTCATTGCCTCGTATTCCTTACCGAGGGCATCCCGTTCTATTAGAGCCGAGCTCAGTTGCGCTCGAAGTTCGTTAATCAGCTGGGACCGTTTGTCGGCTTTCTCTTTCACTACCCGAAGTTGAATCTCTACCGATGCCAACTTCGCTTGGGCGGTTTCCTTCTCCGAAGCCAACCAGTCCATTTTGCTTTTCCTCTCGTCGGCCATGGCATGGACCTCGTTCATTTCGACTCGGAGTTGGGTGATCAGATCGATCTTCTGCTGGATCTGCGAGGTTTGGTCATTAGTTTCCATGACTAGTTTCTCATTTCTAACTTCAAAGTCCTTTACCTTTACGACCAAATCGGCATGCTCCCACCTCAAGGTCAAAGCTTCTTTTTGAGCCTTGTCCAGCTCGGCCTGAAGGTCCTTGATGGCCCCTTCTTGTTGCTCGCTGAGGAGCTTGTACATATCCCTTTTTTGGGCCTCCTCCTTGACCTCAACCTCGAGCTGATTGACCTCGACTCGATACCGGAGAAAGCTCTCATGATGAAGTATCGAGGCCTGTAAAAAGGTGAAAAATGTGAGAAATATTTAAACCTAAGTAAAGTTCAAAGGGACGTAATGATACCTTACCCTGTTCAGCGCCTGTTGCGCCTCATTGAAAAGGCACAACACGTTCACCTCATTCATTTTTGTCAGGTCCTTCTCGGTCACCAGGCATCATAGGTAGCTGTCTATCCCCACGGGATCAGACAGAACCCGGACATCCTCTAGGACGGTAAGAATAATCGATATCTTGGGATCGAGGTCCACACTTAGAGCAGGGAACTGATTGATCAATTTCGGGCTCGAACTCAGCCCGCCAACTTCCAAGGGTATGCCCTTCTTCGGAACTTCCAGGTCGCCCAACCCCGAAAAATCCTCCAAAGCGGACGAGTCCACACCATCAAAAGAGGAATGAAGGGGATCGTCCGCGCCATGGACCCATTAATTGGACTTGCCCTTTCTCGCTTGAGCCTCCTCGAGCATGGACTCGGTTTAGGAGGGCATTCCCGCAATCTCTATTATACTGGACGCTTCTGTCGGAGCAGAGCCGACATCCCAAAGACCCCCTATCTCCACGTCGACCTCCCATATCTGAGAGAGGTCGGCCTCACGAACCTCCCCCTTGGATGCCGCCTTCTCCCCAGGAGGGGTCGATCCATGGGAAATAAAAATGTCATCTTCCTCGGGCTCGTCCCTGAGCTGAAGAAGCAAATCGGAATCTAGCACCCGAGAACTGGAGCTCTTCTTGGGCTTACGAGCTACTCTTTTTTTTGGCTTCACCACGGATCTCGGGGAGCCCGAAGCCTTTCTTTTCTTCTTCTTCTTTTCTTCCACGGCAGTCCCGGGTAGTCCCGTAACGGAGGGATTAATGGACAAGGACACGTCCTCATCCCCTTCCAAAGGTCTAAGTTTGATGGTCTTAGGTAAACCTACTAAAGCCAAGGGGAAGGGAAGTCAGTATGATAAAAGTTAGAATCATAATATTAACTATTTAGAGAGAGACCTTACCATGAGAACGAGTCTCCTATCAGCCCTTCGAAAGCTTTTTCCAAGATTGCTCGGAGTACGTCATCTGTTTACAGATGCCCTCGATCCATTCCTTTAGCCGGGGGACCGCATTTAGAACCTGGGCGACAGCTACACAACCACAGGTATGAATGAGTAGAAAGAAAATGAAGAAAATATTGACGCTTAAGGAGAGACTGCACTTACGAGATGCGTTCCACTTCTCAGGAAATGGCATGAACTCGAGGGGAATCAAATCTTCGGTCTTCACCCGAACGAAGCGTCCCTGCCAGCCCCCATCTCGATCTTCATCAATGCTCGAAAAAGGGGCCTTGCTGGCCCGACGAGTGATCTTGATTAGTCCTCATCTGAAAATTTGGGGACTTTATAAACGGAGTAGATGATCGATGGTGAACTGACGAGACTCGGTTTTGTTCACAAAGTAACGAAGGAGGATCACGATCCTCCATAGAGATAGATAGATTTGCCCAAGGCACACCTCATACATCTTGCAAAAATCTAGAACAATCGGGTCCACCAGGCCCAGTGTGAAGGGGTAAGTGTAAACACTTAAGTACCCCTCCACGTGGGTAGTAATGGTGTCCTCGGGCCCGGGGATTACTACATTCTTGCCTTCCCAATTGCAGTCATTTCGGAACACGGGAAGGACGTCTTCGAACACGGAGCATATGTACCTTGATTCTCCTTTAGCCCGTTCCTGTTTGCGTGAGGGTTTATCGACCTTAAAGTCATCTACAATTGAGCAGCTCCCGGGAATAAACATTTTTAAGGGAGGGTCGGGGGCCAGTTCGTTGGCAACCGCCTCGGGAGAAGCTGTTTCGAGAGAAACTACTTCAGGAGCAACCGGCTCAGTACCGACAGCCAGTTGGGAAGATGAAGAGGCAACTTGTTGATGAACAAATTTGGATATTTTAGCCATTGTTATCTAGAGAAGTTTGAAAATTTAAAGAAAGAATACGAAGGTTTGAAAGAACGAGTTTAAAGGATGAAAAACAGAGTGTGAAGATTTGAAGGAAATCTGGGTAAAAACCTGAAAATCACTATGAAAGTTGAAGTACAAGGATGAAGATATGAAGGTTTGGAGAAAGTTGATAATAACTTGAAAGTTCGAAGGTAGGAGCTAGGCCGGAAAGTGGGAAAAGAAAAAGCTACAGAAGCTTTTATAGAAAAAGTTCGTGGCGCTTTGCATTCGGAGGCAACCAGTCGATGGTTGACACGTGTCCGAAGTCAGAACGATGTGACTGACGGGACGTTTCGGCTTCTTCGGCGTTTTTGTTATAACGTACAGGAGAAGGAACCGGAGAACATCTGTCGTATCTCATCGTTTCGGCAAACCTGCTCTCTGAGAAACGAGGGGACTATCTGTATACGGGTAAAACCAGGGGTAATGAACACCCCGATTTCCCGGTGGGGCGAACGAAGTGAGGGCATAACAACGTGGAATCTAAATCGAAGCGGGGAGCCGCCGTATCAAAGTCCGGATAAAACACCTTCCCCTGGAGCCATCGAGACTGTGCTTCGAACCTAATTCGAATGACGAGACCACGGAAAGCGTTACCAAACGACCTCACATGATTAACAAAGGGCCGTGATATCCGTGGGATCTCGGCCCGTATCAGCGACATATCAGTGATTAGCGAAAAGGAAGATTTTTACCTTTCTTAGGATTGTACTTAGAGTAAAACTCCCCTACTATATAAAGAGGATGCTTATTATTCAATACACTCTCTGTAACACGCATACCAAGGCAATATACATCTATCTTTCTCTGTTTCTAAAGGATTGTCAAAGTTCTTGTTTTGGTTCATAAGTTCTTCATAAGCATTGGTTCGGAATCGAAGGCGAGCTTCTCGTTAAGCCTTTAACCGAGTCCGAATTCAGTCTCATCACTGGTTTGGTTGTTTATTCTAATTTTTATTTGCTTGTCTAACGTCATTAATCACTTCTGTTGAATTAATTCACATATCCGTAAACTCGCGTACAAATTCAATTGTTATCATTTTTAAGGGTAAACAAATTTGATTTCAATCACTTAGTTCCATCAGTCAATGACGTCAATATTAACGTATGACATTTCTTACGAAAGTCCTGTCACTGTCAACGTAGAATTTAGTAGGAAAGACTGAGTCACAGTCAATATAGACACAATCCTATTATAGAAGGAAAAATATCATAGTGATCTGTCAGTTGTGACACTAAGTGGCCGTTTGCACACAAGAAATGTAAAATTTCCGAAAAAAAAATGAATTTTTTAAAATGAAAATGATATTTGAAAATTAGAGTTATGTTTGGACATGAATATAATTTTGGGCTGTTTTTGAATTTTTATGAGTGATCTGAAACGAAAATTTTGAAAAATAACTTTGTGGAGTTTTTAATTTTCAAAAAAGTTCGAAATTCATTTTCAAGTGAAAATCGAAAATTTTATGGCTAAACATTGATTTCGGGAAAAAGTAAAAAAATTTGAAAAAAGAAAAAAAACATTATGGTCAAAGGGGCGTAAGATTTAACTAGGGGAGAACCTATCTAAGGTCCAAAATCCTTTCATTGTGATTATCGACTCTTTTTCCAATCAAAATGCAACTCATCATTTTCAGTGTGTATGCATTAATAAAGGAATAAAGTTATAACAATCCATTTGTCTTAAAAAGACTTCAAAATTCTACTACAAACTCATTAAACGGTGATATTAAACGTGATTTTACAGCAACAAGTGCCCTGAATCTTGGTCCGAAAAAAATAATGGAAAAGAGAAAACATAGGACTCGAGTGTCACTAATCTTTATGCTTTGATGATAACAAACAATCAACAAATATTGACGTGAAGACATAAGAGGCTGAAGAGGAATTGGTATACCTATTTGGCCATCTAAGCCTTTGTTTCATATGCAATAAAGAAGGCTTAAGTCCATTAAATGTGAACAAACTAAGAAGCATCTGATTATGATAAGAATGGCCAAAGCACTAAAGTTGAAATCATCTCTTGAGATAATTAACTCCATACCTTAACCATCTTGGGAAGGTTGTTTTAGCACATATAATAGGATAGAAGACTTGTAGAAATGCATGTACTAAAATTAGGAAATAATAATGCTAAACATCAAGTGAAGGTCCTTTTCTAAAATGGAATTTTTGTCTTAAGGGAAAGGAAAGTCACATTACAATTTCCTAGCTATTTAAACCAACCACCAAACAATGAACATTGCTAGGCTCTGTAACGTAAGTAATAGGGTACGTTGATACAAGGGTGGAGCTAGAGTATCCGGAGTGGGTTCAGCCGAATCCAGTAGTTTTGGTTTGAACCATGTATTTGTCTTAAACAATCTATTGAATATGTATAAATTATTAATTTAGAACCCAATAACTTAAAACGATTAGAATCCCGAACTCATAAACTTGAAATCTTGTCTATGCCGCCTTTGCCTTGACAACTCAAATATTGGATAGGCATTTTCTTTTTCCTGTTTCTCCTTTTGTTTTTCTTCTTTTACCGACTTAAACTTGCATAAATCAGTCCATTCACGTATTCGTACGAAAATAATCACGTATTCTTTCTACACAGCTAACTAAAAAAAAAAAAGGCCAGGCCACATAGTTGGAAATGAAGAATAATACATCCCCACAAAGTTTGACTTCTTGTTTTTCCGGTACTTGTCATTTATCACAACCAAGAAAATAAGTTGGGTCACTCTAACTTAGATTTAGGACCACAACGAAGAAAACATATGAATTGGCATAAAGGGTGTCCATTATTTCAATCATCACATCTACTTACCTTCTATAAAAGTACTTAAGTATAGTTGAATCTGAGTTCTGTGAAATTGTTGAAAGATTTTTAGCCATGTTTTTCAAGATCTTGGCCTTGATTATGGCTGCTCTTTTCGGTCTTGTAACCTCTGAAGATCTTGGATTTACTTACAATAGCTTCAATAGAGCAAACTTGAGTCTTGATGGCATAGCACAGTTGACATCAAAAGGCTTATTACAGCTAACAAATACTTCTCGGCTGCAAAAGGGCCATGCTTTTTATCCTACACCAATAAATTTCAAGAACTTACCAAATGGTTCAAATTTCTCTTTTTCTACCACTTTTGTCTTTGCTATAGTACCTTCAGTTTTGCCTGGTCATGGCATGGCTTTTGTAATTGCACCTGTAGGAGGGTTAGTAGATGCATTTCCAAGCCCATTTCTAGGCCTATTCAATGATAACACTACTGGCAAAGTCACCAACCATATTTTCGCGGTGGAGATTGATACCCTTCAAAACAGAGAATTCAATGATATTGATGGTAACCATGTTGGAATTGACATCAACGGATTAAAATCCGTTGATTCAAAGACAGCAGGTTATTATGCTAGCAATAGTGTCAAACTCAATAACATGACTCTAGCTAGTGGCCAGCCAATGCAAGCTTGGGTGGACTATAATGGTGTGGCTAAGCAAATTAATGTCACATTGGCTCCAATGAATATGGCAAAACCAAATGTTCCTCTTTTGTCTATATCCTATGATCTTTCACCAATTTTAAATAAAACCATGCTTATTGGCTTCTCTGGATCCACTGGCTCAGTTGTTTCAACACAATATGTTCTTGGATGGAGCTTCAGAATGAATGGAATAACTCAAGGGCTTGATCTTTCTAGGCTTCCTAAGCTTCCTCGAGTTGGACCGAAGAAACAATCCAAACTCTTGTTGATTGCTTTGCCTTTGATATCAGCAGTTGTAGTAGTAATAGCCTTCTCTGTGTTAATTTATTATGTAGGAAGGAAAAGAAAGTTTGCTGAATTGCTTGAAGATTGGGAGCTTGAATATGGCCCTCATAGGTTCAAGTACAAAGATCTTTATATTGCAACCAAAGGATTTGCAAACAAAGAGTTGTTAGGTTATGGGGGTTTTGGCAGAGTTTATAGAGGGATATTACCTAATTCTGCACTTGAGATAGCAGTCAAGAAGGTATCTCATGAATCAAAACAAGGGTTGAGGGAATTTGTAGCAGAAATTGTTAGTATTGGTCGACTACGCCATAGAAATTTAGTACCACTTTTAGGCTATTGCAGGAGAAAAGGAGAGTTGCTTTTGGTTTATGAATGTATGCCTAATGGAAGTCTTGATAAGTTTCTATATGACAAACCAAGATGTGCTCTCAACTGGAACCAAAGATTTCGTGTCATTAAAGGCGTAGCATCAGCGCTAGTCTATCTGCACGAAGAATGGGAACAAGTTGTAATTCACAGAGATGTAAAGGCTAGTAATGTGTTGTTAGACAGTGAGTTAAATGCAAAGTTGGGAGATTTTGGCTTAGCAAGATTGTATGATCATGGGAGCGATCCGCACACTACACATGTAGTTGGAACAGTAGGTTATCTTGCCCCTGAACAAACTAGAACTGGAAAGGCTACAACATGCAGTGATGTATATGCTTTTGGTGCATTTTTGCTTGAAGTGGCTTGTGGGAGAAGGCCAATAGATCCACGAGTATCGGACGAGGACATTGTTTTGGTTGATTATGTATTTTCTTGTTGGACTAGAAGTGATATTCTTGAAGCCATTGATCAAAATTTGGGAGGTGATTATGTTAAAGACGAGGTTGAGTTGGTGTTAAAACTTGGACTAGTTTGTTCTCAGACAGAACCAGCAGCTAGGCCAAGTATGAGGCAAGTGTTGCTATATTTAGAAGATGATCTGCCTTTGCCAGAATTATCACTGATGCAAACTTCAAATACAAGCTTAACTTTAGCAGGGTTTGATCATTTTGCAATGTCATATCCATCCTCTGCTGACAAGTCACTTTCTTACCCTTGTTCTGATACAAACTCCATTCTCTCCGGCGGTCGATGACTTGGGGTATCCTGATGCACTAAGCTGTGGGCAACATTGGATCATATGTAACAAATATTTAATATTTTTCTCTTTTCCTAGTAAAGAAAAACTAGTTATATTAGCTATATTCAACTTAAAGTTGTGGACTTGGTTTACTCAGTCATCTTTATGAAAATTAATTAGATTTTCCTTATTCGCTACATAGAAAATTACATCAAAAGAAGTTCTGAATTTCTTTCTAAATCTTCAACTGCCCGTTTGAAAAATCCTCCAGGGCTGGAAAAATGTTTCCAAATTGATTGGAGAATGGGGAAATTAATACTTTCCACAATTTCTTCCAAAAGTAAGTTCAGTTACGTAGAAGACTTCAAAAGCAGATAATTTTATTTCCATTGATCAATCACTATGTCGGATCTAAGAAAATAACCGTGGATGTGATTGTAATTTAGTGTACTTTGACAAAAATCACTACATAGTTCTAAATTAAGAAAAAATTCATCATTCAATAGGCAATGGCATCAATTTAAAGTATGACATTTGCTAGGAAAGACTAAGTTACATTTAATGAGTCAACATCGACATAACCCTATTAGCTTCAAAGTTAATTCCTATTTTTCTTAAAGTCAAAAAAAATCTGTAATTAGCATTTTGTTTTTACCAAAAAAGTCATTTTCATCTAGTTGACGGAAATAAGCATTAAAGTAAATTAAGGTATTGCCTTTGGAACAAAGTGTTTTAATTTAGTATTTTCTTATATGTATTCTAGGTAAATTTTTAATGAATTTAAAGTCCTAACTCCTTAGTTAATTCAAATAAGAGCTAAAAATAATAAATCTGATTTAATTCAAACACCTAAATATTAGCTAGGAGAATAATCAAATGACTATTGTGTCTAGTGTGAACTATATTTTAAAAGGGTAAAAAAGGTGAACGATATTTCGCTAAGGTCTTTCGTGCTTTTAGTATAGTACTAGTCTCCGGATATGCGCGTCGAGCGTGTACCCTTATCAATGAAAATATTTTTTTTAACAATTTCATATATAGAAATCCCTCCGTTTCAAATTAGATGAGCTACTTTCCTTTTTAGTCTGTTCCAAAATAAATGACATATTTTTAAATTTGGAAATAGTTTAACTTTAAACTCTTTATTTTACTCATTTACCCTTAATGAGAAACTTTTATAATCACCCAAATGCCAGCCCCACAAAGCTTTTACCCCTTAAGCATTTAAGACCACAAGTTTCAAAAGTCTTCTTCTTTTTTCTTAAACTCCGTATCGAGTCAAACTATCTCATCTAAATTGAAACGGAGGGAGTAATATTTTTAAAAATATTTTTGATTTATAAACTGAATAACCAAAGGAAAAATTGTAATTCTTTTATAAAGCGACAATGTAGATTCTATTTTTTTGGTTTCCCACCCGATGTTCGGTACCCGCATTGGAGCCCGACTAAATTCGGATTCGCGCCAGGAACTCCCACATTGGGGGGTCAAGCACTCCCTAACAAAGGCAACTCCAAACTCAAGGCTCGAACCCGAGACCTCTGGTATTTACCACTCCACCACAACCCTCATTGATAATGTAGATTCTATTTAACTTTTCAATAGAAGAAGAAGCCCTTTCTTGCATGTCTTTGAATGGCTTAATCGTCGAGATTCCGTTACTTCTAGTATATTTGGATCAGTCTCGTGTTGGCATGATTATACATGCGCGAGTAATCAAGTTTTTGTGCTCGATTTCAGTTTCTTCAACCATCGTAAAGGTAGAACAACGACTCGAAAATCAAAAGTTTAAAGTTTAAAACAAATGAAATCTCAACAAAATAATTGCTCATCGAAGTAATTACCTCACTTTGTACTATATAAAACTTGGCACTAAGATTTTCATCCTCCTCCAAATAACAGTAGAACGAAGAAAGAAAGTTCAACTTTCTGGAAGCATTTGACAAAAAAATAGATGCATTTTAATATTCGTTTGCATATCATGTTTCATTTTTTACACTTTTTTAGAAACTTTCTTTAGGGAACTTTTCATTACCTTTTTAAATTTATTTTTGTTTACTTATTTTTGGTTTTTGGTATCCATTTGTAACTATGTTTGCTCTAAGTTTTTCTATCTATCTTCATTCTCATCTTTATCTATTCATATTATTTCATGGATAAGATGATTGAAATAATAGTATTATTGAAAAATTCAGTTCATCATGCGAAAAAAGAAATGAAGTTAGAAGTATTAACATTTTAACTTAAGAAACAAACCTGGAAAGAGGTATGGGCACCTAAGTCATATGCAGATAATTAAGAATTGAAGTATCAATAGTATTCATCTCTCAGATTATTTTGATTTGTAAGAAAGCAAAATATTATAAGCACAATACTGAAGAATTTATTTGCAAGAATTCAACTTTAACCATCGAGTTATAATCCAAAGAATGATCATAATGCATACTATAAAAACATTAAATGATAAGTTTAAGAAAAACAAACCAAAAAAGAAGATACAAGAAATAATGCTTATTCGTGTTCCAATAATGACATTAAGTAATATAAAGTGTTTTTCCAAGTTACCTAACAAATAAAGTTTAAATATAAACAAATCAGGCCAAAAATAAATTCACATATACTATATACCGTACAAATTGTATGGGGCGTCCTATTTGGTCACATATTTTTAACTTGTACCCGCTTTATTTTTTCTTTTGCATGCGTACCCTTTTTTTTTTGGTTAAAAGCGTTTTAAAAAGACGATTTTGTCCTTTTTTAGTAAAAGACTACTTTCTCTCCAAGTATATGGTATATTGTCTCTTGTCTCTATCTCCTTCTTCGCGGTTTTGATTTGTTCTTCTCTGAAATCAAACGTTTTTTGGCATTGTAGTCTTCTTGATTTTGCAACGGTTTCTTCCTTAACAACATTAAGTATAATCACATGTACGATTTTAATGGTTTCTTTCGTACATTGCATTAACTTTATATGGGATTTTAATTTAGGACTAGTTTTATGATTTAAATTATGGGTTTTTTCTTGATAGTAATCTTAGTTGAATCGTTTTCCTTTTTTATTTGTGGTAAAATAGTTTCCTAGGATTTACTTTAATCAGTGCATTAGTTTTGTAGGTTTTACTTTTACGATTAGTGTTTTTAGGTTTTTTGAAACTGTGTTTGTGTTTTTGATGAAAATTCTATATATTCTTCAGTGATTTTTGGAGACATTGAAATTTTTAAAAATTTTGAGACTTAAATAGATGATGCTATTAAAGTGTGAAGTTTATAATACTTTAAGGATAACTTAATTCTAGGAGTTGAAGTTTTGTTTTGTGTTTTGTATAAGTAAAGTATATTTTTATCTGCAGTTTTTATTTTGTTTTTGATGAACTTCAACATTATTGGAGTTGAATTTGTGTTCTGTATTTGTAAAAACTACAACATATTTTGGCTGAAGTTTTTGTTCTGTAATTGCTGAACTTCAGTATTCTTAGAGCTGAAGTTTTATTTCGTATTTGCTGAACTTCAGCATTCTTAGAGCTGAAGTTTTGTTCTGTATTTGCTGAACTTCAGCATTCTTGGAGCTGAAGTTTTGTTCTATATTTCTGTGAAATTAGATGGCTTTAAAATATATTCCTGGAGCTGAAGTTTTGTTCTGTATTTGTTAAAGTTCAGCATTCTTAGATCTGAAGTTTTGTTCTGTATTTGTTGAATTTCAGCATTCTTAGAGCTGAAATTTTGTTCTGTATTTCTGTAAAGTTAGATGACTTTAAAATATAACTTAAGCCAAATTGTATTAAAGTTTTAACTGATTTTTTTTTAATGTTCTGAAGTTATTTTGCCTACCTTTAATTGTCCTATTTTGTATAGTTTTGGAGCAATTTTCACCCTTTTTCATTTTCTTATTTTTAAATTTTGAATCTTTTTTAACCCTTATTTAAAATGCCATATGTCATAGTACCCCCTCCTCCCCCAATATTTTTTTACCAAATACCCTCTCCTCTCTTACTGTTATAAGGATTTTAATTCTACAAAATTCATATATCTATAGTATATAAACTCCTTTTCTCTTAATTCTCCCCCCCTCCCCCCTCCCCCCTCCCCAAAGATCGAGTTATAATCCAAAGAATGATCATAATGCATACTATAAAAATATTAAATGATAAGTTTAAGAAAAACAAACCAAAAAAGAAGATACAAGAAATAATGCTTATTCGTGTTCCAATAATGACATTAAGTAATATAAAGTGTTTTTCCAAGTTACCTAACAAATAAAGTTTAAATATAAACAAATCAGGCCAAAAATAAATTCACATATACTATATACCGTACAAATTGTATGGGGCGTCCTATTTGGTCACATATTTTTAACTTGTACCCGCTTTATTTTTTCTTTTGCATGCGTACCCTTTTTTTTTTTGGTTAAAAGCGTTTTAAAAAGACGATTTTGTCCTTTTTTAGTAAAAGACTACTTTCTCTCCAAGTATATGGTATATTGTCTCTTGTCTCTATCTCCTTCTTCGCGGTTTTGATTTGTTCTTCTCTGAAATCAAACGTTTTTTGGCATTGTAGTCTTCTTGATTTTGCAACGGTTTCTTCCTTAACAACATTAAGTATAATCACATGTACGATTTTAATGGTTTCTTTTGTACATTGCATTAACTTTATATGGGGTTTTAATTTAGGACTAGTTTTATGATTTAAATTATGGGTTTTTTCTTGATAGTAATCTTAGTTGAATCGTTTTCCTTTTTTATTTGTGGTAAAATAGTTTCCTAGGATTTACTTTAATCAGTGCATTAGTTTTGTAGGTTTTACTTTTACGATTAGTGTTTTTAGGTTTTTTGAAACTGTGTTTGTATTTTTGATGAAAATTCTATATATTCTTCAGTGATTTTTGGAGACAATGAAATTTTTAAAAATTTTGAGACTTAAATAGATGATGCTATTAAAGTGTGAAGTTTATAATACTTTAAGGATAACTTAATTCTAGGAGCTGAAGTTTTGTTTTGTGTTTTGTATAAGTAAAGTATGTTTTTATCTGCAGTTTTTGTTTTGTTTTTGATGAACTTCAACATTATTGGAGTTGAATTTGTGTTCTGTATTTGTAAAAACTACAACATATTTTGGCTGAAGTTTTTGTTCTGTAATTGCTGAACTTCAGTATTCTTAGAGCTGAAGTTTTATTTCGTATTTGCTGAACTTCAGCATTCTTAGAGCTGAAGTTTTGTTCTGTATTTGCTGAACTTCAGCATTCTTGGAGCTGAAGTTTTGTTCTATATTTCTGTGAAATTAGATGGCTTTAAAATATATTCCTGGAGCTGAAGTTTTGTTCTGTATTTGTTAAAGTTCAGCATTCTTAGATCTAAAGTTTTGTTCTGTATTTGTTGAATTTCAGCATTCTTAGAGCTGAAATTTTGTTCTGTATTTCTGTAAAGTTAGATGACTTTAAAATATAACTTAAGCCAAATTGTATTAAAGTTTTAACTGATTTTTTTTTAATGTTCTGAAGTTATTTTGCCTACCTTTAATTGTCCTATTTTGTATAGTTTTGGAGCAATTTTCACCCTTTTTCATTTTCTTATTTTTAAATTTTGAATCTTTTTTAACCCTTATTTAAAATGCCATATGTCATAGTACCCCCTCCTTCCCCAATATTTTTTTACCAAATACCCTCTCCTCTCTTACTGTTATAAGGATTTTAATTCTACAAAATTCATATATCTATAGTATATAAACTCCTTTTCTCTTAATTCCCCCCCCCCCTCCCCCCAAAGATCGAGTTATAATCCAAAGAATGATCATAATGCATACTATAAAAACATTAAATGATAAGTTTAAGAAAAACAAACCAAAAAAGAAGATACAAGAAATAATGCTTATTCGTGTTCCAATAATGACATTAAGTAATATAAAGTGTTTTTCCAAGTTACCTAACAAATAAAGTTTAAATATAAACAAATCAGGCCAAAAAAAAATTCACATATACTATATACCGTACAAATTGTATGGGGCGTCCTATTTGGTCACATATTTTTAACTTGTACCCGCTTTATTTTTTCTTTTGCATGCGTACCCTTTTTTTTTTTTGGTTAAAAGCGTTTTAAAAAGACGATTTTGTCCTTTTTTAGTAAAAGACTACTTTCTCTCCAAGTATATGGTATATTGTCTCTTGTCTCTATCTCCTTCTTCGCGGTTTTGATTTGTTCTTCTCTGAAATCAAACGTTTTTTGGCATTGTAGTCTTCTTGATTTTGCAACGGTTTCTTCCTTAACAACATTAAGTATAATCACATGTACGATTTTAATGGTTTCTTTTGTACATTGTATTAACTTTATATGGGGTTTTAATTTAGGACTAGTTTTATGATTTAAATTATGGGTTTTTTCTTGATAGTAATCTTAGTTGAATCGTTTTCCTTTTTTATTTGTGGTAAAATAGTTTCCTAGGATTTACTTTAATCAGTGCATTAGTTTTGTAGGTTTTACTTTTACGATTAGTGTTTTTAGGTTTTTTGAAACTGTGTTTGTGTTTTTGATGAAAATTCTATATATTCTTCAGTGATTTTTGGAGACATTGAAATTTTTAAAAATTTTGAGACTTAAATAGATGATGCTATTAAAGTGTGAAGTTTATAATACTTTAAGGATAACTTAATTCTAGGAGCTGAAGTTTTGTTTTGTGTTTTGTATAAGTAAAGTATGTTTTTATCTGCAGTTTTTGTTTTGTTTTTGATGAACTTCAACATTATTGGAGTTGAATTTGTGTTCTGTATTTGTAAAAACTACAACATATTTTGGCTGAAGTTTTTGTTCTGTAATTGCTGAACTTCAGTATTCTTAGAGCTGAAGTTTTATTTCGTATTTGCTGAACTTCAGCATTCTTAGAGCTGAAGTTTTGTTCTGTATTTGCTGAACTTCAGCATTCTTGGAGCTGAAGTTTTGTTCTATATTTCTGTGAAATTAGATGGCTTTAAAATATATTCCTGGAGCTGAAGTTTTGTTCTGTATTTGTTAAAGTTCAGCATTCTTAGATCTGAAGTTTTGTTCTGTATTTGTTGAATTTCAGCATTCTTAGAGCTGAAATTTTGTTCTGTATTTCTGTAAAGTTAGATGACTTTAAAATATAACTTAAGCCAAATTGTATTAAAGTTTTAACTGATTTTTTTTTAATGTTCTGAAGTTATTTTGCCTACCTTTAATTGTCCTATTTTGTATAGTTTTGGAGCAATTTTCACCCTTTTTCATTTTCTTATTTTTAAATTTTGAATCTTTTTTAACCCTTATTTAAAATGCCATATGTCATAGTACCCCCTCCTCCCCCAATATTTTTTTACCAAATACCCTCTCCTCTCTTACTGTTATAAGGATTTTAATTCTACAAAATTCATATATCTATAGTATATAAACTCCTTTTTCTTAATCTCCCCCCCCCCCCCCAACCATCACCCTCTCTCTTTCATCCAATACCAATAGCCCTTTTGATCCTTCTCTGTTTTCTTTTAGATATCACGAGTTAGAATTTTCATAGCTTCATTTTTGTTTTAAATTCTTTGTACTTCATCTAGAAATAAATGAAAGTACGGGGGGGGGGGGGGGGGATTGCCAATTTTTCTTTTTATATCTAAGGACTTGACTAGTTTCCCAAATAGTCGACTGAAAGTAATGGCAGGATAAGATTAAAGACGGAAGTAAAATGCAGAAATTAAAAATACCCAAAAATTTTATACTGGTTCAGATTCAATGTGAATCCTACTCCATTTTCCTTGGGTTGCAAGGGTGTTCTCTCTTCAAAGCTCCTTGAATAACTTCGTACAAATGTGTTGATGTTATCTCCGAACACCAACTCACTTTTGGTTACACTTGTAAGCACGCAATTTTTGACCAACCATGTCTTCGAATTATTTTAGTATTTTTGATAGTTATTTTAGTATTTTTGATATTTATTTAAATTGACTTCGATTTTTATAGAGTTATAGTTTAGTTTCACCCCAATTACAATCTGAAAAGAAAATAGTTTCAATTTTATCTTATTATATACTTCTATTTAAGTTGAGGTCATTTGTCCTTTTGTAGTGATATTATTCTAATTTTACCACCATTTTAATCAACTTTTCTCTACTTTTATTCTCATATAATCTTCGAAAAATACTAAAGAGAGTTTTCTGTCATAATACTGTTTTATTTGAGTTAATTAGGATTGGTTAGTCTAATAATATATTTTATACTCTTTTGGAAGTGAAACTTAATAGCTTGGGCCAGTCTTTTCCTTGTTTCATTTGAGAAGTCCAAAAGAGAATATGCCCTCCTAGCCTAGTCCAACAACCCACTCCTCCACCTGACCCGCCAGCCCATTTTTACGACTCGTCCGCCCACCCACACTAATTTTCAATCCCAGCCATCTATTCGTTCACAAAAGAGATTTGAGGATTTTTGGATTTGGGGAGAAGGTTCGAGATTTTTTTTTTTTGGGGGGGGGGGGGGGGGGGAGAGTTATATAAGGTTTGGATTTTCATAAGTTAAAAGAGGAAACGTTTTGGAGAGAAAATTTCATAGATTTTCGGAGAAGAAAAAACAAGAAAAAAAGGTTCTAGGTTTTCTTTCCTTTTTTGCAATTTTCAGGTTTTTCGTTTCAGTTTAAATTCCAAGAAAACACAAAAAATACTCGAATTTTCTTCTTTCTATTTGAGTTCAATTCTCTTGTTTCAAAAATGGATTGCGTTTGAGGCGTTTGGAGTTGACGAACGTGAAGTGTCGTTTGGGGTTCAAGCTTTTGATTTCTGGTTCAGTTTTGGTCGTTGTACTCATCTAATTCTAATTCATTGACGGATGCTCTTGATTGTACATCTGAAGCCGAATTTATTGAAAAGATTTTCATCTCAGGTTCATCCCTTGCTTTTTTTATTATCTTATTTTGGGTGTTGATTTGAATGTGATAAGAGCCATAGTTAATTAGCTTTGGGGGTTTGTTTAAGAGTTAGGTTAAATAAAATAATCAGAAAGTGATTTAAGAGGGTGTGTGGTGCAGTTTACAAATGCTGTTGAAAATTTTGGTCCATGTCTGTTTGGTTCTATGTTAAAAGATTGGAGTAACTGACTTTATCTTTGAAGATTAGGCTTAATACTAATGCTTCCGTTATTTTTCATTTTGAAGAAATCTTGTTTGTGTTCTACTGCCATGGAATGCGTGATTAGTTAATAATTTTGGACATTATAGGCTAGCTTGTTATTAACCGGATCTAATGAACTAGGTGTAGAAATGCATTTTACGTTTATTGTTAAGTTCAGTCAAGAGGAGTTGCTATGATTGTAAGCAACCTCCACTTCCAACCAAAAGGTTGTGAGTTCGAGTCACCCAAAAAGAAGGAGGATTTTTTGGAGGGAAGGATGCCGGGGGTCTATTGGAAACAACCTCTCTACTTTCATGGTAGGGGTAAGGTCTGCGTATACACTACCCTTTTCAGACCCCACTAGTGGGATTATACTGGTTGTTGTTGTTGTTGTTGTTGTTGTTAAGTTCAGTCAAGTTGGTTTCCCCTCTAACATGACAATAGCTATCGCTACTTATGCAAAGTCAGGGCATGTGATTGTAAAGGTCTGCCATGTCCTCGTGCTTTAAATCCATTTGCTACAATCTGACGCGAATTTGCTTAGCTTTACGCTCGGTCAGTTATGGTGTGAGTATTTTGTTCGGCGTCTCTATCATTGCCTTAAAATAGATGTTAGATGTTGAGCTACTGCATTTAATCTTGTATGGGTCATGGGAAGGCTGGAATTAGTTGGGCCACAATTAACGAGCCACGGCCAAATCATTTACAACAATATGGCTGGTGCATTTTTTGCAATTGAAATCATTTTAAACACATGCCTTTCATTGAGGCCCAAACTATCGAGCCCCCCAAGGACTTCAACACTTCGATTAAGCTATGAACACTTCCAATAATTTAGATATATCATTGATCTTTCTAATTCCATTTAGGTAAGTTTATACTTTATCCATAGATGAACTCCATAAGTTCAACAATCTCAAACAATTCACAAATCGCTAGTATGCTTTAGGCACGTATTAATAAATAGATTATCGTGATTATGTACATGTTAGCGTGACACGATTACGAAATACTTTTAGGCGCGCATTTAATCTACTATTGTAATTGTGTACACGTTCGCGTGACGTGATTATGATTTTCACAAATAAATTAAAGTACGCATTCGCGCGACTTTGGCCAAACAATCTTAATAATAATAATAAAGTGTTAGTAATTGTGTACACATACGCGTGACACGATTTTGGCACACCAAACAAAAAGAGTACACGTACACGTGACTAGTTTCAAGATAATTTCATAAAACGCCTTAATTAAAAGCGGTAAAAAGGGTCAAAGCACATAGGTTCTAAAATGAGTAATTAAACAATCTAATTAGGCCAGGTATGGTTAAAGCGACCGTGCTAAAATCACGGAACTCGATAATGTCTAACACCTCCTCCCGCGTTAACAGAATTTCTTACCCGGTCTTCTGGTTTCGCAGACTTTAGAACAGAGTCAAATTTCCTCGATTTGGGATTTAAAATAAATCGGTGACTTGGGACACCATAAATCATCCCAAGTGGCGACTCTGAAATTAAATAAATAATCCTATTTCGATTAATGTCACTTTAATTGAAAAAACTCCTTATTCCTTCGGGAAAAGGAGGTGTCACTACACTCGTAACAATTGTGATGCAATGCCTCACCAAAGTTTTTCCCTCTTTCTTCTCTTTACGGATTACACAGTAAACTACATTTAGATTATAATGCTTGTTTAGAGTAGAACAAAAGAGCATGAAGATGGTTTGATCAAAGTATGAGGCTTCCTCAATAATCTGCAATATATACTCGAACTCTAGTTTGACTGATTTCGGTAGATCGTTGAGAGATTTGCGATCCACGGGAATTGATCCTTTGAGCTGAATCAGTTTTGATTCATTCCAAGAATAAGTGTGGAGCTTCCTTAGTTTGAATCTGGATTGCCGGTCTTTCCTTTTTTAGAGTGAATCTCCTCGTGCGAATGGTCCTTAGGTTGTTCCTTGATCTAAGAGATTGATAACTTTCCTTTTTGCAATGCGTATCTTCAGTAATCTGAGCAGACACAAAATCAGCAACCTAGATCTCCTCAAATCCATTTGGTTAGTCAGTATTTTTGTGTTTAATTGGCACAGGTTGAAATGAGTTCCAGTGTTTAATAGTAAATAGGCTAACTTTAAGTGTGAAAATAAAAAGTGGTGCCAAGTTCCGGTGCATGTCTATGTATTTGGTGTCACGACCAAAAATTCACATCTCGTGATAGCGCCTATCTCAATACTAGGCAAGCTGATAACCTCAATAAAATACTATAATCTTTTAAGTTTGAAAACATAATATTTGAATTCAATAGAAAAAACCCCATACATACGGATATACAACACACTCCCAAAACCTGGTGTCACTGAGTACATGAGCATATAAATGATAACATAGTCTGACTAATACAAACACTGTCTGAAAATGTAAAACAATACAAATAACTAAAAGGAAAGAGAGTCAAGGTCTGCTGACATCAAGCAGCTACCTCGATAGTCTCCAACTAATAATCTTCCAAACACTAGCATCCGCTGTGTCCGGAAGTACCTTGATCTGCACAGGAGGTGTAGAGTGTAGCATGAGTACAACCAACTCAATAAGTAACAAGACTAACCTTTGGGATGAAAGTAGTGACGAGCTCAACAGGTATAGTCTAGTACAGAAACGTAGGCATGTTTTTCAATTCAACAGTTAAACTCAGTACAAATAAAAATAGATAAATTTTGAATGATATGAGGAATGTGGCATCTCTATATCTACATGCCAATATACATGCTGTATGTGATACACCTCCACGGAAAACCTCGTGCACTCACAAATCTTAAAATACTCAATCACACAGTACTGTATATGGTCAATCAAGCCCAGGGAAGATCCATCCCGTATATATACACATCAACTGACTATCAGTCAATCAGTACTATATAAGGCCAATCCAGCCCAGGGGAAGATCCATCCCCAGATATAAATAATTCGGACAAGATCCATGTCCAGGGAAGATCCATCCCTCAATATAAATCAACCGCGCTCACTGTGGGGGGTGCACACTCCGGAGGGGCTCCTTCAGCCCAAGCTATAATAATTAGATCCACATATAAATAAATAAAATATGTTGCGGCGTGCAGCCCGATCATATAAATATCACTCAAAATCTCCAGTATCTCGGGCATGGCATAAAAAATCAACCCGACATGATGATATGATGTATCAATGAACGACAACAGAGACTGAGATATGATATGCAAATGATAGATGTGACTGAGTACAAAATTATAAATTTAATCAAATAATTCAACAGCAACACGACCCTGTGGGTACCAAAATATCGGCATGTATTCTAAACATGATCTTTAACATGAGTCTCAACTCAATTTCCTCTAACACGTGGAGGATATGCGAATAATGACATGATTCTCTAATTATACAACTCCACAGAGTTTATTTAAGTCTGAATTTATATGGTGCACGCCCACACGCCCGTCACCTAGCATGTGTGTTACCTCCAAACAAATCACATAACACGTATAATCAAGGTTCATACCCTCAGAACTAAGTTTAGAAGTATTACTTACCTCAAACCGTGTAATTCTTAATTCCAATATACCATTGCCTCGCGAATCGGCCTCTGAACGCCTTGAATCTAGTCACAATTAATTCGATTCAGTCAATACCAATTATAGAAATTAATTCCATATGAAAATACTAATTTTCCAACAAAATTCGAAATTCCACTCAAAAATATGCCAGTGGGGCCCACATCTAGGAACCCGACAAAAGTTACACATTATGAACGTCCATTCAACCACAAGTCCAACCATACTAAATTTATCAAATTCCGATCACAACTCGACCTTCAAATCCTCAAATCTTATTTTCAAATCCCTAGGCCAAAATTCTCGAATTTCACCTCAAAAATACGTAATATAGTCGAAATAATCAATGATAATTCAATATTATTGACTAATAATGATCACAAGTAAATAAACTCAAGATTTTCCGTGAATTCTCGCTCAAAATCGTCTCAACCCATGTTTGAAAGGTCCAAAATGACAAAAATGTCGGACCCTTCTGATTTTGTAGCTTGCCCAGCGTTTTCGCTTATGTGGAGTACTTAACCGCATCCGCGGTCTCGCAGTTGCGAGGTCCTCTCTGCTTCTGTGGATAAGAAGTCCGCTTCTGCAGCCTCGCATTTGCGGTTGCCCAAGCCGCTTCTGCGAAGAGGCCCCTCCCCTCTCACTTCTGCTTCTGCGATCAACTCGTCGCAGGTGCGAGTCCGCTTTTGTGCTCCTGCGTGCGCACCTGTGACCCCTTCCCCTTCCAAGCCAATTCCGCTTTTACAAAACCAAGCTCGCTTCTGCGAGCAAAATTTCGTAGGTGTAATTGCACCAGAAGGCCAAAATTTCCAGATTTCTTCTAAGTCCAAATTTTTGGTCCGTTAACTATTCGAAATTCACCCGAGGCCCCCGGGACCTCACTCAAATACACCAACAAGTCCTAAAACATCATACGAACTTAGTCGAACCTCTAAATCACATCAAACAACGCTAAAAATACGAATCATACCCCAATTCAAGCTTAATGAAACTAAGAAATTCTAACTTCTACATTCGATGCCGAAACCAATCAAATCAAGTCCGGTTGATCTCAAATTTTGCACACAAGTCATAAATGACATAACGGACCTATGAAAATTTTCAGAACTGGATTCCGACCCCGATATCAAAAAGTCAACTCCCCGGTCAAACTTCCAAACTTAAATTTCCTATTTTCGCCATTTCAAGCCTAATTTAACTACGTGTTTTCAAATAATTTTTCGGATACACTCCTAAGTCCAAAATCACCATACGGAGCTATTGGAATCATCAAAACTCTATTCCGGAATCGTTTACACATAAGTCGACATTCGGCCAACTATTTACTCTTAAGTTTTAAGTTTTGGAACTAAGTGTTGCAATTCATTCTGAAACCTCCCCGGCAAGTCACATATTTATAATTGAATACAGAATAAACAGTAAATAGGGAAACAGAGCTATAATACTCAAAACGACCGGCCAGATCGTTACATTTGGCCTTTTTTTATCAATGTGCTTATGAACAGTATCCACATCCGAGGGACATCATACTACTAAACTTGCAAAACTATGCACCGTATAATGTTGGAACTATTTTGCATTGCAGTTGGTAATTGGTATCGGAACATAATAGAATAGAAGTTCAATTTGTTGCGCTATCTAGTTAACTAGATGACTAACTATATGTAACCGTCCCTAAAAAATACATAGAATGTGTGAAAATATACTGTTAGAGTAAAAGTTATTTTATGTTGGAAGAGAATTAATATTAGAACTCTCTTTCACCCCTTTTTACCCTTTGTAGCTAAACTTTCTTACTAAAGCGACGAGGAACTTACTTAATATTAAAATTATGGGATAATTGGACTAAGCTTGGTTCTTTATCTCAACTTATGATAATTGGACTCAAGAAGAAGAATTTCGTCTTGGTACAATTAGATGATAAGGTGGCTAAACTAATACAGGACGAATATTGTAAAATATAAAATTGGTCGGTCAGCGTATAACACACACAAACATATATATTATATTAAAAGCACAAAAATCTTTCGCGAAATGTTGTCGCCTTTTTTACTCTTTGAAAATAAATTTATATTGGACAAAATTGTCATTTAATTATTTTCCTAATATTTAGGACTTTGAAATTATTAAAATTTTACTTACTAAAGTTTTCCTTATTTGAACTATTATTTAAGAAGTCCTAATATTTAAAATTTTAAAATCGATCAAAATTTATAATAATTTTTCGTACATCAATCCTTCCGTTATAACTTTTTAAGTTTTCGGTAGTTTCATTCATCCTTTGAGATTTAAAAGATATCAAATCATTTTGTTCTCAATTAGATAACTAAATTAGATATATTATAATATATTTTTTGGTAAGATTATAACTTCGAACGAACAGAAACTTTCGTACCGGTAAATTTGTATTTCTTAACTCAACAATTTTCTTGAGTTTCTATTTCTTTACTCAATAATTCTTTAGGATATGTATTGGTTAAAAGTTTAATATCGTGGGTACAAACTTTGTAGCAACTGATGCAAGATTTAACCACAAGAATATTTTATTCTTTAAAAATATATTACACATTAGATAAACATTTATTTAATTAACTTTTTAATATTTAGCACTTCGAAGTTGACTAGAATTTTAGATATTAAGTCTTTTATGTATCCTAATATTTAATTAAGAATTTAAAATTGAATAAGCTTTACTCATATAAGTTTTTTTACTTGAACGGTAAAGTAACTATAACCCTTAATCTAATTCTTACGCAAAGAAGAAAACTGAAAGTTCAAATTCAATCCACTATTATCAAGATCTAATTATCTGAATTGATATCATTATGAAAAGTGCCTTGTGAATAAAATTGACCTCAACGTGCTAATACCTCCGAATATTGGTTGGTAAAATTGTTGATTGAAATAAAATACAAAGGCGATATTGTTAAAGCAAGGATTTAGTCTTCGTTATGGTGCTATTACAAGATATCGTCCAGTAACTATCAGTTTAGTTTAGGAGTTTCAAGTTTAATAAGGATACATCCAAATTATGTAAGAGTATTGAAGAATAGGAATCTACGGCTATTGTAATAGTACAATTTATTAGAGGTATTTGACCTTCATTACTTTTTACAATGTTGAATTTAAGAAAATATCTTTTTTAAATCTTTTATGTATTAAAGATAGGGAGAATTACATAAAAATACAGTCCACCAATATACATTGCAGCAGAATAACCCAGTTACAACTTTACAAATCTGTAGCCCATCAACAATTGGCCAAAGTTCGAAAAATGAGCATTTTTCTTATTTTTTTATTCTGCAGATTTTTAAGCACAAAAATTGGGTAATTTTTTATTCTTCTCCCCAAGTTTGTATATGTTCCTATTCTAGCTACAAAAAAACGTAAATTCATATATAATGCAACTCGAAAACCTTAAAAAAATTCTTTTCTAAGTTTCAAATAGCAGAAATAAAAAATAAAAATTAAAAAAATTGTTGCACGTTCATGATTTGACAGATAAATCAATAGAGAAAGTCGATTTATACATAGATTGTTCGAGAAAAAATAAAATTGAACATATAAAAATTTTAATTTTAGATTTAACTACACATGTGCATTACATGTATAATGATGTATAACTTTGTATAAACTTGTATATACAATCTGTAACAATGCATACTAGAAAAATAAGACAAAGAAGAAAAAGTGAAGAAAGTGTCAAACTTCCATGGATGTCTATTATACACGTATAATGTATATATACACTTATACATTAAAAATATAGAATTTATACAACATTGTACGCATGTATACACACTTACACAGATTTATACAATATCGTATAAGTGTATATAAACACTACTTATACAATATTTACACTAGAAAACACCTTCTATCCATCACTACATTGTAGTTTCCAGTGATTGCTCGTGTTGAATTTTTCCAGCGAGGTTTTTGTAATAACCCGGCCGGTTGTTTTGAGTGTATTAGCCTCGATCCCCTATTTACTATTTTTTCTGTATTTGTTTCTGCTTATGTGACTTGCCGGGAGATCTTGTTTCTGGTTTCGGAGTGTTTCGGGACACTTAACCCCTAAAACGGAAGCTTAAGTCTCAGAATTTTTTACCGTGATCAGAAGTGTGTGAAGACGACTCCGGAATGGAGTTCCGTCGGTTCCGTTAGCTCCGTTGGATGATTTTGGACTTAGAGCATGTCCGGACTGTGAATTTGAGGTCTGTAGCTAATTTAGGCTTGAAATGGCAAAGTTAAATTTTTGAAAAGTTTGACCGGGGGATTGACTTTTTGATATCGGGGTCGGATTCCGATTCCGAAAGTTAGAGTAGGTCCGTAATGTTGAATATGTCTTGTGTGCAAAATTTGAGGTCAATCGGGCGTGGTTTAGAGGGTTTCGGCGTCGTTTGTGGAATTTGAAAGATTAGAAGTTCTTTAGGCTTGAATCCGGGTGTAATTGGTATTTTGATGTTGTTTTGAGTGATTCGAAGGTTCGGCTAAGTTCATATAGGGTTATCTGACTTGTTGGTATATTTGGTTGAGGTCCCGAGGGCCTCGGGGGTGTTTCGGATGCCCATCGGAAGAAAATTTAGACTTAGGCATTATTGGTTTCTTCTGGTGTTTCGCACCTGCAGTGGGAGACTGCAGGTGCGGCCCCGCAGAAGCGAAGAGGAGGACGCAGATGCGGGCAAGGCTGGGTTGGACTGGAAGCGCAGGTGCGAGGTTAGGAGCGCATATGCAAAACCGCATATGCGGAGGGGGAGGCGCAGATGCGAAAAAAGGCCTGAGTAGGAAAGATCGCAGAAGCGAGCAGGGCTCGCATATGCGAATATATGACCGCAGATGCAGAATCTAGGAGCTTAAGTAGGATCAGCAACTACGATGGAATTTCCGTAGGTGCGACGTCGCAGATGCGACAAAAGGTCTGCAGGTGCGGTTTTGCTGGGCAGAACCTATAAATAGAAGATTTCGAGAATTTTCACCATTTTCACATTTTGGAACTCATATTTTGGAGGATTTTGACGAGGATTTTGAAGAGTTTGCTGAGGTAAATTCTTTGTGCCTATTTATCTTTAATAATGGTATTTACCCACTGATTGTACACCTAGTTGGTGAGTTTTTGAGGTGAGATTTGGGAGATTAAGGCTTGGGAATTTGAGAGTAAATTTTGGGGTTTTGGAGGGGTAAATGATGTCGGAATTTGATAAATTTGGTATGGTTGGACTCGTGAGTGAATGTGCTTTCGAGTTTTGTGACTTTTGTCTGGTTTCGAGATGTGGGATCGGGGGCCGGGTTGAGCCTATTTCGGATTTTTAACTTATAATTTCGTATTTTACTTGTGAAATTGATTTCTTTAGCCTACATTAATTATATCGTACTGCTTGTGGCTATATTCGGGCCATTTGGAGATTGATTCGAGGGGAAAAGGTATTGCGGAGTAGGATTTTGCGCGGTTTGAGGTAAGTAACAGTTTTAAATCTGGTCCTGAGGGTATGAAACCCCGAATTTTGGTATGATGTGACTATTTTGGAGGTGACGCACATGCTAGGTAACGGGCGTGTGGGAGTGCACCGTGGGAGATTGTGACTTGGTCCGTCCCGTGAGACTGCAAAGTCGAATAGATTATTGCTAATTACCTGTTCTCTCCGTATTATAAAGATTTGACTGTAAATCATATTAGAAATCATGCTTAGGCTATGTGATAGTACGGTTGGGACCCGCAGAGGTCACGAACCTATGAATTATTTGCTAATTGCTGTCTTGTACTCAGTCATAGTTTTACTTGTACATCATATCTGAGTCTCTTCTTGATTCCTGTTGATACACTGTGTTATTTTGTTTGGGCTGATCTTTATGATTTCTGAGGGCCGTGAGATTAGAGAGGTACAAGACTGAATAAGGCCGAGGGCCTGGTTGTGAGGTATAGATACCGTAGCACGTGAGTTGTCCGTATGAATCATGATATTTATACTTAGCACATGAGTTATCCGTGCAGATTCTGATATGATACTGTAGCACGTGAGCTATCCGTACAGATCTTGATATGATACGATAGCACGTGAATTTTCCGTGCAACACGTGAGTTATCCGTGCAGCACGTGAGTTGTCCGTGCGAATTATAGCGCTCGGGTTGTAGGAGCTCCTCCGGAGTCTGCACACCCTCAGTGAGCGCAGGTACCTATTGAGTGTGAGTACTGAGGGCTGAGAGCCGAGTGATTGAGCTGTTGTGACGAGTTGAGTGTCTGTTGCCCTGAGAGTTTGAACTTGTTTTTCATTTGTTGATACACTTAGTTGCTATCTGTCATTGTTGTGGAATTTTTGAAAGATTCTATATCTGGATTACTTGCACTGTAACTGTATAAACTGATTTGACTTGAACTGTCGGATTTGAAAGCATGTCTATTCTTTGCTGAAATTACCGAAAATGGACTGTATTTGTATAGCTCGTCACTATCTTCTCAGTTCCTTATTTATTTCTGTTACTTGCTGAGTTGGTTGTACTCATGCTACACCCTGCACTTCATATGCAGATCCAGGTATGTTTGATCACGGAGATAGTTGAGTTCGTGCGCGATCGAGTACCGGAGACTACGAGGTAGCTGCCGGCGTCCGCAGACCTTGTCTCTCTTTCTATGTTTTTCTTTCTTTCTGTATTGATACTTAGACACAGTTTGTATTAGACTAGGTATCTAGATGCTCATGTCTCAGTGATACCCCGATGTAGGGCTATTTCTTTTTCCGCACTTATGCTTTGGATTTTATCCCATTTTTATGAAAGACCCTGGTTATTTTAAATATATTAATTTATTTCTGTTAAATGTTGAAAGTGTTTTGGAGATATCGGCTTGCCTAGTATCACGATAGGCGCCATCACGACGGGTTAGGTTTTAGGTCGTGACAGTTTTAGTATTCAAATCTAGGCTTCACCAATAGCAAAGGATGAAACGAAAACTGAGAAAAACAAATATGAGACGAGGTCGTCGGAGATGCTCTTTTAGGCAAGATCTGATAGTTTTCGGTCAGATCTGATAGTTTTTGGACTGATAGGCCAAATTTTATTGACCTTTTTTTGTCAATTAACTCAAAATTTGAAACCTGATTGACATAGAATGCGAGGATTAAAGAGCCCTTATGCACATCTATATAGAGCACAAAAACTGCTAGAATGTTGTAGTATTTATTTTTGTTTTTTCACTCGAGTGCTCAAAAACAATTAACACGATTGTGTACAAAATAATTCTGTAATATTTAGGGAGAAAGAAGAGAGAGGCGAGTGGAGAAAGATTGAGTATGCAGGGAAAGAAGAAAGATGTAAAAACAAATAGAAGTGTGTCTTTAATAATGGGCTAAAGTCTGAAAAGGTTTTTTTTCCAAATTATATACAACTTTGGCCCAACCGGGTAAAGACTTTAAACCTAGACTATTTTTTGTTGGGCTGTTGGGCCAAGTGATAAGAACCGTAATTAT
Source organism: Nicotiana tomentosiformis (assembly GCF_000390325.3). NCBI lineage: Eukaryota > Viridiplantae > Streptophyta > Magnoliopsida > Solanales > Solanaceae > Nicotiana > Nicotiana tomentosiformis. The sequence continues at coordinate 110,035,407 of NC_090818.1, forward strand.
TCCTTAAAGATAGATCTGTTATGTGTAAAAGTAAATCTCCCATGTGTAAAAAAGAGATGGGGTCATAAAACTAAAAATAAATTTGTGATGGGCCGCAAAACTATTTGACCCACAAAACAAATCGGATGTCGTTGATTGTTGAATTATATGCAGGGCCGGTGGGAGATAATAAGTACTAGCTCATGACGCTTTCGACACGAATATAGATATATGTAAAAATTACTAAAATTTTAATAAATATTAAATTTGAACTCATAATCATAAAAATACAATAAATTCAATAATAATAATCTTAAGGTTGCACCCATCAAATTAAAATCCTGAATAATTTAACAATCTTAATGTTGCATCCATCAAATTAAAATCTAGTGTATTTAGTTTTGTCACGACCCGGAATCCCAACATCGGGGTCGCGATGGCGCCTAACATCCACTTGCTAACCAAGCATACGTGAGATAGTCAAATAGCCAGATTTTAACAGTTTAAATAAGGTGATGACAAATAACGAGAGATAGGAACTCAATCTAAGATAACACCAGCATAAGTCATGTAATAATATCTACTCCCAAAGATCCGGAGTCACGAGTACACAAGCAACTAAAAGTTCTACAAACAGAGTCTGAAATAAATACAATTGTTTTGAATGAAATGAACAGTAAAAGAGGGAAGAGGAAGGGGACTCCAAGGTTTGCGGACGCCAACATATCTACCTCAAGTCTCTATATGCAATAATCCGAGCTCACGCACCGCTGAGACTAATACCAAAATCTGCATAAGAAGTGCAGAAGTATGGTATGAGTACAACCAACCCAATGTACTCCGTAATTGTCGAGACTAACCTCGACGAGGTAGTGACGAGACTATGACATGACACTCATATAATTAAACATGTACAAACATAGATATATGTACAAAACAGCAACAAAACAGAGATTTAACAATGTACAATTGGAAGGGGACATGCGAAAGGGGGAAAAGATACGATAACTACGATAGGTATGACATCACAAGATAGCCAAATAAATCATCAACCATTGAAGACAGATAAACATACGGTATAAATATAGTACGGCATCACCCTTCGTATTTTTAATCTCATCCTTACCATGAAATGATGACATAAGTAAAATGAAATAGCACGGCATCACCCTTCGTGCTTTTACTCTCGATTTGCCAATGTAATAATGAATAATTGGGAAGAATGGCATGGCATCACCCTTCATGCTTTTACTCTCGATCTCACCATGTAACAATGAATAGATGATATAGATGGCACGTCATCACCCTCTGTGCTTTAATTCTCTTCCTCACTATGTATTAATTAATAAATGAGATAATGCAATGGTACGGGATCACCCTTCGTGCTTTAACACTCTCCCTTACTTAGTAGTAAAGATACTATAAATTCGGGAGATAAATAGCACGGAGAATGTGATTTACGTCAAATATGATTCCAAGTTACGAAACCTCAACTTCCAAAATACTTAACTAGTACTAATTAAGCAATAATTACGAAAGGAATGATCAAATAAGTAATAATCTAACCTAAGCATGGATATCATAATTGAAAATGCAACAAATCACAAGGAAACAAGTTCCACCAGCATGCTTTATCCCAACAACAATGCATAAATGCTCGTCACATCACATATACATTGTACCAACATGTTAATCACATGGCAAATAGGCAAACAAGTCCTAATCCCTCAAGTCAAGGTTAACCACGATACTTACCTCGCTCCGCAATCAAATCAAAGTTCAACCGGGGCCTTTCCTCTAAAATCCACCTCCAAACCAATCGAATCTAACCAAATATCATTCAAACAATTCAAAATAAGCTTTAGAAGCTACCCATGAGTGGGAAAGATTCAATCTTTAATGATTTCGGAAAAAGTCAACAAAAGTCAACCCCGAACCCGCTTGGTCAAAACCCGAGATTCGGATCAAAACTCATTTACCCATTTACCCCCGTGCCCGAGTATGTAATTAGTTTCGAAATCCGACCTCAATTTGAGGTCTAAATCCCAAATTTACAAAAATCTCTAACTCTACCCAAATCTTAATTTCTACCATGAAAATTCTAGAATTGATGTTGAAAACTTATGAAATGTAATGGTAATTAAAAGAAAATAGATTAAAGTCACTTACCAATGAATTTAGGAAGAAAAATCTCTTGAAAAATTACCTTTAGGGTGTTTTGGGTTGAGAGTTTGAAAAAAATGACCTAAATCCCGTTTTCTCAACTTTTGTCCAGGCGCAGATGTCGGAAATATGACATGGGGTTCGCAAAAAAGTCCTCGCAAATGCAAAAAATTCACATCTCTATTGCCATCGCAAATGCAATGGTTTTGTTTGCAAATGTGAATTGGGACTTACCGCAAATGCGACCAATGTGATCGCAAATGCGAACCTGACATTATCGCAAATGCGACACCAAACTCGCAAATACGAGAACTGCAATATGTGAAAAAACCCAGCAACTCCTAACTCTATCAAACACTCTACCACACGTCCGAAACTCACTCGATCCCTAGGGGCTCCGAAACAAATATGCACACAAATGTAATAACATCATACGAACTAGCTCGCGCGATCAAAACACCTAAATAACACATAGAACTATGAATCGGACACCAAAACGAATAAAATTTTCAATGAAACTTAAGAACGTACAATTTTACAACTGGACGTCCGAATCACGTCAAATCAACTCTGTTTTGTATCATATTTTGCAGACAAGTATTAAATACTGAAATTAACCTATACCAAGTTCTTGAATCGCAATTCGAACCCGGTAGCAACAAAGTCAACTCACGGTCAAACTTAGGAATTCTTTACACATTTAAACTTCTAGTTTTCAACAAATTACACTAGATCAAGCTAGGGACTTCCGAATTTGATTCTGGACATACGCCCAAGTCTCAAATCACGATACAGACCCACCGGGATCATCAAAATACTGATCCGGGTCTGTTTACACAAAACGTTGACCGTAGTCAACTCAAATTTGTTTTAAGGCACGATTTCACATTTTCATCAATTTTTCTCATAAAACCTTTCCGGAAAAAGACACGGACTACGCATGCAAATCGAGGAAGGCTAAACAGAACTATTCGAGGTCTCGAAACACAGAAATGAAGGGTAAAACTATAAATTACATATCGGGTCATCATATTCTCCATCTCTAAAACAAACGTTCGTCCTCGAACGGACATAGAAAGGTACCTGGACTGGTGAAAAGGTGTGCATATCTACTTTGCATGTCCCACTCGGACTCCCACATGGCTGCCTCGATCGGCTGACCTCTCCACTGCACTCGAACTGAAAAATAACTCTTAGATCTCAACTGCCAAACTTGCCGGGCTAGAATAGCCATCGGCTCCTCCTCATAAGTCAAATCCTTATCCAACTGGATTGAGTTAAAATCTAACACATGTGGCGGATCACCGTGATATTTTTGGAGCATGGACACATGGAACACCGAATGGACTGCTGATAAACTAGGTAGAAATGCAAGCATGTAGGCCAGCTCACCCACTCTCTCAAGAATCTCAAAGGGTCTGATATAACTAGGGCTCAACTTTCCCTTCTTCCCGAACCTCATCACACCCTTCATGGGTGAAACCCGGAGCAATACCCTCTCTCCAACCATGAATGCCATATCACAAACTTTACGGTCGGCATAACTCTTCTGCCTAGACTGAGCGGTGCGAAGTCGATCCTGAATAATCTTGACCTTATCCAAGGCATCCTGAACCAAATCTATAACCAACAACCGAGCCTCCCCCGGCTCAAACCATCCAACTAACAAACGGCACCGCCTCCCATATAATGCCTCATAGAGAGCCATTTGAATGCTCGACTGGTAGTTGTTGTTATAGACATACTCTGCAAGCGGCAAGAACTAATTCCAAGAACCCCCGAAATCGATGACGTAAGCGTGAAATATATCCTCCAATATCTGAATAGTGCGCTCGGACTGCCCGTCCGTCTAGGGATGAAATGTTGTACTCAACTCCACCCGCGTGCCTAACTCATGTTGTACGACCCTCCGGAAGTGCGAGGTGAACTACGTACCTCGATCTGAAATGATGGACATAAGCACACCGTGAAAACAGATGATCTCACAGATATAGATCTCAACTAACCGCTCTGAAGAATAGGTGACTGCCACAGGAATGAAATGTGCCGACTTGGTCAACCTCTCCACAATGACCCATACCGTGTCAAATGTCTTCTAAGTCCATGGGAGTCCAACAACAAAATCCATAGTGATACGCTCCCACTTCCACTCAGGAATCTCTAACCTCTGAAGCAAACCACCAGGCCTCTGATGCTCGTACTTTACTTGTAGACAATTTAGACACCAAGCTACATATGCAACTATATCCTTCTTCCTCCTCCTCTATAAATAATGCTGCCGCAAGTACTGATACATCTCGATAGCATCCGAATGAATAGAATACCGGGAACTGTAGGCCTCCTCAAGAATAAACTCACAAAGCCCATCCACATTGGGCACACAAATACGACCCTGCATCCGTAAAATCCCATCATCTCCAACAGTAATATGCCTGGCACCACCGTGCCGCACCGTGTCCCTGAAGACAAGCAAATGGGGGTCATCATACTGAAGCTCTCTGATGCGCTCATACAAGGAAGACCGAGCGATTGTGCAAGCTAGAACACGATTAGGCTCCGAAACATCTAACCTCACGAACTGATTGGCCAAATCCTGGACATCTGTTGCAAGTGGCCTCTCACCAACTGGAATATATGCAAGGCTACCCATACTCACTGCCTTTCTACTCAAGGCATCGGCCACCATATTGGCCATCCCGGGGTGATACAAAATGGTGATATCATAGTCTTTCAACAGCTCTAACCACCTCCTCTGCCTCAAGTTAAGATCCTTTTGCTTGAAAAAATACTATAGACTCTGATGATCCGTGAATACCTCGCACGACACGCCGTAAAGATAGTGCCTCCAGATCTTCAGCGCATGAACAATGGTTTCCAACTCTAAGTCATGATCAGGGTAAATCTTCTCATGAACCTTTAACTGCCGCGATGCGTATGCAATCACCTTGCCATCCTGCATCAATACTGCATCGAGCCCAATACGAGATGCATCACAATACACCGTGTAGGATCCTGAACTTTTGGGAAACACCAACACTGGCGCCGTAATCAAAGTAGTCTTGAGCTTCTGGAAGCTCAACTCACACTCATCCAACCATCTGAATGGGGAACCCTTCGGGGTCATTCTAGTAAATGGGGATGTTATGGATGAAAACCCTTCCAAAAACCGGCGATAATAACCCACCAAACCCAGGAAACTCCGGATCTCGGTAGCTGAAATAGGTCTAGGCCAGTTTTGAACTGCCTCAATCTTCTTAGGATCCACCTTTATGCCCTCTACCGATACAATATTCCCCAAAAAGGCGACTGAGTCAAGCCAAAACTCACACTTTTGAAAACTTGGCATATAACTAACTATCAATCAGAGTTTGAAGTACAATCCGAAGATGTTACTCATGCTCCCCTCAACTGCGGGAGTAAATCAAGATATCATCAATGAATACAATCACAAAAGAATCTAAATAGGGCTTGAACACCCGATTCATCAAATCTATAAATGTTGCTGGGGAATTTGTCAACCCAAATGACATCAATAGAAACTCATAATGCCCATACCGAGTCCGAAAAGTCGTCTTAGGGACATCGGGTGCCCTAATCTTCAACTGATGGTAGCCAGACCTCAAATCAATCTTCGAAAATACCTTGGCACCCTAAAGCTGATCAAATAAGTCATCAATCCTCGACAACGGATACTTGTTCTTGATAGTGACTTTGTTCAACTGTCGATAGTCTATACACATCCTTATCGACCTATTTTTCTTCTTCGCGAACAACACGGGCACACCCCAGGGCGATACACTAGGTCTAATGAATCAATTATCCATCAAATCTTGCAATTGTTCCTTCAATTTCTTCAACTCTGACGGGGCCATACGGTATGGTGGAATAGAAATGGGTTGAGTGCCTGGAGCCAAATCAATACAGAAGTCAATATCTCTGTCGGGTGGCATCCCCGGCAGATCTGCAGGGAGCACCTCTGGAAACTCACGAACAACTGGTACTGAATCCAGGGAAGGAACCTCCGCACTAGAATCGCGGACATGGGCCAAATAAGCTAGACATCCCTTCTTGACCATACGTCGAGTCTTAACATAAGAAATAACTCTGCTAGTAGAGTGGCCAAGAGTCCCTCTCTACTCTAATCGAGGTAACCACGACATGGCTAAGGTCACCGTCTTGGTATGACAGTTCAAGATATCATTATAAGGTGACAGAAAATCCATACCCAAGATAACATCAAAATCCACCATATCAAAAGGTAGAAGATCTACGCTAGTCTCAAGACTCCCAATAGTAATCACACACGAGCGATATATGTGATCTACAACAATAAAATCTCCCACATGCGTGAACACATACACATGAGCAATCAAAGAATCACGAGGCACAACCAGATAAGAAGCAAAGTAGGATAACACGTAGGAATAAGTAGAGCCCGGATCAAATAGAACTGAAGCATCTCTATGGCAAACTGGAACAATACTTGCAATAACGACGTGAGATGACTCGGCCTCAAGCCTAGCTGGAAAAATATAACATCGGGGTTGGGGCCCACCACTCTCAACTACGTCTTTGGGACGGCCTCTAACTGGCTGGCCTCCACATCTAACGGCCTAAACTCCACCTGGTGCTGCTTGGCCCCTGCCTCTAACTGGCTAAGTGGACGGTGGAGCAACGGGTGTCAGAATCATGGCACGAGAACTCTGTTGTTGCACGATGCCCAGTGACCTGGGGAAAAATCTAGCAATGTGCCTCGGATCCCCACAAGTATAATAAGCCCTCGGCTGCTGTAGCTACTAACCCTGGAACTGGCCCTGTCGACCTAGGTATCCACTCTGATAACTTTGGATCGGAGGTGCACTAATAGGAGTTGGTGGTGCAATGTAGGCTAGCTGCTCAGGATGAGACACTTAAGGACCCCGACTGCCTGAAGCGCTGACTAAAACGGCCTGGGAGGGTGGCCTCTACCAGAAGTACCCCTACCTCAAGACGAGGCACCACTAAAACCACCGAAATGACGAGGCTTGTTATCAGACACCGGCCCCCTCTCCTGAGCACGAACCAGCTCGATCCATCTCGCAATATCTAAGGTCGTCTGGAAAGAAATATCACTCCTGGTCTCCTTGGCCATATGTAGCCTGATAGTATAAGTGAGCTCATCAATAAATCTCCTCACTCTCTCCCTCTCAGTACGAAGCAAGATAATAGCATGGTGAGCTAGGTCCATAAATTGAGTCTCGTACTGGGTAACAGTCATACTACCCTGCTGAAGACGCTCAAACTGCCTGCGGTACTCCTCTCTCAAAGTGACGGGAATGAACTTCTCTAGAAATAGCTGTGAGAACTGATCCCAAGTAAGTGCAGGCGACCCAGGTGGTCTAGTCAACATATAATCTCTCCACCACCTCTTGGTGGAACCATTCATCTGAAATGCTGCAAAATCGACCCCATTGGTCTCAACTATGCCCATGTTCCACAGCACCTCAAGGCAACGGTCTAGATAATCCGGTGAGTCCTCAGAAGATGCACCACTAAAGTGAATAGGGAAGAGCTTGGTAAAATTGTCCAACCTCAACAGGGCCTTAGAATACATAGCGGGCCTATCACAGGCCTATGCCGCAATAACCGGCTGAACCACCCCAATTGGCGGGGATGTTGGAGTCTGATATTGGGGAGCCACCTGCTCCAAGGTGTGAGTATCGGGATTCTTTGCTCCTCCCCCAGCCCGATACAGGGCTGGTACCACAAGAAATGTACCGGTCTAGGCCACACTCTCCATAAGGCCCACCAAACGGACTAGATCGTCCTGATGCACTGGAGTGGCTATGAACCCCTCTAGAACCTGAGTTGGTCTGACAGGTACAGTCTGAGCTGGAACCTTCTCCTCAAAATCTACATGAGGCTTCACTGCGGGTGATGTTGCTCGAGCTCTGCCTCTGCCTCGGCCTTTGGCGCAACCTCTACCTTGACCTCTGCCCCTGGTCATAGCTGCCACAGGGGGCTCCAGCTCCTGTCTGGCTATAGATGGAGTGCATGTTCTCGCCATCTGTAAGAGAACAAGAATAGAATAGTTCAATCATCAATGATAGAATAAAAATCGCACGATAGAGAAAGAATGAAGTGAAATGTTTTTCTTAAACTCCATAGCCTTTGGAAGATAAGTACAAACGTCTCCGTGCCGATCCTCCAGACTCTACTAAGATTTCTCGTGACTCGTGAGACCTAGGCAACTTAGAGATCTGATACCAACTTGTCATGACCCAGAATCCCAACCTCGGGGTCGTGATGGCGCCTAACATCTACTTGCTAGGCAAGCCGATGTGAGATAGTCAAATAGCCAGATTTTAATAGTTTAAACAAGGTGATGATAAATAACGAGAGATAGGAACTCAATATAATACAACAACAGCATAATTCATGCAATAATATATACTCCCAAAGATCCGGAGTCACAAGTACACGAGCAACTAGAAGTTCTACAAACAGTGTCTGAAATAAATACAACTATTTCGAATGAAATGAACAGTAAAAGAGGGAAGAGGAAGGAGACTCCAAGGTCTGTGGACGCCAGAAGATCTACCTTAAGTCTCTGTATGCAATAATCCGAGATGACACACATCACGCACCGTTGGGACCGATACCAAAATCTACACAAGAAGTGCAGAAGTGTAGTATGAGTACAACCGACCCAATGTACTCCGTAAGTGTCGAGCCTAACCTCGATGAGGTAGTGACGAGAGTATGACATGACACTCACGTAATTAAACATGTACAAACATAGATATATGTACAAAGAAGCAACAAAACAGAGATTTAACAATGTAAAATTGGGAGGGGACATGCGAATGAGGGAAAAGATATGATAACTACGACAGGTATGAAATCACAAGATAGCCAAATAAATCATCAACCAATGAAGACAAATAAACATACGGTATATAGATAGCACGACATCACCCTTCGTGCTTTTACTCTCATCCTTACCATGAAATGATGACATGCGTAAATGAAATGGCACGGCATTACCCTTCGTGCTTTTACTCTCAATCTCACCATATAACAATGAATAAATGATATAGATGGCATGACATCACCCTTCGTGCTTTAATTCTCTTCCTCACTATGTATTAATCAATAAATGAGTTAATGCAATGGCACGACATCACCCTTCATGCTTTAACGCTCTTCCTTACCAAGTAGTAGAGATAATATAAATTTGGGAGATAAATAGTGCGGAGAATGTGCTTTACGTCAAATATGATTCCAAGATACCAAACCTCAACTTCCAAAATACTCAACTATTACTAATTAAGCAATAATTATGGAAGGAATGATCAAATAAGTAATAATCTAACCTAAGCATAGATATCATATTTAAAAAGGCAACAAATCACAAGGAAATAAGTTCCACCCGCATGCTTTATCCCACCAACAACGCATAAGTGCTCGTCACCTCATATATACATTGTACCCACACGTTAATCACGTAGAAACTAGGCAAATAAGTGCTAATTCCTCAACTCAAGGTTAATCACGATACTTACCTCGCTTCCCAATCAAATCAAAGCTCAACCGGGGCCTGACAAGTGGGGATTTTGACTACTTATTAGCGCCTTTTAGCTTTTGTTTTAGTCTAAAAGTGTTTAATTGTGTTCCCGAAACTGATAAAATATTTAAAATTATAGGAATGTTGAAAGTTGGACTCCCGGGATGAAATCCGACTCAAAAAGGAGTAATCAAAACACAAGGCAACAAAAGGCACAAGAACTTGCAAAGTGCGGACCGCAGAATTCCATCTGCGGCCGCAAACAATGAAAAAAGACCCAACAGGCTTCCTAGCGAAATGCGGTCCGCAAAGGAATTGTGCGGCCGCAATTGAAGAATTGGAAATCAACTTTAGAGGGTGTACGATTTTTCAAAGTCCAAGTCCCTCAAGATTGCGGACCGCACAGGAATTGTGTGACCGCAAAAGAAGTGCCTTGCGGCCGCAGAAGTAAAGTTGCGTACCGCAGAAGACCAAGTTGCGTCCGCAGTTTTAAATCTGCGGACCGCAGAAGACTACCTCGCGGCCACAGATTAGAATTGTGCGGCCGCAGACCTCCAGTTCCTGACAAGTTGAAGAAGCTTGCAGACTGCACATGGAATTGTACGGCCGTGGAACTTTCCGAGGGGCATTTTTGTCCGAAATTGTCAGCTTTGTATAAATAGAAGAGTTTCACGAAATTAGGTCAACTTTTGACATCAGCAACTACAATAGTCGTTTCTCTTTGCTTCTTTTAATAGTTTTTCATATTTTGGGATATTTTAACATAGATGTTATCATTTTGATTTTACAATATGAGTTTAATTAGCATTTCTTCTTCTATTTCTTCAATTTCAAGCATGAGTAGCTAGAATTTTACTAGGGTTGTGACCCAACCCTCGGGTGTAAATCTTATGGTGTTTAATTTAATGCTTATTTATGATCGGGTATTTATTATTTAGCCTTGTTCATATTTTAATTTGTGAAATTAATGGTTGCAAACATTAGTTTATGCCTATTTGACTTAGTCTCTACTTGAGAAAGAGAGACTTAGTCTAGGAATACTTGGCTAACAAGAAATTAGGTCAATCGAGAGATTGATAATCCCAATTAAAGAGTTCAACCTACAGATAGTAATAACCCGACTTGAACTTTTATCAACCGTTTCGTGCAATACCTATTTGGACTTGAGAAAGCGAAATTGGGCAAAATCACTCTCTGATCGAGAGGTATTGAGTGGGTAATTAAGAGTTGATATCTATAATATACCCCGATCGACAAAACAAGCATTAAGATCTATATCCCATTAGGCAAACACCTAGGTGATGGTCATAGCCCTAGACGTTTTACAAAACTTGAAAAACAACAAAAATAATTTCTTAGTTTCATGTCTTAACTTTGCAATCTTAGTTTAAAATAGACATAGAAACAACCCCAATTTGTGGAAGTGTAAAATGAGGTAGTTCAAACTCACGTACTACAATATATACTCCTAACTCCTATATATAGCTCCCTGTGAAAATCGACTCCGACTCTTGTTGGGTACTATTATTGCAATTGACCGTTTCATAACCTTGATTTGAGGTGTGAAATTAGACGAGATCAGGGCCTTTCCTCTAAAATACGCCTCCAAACCAATCGAATCTAACCAAATATTGTTCAAAAAATTCAAAATAAGCCTTAGAAGGTACCAATGAGTGAAAAAGATTCAATTTTTAATGATTTCGAAAAAAGTCAATAAAAGTCAACCCTAGGCTCGCTTGGTCAAAACCCGAGATTCGGACCAAAACTCATTTACCCATTCATCCCCGAGCCCGAATATATAATTAGTTTTGAAATTCGACCTCAATTTGAGGTCTAAATCCCAAATTACAAAAATTCCTAACTCTACCAAAATCCTAATTTCTACCATGAAAATCCTAGATTTGATGTTGAAAACTTATGAAATGTAATGGGTAATTGAAAGAAAGTAGATTAAAGTCACTTACCAATGCCTTTAGGAAGAAAAATCTCTTGAAAAATCGCCCTTAGGGTATTTAGAGTTGGGAGTTTGAAAAAAATGAGCTAAATTCCATTTTTCTCAGCTTTTGTCAAGGCGCAGATGTCGCAAATGCGACCTGGGGTTCGCAAGTGCGAAAAAGTTCTAGCAAATACGAAGAATTCACATCTCTGCTGCCATTTGTTCGCAAATGCGAACTGGGGCTTACCGCAAATGCGACCAATGTGATCGCAAATGCGAACGAGCTTACCCTAGCACCCCATCGCAAATGCGAACTATTTGTTCGCAAATGCGAACCTGACACTATCACAAATGCGACACCAAACTCGCAAATGCGAGAATTGAAACCTATGAAAAAAATTAGCAACTCCTAACTCTATCAAACACTCTGCTACGCGTCCGAAACTCACGCGAGCCATCGGGGCTCCGAACTAAACATGCACACAAGTGTAATAATATCATACGAACTTGCTCGTGCGATAAATACACCAAAATAACACCTAGAACTACGAATCGGACACCAATATGAATGAAATTTTTAATGAAACTTAAGAACATGCACTTTTACAACTGGACGTCTAAATCACGTCAAATCAACTCCGTTTTATACCAAATTTTGCAGACAAGTCATAAATACTGAAATGAACCTATACCAAATTCCAGAATTAAAATCTGAATCCGGTAGCAATAAAGTCAACTCACAGTCAAACTTATGAATTCTTTAAATCTTTAAACTTCTAGTTTTCAACAAATTACGTTAGATCAAGCTAGGGACTTCCGAATTCGATTTCAGACATAAGCCCAAGTCCCAAATCACGATACGGACCCACCGGGACGTGAAAATACTGATCCGGGTCCGTTAACACAAAACGTTGACCGTAGTCAACTCAAATGAGTTTTAAGGCATGATTTCACATTTTCGTCAATATTTCTCATAAAACCTTTCCGGAAAAAGACACGGATTACGCACGCAAATTGAGGAAGGCTAAACGGAGCTATTCGAGGTCTTAAAACACAAAAATGAAGGGTAAAACTATAAATGACCCGGTGTTAGGCAATATTCTTTGACAAGGTTCATGTACTCCAGGTTTACTGGTGAAGTTAAATAATAAGGCATCAAAGGACTTTCGTGGGGCAAGATTTCTTCCTTTATAAAATTAGCAAAATAGAATAGGTCGATATTAATAACTCTTGCACTTTTTCCTTTAATATTTTGCTCTTATAAAGTAATTTTATTAATAATTATGTTATTTTTTTAAAGTTTAGTATTCAATATACAGGGTACACATACAAAGTGTGTACCTAAAGATGATATATACATATATATATATATATATATATATATATATATATATATATATATATAAGTCGGCTATACTTTTGGGATGGCTAAAAATATACATTTCTCTAATTTTTATTATTGCTAAGTTGAATCCAATAGAATTTTAGTAATGCAAAGGGCTAGGAAAGTCGAAACGGCAGTATAGCGAGGAATCTGAACCTACTGCTATGACTTTTAGCTCAGGTCGTAGTAGGGGGTCAAAAGACAGCCTTTAAAGTGCTTTGGTGTTAACAGAGAGGTCTGTGGTTGCATTGCATTTGCCTTGAATCAACTGTTTAATACTTTAATCGGGCTCGTGAGTAGAATATTGTGAGTCATGTAATGATTACTTTATATTTAAAATTTCATATTAAGCTAAATTATTAATTATTTTTTGTGTTAATAGGGTAATTCAATACTAATAAACATTTTCTATAAAAATTATAACTTGGTCTTTATGTGGTGTGATAGATTTTTTTAATTACATTGTATCCTACTTTATAGTGTAGTGAAATGTATTTAAGGTTTTAAATTTAGAATTAAAAAAATGAATTTTAATTAGGAAAAACCTTTTGATTTATTGTTATTTTCTTAAAGTCCATTATTATGTTCAATTTATAATAACTGCATTCGAACATGAGTTCTAAGACCTTTTTTTGGTCGATGTCCTAATTGAAACTATTAATTTATATAATTCAGTCGCATCTATTCAATCATTAATCTAAAATGTTATATTTTTATATTTTTCTTAATCAATGACCTCATTAATAATTTTAATTTGAAAGAAGCTTTACAAACTCATAAGATAATTCTAGACTTGTCTTTTAATTGGTTGGAAAGGGGCCGGGTGATGAATGAGTTTAATTTTTACTTAAAATACTAACACTAACAACTGCTAGTTTCAGTCTTTGATTTGCTGAAATTGGTGAACCAATTCCAATTTCAGACCGAGATCTTCACGCAATGGTATTAATTACACTATGATCCCAGAGTTTACTACTATTTGAATTTAAGTTACATACAGTGATGGTTTAAAGACGCTCTATTATGCTACTTATGAGTAATCATGCTACTTAAAAGTAGGACTGCTGATCGAGCGGATCGAGCGGATATTTACGCTTTAACTGTTCAACTTATCGGTTATCATCTTTTAAATATGCCAATCCACTAGCCAATCAATAAGATATCGGGCATTCTGATATCAGGTTAGCAATTATCGAGCAGTTTATTGACTGAAAATATACATTTCTCTAAATAAAGAACAAAATTTGACAATTACAAGATTTCATCATTAACTCCTGGATTTTTATAAAAACTAAAAGTATACAAATAAGGGAAGCCACAACAGTACAATTCTTATTTATAGCACATCCAAAAGACTCAAAGCAATTGGTGAAAGTACACGAGGGGAGGGATGAATTGTAACCGATTTGAAAATCTTAGTTGACTATGTAGGAAATTAGTCGACTAGACTTTACACAGTGATTGATCGCAGCAGAAATATACTGAGCAGACAGAAAAGTAAAGGAGGCACAATAATTTTTATACCGGTTCAGTACCGGTGTGGTACCTACGTCTAGTTCCCTTGAGTCACAAGGGTTCTCTTAGATCTTCAGTAAGAGTTTACAACAGGGATGGTTTTAGTACATTCACCACCAACGATATACATCAACAATATTTCTTTCTAATGTTGACACAACTCTCGTTTTATTTTCTAACTCTTCCTATCTTTTGCGACACTTGTAGACTCAAGAATACAGTGTTTGTATTAAGAACTAAAAAGGTGTAGAAACAGATAATATAGTTGTGTGCCTTTCGATGTCCTTCTACTTCTTTCTTTATAGCTTGATGAATCTTTTGTTTCCTTGTCTTCTGGGATTGTATGACAGTAATTATTGGAGACCTTTCCTTGAGAGGCATAGATATCTAAGAGTAAGACCCAGGGTAGCCATATAAATCTAGCTTGAAAGGGTAACTAGATTCATCCTTAATCTTGACGAATTGTTTCCTCCATTTCTCCTTGATTAGAGCTTTTGCATATTGTTCTTGATTTGGTCTCTAGTCGTGATTAGCTCTCTTTCCGCTCTTGTGCACTTGGGGATCTTTGACAAGGTTGATTGATTGACTTTCCCTCTTTGTTCTTTGATTGATTGATTCTTTTTCCATTTGATGCAAAGTTCAAAATACATAGCCGTTGAGTATGATCTTCTTTCCTTTCATCAACCCTGTTGCTCTCCAAATCTGCACACAATGAGATGTCATTAGTCAAGGCTTCATTAGATTATTAAACATTATTAAAATTCTAAACTTAATAATTTTTCCTTTTTTTATGATGACAATAATCTAAAAAGAGTTCGACTAATTTAGGGGGTACTTCCCTTTTACGAGTGTACTTTTTCTCCCCTGTCTTGGAGCTCTTCCTTGTCTTCCTTGTTTGTTGCTCCCCCTGTCTTTGTACTCTTTTTCTTCTCCCCCTTTGACATCAATCAAAAAGAGCAAGAAGAACAATAGCTAATAATAGTACTAATTAAGCAGACAAAAAATATATATAGCTAGTAGTTATACTGGCATAGTCGGCTGACGTGCCCATCCAAAAACAACCAAAAGAAACAGTTTTAACATCCACCACATAAAATAAAATAAGAAGATTGTCTAAACATCCCAGACACTTAATTCCTTCCAAGGAAATACTTCAGGGTGTTGATCACTTTAGTGCAAAAACTGTCATATTTCTGGTGACTTTGGTTAGCTTCTCAGCTACATCTTGCATAGCCCTGATTTCTTGCCAACTTGTGGCTTGGAGAGTGATCCTTAGCCTAGCCATATCTGCTCTAATTTCCTTGGTTACTGCCCTGATCTTGTTCACTTGTTCCTACATAGAGGTTAGCAATTCCTTGATACCTGTAATATTTTGCTGCATTAGCAGCAACTGATCTGAGGAAGAGGATTTGCTTGCTTCAGATTTAATTCCTCTAGTGCTCTGATGAGGGATGAATTCAGGTGCCTTTTCTTTCTTAAGCCACGTTCCCTCAATCAAGGTATATCCCATCATGGCAAAGGCAATCTTGTCATATCTGTTGGAGATAGTTTTAGGAGCATAGAGAGACAGATCCACTTTCATAACTTTCAAGATGTGAGAGATTAGTAAACCATAGGGCAAACTATTCGTAGAGGATGAAACATCGCTTATGATTTCAAGTAAGTACTGGTGTACCCAGACAAACTAATTAATGGCCTTCTCATTTACCAGACAGTACAAAACAAATACATCTCTTAGAGACAGAGTGCTAAGTGAACCAGTACGGGATAACAATAATGTAGGCTAGTACACGGTGTTCAAATTTTAAACTTTTTGGACCAATATCAGGGTTTTTTTAGACAACACACTTTTGGCTTCCTCAAACGACACTTCATAATTATCAGGCCAAGAATGTTGCACAAATAGACTATACCCAACAAACTTTATTGCAAAGATTCTCTCAAACTGATAAGCGTCAAGAATAATATGAGTTCCTAAAACCATGGATTCTAGATCATCGTTATCATTCACAAACAGATTTACATAAAACGTACGCACATGCTCTTCATAAACAGTATCACCAACAATAACAAATAGAGAGACAAGCTTCTGAGTTTCAAACATAGAGATAATATCACAGTGAGTGTTTTGCATAGATTTCAAACTTACAGTGCGACCATAAGCAATCGATTTTCCTTTGAAAGCAACAAACCTAGCCTTCTCTTCGGGGCCATAGAAATTCATCTTGTCTTCAAGGCCAAACTCTATACTTTCAGTTTTCCATCTCTTCTGAGAAGATTATTTGGGGATGGACTCCATTGGATGCTTTCCAGCCCCCTTTTGGGAGATGAGAATATCTTTTTGAGAATTACTAGAATAATCCTCGATCAATAGATGGTTTGTACTTTCTAAGGATTCTACATTAACAGGATCATCAGTATGAAGGTTTTTTTTTTAAGCGATGGCTTCTTCTAGGCATGGAGGAGGAAGGAGAAGGTTTGGTTTTGGCCATGAGTAAAAGAGAACAGAGAGAGAGAGAGAGAGAGAGAGAGAGAGAGAGAGAGAGAGAGACTGAAATATTTTGATAGAATAGGAGATATGATCGAGGGGGAAGGGGTTAAAAGGAGTTTGAATGGACACCTCGATTCTCGGAGATACGCGTGAAGAGCAACCGAAAAGTTGCCTTCCACAAGCCCGCCATCAGTTCAACAATTAAAGCATGTACAGACTAATTAACTACTACAAGATTTTTTGGGCGAAAATTACGAAGAATATTTATGGAAAAAATTATAAACTTAGACAATTATAGAAAACACTTAGCACAGTTAGACAGGAATTGTACAAATACCAATTTTATTACGAAAGAAATAGAATCTTTCTTCAAGCAATGGTTTTGTAAAAATATCCGCTAACTGATTTTCAGTATTGACAAATTCTAACACAATATCACCTTTAGCAACATGATCATGTATAAAATAATGCTTAATCTCAATATGCTTAGCCCTACAATGATGCACAAAATTATTTGATAGACAAATAGCACTAGTATTATCACACATAATAGGAACACAGTTAAGGCGTAAATCATAATGTAAAGGTTGATGCATAATCCATAGAACTTGTGTGCAACAATTGCCTATAGCCAAATATTCCACTTCAGTAGTAGATAGTTCTACACAACTTTGTTTCTTGTTGTGCCAGGATATAAGAGATTTTCCAAGTAATTGGCACGTTCCACTCGTTCTTTTCCTGTCAATTTTATCTCCTGCAAAATCTGCATCTGAAAAACCTTTGAGATCAAAGATATCTAAACTTTCGTACCATAATCCATAGTCAACTGTCCCTATTAAATATCTGATAATACGTTTAACAACAGTCAAGTGGGACTCTTTAGGAGCTAACTGATATCTTGCATATTTGCAAACACTGAACATAATATCTGGTCAACTAGTTGTAAGATAGAGTATAGAACCAATCATACCTCGATACATTATTTCATCAACACTCTTACCATCTTTATCTTCAGCCAAGATAGTTGACGGACTCATAGGCGTCCCTATGGCCTTTGCATTAGACATGCCAATTTTTTTGATGAGCTCTTTTGTGTACTTTGTTTGACTAATGAAAATCCTTTCTGTACTTGCTTGATTTGAAGCCCAAGGAAGAAAGTTAATTCTCCCATCATACTCATTTCAAATTCTCCTTTCATGATGTTTGAAAAGTCCTTGCATAAAATATGATTAGTGTTGCCAAAAATAATATTATCTACGTAGATTTGTACAATTAAATAACATTAAGACGATCGTTTTATAAAAAGAGTAGTATCAATATTACCTCTGTCAAACTCATGTTCGATTAAGAATGAGCTCAACATTTCATACCAAGCTCTAGGAGCTTGCTTTAGACCGTATAGAGCTTTGCACAGTTTGTAGACATCATTTGGAAAGGATTCATTTACAAATCCTGGAGGTTGCTTAACAAATACTTCCTCAGAGATGAACCCATTTAAGAAAGCACTTTTCACATCCATCTGAAATAGTTTGAAACATTCGTGAGCAGCATAGGCTAATAGGATGCGAATAGGTTCTAACATGGCAACAGGGGTGAAGGTATCCTCGTAATCAATTCCTTCTTGCTGTGAATAGCCTTTAACGACCAATCTATCTTTATTTCATACTACTTGTCAAGACTCAATCAACTTATTTCTGTACACCCATTTTGTTCCAACAATGGATGCATTTGGAGGTTTAGGAATGAGTTCCCATACATTATTTTTCTCAAATTGATCAAGCTCTTCCTTCATTGCAGTTATCCAGCTTTCGTCCCCAAGGGCCTCATCCACCTTTTTTGGTTAGAACTGGGATATGAGAGCAATATTTGATGTTTGTTTTAGTGATATTCTAGTTTTCATTCCTTCCTGAGGATCTCCAATAATGTACTTATGTGGATATCCAGGCTCACTTTTCCATTCATTTGGAACAACTGATAATGGCTCCTTTTCAACAGGATTTCACTATTCAATTGTAGAAGGTCCCTGATTGTCTATAGGACTGTGAGTCGACTGATCTTGCTGATCAGTCACCTCATCATGAGTGTTTTCACATATATTGATAGACTTTTGAAAATATGAAAATTTTCTCATCTTCAGGAAGTTTTTAACTCCTTAAGCGAGAGTTAGTGTCCATAAAAATAACATGTATGGGTTCTTCAATAGAAAGAGTATGCGTATTAACAACTCTATATGCTCTACTAGAGGGAGAGTATCCGAAAAAAATACCTTCATCGCTTTTGGGATCAAACTTACCAATATTGTCTGTTCCATTGTTGTGAATAAAGCATTTGCAACCGAAAGGATGAAAATAACTCATGTTGGGTCTTTTACCTCTCCATAGTTCATATGGAGTCTTCTTGAGAATAGGTTAAATTAAGCATCTATTGATGATGTGACATGATGTGCTTACAGCTTCTACCCAGAAGTGGTGTGGAAGTGAATTTCCCACAATCATAGTTCTTGCCATATCTTACAAGGTTCTATTTTTGCGTTCTACCACTCCATTTTGTTGCAGTGATCTTGGAGATGAAAAATTGTGGGAGATCCCTTGATCATTACAGAAGTTCTCAAATGTTTTACTTTTAAATTTTCCTCCATGATCACTTCTTATAGAAGAAATGTAGTAACCTTTTTCCCGTTGTACCTTCTTGCTGAAGACTTCAAAGTTCCTTAATGCCTCATCTTTATGACTTAGAAAGATAACCCAGGTAAATCGAGAAAAATCATCTATTATAACAAAGGCGTATTTTCTACCACCTATGCTAACAGTTTTAGTTGGACCAAAAAGGTCCATATGCAAGAGTTGAAGAGGCTTTGTAGTAGAAATAATATGTTTACCTTTAAAAGAGGACCTGGTTTGTTATCCTAGTTGACATGCATCACATATTTGATCTTTTGAAAAATCTAGTTTTGGAAGACCAATGACAAGATCATTTTTGGAAAGTTTATGAATAGTATGCATGCTGGCATGACCAAGTTTTCTATTTCATACCCAAGGATCATCAATCATAGAGTCTAGAAAAATTTGATTACCAAGATATCTATGTTACTGATGGTATAGACATTCCTGTCTCTATTTCCAGAATAACTTTACCTGCTCGTCTTCAATAAACCAACCATGCTTTTTAAACGAACCTCATAATCAGTGTCACATAGTTGACTGATACTGAGAAGGTTGTAGCCAAGTTCATCAACCAGGTACACTTCGTCTACATCACATGTTGAGCTGAGAGGAACTCTTCCAACTCCAATTACATTTCCTTTTGATTTGTCTCCAAAAGTGATTATTCCTCCATCTAGTTTGGTGACAGTTTTGAATAGTTATTTGTCACCAGTCATATGTCTGGAACACGCGCTATCAAGGTACCATTTCCCTTTTCGATTCTTCTTGCGGTGTTCCTGCAAAAATAGATTACTTGTTTTTAGGTACCCAAGCCTGCTTGAGTCATGAATGGTTAGTGTTCTAAGTATTAGCTTAACTAGAGGGCTTGAGTCGCCAGACCCATCTCCTGTTGTTCTTTAACCCGCAATGATTAGAGGTATGACCGAGTTTTCCATAATAAAAACATGAGGTGTTATTAGAATTTTCAAAGACTTTTTCTCCTCTGATTCTAAGACTGCAGTGGTTAGTGTTGTGACTATTTTTGCCACAATGAGTGCATGCAGAGAGATTTTTAGTTATAGTTAGAGAGTTATGAGAAGCAAACTGATTTGATCTAACTAAACTATAACTAGTAGATTTTCGCAATCCATTCAGTTGAAGTTGAAGTTCATTAACTTCATCTTGAAGCATATCTCTCTCAATTTCACACACTTCCAATTTCAGAGCTCAGTCTTTCTTTTCTCTTTGGATTTTTCGAAGTTCATTCAGAACTTTATCAATATCTTCAAGAGCAATATCAATAAATTCTTAGAGTTCATGATAACTAGGATATGTAGGAAGATGTACCTCACTTGTTCATTCGTCTGCCATGAGACCAAGCTCACCTGAGTCTTCATCGCTATCTTCTTTAATGGCCATGAAACACATGTTGGCAATTTTCTCGTGATCAGATTCTTCTTCATCACTCCAATCTCCAAAGGATTTCTTCTTTTGAAAATTCATGCTTAGTTTCTTTTTCAGTTCAGGGCATTCGTCTTAAATATGTCCATATTTTCCACACTCATAGCGTCTTCCATCATTTTTGTCATTTTCATTATTCATCGTCCCTTTTCTGAAATTTGATTTACCTCTTCTGCTATTTCTGTTTTTCCTTATCAGTCTTGTTATAAATTTGTAGAGCATAGTTATATTCTCATCTTGTTCTTCTCCTCCTCCTTCTTCTTCTTTATTTTTTGATTCATCCACAGTTGCTTTGAATGCAACTGTCTTCTTTTTTTCTTGTTGAACTTGCATGTCTAAATGTGTTTTCTCAAATGCAATTAGATCACCTCTGAGTTCATCATATGACATTTTGTCAAGATCCTGACATTCCAAAGCAATGAATTTGGGTTGCCAAATTGTGGGAAGACTTCTCAGAATTGTTTTGACCTGTTCTCCACTTTTATTGGTCTACCAAAGGATTTCAAGTCTCCAAGAATTTTGCTGAACCTAGAAAATACTTCGTCCACTGATTCTCCATCCTTCATTTGAAACAATTCATAATCTAGAACTAGGAGATTGATCCTTGTCTCTTTCACCTTGTTGGTTCCTTCATATGTGACCTCTAACTTATCCCATATTTCCTTTGCAGTTTCACAACATGATATCTTTTCGTATTCTTCCCCGCTTATAGCATTGTACAACAGATTTTTTGCCTTGGCATTCACTTGAATAACATCTGATTGTTCTTCAGTATAATTATCTAATTCAAGAGGATCAGATGATACTATGATTTCATCCTTTTTATCCTTCTTTGGCGGAATTGAAAGATTTCCCTTTTTTATCATACGTCAAACCTTAATGTCATATGTCATAGCTGGTCATTGAAGTAAGGGGGTCGTACCTGAGATATTCCTTCTTGAAATAGTGCTCCAACGTCTGTGTTTGATGCAATGATCTTTTCCTCACTTGTTGTAAAGCAATGTTTGTGAGTCCTGCTCTGATACTAATTGAAAGTACAAGAGGGGGGGTGAATTATAGCCAATTTGAAAATCTTAGTTGACTATGTAGGAAATTAGTCGACTAGACTTTACAAAGTGATTGATCGCATTAAAAATAAACTGAGCAGACATAAAAATAAAGGAGGCACAACAATTTTTATACTGGTTCAGTACCGGTATGGTACAACAGTGATGGTTTTAGTACGTTCACCACCAACGATATACAGCAACAATGTTTCTTTCTAATATTGACACAACTCTCATTTTTTTCTAACTCTTCCTATCTTTTGCGATACTTGTAGACTCAAGAATACAGTATTTGTACTAAAAACTAGAAAGGTATAGAAACAGATGATGTAGTTGCGTGCCTTTCGATGTCCTTCTACTTCTTCTTTTATAGCTTGATGAGTCTTCTGTTTCCTTGTCTTCTGGGATTGTATGACAGTAATTATTAGAAACCTTTCCTTGAGAGGCATAGACATCTAAGAGTGAGACCCAAGGGTAGCCTCATGAATTTATCTTGAAAGGGTAACTAGATTCATCCTTCTCTTCAGCTAATAGATGTGTCAAAGACCATTGCAAGCTACTGCTAGTCGCAAACAATCCCTTCCCTTCTGGTCTAGGAGTGAAATGCCCTCGATAGACTCAGGGCTAAAAGATTGCTCGCCCACAACCGGCCCAAAAGGGAAGTACCTTTCCCTCTAGGGTAGGAAAATCATGATCGGGATAGCGAACCAAAAGCTATGGAACTTGGGTATAGGATTTTTGTCGAAATAGAATGGCTTTTCTTTTTCTCTTTTTATTTATTATTTATCGTGAATGGTGGGGTCATTACACATAGTATGCCCGATCATCATATTTTTTTGTTCTACTTTAACTTCCTTCCTTGACCTAGGCCTCACATCGATTGTTCTGTCCACTGAACTCATCAATCAACTTTGACCTTGACTCTCACTACGTACTCTAACTCTATCTATTAATGAAGACGCTTTATCTAATGAAGCAGGAAGAAGACTAGGAAAGAAATCAAACAGACAAGGCTCTGTAAGAGAAGAGTTAACTGGAATACACCTGGAATGACGAATGAGGAGTATGAGAAGAGAGTTTCGAAGGTCAGATCGGGTTGGCTTGGCTGGTAAAGCTTGTGTTCCAGGTCAATAAAGACTACAAACTAGTACTACTAACAAGAAGCAAACAAAGTAAGGTTGCAAAAGAAGAGCTTGTTCCGGTTCCGGATACGAGAATAAGAAGAACGGAAGTACAAGAGGACAAGAATGAAAAGAAGCGAGTACAGTTTCACTTGCTTGGTAACCTCTTTCCCGGTTAGAGATAGGAAAGAATCCAAAGCTTGCAAGGATGTTAGGCTTCGAACGTTGTTAGGACAGATAAATTGAAAAGCTAGGATGAAATATCCCTCTCTATACTGAATGGATCCAGTATTTTAGAACTGGTGGTAGGAACTGAACGAAATCAAATGGGGCCTTAAACCTTAGAATCGAATTCTAAACCGGCGTGGTGCTGCTGGATGCTTCTAATCAATAAAATAAGAAGAGTAGAAAAAAAAGAATTTCATTATGATCCAAAGCCTTACCCAACTCATACTCGTACTTAGACAAAAGTGCTCGGTACTTTTCTCATTTCTCTATACCCTACTCTCTCATGAAACCCTTCAGAATTCTCTATGTTTTATAATCCGTAGTTTTTTGGGAGGATTATATATATATATATTTCCCTAATGCATATAATTCTAATTATTAAACTATGTTTTGATTGGAAAGTTCGTCATAAGCTAGCTCTAGGTTTGGACGGGGTAAGTCTAACCGTTGTATCGCCAGTATACCCTTCCCAAGAAGAACTGGCAAATCAAATAATGGACCATTTCCTATATTCTTTATTTCTAATTCTTCTAGTGATTTTTATTTATGTTGATATTACTTGGCCTTATTTTCGGTCTGCCTAGTGTTAGGATATAGCCAGGAGTTATAACATTCATAAAATAAAGAAAAAACCAATATAGGAACTTCAACTAAGAAAGAATAAGAATAAGAAGAATTGCTTAAGTAAGGTAGTCGCTTCTTTTTTCGGTATACTGCTCTGCGAGCAGAGCGAATGAACATAAATCTTTCCGAATATCATTCGCCCCTTATCTCCTCATCTTCCTATTTATAAGCCAAAGCTTACTTCGACGTTTTCAATTTCCCATAGAATCTCTAGAGCTTTCCTAGCCAGTACACTTTTCTTTTTTTATCTTGTTTATCTGAAAATTGGTTTGATTTGCTTCACCTATGAGAATTTCTACCAATTCTTCTTTTATTCATCAAAGCTCATCCTAATCTCCGTCGAGATTACTGCCTTAGCCCTGTCCTATCATCTGTATAATGGAGTTTGTCATTTATTGACGGATTTTTCGGGATTTCTCTTTCTTAGAATTGGAAGAAAAAGATTGAAATGACTGTTCCAAATTTCACCTATACCTTTCTTTGAGATTTAAACAAAATAAATTCTTTTCTTATGAAATGTTTATTATTTGTTGATAGTTCTAAAGCTTATGTCGTAGAAGCTGACATCATGCTATTTGAAGACATAATTTTTTCTAAAGAATTCACCATGATATACCTGATCCATGCATAATATCATGAAAAATTGATACAAATTTTTGATTGCTACTTAGTATTGGCAATAGGTCTGAAAAAGTATCTAAAAATATTAAATTTAGATATTTGTATCCTGTCGAAGTAAGGAACCATAGCATATATATTTGGAATAGATTCCATTTTGAGAGATTTGACTGATAACATTCGACATTATGCCGGATTATACACAAAGATCATTTTTTTGGCTCTCTCTTTAGCCCTATGTCTCTTATCCCTATGAGGTCTTCCTCCACTAGCAGTTTTTTTTGGAAAACTCTATTTATTCTGGTGTGGATGGCAGGCAGGCCTATATTTCTTGGTTTTAATAGAAATCCTTACAAGCGTTGTTTCTATCTACTATTATCTAAAAATAATAAAGTTATTAATGACTGAACAAAACCAAGAAATAACCCCTCACATGTGAAATTATCGAAGATCCCCTTTAAGATCAAACAATTCCATCGAATTGAGTATGATTGTATGTGTGATAGCATCTACTATACCAGGAATATCAATGAACCTGATTATTGCAATTGCTCAGGATAGCCTTTTTTAGCTTCTAGGGTCTATTTCTTAGATGATCCTTTTAAACAATTATGGGAGTCCAATGGACTTTACATTAGATTCATGTGATATATGTCTTGGGCCCCATATGTTTAATGGGTCACCCGACTAAGAGAGAGTATGCCCTGAGTATTCGTCACAGGATCGTACAAATTCTGTTATTATCTTCTATATCTTGTTTGTTCTGAAAACACGTCTTCCTATTCCATCTTTTCTCGAATCTCCTTTAACGGAAGAAATAGAAGCTCGAGAAGGAATACCAAAATCGTAACCAGGCCCGGGCGAATGTTTACCAAAAACACAGGTCTCCGCAAAGTCGTAAGACCATGAATGGGGGCTGAAGCCTGCCCAGTGCCGGAAGGTCAAGGAAGTTGGTGATCTGATGACAGGGGAGCCGGTGACCGAAGCCCCGATGAACGGAGGTCATAACTATAACAGTCCTAAGGTAGCGAAATTTCTTGTCGGGTAAGTTCCGACCCGCACGAAAGGCGTAATAATCTGGGCACTGTCTCGGAGAGAGGCTCGGTGAAATAGACATAAATGAAAAAGTCAGTTTTTTTTATAGTCGTCTCTTGCTTTATCGAAGGATTGATATAGAGAAGAAATTCCTATATTTCTAATCTAAGCCCACCTACCGCCTTCCTTCCGGAGCAATAGAACTTCTTTCTAACTTCATTCAAAAAATCGGTTTTGGATAAGGAATCAGACTTTTCTTTTATTGCTTCTTTCACTGGCATGAGCCACCTCTTCTTTTTTCTCGAGAGTAGGCACCCTAGTCTCAGAATTTGGTTCTTTGTTTTCTACCTTTTGTTAGTTTTTCGTGTGATGGCCCAGGACAAAGCGGTACTTGTGATATTTTGGTATGGGACATATTTTATTTGGCAGTTTTTTGGATATTAAATACTATTGGATGAGTTACTTTTTATTGGAATTGGAAGCACATCACATTATGGCAGGGTAATGTTTCACAGTTTAATAAATATTCCACTTATTTGATAGGGTCAAGTGAAATTCAATTCATGAAATAATTTGATCTATGGAAAGCATCATTGTGGTAAAGGTCGTAATGCCATAGGAATCATTACTGCAAGGCATAGAGGGGAAGGTCATAAGCGTCTATACCTTAAAATACATCCCCAAGGGTTAGGCCTACTTTTTACAGGTCCATAGAATCTTTATGCTCAAAACCCCGATTCAATTAGTCATTTATTTGGTACCGCCCAAGGGGCGGGAATTGCCATTCTAACTCTTCTCGGGGGATTCCATCCACAAACGTAAAGTTTATGGCTGACTGATATTGCCCATCACCATTTAGCTATTGCATTTATTTTCTTCGTTTTTGTTCATATATGGGCTTTCGCTTTCGCTTCTCTCTAAAATTACAGTCATGGTAAAATCTTGATTTATTTAATCATCAGGGACTCCCAAGCACACGAGTTTTCTACAAATAAAAATAAAAAATAAAAGGCTTGTTATTCAATAGTATAACATGACTTATATACTTGTGTCAACCAAGGTGTATGTAGATCTATTCAAGTTTTTAATGAAGTTGATTGGAAAAATACGAATTTCTCTACAGAGAATTAGAATTTTGATATGCTAGTGGGTTGCCCGGGATTCGAACCCGGAATTAGTCGGATGGAGACATTTTTTTCTTCTCTTAACTCTTAAGTTAAGTAAAAATAATGAAATTGAACTACATATGGTAGAAAACCGTGTGAATCAAATATTTTATTGATGATTCACACGGTCCTCACGTTGGTTCATACAATGCGTCGCCCGCTCTTGTATTTGTAATAACTTGTCTTGAATTCAATTAAATATTGATGGAAAAGAACCATAATTATGTAACCCTATTCCTAATAGATTGACCCCAAAATAGCATATCCAAATTATAAGAAAGCTTATAGACGCTACAATTGCAAAATTTGCATTGAAAAAAAAAAGATAAATAGAACGAGATTTTTTTTACATGATCAAAAATCACCCGTCGATGATGAACCAGAAAAAATCAAAGTTGAATTTCTGAAAGAGTTTTTATAATGTTATACTTCAATTAAAGATCGAGTCAAAGGAGAA
Source organism: Nicotiana tomentosiformis (assembly GCF_000390325.3). Lineage (NCBI taxonomy): Eukaryota > Viridiplantae > Streptophyta > Magnoliopsida > Solanales > Solanaceae > Nicotiana > Nicotiana tomentosiformis. The sequence continues at coordinate 110,062,819 of NC_090818.1, forward strand.
TTTCGCTTTACAAAACTAAAATCGGAGTTGTAAACTTAAGACCTAAGGATATTTGTTTGACGGGTGATCGGATCTTAGAATCCTCAGGAAAGTATGGATAGTCAATTTAATAGAATGAAATCCGCTATTGTATGCATATTTCATTAACAGTATCATTACCGCTCATTTCTTGAAATCTCTCTTCTGATTCAAAATCATAGTGTAACGTGTATCCTCCCCTGTTCTGGTCATGGAATAGATGAAATAAATCAAAAAATATATTTTTGTTCAAAAATAAAATCTTATTGGAACTGTCCATATCCGGTTCATCCTTCGGAACCATATCACATCCCGGATCTGATGAAATGGGATAAATTGAGATGGTATTTTGTAAATACGTAATTATCTTGAATATATTAACCATTTCTTTATTTTCCGATCGCCTGGAAGGGGCAAAAGAAAGATCTTATTGTTTCTTCAACAATAAATAGTAGACACAGGTAATAAATAAGAGAATACTAAAAATCCGAGCCATAGAATTTCTCAATTCTAACACAAGGTACTTATTAGATCGAATGTATTTATTCGATCTAATAGAATGATTTTGTCGTATCCAGACTAATATCAATCCAAGACATTTCATGAATAAAATATGACCAATTAACCAACTAACAAAACCGATAAGAGAAAGGAAGAAGAATGCCATCATAGAGGGATCAGCGTGTAAACTTGAAAGGTTAGGGAACTCCTTTAGCTCAATAATGAAAGTTAGGATCGATAGAAGGAGGCCTTATCTCTTAGATGACCCAAGCAAGTCATTAAGCTATTGGATGGATCCTCCTAACTGTAGTTACTTAAGGTCGAGTAGTAGACGGATGAGGTCCACAGTTCTAATAGGTTTTCACTTGAGCTTTCCGCAACAAAGCAAGTCTACAAGCCACTGCAGTGAGGTTATATGTCTGATTTCTTTCTCAATATCTTGACGAATCGGTTCCTCAATTTCTCCTTGATTAGAGCTTCCGCATATTATTTTTGATTTGATCTCTAGCCGTGATTAGCTCTCTTTCCGTTCTTGCGCGCTTGAGGATCTTTGACAGGGCTGATTGATTGACTTTCATTCTTTGTTCTTTGATTAATTGATTCTTTTTCCATTTGATGCAAAGTTCAAAATACATAGTTGTTGAGTATGATCTTCTTTCCTTTCATCAACGTCGTTGCTCTCCAAATCTGCATATAATGAGATGTCATTAGTCAAGGCTTCTTTAGATTATTGAATATTAATAAAATTCTAAACTTAACAACTGGCAATGTAAAATTAAGGTAACAAATTAAGTGAGATTGGTCTTCGATCTTCTCCCACGATTTTCTCTTAGTTCCAACTGATTCCACTCTCCAATCATAAAGTAGCATCTCTACTCTTTAAAATGCTACAAACTAGTTATGTCAAAATGAGAATTGAGATAGGAATTAAGTAGCTAGTTAGTACTTAATACATAGGAGTAAAAATATCAATATTCTTAACGGGTTAATGATTTATTAGATAAGGAAATTGAGTAATCCGCTCCCGAATCGATAAACCATAAATATAAAATTTTAATCTGTTCACAAATCGTGAATCCGATAACTCGATAGCAATAAGCAATTTTGCGGTTCCATTAGTTATCGATTACGGTTTGTTTTTGAACAACCTTACTTAAAAAGCCAATTTGGCTACACGAAACTTTCTACAGTAAATACATATTGACAACTAAAAAATAAGGTAACTAATCTATTAAAATTGCAAGAATATAACGATATCAAAATTAAATTGCATTCTGGTTGAGTCAACCAGGAAGCCTTCAATTCCTTGTTTAATTTCAGTGCAACTGAATATTATGTAAGTTGGTAAGAAATTTATAAGCAGGATTTTTTTTTTTCTCTTTTACGCTATGTTATTTTTCTTTGGGAAGTGAAGAATTAGCTGAAAATAAGGGACAATATGGGGAGAAGCAGTTGGTTTAGTTTCAGTACAGTTACTTCAGCACATTCCTCATCAATACTGTAAAAGCGCATTGTGGACCCTTTACGTGTGTGTGCTTCATAAATACAAAACCTTATAACTGCAATAACTTAATATATAGCCCCACAAAATACAATGGTATATATAATATAATATATCAGAATAACAAAAAATCCCAAACCAGAAGTTTGGAAAAAACTAGATCTCTGCTTCTCTATCTATATAAAAACAATGCAAACACAATAAAATCACAAGGCAAACAGCGACTATCCTCGTGTGCTCACGCAATTGGTTACTGCAGTCAAAAACATCAAATATCTGATATAGCATTTACCTCTTTTCATGAGTCTCATCTCCTCATTTTTATTCCTCTTCATCTTACCAACTCCACCCCCCTCTCTATAGTCTATACCCTTCTTTGTTATCTCCATTTCTCCAGTAGGATTTAAGTTATATATACGTGACAGTTTAGTGTAGTTTTATCTGCTGTAATAGAATACTTACAACGTTTTGCACAGGTAAACATTTCATACTTGCTATAGAAAGTTATATATTACTTAATGGATTTTTAAGTGATCTAATAGCAGAGGCGGACCTACCCTTTTGGGTAGGGGGCGGTAACTTCGGAAAAAAAAAATGATATATGTGTATATATCTTAAATAACAAGTATATATATTTTGAGTGGCACTTTAAGATTCAAATCTTAAGCAGATGCATTGGTCGATTTGGATGGCACAACTTGACTTTTAGTACGCTGCCTGGGTTCAATTCCGACTCTAGCACCTGTCTAAAAGGGTACAAACATTTTACCGTGACACTATATAGAAATTAAATTCATTGTAGTATGATTTGCATAGCCAGCCTGTAGTACTGCATAGACTCTTTACTCCACACCAAGAACCTGTTCAAGAATTATAGTAGTATATATTAAAGCTTTCCTTAAGCTTTCTGTGCATGACACAAAACACTAAAAAGGACAAACTAATGAACCCCTTTATAGTTTTGCAGGCTATCATGTAGTGATCATTTGCCTTTGTCCTCGTTTTCAACCATTTCTGGTCTGACATTCAGATATAAGTCTAGTATTTCGCCATTGTTGTTACCATTCTTGGAAGTAAAGATTGTACGTTTTTTCAGTTCAAAAAATGGAGAGTTTGCTATGTGATGAAGTCTGGCTCATGAGTCCTGAAGATCATGACGTGCATGTAAATAATGAAGAAGAAGGAGATACTAGTTTTTTCTACTCAACCAAAGAAGATTGTGAACATGCTTTTGAGATATTATTAGAGAAGGAGATGAGTTACATGCCTAAACCAGATTATGTGAAGCGAATAAAAGAAAATTGTTTTATTGAGAATGCTAGGTTCAAAGCTATTTACTGGCTTATTAAGGTAAAATTAAATTTTATTTTTCTTGCATAACGTTTTTGTTTTAATTTTTATTTCTATCTTTGATTATATTAAAAATACTCTACAGTGTCAAAGGAGGTGGAATTTATCTAATGGAACTATATTTGGTGCTGCAAGTTACCTTGATCGTTTTATCTCTTTAAATAAGTGCCAGGTAAGAATACGTTAAATGAAAGTTTTTTTTTTTATAAAAAATATTCCAAAAAGAAACAAAACATTGAATTGAATTCAGTTGATTAAATTTTATGCTATACCAAATTAAATTTGTAGGGATGGAGATACTGGATGTTCGAGTTACTCTCAATTGCATGTTTGTCTGTTGCCTCCAAATTCCATGAAACAAACCCTCCTCAATTGCTTGAATTACAGGTGAGTAGTCCTCCATCATTTATTATTATTTATTTATTTTGTTTAATCCGGATACTTTCTTTTTTATTCTTTTTTCTAGACGGTTTGTGAAGGGGAACTTGGAGCAACAATAAAGTTGTCTTCATACATGTCACGGGTTTGATCCGTGGAAGCAGCCACTAATGTTTGCATTAGGGTAGGCTGTCTACATCACACCCCTTGGGATGCGGTTCTTTCCCGGACCCTGTGTAACGCGGCATACTTTATGTACCGGGCTGCCCTTCTAAACTGTTTGTATCTTTAGGTTAGATGTTATTTATGTTATCATATTGATAGATTAATTAACAGTTGGTAAGATGATGGCAGATGGAAGGTGTTGAACATGTGTATGAATCAAAAATGATCAAACGTATGGAGTTGACATTGTTGGAGGCTCTAGGGTGGAGATTAAGTTCTACAACACCATATTCGTACATTGAATTGCTTCAATGGAATATCAAGTCCCTCAAATTACCCATCTTTCAAGATTTTACTTCCCGTGTCAAGGAGCTACTTCTTGGAGTTCTTATAGGTATGCAAAAACACTTGGAACCCTTGCTCTCTTTTTTTCCCGATTTAACTTATATGTAATTGATATGAAATCAAACTTCTCTGTAACAACCATCCTTTATAACAGCATTTCAATATAACGACCAAATATTTTTTTGGAACTAATTTTTCATTTTATGTTATAATATATGTTCTCTAGAACAACACATTAATATAATAGCCACAAAATATGAGAACAAACGCGGCTATTATAGAGAGGTTTGAAGGTGCACAGAAGCTAAACTTTGACGAAGAACCAAATTTGATTTGAATATCTGAGTTTTCCTAGCATTAACCACTAAGCCTGTTGACAGATGCTAAATTCTTGGAGTTCAGACCTTGTGTCATTGCACAATCTGCTGTTAACTGCGCTTGTGAAGATTTCTCTCCATTAATAGGTGACTGTTTCAACAATTTTACTAGACTCTTCCCTCAAGATCAAAAGGTAATTAAGTTTAATCACACATAATCTTTTTATTTTTTTCTCAAATAACATAAGAACTTCACTATTCATTTCTCATTAGTTAACTAAAATGATGACTTTTGTTTTGTTTATTCTCATTAGGATGATCTAACCAAGTGTCAAAGAATGATGAATAAACAACTCTTGGTAGAGGAATTTCAAGAAATGGTGACATATGGAGATTTTTATTATGGCCCTTCAAGTCCAGTAACTGTATTGACAATGGAGCAGCATGACTTGTGTGATTGCCAACTTCTTCATCATTGCTATTGCTCTCTCTTCAACATTCCTCAAGGGGATATCAATTTCATATCTAATGTTAAAAAACGTAAAAGGGGTCAACAAGAAGATCCTGATGTCGTCTAAGGTTGTTAGCTACAAAAACTGTAGTAGTAATTTGTATTGTGTTGTACTAATTGATAACTCTTTAAACGCTACTAGCTACAAGTATAGGGAGATTGAGGATCAAGATTAGTATTCGTTCTACTGGCTATTGTGAATCGCATAAACGAGAGAAATCTCTCTGCTAATAGCGAAGCTTTTAGCAAAACTTTTAATATCTCTTACTCCCTCGGTTTCAATTCAGATGACACATTATCGAAAATCAAACTGTGTAAAGTTTGGCCAATATTTTAAAATACTTTTTATCATATTGACATGAAAATAATTAATTAATAACTTACTAGCACTTTTCATATACTTTTTGATTATTTAAATTTACATTTTAAAATACACTACTAGAAATTCAGAAAAAATCGTCCAAAACAAATCGACCAAAGTTGGTCGATAATGGCCAATAACCGTCCAAAACGCGACCATTAACGTGTGGTCGGTATTTTGAAGGTCGAAAGGGCATACCAACCAAAGTTGGTCGGAAATTACCGACCAACTTTGGTTGGTCAATTAAATTCAAAAAACAAAATGCTGAAAAACCCGACCAAAGTTAGTCGGTATTTTAATTATGTAATTAAAAAATGCACCAGCTGGGAATCGAACCGGGGTCTGTACTGTGGCAGGATACTATTCTACCACTAGACCATTGGTGCATTTTATTTTAAGACTGTCTTTTATTTTATTTATACTCTTTAATTGTATTTTCGCACGAAAATAACCGACCAAAGTTGGTCAGTTTTATTAAAAAAAATAAAATTACCAACTGAATTCGGTCGATTTTTTAAAATGACCGGCTGAATTAACCGACCGATTTTGTTCTTTTTTTAAATATTAATTTTAATTTATTTTAAATGAAAAACCGACCAAAGTTGGTCGGTTTCTTGAAAAATAAATTTTACGGGACTCAAAAATAGTTACCCGCATTTTTGTGCCAAAGAAAACCGACCAAAGTTGGTCGGTTTCGTAAAAATAAATTTAAAAAAATATTTTGAAAAACCGACCAACTTTGGTCGGTTTTTTGGCCGATTTTTTGACCGACCAAAATTGGTCGGTCGACCGTGGTCGGTTTTTGCCGAATTTCTAGTAGTGATACTGCATGCATTGAACTAATCCAATTTAGTTTTAAACTTTAGTCAAATTGACTCATATGTCATCTAGATTGGAACATTTGGAGTATTATTTACCAATAAAGAGTTCACTACTAGAAAACTAGCAAAACCCGTCCACAGAATACCGATCGAAATCGGTCGGAAGAAAAAATGACTGAAATCGGTCGAAAAATAGGTAAATTAGTCGCAAAAGTCAAAGAAAATATTTCTCACAAAGATACCGATCACCATCGGTCGGAAATAGTGGTTCCACAACAAAGATACCCGGTCAAGCAAGCCTTTACAATTCTTTCTACCCAAATCATCCATGAATAAAGAGAAGAATACATTTCATTAATAAGTCAGTAAGAAGTCAAGTGAATAACACCAGTCCTTTTTACATTAGTCATGTCATTAACAAGTCTTTGAAACAGAACATAGTACAATCGTAGTTAAAGTGGAACAGATGATACGATTACAACATTTTTAATTTAACCTTCCCAAAAATAGATACAACTCATACTATGTCTACGGAGCCTCTAACAGGAACAAAAGAGTGTGATAACAGTGCCGGCAACAAGGCCACGGCTATACCTCAAAATGCTATGTACAAAAGATAAAAGATACAGGACCCCGAAATGAAGTGGGGCTCACCAAATCAGTAGAGGAGAGGATGTGCTGCTATCACTGATCAATACCACCTGCTATGGAACCACCTGCATCCATTAAAGATGCAGCGCCCCCGGCAAAAGGGATGTTAGTACATATGGAATAGTACTAGTATGTAAAACTAAACACCCTCTCAATAGAACGAGCAACAGTAAACGGAGAATAAAATATGAAATCAATAAGAGACTCATACAGTATCAAGGTGTCAGTTAGGGGAAAGGTGAACTTCAAATAGGTTTCAGTAATTTAAGTTGGGAGATCTTTAGCACCGATACACCACCGTATTTTAGCACGGTGTCCGATCTCATCCCGACCGGCTAAGCTGCCTCACCCCGAGACGTACACTCACAATACCACTATGTGCGCGGCATGGCGTCCGATCTCAGCCCGATCGGCTAAGCCGTCTCACCACAATGCCGTATGGGTCGATATTACATCACATCTCGCTAGCAATAATCTCATACATTTAAGGGAAAACAGTCTCATCACATTAACACGGGGATTTACCCCTCAATCACTCCTACACCGGCACGTGTAGTTTCGGGGTTAGGTGGTTCCGACCTACCCTTTCTCGTTGGCTAAAAGATACTCCCAAGGCATTTATCATTAAAAGTATTTACCACTCAATTCATATTCTTTTACATGTCATTCATCTTATTGGCACCATTGGCCATACGCAATACCATTCTTGGCACGTTGGCCATACATCATAATTCATGCTCACTATTTCACTTTCAATCATCATCATGGATAATCAACAATAAGGCCTTTCAAATTAAGACTTTAAATACATACTTGAGCAGTTTAGGGTCTTAGGCACATGTGACTTCTTACACAATTGACATGATAGCTTTCATAAAAAAAATATGCTTTTAAATCATAACATAACAACACACAACCCATGCTTAAACCACATTCTCAAACATTAACTCAACATAACAAGAATCGTTGGAATACATATTGAACGCATAATTACTTTGACATGAGGCTTATTTGACAAAAAATCAATTCATAAAGAGCATCAAGAGACTTACAAGGACATTGTGGGGTTCAATTCTAAGAGAAGAGTTTAGCCAACATACCTCACCTCGAGCTTTTTAAATTACTACAATATTCCAGAATTCTTAGCCTCGCCGATCTATTTAGAAATATAGCAAAATTGAACACAAGTTAGGAAGGAGTTCATAGTTTCAGCTCACTTGAGCATTTTATCAAACAATATGTGTGCATTAAGGTTTCAAGGTCCTCCTATGGTGGATTCTTTTACCCCACTACCCAAAGTTCATCCAAAAGAGCTCAACAATCTACCCAATACCCTAGATGGTATATTCATGTAAAATAAACAACTCCCACACCCAAGAATTGCTTTACTAATTATCTATTTTTAGTTAAATTCCGAAATTAAGGGTTATGGTGTAGAATCTTACTTTTTGGTTGAAGACCTTGTGAGTTACCCTAGAGAAATATTTAAGGTTTGAATAAAGATTGATGAACAAATGACTTAGAACTTCTCTTCTCACTCTAGACCACATTCCTCTCTCTCTCAAATGTAAGTTTGAACCATATAAAATGACCCTTAATATTATTTTATAAAAATGGGGTCAGATTTATAAAACCAAAAAAATGAAGCTCCAAAACACAATCTGTGGTCGCAGAGTGACCGCAAAACAGATATGCGGTCTGCAAATCGGCCGCACAATTGGCCCTTCGGAACTGGGCAAAGCTGCCCGACTCTGCGACCAGTCTGCAGTCGCATAATGCACCGCAGAACTTCCCTCCGAACATTTTTATGCTGGGTCCGCGATCGATGTGCGGCCCGCGAAATGGTTGTGCGATCGCATAGTTGACCGCACAATAACAGCCAGACTTGCCCAATTTTTTGCTTCACTCTGCGGCCCACAGAGTGATTCTACGGCTGCATAGTGGGCCGCAGAAATGTCTTTTTCTGCCAAAAATTTTTCTTTACTCTCGAGCGCACTATTCAACCCAAAAAGTCTATACCGCGGCCAACACATAAGCTTACTTCGTCACCACGAAAACCCCGGATTTTATTCAAAATTTTACCGGGCCTTACATTATAGAACTATACACTTCATTTTTAAATATATTATAGTAAGTTTTAATCGAATATAATTAAATTTCCAATTGATCTACTGATGAAGTATCCGAGCAAAATACTAATAAAGTGATCGAGAATAAAACATTCAAGACTATGTTGATTGTACGCATCTTTGATCATCTAGTCACTCATTATACCGGAGCATGTAGTCACTTAAACTTCAAGATTTATTTTCCAAATATAATTGATCGAGTTTAATATAATATAATTGATCATCTAATCACTTATTAATATAATTGATCGGGTTTAATTGAAATAGTCGTTATATCCAACATGCTATGATACAGTTAGTGTCGTAGTAAATAGATAATAAAGTGTATTGTTGACAGATAATATATATATATATATATATATATATAGAGAGAGAGAGAGAGAGAGAGAGGGGATATATATAGTCCTCAATTAAAATTAATTTTGACTATTTCACTAAATACTGACCGACTTCGGTCGGTTATTTTAATAAAAAATAATTTAAAAAAATCAGATTTCCGACCGAATTTGACCGGTAAATTTATGGTCAAACGGTCAATTTTTCACTTAAATGTACGGACCGCCATTTCCGACCGAAGTCGGTCAGAAATCTGCAAATTAGAGCCCACTAACGGGCTTTCTTCCCCATTTTTCAATTTTCTATCTCTCATTCTCTCCTCCACCCTCTTCAACCCTAAGGCGATTTCGCCCAAATCCCATCCAAAATCTATTCCTACTTTCATTCTCCCCCAAAATCAAAGTCCAAAGTCATCCTCATTACCTTCTTTGCCCAAATCCCCAATCCCGCTGCCTCACCACCGCTGCCCTCATCCATCACTGCCTCGCCGTTGCTGCCGTCGCTGCTTCTTCCACCACCTTCCTCCCTTCTCACCACTGCTCAATCGCCGCTACTTCTACCACGTGAAGGTTAGTCACCTAGTTTTTTGAAGCTACTTTAATTCTTAAAATTTAAGGTTTAATTTATTGTTCTATTTTTGTTTATTGCTTTTAGAATTTTAGGGTTTATTAATTTAGGGGATAATATTATTTTATTAGTGTTCATTGTTTTTAGAAAATTAGGCTTAACTAATTATGCTATATTAATTGAATGAGTTAGTCTAATTTAATGTGTTAATAAATTATAATCTTCATGAGTTAGTCTAATTACGATTAATGCTAGTGTTTGCTATTTTGTAAGTCTTTCAATTATATTGCCCACTAATGGTCTAATTGAATTTGAAAAGAACTTATTTAGGGATATATGAGAACTTTAAAATTAATATGCACTCAAATTATTTAAATTAACTACTTTGTAACTAAAGTTTATTATGTAACTTAAACTATAAATTAATTTGAATACTCATTTAATATAACATGCAATTTATTTGTTCTTTGTGTAGATGAAATATCGTAGTCGAATGTATAATAGGAATTATCCTAATCATCGATTCTTTAGGGAGGAATTTATAGAAGGGGTTAATGAATTTATAAGGCATGCAATATCACTTGAACCATTTCAAATCGGAGGGATGATTAGGTGTCCTTGTGTGAAGTGCAAGTATTTGTATTTTTTTGGATCGGAGGATGTTAAGACTCATCTTTATAAAAAATAATTTATGGATAATTATTTTGTGTGGCCTATCCATGGAGAGGTTGATGGTAGTGATGGTGTATTTCATAACATAGTTGTTGGTGAAAGTAATAGGTCAGTGGGAAATAACGTTCAACATCCTTGATACCATGAAATGGTTGCGAATGCTTTTGGGATGCACTTCGAATTTGAACCCCATAAAAGTGTTGAACAAGCTCCTAACGAAGAGGAAAAATATTTTTATGAACAGTTAGAGGCCGCTAGTCATCCACTAAGTGAAGGGAGTATGCACTCTCAGTTGTCTGTTGCGGTTAGATTATTAAGTATCAAATCAGATACCAATATTTCTTTAGCGGGAATGGATTCTTTCATTGGCCTTATGAGTGAATTAGTTGACCCAACTTTCAACATACCTGAAGATTTATATAAGGCTAAAAGATATGTTTCTAAGTTAGGACTCTCGTCTATGAGAATCGATTGTTGTGAAGTTGGTTGCATGTTGTATTATAAGGGTGATGCAGATTTAGAAAGTTATAAATTTTGTGAAAAAATTCGTTTTAAGCGGGTTTCCAGCGGGAAGAAGTTTGTTGTAAAGTCGATGCATTATTTACCTCTTATTCCTAGATTAAAGAGGTTGTACGCATCAATGAGTTCTGCTCCTCATATGAGATGGCACTATGAAAATAGAGGTCTCCTAGTGTTATGTGTCATCCTTTAGATGGGGAAGCTTGGAAGCATTTTGATAGAACGTATCCGAATTATGCTAGTGAACCAAGGAATGTTCGGTTGGGTTTGTGTGTTGATGGTTTTACGCCATTTTATGTTTCTACAATACCATATTCATGTTGGCCAGTCTTTATTACGCCGTATAATATTCCGCCTGAAATGTGTATGACTAGTCCATATATTTTCTTAAATTGTGTTATTCCCGGTCCGCGTAATCCAAAGAGTTTGATTGATGTATATTTGCAATATTTGATTGATGAGCTAAAATAGTTGTGGTATGATGGAGTTGAGACATATGACATATCAACTAAGCTCAATTTCAACTTGTGTGCTAATTTAATGTGGATCATTAATGATTTTTCTGCATATGGAATATTGTCTGGGTGGATGACTGCTGGAAAGTTAGCATGTCCTTATAGCATAGAAAATGATAAAGCGTTCACTTTAAGACATGGCCGAAAGCGGTCATGGTTTGATTATCATCGCCAGTTCTTGCCAGTTGATCATGAGTTTAGAAGGATAAAGAATGCATTAAAAAAAAATACAGTTGAACATGATTTGCCACCTCCAATTTTGTCCGATGAGAAAATTTGGGAGAGGGTTCAGAACTTCACTAAAGTTACCGAGGCCCCACCTTCTAGATTTCTTGGATATGGTGTTACTCATAACTGGACAAAACTAAGCATATTTTGGGAGTTTCCATATTGTAAGGATAATATTCTCTGACACAATCTTGATGTCATGCATATTGAGAGAAGCTATTTTGACAATTTGTTCAACACGGTGATGGATGATAAGAATAAGACAAAAGATAATCTGAAGGCTAGACTGGACTTACAAGAATATTGCAGGCGGCCTGAATTACATTTGCAGTATACGAATAATGGTAAGGTGTTCAAGCCCAAGGCCAGCTACACACTCACTTTGGAACAAAGACGACAGATTTGTAAGTGGGTTACAAACCTAAAGATGCCAGAGGACTATGCTTTGAACCTGGGAAAATGTCCCAATATGGTTGAAGGAAAGTTGACTCATATGAAAAGTCATGACTGTCATATCTTCATAGAAACCTTAATCTCTATTGCATTTTGTGGTTTGCCTGAAAATATCTGGAAACCCATCATAGAGATAAGTTTGTTCTTCAAAGACTTATGTTCTACCATATTAAGGGAAGAAAACCTATTTCAAATGAATCAGAAAATTCTTGTAATCGATCATAAGCTAGAAAGGAATTTTCCATGTGGTTTCTTTGATATAATGGAACACCTTCCAATTCACCTTGTACATAAGGCGCTACTTGGAGGGCTGGTTCAATGCATGTGGATGTATCCATTCGAGAGGTAATGATCAAATCTTGATTCATTCTTGTAATTTTATTTAACGTTATCGTCTAATATGACAATGTGCAGGACTATCGGCAAGTGAAAATCATTTGTTAAATAGAGGAATAGGATTGAATGATCCATATATGAAGCCTATCTTGCAAAGGAAACTACCCATTTTTGTTCTTACTACTTCGACAATCATGTGCCATGTGCTAGAAATAGGCCCAATCGGCATAATGTCGTGATTGAGAATGATCCATTATATCCACCAATGTCCATATTCAATCAACCAGACTGAGGTTCTAAAGATCGATCAAAAAGGGGCCTAAGAAGTATGGAGTACAAATCGATTTCAAATTATGTGTTCTAAATTGTTCAGAAGTTCAACCCTTTCTTAAGTAAGTGTTGACGTAAGATTAATTTATATGGACTACTATTTAATTCGGTTGATGCAACTAACAAAATTTTCAATGTGTCGCTCAATGACATCGTGAGTTAATTTGGCCATGATGTTGTATATTCTACATTTGAGGCATGGTTTAAACAGTGTGTAAGTGCATCTTACATACTTTATCACATGTGAATATACATACTTGGTCACTTGTGAATATACTTGCTCACTTGTGATTTATTTAACACTACATGTAGGTCAATAATCTAAACAACAATGTTAATCAATTTTGAAAGATATATCTTGGGAACCTGCACCTACGGTTACAACTATGTCTAAGTATTTTGTGAATGGTTACAAAATTCACACCGAAGAATGCTCCAAGTATAAGAAAAGCAATAACATTGGGGTGTGTGTCAAAGGTGGTTAAGGCAACCAGGATGGGGAAAATGATTATTATGGTATGATCAAAGAGATTCTAGAATTATCATATTCAGGTTGGCCAAATAAGAAGATCATACTTTTCCTATGCAAGTGGCTTGACCCAACACCTAGAAGAGGTACAAATGTACACTCGCAGTACAACATAATTGAGGTTAATAAAAGGAGGGAGTATGATCGCTATGATCCTTTTATAATTGCAGAAAAAGTTAGGCAAGTGTATTATGCTCCATATCCATTGCAGAGGTATAAGGCTGATTGGTTGGTTGTAATTAAAACTAAGCATGTTGGTAGGGTGAAAGTTGATAATGGCTAGATATTGCTTACCAAAATGATACCTCAAGTGTTAACCAAATGGTGAATGATCAGTTAGAAAATGACTAGGAGCATCCTCAGTGCATATTAGAAGAAGTTGATATAGAGGAAATAACAATCATAGAAAATAAGGACGAAGAATCAGCTGATGAAAATGAAATAAGTGAAGAGAAAACAATTTCGGACGAGGAAGGATACTTCGAAGACGACTAGCATGTTAGTTTTTTCAAGCTCTCTCAACTTCTATAGATTTATATTCTCAATTCTGACATTTTCTTTAATTTATGTAGATGACCGGTAGGGGTCGAGGTAGGTCTATAAAGGATAAGAGGCCTATTGATCTGAGGATGGTGCTACACCCTCACTTCCTTCCACTCCACACTTGCATCCCTCTGTTGCTGATGGCCGCCAGAAATCTTCTAGGCACACATATTTTCCATCACATCCATCTACTCATCAGATTACCTACCATTCACCCTCCCAGCAGTATTCTTACCATTCTTCACCATAGGGCTACACCTCGCTTCCTCCACATGATCATGCATATAGTTACATGGGTCTATCGGGTCAGTAGTCACAGGGCCATGTGGTGACATACTCGTCATCTGCTCCATTTGCTTCACTACCAGTTAGATCGCATCCATCTAGATTTCAGCCACCCAAATTGCAGCAGTAGTCTGGATCGCAGCAGGGGTCTAGATCGCATCCATCTTCATCAGCGACCCTGTCTCCCTCTCCACCGAGTCTGTCTCCTAGCATTTCTAGACTTCGCCTTCGGGATGGTAGCGCTGAGCCAGATGCCTCCCCTTCTACGCACGCTTCAGATTCATGGGAGGATGATGATCCAGAGAAAATGCGGTATGATCGTTATCATAGGATGATCATCAGGCCTGAGGGCAATGGGTAAGATTTATTTATTACTTCTTTATTTTTGGTGAATTATAATTGCTAGTCTTGTTTATTTAATGTAATTGCTATGTTGCAGATTCATACCTAGTCATGAGACTACAAAGATAATCACTGAAACTCTTGGCCGGTTGTATGATGCACCCTATGCGATTTGGAGTGAATTTCCACCGGAGCTCGTAGAGCAAATTTTTAACTAATTTAAGGTTTTAATACAATTCTTATCTATTTAAGCATTATATTAATAATAATTTCATCTAACATTACACGCTTCATTTACAGACTAAGTGTGTCTGGGAGGACCGGCATAACAGTGTCATTCTTGCAAATTTTGAGTTCAAACACCGTAAGAGACTATCTGATTCCTTCTGTTCTGCTCGGAAGAAGAGCAAGAAGCCTTCATGGGTTCTACCGCACATGTGGGAGGATCTGCTGAGGCGGTGGACTACTAAGAAATTCGAGAAGAGGAGTGAACATGAAAAGAAGGCTCGAGCATCTGAGAAGGGTGGTTCCTTATACTGTGTGGATGCAAGGAGCATGGGGACTACGAGTAGATTATTGGTAATTTCTTAAAATATTTAATTCTATTTTTATCGAACTATATTTATATATTTTATTTTAGTTAACATGTTTTAATATTTTTGTAGGGAAAAAAATATGCGAGGAAGATAACTCATGATGAGTTCTTCATGGAGACTCACATCCGGAAGAAGAAGGCACCGACAGATCCAACTAGATGGGTCGAGGACTGGGCGGAGATTACATATGTAAGTTTCATAACTACTATAACTTGAAATTAATGTTTATAATATTATATAGTTAATAATTTTCTATCTTCTAAATAAAGGGTCGCTACAAGACTAATATGGAAGAGTACACTCAGAGCTTGCTACCGAATGAGCAAGGCGAGCAACCAACCTTTCAGACGAAAAAGCGTAGCAGATATGGTTGGATATTGTCGGTGGTCAAAATTTTGGCGCTACAGGGCTGGATTGCAAGGTATAGGGACTTCCGCCCAGGGCGAGGTAATTGATAGGTCTACTTTCTCGTCTATGGAGATGAAGATCGCAAAGCTGACAGCAGAGCTTGAAGAGATAAAGACTAGAGAACAAAAGAGAGATAAACAATTTGGTACCCTTCAAGTTCAGCTAGAAAAGAGGGACCAACAATTTAATGTCATTCAAGGTCAACTGGCCAATCTTCTTGCTAGTGGTGTTTTCCCCATTCCCCGGTCTCGTGAGCCTTCCCCAAATATGTCTCCTTCTCGTCGTGATCCTTCGAATCATGCCGACGATGAAGGTTCTAGTAGTGGAGATGGAGATGATGTAGTACAAAACACTCATTGAATGATGTTTGAACTTTTAACTTGTGAAACATTTTGTTGTTGGATATGATATTTTGTTAATATAGTTTAGTTGAGATGGAGATGATGTTTTGTTAATATAGTTTTGATAGTTGTTATTGTTGTTATTGTTCTTGTTATGGTTCTTGTTATTGTTATTGTTATTGGTTGAATGGTGGCAATGTAATACTTCCATTATAGGTGATTGGTTGTTGGCAGGTGGTGCAGCTATAAAACAGTTGTATTCTACCAAAACCTTACCCAGAAAACCGATCACCTGCCGACCGAAGTCGGTCGAAAATGTTCAATTGATTTCCAAGAAATTTAAATTTATCGACCGACTTCGGTCGGAATTTTTTATTTTAAATATTAAATATTTTAATAATATCGACCGACTTCGGTTGAAATTTTTATTTTAAATTTTAAATATTTTAATAATACGGACCGATTTCGGTCGGAATTGAACAATTTTTAAAAAAAATGAATAATTAAAATTCCGACCGAAGTCGGACGCTAATTTTAAAAATTATTTTCAAGAATACCGAACGAATTCGGACGCTAATTTTAAAAATTATTTTCAAGAATACCAACCGAATTATGTCGGTAAGTTTATTTTGTGTTAGAATATTTGGTCAAAGTACGTTGAAAATTACCGACCAACTTCATTCGGAAATATCGACCGTCTGCGGTCGATAGCTGTTAGCGAACATTGTTTTTTCGAAGAATTGAAAACTTTCGAAAATCGGTCGGTTTTTGTTCGATTCCGACCGATTTCGGTCGATTTTTCTGGACGCTTTTTGACAGTTTTTTAGCCGTGGTTCTTCAATTTCATAATGCGATCATTCTATTTAATTACACAGGCCGCATAGAAACTTATGTATTTTAAAAAGTTCTAGTGAAATATATGTTGGTGACATTTGTTTGAAAACCAAACCAAACAATCATCTAAATTTTTTCTACCAAAATTAGTATTTCTAACATATAATCTGAGCATTACCTCAACATTTGAACCCTTCATTTTCCAATATTTGACATTAAGAGCAAGAATTTGTCATCTTCCGTTTTGGTCATTATTTGTTATAATCAGAGCATAAAGGTTAATGACTTTAGATCGAGTCAACTGAAAAATGAACTCAAATGAAATAAAGATTTGTTTTTAGAAGAATAAACTCATATAGCCGCCCACCTAATTTCTTAAACTATAAATAGCCGGTGAATATGTAATATATATACAATTCATATATAATATACGTATAATTACATATAATCAATATATAAAATATATATATCGACAAGAAAAAATAAATATTAAGTCTGCCGGGCTATTTGTGTAACGTTCCCCTTTTTTTATATCTTAAAAAGATCACTCAAAGACATACATACAGGTATGCTAGAATTAGTTGCATGAGATAATGGCAACGTGAACTTTTATAGCAATTGCAGTTGTAGAAGTGGGCCAAATGGCTACGTGGCCCCCTGGAGTAGAGGTTACGTGGTTCATTCTTGTCTTCTTAAATTCAACCGTTGAAATTTTAATCTTTATTTGTTTTTCTTAATTTGCCAATGAAGAACAAAAATATCAAGAGGAAAACAGAAGAAAAGATGAGCAAATTTGTTTATTTTTCAAGGGTAATAAGGTTGAATTATGAACAAAATTTACTCTGCATAGTTAGATCTTTTCCTTTCTTGGTTAACTTATATTCCATCAGTCCACGTTTAAATGGTGACATTTTCTTGTTAGAAATTTCTCAAAATATTTGATATAATTATGTTTAATACTCCATATTTTATGTAATTCATACAAGTTTTTAAGGTTGTTGTTAGAACAATTCTGATGTAAATAAAGAGTCCACCAAATTGTATAAAGAATATGATTTCTCACAGAATACACACACAACAGTAAGTAAATGATACAACAGTATTTTACGTGGAAAACTTCCAACTCACGGGATTAAAAACCACGGCCTACACTCGTAGGATTTCAACTTCACTAACCGAGTAACTTTAGATTACAACTTATTGTAACCTAAAAATTAAACTATTAATCCCTCACCTACTTGCAATAACTCTATTGCAATCCTCTTTGTAATAACTTTATTACAAAGTTCACCACTTTGACTAACTCTAGCCAAACACAAATACACGGTTTATGATTTACAAAAGATATCTTATAAGGTGCTTCTAACTAAGCCGAGTAGGAATTACAAGTGAATAACATTAACAAAGATACAATAATACTAAGGACATACGATGAACTCAGTGTTGAGATCTAGTCCTTTGTTATGTTGCTACATTTGTTCTTCAAGCCTTGGAGTCAATGAAGGCGGCAACACACTTTAGAGACACTTAATGATTTAGGTTTTGCAAGAATGTGTTTTCCCTTGCCTCATGTTGCTAATATATAAATGAGGTCATTGAGATGATATAAGTAAATATCTGGTACACAGCATGCTCCATAAAGTGACTGTTGCACTGTTGCGGGTATAGTGTAATAATGTAGCAGCTCTAACAACTGTAAGAGGTTGACCTGTACTGTGACCGGAGGAACTGATAGCCATATGTTCTCTATGCCGGTTCTTTGACTTATATTATTGGAACTTGTGTAAGACATGTGACTTGTTGTTCTGAGCATTTTGAGGTTGTGTATCAGGTTCCCTATCTGGTTCTCATATGAAGTTTGTTAAATCATCAAAATATAAAGGCACATAACTTATCAAATACAATATTGGTCTATTTGGGGTTAATATTCTCAATGGTAAATCGATCATTCGATATCCTTTTCCTTATAGGATGGAATGGAAAAAAAATAATGAAACATGCGATGTGACTACTGAATAACCTCTTTTTACTTTCTCAATAATAAATCACCCCCTTTATGGCTGGACCTTCTTTTTAAAGGATCAAATCGCATCCCTCGCCTCATTCAAGAATTATTTTTTATCCAATTTTTAGGATTCAATAGAAAAGGCATAATACACCAGATTCGACTCGTATTAATACAGTGAGTAGATCTGTCATTTCTTAAAATCTAGCTTCTAGAAATTTAATTAAACTTAAATTATCATGTGATATTTTCTCATCCAAAACTATTACTCTTAGTCTTAGATAGTACTGTCTATAGTAAAAGAAAAGTCGCATATAATTGGACAGTTTCTTTTATTTTTCAAGTTATTATTGTGTTTCTAAAACAAAAAGAAGGGAGCCAATAATGTTTGAGAAAAGAATATGAGGTGCCAAGCGAGACACCTACGTGGGTGTAGGACCCAAACGGCAATTCCACTTATCAGAATTTGGAGACCACAAAATTGTTGATAAGGTAACAGAAAACAAGAACACAATGGTATGTACGTGCATTTTCTTGCAACTTTTCTGAAACAATGGCAGCTGCAACTTCGCCTGCACTCTCATCTTCCTTCCTCTCAACAGCAATCCCTGCAACTCATTCTCAGAATCAGCTATTCTTTCTCCCCCTTAATCCCAACTTGAAAATCACTAAAAGGGCCTCTTTCAAGATTCAGGCTGCAAAACTTCCTACCGGAGTATGTTCTTTACTATCTATATAGTTCCTTTCATTTTATATGATATTATTTTCTTAATTTGTACACAAAAAATGACACATTTTTATTATCCTAATTTTTTTCTTTTTCATTCTTACTCATAATGACATGAGCGTACGTATAACAATAGAAATATCATCGTTCGATTAAGACCACCAATTAAACATGTCCCTAGCTCTACTAACTACCAGAGGCGAATGCAGTTCAATCGAATTCAGCATTTTTGACAGGTAGTTATAGGTATATAAAGCTACTAAAATTTTAGCAAGTATATTAAATTCTTAACCCAGAATACTAAAGGTACAAAATATTTAGAAAATTTTAAGAAAATTGATGTTCTTGTTCTCTCTTTGGGTTCTAGTGTACAGAGGGAACCTTCAGAATTGTTTGTATATATAACTTGTAACTTGCATTATGTGGCGTAGGTGGAGTTGCCAAAGGAAGTACCAAAATTGAGCAGACCATTTCTGGGTTTTACAAGGACAGCCGAGATATGGAACTCTAGAGCTTGTATGATTGGTCTTATTGGAACATTCATTGTGGAACTGGTAAGTACATATCTTTATTAGTATGTGATTTTAGTTACTCTTCTAAGTACTGTATTATGATCTTTGTGGGTTTTTTTCCTTTTCCTGTTTTCAGATTTTCAACAAAGGAATTCTTCAAATGATTGGCGTAGATATTGGGAAAGGCCTTGATATTCCACTATAATCGTTTTATATGTTTACTTTCTTCATACACAGACTCCAATTCTATTGACTATGTATTCAGTAATGTACGAGTGTGATACATTCATAATTCAAGAAAATTTTGAAACCCCTTCTGAAATTGATGTGGAAAAGCAATTCAGATTCAACCTAGAGAACATTAAAATCATTCCATATCACAAAAAAATTCTGATGGACCCACAAAATTTTAGACGATTCGGAGTCAGTCGAACGTATTCAAAGGTGTACTACCTAGAAGCTTACATAATTATCAACTTTTAATATTGCAACTCATAAAGAGCATATTATATCGACAGAAGTATATAGATACATGTTAGTTGTGACCATAATACATCTCAACTTTCCGAAGAAAACATGTAAGAAAGGAAACTACAGGACCCGGCTGATTCGAGTATCTATGACAGCCACCTTGGGTGATGACTCGAATGGCTCTAGTGCCTCGGCAAGTGACAATCTGCGATTTGTCCAAGCCTTTTCAGCCCACTGCTTCATTTTTTCACCTTCTGCTTTTCTATTTTGTTGCACGATAAGCGTCTCTGCATACCCACCTGCACAACAACCAAGCAACTTGATCCCGGCACTAGTATGGAATTGCCATATAATTTATATACATGAACTAAATTTCACTTTCTGTATAGCCAGAGTACATCAACAAGTCATTCCATGATACTTATCAAAGTAGGCAGCAGTCTTGTATAAGAACAGCAGCATGCGGAAGGAAAGTGGATAAATGAAAGCTTTCAATCTTATCGACAGTCGACACCACAGATGTGCCTCTTTAAACAGAACCATTTTGAAGAAGAGGCTATCAAACTGTTAAACCTAAGATCAACCATTCAAGTACAAACAAAACTTCCACTGATCGCTGCAGCGGAATTCTTGATGCATCTGTTACTTTGCTCAAAGCACAACGTTCTGGGAACATGCTAACCCCTACAATCTATAGCTTGTCTCTTTCAATGAAGACTCGGAAACTAGGCTGCCAGAGGGAAGCAGGGGTTGAGGAAAGAGAGACACTTTACCGTAAACGGTAAAGACACAGTGTTTGCTACTACTATAAACTTTTTGTCCAGAAGAAAGTCTTGTAATTTGGTATAAAAGAAGACTTTCTTGAAGAGTCAAACAGCTCCACAAAAGATGCAGATAAAAAGTAAATAAGATCCACTATATTTCAGAAGCAATGACTACCTCTTGCAAGGGCAAGTATGTCCCTTCTGGACAGTTTTGTTTCAACACCTGTAAAAAGATATCAAATGGTCATTATCGACTTCCGCATGATGAAAAGGAAAATTTTAATTATTCCTCATACCTTCTATTTCCAAGGGTGGAGCTTTGAGCACTTCAATTGCTCTTCTATAGAGTCCCTGCATTCAAAGAAACCTTTTGAGAGAGATATTCTCACATTCAACTATTAGAATTCTAATACTTGGGTCATTCATTAAATCTTTGGATTCAGGTCACTTGAAGCAAACTGTTTCTTGGCGATATATTTTGAAAGAGCTCTTCAAAATCATTAAAAAAAATCCTAAACAAACACCGCCTTAATCATATAGGAAATAAACCCAAATTCTGTCCATTGAACCATGTGTCTTAAATATTTGGAAATTCATCCCAAAATCTTCTCCAACGTTCTGCGATTTGTCCAAGCCTGAAGTTGCATAGGTGTTGCAAAGGTAAAAGAGACGGTAAAGGTACATGGTGTATAGATATTTATAATGGATTTGAGCATAGACTCAGACCTCTTGAATCAAAAGAGAGCTTGACCGTTCCATGGCTGCTTTATGCCGATACATGAGAGCTATGCAGGTCAAAATAGCACCTACCTTTGGATGATAATTACCTGCATCACATAAATAAAATAAAAAATCAATAAGAATACAAATTATTTTGTCGCTCATGCAGAGAAATTGATGTATCAAACCAAAACGCTCTTCAGCTTTCTTCAGCGCTGCAGTCAGTATTTCCTCAGCATCATCAAAATTCCTACAACCAGAAAAATCAGTGCATGAGGGAAAATTAGAGAATTATATGCATTTAAGAGGGAAAGCTACATATTAAGAGATAGGCTCACCCCAAATGAGCCTCAAGCTGCCCTAAAGCACAAGTAGCTCCTAACAAAGTCTCCTCCAAATTCATGTTGCAAGCTGATAAGGATTGTGGGTTGGTAAAATCTTTACATTCTGATACATCCTGCATTGCCTTTTGATATAACTCCCTCGCCATTTGGAAATCCCGCTTACAATGAAGGAATTCACCATAAGATAGTGCAACGTTGCCTATACATCACGATATCAATAAATTGTGGAACTATGTCATCCGTGATGTCTCACAAGGCAAATCCTTACCAAAGCAACCTTTATCACCCTGAGCTCCTTCAAAGAATGACTGGGCTGAAATGAACCAGCTCAAATTTAAATACCTTAAAAATAAAGGATAACACAGAAAGCAGAGGAAAAAGCTCAACCACTATAGATATCTCACCTGATTCAACGTTACCACGGACCAACTCCACCAGCCCCTTTAATGCCTTTGCACGAGCTTCCAAAAACTCAGATCCGCCACCACCAATCTCTAGCCTTATGGTTTCCAGCAGTTGCAAGCATATCTCTGAAGTTGCTGATGAAGCATCATCCTAAAATGGGAGAAAATTTTGCTTATTTTCCTTAATATATAAAACTTTAAACCTAAGTCAGTTCATGCAGACATCAGAAGTTCAATAGCTCTTACTTGATGCGATTCTAGATAAAGCCCAGCAAGTGCTTCAGAGGCGGCAACTGCAATCATATGCCTAATCGTTACCATGGGAACTCCAAACTATGATTTTTATCAAAAGTTTCCACAAGTTTTTACCTTTAACAGCTAAAGATGACAAGCCTAAATCTTGAATTTTCTGGAGCTTCTCAACGGCTTCACCAAAATTTCCTCTAAAATTCCACCCAGAAAGGAGAATAAAAAAATTTAACTTCAACTTACAAGTCGGTCAAAACTGTAAGCAAATAACCATAGAATTAAGAGTATGAATAGAATTAAGAGTATGAAACCTTTCGGAAAATAAGGTTGACATGGCGAGCAAAACCAATCCTTTAGCACTCTCATCCAGCTGAGCTGAGTGGCACTGCTCAAGTACCAATTGAGCTTGCGCATATGATTCATCTACGAACCCCGCATGGAAGATCAAAGAAAACTCACAATTACAACAGAGAACCAAACTTAAGACGCAAACTTGATGAGTTGGAAAGTAAAGACACCTGATTTTATAGAAGGCCATTTGTGACCCACACGGGAACCAAAGCAGATTCTTATTTAAAACAGAGAATCAAACTCAAGACATGAACTTGATGACTTGGGAAAAGTGAAAGACCTGATTTTTGGAATGAACATCCACCACCATTTGGAAAATTAAAGCAAATTCACATTAACAATTATTATATATGGTCGACCGCCCCCAGAGCTTAGCTCAAGTGGAAAAGGTTGAGGGATTTATGACTTAGGTCACAGGTTCGAGCTCTGCATCATGTGAACTAAGCCTGGTATTTAAGTGGAGAATGGTAGAGTAGCGGGTCCATTATCCCCGAATTTCAAAAGCTGTGGTTCGTCATAAGGGTTGGCCGCAGACGGATTTCTCGGTCTCATATATGGTAGGTTACAAATTTCAAAACCGCTTCGTCTCTTTCCGAAAAGACACGTTCATTTATGAAAGGGTATCACTTGAAAAATTCTGACTGTTGTTTCCATTAGAAAGCAATTCTTCCTAAAGAAATGAATTGATGCCTTTATTAGTCTATACCTATAATAAGTAAGACTAACCAATTACTCGCGAAATGTGTTAATAAGTTGTTAGATTAGAGTGAATTTCCAAAACTTAAAAAAGAGAGAACTAGGAATTCATAAGACTTGGTTTTATCCTAGCAGAGTCTTTCCATTAAATAACTTTGTGCAGGAGAAAATAACTAATCTGAACAGAGCGTTTAGCATTAATCTTCATTTGCTTCTGTCACCTTTCTTTCAACAAACATTACAAAACACAGAATCAGACTCAAGAATTGAAAACAGGCAACTAAGACTAACATGTAAAATCAAAGGAAATTCACATTTACAACAACAAAACAAACTCAAGACACAAATTCATCAGATGGGTATAGTGAAAAAAGACCTGATTTTTGGGAACGGGCAAGGGAAAGAGCGTAATTGATCATCTGAAGAGCAACTGGGTTGGTCTTGAAACTAGTGTTAACATTATTGTTGATAGAGAAGAATCTCGGGGGTGGCAGTTGTGATGACCCGAAAACAGAGCCACCAATTCTTGCAGTTCTAAAGAGCTTAGCTCCGATTCTAAGCATAGTAGCTGCTTCTCCTAAACCCTAAGTTATTCGAAGGGTTTATCAGATGAAGAGAGACTATTTTTCAGTCTGAATTTGGGGTTGTGACCATTTTAGGCGGATTTGTCCTTCTCAGTATGTGCTAGTAATTCTTTTTCCCCTTCAGGTCCACATTATATTTGGAAGAGTAAAGAATTTTAAAACATCATGGCATTATTATCCTCTCTCTTGAAAAAAAATGTTTTGTATTACAGTCAAAACATAGCAGCCTCGTTTTTTTATTGTTATAGCAGAGTGTAGTATTATACGGAATATATATTATAACATAGCATATAAATTTATTACAAAAGGAACTTAACTTTTATAGAGAATGATTGTTATATAACGATGCGGTTATAGAGATGATTGTACGTGGATTAAAATATAAAATGTTTTGTGTGTTTCTAATATTGAGATCTCAAATTTTTAAGTCATACAAATATTATGATATATTTAAGTTAAAAATTAGTTCTTTTTCTTAAATTCAATGCCTATTTATGTTCATATGAAGTGTGAAATAAGGAAAATGCTAGCTACTAACTAACTGTCATGTCTCAATTTTTACTACTTGTTGTCTTCTAGAGTATTGTTTTTTGGGAAAATATATAAGTACCCCTTAATTTATAGTCGGATTTTTAACTACACATTTTATTTTTGCGGGAGTCCTATTATTCCTCTGAAATATTTTTAAATGGTATTAGTATCACCCTGAAATTCCATTATGTCACGACCCCAAATTCCCTTCGTAGGAGGTCGTGATGGCATCTAGTCTCTAAGATTAGGTAAGCCTATCAATGCGGAATAATTATAAATATCTGAAATAAATAAATTATAATTCAAATAATTACAACTCCCAAAACCCAGTAGAAATAAGTCACAAGCTTCTAAAAATTTATTCTCAATGTTTCTATGCATCAAGGTCTAAAGAAGAAAAATAAGGAAGCAACATAAAATGATAGAAGGAGACTCCGGAGTGTGCGGACGCTGGCAGATATACCTCGAAGTTTCCGTGCGCATGTAACTCACTGACGTCTAGACTGGAAAGATATACCTGGATCGGCACAAAAAGATGTGCAGAAGCGTAGTATGAGTACACCACAGCGGTACCCAATAAGTGCCAAGCCTAACCTCGGTAGAGTAGTGACGAGGTCAGGTCGACGTACTATAGAATAGATAATGACATAGAAAAATATTTAAATAATTAAATAAGATAAAATGACTATGAAAATTAATCAAATAGTATGTCACATTTAATGACACCAAATAATTGTAAATAATATCTCGTGGAATCAAAACAGATTTCTTTTCAACTTTATGAAAATCACAACAATTAATCGAAGGCAACTATGGTCATAAATCAATATCAACAAGGGCACTACCGAGTTACCGCCCCGTAGTCCCAAATCATAAATAAATTCACAATATCTCATTTCCTTATCTCACCGCGGGGCCTACACAATTTATTTTTAAGAAAATATTTTTTCGAAATAGAATCCCGCGTTTTAGCCATCCTTATCACACCGCATGACTTCTAGTAGCTCCCCCTACTAGCCATGCGTATCAAGCCACCCTTATCTCACCGCATGCATTTCAATACTCAGACCTTATACCACCGCATGCGTATCAATATCACAATTTGCACTTCAAGTGCCCAAATATTTTAATTTGCCAAAATAAATTAACAATATTTTTTCACAATAAAGAGTTCACGGCTCATGCCAACATAAATCATCAATAATATTTTTCCACAATAAAGAGCTCACGGCTCCATCACAATGAGTACAAAAATCTTACAAAAATATTCAGGAATAAATAATTTAGCAAAATAATATTTTAAGATCTTTAATACGTTGCTTCAATACCAAATTTAAAATGTCAAATACTTCATATTAATAATATTTAATTTAAAAAAAATTAATTTCAAATAATGCACAGAATAAAAGAAACCAAGTTTCAACCAAACAGGTAAAATAATTAGCAGAAAAAGGTCAAGCAAATTTAAAGTATACAAATTAAATCAATGATGGAGAATATAACAAGATTTAATAAATTAATTAATACGCAACAGTGATTTTCACAATTTAAGAACATAACCCTTCACATTTAGTCCGTGTACACACTCGTCACCTTGTATACACGACTTTCATCAC
The DNA here is from genome assembly GCF_000390325.3 of Nicotiana tomentosiformis. Classification (NCBI taxonomy): domain Eukaryota; kingdom Viridiplantae; phylum Streptophyta; class Magnoliopsida; order Solanales; family Solanaceae; genus Nicotiana; species Nicotiana tomentosiformis. The sequence continues at coordinate 110,089,675 of NC_090818.1, forward strand.
ATTACAATTAATACCAATGCTAGGAAAAATTTCTCCCACACAAGGTTAGACATGTCACTTACCTCGACTTGCTCCAATTTAACCAAGTAGTATGCTTTTTCCTCGATTTCGATTCCGATCGACTCGTATCTAGTCATAATTAATTCGATACAGTCAACAAATTTTATAGAAATAATTCTATAAGAAAATACTACATTTTTCAATAAAATTCGAAATTAACTCAAAAATGACCCGTGGGACCCACGTCTCGGAACTCGACAAAAGTTATAAAATCCAAAATCCCATTCAAACACGAGTCTAACCATACCAATTTTATCAAAATCCGACCCCAACTCGACCCTCAAAGCTTCAAATCTTATTTTCAAATCCCTAAGTTCCAACCCCTGATTTACACTTCAAAAATATGTAATCTAGTCAGATTATTTGATGATAATTCAATATTATGGAGTAGAAATGATCACAAGGGACTTACTTCAAGTTTTCTCGTAAAAACCTTGCTCAAAATCGTCCAACCCGAGCTTGAAATGCCCAAAAAATAGCAAAAACTCGAAACCACTCTGTTTTTGTACTGTCCAGGGATTTTCGCATATGTGGCAACTTGGCCGCTTCTGCGCCAACCGCATGTGCGGAAAAAGTCCCGCATCTGCGCCTTTGCCCGCATCTGCGTGCCTGTTTGCGCTCCTGCACAGGCCGCTTCTGCGCGCGTCCCTCCGCATCTGCGCTCACGCAGGTGCGGAATTTCCCTCGCACCTACGACCATTGCCCCATAGTCCATTTGCGCATCTACGCTTGCCAGGCTCGCTTCTACGAGCTCGCACCTGCGATAGAATTTTCGCAGGTGCGAATGCAGTAGAGGGTAGAAACTTCAGTTATTTCTTCTAAGTCCGAATTTGATCCGTTAACCATTTGAAACTCACCCGAGGCCCCCCGGGACCTCAACCAAATGTACCAACAAGTCCTAAAACATCATACGAACTTAGTCGAGCCTTCAAATTACATCCAACAACACTAAAACACGAATCACACATAGATTCAAGCCTAATGAACTTTTAAATTTTTAATTTCTACAAATGACTCCGGAACCTATCAAATCATGTCCGATTTACCTCGAATTTTGCGCACAAGTCATAAATGACATCACTGAGGTATTCAAAGTTTCATAATCATATTTCGACCCCGATATCAAAAAGTCAACCCTTCGGTCAAACTTTCCCAAAAATTCAACTTTCGGCATTTCAAGCCTAATTCCACTACAGACTTCTAAATAAAATTCAGATCACGCTCCTAAGTCCAAAATCACCATACGGAGCTGTTGGAATCATCAAAATTCTATTCCCGGATCCTTTGCACATAATTCGACATCCGGTCACTATTTGAACTTAAACTTTTATTTTTTCATCAAAATTTCATATCTCGGGTTAGGGACCTCGAAATTTGATTCCAGGCATACGCCCAAGTCCCAATTCACAATACGGACCTACCGAAACTGTCAAAATATTAATTTGAGTCCGTTTGCTCAAAATGTTGACCAAAGTCAACACAGTTGAGTTTTAAAGCTCTAATTCATATTTTAATCCATTTTTCACATAAAAACTTTCCAGAAAATTTTACGGATTACGCACACAAGTCGAGGAATGATAAATAATATTTTTCGAGGTCTTAGAATACAAAATTAATTATTAAATTTAAAGATAATATTTTGGGTTATCACACATTACCACATATATTTTTTGTGGTGAAATACACGCCCCTGACACATGTATTTCTCACTAAAATCATTTTTTCTTGTTTTTTTCCATCTACTTCTTTTCCCAATTCACTTTTTATATTTTTTGAATATTCTTTTTTTCCTTTTCACATATCCCACCTTCTTTCTTCTCCAAACCCACAAGTGAAGCAACAAACCTTTTTGGTTGAAGAAGGACATCGAAAAATAGTGAGCTCCTAAAAACAATTTTGACAATCAAAAATCAACAACTAAATCCTTCTTCCATGTTCTCTCTTTTATGTAAATTTAATTAATTAAAAAAATAGGACCCCCTCCCTCCTCCCACCTCACTACCTGAAGTAGTGAAAGGTCAAAGTCCCAATTGGGAACGACGTGCATGGCGAGAATATTTTTTGCAACTAACAATCTAAGCCCTTCCTCTTGTTCAATCTTTTGTGGGCTTCTTCTGGGTTTAATCGGAAATTGATCTTGAGGCATGACTTATTCATTCGAGAAGAAACCGCAATTGAAAGTTTAAAAGTAGTGAGTGAAGAGATTACAAATAATAGTAATCCTCTATAAAGTGTAGTGAAATATGGAGAGGAAAGAATAAAATTTTCAACTCGATCTCGCCGGAAAATATGGAGAATGCCGGAGCTAATTTCCGGCCAATCTACAAGTAACAAAGTTGGAGGAAAAAAAGGAAAAGAAAAAAAAAACAAGAGAAACGAAAAGATAGAAAATAGTATATTTTATAAAAATGTTATAAAAATAAAATTTCCGCATTCTCTCTCTTTCTCACTCTCCCGAGGAGGGTGGCATACACTCTCTTCTGTCACATCAGTACGAAAGGTGTACTAATTCCACTTAAAAATAGTTCTGGGGTAATAAGATCCCCGCAAAGATAAAATGTGTAGTTGGAAATCCGACTATAAATCAGAGGTACTTATGCATTTTCCTTTTTTTTCCCTATTCTTTCTCGTCATGACATGAATATATGCAAATAAAAGATTATAACTTATTATTCTATCGATTGTAAAACGGATGGTAAAATTGAGAAAATAAAGCATTTCTAGTTTGATCGAACTTGCGCCTATTGTCCTTGGTTCGAAAATTACATAAGTACGCATATTTGAAAAGTTCTTAAAGAAAATTAGCATTCATTGTCACGAAGGAATAATACAAATGGTTTGAAACATCCAACAACAAGAACATATTTAGTGTGTTCCTACAAGTAGAGTTTAGAGAGGTTGGGGTTTATGTAGAACTTACCCCTACCTTGTGTGAGGTAGGAAGACTATTTCTAGTAGACCCTTGGCTTCAGAAACGGATTACCCTTTGAGTACGGGGATCACCGTCCCCTGTAATATATATATATATATAGTTTTAGACAGTTGGATTAGTCGATTTAGGAGGGCCCAACTTGATTTTTAGTGTGATGCATCGGTTTGACTCCGCTAATATTATAATTAAGTGGAATTGGATATTTTCTCAAATACTCTTTTGCTAATATGTACACAATTAAGTTATGTTGAGTTAGATTTGAGGGAATCATTCTAATCTTTGCCATGAAGTTAAGCGATCGCTTAACACTTAATGCAGCTAAAAAATTCTCCCTTATATTAAAGAATATTGATTCTTAATTAATAGTATAGGACAGTTTCTCGTTTACGAATCTAGTTTTTCGGATTTTGTCAAGTAGAGATATCAATATTGGCGCAGTGTGTCACAATTCCTGATCTTCTTTGCATGGCTCCGAAGATTGCTTGTACATCTCAATCCACTTTTGTTTATTCTCTGCTCATTTTTATCCCTTAAAAGTACGTACTATATGTAAGATACTATAAAAACAATCATTTTTCTTTTATTCAGAATCTGTTGGTAACAAAATAAAGATGAAAATAATAACGAGGAAATTAACCAACACATAATATATGAGAGAGTCTGAAGATCAAGTTAACTAATTCCAAAAACTGGACCAGATAAGTAAATTTATCTTTTGAATCTTAAGATTCAGAAATTATACGAATAAAACAATACTATATATTATACTCCTTCCATCCCTTTTTAATTAGCTGTCATATTTCTCTTTTCGGTAGTTAATTTGACATTTGGAGCTAAGTTGAATTAGATCAACCAATATTTTAAATATAAATTTAGTTATTCAAAAAAATATGCAAAATGTGCTACGAGTTATAATTCTTCTCATGTCAATATGATGAGAAAAAAAATATTCTAAAATATTAATAACAATTCACATAGTTTGAATTTAGAAACTAAAAAGTAACGTATAAGTTGTGAAGGAAGGAGTAAGTTTCTTCATATTGAATGATGCTATATTATATTGGTTTAATACATATATTATATTATATTCTCGCCACCAGACGGTGAAAATACTTTTTAAAAAATATACATATATTTTAGCCCCCTAAGTTGCAAGACATCTCTTTTACACATTAAGGGATGTAATAGGAGTTTGTCCGAAGAGAAAATGTGTATTCTCATTCGTCAAGTAAAAAAACAAATGCTCCGTCCGTTTTAGTTTATATGACATAATTTGACTCGATATAGAAATTACGGAAAAATAAAAACTTTTGACATTTATGGTCTTAAAAAGAGTAAAATTCACTTTACTCCTTAACCTTTAATGGTTGGGAAATGATAGCTCCATCACCTTTTGAATGGAAAAGGGACTCCCCTTGTGCAATAGCTTTTTAGTAATTTTTTTTTTAATAAAAATCTTTCTTTTTTGAATAAATACATTTTTGAATAACCAAGTTCGCTCAGTATAGCCAAAAGCTCTACATATAACAACAATTAGGATCTATATTTGGAGTGCCCCTTTAGCCTCTTCCTGCATAGTTTAAGTTCTGATGTGTTGCAAAAACGCCTCCATAATGAATTTTCAGACCTTGAGTCAATTATAATTTCTGTTTAATAAAGAAGTTTTCAAAATAAGTAAAATCAATAATTGCTTTAGCATAATAATTTTAATATACAAAAAAATACATAACTAAATTATTACTCATAGCAACAATTCTTTCATAATTGTCAGAGAATTGACTAATTCAAAATATGTTTTCCCTTCTAATTGAAAAAAATGCTAAAGCATCTTGAGTGAATGTGCGTTCACCATATTTCTTGAATTTCATATGCAATTTTTTTTTATTGCAAAAATTTTAACAATGACCTCAATATAATAGAAAAATATTTTAAATTTTGCAAGCAAGAAAGACGAAACTCAAGTATTTGTTTGGATGAAAAATATTATACTTCACCTTTGAAAGTATAAAGAGGGAGAAAAATTCTTTAGTCAAAAAAAGAAATTCTCACCGGAAAATAATTACATAAGGGGGTTTACTTTCCCATTCAAAACATGAAGGGGTATTGTTTCCCAACCCTTAAAGGTTAAGGGGGTAAAGTGAATTTTGCTCTCTTAAAAACTCGAAGGATAAAAGATTTGTGAAACTATAACACTTGTGTAGCTATCAAAGCTTCTCATTAAGTGTTAAATGGTTCAATTGAAAAGTTTAACTATTTTCCAATATAAAAGTGGGTCAATTCTTTTTGGAATGAACTAATAAGAAAAACATGTACCATAAATTGAAACAGATGGAGTATGTGTTAATTAAGCCTATTATATTTAGACATTTTAGCCATATGTGTTTGGTGTGTGCGGACTCATTGTCTAACTATGTGATAAAAATGATGGATGCAACATGCATCATATAGGTTCATATGGACCCAGTAACTTTAGACAAACTATAAATGTGTATTACGAAATCCACAAAAAAATTGACTATAAACTCAATACTATTGAATATTAATTTGAGATTGTGGTAGGAACCCGTAAATATCAAATTACACATACACCTCTGCATTAATCTCAAAATTTTAGCGCGATAGTTCTATCCGTATACACAAGGCAAAATTTGCATGTTCCATTACATATTTACATCTTAAGCTCTAGTGAGGTACAAGCCCTCCACTTGAAGCAATGCATATATGCCTTTGCTCTCAAAAGAAATGTAATAAATACCATTGGTTATAATATAATAAATTAAAAGTAAACTCTTAAAACAGAATGTTCAGTTTGTACTTTAAAAAGCAGACTCTCCAGAATTAAAGAAGCTAGCTCTATCACTCCCCACTACTCAGTATTACTGAGCTTCACTCTCAAAGTATCAAAATGCTGATTTTATCTCATGAACTCTGTGTAGCATTCTGCGTATTCCTTTTTCTTGCCAGCACAAGTAATTCTTGACTCTCAATCCATTGATTTCCTTACTTCCTTGTTTGTATGCAAAATGTTTTCTTAACTTGTTTCACTTTTTGTCATGTGACTGCAGATGGGACACAACTTATTCTAGTGAACAACTGCAGAAGAAGCCTATGGCCTGGAATTCTTGGCAATACAGGGAAGATGACTCCTAAGGATGGTGGCTTTCATATGAAAAGTGGTGAGGAAGTAGTCTTTGATGTGCCTAAGAAGTGGTCGGGTAGGATATGGGCCAGACAGAATTGCCACTTTGATAAGACTGGCAAAGGCTCGTGTGACACTGGCGACTGTGATGGCCAGTTAAAATGTCGGGGGCTAGGAGGTAAGCCCCCGGCTACAGTTGTGGAAATGACACTAGGCTCATCGACTTCCCCCTTGCATTTCTACGATGTGAGCTTAGTCGATGGCTTCAACGTGCCAGTTTCAATGAGAGCTGTGGGTGGAGGAATAGGTTGTGGCGTGGCGGAGTGTGATGTTGATTTGAATATATGTTGTCCATCAACACTGGAAGTGAAGGTTGGTGGGAAAGTGGTAGGGTGCAAGAGTGCTTGCTTAGCTATACAATCAGCCAAGTATTGTTGCACAGGACAGTTTGCAAATCCCAAAACTTGCAAACCAACTATTTTTGCTCATCTTTTTAAGGTCATCTGCCCCAAGGCTTATAGTTATGCATTTGATGAGTCTTCTAGCCTAAACAAATGTAGAGCTTCAAGGTATGTCATTATTTTTTGCCCTCCAAAATGAGGAATTTGAAAATCTATATACAAGTTTTTGTGCCTTAGGAGTGGATGGAAGCAGATATCCATCTAAAGGAACTTTCTTGTCCAAACTTATGTAATTGTCAGTCCCAATAAAAAATTAGTTGAAGGCCAATGAATAGCAATACTAGTACTGGTTGAAATTCCCACATGGTGATAAAACTCACATCCAACAATTGATGTTCTAAATATGCTGACAACAAAAAAAATACAGCATTACATGCAGAAGATTTTAGTAAAACAGCAAATCAAAAAAAAAAAAAAATTGAAAAGGTCAACACCACGAGAGGGAAGGACGATAAATTATCCCGAAAACACTAGGCATCTAACATGTAATATCACAGATATGTTCAGACATAGAACCTGGTATTTCCTAAACACCGTACATCATGCAGAAGCATCTCTATTTTCTTCCCCAGCCATGGCTCCACTGGAGCTATTTTAGGCGGGAGGATCCTGTGCAGGTGGACCTAGGCCTAGCAATAATGGGGCCTGGTTCTTTTCACTACTCGGCTTCGTATCCTCATTCCTATTTGCAGCCCAAGCTCTCAGAGGTGGTTCAAAATGCTTACTAGCAACATCAGGCGGTAATGCATCATTCTCTCCGGGGAGAACAACTAGGCCTTGCTCTCTAAGAGAAGAAGGCTCATTGTAGCAGGTATTCCAGAGGGAATCTACAAGCTGCCGCTCTTCTTTAGCAGCACCAAGATCTTCAGGTGACATAGCAGAAATCCCCTTAATTCGGTCCTGGAGTATTTGCTTGAGCTTTTCATCATCTTCACTTGAAGAGCCATCTACTGCCTGTGCTGCTGTCCTGTCTCGGCCAAGATCAAGAAGGCCTCGCAGGGCACCCTCTCGCACCTCTCCATCCTCACTGGAGGCAAGATGCATAAAAATTCGAGGAAATCCTAGCTCAGTCACTACAGCGCAGTCTGAACGATTCTCATGCAGTAAATAGTGGATCAAGTTAAGGGCTTTCCTGGGAAAAAAAGAAGAAAAGAAACAATACCTATTAGAAAGAGAATACAAAAGAGGAAGCATTACCAAAAAGTAAACCGCGACTTTATCCAATCCTGGCTGATCAGGAACATGACCTGTGCAAAATCATACCTTTGAAATCTCACACTCTCAGAACCCAAAGCATCTCTTAAAGCTGCATAACCATTTGCAAGACGAAATGCAGCAATGCCAGGCTTGTTGTGCCTGATTAAAGCTGGAATGAAGGGGAAAATATAATGCTAATTGGTAAGTGCTACTGGAACACAAATGACATGTCAACTAAAATTAAAGGACTCAATTTACTAATGAATCATTCATCACCAGGAGAAGTACCCACATGAGATTGCACCAAGAGCTTTAGTGCGGGCAGTAACATCAGGATCTGAGGTGAAATTTGAGAGAAGAGGTTCTAGGCCATTAGCTTCCATTACCAGTTGTTGGCTCTTTGGATTGTTCTGAACAATTGTACTTACGACTTCTGCCGCTTTGGCTCTAATGTTAGCATGGGAGTTCTTTAAGTAACCAAGAAGAGGCACCAATCCACCAATTGAGTGCAGATCTGCCAAATTAACAATAAAAGGAGAGAGCATGAGATTAAAACTTCTAATAATGGAAGAGTATTAACTATTGAAATCTCCAAAAGAAAATGTCAACATAGTCAAGCGAGTTAAGGGAGCAATATCCCCAAGAAATGGGGAAGAGAGGAGCGCGGGGGAGGCAAGGAGGCAAAGAGCGTCTATTCCAAGAGTGAATAGTAAAGAGATAGCTATAAACCAGTAACATTAACAGCGTACCGCTTCCCAGGTCCCTCTGTTTGTCTTCCTTTTTCTAGTTTCCACATTAGTAACCCAAGGAATACTGCCTCCCAGGTTCAACTGGCTCTTGAGAACCTGACACAGCTTAGTCATAGGCTTTCTAGTTTACACTAATGATGTAAAAGGTGAGAGCTTGAGTGCTAAAGTGGGTTCTTTACTTCATACTCTTCAAGCCCTTCTCCTATAAGTGTTTCATTTTATCGTAGGAAGAAAAACAGTTACCAAGCTCTTAAAGAGGCACCAGAGTCAAAAACAACTTAAATTGTAATTTCAACTCTCTTTATGCCCATGCAAAGCCCTTGACTGCAGTCATACCAAAGCATCTAAGATACCTCTTTTTTGTCTTTTCGTTTTGTTTAATGTCCTTTTTTCTTCCAGGTTGAATAGAAGTCTCAAGCACCTGATACCGTAGGGCACAATGACACTGAGAATATATCTCTATGAAATACATATAAAAGAATATTGCAACTACAACAAATAACAACAAACCCAATGTAATCTCACAAGCGGGGAGGATAGTCTATAGGCAGACCTTACCCCTACCTTTAAGAAGGTAGAGAGGTTGTTTGCAGTAGACCCTCAGGTTAGGATAAAAGAATATTGCAACTGCTTATATAAACTATCAGAACTAAGCTTACAACGCAAAACAGCGGGACAGAGGATCTTGAGTGATGTATGGTACTGACTATGTAATAGTGTCAGCTTAATGGATCTTGAGTGAGGTATGGTACTGACTACATAATAGTGTCAGCTTGGTCCATTAAGGTTCATTATTCTGCTTTCCAACAAGTACTACAGTGTAGAATGGATAATATCTGGACATCACCAATAACAACCCCTAGAAACCAGGGATAAACAGAAGGAAATCAGGTGCGATATCCAAGAGGATTACGTGAACTCAGGTTTTTATTTGTTTTGGTTATGTGATTAAGCACAAAGATCTTCAACAGAGATGTACATGAAGTTACATAACTTTACTGAATACTTGGTCACATGCATGTTTTCCTTACGATGAGCAGATGAATGTCCTTGAACTAGTCAGAAGTAAAAGATCAAAGCAACATCATTACTGCTATTTTAAGAGACTTCATCAGTCTAAGAAAAAACCAAAGTAGAATGAAAGGTTTAAACAGGCCCATCATGCATACTGGTAAGTAGCTACACTACAGAAATACATGATGCTTGTCAGGCCATATTTCAGAAAACAGAAAAAATTTACAGGCTTGGGTCCTAGATGAACATATGATATGCACCACCTTCGTGTATCAGCAAAGCAACAGGTCAGCAAAAGAATGGACTCATATAACCAATAAAGTTACTCCTTGATTAGGCAGTTTTTTTGTTTTTTGTTTTTTGATTACCGATAGCCAGTGCTGCACGGTTCTAACTCGGTAATAATGGGTACGCCAATCTACCATTCTCTACTTAAATAGCAGGATTTTGTATGCCGTAGAGTTCAAACATATGGCGTGCAACATTAAAAACTTCGATTAGACCTTCACGATATTATTAAGAAATGAACCTTGTGCCTAACTCAACTCTGAAAAATAGTTCATAAGGCAAGAATTGCGCAAGACCATACAAGAAAACAAGAGCCAATTCTCTCACCCGATGTGGGACACGCTAACATGGAGCATGAACATGCTAGACACATGGAGCATGAACAATATAACATGGATGCCTAACCAAGAATCTTACTGGTAAAGCTCTGACACCGCATTAAGAAAATTGACCTTGGGATATCAAGGCCAAAAGCTAGCCCACCAGATGAGAATTGACCCAAACCATATAAGGAGACAACGACTTATTGCCTAAACTGATGTAGGACATCTTAACAAATATCTCATCAGATTAACTCTTCCACATATCAATCAACTAGGTCTCAATCCCTAGTTAGATTTTTAGAATTATGCAATACTTAATAAATATCGAATCGTGAAATGCAACATGTTGCTGAAGATCAAAGAACTCACCGTTAGCCATATCAATCGATTCAACATGTTCTTGTAGCTCATCCAGCATATCTGAAAAAATCACCAGACCAGCAAATAAGACCAAATAACCAAAGGTCACAAAATAGGATTACACATTAACCAGAAAACTACAAACAAAGGCCTCAAAACCAAGTACCTTCAATATCTTGGGAAGTCACCCCCTGTGATTCCAGGACCTGCTCTGGAGTTTGCATGACAAGAGTAATCTCCTTCATTCTCTTTATTACATCTACAGTTTGAGCTTGCATAGCCTCCATGAACCACCTCCTATCCTCCTCACTGGTAAGCCAATAAACCCATCAGCGACAAACTTCAATCCGAAACACAAACTCCCACATAAAAGAACAACGAACAACAGAAACTGCATTTAAATTACAACACCAATCAGCCACGCCTCAATCCCAAAACTAATTTGTCAACTATATGAATCCTCTTTTATCCATTCTACTCATATTTAAACTACTTTTAGCTGGTCCTCAAACTACAACCACCTCCCTCTTTTATCTAGGCATAAAACCGGCTTGGCTTTCCTAACATACGTGGAGCTATTATTCAAATAACTACCCTTCTCCGCTTAAATACCAGGTTTTTGAATACAGCACGGGTTCGAACCTAATCATATAGGTGGAGCTATTATTCAAATAACTACGACCAAAGAAAAATGAAATTAAATAAGAAAATACCAAACAAATCAAAGCTCCAATCTTTTAACTTTTCAGTCCCATTACACAATACATCAAATCACTGAATACAAGATTCAAATTTTCCATTACCTCTTGAGATAAATTCGACCAACTTCAAGAAACCACATAAACATAAACATAAATTTAAGAAAAAGAAAGATTATATAAAAAGAGGTTACCTCAAATTGCGAGAAGGATTAGTACCATCAGCATGAGACAGACTCCACTTTAGTAGACCATCCCAATTAGGTCCCTCTTTTGCCATTTTTGGTTCTTGTTTTTTAATGAACAGAAAAAATTTCTCAAAAACCTTATAGCTTAGCGTTGGAGAACAAGGGGTATGTATGTATATATAGAGGTGGGTATGCAGACACGAAGAGATAGTAGATGATGAAGGTTCAAGGATTTTTTGGGAGGGGTTTGAAAGACTTTCGCGAATGTACGCGAACTGTCTAGACAAAAAGAATGGACCTTTTTCGAATATAAAATGGGCCTTCCTTAGTGGATAGACTATCAAAAATTTATGTTCCACTTTGGGCCAGTTTCCTTTTATTTAGGGGAACTTTCATTAGTATCACGTTTTAAAAGAATATATACAAAATCCTAGCACCATTAAGTATATTTCAATGGTGGCAGTGTATTATTTACATAAGTAGTAGAAACCTAAAAATAAGTTGGTCTCCCTTTAATGTTCAAGAATATTGCAATTTCCTATCCTAAAAATCTCTCCAAAAAATTAGGACTTCAATTTTATGTCCTTAATTCTTGCCATCATCTCCTAATCATATTCATTGCAAACACATCATTCTCCTCCCCTCATAAATTATTTTTAATTTCTCCCATATTCTTTTACAAATCAACCTCTCAATAAATGGTACTATATATATATATATATATATATATATATATATATATATATATATATATATATATATATATATATATATCCTTCTATTATATATACATATGTACTCTCATGCCTTCCATTTCACATCCAAACCTAAGTAGTATATCTAATCAAGTAAATTTTAATCAAGTATAAAGTACATACCATTTTTATACCTAAACAAATTAAATAAACAAAAATATATCATGTATTTTGAATAGGGGTGGCATGTGGGCCGGGCCCGGTCCTAAGTGGGATTCGCGGGCCCGGTCCTAAGCGGTCCCGGGCTTCGGGGCTTCTCGTTGAAATCGGTCCGGGACCGGGACCACGAACTAGCGGTCCCGTGTTAAGTGGGCCGGTCCCGGGCCTAAGTGGGCCCAAACGGTCCTAAGCGGGCCCAAGTAGGCCCAACGGAAACTTTTTACTTTTTAAATTATTTTTATACAAGTTAGAGAAAAAAATGGTAATAAAAATATCTAAGGCAATTCCTAGTAAATTATATTATAGAATTGTCACCTAAATATTTTAATTCAAATTTAAAGACAAAAATGTTGTAAAGAAATATTCAAAGCAATGCGTTATAATATATATACTATACTATACTATATATACATTTTAAGATATATAAGCTATATTCGATTTACTATATATACATCTTAAGATTTATACATTACTATTCTATTTATATACTATATATACATCTTAAGATATATATATATATATATATATATATATATACTAAATATACATCTTACTATATTAAGATGTGTAAGTGAGTTGAAAGAGAAAAGGGGTACCTTATTACAACCATTCAAAGTGATCATGGAGGAGAATTCCAAAGCAAACATTTGAAGATTTATGCAATGATCAAGGATATACTCACAACTTCTTAGCTCCAAGATCACCTCAATAAAATGAAGTAGTTGAGCAAAAACATAGAACTTTACAAGATATGGCCAGAACAATGATATTGAAACATTCCCTGCCAAACTATTTTTGGGCAGAAGTAGAAAGCACAGCATGTCATATTCTCATCAGATGTCTTATAAGACCTATCTTGAAGAAAACTCCATATAAATTATGTAAAGGTAAACAGCCCAACATAAGTTATTTCCATCATTTTGGAAGCATGTATTTTATCCACAACAACGGTAAGGACAATCTTGGAAAATTTGATCCAAGAAGTGATGAAGGTATTTTTTTGGGTTATTCCATAAACATTAGATCTATCAGAGTTTATAATAAATGCATTTTATCTGTAGAAGAATTAGTACATGTCATATTTAATGAAAATAATACTACGGTCGAGAAAGGAATTATTCCATGTGATGAAGATATCAGCCAAGAAACATCACAGTCAAGCAAATCTCAAAAGTCGACTGATAAGATAGACGGTGTTATAGAATCGACTAATGAACCTGTCAACAGTCAACCAGAATCACAGAAGGAGTCAACTACTCATACAATTGCAACACGTCTAAATGAGTAGAGAAGTGAATCGGAATATCCTCAGAAGTTTATCATATGAGATCCAAGTGAAGGAATGAAAATTAGGGGAGCTCTCAAGAAAAAGGAAAATGTAGCATTCATCTCTCATATTGAACCAAAAAAGGTTGAGGAAGCCTTAAAAGACTCCCACTGGGTATAAGCAATGTAGGAGAAACTTGATCAATTTGATAAAAATCAAGTCTAGGAACTGCTACCTAAGTCTGCTAATGCTACTGTAGTTGGAACAAAATGGGTTTTCAGAAATAAGCTTAACGATGATGGAAAGGTTGTGAAAAATAAAACCAGATTAGTAGCCCAAGGCTACTCACAGCAGGAAGGAGTCGACTACGATGAAACCTTTGCACCAGTAGCTCGACTAGAGTCTATACGGATTATTCTTGCATATATATCCTTCAAATGATTTAGACTTTTCCAGATGGATATCAAAAGTGCTTTTATAAATGGATTTATTGATGAGGAGGAATATGTAAAACAACCTCCTGGTTTTGAAGATTCAAAATTCCCTTACCATGCATATAAGTTGACTAAAGCTCTTTATGGACTCAAACAAGCTCCACGAGCCTGGTACGAAAGGTTTAGCTCATTTCTACTTGACCATGGCTTTACAAGAGGTAAAGTAGATACTACATTATTTATCAAAATATCATCAGGAGGTAATATTATTATCCAAGTTTATGTTGATGATATTATCTTTGGAAGTGCTAACCCTCTTTTGTGCAAGGAATTCGCTGGTCTTATGCAAAGTGAGTTTGAAATGAGCATCATGGGAGAGCTTACATTTTTCCTTGGACTTCAAATTCAACAATTTGAAGAAGGAACTTTTGTGTACCATACAAAATATACAAAATTAATTCATTCAAAAGTTTGGCAAGAGGAGTGCTAAAGCAATTGGTATACCAATGAGCCGGTCAACAAGTCTCGACAAGGACGAAAAATAAAATCCAGTTGATAAAACTAAATATCGTGGAATGATTGGATCTTTGCTTTACTTGACTGCTAGTCGATTAGATATTATGTTTACTGTGTGCAAATGTGCCAGGTTTAAGTCAGCTCTTAAGGAATCGCATCTGACTGCAGTAAAGAGAATAATTTGTTATCTCATCAGAACTATTTCTTATGGACTATGGTACCCACGTTCTAATAATTTTAAGCTGGAAGGTTTTTCATATGCTGATCTTGCAGGTGATAAGGAAGACAGAAAAGTACCATCGGAACATGTCAATTACTGGGAAAGGCATTAATATCATAGAACAATAAGAAATAAGGCTTAGTTGCATTATCCATAATGGAGGCAGAATATATTTCCATTGGGCAATGTTGTGCACAGTTACTATGGATGTCTCATCAACTGGGTGACTATGAACTATTTTTTAAACCTATTCAAATATTTTGTGATAACGCTAGTGCTATATGTCTCTCAAAGAATCTTGTGCATCTTTCTAGGGCTAAGCATATAGGCATTAAACATCATTTCATTAGAGATCATGTCCTTAAGGGAGATATAGAATTATCATTTGTTGGCACCACTGATCAATTAGCAGATATTTTTACTAATCCTTTACTTGAAGATAGATTTTGCTCCCTAAAAGAACTACTTGGCATAATTTTGCTTGATCATAAAAATTAGGACATGTGTGTTAGTTTTAATTCTTGCATGTCTAATGTTTTTAGTTTTATATTCTCTATATGTATGCATTATTTAAGCGCCTACGATTTTCCTCTATTTTCCCATCAGTTGTAGCTTTCAAAAAAGGAAAATCAATCATCATGACCCTTCACTGACGCCCTTTCCTTTCCTGCACTCAACCGTCAATATCACTTATTTTTAATCCTCTGAACCATTCTCCCTTGTCTTCATTGTTCCTATCGCTCGGAAACCCTTCTCCAAAATCCTTCATACCCTTCTTCAAAATCCTTCAATGTCTAAACATTCCAAGAATCCGTCTACCTCCACTAGAAAAAGTACTCGTTCCAAGGGAAAACCCTCTTCTCAATCTCCGGAACAAGTAGACCTAGGGTCTGATCACTCAGAAGGGTTTGCCTCTTCTTAGGCAGGACCATCTGACCACTCTCACCGAATAGGAGAAAAAGCTATTGGCAAAAGGCCCATGGAAGACCCCCCTTGAATATTTTACCCCTAATAAATCCAAAGTAAACATCTCGAATTCTTTAGAGTCCGACCTCAATTCCTGGGATACCCCAAATAGGGATTTCTTTGTTGCGCTGAAAGAAAATCCCATTGCTCACGGCAGAGTATTCGACCTTGATGACATGGAGGCCCTCAATTGTAAGGTAAAGGATCTGTTTGTTTTTCAAGGATGGTCTAAATTCCTCTTTGTACCCCCTCCCAAAGTCTATGAACCTTTAGTGAGAATTTTTCATGCCAATCTTCGCTCTTGCAAGCCTAATAAGTTAGAATCCCTAGTTCTAGGAAAATGCATTGTCCTTGATTGTGCCATGTTTGACTCAATTTTTTAGTGTAAGTGCTCTGGTTTTCCTATGCTTTTCAAAAATACTTGGCCTGATGATTTTGAAATTTATTTTGATCAAGCAAACGTTGTATTGCTAAGTGTCTATCTGATTTCCTTCCTAACTAGTTAGGTCCCAGTGATGTTAGTTTCAAAACCCGAGTTCTGGCCCACATTGTTGCAACTACTCTTCTTCCTCGTACTAGCTTATTCTCCACCTTCTCTCAAGGAGACACCATTCTTGTCTACTGTCTTGTGACCAAACTTAAGGTTACACTATCCTCATGGTGATAAACATACTAATGTGCCACATTTAAGGGGAGGTGTTGTGGTGCATGTTATTTACAGATGATATTGTATTAATTGACGAGACGCGAGACGGTGTGAATGCAAAATTAGAGGTATGGAGGAAGACCCTGGAATCTAAAGATTTCAAGTTCAGTAGCACCAAGACACAATACTTGGTAAGTTCAGTGGCGAGACTCAAGGAGGGGAAGGGGAGGTGAGGTTGGACTCACAGGTCATCCCTAGAAGATGGAGTTTTAAGTACCTTGGGTCTATTATTCAAGGGGATGGGGAGATTGATGAAGATGTCACACATCGTATTGGGGCAAGATGGATAAAATGGAGACTCACTTCCGGTGTTTTGTGTGACAAGAAGGTGCCACCAAAACCTAAGGGTAATTTCTACAGAGTGATGGTCAGACTAACGATGTTGTATGGGGCTGAGTGTTGGCCAATCAAGATCGATCATGTCCAGAAGATGAAGGTAGCAGAGATGAGGATGTTGAGATGGATGTGCAGGCACACCAGGTTAGATAGGATCAAAAATGAGGTTATTCGCGACAAGGTGGGTGTGGCCCCTATTGAGGACAAGATGCGGGAAGCGCAACTTAGGTGGTTTGGTCATGTGAGGAGGAGGATCACAGACGCCCCAGTGAGGAGGTGTGAGAGGTTGACATTGGAGGGCCTACGGAGAGGTAGAGGTAGGCCAAAGAAGAGGTGGAGAAAGGTAATTAGGCAAGACATGGCGCAGCTTCAGTTGACCGAGGGCATGACCCTTGATAGGAAGGTATGGAGGTCGAGGATTAGGGTAGTAGAGTAGGTAGTTTAGAGTGTTCATAATAGTAGTATTGGCACGCAGTCTCGCTTTCTTTTGGTAGTAGGTTTTATGACTAACCATTATTTTCTTTCATTGTTGATCACCTTACTGTCTTATTATTTTTATTCTGCTTTAATATGGCTTTTTGGTACTGTCCCTTCTTGTCTATATTTTCATTAATATGGTGCTTATGCTTTTCTGAGTCAAGGGCCTATTGGAAACAACATCTCTATCCTCACAAGGTAGGGGTAAGGTCTTCGTACACACTACCCTCCCCAGGCCTCACGGTGTGGGATAATACTAGGTATGTTGTTTTTCTTGTTGTTGTTATCCTCATGGGTCATAAACTTTATGATTGAGAGTGCTGATGATCCCACCAGTCTACCCTATGGTATGGCTATCACCCACATCTTGGAAGCCCACAACATATCTATCTCAGAATACCCCTTTGTCTCTGTTTCAAAGTCCTACAACTCTAGAGCCTTTGCCAGTATGGGGTATGTATATACTAAGGGTTCATGGGTGAAGAAACATGAAGGTGAAGTCAAGAATGTTCAGGTTGATTCTAAGATCAAAGCCTTTGTTTCCCATCATAGTGTAGGTGATCCTGATCTTGTACAGAAATTGACTGCTATTGACAACAAGTTGACCATCATCAAGGACCTTCTTGCTGCAACTCAATCCATTGATGGGGACATCCATGAAATCTCCAAAGAGACTAGGTCCGAAGTTTCAAAGATGAGGGTCAGAATTCTCAAACTTGCAGAAAACGCAGTCAAAACCTTCAAGGAAGTACATGACAAGATTGATGGAGTGACAGTTTCAGCTAATGCCAGTTTTGAGTGTCTGAAGGAGGCGATTTGCAACACTCTCACTTATTTCTTGTGTCATTAGTTGTGGATGTTTCAAACAATATTTTTGCTATTTTGCTGTTTTGGACTGGATAACCAGTCGCTGGATATTTTTCTTTACTTTTGCTAAACTCTGCATGCCCATGATTTGCAAATATTTGCCAATGATGTGCATGTTTGTACTTAATTTCAACTGTATATATGCATATCCCCTCTTTGCTGATGTCCAAAAGGGGGAGAAAAGAAGTCATACATTGCAGAACAAACAGCAGCACTTGTTGAGGGGGAGTCGACTGAAGTATATGCAGCACATGTTAAGGGGGAGTCGACTACAGCGGAGTAGGCCAACAGGGAAGTAAACTGCTGTTTATATATTATTTTTGTCATCATCAAAAAGGGGAAGATTGTTAAATAAGAGTTTCAATGATGAAAAATAATATATCGCATTTGGTGCAGGATCACAAGGGATTAAATAAAGGAATCAAGAAGCCCTATCAATCAAGTATATATTAAGGAAACAATCGATTAATGGGAGCTTTAGAAGCAAAGCAAAGGAAAAGAATCAATGATTAGAGATGAAAAAGGAAGAAGTAGCAGAGATCCAGAAGAAGAATCAATCAATGATGTGATTGATGATTGACGGAAGCTATTATATGAAGGTCCCAAATCAAAGGGAAACAGAATTGCAAAGTGCTGCACTGGAGATCATTGAAGCCATAAATCAAGGGATCTATCGCTGATCACTCAAGTAACGGAAAAGATATGCCTAGAGGATGAAAATCATGTCAAGACCACAAATCAAGGAAGATCAACGAAACCTTGACTTTATTCTTGGAAAGAATCAATTTATGATTCCTTTCAAGGATCAACTCCCTTGGGTATGTAATCTCTCAAGATTCACGTCAATCAAGAGTCAAGAAGTACTCACGAAGTATATATATATATATATATATGTTCCAGACTTAAAGAAGACATACTTTGAACGAACCATTATCACTCTTTTTGTTCTACTCCAAACAAGCATTGTACTTCTCCTTAGATCTGCTGTGTAATTAGTGAGAGAAGAAAGAGAGATAAACACTGGTGAGGCATTGTATCAAGAAGAGAAAAGTGACATAGAAACTGAGTCGTTGGTGTAAATATACATCAACCATCTTGTACTCGAGATACTTCAAATACTAAAAGAGATCACCCTCGCAACCCAAGGGAACTGGACGTAGGATTCACATTGAATCCGAACAAATATAAAAATCCTGGTGTCTTTATGTCACGACCCAAAATCCTAACCTGTCGTGATGGCACCTATCTCAGTACTAGGCAAGCCGACAACATCAATAACCCATGATTTCCTTTAAATTTAAAAACGTAACGTTTAATACAATACCAAAGATCAAGCAATTTCCGATACAACACTCCCAAAACCTGGTGTCACTGAGTACATGAGCATCTAATGTGAGTACAAGTCTGGAAAATACGGTCTATAATAGTCTGAAACTAAATACAGTAAACAAGGAGATAGAGAAGGAGAGACAAGGTCTGCGAAACACGGCAGCTACCTCAAAATCTCCTGAAAGTCAACTGCGCGAAATGATCAACACCCGCTATGTTCAGGAATACCTGGATCTGCACACGAAGTGCAGGGTGTAGTATGAGTATAACCAACTCAGCAAGTAACAATAATAACTAAGGAACTGAAGATAATGACGAGCTACACAGTCATAGTTCACTTTTAGTAGTTCCAGTAGAGAATAGACATGCTTTCAAATCCGGCAGTTTAAGTCAAATCAATTTTATACAGTTCAATTCCAAGTAATATGGATATAAATTCTTTCAGAGATTTTACAACAATGACAGATAACAACCAAGTGCAACAACAAATGTAAAGCAAGTACAGCCTCTCAGGCAACAGTCACTCAACTTATCACAACAGCTCAACCACTCGGCTCTCAGCCCTCAGCACTCACATTCAATGGGTACCCGCGCTCACTGGGGTGTGTACAGACTCCGGAGGGGCTCCTACAGCCCAAGCGCCATAATCTGCACGGACAACTCACGTGCTGCACGGACAACTCACATGCTATAATATCTTGCACGGACAACTCATGTGCCATAATATCCTTACCTCGCCGCCAGGCCCTCGGCCTTACTCAGTCCTCAACCTCTCAAGTCTCTCGAGCTCTCAGAAATTACAAAGATCAGCCCAAACAAAGATAACATAGTATATCAACAAATATCCAGAAAGACTGAGGTATAATATGCAAGAAAAATCATGACTGAGTACAAGACATCAATTAGCAAATAATTCAACAAGTACGCGACCTCTACGGGTCTCAACAGTACTATAACATAGCCTAAGCATGATTTCTAACATGATTTATAGTCAAATTTCTTCAACACATAGAGATCATATAGCTAACAATAAATTATTTAACTTTACAGTTTCCCGGGACGGACCAAGTCACAATTCCCTCGGTGCACGCTCACACGCCCGTCACCTAGCATGTGCGCCACCTCCAAAATAATCACATGATACCAAAATCCAGGGTTTCATACCCTCAGGACCAGATTTATAATTGTTACTTACCTCAACCCGTGTAATTATTTATTCCGCTATGCCCTTGCCACGAGAATTGGTCTCCAAAAGCCTCGTATCCAGACTCAATTAATTCGAATCAGTCAATACAAATTATTGTAATTAATTCCATAAGGAAATACTAATTTTTTTCCAATAAAATTCGAAATTAACTCAAAAATCGCTTGTAGGGCGCACATCTCGAAACCCGATAAAAATTATAGAATATGAACGCCCATCCAACCACGAGTCCAACCATATAAATTTCACCAAAATCCGACATGAACTCGACCCTCAAATCTTTAATTAAAGTCTATGAAGATTTCTACCATTTTCAACTCAATCCTTACCCATTTGAACTTAACAATCTTTCCACAACCTTATTGGTATGTATATATGATACTCTACACCCAAGAATCATACTATTAATCATCCATCTTTACTTCAAATCCGAAATTGAAGAATTAGGGAAAGAAATTCTTACCTCTTTGAAGCCCTAGCAAGATCCTTGTAAAATCTTCAAACCTGAACAAGAATTGATAGATAAATCACTAAGTCTTAACTTTCTCTCTCTAAAATGCTCTCACCTCTCTCTAAAATATCAGATTTTTAGCTCAAAAATAAGCTTCAAGGGCTATAAATCGAAGTTGGGTCGGGTCAAAAATTAGAAAGAATGGAAGCTCCGACGCAGTTATGCGATCGCATAACAGGTATGAGGTCCGCATACCAGCCGCATAATTTGGCTTCCAAAGCTGGGCATTACTGACCTGGTCTGCGGTCATTATGCGGCCCGCATGCTTGTTCTGCGGTCGCATAATGCACCATAAAATAGGTCTGCGGTCGCAAAGTGCACCGTAGAGTTTCCTCAATCTGGCTCCTCTCCTAATCCACTTTGCGACCATTATGCGGTCTGCAAAGTAATTCTGCGACTGCATAGTGGTCACACAAATGACCAATTTCCGACAATTGACTAATTTCCGACACCGTAGAGAAATTTCAATAATCTTTGTACTAATTGATCTACCTCGGCACCACCAAACCTTAATTTCCTTAGCAAAATTTCTCCGGGGTCGTTACACATAAGTTAACATCCGGTCAACTTTTTCAACTTAAATTCTAAACCTTGAAACTAAGCGCTCCAAATCATTTCAAAACCTCACCGAACCCAAACTAATTACCCCGGCAAACCAAATAACAATTGTAATTCACAATTTGAGCAGTAAATGGGAGAACAGGATTGCAATAGTCAAAACGACCGGCCGGGTCGTTACATTTTATTTTCTGCTTTTCATTTTTGCTTTTTATTTCTGCATTATTATTATTCTATTTTTATCTCTAGTTGACTAATTGGCAAACTAGTCAACTACTTAGAATACTGAAAATAAAAATCGTCAATTCATCCCCCCCTCCCCCCCCTCCTTTTGTACTTTCAGACAAAAGCCAAAAGATTACCTGCTTTGTTTTCAAAGGATGCCAGCTTTCTTATGACCTACTTGTTTGCAATCTCAACACTTGATTTCTTTGTTAATTACAGTTTGAAGACCAATGGAATTATGAGATTGACCTTGTTTCCACCAGAATTATTAATATGAACATTATAACCACCTGGATGATGAGACTGACCATGTTTCTTTTTATAAAATTTGGATCCACCTTTTCTTTTATAAGAGAGATAATCAGCTGATCTAGACGAACTAACAAGGTTCACTACGTCCTTACTTTTCTTCTTTCGGATCCTCCCTTCCTCTACCGCACAAACACAAACAATGATAAGCTCATCAACACTCCACTTATCCTTTTATGCATTATAAGTTATCTTAAGCTGGTCAAACTGCTCAGGAGGGGACCTTCGGGATTAATGAACAAGAAAATCATTGGTAATGGTTACACTTAAATTATTCAGTTTGGTAGCAATGTTACCTAATTCCATAATGTGATCGCGGACACTACCTACAAAATCATACTTTATGGTAGACAGAGAATCAATCAGGCTACTTATCTCAGCTTTATCAGATTTTAGAAATTTCTATCCAATGGCACTCAAGAAATTATTTGCATTTCCATTATCCTTAATTGTACCTTTTATGTGATCAGAAATGGATCTCTTCATAACCATAAGGCTTAATTTATTAACCTTCATCCATTTCTCATACTTAGCCGTTTCATCAGCAGTGCTAGTAGTTGTAGGTTCAGCAGGTTTATGTTCAATCAATGCAAAGTCCAAGTCCATCAGACCTAACATTATTTCAATATCCTATTTTTACTTCTTGTAGTTGAAACTAGTTAGAGTTTCAATGGAATTCAGCTGAGTAGTCATGTTGTTAATAGTTATATAAGCAAACAACACAAAAGTTAGAGAAAATTATGGGCATGAATATATAATTCCAAAGAGTCAAAGACATCTATTGCACCTCCCATTTGGGTGAAAGATGCAATTGTCTCCCCTTTAAAACCAAAGAGTCCAAGGCATTCATTGTATCTTCACCTTTAGGCAAGAGATGCAAAACCTCCTCCCCATATCATCCAAGAGTACAAGGCATATATTGTGTCCTTCCTTTAGGTAAGAAATACAAAACCTTCTCTGACAACAAATTATGTCCTTATATTTTATATACATGAGAATCCAAGACACTAAGGGGTCGTTTAGTAGGATGCATTAGCTTTGTGTATTAATAATACTTTGTTTGGTACACTTTCTGAACCTAGGCATTAGTTATGCAAGCACTAGTTATACATCTTATTTGGTATTATTCTATGCATAATTAATGCATATGAAATCATGATGTTAAAAATGCAATGGGTTTTAATGCATGCATTAGTTTAGTTAGAGATAAAATTATCCTTCAAAATTTATGCTTGATTAAAAAATGCTATTATATTAATGCAAGTTCGATACTAAAATTGTTCCCACTATTTATACCTATAATCCGCCAATTTCTTCATCGTAAATTTATAAATATTTACTCTACTACTATGTACTAGAATGCACTTGTAATCAACTCATTTTTCTTTTATTTTTTAATTCAAACTTTCTTTGCCTACTAATCCAAGAAAGTAAAAAATAAAATTATAGATAAATAAATACTTAGAATATTTTATTTTTTATGAATAAATATTTGGTTCTATACTACAATATAGGTAGACAAATCAAATAATTTTTTAAAACCTTTTTCATATAAAAATATTCCTCAACATATATTTCTTTTAAAAAGATAAAGTGATGGAGTGGTTATGAGGGTATTTTTGTAAACAAATAACTCTTTTAGAAATTGTGCAATGCTTTAATGGATCAAACTAAATAATGGAAAAGAAATATGTTAGCATAACTAATGTCATCGTATTAATGCAAGCATAACTAATACCAGCATTACTAATACACCATATTCAGCATTATTCTTATACACCCTACCAAACGACCCCTAAGTTTCATCCTTTGGGCGAAAACACAATATCTCATCTCATAAATTAATTTAGCATCACAAGTATCATAAAGGTAAACCTTCAACACTAGCATACCCTTATTAAGAACACTTTAGGTATGGTGTATTGAGAATATTTCAATGATTCAATTAAACAGACCACTTTGATGACAACTACTAATAAATCATAATTCCCAATTCATGTATTGAATAATCTCACGTGTATGTAATATTAAAAATATTTCGGTGACTTCAAATAAATAGACCACTTTGGCGATACTATTTATTAATCTTAGTTATACACCCCAAATGTTTAGACTCTCTAATCTCTCTCTCTCTCTATATATATATATATATATATATAAAAAGTTGGAAATTGGCAAGGTGATTTGGCACCTCCCAATGCCCAGCAATTGTATTTATCTATTATCTCCTTTTTTTGGTATTTTAATTTCCTTTACTCTTCTTATTAATTATTAAAGAATACAGAATAGCGTTAACCCAAAATAGCCAATAAATAAATTCCTAATGAGTAAATAGCTGTTTGCTTTGTCTAATAAAAGCCCAAATAGCCGCTGAAGAAGCTCAAAAGTTTCTTAACACTCAAAAGTTCTATTATTTATTACCTACAGAACCTTGTGTTTTTGTAACAACAATTTTCATGGTAGGTATTAACTCGGGAATGAATGGTAATTATGAACATTAATAACTATTCTATCAATATTTTCTCATAAGTCATAGCTCTCATTAGGAAATGACAATATTCTTCTTGAAATTACTGAAGCAAAAATTGGTCTCACAACCCAGATGAACAAGATCTGGACGAGAGCTTAACAATTGCAGCAAATCAAATTTTAGGTAAAGGATAAGAGATCTCAAAATGATAAAATCATTGCGGAGATTTAACAACGGTGTATTCTCCTCACAATATTCTTGGTGTTGTTACATGTGATCAGTAATAAGATTGTACAATATCGTGTCTCGTAAGAAAATCTTTTCATTCTGTACTCTGCTATTCTACCCTCTCTTTAGTCTTTCAGTTGAATTTTCAGACTATACTATATGGTTACTGTACTTTTCTTTGTTAAGGGTTTTATATGGAAGAAGGTGGTAAATATTGCAAATAATAAAAAATCTGAGACGACGGAGTATTATTAGGATATTTGGAAGAAGAGGATATTTGCCTATATTTAAAGTTGTTATTTCAAATTTATCCAAATTAGTGGCGGGTGATAAAGAGGAAAAAGAAAGAAAGTAAAGAAATATTAAGGAAATTAAAAAAAATATCTCTAATTAGTAGAGTAAATATTATCATGCATTTGTTGTATCTTACCTTTTTATTAATTTATGTATCTTACTTGTGAATGGATACTTAAATAAGTGTAAGATCTACAATCTAGAATTACCAGAAAATCTTATTCTACACACGTTGTTAGTGCATTGAAACAAGAAAAATGAAAGGGTATGAAATAGGCTTCCTGTTAGGATCGGGAATCCGGGTAGTGCGAAATTTAGCCAAACAATGGTATAATGGCAATAACAAAAACAATGGAAGTTGATAACAACGATAATTAAAGAAGATAAAGAAGACACAAATTTAACGTGGTTCGGTCAAGGTAACCTACGTCCACAAACGGAGAGGAGCAATTTCACTATACCAACAGGAGTACAAAAGAGAGTACAAAATTAGAGTAAACACTCTAATTAATCCCAAATACCCTAAGAGAATAACCTCACAAGATCACTCAAAAGAAAGGGTTCACACAAGTGCTTCCCAATACTAAACTCTCATACAAAACACTCTTAATAAAAAGGAGGAAAGGAAGAAACAAGAAATGAAAACTCAAGTCTTATTGGTGTGTCTAAAATGAACTAATTGTCTTCCCTTTTATAGGCAAAAAAGTCTTGGCCTCTTAGGTGTAAAAGAAGAGATACAACTTGTGCAAATGATGTATACCACATAATGCAATATTTTTGGGTCCCAAAGAATATTGCCAATAAAGTCTACACTTTTCAAAGATGCTTATGCTTATGTGAGATGGACTACATTAGCCAAAATATTGGCCATAATTATAAATCTCCACCTTAGCCTAATTTTGGCTGATATAGTAAATTTGCTCTACCTTCTCCGCAAAAGCCCCAATGGGCATATGTCAAAATTTAATGCCATCAAAATCAGACAAGTTGTCTGATATCGAAACTATAGTAGGGCCTATAACAGTGGAGCCCAATAAAGTATACGACGAACCAGATCTGTGTGCTTTCATGATCACAAGAGCATCTTGAAAAACTTTTAAAACTCCACTTTCAATAGTGAATTTGCACCCAAGGGATTCTAAAGTGCTCAAAGATATGAGATTTTTCTTCAACTCACGAACATATCTAACATCGGTGAGAGTTCTCACCATACCATCGTGCATTCTGATCCGAATTGTACATTTTTCAATAACGTTACAAGTAACATTGTTACCCAGTTGGACAACTCCACCTGCAACTGAATCATGTATAGAAAACAAGTCCCTGCTAGGACACATATGATATGAACAATCGAAATCTAAAATCCACTCATTGTCTAATCTGAAACTAGTTTCAATTGCTAAAAATACAGTTCCCTCAATCTCATCAGTTGCTACACTAGCTTCGGCGGTGTCAGTATTTTTGTGCTCATTTTTTCTTTCTTTATGCTTTTCTTTATTTTTCAGTTTATAGCATTCAGAGATAATGTGACCTTTCTTATGACAATAGGGACACTCTAAATTATTGTATTGGATTTGCCCCTAACAAACAAGCCAACTTCCGCTTGAGTTCCACTAGCTTCCCCAGTAATATCACTTTCTATCTATTCTTTTGATTTTAAGATAGATTTAATATCCTTATAAGAGATATTATCCTTTGCATAAAGCATAGTATCTCTTATATGCTTAAAAGATGGGGTAGAGAACAAAGCAGTAACACGGCTTGATCCTCATCTTTAATTTCAACATCTATATTACTCAAATCCATAAGAATGGAATCAAAGGTGTCAAGATGAGAGAGAATAGAGGTACCTTCACCCATACAAATTGTATAAATCTTCTCCTTCAAGTAAAGTCTATTTTTCACCGTCCTTTTTATATATAAGGTTTTCAATTTTTCCCACAACCTTTGGCTGTAGTTTCTACAGAAACTTCACGTAAAACCTCATTTGAAAGATTTAAAATGATACCTGCTTTTGTCTTTTTGTCTATGACGGCAAACTCCTCATCCGTCATTTTATTTGGTTTCTTCTCCTTTCCTTGCAACGCCAAGTCTAAGCCATCCTGAATTAGTATAGCTTTCATCTTTAATTGCCACATTCTGAAGTTTGTACTTCGGTCAAATTTCTCAACATACGTCTTTGTTAGAGTCATTTTAGCTATTGAAACTAACCCGGTTAGATCCGGCTCTGATACTAATTTGTTAGGATCGAAAACTCGGGTAGTGCAAAATTTAGCCAAATAACGGTATAATGGCAATAACAAAGACAATGGAAGTTGATAACAACGACAATTAAAGAAGATAAAGAAGACACAAATTTAACGTGGTTCGGTCAAGGTGACCTACGTCCACAAGCGGAGAGGAGCAATTTCACTATACCAACAGGAGTACAAAAGAGAGTACAAAATTAGAGTAAACACTCTAATTAATCCCAAATACCCTAAGAGAATAACCTCACAAGATCACTCAAAAGAAAGGGTTCACACAAGTGCTTCCCAACACTAAACTCTCATACAAAACACTCTTAATAAAAAGGAGGAAAGGAAGAAACAAGAAATAAAAACTCAAGTCTTGTTGGTGTGTCTAAAATGAACTAATTGCCTTCCCTTTTATAGGCAAAAAAGTCTTGGCCTCTTAGGTGTAAAAGAAAAGATACAACTTGTGCAAATGATGTCCACCACATAATGCAATATTTTTGGGTCCCAAAGAATATTGCCAACAAAGTCTACACTTTGCAAAGATACTTATACTTATTTGAGATGGACTACATTAGCCAAAATATTAGCCATAATTATACTTCCCATGTTTCATTTTAGTTTCTTCTGATTTTAGCCTATGCAATTAATCTTTAGGTTTTTATTTTTAGAAAAGGAGTAATCTTATTAATCAATCATGAGTATAATTTGGTTTGTTCCCTTGATCTTTTCTAATTTATTCTCCATAAGAAGTATCTGACTGCATTTTACTTGATCCCGAGAAGACATCTCTTGATCAATTCGGCTTTAAGAAAGACATTGTTTTATGCTTTGATCATTTTGTGAATATTTCAAATTTATGAAATTTTTGAGATGATTTTTTATGAATATCCCAAAAGTTTATTGGATTTTCGAGATCAATTATTTTTAGTGGTTATGATTAGAATTGAATTGCAAATACCAAATAGAGTAGTTCATATTATTACAACTTTCTAAATTGTTTATTCATGAAAAAGAAAAAAAGAAGTAAATGGGGTTTGGAACTTTCTTATATTTTATATAGATTGTTTGTTTTCTTGTGTTTAATGTTATTATATAAATTGAATTGGAATTTCTAACAGATCGAATTGGCTAGATAAGGCACACTTAATTAAATTAATTATTTTAAAAAACTTTCAAGAAAAAAGTAATAAGTTATATGCATATTTATATCAAAGAATATTATTTATGTAAATATATGTCCACAATTACACTTATATAAGTATTAAAAATATAATCAAATATATATAAAATAAAGATGGTGTTCCAAAAATTATGTCAAAGTTTGGAAGCAAAGGAACACTTTTTCCTTTTCACACAAAACAAAAGTCAACGGTAAATTGACAAATCAACGGCTCAAAAGGAATTTTCTTTATAAATAATTAAGTACATTAAAAATATATAATTGAACTTATGGCTATTTATAGTGTTCAGATATTAAAATATTAATTTTATTATTACTATGAAAGTTTTTAATAATCGCGCGCGGATATTTTCCCTAGTATATTTATTAATTCTATTCATTGACCAAAGAGCTAGAGCACGGATAAAATCCCATTAAACCGAAGCAGTATCGTGACCAACAATGAGTTTTGGCCGTTTACTTGACAGCAAATTAATATATTATATACATTAGGAGAGAATCACTCCTAAATAGAAAGGTAAAGCCAAAGACCTTTTGTAAGCTAATTAATTATTAATTTATTATTATTATTATGTGTTTGCTCCTTACCACAATTCACAAAATATAAGTTACTATTAATTCCCATTCTGTCAAACCATTATACTGTCACCGTCAAATTGTAATCAAATCCTCCTTTTTTTTGGTATTAGGATTTCATCGTTTTACAGCCGCCGCAAAATTTCAGCGACAAATAGGTTAACAATAGAGGTTGCAATTTAAAAATCAGAACAGTGGGGCAATTTCGAATTTTTTTCTGTGCCGCCGTCCATAGGAAAAGGATCGACGACTTTTCAACTCCTTTTTGATGGAAACTTAAGATTAATTTTTTGATCTTAAACTCTAATTATGGTGGCTCTAATACTAACGGTAAGTTAATTAATTTGTACCAATAGCTGAAATTAAAACACAATCATAATCTTGAGTTAGAATTTAAGTAAGTGTACCGTTCAACTCCATTGACATAGTAACAATAATAATCGACGTTTAAATATGAGATCAACTTTCACGATCTACTAGCTACACACTCTCACAGTTCGAGGAACTTCACTGATGAGACGTCTAATGTAACCACGTATTCAAGAGGCAAAATACGCTAGAATTTTCTAATGGAAAAATGACATTGTATAACCGCTCTAAAAATAATAGCCGAAAAATATATATTTTTTTTTGTATATTTTTTGTATATATATACATTCTGTATGTTATATACCGAAATTATATAAATTTTATACACATTTCCGGCTACCGAATTTAAATAATTTCTGGTGCGGGCTAAAAGTGAAAAAAGCCCTTTTCTAACAGCTAGGGAAGGAGGAGGGGGGTTGGCCGCTATTTATAAAGAGTGTCTACCCATCACATGTCCACTGTTATTGAGCCTCACTTATCCACACATATAGTATCTAATATTAGGCATTTTATTTATCCACCACTTGGGTCACGTCACTATATTTTCAGTTTATAACCAAAAGTCCAAATTCCAACAAAAAGTAGTTGTAAATTTTATGCACCATACTCTCATTTGTGCGTTAAAGGACAAAAATACCAATTATTTGAATGCAAGAAATATAAAGATGATTATTGATTCCAAATTTCATAGAATTTTGAACTTACAAAATTCTCGACTCTCTCACACATGTAATCAATAAAAAGAAAAGAAAATTATAAGAAACGAAGGGAAAATACATATAATAATCCACCAGCTACATAAGCAAAATGAGGAAAGATCAACGATCAAGCAAAAATATTAGAGGTACAAAAATTGAACGAAAATTCTCAACACTTGGGGAGGTCTTTTGGGGGAGGAGGTAGCTTCTGATTAGGAAGTTTTCCATCTAGAACCAACCATGCCATTTTCAATCCCCAACTTGTGTGAACTTCCAGGTGACAATGCATAAACCATACTCCTGATTGTAACACAAACAACATTATATCGGATTTATACTTAGACTTATAATTGAATGAATGATATTACTAGACTTTTTAATTGCAAAACTTTTAAATTACCTGGATTGTCTGCTAGAAATCGAATTGCAACCCAACCACCAGAAGGAACACCCACAGTGTTCCTCTCAATAGGGTCAATAAGGTTGAAATTTGCTGGATCCTTATTGCCGTCAAAATTCCCAAAGCCTTGGCCAACGACAAAGAAGTTAAATCCATGAAGATGAAGAGGGTGACTCTCAGCACCAAGAATACTTGTGTCTTGCATCACTAACTCCACGCTCGTGTTAAATGGCAAAACCATAAGTTTTGTATCATTCTTAACTAAGGTGTTATTTGGAGGGTTCCCAGTGTAGTTAAACCAATTTAAAGGACTATAAGGAAAATCAGGCTTGTATATACCCTTGGATTGTCCAAAGAAATGAGATTGGAGAAGTGCAGTTGTAGGTTGTATAAAAGATACATTATTAACTGAAGCTGAGAATTTTGTGCCATTTGGTCCTTGGCAAGTTTTATTATGATCACAAGGACTTGTTCCAAGACCTACTGTGAAAAATAAATGTCTATCGACGTTTAGAGGTACATTAGCAGGGAATTGAGGAGTAGCAAGACTTCTTAATCTACTCGTAAAATTGGTGACAAAAGTGGTGTCATTGAGAGCAGGAAGTAATGGCTTAAAAAATGGTAGGTTTTTCAAATGGGGTTTTGATTTTGATTCATACTCTAAAATTCCAGCAACAGTAGAGTTGTCAAATGTGCCAGGACCCGTCACATATGGCCGAGCAGTCATGTAAAATGTGGCATTAGGAAAATGAGGTTTAGTTTTGAGAAGAACATTGTGAGTTTGTCCTGGTGTAATAATAAGGGTATCTGTCTCAAAGGGTTTAACATAAACGCCATCAGCATCGATAACTCGAAGAGTATGATTCGCGATGCTGAAGAAAAGCTCGTCATTAAGTGCAGCATTGATCAATCGAAGAAGATAAGTCTTTCCAGGTTTCATCTTCAGCTTAAAAGTATCTGTATAAAGCACGTTCAAATGTGTCAATACTTTTTGCTACAATGACTATAAGAATAATTAAACAATCTTTCATAGTGATATTTGAAATTATATGAAATTTATTTGAATGTTACCTATATTAAATGACAATATCTGATCGATGACAAATTTTATTTTCGAATAATAAATTAGAACTATGTAAGTATATACTCCAAGTTGTGTCATTCATTTTGGAAAGAATTGCAAAATATATTTAACAATAGCATGGTAACTATATAATATAAAGTTTACTACCTTTGGCTGAACAATTATACAAAGGGCCAGGAAGTCCATTGATAGTATAAGCATCAGAAACATTAGGACCTCCACCTGTTTGTAAAGCTTGGGCAATTATAGCCTCAGTGTCTGCATTGAACCATTCGCCTGTGACATTGCATTCATCAGTTCATCATTAGTATATTAATAACTTCCTATAGACAAATTAATTAATGATCACTTATTACCAAAGATGATGGGAACTTCTTTGTAGGGTTTGGCAAATGGATAAGGAGTATTTTTCTTTGGAAGAATAATTATAGGACCATAAACAGTTGATCTCAACCATGAAATATGTGCATGCCACCAAAATGTTCCTCTTTGGCCAATTATAGTGAAGTTATAGACATAACTCTGGCCAGTTTGAATGGGACATTGTGTTATATATGCTGGTCCATCTGCCCATCCACTACGAAGCTGTCTAATTCCATGCCTATTGTAGGAACAAGAATATCATTAAGCTTTGGAGAGTTTTTCAAGTTAATTTGTAAGAAGAAAATCTTACCTTTCTTACTTTGTAAACTTCCTTTTCTGCTGTTGTTCTATAAGTGCATGGAAGTCATGTATATATAGATGTTTGCCGGTGATT
Organism: Nicotiana tomentosiformis; assembly: GCF_000390325.3. Taxonomy (NCBI): domain Eukaryota; kingdom Viridiplantae; phylum Streptophyta; class Magnoliopsida; order Solanales; family Solanaceae; genus Nicotiana; species Nicotiana tomentosiformis. Next base: position 110,122,216 of record NC_090818.1, read on the forward strand.
TGGTGAAATAAAAAATAAAGGGATAATATTGAAGAGAAAGGTGAAGAAGAGAATAGCTTGATTCTAAGTTATCTTTGGTTAGACCAACTGTAGTTGTAGAACAAACTTTGGAGTGGTGTCAAAGAATACAGATATTGTATAGCATATTAGTATATTTTGACATGCAAAACCTTCATATCCTAGGGTGAGTTGAAGTTAATTAGTTCACTCATCGTAATAAAATTTAGTATGAAGTTTTAAAAGCAATAAGACTACCACGATTTTAGAATTTTGGTGGTGCTAAAGAAAACATTTTTGAAACAAAAACTGTATGAGTGAAGATTAGTTTAACTCATTAAACTAAATCCATCTAAATCAGAACTTGATAAAATTAAAAGAGAGTGCATGATGTTTCTTTCGGAGCGGTTTAGTCATTAACTTCATTGAAAATTGACAAGTCAAGCATAGCACCATATTATCGACGATTTTAAAGATGCTTTAATTTCAAGGAATTAGGAAAACTAAGCATGTTGGATAGCTTGTCGACTAATACATTGTGCATGTGGCCATATTTTAGGTAATCACATGGTCAAATTATAATAGTTTTTTTATACCTTTTCAATGTATATATAATGCTATTAAAAGATACTTGCTTTTCACCGCCAAGGTAACTATTAGTGTTACTGTTTGCCCATAAAACGGTACAGTTGAATTTATACGTGATTTCTAGACAAGTGAATTAATTCAATCCTGAAATAATAAAATAATTGAAGAAATACGCAATACTTAGCCTTGAAGTAAAGATAAAAATCGCGGAAAGAGTAATTCCGGGAGCAGAGCTTCCGGGCAGAATAGCAATGAAATCAAGGAATAAGTAGATAAAATTGTATAAAGTTTTGAATCGATTATAGCGTAAGCTTGCCAGAAAAATCCTGTCCCTTACAATGATAACAGAGCTCATTATTTATAGTTGCACCTAGGGAACAAGGTGCTAGGATCATGCTCTTCTTTAATGTCAATTATGAGGGCCATTGAAGAAGGTGTAACAGTGAGCATAAATGACAAATTCTCTGTAACGGGCATTGCACTAAATGTTATGGAATATTCTCCATTAAATGCTAGCGGGCGGAGGGTATTTATTGCATATTTACGAGTATCATTATTTCCGGTGACAAATGGAAAAACTGCCTTCGGTTTTAACTATCCCCTCCTTAGGCTCCACGTGTCACTCTCTTAAGCGGCCACTTGGCATAGCATATTTTACCCTATACAGATAGTCCCCTGCTTTTCGGTGATATAACTTTGTGTCACCGGAAAGTTGGTAGAAACATTCTTTTTGGCAAAAATTACTATGATTCCTTTTGAAAAGCTTCTGACGGTTGATTTAGATACACGTCTCTCCACATTTAATGCCCCGAATATGCGTCATCCCACGATTCAGCATAACTTTTGCTGGTTATCGAGGTAATCATGGCCACGAATTAAGCCGCCTAAAACTTTACTTATACGCATCAACCTCCTTCATTCATGCTCCATAACTCTCCAAACTCTCTAAAACTCTCTTTATTCAACTTGTATCTTGTTTTTCAAACTTTCTTTAACTTTCTTCAAACGAAAAAGTTTTTTCTTCTTCCATAATATATAATGGCTTCTTCTTCAAAGAATACCAGTTCCTTAAAGAATAAGAACAAAGCCAAGGACGCTACTCATCCAACAGTGAGTATCATCATCCGTAGAAGTCTTGTTACAACAAAAGACTTCGAAGCCGTTAGCAGGTATCCTTCTTCCATCCGTCCTTCCAGTATTCCTGCTGTGAAGGAAGACTGTCATTGCCAGGACCTAGACATTATTGCTCTCGACCTGGCGGAGCGGGTAACCTTACCCAGGATGGGTTTTACGTACTTCTATATGTATCCCTTCACTTTAGGGATATTTTCTCTGAGTGGAGAGCTTGACTCTGTCATTGAGGAGTTTTGCCTCCGCTATCAAGTATGTTAGGCATAGGTGATTCCCGCCGTGTGGAGGACGATTGCTTGCCCTCGGCGCCTGTGTCAGGAAACGAGGGAGGAGCTAACTTTAGCTCATGTGATGAACCTTTATTCCCCCAAGATCTTCCGTGGGGGGATGATCAACTTCAGCAAGCGGGGCCACCATGAATTGATATCTAGCATGGATAATGATAACGATCGTGGGTGGATGGAACGGTATGTTTTAGTTGCCACCAGTGACATCATCCCGGCCTCGGCTCCTTCCTTCCTCGAACTGTGGAACCATACTCGTAAGTATACAATCTGTTTCTTTCCTTGTTAAAGATCATTTCCTCGTCATTATTAAATTTTCTTCCTTTTCCTGCCTCAGCGGCTTGGTGGGTTCCCCTCTAGGGTTGAGGGCCTGGACCAATAGGTTCAGAAGATTTTGGACGTTACCACGCCCGAAACCCGCTCGTGGAAAGAGCTGTCCCTGAAATACAGGTGGAAGGCCAAAAATCATGGTAAGTCTAACTCATCATGTCATTACATTTTCTTATGAGAAAGTTATCTGACTCCTTCCCCCATTTGAATATAGGTCTACCCCAGGCTCAGTTGTTGTCCCAATGAGGATATTTTAGTTGATCCTACTGATGCGGAGAGGCTGCTGCAGAAAGCATTTTCACAGACAGGCATCTCCGGGCCTGTTTCTGGTGCAAGTGCTTCTTCTCGGAGTCCCCACACGGAAAACAAGCAACCAAAAAGAAGGTGTTCCTCTGTGGCCGGGGGAAAGAATAAGAGGGAGAAGAATGCTGCCCCTGAGTCATCTCTGGAAGTCGTGGTGACGAGCCCTCCACCCGAGTCGGCCATAGATACTGTGATTATTGACGATGATGGAGAAGCTAGCGAGGAAGGAGCTTCTCTACATAGAAGACGACGACCTTCCTCAACTCAACAGACCCCTCAATTTGTTGAGCTAGTTACACCAACCGAGGATGATATCTGGGCGCTTTGGGGAGTATGAAATGGTGGAAAATGCCAACTCCCGCTTCTGGGTCCTAGTCGATGTGCCCGGTATTTTGGAGTTGAGTACCGGGTCCCTTCTGTACTTGGTAGACGAGTAACCAACAACCAGTACTGCGTTTGTCGCAGCTGCTTCTCACCCTTCAACACCATCAACTTCATCTCCATCTTCACCAACACCAGCAACTGCTACATCATTTCCACCTTCGTCAACTCTTCCACTAGCAACTGCAACATCTCCACCGGATGCATCGGCTCGCGAAGAGGGTGTCCTTCTCCCCCAGTCCCCAGTTCACGGGAATTTAGGGGAAAACTATGCTCCCCCTCAGAAGATCCGCAAAGGAGGAGGAGCGTTACTCTTTCGGTCTCCACCGGATGCAATTTGCTATTCTGACTGGTGGAACTTGCTAACTATCTGAAGCCTTTGGCTTCAAAGAAAGATTGGGAAAAGATACAGGCTCTCTTGGGAGAGTGCTTGTTGAACAATGCCATGCACAACGCCACAGAGGTACATTCTTTACTTCCTTTGTTATTTTTTCTGTTTTTACCTGAAAATATCCTAATTTTTTCTTTCTTGTTTTGTAGGCCAACTGTCTTGCTTCCGAGGGCCTCCAAAGGCTGATTCGAGAAAAGGAAGAACTTACCTCCGTACGGGATCAACTTTTGGCCGAGCAAGAGCAAATTGTTGCTCGCCTCTCAAAATTGGAAGCCAAAGCTGCTAAGGCTGTTATATTGGAGACTCGTTTGCAGCAAAGTGAGCAAGAAGTGGTAACCCTTAGCCAAGAGATTGGCCCGCTGAGGGTTAAATTTGACGAAGCCAGGGCCAAATGGGCTGAAGTTCATAATGTCGTTCTTGCTGCAACCGACTGCGAGGGTGCCTCCGCTGAAAGATTGACCAACTTAGAGGTTGCCTTGAACTCCAAAATTGAAGAGCTTGCTACTGTGGGGGTGAAGCATGCCTAGTTAGAGGAGAACTATAGGAAGACTATTGAGCATAATAGGCTCTTTAGCTCAACTGTCTGTGACCTCTATGTTAGCCTCAAATTCGCTAGATCCGCCCGGAAAAACCTTTCTGTCGAGGTAACCCAACTCAAAGAAGAACTTAAGCGCTGAGCGGCTTCCCTTATTGTTGAGGAAACTTATGTTATGTATAGCATGAGGAGAAAAACCTTGGAAGAGGCTAAAGCGGGTATCATTCACTTTGATGCTAAAATCGCTAAGGCCCGTAAGTTTGAGTTAGCTGCTAAAAGGGGTCTCCCGGCAGAGCCTGATGCTTCCGGTTCTTTCGGTTCCAGTTCCGAACTTCGGGAACTAAAGAGGAAATGGAAGGCGAAGATGTTAGTTGAAGGCCAAACTAATGAGGGTCAAGATGTTGAGCCATCGACGGATCTACCCACTTCCCCTGGGGACGCGGGCACTTCTCTTATTCCGGGCTCCGAAGATGTAGCAGTTTAGCTTTTCTTTTATTTTTCCAACTTTTGTATTTGTGCCACTTTAGCAAGTTATTGTAAATAAAGACATCTTTTAGCTCAAGTATTGCATGATTCTTTCTTTCGTTTGAACATATATGCAAGTTTTAATTTTTTCCTTCCTTTTTTGCTTAAGTGTTTTGCGCAAGTTTTACTATTTGTGTCTTATTATGTAAAGCCTTGAGTGTATTTTTCCCCTAAAGCATTTGGATTTCTGGAACAAATTATTCCAAAATCAACCCTTTATTTTAAGGGTTTTTATAAGAGATGGCCCTCTTATGTTTACGGTGTTCTTGAAGAGGACGTCTCATGTTTATTACGGCAATAGGTTCTTCATCCAGATTCAAAAAGGAGCGGGATGCCCGAAGCAATGATCCCAGTACACAAGCAAGAATATGGGATTATAGCTTTAACATTATCACCTCCGAATTAGTGGCTGGTTTAAGAGGTATGGGAGATAAGGTGTGATGGCCAAAAGAAATGATATCAGGTCCGAACAAAAGAAACCCAAATTTTTGGTGCGAGTTTCATAATGATCATGACCATAGAATAGCAGATTGCAGGCTTTTGCAAGGAGAGGTCTAACATTTATTGAAGCAAAGTTATCTTACTGATATGTTTAGTGAAAAAGAGAGATAATCATATATGAAGAACAAACAAGAACCCCCAAAACCTCCATCACCAAAGAGAACAGTCAACGTCATAACCGGAGGAGATGAGGTTAATAGAGTAACATACACAACCACGAAAAAGACTTCATAAGTTACTGTCACTCATGGAAAGCGAGTCCGCCAAGTTTTGGAGGGCGACAATATAACATTTGACAATGAAGACGCGGACAACTTGATGATTCTTCACAACGATGCACTAGTAATATCTCTATTTGTACATGATACTAATGTAAAATGACTTTTGATTGATCCAGGTTGCTCAATGAACATCATTTTACTGAGGGTGGTAAATGAAATGCAAGCTAATGATAAGGTCATACCAAAAGCACGGTCCTTGTCTGGGTTTCATAATTCAAGCGTTGTTATGAAAGGGGAAGTTGTACTTACCACATTTGCAGAAGGGGCCATCAAGGATACAAAGTTCCAGGTGATAGACGCGGACATGGCCTATAATATAATTTTGGGAAGACCATGGATTCATGATATGGATGATGTCCCATCCACATTGTATCAAGTTATCAAATTCCCTTCATAATGGGGAATCTGACGATTCCGCGAAGATCAACAGCTTCACAAAGTATTAACTCGATGGTGATTGCAAGCACGGTAGCCAATAATGCAGATGCGAAATAGCAATTATAGAATTCAATTGAGGATACCGTTGTTCAAACCTCAACTAAAAACACACAAGGGCAGACTGATGTGGACTCAAGACCTGATGTGATTCAAGAGGCAGAAGAAAATGAGAACATTAAAACAACCACCAACGAGCTCGAAGCCGTAATACTATTTGTCCATTGTCCAGATAGAAAAGTTTACATCGTAGCAAATTTGAGCCCAGAGATGAAAGGTAAGTTAATTGAATTATTACGTGTTAATGTAGATTGCTTTGCTTGGTCGCATTCAGATATGACAGATATACCACCGGAGGTGATGACTCATAAGCTGAATGAGGATCCATTATACCCATATGTCAAGCAAAAGAAAAGGACTCAAGGGTCTTTCAAAAATCAAGTGATCCAGGATGAGGTACAAAAGCTTTTGAAAATTGGTTCAATACGAGAGGTAAATTACCCTGACTGGTTAGCTAATATCATTGTGATTCCAAAAAAGAATGAAAAATGGCGAGTTTGTGTAGACTATACTGATTTAAATAGGGCTTGTCCTAAAGATTCATTTCCTTTACCGCATATAGATCAGTTAATTGATTCTATTGCAGGTCATGAGCTTTTAAGGTTTTTAGATGCATATTAAGGTTAAAACCAGATAAAAATGGACCCTCTATATGAAGAAAAAACTTCTTTTATCATAGACAGGGGGACATACTGTTATAAAGTCATATCATTTGTCCTGAAAAATGTTGGAGCTACGTATCAGTAATTGTTAAGTAAAATGTTTCAAGAACACAACTGGAAAAAAACATGGAAGTCTACATAGACTATATGTTGGTGAAGTCAACACAGGCGGGGGATCATTTTCAACATTTGTATGAGACCTTTGAAAATCTCCGCAAGTACAACATGAAGTTAAACCCGGAAAAGTGCGCTTTTGGCGTGGCTTCAGGTAAGTTTTTATGTTTTCTTGTTTCTAACAGAGGTATTGAAGTAAATCTAGCACAGATCAAAGCTATTGAGGAAATACCATATATACTCACGAGCAAGAAAGAAGTGCAGAGATTAACAGGCAGGAAAGCAGCTCTGGGAATATTTATATTAAAATCATCAGAAAAAAGTTTTAAATTCTTTTCAGTGTTGAAACAACTAAATCTATTTAAATGGACTGACGAGTGCCAACAAGCTCTGAGGGACCTAAAGTCATATCTATCGAATCCACCTCTATTAGCTAAACCAAAAGACTGAGAAAGATTGCTCATTTATCTCGTTGTATCAGAAGTAGCGGTAAGTGCGGCATTGGTACGTGAAGATAAAGGTAAACAATCTTCATTTTTTTACGTTAGTAAGTCTTTACTAGATGCTGAGACACGGTATCCACACCTAGAAAAGTTACGACCTTACTTTCAGTGTCATCCTATTTCTATTAAAACTGCTTTCCCACTAAGGAACATATTGCATAAACAGGAATTAATTGGTAGATTAACTAAATGGGAAATAGAACTCAGCGAATATGATATCATATATCAACCTAGAACTACAATAAAATTGCAGGTATTAGCATATTTTATAGTGGATTTTAGAACGAACCTAGTTCTTAAAGAAAAAAAGAACAATAAGAGTTTACCGGAGCTAATCCAGGGACTTGGATCCTATTTACTGACGATTCCTCAATTGTAAAAGGAGCAGGTTTGAGTATTATTTTAATTCCTCCCTCAAGTGAAGTCATAAGACATGCAATAAAATGTTATCCAATCACTAACAATGACGCAGAGTATGAAGCTGTGATTGCAGGCTTAGAACTAGCACGAGAACTCGGTATCGAACAAATTGTGATCAAAAGTGACTTGCAGCTGGTGGTTAATCAAATGCAGGGGACTTACATGGCGAAAGAGACACGAATGCAGCAATACCGAGAAAAGGTATGAGAATTGCTTAAACAATTTCAGACATGGAAAGTCGTGCAAATACCCAAGGAGGAAATTGCAGAAGCGGATGCGTTGGCAAATCTCACATCTCTCAGAGATGCAATAAATACATAAAATGTCGTTGTGGTACATTTGTTTCATTCAGCACTCGATCAAACCATGAGTTAGGTAAATTTCAATAATTTAACCTGGATTGGAGAAATGAATTTGTGAACTTTTTGCAGTATGGTATCTTGCCCAAGGATAAGAAGAAATCCCAAGTATTATGGTTGAAAGCTACTCGGTATTGCTTAATTCACGGAAATTTATATCGCAAAATATTTGGTGAACCTTTAGCACGGTGCCTCGGACCATCACAAACGAAATATATGATGACAGAAGTACATGAGGGCCATTGTGGCAATCACGCTGGGGGGAGATCGTTGGTGAAGACATTAATAAGGGCAAGATATTATTGGCCAAAAATGGAAGAGGAAGCAGAAAACTTCGTAGCCAGGTGTGATAAATGTCAACGATATGCCAATAACATGCATCGACCAGCAGAACTATTGCATTCAATTATATCACCATGGCCCATCAGTAAATGGGACATGGACATTGTAGGACCTTTGCCTCAAGCTAAAGGAAAGGTACGATTTCTGTTGATTTTAACGGATTATTTTTCAAAATGGGTAAAAGCAGTGCCTTCAAGCAGATGCGAGAAAAGGAAGTTACGGATTTCATTTAGAGAAATATTATATGTCGATTTGGAGTTCTTATAACGTCCAAATGCACACCTCAAAAGAGGTATGAAACGGTCGCTTGCAGTAATCGAAACCCAACTAAGAGTCGGTGTTGAATCCACATGGAGCTAAGATAGGAGTTAGGGGTATATATTTCAATGTGAATGATTGGATTATCTAGTTTGCACTTCCACAATAAGATTTATTTTCTATTTCTAATTTTACTCTAAAGATTGCAAAATAAAGAAAGAAGACTAGAGATAATTGTTTTTGAGGTTTTTTTCAAATTGATAAAATGCCTAGGGATGTGACCATTACCTAGGTGTTTGCCTAATGGGATAAAGACTTTAATGCTTGTTTTGTTGATTAGGGTGTATTATAGCTATCAAATCTAAATTACCCACTCAATACCTCTCGGTCAGAGAGTGGTTTTGCCTAATTTGGCTTTCTCAAAACCAAATGAGTATCACACAAAACAGTTGATAAAAGCTCAAGTCGGATTATTACTATCTCTAGGTTGAACCCTTTAATTGGGTTAATCAGTCTCGCTATGTTATCCTAGATTAGGTCTCTCTTTCTCAAGAAGAGACTAAGTCAAATAGGCATGAACTAATATTTGCAACCATTAATCCCACAATTAAAGTATGAACTAAGCTAAATAATAAACACTCAATCATAAACAAGCACTAAATTAGATACCCATAAGGTTTACACACTACGGTTGGGTCACAACCCTAGTAAAAATCTAGCTACTCATACTTGGGTTTGAAGAAAATAGAAAAGAAAGACTAATTAAACTCATAATGAAAGCTTAAAATGATTAAATCTATTATAAATATACCAAGACAAAGTAAAACTTCCAAAAATGGAAAAAAAGAATGGCTACAGTAATTACAGAGGTTCAAACTTGACCTAATTTTATGAAACTCGTCTATTTATATAAGGCTGAAAATCTCAGACAAAAATACCCCTCAGGAGGTTCTGCGGCCGCACAATTTCATGTGCGGTCCGCAGATTTCTTCATCTGGCAGGAGCTAGAGTTCTGCGGCCGCACAATTCTGAATTGCGGCCTCGAGGCAACTTTTCTGCGGGGCACTCTTTTGTAGTCCGCAATATTAGGATTGCGGCTGCAAGGCAATCTTCTGCGGCCGCACAAATCTTGTGCGGTCCGCAATTCACTGAGGCTTTGGACTTGGTCTTTTTGCATTCTCTCTGATCTTGACCCTTAGCCCATCTTTTGTGGCCGCACAATTCATGTGTGATCTGCAATTTGACCAAATTCCTACAGATTTTTCCTTCTTTGTTTTCGGCCGCAGATAGAATTCTGCGGTCTGCAATTTCTTCTGCGGACCACACATAGTGTGCTTCTGTTCTCTTTATTGCCTTGTGCTTAGACTGCTCCGTTTTTAGCCGAATTTCATCTCGGGAGCCCAACTTCTAGCATTTCTACAATTTTGCACAATTTTATTAGTTTCGGAAACACCATTTAATGCTTTTAGACTAAAACAAAAGCTAAAAGGCGCTAATAAGTAGTCAAAATCCTCACTTATCAACTCTCCCAAACTTAAGTCTTTGCTTGTCCTCAAGCAAATAAATTAGTTCCCACCTGCAAAAGTTAAGGGTCATTTTAGCGAGTCGAAGGTGATCCATCCACACATCAGTTGGGACCAACAATTACCCACACTACCTATGTATTATCAACAAGGCAACAAGTTAAACATTTATGCACATATAGTTCTAAAGTGACATTTGAGCATCAAAAGTTGACTTTACTCATCAAGGACTCTTGCTCTATCATGTAGGTCATGGTAGATTCCAAACTCTTCCTCTTCTACTTTCCGGTTGCCTGGCTCACTTAAGAATTTTAGCACTCAATCCAAAGATTTATGAAAGGTTCACTCATCTCTCTCAAGAGAATGTCGCAAGTAGGGCTTCAAGTACCATAGTCTTGCCCCTCATGTAGATCGCTACTAATGTAAGCTCACTCGGTTTGAAATCAAATAGGACTTCTTTTGGGATGTAATGAAGGCTTTTGGATTAGGGTTGTATACAATATGGGTGAGTGGTTACACTTTTTCTTAAGCACTCCATTTTTCATTTCTCGACTCACACTTTTCCAATTCCTTGAGGCACTTTCTTTTCCTTGGGAAACTAGAGAGACTTAACATCACTCTTTCTTGATCATTACATTCAATTTCTCTCTCTTTGATTTCTTCATGTTTGGGATCATTACCTCTATTTGAATCCTTTCAACTCTTCCACTTATTCATTATTTTGCTTTTTTTTTTCTTGCCTTTTTTTATTATTATTTCTTTTCTCTTTTTGTGCCCTGATACCTTTTTCAAGTTCATCGTCTCTCCCCCAATCTAATGTTTTTAGCCATTTGTTTCACAAGAGTGTTAAGGAAAGCTCGGGTTCCAAGAGAGGGTCACGATAAAACGGGTAAAGGCTTGTAACATGGTTGTCAAATGAGAAAGGCTCGAGGCTCAACGGGGTTGACTAGGGATCACAACATTGGTAGGAAATAGAAAACTCAAATGGACCAAGGAAAGCCTACAATCACTTCTCAAGCCAAGCAAAACTTAGGATTTCGCCTTGAAACACATTTGGGGCAAGTTCTAGACCTTTCGTACGGGTACTTGGACTAGCAACAAAGCATCTCACCTCTCACGCAATCGGATTGTTAATGAGGACAGATTCGAGGGCTCACAATGACAACATTCAAGTTTAAAAATCACGATGGTTCAATTAAACCACTCGATGGTTGCCAAAGTCAACTCAAGAGTCACAAAGTCACTAACTAGAGCTATTTCTTTCCAACCTTGTTTTTAGCCATAAGCACGTAGTTAAGTGTGGTGATACCAATTGAAGCACGTTTGACTCTTCGAGCATTACTCAATTAGGTCTTTTTATTCATTACTACTACTATTATTACCTAAACACCAAAAACGGACTCATTCCCTTAAGAAGGTTGTCACGCCATATATCGTTTGGGACGAGTCACCCAGTTCACACAACAACTACCTTTGGAAAGAAACATGGCATTAAGAAAATCAAAGGTTTATTATCTACTAAAACATAAAAATAAGCTACTAAAACAAACAAAGAAGCTGCTAATTCAAACTAAGAACTCACAAAGGAAGAAAAATAAAGAAGCTCTACTAAATACACATAATGAGATAAAAAGATAGAATATATACAGAATAAGAAAGAGAAAGAAAATAATATCAAGTTATTACAGGCCAATTGTCTCAGAATGTACCAAGTAAGATCAAATAAACTCCACCCCCACCCCGGAATAAAGATAAGTATTATCTCTGATGCTTAACAAAATAAGAGTTAAAGAGGGGAAAGAGTGAAGAAAACTCCCTATGGCTCCTTGGACATCTCTGTGTCCACAGTAATGTCACCGCCCTCATTCTCATCCAATTAGATCTCATCATCCTCAACTTTGGGAGTGACTTGGTTGGTGAACATCTGACGCACTGTCCCGGCAGTGGCGGCAGCAGAGTCTAGCTCCTCAGACTGGCCAACTGGTGCCACCGGTGCTGATGGTGCTGCAGAATCTGGGCCTGAAGGGTGTGGGTCAATCAACATGTCGAAAGGGACATCTCCTGCTGCAGCAAGCTTTGTAACCTGTCTCTGGAGCTTGTCTACTGACTTCTTGGAGGCCTGGAATTTTCTCATCTTCTTTAATTCTTTTCCCAGCTTTTCGATCACTGACCCATGCTGTACCAAGGTAGCCATGATGGTGTTCTCGTTCTCCAGGAGCTTCTTCAATGTCTCTTCAACTGACAGGGGAATCTAAGGTGCGTAAACAGAAGACTGTGTTGCAACAGTACTGGATAAGTCAGACAACTTTACAGTAGCTATCTGCATCCAGTTGTTGAGGCTCACCAATATCTGGGAGACTCGCAGCGCAGAAAGTGGGGCAGTAGGCATGGGCACCGGCTTCAAAGCCGAGGTGGAGCCTATGACAGGAACTGCAGTAGGAACTGAAGATGATGGTGGAGGCATAGTTGCGGCACTAGAGGAAGGCTCGACCGAAGTGGATGGAACATCAACGGCCTCCGCAACTACTGCCGCTGGCTCATCAGACTGGTATGTGGTGGTAGACGTCTGATCTTTTCTCTTAGGGTTGTTCGCATCCATCAGTGAGTACCATGAGAAAGGCTTCTTTGGCCGTACCTTTGCATCATAATCCCTCGGCTCTACCCTCGCATCCGTGAGATACTCTATAATAGTGTTGGGATACGGGTAGGACGAGTCATCTTACCGAGCAATCACTGAGATGTTGGCTGATATCACGTCACCCACATTGATAGGGTACCCGATCATGATAGAAACTACTAGAACTGCACGAGGAATCGGGAGATAGGTCTTATTCTGGCTCAGGTCCTGTCTGTTGCATATAAAGGTTTGCCACCCCTTTGCCTCAAAGCTTAGAGTGCTCATGTGAATAGGAACCCCTGCTGTGATCCATGGTGGTGGTGGCCCAATAGCTGCTAGAATCCTTGCTAACCAAGGTCGGGCTGCATCTCTCATTGCATATTTCTCTAAGTATTCCGTCGGCTCGACATCTTCGAAACCCAAGTACGTGTTGAGAGTATTTTGATAAAATCTCACTTTAAGATTACGCACTTTGGTTACCTTTGTCCCCTTCTTGATATGTGCCACATTGGCATAGAATTCTCGGAAAAGATATTCTTTGGCATTCACCACACTCTGTATGAACCACATCTACCCCTTGAGTTCCTTAAACTGTCTCAGCACTGCCGGGTTATATTTCTCCAGATCCTTCAACTGAAACTACCGCTCAAGAGTAAGCGACCTTACTGGCCACCATTGACGGAAGCTGGTGAAGGCGGTCAAGCTGAAAAACCAGTCCTCCCAAACCTCTTTCTTCTTCGTCCTTTCAAGGCCGGCAACTATAGCATCTCCCCCTCTGACATCATCAGGGATATCCTGAACTAATGTATCTGGTGCCTTAGGGACAAGTGTAGTAGATGGCTCAGAAGCCTGACTAGTACTTTTCGAGCCCTCGGAAGTGCTATGAGATGTGGACGACTCATCCCAGAGTTGATACCTCCCTAGCGGCCTTGACTGGACAGCCGGCTGCTCTTGTACAGAGGCTGAGTTGCCCTCTGATTCTTCACTAGATGGGACATAAGAGCTGGTCTCGGAAAGGTCTTCACCTCTCCCTCTGCCGGTTGTAGGTTTCTTTGTGATTGTTCTTTGTTGGTCGAGGGGTAAGGCACTCTTGCCTCGACCCCTAGAAGGTTCATACCTCCCTTTAGCAGTATCACCTCTGCCTCTCGATCGAACCATTATCTGTATCAAGTAGAAGCAGTTGTTAGTGGCAATTCAATATTCAATCAGAGACAGGAGATATACAAGAAAACACTAGAAAATACAGTGAAGTTCACAGTTAAATCATGCTTGCAGAATGAGGATCTGCGGTCTACACATTTTTCTTTGCGGTCGCAGATGAGGCCTTGCGGACCATACAATTCTCTCTTGCGGCCGCACAAATCTTGTGCGGTCCGCACATTTTTCCTTGCAGCCGTAAATCAGAAACCAAAATTATGCCAACTCTATGATGACATAGAATTGGCTGATGTGTGGCCGCAACATGTTTTCTGCGGTCCGCACAATTTGTCTTACGGCCGCACATTTGAGTCACAAATTTGTAAACTCTCTGAAGACAGTAAAAGAGTTGTTCTATGGTTGTAATGGAAATTCTGCGGTCCGCACAATTTTTGTTGCGACCGTAGACTCATTCTTAACTAAACTGACCTATAGTCAATGTCTGCGGACTGCACAATTTTAGGTGCGGCCGCAGAATTCAAAATATACGAACAGTCAGTTATTTCAATCTAGGATTTGCAATATTTGTGCAAATTTTGACATGGTAACATCATAAAAGCATGAGAATACATTTACATGGTCCCCCTAGAACATGTACTAGTTAATACACTGCAGATTTACCCCCACAAGTATGTACAATTGAATTCTATTAACAAATGGCCTAAAATTGACTAAAAACCTACAAATTAAAAGAAAAATATTAACAAGATTATGAAGCATACCAAATGAATGAGTGTGATGAGTGATTGATCAAAGATGTTGTATGAATGCACAGGTAGACTCAGCAAGAAACTTCAAAAGATTACTGTGATTTTGCTCAGAGAGGGAAAAAAGTAACAGTAGCCCTAGCCCTCTATTTATACTCTTGATGTTCTTAAGAAAAGAGGGGCGAGTGAGGCAGCATAATTTCATGTGTGGTCCGCACTCTGTTACCTGAGGCTTCAATTGTGTTCTCCATCTTCGGTCCCCAGAATTTTGTTTGCCGCAGCATATTCCTTGTTGCGGCCGCACATTTCCTGATGCGGCTGCAGATCGACCCTTTTTTTGACAGAACAACTTCAGAGAGTTGGTATATTTCACCTTCCACTTGTGCGGTCCGCAAGTTAATTGTGCGGCCGCAGAGCACTTTTGCTGAAGCAACTGTAAATGTGCGGTCCGCGTCATTCAACTGCGGTCCGCAAATCTTGCAACACTTAGCCAGATTTTTGTCCATCATTCCTGTAAGGCACACTCATCCTTGTAGCACACTTAAAATCAAGTTAGCACAAAAATAATGCCTAACTACAAAAGAAAAAAAGAAAAGAAAAAGAAACATAGGTTGCCTCCCAAGAAGCGCCTTTTTTAACGTCGCGGCACGACGCAAAATACCATCAGTTGAAATGAATGACCGCCACGACGTGGCTATCTCCAAATTTTTCCAAATAGGGCTTCACCCTGTGAGCATTGACTCGGAATACCTCATTGTTTTTGTTCTTCAAGTCCAATACACCAAAAGGCGTCACACCTACAATTTCAAAAGCACCACTCCATTTAGACTTTAATTTCTCGGGAAACATTCTCAACCTTGAGTTAAACAACAACACAAGATCGCCCACCTTGAACTCTTTGTTCCAAATGTATTTGTCATGAAGATATTTCATATTTCTTTGTACAAGGACGAACTTGCATAAGAATGGTACCGGAACTCATCCAATTCATTCAAATGTGCAACCCTCAAGTTAGCGGCTACATCCCAATCAAGATTCAACTTCTTTAGAGCCCATATAGCCTTGTGCTCTAGTTCTACCGGAAGATGACAAGCTTTTTCGAACACCAACCAGTATGGCGACATTCCGATAGGTGTTTTGTAAGCCGTCCGATAAGCCCATAATGTATCATCAAGCTTATTGGACCAATCCGTCCGGTTAGCATTCACTGTTTTGGACAAAATATTCTATATCTCTAGGTTGGAGACTTCCACTTGACCACTAGCTTCTGGATGATAAGGAGTTGTGACTTTATGAGTAACACTATACTTGCTAAGTAAAGTGTCAAAAGCCTTGCTGCAAAAATGCGACCCCCCATCGCTTATAATAGCCCGCGAAGTACCAAACCTTGTGAAAATATTCTTTTTCAAGAACGTTACCACACTTCTCACCTCATTGTTGGGTAGAGCAATGACCTCAACCCATTTATACACATAATCAACCGCGACCAAGATGTAGGTATTTCCATAAGAACTCACAAAAGGACCCATGAAGTCAATACCCCACACATTGAAAATATCAATCTCCAAAATAGTGGTGAGGGGTATTTTATTTTTCTTTGAGATTCCACCTGCCCTTTGACATTCAACACATCTTTTCACTAAATCTCTTGCATCCTTGTAAATAGTAGGCCAATTAAAATTGCAACTTAGCACTTTGGCTGCCGTTCTTGCTCCACCATAGTGGCCACCATATGGCGAATAATGACAATCCCCAAGAATTTCACCTTGCTCTTCTTCCAGTACATATATTCTAACCACCCCCATCCGTACAAATCCGAAAAAGGTATGGTTCATCCCAATAATAATCTTGACAATCCCGTTTGAGCTTCTTCCTTTGGTTTGAAGAGAACTCATCTGGGATGATTCCACACACAAGGAAATTTTCTAGATCCTCAATCCATGACACCTCCTTCATTGAAATAGCCAAGCGTTGCTCATCGGGGAAGGAGTCATTGATTTCAAAGCTATCATGCGGCCTCCCCTCCTCCTCCAAACGGGACAAGTGGTCTGCCACTTGATTTTCACTCCCTTTTCTATCTTGGATGTCAATATCAAACTCTTGCAACAAAAGCACCCATCTCATCAATAAAGTTTTGGAATCTATTTTGCTCATTAGATAATGAAGTGTCGCATGATCCGTGTGGACAATAACTTTCGCACCCATCAAGTACGGGCGAAACTTCTCAATTGCAAACACAATGGCAAGGAGCTCTTTCTCCGTAATGGTATAGTTGACTTGGGCACCATTCATGGTCTTACTAGCATAGTATACCGGATGAAAAATCTTGTTGATGCGTTGCCCCAAAACAGCCCCAACCGCTATGTCACTTGCATCACACATAAGTTCAAAAGGGACACCCCAATTTGGAGCGGTGATGATGAGAGTGGTTGTCAACTTGAACTTAAACAATTCAAAGGCTCTCATGCAATCATCGTTGAAGTTAAACTTAGCATCTTTCTCAAGAAGCTTGAACAATGGGTTCACCACCTTAGAGAAATCTTTGATGAAGCGCCGGTAAAACCTTGAGTGGCCTAAGAAACTCTGCACATGTTTCACCGAAGTTGGAGGTGAAAGTTTAGAAATCACCTAAATCTTTGTCTTGTCAACTTCAATTCCATTCTTTGAGATTTTGTGGCCAAGGACAATGCCTTCCTCGACCATGAAATGACACTTCTCCCAATTTTGCACCAAACTTGTTTCTTCACATCTTGCCAACACTTTATCTAAATTCGCAAGACAATCATCAAAAGAATCTCCAACTACTGAGAAGTCATCCATGAAAACTTTAAGGTAGTCCTCCACCATGTCCGTGAAGATAGCCATCATACACCTTTGAAAAGTCGTCAGTGTATTACACAAACCAAATGGCATCCGCTTGAAGGCAAAAGTACCATAAGGACATGTAAAGGTTGTTTTCTCTTGATCCTCCGAAACAATAAGGTTTTGGTTGTAGCCTGAATACCCATCAAGAAAGCAAAAGAAAGCACGGACGACCAACCTATCAAGCATTTGGTCTAGGAAATAAAGTGGAAAATGATCCTTTCTTGTGACTTTGTTGAGCTTGCAATAGTCCATACACACTCTCCAACCGGTTACCATTCTCGTAGGAATCAACTCATTCTTGTCATTGGTGACCACCGTCATGCCCCCCTTCTTTGGGACACATTGAACCGGAGAAGTCCACGAACTATCGGAAATGGGGTAGATAACCCCGGCATCCAACCACTTGATAATCTCCTTTTTGAAAACTTTATACATAGCCTCATTGAGTCTCCTTTAATGTTCAATAGATGGTTTGGCGCCTTCCTCCAAGTTGATCTTATGCATACAAAATGCAGGTCTTATCCCCCGAATATCCGCCAATGTACACCCAATAGCCTTCTTCCTCTTTTATGTAGAATCTACCTGCACGTTTGTCGAACAAGAGGAAAGAATAACTGGTAAAGTAGAACAAGGGCCAAACAATTCATACCGAAAATGTGGAGGCAATGGATTCAACTCCAAGGTAGGAGGATCTTCAATGGAAGGCTTTGTAGGAGGAATTTTCCTATTTTCAAGATCCAAAGATAGTTTTCGGGGTACATAATTGTACGACCCCATTCCTTGCAAAGAGTTAACACATTCCATGAATCTATCCATCTCGTCATCATCAAAGTTTAGCAACACGGCATCCAACATATCACCAACATTGATCGTGGCACTTGTATCATCAACAATGACATCGGTCACCAAGTCCATAAAAGAACACTCTTCGTTGCTATTTGGTTGCCACATGGACTTGCACACATGGAATACCACTTTTTCATCACCCACCCAGAAAGTGAGTTCTCCGGCTTCAACATCACAAAGAGCCTTCCCAGTAGCAAGGAAAGGTCTTCCAAGAATAATCGGCACCTCATAATCAAATTCACAATCTAGAATGACAAAATCCACCGGATGAATGAATTTATCAACACAAACCAAGACATCCTCAATCACTCCCAAAGGTTTCTTCATGGTCTGATCGGCCATTTGCAATCTCATAGAGGTAGGTCTTGGTTGACCAATTCCCAAGGTCTTGAAAACCGAATAGGGCATAAAATTGATACTTGCCCCAAGATCACAAAGAGCTTTAGCAAATTCGACACTTCCAATTGTACAATGAATCATGAAAGCACCGGGATCTTCCAACTTAGGAGTCATTGAATGCACAATTGCACTTACTTGATAAGTGACTTTGATAGTTTCAAAATTTATTGACCACTTCTTCTTCAGAGATCCTTCATAAACTTTGCATAACCGTGCATTTGTTCCAAAGCTTCAACTAATGGCACATTGATTAAGATACTCTTCATCATTTGAATGAACTTTTTGAATTGATTCTCGCCATTTTGTTTGGCAAGCCTTTGAGGGTATGGAGGTGGAGGCTTAGGCAATGGTGCTTCGGCCTTTTGCACTACCGGCTCCGGTATGTCAATAATGTGATCCCTAGACGGGTTCACCTCCTCTTGAGTCTCTTCCACACTATCATCAATATCAATCCGAACCTCATCATTTGCTTGCACCACATTGTTTGGGACCTCTTCTTCTTGTTCCACTTGCTCATTATCTACAAGTTTCTTTTGACTTGAGGTGGATGCATTCCCACCTCTTTCACTTCTTGTAGTAACGGCTATGGCATGCCCCGTATTATTTCCACCCTTTGGGTTTACCACTGTGTCACTTGGTAGTGCCCCCTTAGGGCGGGAATAAAGAGCTTGAGAGATTTTTCCCATTTGAACTTCTAAGTTGCGGATCGATATGTTGTGTGAGGCAAGAGTTGGGCATCCGAATCGGCATTCTTTTCCATCATTTGCTTGAACATGTTCTCAATAAGCCCCATATCATTGTTTGAAGAACTTGGACCATGGGAAGGATAAGGAGGTGGGTTGTTCGGTTGTTGATACATCGGGGGCCTTTGAAAACCTGACCCCTGATTGCCTTGATTATTGTTCCATCTACCTTGATTGTTTACCCCCCCCCCCCCCCAATTTCCTTGATTGTTGCTGCTCCAATTTTCTTGATTGTTGTTGTTACGCCAATTTCCTTGATTGTTTATGCCACTCAAATTTCCTTGGTTGTTAGAATTCCAATTGCCATGATTTTTTTGAGGTCGTCATTGTTGTTGGTTTGGGCCTTGGAAGTTATTTCGTTGCCCTTGAAAGTTGTTCACATATTGCACCTCCTCTTCTTGGTCATTGTAAGAATCATCTTGATCAAAACCACTATCCTTTTGCACAAAATTGTCCACTCGATGTTGCACTTGTGGACCCTTGGTTCTCCTCTTGTTCACCATCATGTTTATCCCCTCCATGCCATTGACTTACTTAGGATTTTACACTGGTTAAAGTTGAGCCTTTGATTATTGGGAATTTTGACTACTTATTAGCGCTCTTTTAGCTTTCGTTTTAGTCCAAAAGTGTCTAATTGTATTCCCAAAAACTGATGAAATATACTTACCTGCAGGAGTATTGGAAAATGAGCCACTACGATGAAATCCAACTCAAGGAGGAGTAATTTGAACAAGCACAAAAATCAGGCACAGAAGGTCAAGTGCGAACCGCAGATTTTTATCTGCAGCCGCAGAATGTGAAGGAAAATCAACAGAGCCCCAGTGCAAAGTGCGGACCGCACAATTATTGTACGGCCGCATAAGCTACTTTAGATCCAAAGTTTAGAGAGTTTCATTTCAATCTCAATAAGAAATGCGAACCGCACAATAATTGTGCGGCCGCAGAAACAGCTATGCGACCGCACTCAAAAATGTGTGGTCCGCACTTCCCCAACCTGCAACATGTTTTGTTTTGCAAATTTTGTTCTTACCTGCACTTAACTATAACTGATTCATGTTTCTATGTATTGCAGACAATGGTTAGATCACGGGGACGAGGTGATATATCCAAGGGGAGGGGTAAACCCTCCCGAGGCTGAGGCAGGGGTACCCTACCAATCTCCGAGCAAACAATGATCAGTAAGAAGGCAACAATAGGCCGAGGTAGACAGCCATAGCCCTCCGAATCACGTTCATATGCCCCATATAGGGAAGCATCGGAGGGCGACTCAGTGCAAAGGCAGCCTATTGTGATATCACAGCCACAGCTGCCCCAGGACAGATACTGACAGAGAGATGAGCCTACCTCTTCTGAGAGTACTTTTGAGGGGTCGGAAGAGAACAGTCAGGCTTCAGAACCCTCATCTACTCATGCCCCTGCCGCACCAGTCACAGTTGATGATGATGATGATGATGATATTCCGGATGACAGCCGGGGGGGGGGGGGAGGATACCAGAGTTGCAGGCCTGGAGAGGTCAGAGAAGAAGGAAGTTTGGGAAGATAGGTTTTTGAGCCTGACTGCATTCAATAGGTTTTGATAGTGGTGGCCGCAGAGATCGCTCACTCTTGAGCGGCAGTTTGTGTTGAAAGATCTGGATAGATACAACCCAAATATGTTAAGATAATTTCGGGAAAGAAAATGTGGAAATGGTTCACGAAAAGCGTATTGGATGCCAAGGAGCACTTAGTCTAGGAGTTCTACGCTAATGTGGCGCACATCAAGAAGGGGACTAAGGTGACTAAGGTGCAGAACTTGAAAGTACGATTTGATCAGAGCACCCTGAACACTTATTTGGGGCTCGAGGATGTGGAGCCGGTGCAGTATTTTGAGAAGTTTGTAGTAGGTGATTTAGCTCGCCCTTGGCTAGCTGAGATACTAGCAGCTCCGGAACCACCACCACCATGGATCACAGCAGGGGTTCCCATTCTATGGAACACCCTCAACTTTGAAGCAAAAGGGTGGCAAACATTTGTGTGCAGTCGCATAGACCCAAGCCTGAATGAAAACAATCTCCCAATCCCTCGAGCAGTCCTAGTTGCTTCCATCATGGCCGGGTACCCAATCAATGTGGGTGCCATCATGTCGGCCAACATGTCTCTGGTTGTCAGGCAAGGTGAAAGCTCCTATCCGTATCCTAACACTATCACGAAGTGTCTCACGGATGCGGGGGTGGAGCCCAAGAGCTTTGATACAAAGGTTATAGCTAAGTAGCCCTTCTCCTGGTACTCTCTGAAGGACCCAAGGAATCCGAAGAACAAGGGTAAGTGAACTACTACCGTAGGCCAGTCTAATGAGCCGTTGGTGGTAGTTGCAGATTCAGCTGCCATGCCTTCCACAGCAGCCGGGCCTTCCACCGATACAGCTGCCATACCTCCACCTCCATCTTTAGGGCCATCAGTAGCAGTGCCGTCCTCCTCTACTTATCCACTCTCTGCACTGCGAGTCTCCCAGACACTGGCGAGTCTCAACAACAGAATGCAGACAGCTACTGCAAAGCTGTCTGACCTATCCAGTGTTGTTGCAGCTCAGACTTCTACCCCAGCACCCCAGATTCCTCCGTCCGTGGAGGAAACTTTGAAGAAAATATTGGAGAATCAGAAGACCAACATGGACACCTTGGTGGCATATAGGGGAGCAATTGAGGATCTTGGGAAGCAGGTGAAGAAGGTGAGGAAATCTCAGGCTTCGAGGAAATCAATTGACAAATTGAGACGAGAGGTGACCAAGATAGCAGCCGCTGGAGATCTTTCATTTGACCTACTGATGGAGAGAGATCCATCAGTACCAGTATACCCAGCAGCACCATCAGTACCAGTGGTACCAGCTGGCCAGTCTGAGGAGCCAGACCTTGCTGTCGACACGGCTGAGGTGGTGCTAACAGCTACTCCCTGAGCAGAGGATGATGAGATCCAGTTAGAGGAGCCTGAGGGAGGTGATGCTGCTATGGATACTGAGACCACATAGGGAGTCATCTCTACTCTTTCCCTTCCTTGTTTTTATTTTGTTAAGCATTGAGGACAATGCTTATTTTTATTCAGGGGGGTGGAGTCTATTTTGATTTGACATTTGACATTGGCATGTAATAACTGATAACATTCTCTTTTTATTTTTACTTTCATTATATACATATTCTTCCCTCTCTATTGATGTATATATTCTCTTTTCCTTTCTCGGTTTGTATATTCATTTATGCTTTCAGCAGTTTACTTCATAGCTTCTTTATTTTATTTTCTCAGTAGTCAATGTTTATTCTAATAGCTTCTTATTTACTTTAATAGCTTCTTTTTAATTTAGTAGTTTCTTTTCATGTTTAAGTGATCAATAAGCCTTTGGTTTTCTTAATGCCATGGTTCTTTCCAAAGGTAGTTTTTGTGTGAAGCGGGTGACTCTTCCCAATGATGGATGGCGTGACAACCTTCTTAAGGGATTGAGTCCGTTTTTTATGTTTAGGTAAGAACAGTAGTAATAATGAATAAGAGGACCTAATTGAGTCGAACTAGAAGAGTCAAACATGCTTCACTTGGTACCAACACACTTAACTACATGCTTATGATTAAAAATAAGTTCTTGGAAAGAAATAGCTCTAGTTAGTGACCTTTTGACTCTTGTGTTGACTTAAGCAATCATCGAGTGGTTTAGTTGAACCATTAGTGATTTTTAATCTCGAATATGGTTGTTATGGGCCATCGACTCTATCCTCTTGAGCAATCTAGATGTGTGAGAGGTGAGATTTTTTGTTGCAAGTCCAAGTACCCGTACGAATGGTCTAGAACTTGCCCCGAATGTGTTTCTAGGCGAAATTCTAAGTTTTGCTTGGCTTGAGAAATGATTGTAGACTCACCTTGACCCGTTTTGAAATTTTCCATGACCCACCAATGTTGTTATCCCTAGTCAACCCTTTTGAGCCTAAAACCTTTCTCATTTGATAATCATGTTACAAGCCTTTACCTATTTTGTAGTGATCCTCTCTTGTCACCCGAGTTTTCTTTAACACTCTTGAGAAACAATTGGCTAAAACATAAGTTTGGGGGAGAGATGAGAAATTTAAAAGTGGTATCAAGGTACAAAAAGAGAAAAGAAATGAAGAAAAGGAAAGGCAAAGAAAAAGAAAGAAAGATGCAAAAAGAAAGTGAATAAGTTGAAGAGTTGAAGGGATTCAAAGAAAAGCAAAAATGCAAAGCATGGAGAAAACAAAGAAGGAGAAAACGAATATCATGACCAAGAAAGAGTGATGTTAAGTCTCTCTAGTTCCCCTAAGGAAAAAGAAAATGACTCAAAGAGTCAGCAAAGCATGAGCCAAAAAGAGATAATAGAGTGCTTAAGGAAAGATGAACATGTTCTATTCCAACATTTCCTACCTTAGTCCAAAAGCTTTCATTACATTCCGAAAAAGCCCTACGTGATTTCAAGTCGAGTGAACTTACATTAGTGGTGATTTACATGAGGGGAAAGCATATGGTACTTAGAGCCATACTTGTGACATTCTTTTGAGAGAGATGAGCGAACTTTTCACAAATCCTTGAAGTGAGTGCTACATTTTTAAGTGAGATATGCTAACGGAGAGTAGAGGAGAAGGAGTTTGTGATCCACAATGACCGACATGAAAGAGCAAACTTTCATGTTGAGTAAAGTCAACTCTTGATGCTCTAGTGTCACATTAGAACTAGTTGTGCTTAAAACTTCAAATCATTGCCTTGTTGATAATTCATAAGTGTTGTGGGTAATTGTTGGTCCCAATTGATGTGTGTTTGGTTCACCTTAGATTAGCTGGAAGAGATCTTATCTTGTGGAAGTGGGAATTACCTTATTTGCTTGAGGACAAGCAAAAGCTTAAGTTTGGGGGAGTTGATAAGTGGGAATTTTGACTACTTATTAGCGCCTTTTAGCTTTCGTTTTAGTCCAAAAGTGTCTAATTGTATTCCCGAAAACTGATGAAATATGCTTACCTGCAGGAGTATTGGAAAATAAGCCACTACGATGAAATCCAACCCAAGGAGGAGTGATCTAAACAAGGACAAAAATCAAGCACATAAGCTCAAGTGCGGACCGCAGATTTCTAAATGT
The DNA here is from genome assembly GCF_000390325.3 of Nicotiana tomentosiformis. Lineage (NCBI taxonomy): Eukaryota > Viridiplantae > Streptophyta > Magnoliopsida > Solanales > Solanaceae > Nicotiana > Nicotiana tomentosiformis. Next base: position 110,146,617 of record NC_090818.1, read on the forward strand.
GTGGCTGCAGAATATGAAGGAAAATCAACAGAACCCCAGTGCAAAGTGCGGACCGTACAATTATTGTGCGGTCGTAGAAGCTACGTAAGAGCCAAAGTTCAGAGAGTTTCATTTCAAGCGCAAGAAGAAATGCGGATCACACAATAATTGTGCGGGCGCAGAAACAGCTATGCGGTCGCACTCAGGAAATGTATGGTCCGCAGAAGAGACCAGTGCGGCCGCACACAGAATTGGGCGGACCGCAGAACATGAGAGATGTGGCCGCAATCCAGAATTGTGCGGGCGTAGAATCAACTCCTATCATGATCTGAAGAGAAGTGCGGACCGCACATATAATTGTGCGGTCGCAGAACCTCTAAAAGGGCAATTTTGTCCGAAAATTCTAGCTTTGTATAAATAGACTACTTTCACAAAATTAGGTCACGTTTTGAATATTGAAAGTCCTGTAGCCGTTTTCTTTACCCCTTTAGGAAACTTTAGCTTACTTTGGTGATTTAACATTGGATTTTTATCTTTTAATCTTGCAATATGAGTTTTATCATCTTTTCTTCTATATTTTCCTCTATACCCATTATGAGTAGCTAAAATTTTAGCTAGGGTTGTGACTCAACCCTAGTGTGTGAACCTAATGGGTGTTTGATTTATGGCTTGTTTATAGTTGGGTGTTTATTATTTAGCCTTGTTCTTGCCTTTAATTGTAGAATTAATGGTTGCAAACATTAGTTTATGCCTATTTGACTTGGTTTCTACTTGAGAAAGAGAGACTTATTCTAGGAAAACTTTGCTAACAAGAATTTGGGATAAAATCAAGAGATTGATAGTCTCAATTAAAGGGTTGAACCTAGAGATAGTAAAACCCGACTTGAGCATTTTATCAACTGTTTTGTTCAATACCCATTTGGACTTGAGAAAGCCAAATTGGGCAAAATCACTCTCTTACCGAGAGGTATTGAGTGGATATTTGAGTGTTGATTGCTATAATACACCCCGACCAATAAAACAAGCTTTAAATTTTACAACCCGTTAGGTAAACACCTAGGTAAAGGTCATACCCCTAGGACTTTTTATATATTTGAAAACCATCCAAAAATAATATTCTCTAGTTTTATATCTTTAGAATTGTAATCCTTAACATAATTTTAGAAGTAAAAACAAAACCATATTTGTAGAAGTGCAACCAAGATACTTCACGTGCTTTATCCAAATATATACCACTAATCCCATCTAAGCTCCCTACGGATTCAATCTCGACTCCTTGTTGGGTATTATTATTGCAATCGACAGTTTCACAACCCCGAATAGAGGTGTGAATTAGACGAGATCAGCCTTCACTAATTGATTCGTGGTGGTAGTCAATTCGGCAATGTCTTGTTGATCTCGGCCAAACCCACACCACAATTTAGTAGTGAGGCAGTCGATACAATAATAAACCCAACGAAGGTCGAGATCGAATCCACAGGGAGTTAGAATATGGGATTAGGTGTATATCTAAGTTAATTTCAAGGTTTTGCTCCAATTACACTTCCACAAACTTGATTGGTGTTCTACTTTTACTTTACTCTATTGTTTGCAAGTATAAAACTAAGGACAATATTTTTGGTTTTGAGTTTTTCAAATGATTAGAAAGGGACTAGGGTCGTGACTTATACCTAGGTGGTTATCTAATGAGTTGTAAACTCCAGGGCAAATTTTATTAGTTGGGGTCATGATGTAGCAATCACAACCAGGTACTCACTCTATACCTCTCGGTAGTTTGAGTGATTTTGCCCAATTTGGCTTTCTCAAGTCCAATTGGGTATTTGCACAATACAAGTGATATTAGCTCAAATAGGGTATTACTATCTCTAGGTTTAACCCTTTAATTGGGGATATCAATTTCTTGAGTTCACCCCAATTTCTTATTAGCCAAGTTTTCCTAGACATAGTCTCTCTTTCTCAAGTAGAGGCTAAGTCAAATAGGCATGAATCAATGCTTGCAACCATTGATTCTAGGGTTCAATCATGAACAAGGCTAAATATCACTAACCCAATCAAAAATAAACCCTAAATTAAACACCCATCAAATACCCACACTAGGGTTGGGTCACAACCCTGGCTAAAGATTTAGCTACTCATGAAAAGTACAGAAATAAAAGAAGAAATTAAGATAGAATGCATATTAATTGATTAGGGAAAGAAAGTTTAATGTATAGATGTTAATCTAGTACAAAATTCCTCAAAATAGCAAAGCAAACGGCTCAGGTGCTCTTCTCCAACGTCGCTTACCCTAAATATGACAAAAAGTTCTATTTATACTAAGATGAAAATATCTGACAAAAAATGCCCCTGCGGAGGTTGTGCGGCCGCGTGATTCTGGTGCGGTCCGCACATTGAGCTTCTGCGGCCGCACAATTATTGTGCGGTCCGCATTCTTGGAATTTTGGGCTTGGAACTTCGGGGCTTCTGCGGTCCGCATAAAAATGAGTGCGACCGCACTTCTGATTGTGAGGCCGCATAAAAATGATGCGGTCCGCGCTCCTTGATTTTGAACTTGAATACAACTCTCTGATTCTTCACTCCTGCAGACCACATAATAGTGAGTGCGGCCGCACTTGATATTCAGAGGCCGCACAATTTTGGTGTGGTCCGCACTCCTTCTGCTTGTCCAAATACCATTCTCTGAATCTCCCCTCTGCGGACCACATAATAGTGAGTACGGCCGCACTTGATATTCTGCGGCCGCACAATTTTGGTGCGGTCCGCACTGTTGGCCTTTTTGCCCTGTTTTGGTTCTTGTTCACTTTTGACTCCTTTATGAGTTGATTTTGATTTCTTTGGCTCATATCCCAATATTCCTGCAAGTGAGCACGTTTTGTTAGTTTCCGAGAATGCCTTTAAGCATTTTTTAGCTAAATCGCAAGTAAAAGAGAGCAAATAATCGGTCAAAATCCCTACTTATCAACTCCCCCAAACTTAAGCTTTTGCTTGTCCTCAAGCAAATAAGGCAATTCCCAGGTCCACTAGAAAAAGAGATATTTCAGCTGGCTTAAGGTGAATCAATCACACATCAATTGGGACCAACAATTACCCACAACACATATGAATTATTAACAATGCAATGGTTTGACTTTTTGAGTACAATAGTTCTAATGTGACACTAGAGCATCAAGAGTTGACTTTATTCATCAAGGAAGATCGCTCTTTCACGCAGGTCATTGTCGATTCAAACTCCTCCTCCTCTACTCTCCATTAGCACAACTCACTTTAGAATGCAACACTCGATACAAGGATTGTGAAAAATTCGCTCATCTCTCTCAAAAGAATACCACAAGTCCGGCTCTAAGTACCATAAGCTTGCCCCTCATGTAAATCACCACTAATGTAAGCTCACACAACTTGAAATCATGTAGGGCTTTTGCGGGATGTAATGAAGTCTTTTGGACCAAAGTAGGACTTGTTGGAATAGAATGGTTTCATCTTTCCTTAAGCACTCCATTTTCTCTTATCGGCTCATACTTTCTCGACTCCTTGAGTCATTTTCTTCTTCCTCGGGGGACCTAGAGAGACGTAACGTCACTCTTTCTTGATCATGACATTCATTTTTCTCCTTTTCTATTTACTTTAGCCTTTTATCCCTACCTTCTTTTGAATTCCCTTCAACTCTTCATTTTATTTACTTTCTTTTTGGAATTTTTCTTTTCTTTTTTTTTCCTTTGCCTTCCCTTTTCTTCATTTCTTTCTCTTCTTTGTACCTTTTATCACTTCAAACTCCTCTTCTCTCCCCCAAACTTGTGTTTTAGCCCATTGTTTCTCAAGAATTCTAAGGAAAGATCGGGTGCCAAGAGAGGGTCACTACAGAACGGATAAAGGCTTGTAACATGGTTATTGAAAGAAAAAGGTTTCGGCTCAAAGGGGTTGACTAGGGTTATCACATTGGTAGGCTATGGAAGATTTCGATTTCAAATTGGATCAAGGAGAGCCTACAATCATTTTTCAAGCCAAACTACACTTAGAATTTTGCCTAGAAAAACACTCGGGGCAAGTTCTAGACTATTGGCACGGGAACTTGGACTTGCAATTCAATACCTCACCTCTCACACTGCTGGATTGCTAAAGAGAATAGAGTCGAGGGCCCACAATAACCCTAGCTAAGATTGAGAATCACAAATGGCTCGACTGAACCACTCGATGATTGTTTGAGTCAACACTAGAGTCTAAAGGTCATAACTAGAGCCATTTTATGCCAACAACTTTGTTTTTAACCATAAGGTCAGAGGTAAATGTGTTGGTACCAAGTGAAGCATGCTCGAAACACTTTTATTCATTACTACTATATTTTGTCAAAACATAAAAAAAAAACGGACTCAATCCCTTAAGAAGGTTGCCACACCATCCATCGTTGGGAAGAGCCACCCAGTTCACACAAAATCCACCTTTGGAAAGAACCGTGGCATTAAGAAAACCAAAGGCTTATTGTTCACTCAAAACGTAAAAAGAAGCTACTAAAGTAAATAAGAAGTTATACTCCTAAGGAAAATCAAACTAAATAAGCTATAAAGTAAACTACGGGAAGCGAGATAAATAAATATACAAACCGAAGTCAAATGAATATATACATAAGAGAAATGAATATCTACATCAAATGGGAAGAATATATACATACCAAAGGGAAAATAAGAATGAAAGAAAAATAGTATCAGAGTTATTACATGCCAAATATCAAATGTCAGTTAATCAAAATAGACCACCCCCCAAATGAAAAATAAGCATTGTCCCCAATGCTTAAAAAAAATAGGAACATGGAAGGGGTAGAGAGTCAAGAGAACTCCCTATGTGGTCTCAGTCTGCATGGGATCATCAGCAGCCTCTGTCTCCTCTAACTGTGTCATCATCTCCTGGCTGAGGGACAACTGGGTTGCTGAGCATCTGTATCATCTCCTCAGCAGTGTGTGCAGTTGCAACCGACTCCTCAGACTGTCCAGCTGCTGCCTCTGGTGCTGGGACTATCTGCTCCATAAGCAAGTCCAATGGAAGATCTCCGGCAGATGCAATCTTTGCAACCTCTTTGCTCAGCTTCTCTACCAACTTCTTTGATGCCTGGGATCTACGCATCTTCTTGAATTGTTTGCCCAAATCCTTAATGACCTCCCCATGCATCGCCAGAGTATCAATAATGTTCTTATGGTTCTCTAGAATCTTCTTCAATATTTCCTCCACTGATGGAGGTACCTGTGGCTCTGTTGGGGATGCTGGGGCTGAGGACTGTGTTGCAATAGCACTAGATATATCAGTCAACTTTATATAGTTGCCTGCATCCAGTTGTTGAGACTCGCCAATGTCTGGGAGACTCGCAGCGCAGTCTGAGGATATGTAGAAGATGCCGACACTGATAATGGCACTGATAGTCTAGCAGAAGCAGGTGGTCCGGAGGATGAAGGTGGCATGGTTGTTGTACTGCTAGAAGTACCGGCTGCGGTGGATGGCTCGGCAGCTGAATCAGTAACCACTACTGCTGGCTCCTTAGACTGGCCAGTAGAGGTAGTAGCTTTACCCTTGCATTTCGGATTGTCAGCTCCCTGAAGTTGATACCAAGAGAAAGGCTTCTTACGCTCGCCAGCGGCACCGTTTCGCCCTTGCGGTGCCTGCAGTTCCCCTCGCTGTAGGCCAGCCTTCATCCTTTCCTAGGTTTTCAAGCACGATCATGTGCCTGTTGGTGGGACTCGCCCATGAGGCTCGCCCCAACTTGTGCCGCCCGTAAGATGTCTAGGCACTTGTCCCTAGACATGTCGTGGCGCTTCATCCTAGGATCATAATCCATGTGCGCCCTGGGGGATTGGCTTAGGACATGTCTTATTCCTCGCCCAAGACTGAGCATCGCTCCTGTGTGCACAGCCCAATCCTCAAGCTTGACACTCGCCTAGTGCATCCATAACTAGCTCGTGCTTCGCCCGAGTAAGGCAACCTTTAGCCCTTGGCCATTGTCATGCGCGTCTTTCATGCCATGCCCATACATAGCCCTCCCGACACGCTTCCATCCCGTCTAGTGCAGTGTCGCCCTACAACTGCACTTTAGGCCAACTGACACTTGCTCGCATGGTTGAACCCAAGCCATGATCACAAGTCGACACATGATACCCCTAAGATAGGTGCATCAAGTATCCAATCAGCATTGAGCTCTCTTCTAACATTTCGGCAGCCCGCGGGGTGGCCGTCCCACACATCAAGCCTCCAGTGCCACTTTGGTGCCCAACGCTAGCCTGAAGGCGTTACGCCATCCATAGAGTTCCCAAACTCGTATAGAAATCTAGGACACTCCTATGAGTCATCCAGGCAGGCCCTTGAGGTTGCCCCCAAGGTAGCTCGTTCGATACGGCTTGGTGGCAGCACGTATGGGGGAGGCAGGTCGAAGCTTTCATCACCTATACCCCCCTATATATACTTAAAATTAAAAAGCCCAAGTTGCCCGAGTAGACAGATCTACGTCAGACAATCAGAAGAGCCTTTTATCACCAGTTCTTTGCCGAAGTCACAACTCCAATATGCGGGTTGTGACATCCTCCCACACTCATAATGTCATTGTCCCCGATGACACATCATGGCCTACGGCATCCCGGAGTCTGCCCCCTCAGGTATGCCCATTTCGGCTCCCATTGTCATGTGGGTTGGACTTCCTCGAAGTCGTGTCTCAAAAGGAGTCGTGCCCCATGCACTTCTCCCCAAGGTATCTTCCAAGCGTGCCTCTGCTCTTCACCTCCATTCGGTGTTCACTTGGAAAGTGCCTCCGCACTTGCACCCTCTGGTGTCTAACTTTGTGATTGACCCACACTAGTTAATCACACCATGACCCTCACAGCCTTCATGTCCGTGTGAAGCTTTTCCTTCAATGGTTAGCACCTCAATGTGCTTTAAGGCAAAGATCCCATAGCCTTTCGCCCCGTAGCCTTAAGATGCCCTCTAGCATGGCTCTCGTAGCCTTTCGCTCCCGTAGCATTAAAACGCCCTCTGGCATGGCTCCACCCCTTGGTCCTTGAAGTACTCTGTGAGGAAATTCGGGTACAGGTAGGACCTTTCATCTTTTTGGACAGCCAGAGTGATGTTTGTGGACATGATAGCACCCATATTAATTGGGTACCCAGCCATAATTGATGCTACCAAGACTGCACGGGGAAGGGTAAGATTGTTCTCGTTGAGGCATGGATCAATGCGGCTACATACAAATGTTTGCCACCCTTTTGCTTCAAAGTTTAGGGTGGCTCAGACTATTGGAATTCCTGCTGTGAGCCACGGAGGTGTTGACCCTCGAATTGCCAAAATATCAGCTAGCCATGGGCGAGCTGCGTCACCCATAGCCAGCTTCTCCAGGTATTGGACTGCCTCTACTTCCTCAAACCCCACATACATGTTGAAGGTGCAGGCATCAAACTTGATTTTCAAATTTCGAACTTTTGTCACCTTGGTACCCTTTTTGATATGAGCTACATTGGTGTAGAATTCCTTGACCAAATGCTCATTGGCATCCATAATGCGGTGGGCGAACCATCTCCATATTTCTGGTCTCTTTGATCTCTCCAAACCTCCTACTGTAGTACCCCCCCCCTCCCCCTCCCATCGTCTAGGACATCATCATCATCGTCCACATTAATTACATCAGCTGGGGAATGTGAGGAAGAGGGCTCTGAGGCTTGACTACCCTCTTCCGAACCATCAGAGGAATTGGCAGAAGAAGACGACTCATCTACTAGGAGGAATCTACCAAGAAATTGTTGTGATTGGGCTTCCGGTTGTGATTGCACAGAGTTACCCTCAGAAGCTTCCCCAGATGGGACATACTCACTGGTTTCCGAGGGTTTGGGAGGTCTAGTGACTGTAGCTTTCTTACTTATAACCCTTTGAAGTACTAGAGGTAGGTTGCTTATACCTCGACCTCGGCCTCGGGAGGGTTCTGCCCTTCCCTTGCGATGCATCTCTTCTACCACATGAGCGAACCATTGTCTGCAATACATAAGGATAAGAGTCAGTTAGATTTGTGAACCACAGGTGCATGCATAACAATTGCAGTAAAGCAGTCTCAGAAGGGGCAGTGCGGACCGCACAAGTGAGTGCGGCCACAAAGTGCCCAGTGCGGACCGCACAAAAGTGAGTGTGGCCGCTTAACAAAATATGCGGACCGCACAATTTTGAGTGCGGCCGCACAGCCCCAGGTTTAAACTACTGGGGTCTCTGATGTTTCATCAGTGCTGACCACAAAAAAATGAGTGTGGCCGCACAAGTCCACTGCGGACCGCACAATTTTGAGTGCGGTCACACAGCTCCAGGTTCAGACTACTAGGGTCTCTGATGTTTCATCAGTGAGGACCGCACAAATATGTGTGTGGCCGCACAAGTCCACTACGGACCACACAATTTTGAGTGCGGCTGTACAAATCATGCACACTGATACCCTAATTCAAACATCAACGAACTGTACAAAAATATGTGTGGTCGCAAAAGCTCATGGTACGGACCGCACAAAAATGAGTGCGGCCGCACGATTTGAATCCAGGCGGCACTGACTTAGGGTTCATGGAAGTTTATTCACAAATTACTCAAGTTTTTAGCAATGAAACATCGTTAGTCACTTACCCAGACCCCAATTAATGTTTAAAAAGGCTACCCACATGATTCTAAGTATAAAAAACTAACCATTGACATATTTAGGCATAGAAATAAACCTAGGCAACAGAATAAAATTAAGAAAAAAATCTAAAGAATAAATTAGCATACCAGTAATGAAGATGCAGGTGAGATTCAACACTGATGAAATGAGGAGAGATTGAAAACAATGAGGATATGCACTGTGCTAGCTTAGCTTCAGGTTTTAAAAGAGGGTAAAGTGTAAAAAGCTGAGGGAGGCCCTATTTATACTTTTACCCGTCGGGCCCACAATTTTACCTGGAGTATGGCCGTACAATTTTGAGTGCGGTCTGCACTTATTACCTACCCTTGTGAAGAATTGTTGCGGACCGCACAAAAATGAGTGCGGCCGTAGAATTAATGCATACCGCACAAAGATGGGTGCGACCGCATTTTGTTAAGGAGTTTTGTCAGGCCAAACTTCAGAAACCATGTATTTTTCATCTCCCAGTTGTGCGACCTCACACAAAATTGTGCGGCCACAGAGTGGCAGTGCGGTCCGCATAATTTTAGTGTGGTTCGCACTTTTGTGACACTTAGCCAAACTTTTCATGCTCAGTTCCTGCAATGCACGCCCATTCCTGCATACACTTCAAAACTAATTAGTACAAAATAAAGTCTATCTAATATAAAGAAGAAAAACAAGAAAAAGAAAAAGACACATGGGTTGCCTCCCAAGAAGCACGTGATTTAACGTCGCGGCACGATGCATGTTACCATCAATCACTTGAAATGGAGCAACGCCACAACATGGCCATCATCAACCTTGCCAAGATAATGTTTAACCCGGTGCCCGTTGACTCTAAACACCTCATCATTCTTATTTTTCATATCTAGAGCACCAAAGGGTGTCATATGTACAACTTCAAATGGGACACTCCACTTTGATTTCAGCTTTCCCGGAAACATCCGCAACCGAGAGTTGAACAAAAGCACAAGATCACCTGCTTTGAATTCTTTGTTCCGGATATACTTGTCATGGATGTACTTCATCTTGTCCTTATACAAGGATGAACTGGAGTATGCATGGAACCGAAACTCATCAAGTTCATTCAATTGCTCCACCCTAAGATTTGCAGCTACATCCCACTCAAGGTTAAACTTCTTCAACACCCACATAGCCTTATGCTCAAGTTCCATCGGAGGGTGACAAGCTTTCCCGAACACTAACCGATACGGAGACATACCAATTGGTGTTTTGTAAGCTATTCTATAAGCCCAAAGAGCATCGTCAAGTTTCTTCGACCAATCTGTCTGGTTGGCATTCACAGTCTTTGATAGAATACTCTTGATCTCCCGGTTAGAGACTTCAACCTGTCCACTTGCTTGAGGATGATGGGGGTCGACACTTTATGAATGACACCATACTTGGAGAGTAAAGTATCAAAAGCTTTATTGCAAAAGTGTGATCCCCCATCACTAATGATGGCCCTTGGAGTACCAAACCTTGTGAATATGTTCGTCTTCAAGAAATCTACCACACTCCGAGTTTCATTGTTGGGCAAAGCCACAGCTTCAACCCATTTGGACACATAGTCCACAGCTACCAATATATAGGTGTTCCCACCTGAGCTCACAAACGGACCCATAAAATCAATGCCCCAAACATCAAAAATATCAATCTCTAGGATGGTGGTGAGAGGCATCTCATTTTTCTTGGAGATCCCACCGGCCTTTTGGCATTCATCACAACTCTTAACGAGATCGCTAGCGTCCTTGTAAAGGGTAGGCCAATAGAATCCACAGCTTAGCACCTTTGTAGCAGTTCTTGCTCCACCATGGTGACCACCATATGGAGAAGAGTGGCAAGCTTCAAGAATACCCAATTGTTCTTCTTCCGGTACACATCTTCGGATAACACCATCAGTACAAATTTTGAAGAGATATGGCTTATCCCAATAATAGTCCAGGCAATCCCTTTGAGATTCTTCCTTTGGTTTGAAGAGAACTCATTCGGAACAATGCGACTCACAATATAGTTGGCCACATCGGCAAACCATGGCATCCCAGTCATAGAAATGGAAAGGAGTTGTTCGTCAGGAAATGAATCATTGATCTCAAGGCCATCATGTGGCCTCCCCTCCTCCTCCAATCGGGACAAGTGGTCCGCCACTTGATTCTCACTACCCTTGCAGTCTTGAATCTCTAGATCAAACTCTTCAATAGAAGCACCCACCGCATCAACCTTTTCTTAGAGTCTTTCTGGCTCATCAAATAATGAAGTGCCGTATGGTCGGTGTGAACAATCACCTTTGTACCCATTAGGTACGGGTGAAACTTCTCCATAGCAAAGACAATGGCTAGGAGTTCTTTCTCGGTCACCGTATAATTGACTTAGGCCTAGTTCAGGGTCTTGCTAGCATAGTAGACCGGATGAAATACCTTGTTAACTCGTTGCCCCAATACCGCTCCAACCACCACATCGCTTGCATCACACATGAGCTCAAATGTAAGCTCCAATTTGGTACGGTGATAATAGGAGTGGTAGTCAACTTATACTTGAGTAGTTCAAATGCCTTCATACAATCTTCATTGAAAAGGAACTTGGAATCTTTCTCCAAGAGTTTGCACAAGGGGTTTACCACTTTAGAAAAGTCCTTGATGAATCAGCGGTAAAACCTCGCATGACCTAGAAAGCTCCTCACTCCCTTTACGGAAGTAGGGGGAGGGAGTTTGGATATCATATCAATTTTTGATTTATCAACCTCAATACCATTCTTGGAAATCTTATGACCGAGGACAATGCCCTCCTCGACCATAAAGTGACACTTCTCCCAATTCAACACCAAGATAGTTTCCTCACAACGTGCCAATACCTTATCCAAGTTATCTAAGCACTCTTCAAAATAATTCCCCACGACAGAAAAATCATCCATAAAAACCTCGAGAAAGTCCTCCACCATATCGGTGAAGATGGCCGTCATGCACCGTTGAAAATTTTCGGTGCATTGCATAACTCGAATGGCATCAGCGAGAATGCGAAAGTGCCATAGGGACAAGTGAAAGTGGTCTTCTCTTGATCTTCAGGAGCAATAAGAATCTGGTTATACCCGGAATATCCATCAAGGAATCAATAATAAGCATGTCCGGCTAACCTATCCAATATTTGATTAAGAAATGGAAGCGGAAAATGGTCTTTCCAAGTAACTTTGTTGAGCTTCCTATAATCCATGCACACTCTCCACCCGGTGACAGTTCGTGTGGGGATCAATTCATTTTTGTCATTTGTTATCACAGTCATGCCCTCTTTCTTTGGGACATATTGCACCGGTGAGGTACACGAACTATCGGAAATGGGGTAAACAATCCCTGCATCCAAACACTTGATGATACCTTTCTTTACTACCTCTTGCATGGCCTCATTCAATCATCTTTGATGTTCTACGAAGGGTTTGGCATCCTCCTCAAAAATGATTTTGTGCATGCAAAAGGCGGGGCTTATACCCCGAATATCCGCCAATGTCCAACCTATTGCTTTCTTCCTCCTTTGGAGCACCGCAAGGGTGGAATCTACCTACACGTTAGTTAAGCACGAGGAAGAATAACAGGTAAAGTAGAACAAGGGCCTAGAAACTCATACCTTAGTTGTGAAGGCAAAGGCTTTAACTCCAAGGTGGGAGGCTCCTCGATTGAGGGCTTTGTTGGTGGAGTCTTCCGGTTTTCGATATCCAAGGAAAGTTTTTGGGGTTCATAAGTATATGATCCCATTCCTTGCAAAGCATTGACACATTCTACAAAGCCTTCCTTCTCATCCTCATCATGATTTAACAACACAGCTTCCAAGGTATCTTCAACATTTATCACAGCACTTGTGTCATTAACAATTACTTCGGTCAGAAGATCCACGAACGAACACACTTCGTTGCTATTTGGCTGCCTCATTAATTTACAAACATGGAACACCACGTTTTCATCGCCCACCCGGAAGGTGAGCTCGCCAGCTTCCACATCAACTAAACCCTTCCCTATAGCAAGGAAAGGTCTCCCCAAAATGATTGGAACCCCGTAGTCAACCTCACGGTCAAGTATCACAAAATCTAGGGGAAGGATAAACTTGTCGACCCGATCTAACACATCATCAATTATCCCCAATGGCCTTTTCATTATCCGATCCGCCATTTGCAACCTCATGGATGTGGGTCTTGGTTGCCCAATCTCCAACGTTTTGAACACAGAATAGGGCATCAAGTTAATGCTTGCCCCCAAGTCACATAAAGCTTTGGCGAAATCGGCACTCCCAATAGTGCACGAGATTGTGAAAGTATCGGGGTCTTCCAACTTTGGAGCCATGGAGTGCACAATAGCACTTATTTGATGTGTCATTTTAATTGTTTCAAATTCATTGATCTCTTCTTTGTTACCAAATCCTTCATGAACTTGGCATATCTCGGCATTTGTTCTAAGGCTTCAACCAAAGGCACATTTATGGACAAACTTTTCATCATATCAATGAATTTCTTGAATTGATTATCATTATTTTGCTTTGCAAGTCTTTGAGGGTATGGAGGAAGAGTCCTTGGCATTGGTGCCTTAGCCTTTGGCACTACCGGCTCCGGTATGTCAATCACGTGCTCCCTAGACGGGTTCACTTCTTGTTGCGTCTCCTCCACATTTTCATCAATATCAATCCTCGCTTCTTCATTAGCTTGAACATCATTGCTTGGATTATCATCATCTTGCACCAACACATCATCACCCACATGTCTTCTTTGGTTTGAGGTACTAGCAACTCCACCTCTCCCACTTCTTGTTGTCACGGCCATTGCATGCCCCGTATTCCTACCTTTCGGGTTCACCACCGTATCACTAGGTAGTGCCCCCTTTGGGCAAGTATTTAAAGCTTGAGAAATTTGGCCAAGTTGAACCTCCAAGTTGCGGATAGAAGTGTTGTGGGAGGCTAATTGGGCATCGGAGTCGACCTTTTTCTCCATCATTTGCTTAAACATATTTTCAATCCGTCCCATTTCACTATTTGAAGAACTAGGACCTTGCGACGGATATGGAGGCGGGTTGTTTGGTTGTTGATACATCGGGGGCCTCTGAAAGTCCGACCCCCGATTTCCTTGGTTGCTATTGTTCCAACCCCCTTGATTATTGTTGCCTCCCTAATTGCTTTGATTGTTGCCACCCCAATTACCTTGATTATTTCCTCCTCAATTGCCTTGATTACCTTGATTACTCCAATTGCTTTGATTAGTGTTGTTGCCACCACTCTAATTTCCTTGGTGGCCTTGGTTGTTCAAATTTCTTTGGTTTCCTTGTGATCTCCATTGTTGTTGATTTGGAGCATTGCTTCTTTGACCTTGATAATTGTTGACATATTAAACCTCTTCATCTTGCTCATCATATGAATCATCTTGATTATACCCACTATTACTTTGCTCAAATTGTTTTGGATGGTTTTGTACTTGTTGACCTCGTTGCTGTCTCTTGTTTACCATCATGTTCACCCCTTCCACAACATTCACCTGTTTCGGCCCTTGAACCTGTTGAAGTTGAGCCTTGGCCAATTGGTTCATGATGGTTGTCAACTCCGCAATAGCTTGCCCATGATCATGTAGCTCCTTGTGTAGGTGAATAACATTTGGGTCACCCTGAGGAACATTGGCTCTACTTTGCCATGCCGAAGAGGTGTCCGCCATCTCATCCAAGATTTCACAAGCTTCAGAATAAGGCGTGTTCATGAAGTTACCCCCAGCAAGTTGATTTACCACACAATGATTCGTTTTGTTGATCCCCCTGTAGAAGGTCTGTTGGATCATGGCCTCGGTCATATCATTGTCCGGGCATTCTTTTGACTATGGTACGATATCTTTCCCAAATCTCATGCAATGGATCATTGGGTTCTTGTTTGAAAGCTAAAATTTCACCCCTTAGTGTAGCCATGTGCCCCGGAGAGAAGAATTTGGCAATGAACTTGTCGGCCAACTCATCCCTAGTGTGGATGGAATGATTGGGCAATCTCTCTAACCAGTCCAAAGCCTTTCCCCATAGAGAAAAGGGAAACAGCCTTAACCGCAGTGCATCCTCGGAGATATTTGTTTGCTTGCTCCCCCAACAAGTATCGACGAAACCCTTGAGATGCTTGTTGGCATTTTGGTGTGGAGCTCCGGTGAAGAAACCTCGTTGCTCAAGTAGTGTAAGCACCACGTTGGTTATTTGGAAGTTGCCCGCCCTAATCTGGGACGGGACTATTGCACTTGCATATCCCTCATTCGACAACACCCGGTGCGCTGCTCTTGGTGGATGTGGGGGAGGGTTTGGGACATTATCATGAGGCGGTCGGCCTCGCCTATTTACTTGAGTCTCGGGATGAACCTCATCTACTTGATCATCATCTACCTCCTCCCCCAATGGTAAATTTCCTAGGGGCTCGTTGTTAAGGGCCATTTTGTACCTATAAGCAATTCACAAACAAAATTAGTGCCTCGAAAGGGAAAAAAGACAAAACACACAAATACCTAGATATATAGCTAAATCCTTTTAACTCCCCGGCAACGGCACCAAAGTTTGATCTCGGCCAAACCCACACCACAATTTAGTAGTAAGGTGGTCGATGTAATAATAAACCCAACGAAGGTCGAGATCGAATCCACAGGGAGTTAGAATATGGGATTAGGTGTATATCTAAGTTAATTACAAGTTTTGGCTCCAATTACACTTCCACAAATATGATTAGTGTTCTACTTCTACTTTACTCTATTGTTTGCAAGTATAAAACTAAGGACAATATTTTTGGTTTTGAGTTTTTCAAATGATTAAAAAGGGACTAGGGTCGTGACTTCTAACTAGGTAGTTATCTAATGGGCTGTAAACTCCAGGGTAAATTTTATTAGTTGGGGTCGTGATGTAGCAATCACATCCGGGTACTCACTCTATACCTCTCGGTAGTTTGAGTGATTTTGCCCAATTTGGCTTTCTCAAGTCCAATTGGGTATTTGCACAATACAGGTGATATTAGCTCAAGTCGGGTATTACTATCTCTAGGTTTAACCCTTTAATTGGGGCTATCAATTTCTTGAGTTCACCCTAATTTCTTATTAGCCAAGTTTTTCTAGACTTGGTCTCTCTTTCTCAAGTAGAGGTTAAGTCAAATAGGCATAAATCAATGCTTGTAACCATTGATTCTAAAGTTCAATCATGAACAAGGCTAAATATCACTAACCCAATAAAAAATAAACCCTAAATTAAACACCCATCAAATACTCACACCAGGGTTGGGTCACAACCCTAGCTAAAGATTTAGCTACTCATGAAAAGTACAGAAATCAAAGAAGAAATTAAGATATAATGCATATTAATTAATTAGAGAAAGAAAATATAATGTATAGATGTTAATCTAGTAGTAAAATACTCAAAATAGCAAAGAAAATGGCTCAGGTGCTCTTCTCCAACGTCACTTACCCTAAAAATGACAAAAGGTTCTATTTATACTAAGCTGAAAATGTCTGACAAAAATGTGCCTGCGGAGGTTGTGCGGCCGCATAATTCTGATGCGGTCCGAACGTTGAGCTTCTGCGGCCGCACAATTATTTTGCGGTCCGCATTCTTGGAATTTTGGGCTTGGAACTTCGGGGCTTCTGCGGTCCGCATAAAAATGAGTGCGGTCGCGTTTCTGATTGTGCGGCCGCATAAAAATGATGCGGTCCGCACTCCTTGATTTTGAACTTGAATCCAATTCTCTGATTCTTCACTCTTGCGGACCGCATAATAGTGAGTGCGGCCGCATAATTTTGGTGCGGTTCGCACTCCTTCAGCTTGCCCAAATACCATTCTCTGAAACTCCCCTCTTCGGACCGCATAATAGTGAGTGTGGCCGCACTTGATATTCTGCGGCCGCACAATTTTGGTGCGGTCTGCACTGCTAGCCTTTTTGCCCTGTTTTGGTTCTTGTTCACTTTTGACTCCTTTATGAGTTGATTTTGACTTCTTTGGATCATATCCCAATATTCCTGCAAGCAAGCACATTTTGTTAGTTTCCAGGAATGCCTTTAAGCATTTTTGAGCTAAATCGCAAGTAAAAGAGAACAAATAATCGGTCAAAATCCCTACTTATCACTTGTCCATGGTCATGCAACTCTTTGTGAAGGTGGATCTCGTTAGGTTCACCTTGTGGAACATTAGCCCGGGATTGCCACGCCGATGATGTTTCCGCCATTTCATCTAAAATCTCACATGCCTCCGCATAAGGCGTAGTCATGAAGTTCCCACCGGCAAGTTGATTCACTACACATTGGTTGGTTGTGTTGATCCCACGATAGAAAGTTTGTTGAATCATGTTCTTTGTCATATCATTGTTGGGACATTCCTTAACCATTGTCCTATAGTGTTCCCATATCTCGTGTAGTGATTCATTTGGCTCTTGTTTGAATGCCAAAATCTCATCCCAAAGTGTAGCCATGTGCCCCGGAGAGAAGAACGTAGAAATAAACTTTTCTGCCAACTCATCCTAAGTGTGAATGGAATGGTTTGGCAAACGTTCCAACCAATCTAGCGCTTTCCCCCGTAGAGAGAAGGGAAAAAGCCTTAACCTCAATGCATCCTCATAGACATTTGTTTGTTTGCACTCCCAACAAGTGTCCACTAACCCCTTCAAATATTTGTATGCATTTTGACTTGGAGCACCGGTGAAGAAACCTCGTTGCTCTGGCAAAGTGAGCATCACGTTGGTGATTTGAAAGTTTCCCCGCCCTAATACGGGGAGGGACTATTGCACTTGCATATCCTCCAATGGGTAACACCCGGTGTGGAGCCTCTCGTGGTGGAGGTGGGGGTGGAACATGCACATTGTCCTGAGGCACTCGGCCTCTTCTATTAGCTTGAGTTTCAAGAGGAACCTCATCCACTTGCTCATCATCAATGTCCACATCCCCCAAAGCAATATTTCTGAGCTCATTGTTTGTCATGGTTATACCTATGATTTCTTAAACAAGTTAGTAACACGGAAGGAAAATAAGATACTCCAAAAACACAATATTGTTTTTAACTCCACGGCAACGGCACCAAAAATTAATCACGTCCAAATGCACACCTCAAAAGAGGTATGAAACGGTCGCTTGCAATAATAGAAACCCAACTAAGAGTCGGGGTCGAATCCACATGGAGCTAAGATAGGAGTTAGGAGTATATATTTCAATGTGAGTGATTGGATTATCTAGTTTGCACTTCCACAATAAGATTTATTTTCTATTTCTAATTTTACTCTAAAGATTGCAAATTAAAGAAAGAAGACTAGAGATAATTATTTTTGAAGTTTTTTTCAAAATGATAAAAAGCCTAGGGATGTGACCATTACCTAGGTGTTTGCCTAATAGGATAAAGACTTTAATCCTTGTTTTGTTGATTGGGGTGTATTATAGCTATCAACTCTAAATTACCCACTCAATACCTCTCGGACAGAGAGTGGTTTTGCCCAATTTGGCTTTCTCAAAACCAAATGAGTATCACACAAAATAGTTGATAAAAGCTCAAGTCGGATTATTACTATATCAAGGTTAAACCCTTTAATTGGGTTAATCAATCTCTAGATTGACCCAATTCCTTGTTAGCTATGTTATCCTAGACTAGGTCTCTCTTTTTCAAGAAGAGACTAAGTCAAATAGGCATGAACTAATATTTGCAACCATTAATCCCACAATTAAAGCATGAACTAAGCTAAATAATAAATACTCAATCATAAACAAGCACTAAATTAGATACCCATAAAGTTTATACACTAGGGTTGGGTCACAACCCTAGTAAACCCTAGCTACTCATACTTGGGTTTGAAGAAAATAGAGAAGAAAGACTAATTAAACTCATAATGAAAGCTTAAAATGAATAAATCTATTGTAAATATACCAAGACAAAGTAAAACTTCCAAAAATGGCAAAGAAAAATGGCTACAGTAATTGCAGAGGTTCAAACTTGACCTAATTTTGTGAAACTCGTCTATTTATACAAGGCTGAAAATCTCAGACAAAAATGCCCCTCAGGAGGTTCTGCGACCGCACAATCCCATGTGCGGTCCGCAAATTTCTTCATCTGGCAGGAACTGGAGTTCTACAGCCATACAATTCTGAACTGCATCCGCGAGGCAACATTTATGCGGTCCGCAGATTTAGAATTGCGGTCGTAAGGCAATCTTCTGCGGCCGCACAAATCTTGTACGGTCCGCAATTTACTGAGGCTTTGGACTTGCACTTTTTGCATTCTCTCTGATCTTGACCCTTAGCCCATCTTTTGTGGCCACATAAATGCCTGCAGATTTTTCCTTCTTTGCTTGCGGCCGCAGATTGAATTCTGCGGTCCGCAATTTCTTCTGCGGACCGCACATTGTGTGCTTCTGTGCTCTTTATTGCCTTGTGCTTAGACTGATCCTTTTTTAGTCGGATTTCATCTCGGGGGCCCAACTTCCAGCATTCCTGTAATTTTGCATAATTTCATTAGTTTCGAGAACACAGTTTAATGCTTTTAGACTAAAACAAAAATTAAAAGGCGCTAATAAGTAGTCAAAATCCCCACTTATCAAGTTCCAAAGGAGATAGTCTGTGACAACGGCCCACAATTCATAGGCGCGAAAGTCACCGAGTTCTTTCAAAGTTGGCAGATTAAATGAATTACTTCCGCACCTTATTATCTAGTGACAATGGGCAAGCTGAATCGACAAATAAGGTTATCATCAATAACTTAAATAAGCGATTGGAAAAATTAAAAGGCAAATGGCCAGAAGTCCTCCAAGGGGTGTTATGGGCTTACCGAACAACGGCAAAAACTAGTATGGGTGAGACTCCATTTTCACTTGTTTATGGGATAGAAGCTTTGATTCCGATGGAAATAGGTGAACCAAGAACGAGGTACACGCATACCACTGAAGCAACAAATGAGGAAGAGTTACGAGTAAATTTGGATTTGATAGAAGAAAGGAGAGAAGCAACATTAATTCAAATGGCGGCTCAAAAGCAGATGATTGAACGATATTATAACAGGAAATCCAATTTGAGGTACTTCAAGATTGGGGAATTCGTTCTCAAAAAGGTGTTCCGGTCAACAAAAGTGGCAAATGCTGGAAAGTTGAGTCCAAATTGGGAAGGCCCATATAGGGTTAGAGGCATTGCTGGAAAAGGAGCGTATGAGTTGGAAACCATGGACCGCAAGGTGTTACCATCAAATTGGAATGCAGTCCATTTAAAGAAGTATTACTTCTAAACGATGATAATACCCACGGTCAGGTATCACGCAAGTTCGATTTTATTTTGTTCTTTTGAATTTTACTAACCATTTTAGATGATAGGCAAAAAGTTGGCCCGTACCAAATGATGATATTATACCCGAAAGACACACGGAATACTGAATTATTCCTAGTCTAGGTTACAACTTTTCTGATGAGAAAAAGGGTTATGCAGTCATCGTCTAAAAAATTATCTCTGAGTCCTATTTGCATTTTCCTTTCAGGAAAAAGACCAAAAGAAAGGAGTTGATCCAGTGTTTGATATTTCATACTTCAATGCTCCAACACTGGGGGGACTATGCATATAGAAGGTTACATAAGGAAGGAAGATATATACCAAGGTCATAGTTCACCATGAATCAAAACCTTGAAGAAAAAGAAACCCTTGAAGATTTTCAAAAAACAAATTCAAAGGAATTCAAACATGCAAAAAGGATGCAAGATATTCCCATGAGCTTCTAGGTTAAGGCCATAAGTTTAGTCGCGGAAAGACATACTTGAATTTGTAAACCTGCTACAATGAAAGCAGTTATGAAAATAATGTATGAACAGTTATGAAAGTGATGTACAAACTTACCTATTTGAGAGTTCAAAAAGTAAAACTTCCTCAAATTACCTTTTGTTTCATATCTACTTCATGTTTCATATCTTTGCACCAATATGAAGATGAGACGTCATCCTCATCAGTGACGTTAACATAAAAGGTCCCTCTTTTATGAAAACCCGCGCATATTGAAGTCACGGTCTATTAAAGCATTTTAAATACAAAAATAAAGCTCAAAAGTTATAGAGCAAAAAGCAGTATATGCGGCAAGAGCAATAAAGATATTTATATCATTACACCAAAAACGACAAGGGCGGTAAAACCTTCCAAACAATTGTCCAAAAGACACAAGGAAATTCCAACCAAAATCCAACAAACACTTTCAACAGAAAGTCGGAAGAGGGGAGAGCTAAGGAGCATCATCTACGGGGGAATAAGGATCAACTTGAGGAGAAGAGGGTTGAATATCAGCTTCACCAGGAGCAAGTCCATCTTCGTCACCCTTAGAACCTTCGTCCTCGGGTATAGAGAAGCTTTGACCCTGCTGAGTCTGTTCAATTATTTCTTTAGCTTTCGCAATCTTAGCATTAAGGTCAAAACCTTCCTGGCTGGCTTCAGTTAAAGTCTCAAAGTGAGTGTTCAAAAAACCCAGCTAACATCAAGTGATGACCTATCTTTGAGGGCTTCATAATCCTTCTCCCACTGTTCAATTTCAGCTTTCAATTCTTCTTTTTTCTGCCTCCGAGGCTTCATAAGCTGTCTTCAAATGAGCAAGAGAACTTTCAAGGAACTGAATCTTACTTGTAGAGGTACGGAGATCTTTTTGAGCTTGGGTAAGCATCTGCACCAGATCACCTGCTAAACCTCTTTTTGATTAAGGAGTACTTTCAAACTCCTTATCTCATCAGTAGCCTTGGAATGTTGTTCAGCAAAGGAAGATTCCAGCCTGACCTTATCCTTCTCAACTTGACTGGAAGAAGCTTTTAAAACTGCTAACTCAGCGGAGACCATCCTCAGTTGTTTCTCAAAAGCTCCTTTCTCCTCTGCAAGAACGTCTTTCTCCAACTGAAGGCCTTCAAATTGTTCTTTCTAGTTGTCATTCTCAGTGCGTAACTCAATTACCTGCTGGTCAATCCATGAAATCCTTTTCATGGGCTCTGTACCATTCAAATTAATCTACAAAAAGACAAAAGGAGGAGAGTTATGGATGGGAAAAAAGAAAGGAAAGGAAGATAGGTAAAAAAAATATACCTTAAGAGAAGATTGAATGATGTCATTCATCAAAGTCAAAGAACTGTAAACCTCTAACTTCTTCTTTTCCACGGGTCCTAGTAAAAGTTTCAGCCACACATCAGCTTGTCAAAAATATTTCGAAAAGTTCCCACCATCGGGGACTTCAATCATAACTTTTTTCATACGCCGCCACCTACTAGAAGGCTCTGCTTCTACACGAGGAACAGCAGCGGGGGAAACCATTAGGGCAACTCTAAGAAAGGAAATAGGGGTGGTTAACAGTAGGTGTAACAGACAACACCGAAAGAGAAGCAAGTGGCAACTCTTCGAAAACAGGCACGAGTCCTTCATCACCCTCAAAGCCATGGGCGAATAACCTTTCAATAGGACTTGAGGGGGGGATGTCTAAGTTACTAATGTCTTCATCAAAAATTTCCAAAGGGGCCCTCTCCGGTACATCAACAAGTCTAAAGGGAATTGAACTGGAAGGGGGACCTTGAGAGACAGGGGTTTCATCATCTGAAACCACGCGTCTTCTGACACGCGATTTTCTCACCAAGGAACCTTCTCTGGTATCCTCCTCATAATCAGACTCATGGGCTTCTGTAGTTTTTCTCTTGGAAGAAGAAGCACTCAAAATCCGCTCTTGTGCGGAACTTACAGAAAGCCCGGCTGTGGGAACAGATGGGGGGTTGATGCCACGAATGGAAAACCCTAATTAAAAAAAAGAGGTTGATGAAAAAAGCTATATATAAAGAAGTAAAGAAGGAAAGAAACCACGAGGATAAAAAGGTACCGTGAGTCTTCACTTTCTAACCAAATTTCTGTGAAAGAAATTTCCACGATCTTTTGTCCATAGGAGCAGCAGTCAACATTTTTTCTACCCAAGCACGGAAGTCTGGAATTTCTTCAAAAACTTCTGTCACGCCCCAAAACTGAGGAGCGCGACCGACGCTCAACAGAGTGAACCCGACCGAGCAAGCCTATTAGATTTCATTCTACCCAAACTCATCCACAAATGGAGATAATATATATTTTCATTAATTAGATGAAAAGATGTTCATGTCTACAATACCAATTCATTTCCAATAGTTTCATCATTTTTAAAGTCTCAAATTGACAAATAATACAACCACAACATAACAAATTTTGTCTTTCCCAGTACCAATACACAACCCACACTATGTCTACGGAGCCTCTATAGATAAATAAGAGTACAATAATAATGCCGGCAACAAGACCCCGGCTATACCTCAAACAGAATACACAAAGTACAAAAGATTCATGACCCCGGGATGAAGTGGGGCTCACCAAGTCAGCTGGAAAGAAGGTGTACTACTATCACTGATCAATATCTTCTATTGTGGAACCACCTGCATCCATTTAAAGATGTAGCGCCCCCGGCAAAAAGAACGTTAGTACTGTCGAATAGCACTAGAATGTATAACTAAACACCCTCTCAATAGAATGACAAATGCTACAAACAAGATTATCATAATATCAATGAAAGCCTTAATCAATGTCAAACCTCAATTTAGGATCAAGACAGAACAAGATTATCACATTGGGAAATTTTTAGTATCGATATACCATTGTCCACAATACCATTATTCACAATACCATTATTCACAGAACCAGTACCATCGTACTCTCAGCACGGAGTCCGATCACGACCCGATCGGTTAGGCTATCTCATTAGAGACATCAATCACAATTACTCTCAATATCAATACCACCATCTTTAACACGGAGTCCGATCACGACCCGATCGGCTAGGCTATCCATTAGTGACATCGACCACAATCACAATTTCAATTACAATTTCCAGCACAATCACCACCATGTGTGCGGCATGGTGTCCGATCACGACCCGACCGGCTAGGCTGTCTTATTCAAGACATCAACCTTTTTATATCAATCATCGCATTTCATATTACTTTTACATCTTTTCATTTCATTGGAACTAATGGCCATAATTATAAGATCATTCTTGGCACGTTGGCCATATTTAGTATTTCATGCTCACCTTTTCAATTTCAATTATCATCATCATCAATAACAACAAACACAATTCAAATCAAGGTGTGTAGTACACATGTGAGCAATTTAGAGTCTAAGGCACATAGAGACATTTCACAAAATTTGGCATAATAGCCTTCGTTTGAACTTGACTTAAAGTCGAAACATTATTAATGCACAGCCCATATTTTAACACTTCCTCAATTGGTAACATAACATGAATAAAGCATTTGGGATGCTTGTTGAACATATATCTTTCAACCCAATCTTACTCGGAATAGCCATTTTTATAATGAATTACTCGGGACTTACATAATTTACATGAATATCGTGGGATTCAGTTCTCAGAGAAAAGTTTAGCCGACATACCTCAATTGAGCTTCCTTACACTCTAAATGTTTCGGAATTCATAGCAACTTCAATCTATTGTAGAAATATAACAAATTGAATCAAAATTAGGAAGATGATTATGGTTCTAGCTCATTTGAGCATATTATCAATCACTAGGTGTGCATAAGGTTTCAAAGTCCTTTTATGGAGGATTCCATCATCCCACAACCCAATCTTTACCATTCTTAGCTCAACAATCTTCCTACACCCTTTGATAACACATGCATGTAAAACAAACAACTTTCATGCCCAAAATTTATCTTGTTAATTACCCATTTTCAGAAAATTTCAAAATTAGGGGTTAGGGTGTAGAATCTTACCTCTAGGATGAAGACCTAGTGAGTTTCCCTTCTTAATCTTCCAAAACTTGGGCAAGAATTGAAGAACACCTTCTCACTCTAGGGCACTCTCTCTCACTCTAAAATATTAGATTATATCTCAAAAATGGCGCAAAGAGTGTATTTAACGAAGTAGGGTCGGGTTTTAAAAAGTCAAAAATGAAGCTCCGGAACAAGTTCTGCGGTCGCATATGCAGTATGCGACTGCATAATGGTTATGCGGACCGCATATCAGTAGCATAATTGGTGTCCAAAATGACCAAAAATCAGCCTGTGTCTACGGTCACTATGAAGTTCGCATAACTGTTCTGCGGTCGCATAGGGCACCGCATAACAGTTATGCGGTCGCATAGTCGAACGCATAATTGCTTCCCACTGGCCCAATTAACTGCTTCACTTTGCGGCCATTATGCAGTCCGCGGAGTGATTCTGCGGTCGCATAATGGACCGCAGAAATGCATTTCATTGCCAAACATTTTTCTTTACTTTCCGGTGCATTGTTCAACACAAAAAGTCTGAGTCACGGCGAGCTTGTGAGCCGCGAAGAATTTATAAAATCCTCAAACACGTAAGCCCTATTCGGTACCACAAAATACTATTTTCTTTTGCAAATTTTACCGGGCTTTACACTTAAGTACTTCAAAATTTTTCGGGGTGTTACATTATCCCCCCGCTTAGGATCATTCGTCCTCGAATGAGGGTAAAAACTGTCATTAGCATCTTATGCAACTCATTTTTTTTTTCATACCACACTCCAGCAGTCCCAAATTTGACTAACTCCCAAAAGTTCCAAAAATTTGGCCAGAGTTTCCTTTGTAACTAGGCCTACCCACCTTTGAGAGAGCCCCAGAAACACATCCTAACAGGATATATACATAATCCAACGACGTAATATAATACAAAATAACACCAACTGTGGCCTCATAAGCAATATATTTCCATAAAGGAACACTATTAATGCCAATTGTTCACGTGATACAAAATTCATAAAAAGTAAGTCCTATAATTTTCCTAGATCACAACTTTATAAATACATGGTCATTCAAACAAATAAGGATACTTTTTCTTCATTTCTTCCTCGACCTCCCAAGTAGCCTCTTCAACCTGTTGGTTTCGCCGCAACACTTTCACATAGGCAATTTCTTTATTTCTCAATTTTTGGACTTGCCTATCAATAATAGAAACCGGAATCTCTTCGTAAGTCAATTTCTCATTTACCTCAATAGTCTCAACCAGAACAATGAGTGTCAGATCTCCAACTACTTTCTTCAACATAGACACATGAAACACCGGGTGTACTACTGACATCTCAGGTGGTAACTCAAGCTTGTACGCCACCTCACCGATCCTCTGAATGATTTTGTACGGTCCGACATATTTCGGACTCAATTTTCCTTTCTTACCAAATCGCATTACACCCTTCATGGGGGAAACTTTCAAGAATACCTAATCATCTTTTTTGAACTCCAAATCCCTAAGACGAAGATCCGAATAGGATTTATGATGACTCTGAGCAGTCTTCAACCGCTCCTTAATGATTTTAACTTTTTCCATGGCTTGATTCACGAGGTCTGGCGCTATCAAATCTGCTTCCCCAATTTCGAACCACCCAATGGGAGATCTACATCTCCTACCAAATAAAGCCTCGAACGGTGCCATTTGAATGCTAGCATGATAGCTATTATTGTATGCAAATTCTATGAGTGGTAAATGATCATCCCAGCTACCTTTGAAGTCTAGAACACAAGCGTTCAATATATCCTCAAGCATTTAAATAGTCTGCTCTGCCTGCCCGTCAGTCTGCGGGTAAAAGGCTGTACTAAGATTCACCTGAGTACCCAAACCTTGCTGAAATTTCTTCCAAAACTTAGCGGTGAATTATGCTCCCCGATCAGAAATGATGGAAACTGGGGTGCCATGCAACTTGACTATTTCTTTGATATACAACTTAGCATACTGTTCCGCTGTGTCGGTAGACTTAACCGGCAAAAAGTGTGCTGATTTTGTGAGTCGATCCACAATCACCAAAATCGAGTCAAACTTACGCGGAGTGCGTGGTAATCCTACCACAAAGTTCATATTAATCATTTCTCACTTCCACATTGGAATTTCTATGTTCTGTGCCAACCCACTGGGCCGTTGGTGTTCGGCCTTCACTTGCTGACAATTCGGACGTCTTGCCACAATGTTCGCCACATTCCTCTTCATATCATTCCACCAATAGACTTCCTTAAGATCATGATACATTTTTGTAGAACCTGGGTGCACAGAATACCTAGATGTGTGAGCTTCAATCAAAATTCTTTCACGAAGACCATCCATATTTGGAACACATAATCGCCCTTGGTACCTTAGTGTACCATAATCCATGCCAAGAGAAAAGGCCATGGTCTTATGTTTATGAATCCCCTCTTTCAATTGCACCAAAAATGGATCGTTGTATTGCTTCTCTTTGACTTCCACAACAAGCGATGATTCAGTCCTATTTCGGACAATTACCCCTCTTTCACTAGAGCCCGCAAGATGAACTCCCAAACTAGCCAATCGGTGAACTTCTTTGGCCAATGGCCTTTGATATGTCTTCAAGTGAGCCAAACTACCCATGGATTTCCGGCTAAGAGCATCTGCCACAACATTGGCCTTTCCCGGATGATATAGAATATCAATGTCGTAGTCCTTGAGTAACTCAAGCCATCTTCTCTGCCTCAGATTCAATTTCTTATGCTTGAAAATATATTGAAGGCTTTTATGGTCCGTGAATATATCCACATGGATCCCATATAAATAATGACGCCAAATTTTCAATGCAAATACCACTACTGCAAGTTCTAAATCATGTGTTGGATAGTTCTTTTCATGATTCTTGAGTTGCCTAGAAGCATAAGCTATAACCTTGCCATGTTGCATTAATACACATCCAAGCCCGATTCTTGAAGTATCACAATATACCACAAATCTATCTATACCCTCTGGTAGGGTCAACACCGGTGTCGTAGTCAATCTTGCTTTCAATTTCTGAAAACTCTTTTCACAAGCATCTGACCATTGGAACTTAATTGCCTTCTGCGTCAATTTAGTCAATGGAAAGGCAAGAGTAGAAAACCCCTCCACAAACTTTCTATAATATCCAGCTAAGCCTAAGAAACTACGAATCTCTGTTGGAGTTATAGGCCTCGGCCAATTCTTCACAGCTGAAATTTTCTGAGGATCAACCTTAATTCCCTCACTAGAAACTATATGACCCAAGAATATGACTCATTCAAGCCAAAATTCACACTTTGAAAACTTTGCATATAACTAGTGCTGATGTAGGGTTTGCAGAACTACCCTGAGATGATCGGCATGGTCTTCTCGACTTCGTGAATATACAAGAATATCGTCAATAAACACTATCACAAAAGAGTCGAGGAATGGCTTAAAAACTCGATTCATAAGATCCATAAAGGCTGCTGGGGCATTTATTAGCCCAAACGACATCACCAAAAATTCAAAGTGCCCATATCGGGTTCTAAAAGTTATTTTCGGAATATCCCGCTCCCTGATCTTCAATTGGTGATACCCGGATCTTAAATCAATCTTGGAGAAGTACCTAGCACCTTGTAATTGATCAAACAAGTCATCTATCCTTGGCAGTGGGTACTTATTCTTGATTGTGACCTTATTAAGCTGCCGATAGTCAATACACATTCTCAGTGACCCATCTTTATTTCTTACAAAAAGGACCGGTGCGCCCAAGGCGACACACTCGGCCGGATAAAACCCTTTTCTAACAAATCTCTTAATTGTTCCTTTAGTTCCTTCAATTCTGCTGGTTCCATTTTGTAGGGTGGAATAGATATAGGATGTGTGCCTGGCATCATATCAATCCCAAAATCAATCTCCTTGTCTGGTGGGATCCCAGGGAGTTCATCCGGAAAGACTCTTGAAAATTCATTCACAACAGGCAGAGACTCAAGTGTAGGTACCTCATCATCGGTGTCCGTAACTCGGACCAAATGGTAAATACATCCCTTGTTGATCATTTTTGTGGCCTTAAGGTAAGAAATAAACCTACCATTCGGCACTACATCATCACCCTTCCACTCAATAACTAGCTCATTTGGAAATTCGAACCTAACAGTTCTGGTTCGGCAATCAAGCTTGTCAAAACATGAATAAAGCCAATCCATCCCCATTATCACATCAAAATTGACCATTCTCAATTCAATAAGATCGGCCATGGTATCCCAACCACGCAACGTGACAACACAATCCCTATAAACCCGCGCAGCAAAAATAGACTCACCAATCTGAGTAGATACAGAGAACGGCTCATAAAGCTATTCTGGTTCTATCCTAAATTTCATAGCAATATAAGGTATGACATATGACAAAGTGGTACTGGGATCAATAAGAGCATATACATCATGAGATTGGAAAGTCAATATACATGTGATAACATTTGGAGAAGCCTCTGAATTCTGGCGACCCCTCATAGCATAGAAACGTCCGGATCCTCCCGAACTATGTGCTCCACCCCTATCTGTACCACGCCCTGCGGGTGTTGGAGTGCCTCGATCCATAGGAGGTGCTACGGATGTAGTAGCTGCAGAATTAGCTGGTTGTGCTGGGGCCTTACCCGCACCCTAGCGGGACGAACGACAATCCCTCTGAATGTGACCCCTCAGTCCACATCTGTAGCATATAGGTAAGTCCATGTAACATATTCCTAGGTGCATCTTTCCAGAACGAGGGCATGGGAGCCTCCTCTGCTCCTGGAATCTACCACCATGACGACCTTGCTGATAGGAGCCCTTGTTGCCCTGACTGGGCCTGAAACGGCTCCATTGTTGCTGCTGACTGGGCCCTGATGGCGGTACACTAGCCGAAGACTGAGCAAAGGACTGGAATGGCCCTAACGACCCTCCCCTGAATGTTGACTTACCACCACCAGAAGAACCACCAAAGTTGCCCGCAAACCGGGCCTTATTACTACCCTCTCTAGCGAATGCCACCATCTTTTCATAGTTCATATCAGAATTCAAGGCTGCTGTAGCGGCCTCATTAATTACCAAGGGACTAAGGCCCTGTACAAATCAGCGCACTCTAGCCTCCATAGTGGGCAGCATGTAAATAGCATACTTATACAGGTACGCGAATCTCATATGGTAATCCCACACACTCAGGCTACCTTGCCTCAAGTTCTCAAACTCAGCAGCATGGGATGCCTTAATCTCGGCAGGCAAGAAATAATCAATAAAGGCATCGACAAACTCACCCACCTCGCCGGAGGGCTCCCTTCTTCACGGGACTCCTCCCATAGTTCAAACCAAGAATATGCCACCTCTTTCAGGCGGTAGGAGGCCAATTCCACTGCCTCTGTCTCAGTAGCACGCATAACTCGGAGAGTTTTGTACATCTCATCAATGAAGTCCTGGGGATCTTCCTCTGGGTTAGTACCCATGAACACTGGAGGATCCAACTGGAGAAACCTGTTCACCCTGGAACTAGTAGAATCCCCTGGCTGACTGGAAGAAGTGGGTGCAACATTTGACCTCTAGGCCTGGGATGCCACTATCTAAGCCAACATCTGTATGGCTCATCTAAGATCAATACCAGAAACACCAGAATCGGAAGCTAGAACTGGAGGTGGAACTGGAATATCAGTTGGAGGAACCGTTGCACCTTCAGTAGGTGCAGGGACAGGTGCGGTCTAATCAGTTGTAGTAGAGTCAGGCAGTGTAGTAACTGGAGGAATATTCTCACTCCTCGGGTGTTCACCCGCATTATCAATTATAGGATCAACTGTCACTCTTGGGGTGATATTGGCTCTTTGGCTAGTTCTTGCCTTCTTCTTAGGTGTCATGTGCTGAAAATTAGAGCAACTCAGGAGTTAAAGGAGGAACAATCTTACAACCAGCTTTATCGCACGATCAAGAACATGAAAGAAGGGTATTATTCCTAAATGTCCATGTAGCATCCTAATTATAGATGTGGTCGACAACACACCGATAATAAGGACTCTACTAGACATGGCTCCGAGACATCCTAGGACACTTTAAAACCATAGGCTCTGATACCAAGTTTGTCACGCCCCAAAACCGAGGAGCGTGACCGGCGCTCAACCGAGTGAACCCGATCGAGCAAACCTGTTAGATTTCATTCTACCCAAACTCATCCCCGAATGGAGATAATACATATTTTCATTAATTAGACGAAAAGATGTTCATGTCTACAATACCAATTCATTTTCAATAGTTTTATCATTTTTAAAGTCTCAAATGGACAAATAATACAATCACAACATAACATATTTTGTCTTTTCCAGCACCAATACACAATCCACACTATATCTACGGAGCCTCTATAGATAAAGAAGAGTACAATGATAATGCCGGCAACAAGGCCCCGGCTATACCTCAAACAGAATACACAAAGAACAAAAGATTCATGACCTCGGGATGAAGTGGGGCTCACCAAGTCAGCTGGGAAGAAGGTGTATTGCTATCACTGATCAATATCTCCTGCTGTGGAACCACCTGCATTAATTTAAAGATGCAACGCCCCCGGCAAAACGGACGTTAGTACTGTCGAATAGCACTAGTATGTATAACTAAACACCCTCTCAATAGAATGATAAATAGTACAAACAAGATTATCATAATATCAATGAAAGCCTTAATCAACATCAAACCTTAATTTAGTATCAAGACAGTGTACAAATTTATTTCCGTATCTCACATTGGGAGATTTTTAGTATCGATATACCATTATCCACAATACCATTATTCACAAAACCAGTACCACCGCACTCTCAGCACGGAGTCCGATCACGACTCGGTCGGCTAGGCTATCTCATTAGAGACATCAACCACAATTACTCTCAATATCAATACCACCGTCTTTAACACGGAGTCCGATCACAACCCGATCGACTAGCCTATCCATTAGGGACATCGACCACAATCACAATTTCAATTACAATTTCCAGCACAATCACCACTATGTGTGCGGCATGGTGTCCGATCACGACCCGACCGGCTAGGCTGTCTTATTCGAGACATCAACCTTTTTATATCAATCATCGCATTTCATATTACTTTCAAATCTTTTTATTTTATTGGCACTAATGGCCATAATTATAAGATCATTCTTGGCACGTTGGCCATATTTAGTATTTCATGCTCACCTTTTCAATTTCAATTATCTTCATCATCAACAACAACAAACACAATTCAAATCAAGGTGTGTAGTATACATGTGAGCAATTTAGAGTCTAAGGCATATAGAGATATTTCACAAAATTTGGCATAATAGCCTTCGTTTGAACTTGACTTAAAGTCGAAACATTATTAATGCACAGCCCATATTTTAACACATCCTCAATTGGTAACATAACATGAATAAAGCATTTGGGATGCTTGTTGAACATATATCTTTCAAACCAATCTTACTCGGAATAGCCAATTTCATAATGAATCACTCGGGACTTACATAATTTACATGAATATCGTGGGATTCAATTCTAAGAGAAGAGTTTAGCCAACATACCTCACTTGAGCTTCCTTACACTCTAAATATTCCGGAATTCTTAGCAACTTCAATCTATTGTAGAAATATAACAAACTGAATCAAAATTAGGAAGATAATTATGGTTCTAGCTTATTTGAGCATGTTATCAAACACTATGTGTGCATAAGGTTTCAAAGTCCTTTTATGGAGGATTCCATCATCCCACAACCCAATCTTTACCATTCTTAGCTCAACAATCTTCCTACACCTTTTGATAGCACATGCATGTAATATAAACAACTCTCATGCCTAAATGTTCTCCTTTTAATTACCCATTTTCAGAAAATTTTAAAATTAGGGGTTAGGGTGTAGAATCTTACCTCTAGGATAAAGACCTAGTGAGTTTCCCTTCTTAATCTTCCAAAACTTGAGCAAGAATTGAAGAACACCTTCTCACTCTAGGGCACTCTCTCTCACTCTAAAATATTAGATTATATCTCTAAAATGGCCCAAAGAGTGTATTTAACGAAGTAGGGTCAGGTTTTAAAAAGTCAAAAATGAAGCTCCGGAACAGGTTCTGCGGTCGCATATGCGACTGCATAATGGTTATGCGGACCGCATATCGGTCACATAATCAGTGTCCAAAATGACCAAAAATATGCTTGTGTCTGCGGTCACTATGCGGTCCGCATAACTGTTCTGCGGTCGCATAGTGCACCATATAACAGTTATGTAGTCGTATAGTCGACCGCATAATTGCTTCCCACTGGACCAATTAACTGCTTCACTATGCGGCCATTATGCGGTCTGCAGAGTGATTCTGCGGTCGCATAATGGACTGCAGAAACGCATTTCATTGCCATACATTTTTCTTTACTTTTCGGTGCATTATTCAATCCAAAAAGTCCTCAAACACGTAAGCCCAATTCGGCACCACGAAACATTATTTTCTTTTATAAATTTTACCGGGCTTTACACTTAAGTACTTTAAAATTTTTCGGGGTGTTACAACTTCCATGATTGCTGAAGAAATAAATATACGGTTATGTAAAGAAATTCAAAAGGGGGGGGGGGGGGCAAACTTATGTGCAAAGTTCCATTTTTTTGGAAAATGTATGTTTTCTTTACCCACTAAGCCACTGGTGGGGGCAGCAACAAATCTGGCATACCAGCCACGGTCACGGTCATCCTCGGGGATGACTAATACCCTTTTACTTCTAGCCACGAGAGAAAAGACACATTCACGAAACAGCTTAGGAAGAGTAAAGATGAAGTAAGTGACGGAAGGTAAAAGGAGAGGAAACCAAATCCGACAAATAACAAAGGCATGCCACTGCCCTCCACACAATGGGACCGATTTGGCCAAGGCAAACATTAAAATAGCGACATAACTCAATGATCACTGGATCAATGAGAGGTTTAAACCCTAAAGTGAAAGGGTAGGTATAAACAAAAGAGAAACCAGCATGATAAGAAGTGATTCTTTAGTTGGCACCAGGAATTAAAACTGGAAATCTGGTTTTCAATAACATTCACGTCGAACTAAAGAAAGAAAACCAGGAGTGATCAGACTTGGGTAGTCTTCAGCAGGGTTAAGGGAAGTTATAGAAGAAACTTGATTTTTCATGGCTTCGCGATCTGATACAAAGAAAATCTCTTGAGGAACAATCCCAGAAATTGTAGGCTCACGCGTGGGTTCATTCTGATCCCTACTCTTAGAAGAAGATCTAGGGGTTAAAGGGCTCTAGATCTAGAAGATGGTTTGATGGAACTACTTTGAGAAGTAGAACTTCGAGCAGATAATGAACCAAGACTGCGGAGTCTTCCACCTCTCCTACTCCTAGTAGTGGCAGTAGAAGGAGCAAGTTCGTCGACGATCATAACTTTATGAGGGTCTGGTGTTGAAGAAGACATGTTTAGCGAAGAAAACACAGAGGAAAGATAGAGGAATTCGAAGGAAGGTTAAGGAGATGAATATAGCGAAGAAGAAGAAGGATTTCAAAAAATCAAATGAGATGAAGTACTTATAAGGAGAGGCAACCATCATCAAGGTTGATCATTATGAAGCGTCATAATAGAATTGTCACTTCATGATTGATACAACCACAGAAAAACCCTAAACAAATACTGAGAAACTGCATAACCAATCAAGTTAAGCCATGTGGTATGAGCATTAAATGGATGTGATATACGGCGCATTGATTCTAAAAAGAGCATAATGATACTCGAGAAACGGCGGCAAAGAATTCCCGCCATAAATACTTACCACTTCCTGAATATTCAGTTGAGAATATTTAGAAAGTGGGAGGACTATCTGTATTAGTGGAAAAAAGGCATGACACGTGGACTATCATCGAGGTGACAACACATGGTACGTGGACCATCAATATAGCGACAAGTAATGTCCTTAATTAGACGAGTTAAACAATGCAAAAACGCACGGAAGGAACGCCCTCGGGGTTACACTGAGAAAAGAACCGGATCTGACAACTGTAAAAGGAGAAACATGAGTGGAATGAATAAAGACCGTTAAGAAGGGAAGATGCACGAACCTCTCATAAATAAGAAAGGGAAATCGGTATATAATTACGGTTACAGGAAATCCTCAGCCATAAATACTTTCGTTACAATTGTATATGGTAACGGGTAATCAAGGCAATTAATGTTATTAGTGAGCCCGAATATAGTAAGAAAATTGTTATAATTGTATGCTCCTATATAAGGACCAAAACCTTATTTATAAGGATAGAGGATTATTATTGAAATTTATGAAATCATTCTTTACTTTATTCTCAAGGTTCTAACCGCAATTTTAGGAGTGATTATCAATATATTTCGTACTTTTCTTTCTTTATCAATTATTTACATTCCATATTTTATTCTTCAAATTATTGAAAAAGTGAAGTAAATCTCAGTTATCAGTAACCCGATTTCTTCTTGGTATTGACTTTGACCGAGAAATTTATTTTTAGGTTAAGCAGTACGGAGAAAGGAATCGGGGTCAACTAATCACTTCTCGTCGCTTCAATAAATCTTTTCTCCGAAAAGTGAGGAGACTAGCTATGTACGAGTAAAATCGGGGATAATGTTACCCCTTATTTCTCAATAAAGAAACGAGAGGGAAGCATGATCTGACGCAACCTCGAGTGAAGTCGAAGAGTTCCTCGCTTCGGAGCCGGGGGAGGATGAACGGTGCATCGCGTGATCGGACACGACTGAACATTGAATCCGGACAGAGTGAGTTCCGGGACTAAGGAAAAAGAGAAACGGTTAAGCACGATGAGCAGGAAGCTGTAATATCCGTCCTCAACTGGATATTATGGGGCAAATCCCGTCCAATATCAACTGCAGATCGACATTTACTGAAAAGAGAAGATTTTTACCTTATTTAGACTTGTACTAGGATTGAAACTCCCCTACTATGTAAAGGAAAGAATTTTTATATCTTAAACCATTATTGGCACACATATAAAAGTAATAAAGTTCATTTTTGTCTTCTAATTGTTGTTCAAAGTGTTCTTCAGTTTTCCTTTTCTTTAGTTACAACCGAGCTCGTATCGAAGGCTCGATCGGAGCTAGTTTCAGTGTTCAGTTCAAAGCCAAGCTTAATTGTTCCATCGTATTTGGTTTGATCATTTTATCTCTCTTTAATTTCATTATTTGTTATTCTTAGATTATTCGTATTAAATTAAATCACGTATCCTTTAAACCGCGAACAAATTTAATTGTTACTTATTTTTAGGTTCAACAAAGTTCTTCATTACTTCGAATCTTGCGCAGTCATACCCAGCCTCTTCAACATATTTATTAGCTTCATTGGGATATGTATCCTATACTACCCCTGCTTCACATAGTAATTGTGTACTTATTACATCAAAGTGTGTCTTTCTTTTTGCTTAGACTCCATAATAATTTTGCAATGGCTGCTTTATTTTACATTTGGACATCTATTACATTATTTCCACTAGCTGACTTAGGATAACATAATTTGTCACAAGAAACTAGTGCCTTCTTGGATATTTCAACACTACCTGTCCAAAAAAACTTCTTCATAATGTTTCAATCA
This sequence comes from Nicotiana tomentosiformis, assembly GCF_000390325.3. NCBI lineage: Eukaryota > Viridiplantae > Streptophyta > Magnoliopsida > Solanales > Solanaceae > Nicotiana > Nicotiana tomentosiformis. The sequence goes on from NC_090818.1 coordinate 110,182,559, forward strand.
TTTTGAGAATCTTCTTTGGCAGAACAAACAATTGGAACAAGAATGTCAGAATAGAAATAATACACGTTTGATAAGTTGTGCACTTGTACTCTGCCCGCAAAGGATAGGAATTTGGCTATCCATGTTGTTATTCTAGCAATCAGCGTTTCATAAGAGATTGACATTACAGAATAGAAAACTTTTTTGTACTCAAAGGCACTCTAAGGTACCTTAATGGCAATTCACCCTCAACAAACTCAATTGTACTACTTCCTTAACCCCACCAAAATAAACTGAACTTTTGGCCACATTTGCAATCAGCCCTGATGCAGTTGAGAATTTCTAGAAATAGTCATAAAGTTGAGCGATAGATGTTATGTTACTCCTACATAACAAAAGTAGGTCGTCAGCAAAACTAAGTTGAATGAGTGTTAGTTTGGCACATTTCAGATGCTACTTGAAACCATTAGTAGTTTTCAATATCTTCAACATCCTACTAAAATACTTCATGACAAGCACAAAAAGAAAGGGAGAGAGGGGTCCCATTGTCTCAAACCTTTCTTAGCTTCAAACGTTATGGTAGGCTTTCCATTGATGCACTGTCTTAACACATGCCAGAATCCACTTTATGAATTTCTCAGGGAAGCATATATGAATTAGAACTTACTCAAGGAAAGGCCATTCTACTGAGTCATACGCCTTCTACATATCAATCTTCAACATACACCTCAAGGAAATTGCTTGACTTTTGTTTCTACTTTAAAGGGAAATAAGTTATATGCTATTGGGAAATATAGAAGAAGCTTTCACTTGACTCTATACAATAGGGTATATTCACTGCTAGAAATTCGATCAAAATCGACCGACAAAACCGATTGATATCAATCGATAACTGGCAAAAATTGATCGAAAAGCGACCTATTCGTAGCAATCGAAAATCATTAGGTCGATAGAGCTAACCGATTGACTTTGGTCAATCATTTAAATTCTCACACGACCCAAAAGAAAAAGGATGACCGAAAAAACCGTCCGAGTTCAGCCATTTTTTTAAAATTATGTAATTAAAAAATATACCATCTAAGAATCGAACTGAAATCTGTACCGTATCAAGATACTATTCTACCAGTAGACCATTGATGCTTTTAGTTTAAGACTTTTTTTAATTTTATGTATACTCTTAATTGCACTTTTGCGCGAAATAACCGACCGATTTTGGTCGCTTTTGTTAAAAAAAATAAAAATATCGACCGAAATTGGTCGATTTTTTTAAATGACCGACCGATTTTGATCGATTTTCTGAATATCAATTTTAATTTATTATAAATAAAAGACCGGCCGAAGTTTGTGTGTTCTTAAAAAATAAATTTCTCGAGACGCAAAAATAATTTTCTCCACTTTGGCGCCAAAAAAAGAAAAGATCGAATTCGGTCGAAATCATAAAAAAAAAAGAAGTTATATATTTTCAAAGACCGGCGACTTCGACCAACCGAAGTCGGCCGTGGACGATTTTTTCTAGTAATGATCGCCACTTTAACGTCCATTTACTCGTAGAATAATTTAAAGAAAAAGGACGACCGAAAAAACCGTCCGAGTTCAGCCATTTTTTTAAAATTATGTAATTAAAAAATATACCATCTAAAAATCGAACTGAAATCTGTACCGTATCAAGATACTATTCTACCAGTAAACCATTAATGCTTTTGGTTTAAGACTTTTTTTAATTTTATGTATACTCTTAATTGTACTTTTGCGCGAAATAACCGACCGATTTTGGTCGCTTTTGTTTTAAAAAAATAAAAATATCGACTGAAATTGGTCGATTTTTTTAAATGACCGACCGATTTTGATCGATTTTCTGAATATTAATTTTAATTTATTATAAATAAAAGACCGGCCGAAGTTTGTGTGTTCTTAAAAAATAAATTTCTCGAGATGCAAAAATAATTTTCTCCACTTTGGCGCCAAAAAAAGAAAAGATCGAATTCGGTCGAAATCATAAAAAAAAGAAGTTATATATTTTCAAAGACCGGCGACTTCGACCAACCGAAGTCGGCCGTGGACGATTTTTTCTAGTAATGATCGCCACTTTAACGTCCATTTAGTCGTAGAATAATTTACAAGACTTACATGATAATTGTTGTACCAAACTGAGGGGCCGATCAATCCCATCGAATACGGGTTCGACCGAACTCAGTCGCTTTGGTCCAATCTATATATTTGTCTTAAAAATTCAATTGAATATGTATAAATTATTAATTTAGAATTCAGTAATTTAAAAGGATTAAAATCCTGAACCCATAAATTTCAAATCATAGCTCCGTCTCTGACCAAACTTCGTACAAGTTTTCACACGTAGACACGGAACTCTGTGCGTATAGATACTGTTTTGTGCAATAAAAATTAAAATAATTGTATTGTGTGAATTCCTTATGGGATTGGGACTCCTTAAGGATCGAGTTTATTCTGCTTTCTGAATATATCAATGGTTTGTCCGTTTGTAGTTTATATCGACCGTCAGAGGCGGGGCTAACATTTAAAATTTATGAATTCAAAATTTTAATTTTTTTAAGTTATTGAATTTTAAAATAATAATTTATGCATATTTAATAAAAAATTTAAGACAAATTATAAGATTTGAATCAAAGTTACTAAATTCGACTGAACTCATAACCAAAAGGCTAGGACCGTTTCATTAAACCATAATATGTATGACATTTAGTTCATTCTCACCACATGAGGTGATGCCTCAGCCCCATCAGAACTTAAAGAAAATCAGAAAAGCAATAAATAAGCAACAAAAGACATGCGCCCAAAGTTGCTTTCGATTCACACGGTGTTTATGGGCAGACCTACAGAAATGAAATGTGTGCATGGCAAAACCTATATGGGTCTTTTCATAATGAAAGAGTTAGAAGACAAGTTTAATAGTAAGAAAGTTCAATCACAAACCAGAACAGTGAGAGTTAACAGCAAATACAAGCTACATTAAAATACGAAAAAGATTAAAAATTCTTAACATATGTATGTGTATATATGAACAGGATAGACTAAAATATTTTGTTCATCTCAACTTTAAAATTAAAGATCTAAATTGGAGACAGATAGAACAGAGTAAGGGTGGCATGTGGGTCGGTCCCGGGCCTAAGTGAGCTAAGTGGGCCGGTCCCAATTTAAACGGACTTCGCGATTCCGATTTTGGTGGTCCTTTTGTAGGAACCGGCCCGGGACCGGGCCCACGAACTAATAGTCCCGGGCTAAGTGGGCCAGACCCGGGCTAAGTGGGCCCAATTGGGCCTAAGTGGGCCCAACGGATATTTTTTTTTTAAAAAAAATAAAAAAGGTCCAAATATGCCCTTGTACTATACGAAATTGAGCACATTTGCCTTTAGTTAATATTTTAGCTCAAATATGCTCTTACCGTCACATAGTTGGTCCATATATGCCCTTAGAATTACACAGTTGGCTCGTATATGCCCTTTTCGAAACGGAATCCACCCAAACTAATTAGCTCTTTCATTAATTGTATTAAAGTGTATTACAAACACTATTTTCTTTTTATTAGTATTTGTTTTCTTTACCTATCTCTTTTCTTTCTTCTTTTTTCTTTTCTTTTCTTTTTTTTTCTTTTTCTTTCTCCCTTATCCGATTTCCTCCATACTGATGTCTTCTCTATTTTCGTCACCAATTTCACTTGACAAAACTCATGAATTCCAATTACTAAGAAGTTAGAGAGAAAAAAGATGGTAATAAAAATATCTAAGGCAATTCCTTGTAAATTATATTATAGAATTGTGAGCTAAATTTTGTAATTCAAATTTAAAGACAAAAATATTGTAAAGAGATATTCAAAGCAATGCGTTATAATTTTATTTTAGCATTAAAAAAATATGGCAATATCTTTCTTAGTCTTCCTCCCCCCCCTATGGAATACAACTTACATGGTACATTGAGAAGAAAAAGAAACTAATAAATATGTGCCAAAATACAACTTATATAATACATATTAATTTTTGTTCATACAAGTTACATGGTATCTCTTACAAACTTCATAAATCCATTAAGGACCGGAAGAATTTTCGTTGGTGGTGGCGAAAAAGAATCTTGGTCCTCACCACTTCCGGGCGAAGCAGAATCCTCCGCAAGTCCAGTTAGCATTTCTTCGTAAGCTTCGTCTACCTCTGGTTGTGATTCAGCAAGTCTAAAATTTCTTCTTTCCGAACGGATCCAATCTCTGAAAAGTACTGATTTTTCTAAGCTCTCCCTTATAGACGCTCTATAATTACCGAGTTGAAGTCTTGCTTGACTGAAAATGCTCTCTGATGCCACTGTTGAAGCTTGAATAGTTAAAATATCTCGGGCCATCCCTGAAAGAATCTGAAAGTATTTTTCTTTGTCCTTCCACCATTCCAAAATATTAAAGGAGCCGTCGGGATTCACTTCCTCAATTCTCTGTGACACATAAATTTCAAGCTCATTTAGTTGTGAAAAATTACTAGTAGTAGAACCTTAAGAACCCCTGAACCCCACCCAAGCACTAAGTGCTCTTACTCCCCCAGTTCTTTTAGATGATTGAGAATCAGAAGAAGAAGGAGTTGGAACATTTGGTCTAGTCTGATCTAATGCAACTTGATAAGCATTATAAATAGTTTCAGTATTTATTTTAATTGAGGCTATTGCTTTCGGAAGTTTAGACAACTCATTTTCTTCAAGTAGGATTATAAATTTTTCTAACCTTATTGTGATAATTTGTTGTTTTTCAAATTTTAATATCGCTCTTTACGGTTGTGCGAGGAAAACCTTTAAAAGTAGGATTATAAGTTTTTCTAATATAATGTACAAAGTTAGGGTCAGAAGGAAAACTATAGGGTAAGCACATAGCAATAATCACTTTTGTCAATTCTTCCCGATCGTTTTTTGGATCATAATATAAAATATCACCGGTAACAGTGTTAATTCCCGATTAAAATTGATTTGATCTGGTACTAGGGTCAGCCTGATTAGGAGTAGGTATACTTGCCCCCTCAGCCAAAGCTTTGGCACGAAGATATTTGACTTTATCTTGAGGGTGTATCAATATGTGTCTAGCCAAAGTTCCCGTCCCTCCCGACCTCCAAAATATTTAAAAGCTAACTCCTTGCCATAAGTTTTCAAAATATTTAAAAGTTAATTTTTTACCACAAGTTTTACACTTAGTCTTATTTTGTGGAATTAGTTGAGTAAAAAATAGTTAAACAATAGATGTTTCTGTCCGTTTGGTACGTTGTCTAGAAAAAGTAGGGGTAGTAACAGGAGGTTCAAACAGAGTATCATTTGGATTATCATTAGTTGGATTAACTTCAGGAGCAGGACTAGTGGGTGTATGTCATCCGGTTGCGTTTCATCAAAATCCATTTCCTCCTCATCATTTTCATCAATAGTTGGATTAGAATAAAGAGCATTCATTAATTCATGGTCTAATTGTTCACCAGCTCCAACATTATGGCAAAATTGACTCTCAATAAATTATAATAAACTATTATCACTATCAAGAATAGCAGGTGTAGGATGAGTATGGGTTTGGGTCGGGGAGCCGGGGGAGTGGAAGAGGAACAGATTGGCCATTAGATTCGCCACTCTCGAATTTTTCCTTATTTTTACCAAAAAGTTTTTTTAAGAAAGTCATCATAATTAATCAAATAATAGAAAATAAATAAAACAAACAAAACTATAATATTAAAAATTAAGAGTTGGAACGAGTTTACCGAATTGATGAACAATTTGTTGAAAATTAATTATCGTTGAAGACTTGAAAACTTCAATTCACCAACTTCACAATTATTTCACAAATTGTAACAATAAAGTAAGCAATAGTAGCAATTATAGAAGAAAATTAGAGAGAGATTGAGAGAGATTGATGATTTTGTAAGAAAAATGAAAGAATGAGGGGGTATTTATAATTAAAAATAGGGAAAAGTATAATTATAAAAAGTTTGGGGTTAAAACAAAGTTTGGGAGGTTAAATGGCTATTTTGCAAATAGCCAACGACTATTTTGGCAGGCCAAATGGCTAGTTTTTAAATAGCCAAACGGGTAAAAAATTTTTTAAAAAAATCTGACCGTTGAGACCGTTTAGACCCGCCAAGGACCGGTCTGGTCTCGGTCTTGCAGTCTTTTTGTGAAGGACTGGTCCAGAAGACCGGGCCACCTCCACGGTCCCGGTTCTAACCAGTTAAGAATCGTTTAGGCCCAGAAGCCCACATGATCCGTGGTTCCGAGCCTGGACCGGCCCACGTGCCACCCTTAGAACGGAGAGAGTTAGCCCAAACATAAATATTTACAGAAAATTTTACCAGGTGGTTCAATGTTTAAATTTTATTTTCGTTTTCAAAAACTTTGTAAATATAAACAATCAGCCCATTTGTGCAAATCACCCTCAATTTCATAACATACAACCGTTGACCGTGATATTGAAGAGAGACAAGTATACCAATGGCTCTGAAAATTTATTTCTAACAACTAAGAGGATTTATTACAATAAGCAATATATTTCCCTACAAAAAGATAAAATAAATGAATGAGTATACATGACTAAAACGCGGAACACGACAAGAATCTAGTAGAAGATTATTAATTGCCTTTGAAAAATCAGCACACCCTTTATTTTCAGCCACAGTTATGGCTGAACCAGCTCAAAGAATATCTATTTTCAACCATCCAACTTCTGTTTAACTCAAAAAAGGTAATGTACAAAATTGAAAGCCTCTTTAAAATATCCAACCATATTCTAGCCATGAAACCAACCCCACCTTCATCTTCAGTATGGCAATTCATAAATTGCATCGGTGTAATTTCTTGGGACCACTTGCCACATTTCAAACCTAGTTGCAAAAATCTAATTGCATCAACATGCTTTTCACCATCTATTTTGGTGCTACGGACTCGAGCAGAAACAATCTCTGTACCTCCACAATATAAGTTTAAATCTGCGTACACATTACTCTCATTAGAGTTCACCTGTGGAATTATACTGAATTTGTTGTTATTGTGAAAACACACACTATAAGTATTTGACATATGATTAACGATAGAGACCAAATCTTTGACTCGCTACATCACACCGTACTTGAGCAAAACCAATGCGAGATTTTTCAAGATCATACTCCACCCACACATTTTGCTGATGATGGTGACCAATAATATACGCCTCGATAGCTAGTAGCTCGGAATTTCCAAAAGTGAAGCAATGTATCGAGTCATTTTCCCGAATTTCACCGGGTACTCGATACAACAATCGCTCGCCCAAAACCGTTATTTCCGCCCCCCGAAATACTAAACTCACCGATGGTAATGCAGGTAACTTCGTTGCGTTAACAGGTACACGATAACACAAGTCCATTGCACCTTGAAAAACAAAATCTTGATCCTCAAGAACCTTAAGAGTTGCCTTAGTTTGATTCAAAAACTCATTCCTTAGCACAGTGTAAGCTGGACCAAGTAGGAATGTAAATTGGGTACCCGAATCAACCATGGTTTGACCCGCTCCGGTATGGTCGGGTACAAATACAGATTTTGGTATTGAAAGTAATTTATCCGAAACTTTAATACCTTCAAGTTGAACAGTATATGCTACTCTATCAAAATAAGGCAAAGGAAGTGAAATTTCCACCAACGGCGTGTAATTTAACGGCAAAACCCAAGTAAAATTAGACTCACCAAGAAGTAAAACGCCGTTAAAATCCGAACCCGAAATGCAATACGAAAACTTCTTAAACCCCATTTGTGAAACAAAAGAGAGTGCTCCACGGTTCATACCCATTAACCCGGTTGTCTTTGAATCTTCATCCGAATTACTACTGAAACCCGAATCCATGCACCCGAATATAGTACCCGAAAAATTCGACCCCCCAATATTAAACGTATCCATAGCTAAATTTCCTTCAGAAGATGAAGCATCTGCATAAGAAAGCACAGCATGACATAAATTCTTGGAGTCACAAGAAGCTGGTATAGAGAAATCTTGTGTTCGGGTGGTACAAGTTGGTGATGAGCAAGAAACGGGTCGGTAAGAAACTGACCGGTTCGGGTTGAAAACGGGTTGGTTGATTCGGGTTGAGTTGCAATGTAGCCATGAAAGTTCACTGCCTGTGTCAAGTACCATTGTAACATTCTGTGGAGGTGTACCTACTGAAAGAGAAACTGTAAGAGTTACATTGTGTGTAAATGGAAGCTTGTTTGAAGATCTAGGGAAGGACCCAGATGGCATTTCTTGAGTTTTTAGTGCCAAAATTAACGTTGATGAATTATTTTGGGTGTTGAAAGTGGTAGAGGAAAAACATTTCAGGGGTTGGTACAGTAAGAACAAGAAGTTCAGAAATATTCTGAAAAACAAGAGAAGTTTCATTGATATGATTGTGAATTGAATGAAGGGAAAGAATAATGTTGAGCTAAGAAAAATGGACAGAAAGTGAGAGAACAGGGAAGTGTTATTTGTGAAAGAAGGGAGTAAGATGTGTGTTGTGAGTTTTGGAGACAGAGGCTATGTAAGAGGAATAAGGAATCTGAAGTTTCTATGGTGGTGGTGGGCTTTTAAGTTCAGGTTTAATGTTTGGGGAAAAAAATCTTGAAGTAAATTTGGTTACAGCTAGGTGCGGATTCATCAATATACCTTCAACCAAAATCTGTTAGCTATGTCACTACTAATGTATATATATAGTTAGATATTTTTATAACACTATTTATATATAATAGTTATTCATTACTATAAAAGTTATTTTTTTCTAGAAATTAATTTTTTGTGTTATGTTATAATATAATTCCTCTGTAAAAGTACTTCACTATAGCAATCAAAAATAATCAGAATAAACGAGACTGTTATAGAGAAATTTGACTGTATACAAATATTTTTCAAACTCCGTGTACCGATGACCCCGCTCTTTACGACATAGGTCCACCTCTACATCAAACTGCTTGCGTTAGTAAATAACATTTTATATATATATATATATATATATATATATATATATATATATATATATATATATATATATTGAATCTTTCAAAGTTTTTGTGTCTTTTTTTTTATATTTGAAATACTTTTTAAAAAAATCCTAATTTCGCCACTAACTAATACTCCCTCCGGTCCACAATAAATTACTATTTTATTTTTTATTTTGGTCCAAAATAAGTGTCTATTTATATAATCAAAAAGGAATTAATTTTATTTTTCTAAAATTTACCTTTATTTATATATTTCAATGTGTCAAGACAATAATTAATTAAAATTAATTTAGTAAATACATTTTTTTTCTCTAAAAATTAGTATTTCTTAACGGGTGTGTCAAGTTAAAGTGGTCATTTATTTATTGTAGACGGGTGAGAGCAGCTATAGCGCTATTAAGGTAAGTAGAAACGTGGAAGATTGTTGCAACGTCGCTTTTAGGAATTTAGAAACGCTTTAAAAGATTGGGAAACAAATGTTGGGCGGTTGATTAACATTTAATGATCGGTGGAGAGCTGGAAATCCCAAATTTTTCATTGGAAGTTTATTTGGTGTTCCTTTTCGTAAATCACCCACTGTTCAAAACTCGAGTTAAATACTAAAATAGACGGGTGATGGTACTTGACGGAAAATATAATACAGTCATACCTCTCTATAACAACATTCATGTATAGTAATATTTCTCTATAAAAATCAAGTTTTTTCGAAACTAATTTTTATGTTATGTTATAATATGTGTTCTCTATAACAGCACTTCGTTATAGTATCCAAAATATTCGAAATAAATAAGACTATTATAGAAAGATTTAACTGTACTAGTAATTTTTGTTCTATTTAACGGAGAGGGTTAGAAAATATAGATTTTTATAACTAATCCTACTTAATTTAGGGTTGAAGGATAATTGTTTATTACTGCATTAAGGGGTCGCTTGATTGACATACTAGCTATGCAGGAATTATTTATATACTCCGTAATGATGATCAAATCGTTATGCGAGTGACTAATAATAAATGAAGTATTATGCGGTGGTTAGCAATGAAGGGACTGTTGTTATACAAGAATTAATTACTTTAAGGGAATTTTTTTTATTTAAATAGTTTATTCTCCATATAATTAATATATGTATTCTCCGTATATATTTTATATCATATAAAATAACACTCTCGCATAACTTAATTTTGATATTATTTGATAGTGCCGACGCGTGCAGTGAATAATACGGCGATTTTTTTCACACGACACATTGTAGAATTTTATACATACAGGATTTTATATGAGTATTATATCACAACCAACCAAACGACCCATAACTGTAACGATAGTTTTATCACAATGTTCAATCAAAATTCAAAGATAATCCCAGAAAAAAGGGAAATAATAGCTGTCTTACTTAAAATGTTCATAATCTTTAATTTATTCTCTTTTGTTTTTATTCATATCATGAAAAGTTGGTAGCAGACTGGCGGGTAAGTTAAACTAGTTTTACCTACTTTTCCATGCATGACGATTGGTTAGTTTTTTTTTAACAAATAAAGTGAAGGATAAAAATTGCTGTCAAATCTTGGGATTGACTTAATGGCTTCCAACAACAGCTGCAGCCAAATCCTATGTACTAAACCTAGAAATACGACTAACCAACTAAAATCACATCATTTTGTCTGTCAATCTTCATGTTTAAGGGAACACTGTTGATTCTTTATTTTATAAGAAATGAAAAGGTAATTGTTTGATAAAATAAACAAGAAGTTCCTTAAATAAGTTCAGCTAATACTGTGCTGATTCTCAATCACACGTATTTAGGGCAGATTCTAGTTCAACAGAATTAATTACTTTTCGTTTAAATTACATATATATATATATATATATATATATATATATATATGATTATATGGTCATTTTGAATCTATTAATTATCTTAGATTTAATGGCCTCCATTCACGACTCAAATAGTGCATAAGTGTGGACCGTCCGGTGTTAGCTAAGATTCTTTGTAAGCAAGTTAAGGAAACATATCTTATGTTATCCTTTTCCTATTTTAACTCACACGCACACCCATTAAAAAAACTAGGAAATAAAATAAAAGAAAAAAGAATAAATGAACATGGTAGGCTACTTTCCTGAGAAACTCTCTAAGACTTTTGACCTTTTTTTTTTCTTCTGAATTATGTAAGACATTGTTCTATTTTCTCCTAACATAAGCGGCTTTAGTAAGAGCTTACCAAGACTTACCGCGATTCATTATTCTCGATTCAAACTCTCTCTACATATATGGAAAAAAGATTTGTGGGGACGGATTTATAGTCCTAGCTATGGGCACGTGAATTTATAATCTCACCGTCAAACTAGGTATTTATGTACGTATTTTTTAAAATTAATCTAATATTATTTATTGGTACTCATGCTATCAAAACATTAAATAATGCACTTAGTTGAATGTTGGGTTATTTACTTGAGGAATATGGATAGACTCCCGCTTAATACTATTTTTTCTACGTTTTTTAGTGGTGTATAGGATAAAATATGCTATGACACGTGGCCATCCAAAAAAGGGACACGTGGAACCCAAGATGGAGGATGGCCAAAGACCGAAGGCAACTGTTTCGTTTGTCATCGGAAAGAATAATGCTCATAAAGATGTGAAAAATGTTCTTCTCATGTTAGCATTTAATAGAGAATATTCCATGGCATAAGAGCAATTACCCGTTACAGGAAATTTGGCATTTATGTTCACCGTTACATCTTCCTCAATGTCCCTCATAATTGACATTAAAGAAGGGCACGATCCTAGGACCTCATTCATAGCTATAAATAGTGAGTTCAATTATCATTGTAAATGACACAAATTTTCTCGCAAACTTACGCTACATTCTATACAAAGCTCAATACAATCTTATCTTCTTACTTTTTTATTTTCTTGTTGTTGTGCTCAGAAATCTTGTTCCTGGAACTGTTTCTTCTCATGTTTCGTCTATATCCTAAGGCTAAGTATTGTATAATTCTTTGATTATTTTATTATTTCAGGATCAAAGTAATTCATTTGTCTAAAAAATACGTATAAATTCAACTGTACCATTTTACAGTAAATAGTTTGGCGCCCGTCGTGAGGCCTAGACAACCGTGTAATTAAATTGATCCTTGACTTTTTTACTAACACGTTTTGATTATTTTGCCTTAGAAAAAATCATAAGAAATGGCAGATAACATTGTTAACGACATGCACAACCCCGAGATTCGAGAGGATCAGCCTTATTTCGAGGACTCATTCAGTGACACCCATAATTAGGGAAATGTCGCTACACCAGTGCATGGCAGGAAATATCCTCGACATGTTCTGGAGACCACTGATGATGCTGATGAGGAACATGTAGTTGATGCGGTAAGGGTCTTGCAAGAGCAACATGCGATCATTCTAGGCCACCTTACACGATAGGATAAGGTTATGACGGAGTTGAAGCATGCGTTATCGGGAGCTTCAAATAATGCAAACAAACGAGATTTGACTCCTCCCGGGATTTTCACGAATCAAACAACGCATAGGGTCGACAACAACACTCCCAATGGTGAAATTGGCTCTGATAAAGTAGGGGGGAATGGATCCGGCCTCAACAACGAGAATGATCCTTTCAAGAATGAACTTTTACGGTTTATGAGGGAAGTGAACGCCTGCATGGACCAGATCCCCGGCTCGCCACCAATGCTAAAAGGTTCGGACTCGAAAAAGTATACTCAATTGCCATACAAGCCAAGTGCGGCACCAGAGTTAATCCCGAAACGATTCAAAATGCCTAAAGTGCCAAAGTATGACGGAACTTCAGACCCCTAGGAGCATATTACCACCTACACAACGACGGTAAAGGGAAATGATTTAGCTCTTCACGAAATTAAATCTGTGTTGCTAAAAAAATTTGGAGAAACCCTCACGAAGGGAGCCTTGATGTGGTATTCGCTGTTACCCGAGCATTCCATAGACTCCTTTGAAATGCTCGTGGATTCTTTCATCAAGGCTCATGTCGGTGCTAGAAAAGTACAGCACCGAAAGGCCGCCGTATTCAGGATTGCGCTAGGTGAGTCCGAGCTGCTACGAGAATTTGTTACCCGATTACAGAAGGAGAGAATGTTGCTCCCGACTGTCCCGGATGAATGGGCGGATGTAGCATTCACAAAAGGGATTGAATCCGAGAAGTTGAGACGCTTCCCGAAAATTGAAAGAAAGCCTACTCGAGTTTCAAGCAACGACCTTGGCGGATGTCCACAACCGGTACGAATCAAAAATTAGGATCGAATATGACGAGGTTAATTTTTTATCATCGACCAAAGGACGAGAAAAGAACAGAGAAAAATTAAAGGATGATTATGACGCGGATAGACGGACTTCGAGGGGTCAGTTTTTCCCTATGAATGGACTGAAGGCCGCAACAGAGGTTTTCAGACAGCGGACATGTTCACCATTGACAGGAGAACTGATCGTTGTCGGAACAATCGATCACTACAGATAAAGAAGCGTCAGGGCCGCGGGATCCTTCTTACCCCAAGTTATTGGAATACAACTTCAACGTTAGTATAGTGGAGTTAGTATCGGCCATGAGAAACATTAAAGAAGCACGGTTCCCGAAATCGATGAGATATGATCCCAGCCAAAGGGATCCCAACTTGTGGTGTGATTACCACGGGACGAATGGCCACCAGACAGGGGACTGTCGACACCTCCGGGAAGAAGTGGTAACATTATTGAAGAATGCTCACCTTAGAGAATTCTTGAGTGACTGAGCTAAGAACAATTATGGTCGTAACCGGGACAACGCATAACCCTCGAAAATAGGAGAAGATCCCTCGTGTCAAATAATCAACATGATCTTCGGAGGGAACGAGATTAATGGGATCACCTTTTCAGCAGCAAAGAAGATGAAAGTATCATTAACGCATAGCAAAATGCTTCGGGAAGACGATATCACTTTTACGGAGGACGCAAACGGATTGCTGCTACCACACAATGACGCACTAGTAATTTTTTTAAATATGCTAGATTTTAAGATTAAACGTGTTCTAGTGGATCTATTAAGTTCAACTAATATCATACAATGGAGAGTATTGGAGCAAGCTAAACTCACCGGAAGCATTATTCCGGCCACAAAGCTCATCGCCGAATTCAACCTCGCAAGTGTGACAACCTTGGGAGAAATTTTATTACTCACAAATGCTGAAGGAGTAATTAAAAAACCTCTTTTTGAAGTAATAGATGGTGATATAGGATACAACATCATTCTGGGAAGGCCATGGTTGCACGAGATGAAAGTTGCACTATCAATGTATCATCAATTGCTAAATTTACCAATGTCCAAAGGAATTAAGTAGATAAGGGGAGATTAACCAGCGGCAAGGGAGATGAATGCAATTTTGGTCTCCAGAAGCAAAGCAAAGGAACACGTGGCATAGCAATTACAAGGACCGGCACCTACTCCCGAACTAGATGAAGTTAGCCCGGGGGCAGAGGCATCGAAATATTATCAGGTGCCAAGATATTTTCAAGTTCTAGAAGAGACTGATGCAAATAACTCCACAGTAGCTGGAGCAAATGGCATTGTTCGAAGAATTCCTAGAAAGGAAATTTCACTTGGGGACAGGACTGTACCCAGAACTCAGGTCCGACTTTATTAAATTCCTAAAATCTAATGCCGATTGTTTTGCATAGTTGCATGAGGATATGGAAGGCATCCCGATAGAGGTAGTCGTACACAAGTCAAGCTTGGATCCCAACATACCTCAGGCAAGACAAAAGAAATGCTCGATTGTCGAAGCTAGGAATAAATTCGTCAAAGAAGAGGTAACCCGCTTACTTAATATCGGTTCGATCCGAGAGGTAAGATATCCAGACTGGCTGGCCAATGTAGTAGTAGTTCCTAAGAAGAACAATAAGTTTCGCATATGTGTAGATTATAAAGATCTTAACAAGGCATGCCCGAAAGATTCATTCCCACTGACAAACATCGATCAAATGATTGATGCCACGGCCGAGCACGAGTTAATGAATTTTCTCGATGCTTATCCCGAGTACAACCAAATTAATATGAAACTGAATGATCAGGAAAAAACATCGTTTATAACAAATTTCGGTATATATTGCTACAATGTGATGCCCTTCGGGTTGAAAAATGCCGGAGCTACTTATCAACGGCTCGTGAACATGATGTTTGAAAATAAAATAGGAAAAACTATGGTAGTTTATATAAATAATATGCTCGTTAAGTCTTTAAATGCAGGTTATCATCTTAAACATTTGCAAGAAACTTTTCACATCCTAAGGAAGCATAATATGAAACTTAATCCCGAGAAATGAGCGTCCGCAGTCATCTATGGTAAGTTTCTGGGATTTCTGGTATCACAAAGGGGAATTGAGGTAAACCCCGATAAGATCAAGGTCATAAAAGATATCCTGGACCAACTATCAAATGTGAAGAAAGTCCAAAGGTTTACGGGGAGATTGGAATCTTTGAGCAGGTTCATTTCCTGGCCATCGGAAAAGTGTCATTATTTTTTTTTTGCACTACTCAAAAAGAAAAAATAATTTTGAATGGACCCTGGAGTGCCAGCAGGCTTTGAGGGATTTAAAGAAATACTTATCAAGCCCTCCATTGCTTTCAAAACCAAAAGAAGGTGAAACGTTGCTGGTTTATCTCGCGATCTCGGAAGTTACGATAAGTGCGGTTTTAGTCCGAGAGAACGAAGGTAAGAAATATCCCATTTATTATGTTAGTAAAATTTTAACGGGAGCAGAAACTCGTTACCCACATTTAGAAAAACTGGCCTTAGCTCTCGTAGTCGTCGCTCGTAAGCTGAGGCCCTACTTCCAATGCCACTTGATAGCCGTGGTGACTACTTTCCCTTTGCAGAACATCCTCCATAAACCTGAGCTCTCGGGTAGATTAGCCAAATGGTCCGTCGAAATGAGTGAATTCGATATAGAATATAAACCAAGGACTGCAATTAAGTCGCAAGTCTTGGCTAACTTCGTGGCTGATTTCAGTCCCGGATTATTGCATCTAGCAACCAAGGAGGCAGTAATGGTGTCAAAATCGACATGAGGGGTTTGAACCTTATTTACGGATGGAGCTTATAACGTAAAAGGGTCCGTACTCGATATAGTCTTAATCACGCCTTCGAGGGAAACCCTAAGGCAAGCCATCAGGACGGTCCATTTAACTAACAATGAAGCAGAGTATGAAGCTTTGAATGCAGGGCTCGAATTGGCTCGGGGACTTGACTCTGAGGTCATCGAAATCAAATGCGACTCACAACTGTTGGTAAATCAAGTCTACAGGATCTTCAAGACCAAAGAGGAGCGCATGCAACAATACGTGGTAAAGGTTCAGGCTCTGTTGGCGCGATTCTGAGAGTCCAGTATGGTAGTACAACTTATGAATCCAGTCCTGGATACAGTTGGTTACTATAAGGTAAATTTGACTAGTCTGATATGGGACTGGAGGAATGAAATCATCAATTATCTCGAACACGGGAAGCTACCTAAAAACCCCAAAGTATCCCGAGCGTTGCGCGCCAAAGTAGCGCGATATAGCTTGAAGAGAGGCCAATTGTATAAAAAATCTTTTCAAGGCCCGCTGTCCCGATGCTTAGGGGTATCTGAAACTAACTATGTCATGAGAGAGGTTCACGAAGGGATATGCAGAAACCACTCGGGCGTAGATCCCTTAGTGTTGAAGTTGGTAAGGGCAGGATTTATTGGCCCCTCATGGAACAAGACGCCAAAGATTTCGTACGAAAATGTGATAAGTATCAACGCTACGCATCACTGGTGCATTAACCGGCATAACCCTTACATTCGGTTATGTCCTTGTAGTCGTTCATGAAATGGGGGATGGACATCGTCGGACCACTGTCACCGGCTCCCGAAAATGTAAGATTTCTTTTAATTTTGACTAACTATTTTTTTAAGTGGGGAGATGCAGGTCCTTATCAGAAGATCAGAGAACGCGAAGTGGTGGATTTCTTATGGGAAAATATAATTTGCAGGTTCGGAATCCAAAAGAGATAGCATGAGACAATGGGCCATAGTTTATCTGCGCAAAAATTACAAAGATCCTTCAAGATTTAAAAATAAAGAGGATCACATATTCACTCTATCATCCGAGCGCAAACAGTCAAGCGGAGTCGACGAACAAAGTGATTATTCAAAACCTTAAGAAAAGGTTGGAAGCGGCTAAGGGTAACAAGCCCGAGGAATTACCTAGAGTTCTATGGGCATAGCAAACTACGGCCAAGTCAAGAATAGGGGAAACCCTTTTTTTCCCTCGTGTACGATGCATAAACTTTAATCCCGATGGAAGTAGGGGAACCCACCTTAAGATATTTCCAGGCAGATGAAGAATCGAACAACGAAGCAATATTAGTCAACTTGGAACTGCTCGATGAACGCAAGGACTTGGCGCATGTAAGAATGGTAGCTCAAAAGCAGAGAATGGAGCGGTATTATAATCGAAGAGATAACCTCCGTTATTTCAAAGTAGGAAATTTGGGCCTAAGGAAAGTAACTCAAAACACCCGGGAGCTCAACGCGGGGAAGCTAGGTCCAACATGGGAAGGCCCTTACCGAGTTTCACCTATCACCGAGAAAGGTTCATACGAGGTCGAAAACTAAAATGGAGAAAAGTTTCCCAGCAATTGGAACGTGGCACACCTCAAAATATATTATTGCTGATGAACATTATTCGATCAGAAAATATGTGTTGCGTTCTTTTTCCCTTCGTTCAATTTTTGTTGCAATTGGGTTTTTTGACAAGGTTTTTAACGAGGCAACAACAGAAAGCATACTACGAAGATAATAGCAATAGAACCTTTAATAGCAAGGCACACAAGCAAAGATCCACTCGGGGGTAGTTAGATAATCTTTTGCTCTATAGCAAATTCCCACCGAGAAGTTAAGTTTGTTATTGACTAAAGGTTACATGATCGTTCACGAGCACAATCCACTAGAGGGTTGTTATATAGTACTTCGCTCGATAGCATAAATTCCTAAGGGAAAGTAAAGTATGTTACCATATTAAGGATTATCTAGCAATGTATTAGTGGAATCTTCGAAGATACAAGACTTCCAGTGTTCCAATTCGCACTCTTCGTATTTAAACACTAGGGGGAATGATATGAGGATACGACAACAATGACTGCCATGTCGATCGAGAACCGAAATCAGAAATTTAATTGCATCATCGGGACCGGGGACTGCACGGCTAGCCCCGTAGAAATAAGTTGTACAAGTTAGCCACAAGTAATGGCAATATCTTTTCAGCATAACAAATTTTTATGTACTTTTTGAAAATAGAAGGAATAAAATAAAATCCTTTTATTTTTATCTTGTTTATTGTCTGAACGATGAATTAACTTTGTCATTTGAAAGTTAAACAAGTACTTCAAATGCTAGTGCCGTAATGAACATGAGACGTCCTCTTCAAGAGCACTATAAACATAAGAGGACCCTCTCTTATAAAAACCCTTACGTTAAAGGGTTGGTTCCACAAGAATTTATGCTCGGAATCCAAATTCTTTCAAGGAAAGATACACTTGAAGCCATATACGAAAAAACGCAAAAAGTAAAGTTGTGCAAATACTTATCAAAGCCCTCACGAAAAAGGGCTGATGCCCGATCCAAAATGCTTTCGGGGAGAATACATCCAAGGCTTCACATAATAAGACGCAAAACAGAAAAACTTGCACAAAATTCTTAAGCAGAAGGAAGAAAATGCAAAGATTAAAGACTTGCATGAATATTCAAATGAAAGGAAGACTCAAACAATACTTCAGCAAGACATGTTTTTATTTATAAAAACATGTCAAAACGGAACATGTACAAGAATTGGAAAAAGAAAAGAAAAGATAAACTACAGTATCTCCGAAAATACTGTAGTCCGAGAAATGTCCGCGCCCCTGGGAGAAGTAGACAGACCTACCGATGGCTTAACATTTTCACCAGTTTGGCCTTCATCATCATCATCCTCGGATTCTTCTTCAGTTCCCAAGAACTCGGAAGCGAAACCGGAACCAAAAGGACCGGGTACATCAGACCTCGCTGGGAGCCCACTTTTAGCAGTTAACTCAAGCTCACAGGCCTTAGCAATTTTGGCATCAAAATCAATGACACCAGCTTTGGCCTCTTCCAAGGTTTTTTTCCTCATGGTGTACATAGCGTAAGTTTTCTCAATAACGAGGGAAGCCGCTCGAGGCATAAGTATTTCTTTGAGTTGGGTTACCTCGACAGAAAGGGTTTTTCAAGGACCTAGCAGATTTGAGGCTAACATCAAGGTCACAGACAGTTGAACTAAAAAGCTTATTATGCTCGACAATTTTCCAAAACTTCTCTCTAGCTGGGCATGTTTTGCCCCCGTAGTAGCAAGCTCTTCAATTTTGGAGTTCAAGGTTGCCTCTAAGTTGATCACTCTTTCAGCGGAGGCAGCCTCGCGTTCGGTTGCAGCAAGAACGACATTATGGAATTCAACCCATTTGGCCATGGCTTCGTCAAATCTAACCCTCAACGGGCCAATTTCTTGGCTAAGGGTTACCACTTCTTTCTCGTTTTGCCGCAAATGAGCCTCCAATACAACATCCTCAACAACTTTGGCTTCCAGTTCTGAAAGGCGAGCGACATGTTGCTCCTGCTCTACCAAAAGCTGATCCCGTGCGGAAGTAATCTCTTCATTTTCACGAATCAACCTCTGAAGGCCCTCGAAAGCAAGAAAGTTGGCCTACAAAGTAAGAAGGGTAAAATTCAGGATATGTTCATACCCAAAAATAGAAATGAGTAATAAAGGAAGAAAGGAACGTACCGCTGCGGCGTTGTGCATGGAGTTGTTCAACAAACACTCTCCCGAGAGTGCATAAATATTTTCCTAGTATTTCTCTGAAGCCAAAGGCTTCAGATAATTAGCAAGCTCTATCGGCCGGGATAGCAAGTTGCATCCGGTAGAGACCGAAAGAGTAACATTCCTCCTCCTTTGTTGATCTTCAGAAGGGGCAGCATAATTTTGCCCCAAATTCCCATGAATTGGGGACTGTGGAAGAGGAACACCTTTTTCATTGTCAGGTACGACCGGTGAAGATGATGTAGGAATTACTGGTGGAAGAGAGGATGAAAATGGAAGTGATGTAGTAATTACTGGTGGAAGAGTGGATGAAGATGGAAGTGATATAGCACTTGCTGGTGTTGGTGAAGATGGAGATGAAGCTGATGGAGTTGAAGAATGAGAAGCAACTGCATAAAATACAGTACTGGTTGTTGGATGCTCGCCAACCAAAGACGACAGGGACCTAGTACTCAGCCATGCAGTACCGGGCACAACAATTGGGGCTCGAAAACTAGAGTTGACATTATCTACCAAATCAAACTCTCCCCAAAGTGTTGAGGCATTGTCCTCGGTTAGTGTAACTACCTCAACAGGTTGAGCATCCTATTAATATGACGAGGATCATCGTCTTCTATGTAGAGAAGTTCCTTCATCACTAGCTTTTTCATCATCGTCTATCGTCACGGTGTCTATGACCGGCCCGGAAGGAGGTCCAATCACCATCACTACCGGAGATGGCTCGGGGGCATCGGTCCTCGCCCTCTTATTCTTTTCCCCAACTACGGAGGAGCGTCTTCTCTTTGGTTGTTTGTCTTCCGGCCGGGGACTCCGTAAAGAAATATTTGCTCCAGAAGTAGGCCCAGAGACACTTGTTTGAGTAAGCGCCTCCTGAAGCAGCCTCGCTGCATCAGCAGGATTAGCCAAGACATCCTCCTCGGGAACAACAGAGCCCGGGGGTAGACCTAATTTCATAGACAGGTTAGAATGGATCAATCAAGTTCTTCACATGAAAAATTGAAACAAGGTGAGTTTAAATTACCATGATTCTTGGCCTTCCACATGTATTTAGGGGCCAGTTCTTTTCACAAGCGAGTCTCGGGCATCGTAACGTCCAAGATCTTTGGTACTCACCGATCCAAACCTTCAACCACCGTTGGGATCCATTGAGTTGCTGAAACAAGCGAAGGATGGAGGATCAATATGGCTATAGAAAAATATTTAGTAAAGGAAATACTAAACAAAGAGCTTACGAGTGTGGTTCCAAGCGGCCAAAAAAGATGGAGCCGTTGGTGGAAGTTGCAACGAACCGTTCCATCCACTCATGGTCGTTTTCATCATCCATGCTAGATAACAAAGCATAGTGGCCACGTTTGCAAAGGTTTATTATTTCCCCGCGGAAGATTTTGGGAGAATAGAGATTCATCATATGAGCTAAGGTTATCTCCTCTCCAGTCTCATGGCACAAACGACAAAGGCAAGCAACCGTCTTCTACACAAAGGACTTACTTGTGCCAAACACACATGATAGCGGAGGTAAAACTCCGCAATTACGGAGTCAAGCTTTTCGCTCAAAGAAAATGCACCCAAAGTAAAGAGATACGTGTAAAATATGTAAAACTCTCCTTGGGTAGGGTGACTTGTTCCGATAGATCAGGAGAAATACTATCCAAGTCATGGTAGCGACAGTCTTCCTTTACAGCAGGAATGCCAGAAGGACGTATAGAAGAAGGGTACCTACTGACGGCCCATGTACGAGAGTTAGTAGTAGGAAATTTTTCTTCGAAGTCTTTTGTGGTAATAAGACTTCTAGGGATGATGGAGCCCACTGTTGGAGGAGCTGAGTTCTCGACCTTGTTCTTGCTCTTTGAAAAACCGGTACGCTTTTAGGAAGAAGGCATTGTAAGGAAGAAGGAGAATGTTTTTTGTTTGAAGAGAACTAGAGAAAAGATGAAGAGCAAGATGCAAGTTAGATAAGGGAAGCTTGAAAAATTATGAAGTATAAGGGAGAAAGTTGATACGTATAAGTAAAAGTTTTGGCGGCTAAATTCATGGCCATGATTACCTCGATCATCGACAAAAGTTGTGCTGAATCATGGGATGACGCATTTTTGAGACATTAAATGCGGAGAGACATGCGTCTAATCAACCGTCAGAAGCCTTCAGAGAGAATTATAGTAATTCCTGCAAAAAGAGTATTTCTACCAATTTCTCGGTAACATAAAGTTATGTCACCGGAAAGCAGGGGGACTATCTGTATAGGGTAAAATATGCTATGACACGTGGCCATCCAAAAAAGGGACACGTGGAACCCAAGACGGGGAGATGGCCAAAGACCGAAGACAACTGTTTCATTTGTCACCGGAAAGAATGACGCTCATAAAGATGTGATAAATGTTGTTCGCCCGGTAGCATTTAATAGAGAATATTCTATGGCATTAAGAGCAATTACCCGTTACAGGGAATTTGGCATTTATGTTCACCGTTATCTCTTTATCAATATCCCTCATAATTGACATTAAAGAAGGGCACGATCCTAGGACCTCCTTCATAGCTATAAATAGTAAGCTCAGTTATCATTGTAAATGATACGAATTTTCTGGAAAACTTATGCTATATTCTATACAAAGCTCAATACAATCTTATTTTCTTACTTTTTGATTTCGTTGTTGTTGTGCTCGAAAACTCTGTTTCCCATAACTGTTGCTTCTGTTATTTTGTCTATATCCTAAGTTTAAGTCTTGCATAATTCTTTGATTATTTTATTATTTCAGGATCAAATTAATTTATTTGTCTAGAAACCACGTATAAATTCAACTGTTTCATTTTACTAATAAACAAGTGGTATACCCATGCTCAAGAAATCCTAGATTCGCCTCTGCAGTTTAATGACACATAAACTATGTAAGCCAATACTACGGTCCGGGGGATAGAAACATCTTGTTATAAGAATATATCTTACTCTGCATTATATTTTAGCCAAGGCAAACCGCAAGTTCGGAGAATTTCATAGTTTTACTTTGTATTTGTATTTAAGAAATTCATTAAATATCCCGAATCTAATAAACTAAGAATTCAATACTCATGAACTCTAAGGTTGTATATGGTGCATGTGGTTTTAAAGAGTACTCCCTCCGGTTCACTTTAATTAATTTTTTAATTTTTTTCATATATATTAAGGAATTCAATTTTTAGTATTAATTAATAAGAAATTAATTATATTAATTTTAATTTGCTAATTAAATTATAACAAACTATCCCTAGGCTCTTTATTCCAAGGTAATTTTAAACAAAAATTAATTCTTTTTTAATATTTGAAAAAATTAAATATTATGAACCTTAAAGAAAAGAAAAATAAATCCCTCAAAGAGAGGGACGAGTACCTCTCAATCACAAGTTGCACATTAATGAGGCTTTATTGATTTCACTCATTGCTTCTTTAAGTGGAACCTTGGGATTCTCAAGACATTTATGCAAAAGTAGACACTTGTCTCAAATAAGTGGAAGAACGAAACTAAAAGAGAAACAGTGTTCAGAAAGGGAAGAACAAATTAAAAAGTAGGAACAAGTACGTAGTGAAGTGACTAGGGGTTGAAAAAAGCATCAGATCTAAAACTTGAAGTTTTACTTTGGCACATGGGGGGTTGTAAAATCAGCACTTCAAAATTCCTTCAAAGGGGTTTGAGAATAGCACATGCCATGTTACTAAAATATGGGCAACAGAATCGTAAAAATGGGGACATCTGTACACATCCCTTTCCAGTAAAGTTCTATTGATGACTCTTAGCGTTCGAATATATATTTAGTATAATTTTTAAAAATTAAAGTTGTGTTTGAATATTATTTTATTTGAAAAAAAATTTGACGTTTTGCTGAGTGAAAGAAAAATTTTTACCCAAAATTTGTTCTAAATCAGTTTTTGGCGACTTAAATTTTTTTTTCAAAAATTGGTCATATTTCATAAACAAATAATATTTTCAAAATAGCTAAAATTTATGACCAAACGGTAGCTTAATCACCACACTGACGAAGCTACAAATATATATAAGAGGATTTTAAAAAAAATCGCAAGCCTTACATATATATCACCAAATCAATTTTTGATTCCTGTTGTCGATAAATCTTTCTTTATGTCAAGCCGATAAGAAAATTCAACAACTTATAGGGTATGTTTGGTATGAAAGGAAAGTATATAAAGTATTTTTTCTACAACATAAAAATAAAGTACTTATTCTGTTAAAATAAAAGAAAATATATTTTACTACATTATAAATTATAAAGTAAACTTAATATTAAAATAAATTACTTGTTGATTTTAGTGTTTTCTCTCACTACGGTGATAGTAATTAATGCTTTTTTAGGGGAGGGAGAGAAAGGTAACCGAGGGAAATGCAACTATAACAAGATGTAGACAATTCGAGGGAAACAAACAAGTTTAGATATTTTGGTAGCAAAAAGACAAGCCGTTCATGTTTGTGTATTTTTGTTATCAGAAATCAGAACAACTTGTAAATTACCTAGACTTTTTCAACGCCACTAGGAGAATCCAAAAAGTGAAAAGAAAATAACAAAGAAATGGTTGCATTAATTAACAACTGTAAGGGGTCGTTTGGTTGGAAAAATATTATTCCCGAATTAATTATCTTGAGATTAGTAATTCCATCTTTCCTTGGAGATTAAAAAAATACTACAATCTCGAGATAACGAATCTCGGGATTAATTATACCTTAATTTTCTCCCGAACAAACATGAAATAAATTCTTCTTAAATTTAGTCTCAGATTTAATTATTCATTATCCCTTATACCAAACTAGCACTAAGTATTAAGTAAAAACTTCATTGTCATTTTTATGCTAGTAATAATCATTCTCTCTGTCAAATGAACTGCTAAATTCTGAGGTAACTACCTAAATGGACTACTTTTATAATGATCAACTAATTAATTAGAAAGGAATCACAGGGCATCAAAGACAATAATATTGTGTAGAAATAGCGTGTGATAGTCACTTTTTAACATGTTATTAAATTTTTATTCAGTATTTTTAATATTGAGCAAAAATAGTCACTACTTTATTAAAATTAATACGAAAAGACGTTGTTACCCTTTCTTCATTAGTGTTGTGTAAATATTAAGGTCATGGTATCCTTAACATTTACACTTGTCACGATCCCAAATTCCCTCCGTAGGATGTCGTGATGGCACCTAATCTCTAAGACTAGGTAAGCCTATCAATGTGGAATAATAATAAATATCTGAAATAAATAAACTACAATTCAAACAATTTCAACTCCCAAAATCCGGTAAAAATAAACCACAAGCTTTTAAGAATTTATTCTCAACATCTCTATATGTCAAGGTCTAAATAAAATATAAGGAAGCAACATAAAATGATAGAAGGGGACTCCGAAGTCTGCGGACACTGGCAGATATACCTCGAAGTCTCCGTGCGCAGGTAACTCACTGACGTTTAGGCTGGTAAAATATACCTGGATCTGCACAAAAAGATGTGCAGAAGCGTAGTATGAGTACACCACAGAGGTACCCAGTAAGTGCCAAGCCTAACCTCGGTAGAGTAGTGACGAGATCAGGTGAGGCCCTACTGGAATATAATAATGGCATGGTAAAATGTTTATCAATGTAGTAAAATAAAATAACATTGGAAATGAATCAAATAGTATGTCACATTTAATGACATCAAATAATTACAAATAATATCTCGTGGAATCAAAACAGAATTTTCTTCAACTTTATGAAAATCACAATTATTAATCGAAAGCAACTATGGCCATAAATCAATATCAACAAGGGCACTTTCGAGGTACCGCCTCGTAGTCCCAAATCATAAATAAATTCACAATATCTCATTTTCTTATATCACCGCGGGAGCCTTCACAATTTATTTAAAGAAAATATTTTTTTTCCGAAATAGCATCCCGCGTTTTAGCCACCCTTATCACACCGCATGACTTCTAGTAGTTCCCCTACTAGCCACGCTTATCAAGTCACCCTTATCTCACCACATGCGTTTCAACACCCAGACTTTATACCACCGCATGCGTATCAATATCACAATATATTATAATTTGCACCTCAAGTGCTCAAATAATTTAACTTGCCAAAATAATTCAACAACAATATTTTTTCACAATAAAGAGCTCACGGCTCATGCCAAAATAAATCATCAATAATAGTTTTTCACAATAAAGAGCTCACGGCTCCCTCACAATGAGTATAAAAATATTCAGGAGTAAATAATTTAGGAAAATAATATTTTAAAATTTTTACTACGTTGCTTCAATATCAAGTTTAAAAATGTCAAATACTTCATATTAATAATATTTAATTTAAAGAAAATCAACCTTCAAATAATGCACAGAATAAAAGAAACCAAGTTTCAACTAAACAGGTAAAATAATTAGTAAGAAAAGATCAAACAAATTTGAAGTATATATCTCAGATCAATGATGAAGAATATAACAAGATAAAATAATTTAATAAATGCGCAACAGTGATCTACACAATTTAAAAATATAATCTTTCGCAATTTAGCCCGTGTACACACTCGTCACCTCGTGCACATGACTTTCAACATATTTCAATAATCACATCAATACCAATCCTAGGGAAAATTTCCCCCACACAAGGTTAGACAAGTCACTTACCTCGACTTGCTCCAATTTAATCAAGTATTATGCTTTTTCCTCAATTTTCTGACTCCGATCGACTCGTATCTAGTCATAATTAATTCGATACAATCAACAAAAATTATAGTAATCAATTTCATAAGAAAATATTATATTTTCATTAAAATTCGAAATTAGCTCAAAATTTGCCCGTGGGGCCCACATCTCGGAATCCGGCGAAACTTATAAAATCCGATAACCCATTCAATTACGAGTCCACCCATACCAATTTTATCAAAATTCGATAACAACTCGACCCCAAATCTTAAATTTTCGTTTTTAGAAGATTTTGCAAAAATCTTGATTTCTTCCATTTAAATCCGAAATATATGATGAATATGACCATGGATTTATGAAATATAATCACATTTCGATATAGGACACTTACCCAAGTTGAAGTCTTGAAGAAATCCTCAAAATCGCCCAAGAACCGTGCTCCAAAACTCCAAAACGAAATGAAGGAAATGACCATTTTTGGTCCTTAAGTTTCTGCCCCAAAAATACTATTCCGGTCGCTAAAAGTCCAATCCCGTCGCTAAAAGTGTCACATCTGGTCGCTAAAGGTGCACACCAGGACTATTTACACCAACAGTTTTATTTCACTAAAAAGGCTCTAACTCCATCATACGAACTCGGAATTCGACGATTCTTGTTCCTATGAGTCACAAATAAAACTACGAACCCATTCGTTCAATCGAAACTCAATTCGGAGCTCATTTGCTCAATGTGATACCAATTTCGCTCGTTAAACAATTAACTCATATTTCGCGCTTAAAACTCAATCGCGACTTGATGAAATTAGACCAAACTTTTCAGATCACTCCTATAATTCATTATCAAAATGTCGAAAGTCTCGAAATCGAATTTCGATCTCTAGAACTATAAATGGACTTTTAGATCATTACATGCTTATGTTGAAAACATCAAACTCTTCCTCGATAGCCTGTAGTGTATCAATCATAACTTCTTGTACTCAACTCCAACTGCCAAACGGTTTAGAGTTCTGCAAACTAGATACAAAGTACTACAACTTTTATGTTTTTCTCATCGCCCAACTCCTTATAGATTGCGAGATATAAGCTCCCAAAGTCAACCCTATGCAGCAGAAATTTCTGGCGATGCACACTACTGTAGCAAAAATCTGCAATACCAGCTTCAGTCAATCGATCATAACATTTTGTATAAATGTCTGAATAATAAATGGTTTATCGTTCTGGAAACTAGAATCAAAGAGCTACAACTTTTATGTTTTGATAATTTTCAGATTCCTTATAGATTTCGAGATATAAGCTTCCAAAGTCAGCTCTGCGATTGTACCGGTTTCTGTCCAAAAATAGCTTCTGCAGCAGAAATATTCCAGCAGTTCCTTTTTGTCCGAAATCCATTCCGTTAACCTTTCAAAATCTACCCGAGGC
Organism: Nicotiana tomentosiformis; assembly: GCF_000390325.3. Taxonomy (NCBI): domain Eukaryota; kingdom Viridiplantae; phylum Streptophyta; class Magnoliopsida; order Solanales; family Solanaceae; genus Nicotiana; species Nicotiana tomentosiformis. The sequence continues at coordinate 110,210,459 of NC_090818.1, forward strand.
CCTCGGGACCTTAACCAAATATACCAACATGTCCTAAAATATAATATGAACTTAGTTGAAGCTTCAAACCATGCCAAACAACGCCGAAATTACGAATCGCGCATCGAATCGAATTATGAGTTTTCAATTCTTCCAACTTCTATATTTTGCGCCGAAACATATCAAATCAATTCCGATTGACCTCAAATTTTGCATACAAGTCATAAATGACATAACTGAGTTATAAAAGTTTTCAGAATCGGATTTCGACCCCGATATCAAAAAGTCAACCCCTCGGTCAAACTTCTCAAAAATTCAACTTTCGGCATTTCAAGCCTAATTCCACTACGGACTTCCAAATAAAATTCCGATCATGCTCCTACGTTCAAAATTACCATATGGAGCTGTTAGAATCATCAAAATTCTATTCCGGGGTCATTTGCACATAATTCGACATCTGATCACTATTTGAACTTAAACTTTTAATTTTTTATCAAAATTCCATATCTCGGGTTAGGGATCTCGGAATTTGATTCCGGGCATACGCCTAAGTCCCAAATCACGATACAGACCTACTAAAATTGTCAAAATACTGATCCAAGTCTGTTTGCTCAAACTGTTGATCAAAGTCAACTCAGTTGAGTTTTAAAGCTCTAATTCACATTTTAATTTATTTTTCACCTGAAAACTTTCCGAAATATTTTTACGGACTGCACACTCAAGTCGAGTAATGGTAAATAGTGCTTAGATCACATAATTAATTATTAAATTTAAAGATGATATTTTGGATCATCACAACACTGCACACATAAAGTTAAAGACGTCATGTCATTAACATTTACATTGCACATATGAAGCTAAGGACATGATGTCCTAAAGTTTAACAACGGAAGGTGCAAATACAGGAGACTTTGTACTTAATATTTACACTGTATTCATGAAGTTAGGGACATCATGTCCTTAATATTTACACTACACTCATAAAGTTAAGGACACTATATCCTTAACATTTACACTGCACACATGAAGTTAAGGACACCATGTCCTTAACATTTACACTGCACATATGAAGTTAAGGACATGATGTCCTAAAGTTTAACAACGAAAGTGCAAATACAAGACACTTTATTCTTAATATTTTACACAACATTCATGAAGTTAAGGACACCATGTCCTTAATATTTACACAACACTCATAAAGTTAAGGACACTACGTCCTTAATATTTATACTACACACATGAAATTGAGGACATCATGTCCTTAACATTTACACTGCACATATGAAGTTAAGAACACGAGGTCCTACAATTTAACAACAGAAGGTGCAAGTACAAGTTAAGGACATTATGTCCTTAACATTTACACTGCACACATGAAGTTAAGGACGATATATCTTTAACATTTACACTGCACATATGAAGTTAAGGACATGAAGACCTAAAGTTTAACAACGGAAGGTGCAAACACATGACACTTTGTCCTTAATATTTACGCAACATTCATAAAGTTAAGGACATCATGCCCTTAATATTTACACATCACTCATGTCTAGCACATGGGTATTTTTGTCCGGACGGGTAAAAACTTATTAAGCACTATCTAAAGAGTAAATACATTTTAAACAATGACTAAAGAGTAAAAACATCTCTAATTAGTAGCTAATTGTGCACTTACCCCGTGCAAAGCAGTATCCAGAAACAAGATTAGGACTAAAGAATAGATAATAAGCAAAAATGGATCAAGGAGTTGCGGGGTAATTAGCCCAATCAATTGGACCAACATGGAGGGGCAAACAATGTTGTAAAGTGCCGTTGAAGCACCTCAAACTCATATTAGTTAGAAGGAGAATACCCATATTGAAAGTACTGCTTAAAATGTCAAAATGAATTATTGACATTTTATATTACATTATATTACATTGTATCGTCATTTTTATAAGAAAAAGTGCAAACTAGACTATGATGTGAAACTCTTTTTATTGCTACAAGGATATGTGATTAAACTAGAAAACTCATGCTTTATTAAATCAAATTGAATGTAAAACTTTACTATTCTTTCCTAATTCAGCCAATGGTTTTGGATAACGTTGAAGTTATTAACCCTTAGCTTTACCGTATATGTTTAACACCAACTGGAAAAAGTTCGCTTTAGAAAAGAAAATCAAATATTAGCTGCACAACTATGATAAAAAAAATAAGGGAAAAGGGCTAAATATACTCTGTACTTTACAAAAATGTCTAGATATTTCCTCCGTTTAAAATTTGGCTTAATAATACCTTTGCCGTTAAACTTTAGGGCTAAAAATACCCCTAGTCACTAACCGTTCACTATTAAAGACTAATTAGCCTCTAATTAATTGGGTTAACATCTATGACTGCCATATGGCTTAATTTTAGTTTTTAATTTTTAATCCAAACTCTTTAACCCTCCTACGAACATATTTCTTTTTTTTTACCAAATCAGTTATCTCCCTTCCTCTATAGAGGACTTCCTGTTGCCATAGCTGGTTTTTTTTACACTACCTTCCTACCCTCCCCTGGCCTTAATCATCCACACCTTCTCTCTTCCTCCTCTATCGCCATTATTATCGTTGTTGCCAAATAAATCCAACCTTCTACGGCAAAGAACCAACTAACAAATTTAGATTTAAAAAAAAAACTAAGCAAGAATCTAGACAATAAAGAAATCTAATAGCTTGGAATGAGATTTCCATTGCCATGGATTCTATTTCAGAGAAGCAGCCACCATTGTAGGCGATGTTCCAATCTCTCTCTTTTATTAATCTTGAATTTTTACATACCCAACAAATTCTTGAACCATTTCTTCGTCAAAGAAAATTAAATTAAGACAAAGTTACAATAAACTAACAAACCCAATAAAGTATTGAATAAGTTTCTTCCATAAAAAATAAGAAGAGAACTTTGGCAAATTACATTTATCGTAGAAACCCACTAAATATATATACCAATTTCTTCACAAAAATTTATAAAATTGAAAATGAAAAATTTAAGAATAATTACATAAACTTATCTAGCATAATGGCTTCTTTCATATTTCGTATGAAAATACTCTTCCCTCATTCTATTTTCTTATTTCCATGCCATAAATCTGTATTCTATTACCTGTATTAATCATTGAATCAAATCTTGTCTATAAGGGTTTTTGATATTTCCAGAGAGGAAACGGGAGAGAAGAGGCAAGGTTTTTGCTAAAGAGAAAATTAAAAATGAAATAGAGGGAGAGTTTGACAAAAGGCCACGTGGCTAATTGGTGCTAATTAGCACACTTTGGGACTAATTAGTATTAATAGGAAGTTGTGTTAGTGACCATGGGTAATTTTAGTACTAAGGATTAACGGCAAGGACACTATTGAGCCAAATTTTAAATGGAGGGTATATCTAGACATTTTTGTATAGTACAAGGATATATTTGACAATTTACCCAAAAAATAAACTCATTAAAAAATACACCTTGACCTTGTAAAAGAACATTGGTGGAGCAACATAGGTAATATATAGCTTGTTTGGTCGTGCTTAGTTCTGCCCAAAAGTATTTTTTTTTGTTTTGTCGAAAGTATATTTTTCTAAATTTAATATGTTTGTTCAAAGTTTTACAAGGAAAAAAGTGTCTTTGAGTAGAAGCAAAAATAATTTTTTAGAAGCAAAAAAAAGTAGTTTCTCTGCAAAAGTATTTAAAAAAAATAAATTATAACGACCCAAAATCTAACTAGTCGTGATGTCACCTAACCCAACATGTCAGGTAAGCCAATTAACAACTAACCAATTTAATGAGATTTATAGAGAAAAGAAATAATAATAATACAACTACTTTTATACAAGAATTTTCCAAGGACTGGTAGTACAAATCATGAACTTTTAAGATTTAGAATTTACAAATGTGGTATGAATTAAAGTACATCATTTGTTTGAACTATACAGGAACAGATTAAAACTATAAACCAATCAAAATCAAGAGGCAGTTATGACCGGAATGCAGGTACATCTTCAGATCTAGCTCCCGTCGTGCACTACAACATCAGTATCCAACACGCAAGGTGCAGAAGTGTAGTATGAGTACCACTGAACCCGTGTACTCAATAAGTAGCAAACCAAACCTTAGGTTGAAAGTAGTGACGAGTTGGGACAAAGGTGAGAGTCCAACTCCAATAACTAACAACAGTTCATAATAATACAATAAAGATGGTACAAGAGATAACTCTGCTGGTTCACAGTTACGAAAAATAGGCATAATTTTCAAGTATAACAATATATCCCAGATCTTTCATCGAAAACCTCGAAGATATATGAATAAGTTTGAAAACTGTGATTTTTTTCAAAACCTTTCAACAATAAATAAGATGTTTCATTTTCAGATAGCATGAAGAAAATACATCTCTATGTCTACATGTCAATATACAGGTGAAATCATAAATGTTACCAAAACCGGATAGCATGAGGAAATGCATCTCTATGCATGTATCTCAAGTACGTATGTCAATGCAATGCATCTCTATGATGAACTCATGTACTCACACTCTTAGAGTACTAAATCTCACTGTCTCGTAATCTCACTCATCATGCTCAATACTCAGCACACTCAGTCACTCAGTACTGTACAAAGCAGATCCAACTCACATGCAAATAAATCAAGGCAGATCCAACCCAATGCAAATGAACCATAATGAAAATAAACCAGGGCAGATCCATCCCAAAGATGCAAATAAACCAGGGCAGATCAATCCCAATGCAAATGAACCAAAATGCAAATAAACCATGAGAGATCTAGCCCAATGCAAATGAAACAGGGCGGATCCAGCCAAATACAAATAATTGGTAGCAATTGCGCCCACTGTGGGTGTGCAGACTCCGGAGGGGCCGATCCAGCCCAATCACTATAATAAGCCAAATCCTGGCATGAATCAATAAAGCCTGATCTGCATGGATTACTCACGTGTTGTATGGATAACTCACGTGCTATAGTATCAATATCTAGATCCGCACGTATAACTCACATATTGCACGGACAACTCACGTGCTATAGTATCAATATCTGGATCCGCACGGATAACTCACGTGCTATAGTATCAATATCCTCACAATCAGGCCCTCGGCCTCACTCAGTCATCAATTTCTCTACTCTCTCGGGCTCACAACACTCATACTAAGTAGCCCAAATCAATTATGTAAGATGTGACAATATACAATAACAGAGACTAAGATATGATATGTAATGATGAATGTGGCTGAGTAAATAATTGCAATTAAACAAATAACTCAACAACAAGAAACGCCTACTGTGGGTCCCAGTGATACCAGTATATAGCCTAAACATGTTTTCTAACATAAATCACACCTCAAGTGCTCTAACATATAGAGTACAGTATAAGCATGCAGATAAGATAGCTACACAGTTCCATATAATTGACTAAATCACTATTTCGACGGTGTACGCCCACACGCACGTCACCTAGCATACGCGTCACCTCAACATCAATCACATAATACCTAAGTCAAGGTTTCATACCCCCAACACCAAATTTAGAAGTGTTACTTACCTCGAACAAGCGAAATCCAATACCGAGCAAGCCAAGCGATGCTCCAAAAATACAATCCCGCGCGTACCGACCTCCGAAAGGCTCGAAACTAGCCAAAAGCAACTCAAATACATCACATATTGTTAGAGGAAACAAACCCAATCGATAAAGGTCGATTCTTTAATCAAAAGCCCAAAATCAACCCAAAAGTCCAACCCGGGCACGCGCCTCAGAACTCGATGAAACTTATAAAATCCAACAACTCATTCAATTACTAGTCCAACCATACTAGTTTTACCAAAATTTGATTCTGAATCGATGTTCAAAACTCAAAAACTCACTCTATGAAACTTTAGGCTAAAATCCATAATTTCTCTTTAAAATTCACAATTCAATTGCCAAAAATGAAGATAGATTCACAAAATATAATCAAAACCGAGTGTAGAACACTCACTCCAATCCACATGATAAAAATTGCTTCAAAACTCGCCTCAATCCGAGCCCCAAATCTCTAAATATGACAAAAAAACCAAGCTTCGATATATAAGGAGTCTGTCTAGAACTTCTGCATTTGCGGACAAAATGCTGCACCTGCGGCCTCGCAATTGCGAGCCAAAACGTCGCATCTGCGACTTCAGCTTGAAGGACCATGATCGCACATGTGGAACACCTTCCGCACCTGCGACTCCGCAGAAGCGCATACACCACCGCAGAAGCGGACTCCCAGCTCACGTCCACTCTCGCAGAAGCGTTCCAGACTCCGCAGAAGCACTTGCGCTTCTACGCTTATTCCTCCGCAGAAGCGGAACTTACCAAGACACCTACGATTCGCAGAAGCGAGAATTCCATCGCATAAGCGTATCCGCACTGACAGCCAATTTTTGCGCAGGTGCGATGAACTAGCACCAGAACTGCCAATATGACCAAAATAAGCTGAAACTTGTCTGAAACATGCACGAGCCCCCTCGGAACCCCGTCCAAACATGCCAACAAGTCACATAACATAACACGAACCTACTTGAGTCCTAAAATCATACCTAACAATATCGAAACGACGAATTGCACCTCAAACCATACTTAAATGAACTTTGAACTTTCAACTTCCAAAACTCACGCTGATATATATTAAATCAGCTCGGAATGAACTCAAATTTTGCACACAAGTCCCAAAATACATAAAGAAGCTATTCAAATTCTCAGAACCACAATACGAGTCTGATACCATCAAAGTCAACTCCTGGTTAGACTTGTGAACTTTCCAAACTTCATATTTCTCACTTTCGCCAGTTAGTGCCGAATCCTTCTAGAAATATCCAGTTGCAAATCCGGGCATATGCGCGAGTCCAAAATCACCATCCGGACCTAACAGAACCATCAAAACTCCATTCCGTGATCAAATTCTCAAAAGTCAAACTTGGTCAACTCTTTAACTTAAAGCTTCAACAATGAAATTCATTCTTCCAAATCGATTTCGAATAACCTGAAAATCAAAACCGACGATTCACACAAGCCATAATACATCATACAGAGCTACTCGTGCCCTCAAACTACCGAGCGAAGTGAAAATGCTCAAAACGACCGATCGGGTCGTTAAATCCTCCCCCACTTAAACATATGTTCGTTCTCGAAAGCGCCAAGAGTCGTTCCAAAGCCATCAAATCGCCATGTAACATTACCACACACATATCCGGGGGTGATCCCATATCACCCTATTCCATATAGGCCTGACAACGCAGCATAACTGAAGATTATTACTTCCACCTTAGCCCGTAAACCACGGAATCCAATTTCAACATCCCAAATTTCCTATAAGATCTGAATCTCGCATCTATACATTGTATAAGTATGAACAACCTGTATTAAGCCATAACCATAAACAAAGATGTAATCACATGATATACCGCATAACTCGGGTACTTGTAGCAATAACTTCTGATCACAATATCTGCTCAAAACAAACTCGGTACCGGTAATGAATCTCATATCAAACAAAACCTTATTCTAAACCCTTCATATACTGCCAATGCGGAAAGAAACACGCAGAAACTCATAACCACTTATCAGATCAACAAGTCATTGAGATCCCTCTACTTCGACAAGAACTATAGGCAAATTCTAAACCGATCAGCGACATTATCCTTCCAAATATACCGCAAATAAATCCGATGGCACCCATTCTAGGTCCAATGACCTTACTTTATGAAGCCCAACTATCCTATTAACATGCCATACCAATACTACCTAGAAGCACGACATGTGCAATCCGTGCACCAATAAATAACAATTCAAATGTACCCAAAATGGAAAATGACTCAATTAAGAGAATCGCCCCGCAACCTCAACAAGTACCACTACAATGGAATGCTAAGAACCCATCACACACCGTAGAACCAAAACACATAAATCTAACACAAAGGAGCATATCTTGGTATAACTCTGCCGCATTGCGTGACCCCATCCAAATACTAGTCTGTATGAAATACCTCAAGACAACATGCTCAAAATCAATAACTACACGCAATTTGACATCAAATACATGAAGTGTATGACCATAACCACGGAGAAGCAACTAACACAATATACCAAAACCCGGAGAGAACATAACCAAGGTGCAATCAACCATTCGACACCCCAATAACCATCTCGCTCGAATTCCGCTATAAGGCCTAATAGAACTACACCATGTATGAATATAACCAACAAATCACAACCCCTCGTAGCATAGAAGAGTAACACATAGAACATCTCAGAACATGAATAATCTCAACTCTAACCGGATGGCACATCTCTCAACAATAACAGTACAGAGTCAACCAATCTGACCCGGTGTAGAATGCACATCCTCATTGGCCTACCAATGGATCCCAAATCCACTCTAGTCACCCACAGATAGATACATAACCCCCTGAAAGTCCACAATGACTGAACCATAACACATACTATCATCTGGCTAGCTTCAGCCACATCTTCATATTCCACAACCACAAAACAATCTTTTTCTGAGAAATCCTGGTGTCCAAGTCCATAGAACACATGAATCACCATATCTGGTCCCAACTCAATCGCCCAAATGTCTAACACATCTCTCATACATGATCATCCCACGAGGAATTCTTTGATAATTCTACCGTGCCACATAGCAAAATCTGAATATCAGTAGTCAATCAACCAGGCAAGTACCGCAATACCAATGAAGCATCCGTAAGTTAACATACAGTGCGCCTTCTGAAATGCGCACCATTCTCAGGAATTACCAAGTAGTTATAACACTTATTTAAATATCTGAAACTGCCCATGCTGTCCAAAATTTTTGACCTTCCCTTTCATATATGAATCGTGACCTTGCACATGCAAATCTCAATCCCACATAACACACTGTATCTATCATGCCATCATAGGAAAAGTACGAGAAGCTCATAATCAACTCTTAGTCACAAGCAAACTACATTCTCAATTAGCCAAGAACCTTCCATTTGATCTCATCCAAGAGAAAATCACAACACGCAACATTCTCCTCACGCCAACAGGAAATACACACCTCGAATTGTAGTAAAAACCATTGAGAACACTTTGAAATCTATTTGCACATAACCCAACTATGAGAACTGAATCCCTCTAACTCAACCAATCCACGTAGGTCACCAAAACCCAAGAGCATTGCCACGAAACACCTGTAGAGGCTCACCACATCATAAGTACCCAAAGAACCTATCATACCTATTACCGTGTTGATCCAAGCTATTACCAAGTTGTCTTATTTCTCTAAGCTCCTTCCGAATTACCCTCCAATGGATGCTTTCCTTGCCAGAACACCACGATCCTTACCCAAAACTCACCCCACGAGATCCTAGCATAAAACCACACAGCCCTAAGGCCCATAAGCCGTTGTATTCCCTATTAAGCACCCCAAAAGTACCACAACTGAGACACCCACTCTGAAGAGACCTTCTGTTAATCTAAAGTTGTTTCCTTCACCTTCTTGAAACTAGAATGTAAAATTCATAATGATATAGAAATACCGCAGGTTCCGATGCAAATCTCAGGTTCTAGCCATATACAAATCCAAAAAATTCACAATTGCTACATAAAAATCTTGAATCCATTAGAACTTTCTCGCGAGTCATCTATTCTGCTCAAATCTCAATTGTGCCGCTCAAATGGGTCAAACAACATGTGCCCCATTAGCACAACAACACCCAAGGAAGTAACCCTACCTTAACACAATCGATCAATTTATACTCCATGCATACTACATCCTTTACACATATCAACTCAATCATTTCCATGATTCCCATATACCCATAAAGTGTAACATAACCCATATCCAGAAATTTCTTTACTCGAGTCATCCTCGATCTCAACTTCTGCTAGTCATAACCGATCCACAAGTATGCCTCAGACCAAAACTAATACAATACGTAACAATGCAATCAAATCATCGATAGCAGACTCCCCCACTTAGCTCAATGTCATAGAATAGAACATCTGATAACCCACCATACCCATACTTTGTTACTGCCATAATACCACAAGGAGATTCAACTAAATCCTTCATAAGCTCACATAACACAAACCATATAGTACTTCAAATCATCTACTAAGCTCGCATACATCCACATGACGATCAGGTCAACTTTCTCAACCAAATTCAAATTTAAATCTCAACACATATACCCCGCTGGTAGAAAGGAAACTCTCCACACAACATTATAAGGATCACACCTCCATAGATTACTCCGTAGGAGATAACCCATCTGCTTAGCCTCAAATTGACATCTTGCTATACCCTTTCGCAACCACGATTACTATGCTATCACTTAATCTTCCTGAGTCTGAACTCACAACAAGACATGAAAATGTATTTCGTTCCACAATTAAACAGCATGAAAAATCTTTCAACAAACTCATAACTCGAGACTATACGTCACATCAAGATAACAATCTAGCACCCAATAGTCATTTACATCTCAAGCAAACTATTCTCGCCACATTCAACCCATCTGAACACATCCCGCAGTCATATGATACACATCATATAGCCATCTAACCACTCATCGAGTTACAAATTCCACTCATAAGGAAGCTACCAGACATATAAATCTAAAAGCACATGCTCACACAATGAAAATCCTCGTTCTCTAGCTACAGTCAAAATCCGGTCTCAAGTCCTCCAGACTGGCACATCATCAGCACACAGAAATCATATCTCGTACCTCATCCTTGGAATCACAAGTTGGCGATGCACGACTGATACTGATCTCTCACATGCGCATACGAATGCGTGGAAGGAGTTCAAAGGGTTATGTTTCAAGCTGAATTAATTATGCACGATAAGGTTAGAAAGATGGGAATTTAGCCTAAATATCATGTACCCTCTCGAAGATAGGTATGGATGTCATCATACCGATCCGCAAGACTCTACTAGACACTTGCTCATAACTCGTAGAACCTATGAACCTAGAGCTCTGATACCAACTTGTCACGAACAAAAATTCAACTAGTCGTGATGGCACCTAACCCAACCCGTCAGGTAAGCCAATTAATAACTAACCAATTTAATGAGATTTATAAAGAAAAGAAATGATAATACAACTACTTTTATACAAGAATTTTCCAAGGACTGGTAGTACAAATCATGAGCTTTTAAGATTTAGAATTTACAAATCTGGTATGAATTAAAGTACATCATCTGTTTGAACTATACAGGAACAGATTAAAACTCTAAAGCTACCAAGATCAAGAGGTAGCTATGATCAGAACACAAATACATCTTTAGATCCAGCTCCCGCCGTGCACAACAACATCAACATCCAATATCTGCACGCAAGGTGCAGAAGTGTAGTATGAGTATACCCGCCCCCATATACTCAATAAGCAACTGTCACGACCTAAAATCCTAACCTATCGTGATGGCTCCTATCTCAATACTAGGCAAGCCGACAACATCAATAACCCACATTTTTTCTTTTAAGTTTGAAAACATAATAATTTGAATTTAATGAAAGACCTCACAATTTTAGATACAATTACACTCCCAAAAATCAGTGTCAATGATTACAAGAACATCTATACATTACAAGTATGGAAAATACGGTCTATAATGATCTGAGATCAAATTCAATTATTATGTTTGAAAACATAATAATTTGATAGGGAAGGAGAGACAGGGTCTGTGAAACATGGCAGCTACCTCTAAATCTCCAGAAAATCAAATGTGTGAAAAAATCAACACCCCCTTGTGTACGGAATCACCTAGATCTACATACGAAGTACATGGTGTCGTATGAGTATAACCAACTCAGTAAGTAACAATAATAAATAAAGAACTGAAAGTAGCGACGGGCTTCACGGCTAAGTCCAAATACAGTAATTTCCAACATAAAAGCGTAGACATGCTTTCAATTCAACATTTAAAATTTCACAGTAATTTCATATCAACTCTGACTGAAACAGAAAATAATATCTTTCCGAAATTTCCAAAATAGTGATATATGGCAGCTGAAATGCAGGAATAATGAAATTAATGCATCCTACTAGAGTAACAGTCACTCAGTCCTCCCATTCACTCCAACCTCATAGTCACTCTTTCCTCACAGTTACTCATTCCTCACATTCACTCATTCCTCCCAATCACTCAGCACTCGGCACTCACGCTTGCACTCAGTAGGTACCTGCGCTCACTGGGGGTGTGTACAGACTCCGGAGGGACTCCTTCAGCCCAAGCACTATAACAAACCAATCGTGGCAGAAATCAATGAAACATGTTACGGCGTGCAGTCCGATCCCATAAATATCCTCACAATTAGGCCCTCGACTTCACTCAGTCATCAATCTCTCTAGTCTCTCGGGCTCTCAGAAATCATGATGAGCAGCCCAAACAGCAATGATATGATGCATCAATAATGAACAATAAAGACTGAGATGTAATGTGCAAGTAAAACTATGACTGAGTATAAAATTTAAACGTAGCAGATAATTCAACATGTACACGACTCTTGTGGGTCCCTACAGTGTCAACACATGGTTTAAACATGGTTTATAGTTCGATTTCTTTAATACGTGGAAAATATCTGGATATCAACAGATTATTCAACCACATAGTTCCATGGAATTTATCAAGTCACAATTCCGATGGTGCACGCCCACACGCCTGTCGCCTAGCATGTGCGTCACCTCAAAACCAATCACATAACATATAATCCGGGGTTTCATAACCTCAGGACCAAATTTAGAACTGTTACTTACCTCAAACTGTGTAATTTCTTATTCCGCAATGCCTTTGCCTCGTGAATTAGCCTTCAAATACCTCGAATCTAGCCACAAATAATTCGATTCAGTCAATAAAAATTAGAGGAATTAATTCCATATGAAAATATAATTTTCCCATAAAAACCCGAAATTTCACCCAAATATCGCTCGTGGGGCTCACGTCTCGGAACCCGATAAAATTTATAAAATCCGGAACCCCATTCAACCACGAATTTACCCATACCAATTTTACCAAATTTCGACATCAACTCGACCCTCAAATCTTCAAATTAGACCAAGAGGGTTTTCTAAATCTTCCGACTTAATTAACTAATTAAATATCAAAAACAACCATGGATTCGGGTAATTTAACCAATATTGAGTTAGAAACACTTACCCCGTTGTTTTTCTTGAAAATCTCCCAAAAATCGCCTATCTCCGAGCTCCAAATCGGTAAAAATAGAAAATTCAGAACTTAAACTCTCTGCCCAGTCATTTGCTTTAAGCGATAGGGGACAACCACACGCAATCGCGAAGCACAAATTTCCACATGATAGCAGATTTCTTCACACGATCGCAAAGCACACAGTCCTCAGCTCTACGAGATCGCATAGAACAAACATGTGGCCCGATTTCCTCTCCAATTCCCCTATGCGAACACGTCATTTCCCACGCGTTCGCGTAGCACAGCCTGGCCAAACCTACGTGATCACGGAAGCCTTCATGCGATGCACAAAATCTCACTGCTCCAACATAGCCTACACGATCGCGGACATTCTCATGCGATCGCGTAGAAGGAAACCACTGACAGAAAACCAGCATTCTTCAGCTGGAATGCCAAATCAAAAATTGAGCCGTTAACCGTTCGAAACTCACCCGAGGCCCCCGAGACCTCAACCAAATATACCAATAAGTCCTAAAATATGATACGAACTTAGTCGAAACCTCAAATCACATCCAACAACGGTTAAACCATGAATCATACCCCAATTCAAGCCTAATAAAACTTAAGAACTTCTAACTTCTACATTCAACGCCAAAACCTATCAAATCACGTCCGATTGACCTCAAATTTTGCACACAAGTCATAAATGACATAACTGACCTATTCAAATTTACAGAATCGAATTTTGACCCCGATATCAAAAAGTCAACCTCTCGGTCAAACTTTCCAAAAATCCAACTTTCGTCATTTCAAGCCTAATTCCACTACAGACCTCCAAAAATATTTCCGGACACGCTCCTAAGTCTAAAATTACCATGCGGAGCTATTGGAATTATCAGAATTCATACCCGAAGTTGTTTACACATAAGTCAACATCTGGTCAATTTTTCCAACTTAAGTTTTCAATTATGAGACTAAGTGTCTCATTTCACTCTGAAATCCTTCCGGACCTGAACCAACTAATCCGGTAAGTCATAAAATAATTGTAAAGCATAACTTGAGTAGTAAATGGGGGAACGGTGTTATAATACTTAAAATGACCGACCAAGTCGTTACAGTAACAAACCTAAACTTAGGTTGAAAGTAGTGACGAGCTAGGACAAGGGTCAGAGTCCAACTCCAATAACCAGCAACAGTTCATAACAATATAATAAAGATGGTACAAGACATAACTCAGCTGGTTGACAGTTATAATAAATAGGCATGCTTTCAAGTATAACAGTAGATCTCATATTTTTCACCGAAAACCTCGAAGATATATGAATAAGTTTGAAAACTGTGATTTTTTCCAGAACCTTTCAACAATAAATAAGATGTTTCATTTTCAGATAGCATGAGGAAAATACATCTCTATGCCTACATGTCAATATACAGGTAAAATCATAAATATCTTTAAAACCGGGTAGCACGAGAAAATGCATCCCTATGCATGTATCTCAAATACGCATGTCAAATACAATGCATCTCAATGATGAACTCATGTACTCACACTCTCAAAGTACTAAATCTCACTGACTCGTAATCTCACTCATCATGCTCAATACTCAGCACACTCAGTCACTCAGTACTGTACAGGGAAGATCCAGCACACATGCAAATAAACCAAGGCAGATCCAGACCAATGCAAATTAACCATAATGCAAATAAACCAGGGCAGATCCAGCCCAATGCAAATGAACCAAAATGCAAATAAACCAGGGAGGATCCAGCCCAATGCAAATGAACCAGGGCGGATCCAGCCCAATGCAAATGATTGCTAGCAGTTGCGCCCACTGTGGGTGTGCAGACCCCGGAGGGGCCGATCCAGCCCAAATCCTGGCATGAATCAATAAATCCTGATCTGCACGGACAACTCACGTGCTATAGTATCAATATCTAGGTCCGTACGGACAACTCACGTGCTATAGAATCAATATCTGGATCCGCACGGACAACTCACGTGCTATAGTATCAATATCCTCATAATCAGGTCCTCGGCCTCACTCAGTCATCAATCTATCAGTCTCTCGAGCTCACAACACTCATCCTAAGCAGCCCAAATCAATGTTGTGAGATGTGAAAATTTACAATATCAGAGACTGAGATATGATATGTAATGATGAATGCGACTGAGTACATAACTGTAATTAAACAAATAACTCAACAGTAAGGAACGCCTACTGTGGGTCCCAGTGATACCAGCATATAGCCTAAACATATTTTCAAGCATAAATCACAGCTCAAGTGCTCTAACACATAGAGTACAGTACAACTATGCAGATAAGAGTACAATACAAATATGCAGATAAGATAGCTACACAATTTTATGAAATCGACTAAATCACCATTTCGACGGTGCATGCCCATATGCCCGTCAACTAGCATGCGCGTCACCTCAGCATCATCACATAACACGTAGGCCAGGGTTTCCTACCCTAATCACCAAGTTTAGAAGTGTTACTTACCTCGAACAAGCCAAATCCAATACCAAGCAAGGCAAGCGATGCTCCAAAAATACCATCACGTGCGTACCGACCTCTGAATGGCTCTAAACTAGCCAAAAATAACTCAAATACATCAAATAATTCCAAAGAAAACAAACATAATCGATAAAGGTCAAATATTTAATCAAAAGCCCAAAATCAACCCAAAGGTCTAACCCGGGCCCGGGCCTCGAAACTTGACGAAACTTATAAAATCCGATAATCCATTCAATTACAAGTCCAACCATACTAGTTTTACCCAAATCCGACTCTGAATTGATGTTCAAAACTCAAAAACTCACTCTATGAAACTTTAGGATATAACCCCCAATTTCTCTTTAAATTCATAATCCAATTCCCAAAAATGAACATAGATTCGCGAAATATAATCAAAACCCAGTGTAGAACACTTACCCTAATCCACATGATGAAAATTGCTTCAAAACTCGCCTCAATCCTAGCCCCAAATCTCAAAATATGACAAAAGAACCAAGCTTCGATATATAAGTCTCCCCAGAACTTCCGCATTTGCGGACAAAATGCCGCACCTGCGTCCTTGCAATTGTGAGCTAAAATGTCGCATCTGCGACTTCAGCTTGAAGGACCATGATCGCACATGCGGAACATCTTCCGTGCCTGCGACTCCACAACAGCGCATACACAACCGCTGAAGCGAACTCCCAGCACATGTCCACTCTCGCAGAAGCGTTCCAGACTCCGCAGAAGTGGAACTCACCTAGACACCTCTAATTCATAGAAGCGAGAATTCCATCGCATTAGCGCATCCGCACCTGCGGCCAATGTTTGCGCAGGTGCGATGAACTAGCACCAGAACTGCCAATATGACCAAAATAAGCTGAAACTTGTCCCAAACACGCCCGAGCCCCCTCGTGACCCGTCCAAACATGACAACAAGTCACACATATAACACGGACCTACCCGAGTCCTCAAATCACACCTAAGAATATCGAAATGACGAATCGCACCTCAAACCAAACTTAAATGAACTTTGAACTTTCAACTTCCAAAACTCGCGCTGAAACATATCAAATCAACTCAGAATGAACTCAAATTTTGCACACAAATCCCAAATGACATAACGAAGCTATTCAAATTTTTGAAATCACAATTCGAGTCTGATACCATTAAAGTCGATTTCCGGTCAAACTTGTAAACTTTTCAAACCTTCAAATTTCCCACTTTCGCTAATTAGTGTTGAGTCCTTCAAGAAATATCCAAATTCAAATTCGGACATATACCCGAGTCCAAAATCACCATCCGGACCTAACAGAACCATCAAAACTCCATTCCGGGATCAAATTCACAAAAGTCAAACTTGGTCAATTCTTCCAACTTAAAGCTTCAACAATGAAATTCATTCTTCCAAATCGATTTCGAATAACCTGAAAACCAAAACCGACGATTCACACAAGTCATAAATACATCATACGGAGCTACTCGTGCCCTCAAGCTACCGAGCGGAGTGCAGATGCTCAAAACAACCGCTCGGATTGTTACAAAAATTCTTTTGAGAAAAAATCATGTACAAACGCTTTTTAAAAGTTTGGTCAAACATTAATTGCTGCTTAAAGTGGTATTCAAATTAATAAACTAAATAAAATTGCTTCTCGCAATAAATATTTTAAAAAAAAACATATTTCATAATATGCTGATTCTAGAAGCACATCCAAACAAACTATTAAATATATTTACAAATATTACCAATTCATAAAAGCGCTGGCCAGCACGCAACTAAATAAAGAAATATTGACACTAGATAACAATATGCAAGAGGAATTGACAAATTATTGGCCAAAAATTATTTTGGCAAAGCCAGCCCCAAAACAATTGGCATTATATAGCCAAATTTAAAAAGAAAACTACTTCCTATTTATTTTCTCTCTATAACCCCCTCCCCTCTCTTTTTCTATAACCTACGTATCTTTTTCTTTTCTATCTCCCTTTCTCTCCTTATATTTCTTTTTCTATCTCTTCTTTTTCGCTCTCATAGTTTAGCAAAACATCTTGCAAATTATGCAAAAAAATCAGTGGGATAAAAATGTAAGGTTGATCTCACATCAAAGAAAATCAGAAGCAAAAACTAAGATAGAAAAAATATATTTTAACTTTATTTTCTTCTCTATTTGTTTTTTGGTTGGATTGAACGAGTGAGTGTGATTGAAATTGGTTAAAAATACCTAGACGAGTATATATACAAAATTTGAGCAAGATTAGAAGTGATTTAGACTGGTTTCAGATAAACAATCACGCCTAAAAATCCAACTGCAACATGTGTATATCACGTTGTATATCGTGTACATCAGTGTATATCATCACACACATACGTATGTATATATCACGTTGTATATCGTATATAAAAGTGTATATCACACATAGGTTTTTACGGACGCCCATGTATATCATATTGTATATCGTGTGTATAACATAAATTTTCATGGATATACACAGATACACATGATATACATAAGATATCACTGATGTACGTTGAGATATACACGAGATACAATAGGGGATACACATGTGGAGTCGTCTTGAACTTGAGGTTTCAATCTAAAATGTGTTATACAAAGAAGGAAAATAAAATTTTAATATACTTTTTTGATATACACATTATTATTATTATGTTATACGCTGTGATATATAAATAATATAATTATTATTGTGTTATATATATTTGGATATACAGATAAAAAAACTAAAAAAATAATTAAAAAATATTTGAAAGTTTTTTCGGATACTACTGAAAGAAATGGAACCTAATTTCTAGGATGATGGTTGCTATGAGAGGAGAGAGAGATGGTTTTAAATATGTTTTGCTATTTTTAAGGAAAATAATTTTGATGGTGGTTGAACCATTAGAAAAGAGAATAACTTTAGGCTACCATATGCCAAATCCTAAAATGTTGGCTTTTTTATACCAATTGTTGGGCCTAGTTGTCATGCCATGCTATCCCCTAAATAATAAAAGAGATTTTTACCTGACTGATCCTTTATTTAATATTATTTTTATTAGTAGCATCACTTCTTCTTTATTCCATAAATGACAGATTTGTTTTTACAAATTTAGCATATCTCAAAAATTATGTGACGAGGAATTCGGACTTCTTTATGTCTATGCAAACATAATAAAATATAATGTATATTTTAATATATATATATATATATATATATAGTATATTATTATTATTTTTATACCTAACATACGTAAATGTTAACTAAGATGAAGAGAACGTACATACCATTTTTATACCAAGCATAATTAGATAAATAGAATATACCACATATTTGAAGACAAAGTACATACCTAAACACAATCAAATAAATAGAATATACCATGTATTTTGAAGATAAAATATGTAAAAAATTATACTTAAATACAATTAAATAAAAAAAATATGCCATGTATTTAATTGTGTCTAGGCATAAAAATGGTATGTATTTCGTCTTCAAAATTAGGGGTGGCTAGTGGGCCGGTTAGGACCGGGACCGGCCCAAGATCGCAAGCCCACATGGGCGGTGGGCCTAAACGGTCCTAACCGGATAGGACCGAGACCGTGGGGTGGTGGGCCGGGTAGTGGGCCGGTCTCATAGGGAGGCCCGCGAGACCGGGACCGTTTAGGACCGGGACCGGCTCAGAAATGGGCCGGTTCAAGCGGTCCTAAACGGGCCCAACGGATAATTTTTAAAATTTCTTTTGACCGTTTGGCCATTTAAAAACTAGTCGTTTGGTCTGCCAAAATAGCCGTTGGCTATTTGCAAAATAGCCATTTAACCCCCCAAATTTTATTTTAACCCCAAACTTTTTATAATTATACGTTTTCCCTATTTTCAACTATAAATACCCCCTCATTCTTTTATTTTTCTCATAAAATCATCAATCTCTCTCAATCTCTCTCTAATATTCTTCTATAATTGCTTACTTAATTGTTACAATTTGTGCAAAATTGTGAAGTTGGTGAATTGAAGTCTTCAAGTCTTCAACGATAATTATTTTTCAACAAGTTGTTCGTCAATTTGGTAAACTCGTTCCATCTCTTAAGTTTTAATATTATAATTTTGTTTGTTTTATTTACTTTGCTTGATTAATTAAGATGGCTTATTCCCTAAAGAAATATTTAGTAAAAATAAGGAAAAATTCAAGAGTGGTGAATCTAGTGGCCAATCTGTTCCTCCTCCACTTTCCCGGGCTCCCCGGCCGAAACCTGTTACCCGTCCTACACCTGCTATTCTTGATAGCGATAATAGTTTATTACAATTTACCGAGAGTCAATTTTGTCATAATATTGCACCCGGTGAACAATTAAATCATGAATATATGAATGCTCTTTATAGTAATCCAACTATTGATGAAAATGATGATGAAGAAATAAATTTTGATGAAACGCAACCGGATGACGATACACCCACTAGTCCTGCTCCTGAAGTTAACCCAACTAATAATAATCCAAATGATTCTCCGTCTGACCCTCCTGTTACTGCCCCTACTTTTTCTAGACAACCTTCTAAACGGGCAGAAACATCTCTTGTTTGGCCATTTTTTACTCAACTAAGAGAAAATAAATAGGGTTAAGTGTAAAACTTATGGCAAAGAGTTAGTTTTTAAATATGTTGGAAGTCGGGGGGGGAGGGGAGGGGAGGAAGTTTGACTAGACACATATTGCTACACCCTCAAGATAAAGCTAGATATTTTCGTATGAAAGCTTTGGCCGAGGGGACAAGTGCACCTAGTATGGCTGACTTTAGTACCGGGTCAAATCAATTTCAACCGGGAATTAACACTGTTACCGATGATATTTTATATTATGATCCAAAAAAAGATCGGGAAGAATTGGCAAAAATGGTTACTGTTATGTGCTTACCCTATAGTTTTCCTTCTAACCCTCACTTTGTGCATTATATTAGAAAAGTTTATAATCCTACTTATAAAGGTTTTCCTCGCACAACCGTAAAGAGTGATATTTATAAATATAAACATGAATATGAACAATATTTGCGCTATTTATTTACTCATATAAATTATCGTGTTGCTATTACAACTGATATTGGTAGAAGTGGTAATGACTGTGATTACCTTACTGTTACCAGTCATTGGATTGATGAGGATTGGATAATGCAAAAGCGCATTATTGCTTATAGAATAATTAATTCACGTCACACAGGGCAATTTATTTCTAGCACGATTACGGATATTTGTAGATATTTTTGTATTAGTGATAAAATAATGTCAGTTTCAATGGATAATGCTACTAGTAACACAAATGTTGTAGCCTTGCTTACCACTACACTAAGTCCTGCATTTAGTAACATTTTTCATGTTAGATATATTTGTCATATTTACCATTTAATTGTGGGTGATGATATGCGAATTTTAAATGTTGAAATTAAAAAGGTTAAAATGGCTCTTAATTGGCTTTTTTATTCAAACCGTAGAAGTAGACTTAGAGAATATTTTAAAAGATGCGATGAATTTGGCCTAAGAGAAAGAAAGGTTCCTAAACCTTGTCCAACTAGATGGAATTACATGTATGAAAGTTTAGTTGTTGCATATGAATATAGAAACCCCATAAACTCAACGTTTAATGCTCATGTAAGTGATGATGATGAGCACCTTACAAATGCGGATTGGGCTAATGTTAAAATGCTTGTAGACTTTTTAGAAAAATTTTATATTGCTACAAATAAATTTTCTGGGCAATATTATCCTACTATTTCTAACTGTTTAGTTTATATTGCAGAACTTGCAAATTTGTTTGATCATTTTTCAGAGGGTGGGGAAATTTATCAACTTGCTATTGATTCCATGAGAAAAATATTTAAAAAATATTTTTTCCCTATTCCCCCTATTTATGGTGTTGCTGCATTGTTAAATCCTACTATGAAATTAGGAGGTCCTCAATTTTAGTATGAAACTGTTTATAATGGTTTAGCACTTGAAGATGAGGAGTTGTCTACACTTGCGGACGCAATAGCCTCAATTAAAATAAATATTCAAACTATTTATAATGCTTATCAAGTTGTATTAGATCATGCTAGACCAAATGTTCCAACTCCTTCTTCTTCTAGTTCTCAATCATCTAAAAGAACTGCGGGAGTAAGAGCATTTAGTGCTTGGGCAGGGTTCAGGGGTTCTCAAGGTTCTAGTACTAGTATTTTTTCACAACTAAATGAGCTTGAAGTTTATTTGTCATAGAAAATTGAGGAAGTGAATCCCGATGGCTCCTTTAATATTTTGGAATAATAGAAGGACAAAGAAAAACACTTTCCGATTCTTTCAAGGATGGCCCGAGATATTTTAACTATTCAAGCTTCAACAGTGGTATCAGAGAGCGCTTTCAGTCAAGCAAGACTTCAACTCGGTGATTATAGAGCGTCTATGAGGGAGAGCTTGGAAAAATCAGTACTTTTCAGAGATTGGATCCGTTCGGAAAGAGGAAATTTTGGACTTGCTGAATCACAACCAGAGGTAGACGAAGCTTATGAAGAAATGCTAGCTGAACTTGCGAAGGATGATGCTTCGCCCGGAAGCGGTGATGACCAAGCTTCATTTCCGCCACCACCAACAGAAATTCCTTCGGACCTTGAAGGATTTATGAAATTTGTAAGAGATACCATGTAAATTAATATATAACTTGTATTTTGGCACATCTTGATTAGTTTTTTTTTCTTCCCAATGGTGGTATTAGTACCTTGTTGTGCTCATTCCATAGGGGGGAGGAAGACTAAGAAAGATATTGCCATAATTTTTTAATGCTATAATAAAAATATAACGCATTACTTTGAATATCTCTTTACAATATTTTTGTCTTTTTATATACCTTATGCTATACATATAGTATAATATAGTATATACTATGCTCTCTCTCTCTCTCTCTCTCTCTCTATATATATATATATATACACACATCTTGCTATATACATAGTATATAAGCCATATTCGATAGTATACATCTTACGATATACTATATATACATCTTAATATAGTAAGATGTATATTTAGTATATATATATATATAAAGAGAGAGAGAGAGAGAGAGAGAGAGGGAGAGAGAGAGAGAGAGAGAGAGAGAGAGAGAGAGAGAGAGATATCTTAAGCCATATTCGATAGTATATAAATATATATATCGAATATAGCTTATATATATACTATACTATACTATATATATATATACATCTTACTATATACATAGTATATAAGCCATATTCGATAGTATACATCTTACGATATACTATATAGAAAATCTCAAAGTATTTCAAAGCTTCATCTTTATGACCTAAGAAAATCATCCATATAAAATGTGAGTATTCATTAACAATAACAAAAGCATATCATTTTCCTCCTATGCTAGCAGTTCTGGTGGGTCCAAACAAACTCATGTGAAGCAATTGTAAAGGCTTATTGGTAGACACAATGTCTTTGCTTTTGAAAGAGTTTCTGGTTTGTTTACCAATTTGACATGCATCACATACATGATTTCTAGAAAAATTGAGTTTAGGAAGACCAATAACTAAATCATGCTTGGAGAGTTTCTCAATTAGATGCGTGCTTGCATGAACAAGTTTCTTATGCCACAACCATGGATCATCAGATATAGATGCTAAGTAGATGTGACTATCTAGATTTTCAATGCCATCAAGAATCTAAACATTTCCATACTTTTTTTCTGGGAGTATTATTTTACCTGACTCATCTTCAATAGCACATCCTGTATTCTTAAATTTAACTTTGTACCCTGAATCACGTAGCTGACTTATACTCAAGAGATTATAGTTGAGTCCATCTACGAGATATACTTCAGTAATATCACAGTTGTTATTGAACGGAACTGTGCTAGTGCCAACTATCTTTCCTTTTGAATCATCACCAAATTTGACACTTCCTCTATTTATCTTAGTAACTTTTTTGAATAGGTTTTTGTCACCTGTCATGTGAATGGAACACGCACTGTCTAAGTACCATTTTCCTTTGCGGCTCTTTCTGTGGTGTTCCTGCAAAATAGAATTATCACTTTCTTTTAGGTACCCAAGCTTGCTTGGGTACTTGTTTGTTAGTTCTACTAAGATCAGGATTATTTTTGGGTTTCCAAATCCATCCCGAAACATTAGAATTCTAAATAGACAGAAAGATTATTTATGTCCAATTTTGTTACAGTAATACACTTAGGGGCTGATCCAGTTTTTAATCTACCACTTGTGGACTCAATTCTAACGGGTCCTTTTTTAGTTGACTTGTAAGTCGCCTGGTTAGACTTGACAGAACTACGACTGATGGACTTGCACATGCTATTAAGTTGCATTTGCAATTCCTGAACTTCATCTTGAAGTACATCTATTTTGATTTCACAGACTTCAAGCTTGAGTTCCCAGTCTTTCTTTTCCCTATTGAGTCTTTTTAGTTTATTCATCATTTTTTGAGACTCTTTTAGGGTAAGGTCAAGAATATCCTACAATTTATTATATCTATCATAGTTATAAGATCTTACCTCGCTTGTTTTATCTCGTGCCATAAAACAATTTTCAGTATCTTCTTTGCATTCATTGTCTGATGCATCTTCATCGATCCAGTATCCCGAGTATTTGTTCATATCATTTTCCAGAATGGTCATAAAGCATAGATTTGCTATTTCTTCGTGTTCTGAACTGTCTTCATCACTCCAGCTTCCAAAAAATTTATTTTTATTGAATCCTCTGGAAACCTTTTTTTTAGGATCTGGGCATTCAACTTGAACATGCCCATACCTTCCACACTCATAACATTTTTCCATCATTCTTATCTTATTTATTGTATTGCCTGGTTCACTGAGTGGCATCCTACCCCTTCTTGTGTTTCTATATCTTCTCATTAAACCATCCATATTCCTTGATACCATGGCAATCTCTTCTTCAAAAGCTTCTGGGTCGTCATCAATATCATTTTCAGGTCTTTCAGTTGTAGCTTTAAAAGTAATTATTTTCTTCTTTTCTTCCTGGATTGTTTCCTTGAGATGTGTTTTCTCGAATGCTATAAGATTTCCTCGAAGCTCATCATATGAAAGTTTGTTTAGATCTTGAGATTCGAGTGAAACTACTTTTGTTTGCCAAGTGGTAGGTAGACTTCTTAGAATTTTCCGAACTTGATCACTACTTGAGTTTGGTTTACCAAAGGCTTTTAGATCGCTAATGATTTTGCTGAACCTTGCAAACATTTTCTCAATAGATTCTCCTTCTTTCATTTGGAAGAGTTCATAGTCATGGACCAATATATTAATATGAGTTTCTTTCAATTTGGTGGTTCCTTCATAAGTAACTTCAAGTTTATCCCACATTGCTTTGGCTGTATCACAACTTGAGATTTTCTCATACTCCTCTCCACTTATAGCATTATAGAGTAAATTTCGTGCCTTAACATTGACCTGAAGAATTGCCATTTGCTCATATGTGTATTCATCTATATCTTCCGGATCACCAGGTGGTTGAGCTGCTAATGGTAGTGGATAATTCTCCTTTTTGATAAAACTCCATACTTTGACTTCATAGGATGTTGCATATATTTCTATTCGCACTTTCCAGTAAGAAAAGTGTTGTCCATTGAAATATGATGACCTAACTTGCGACGTTCCTTCTTGAAAGAGTGTTTCGACAGTTACTTGATTTACCATGATCTTTTCTCACAAGTTGTTAAGCAAACAGTATGAGACTAGCTTTGATACCAATTTAAAGTACAAGATGGGGGGGGGGGGTGAATTGATGATTTTTATTTTCAGTATTCTAAGTAGTGGACTAGTTTGCCAATTAGTTGACTAGAGATAAAAAAAAGAATAATAATAATGTAGAAATGAAGAGCAGAAAATAAAAACACCAGGATTTCTATACTAGTTCAGATTCAATGTGAATCCTACGTCCAATCCCCTTGGTTTGAAAGGGTGATTTCTTTCAGTATTTGAAATAGCTCGAGTACAAAATGGTTGATGTAGCTTTACACCAACGATACTTGTTTGGAGTAGAACAAAAAGAGTGATAATAGTTCGTTCAAAATATGTATTCTTCAAGTTTGGAACATATGTATATATATACTTTGCGAGTCCTTCTTGACTTTTGATTGACGTGAATCTTGAGAGATTACAAACCCAACGGAGTTGATCCTTGAAAGGAATCATAAATTGATTCTTTCCAAGAATAAAGTCAAGTTTCCGTTGATCTTCCTTGATTTGTGATGTTGACAGGCTTTTCATCCGCTAGACATATATTTTTCGTTACTTGAGTGATCAACGATAGATCCCTTGATTTCTAGCTTCAACGATCTCTAGTGCAGCACTTTGTAATCTTGTCTCCCTTTGATTTGGGACCTTCCTATAATAGCTTCCGTCAATCATCTATCAAATCATTGATTGAGTTTTCTTCTTGATCTCCGCTGCTTCTTCCTTTTTCATCTCTAATCATTGATTCTTTTCCTTTACTTTTAGAGCTCCCGTTAATTGATTATTTTCTTAATCTATACTTGAATGATAGGGCTTCTTGAATCCTTTATTTTATCTCTTGTGATCCTGCACCAAATGCGATATATTATTTGTCATCATTGAAACTTATATTAAACATTGTCTTCTTTGAAACTAGTCTTGTTCATGTTTCTTTAAATTCCTGGTGGTTGGATAGAGGTGCAAATATTTATGTAACCAATAACTTGTAGGATCTAGTAAGAGACGAAAGCCAAAAGAGTATGAAGCCAATGTTATTGTGGGAAATGTACTCAAAGCAAAAGTAGAGTTTATGGGGACTACTATTTTATCTTTTAAAAATAATTCTAGTATTCGTTTAGAAAATACTATTTTTGTACAGTCTATGAGACGAAATTAGTTTCAGTTTCACTTTTGGACAAATTCGGTTATTCATTTAAAAAAAAGGGTATTACTAAAATTTTCTATGATTCACATGTTGTTGCTGATGCCTTTTTAAGTGATGGTCTATATCGCTCGAAAATGTTGAATGAAATATTTTCTGCAATGTTAAAAATATTACTCACAAAAAGTCTGCTATGAGTAAAATGTCTTACCTATTATGGCATAGGCGTCTTGGTCATATTTTTAAAGAAAGAATTGAACGCTTGGTAAAGGAAAATATTTTACTTTTGTTGATCCAAAAGATCTTAATACTTGTGTGGATTGTTTTAAAGGTAAAATGACCAAGGTTAAGAGAAAAAATTCTACTAGGAGCTCTGAACTCTTAGAAATTATTCATAGTGATATTAGTGGACCTTATGTACCTACTTTGACCAATCATAATTATTTTATTAATTTTATTAATGACTTTTCAAGATATTGTTATATATATCTTTTAAATGTAAAGTTTGAAGCACTTGATAAGTTTAAAATTTACAAGACTAAAGTTAAAAAATAACTTGAAAAGTCCATTAAGGTAGTGAGATCTGACCGTGGTGGTGAGTACTATAAAAATATATGATGAGTCTAATTAATGTATGGGGCCTTTTTGCTTTATTTGTTCAAGAATGTGGGATAATAGAACAATATACCATGCCAGGTACTCCAAAGCACATTGAAAGACGAAACCATACTCTCTTGGAAATGGTGAGTAGTATGATGTCAAGGACTAGCCTGCTTGAATCTCTTTGGGGTGAAGCCTTAAAAACAACTAGCTACCTATATCTTGAATAGAGTTTCTACAAAATCTGTCTTGAAAACTCCCTCTGAATTATGAACAATCCGAAAACCTAGCTTGATCATTTTTACATTTGGGAATGTCCTGCTGAAGTTCGTCACTCACAGAAAAGAAATATGATCCTAAAACTACCAGTTATTTTTTTATAGGCTATCCTGATCACTCTGAAGATTTTAGATTTTTCTGTCCTGGGCGTGGCATTAGAATCTTTGAGTCCATTATAGCAAAATTCCTTGAGCATGATGTTTGTGATTGTGATTGTTCATGTGGGAAAGAAATTGTGTTGAAAGAGAAGGTAGTCATTGTCCTTGTACCTGTTGTACATGAAATGTGGTAAACTAACCTATTCATGAGAGGGAGAATCAAGGGAACAATGACAGAAATCCCATGGTCCTTGAGCAAAATGAACACAATGAACCACTCCATAGGTTGCAAAGAGAAAAAGACCGGCCATCTATGATGATTTTATTGTATATGTGACTGAAAATATTAGTAATGCTAGAGAGCTGACTGATCCTTTATCATATGCGCAAGCTAGTTCCTCTCAATATGTTGATAAATGACGTGAGGCAATGAAAGATGAAATGCGCTGCATGGAGCACAATAGAGCATGTGAGTTAGTTGAATTGCCTGTAAGTTTAAGCGTATTGGTTACAAATGGGTGTTTAAAACTAAAAGAGACTCCAAGGGAAATATAGACCGTTATAAAAGTAAGGTTGGTTGCTAAGGGTTACACTCTGAAAGAAGATATTAATTATAAAGAATTTTTTTTTCCTATTTCATCTAAGGATACGTTTAGAATTATGATGGCTCTTGTTGCTCATTTCGATCTGGAGTTGCACCAGATGGATATTAAAGCTGCTTTCCTGAATGGGAGTCTGCTTGAAAACGTTTACATGGCTCAACCTGAGGGGCTTAAAGAAGCTGGTAAAGAACAGCTAGTGTGAAAACTTAATAACTCTATATATGGGCTTAAATAAGCATCCAGCTTAGCGGTACTTGAAATTCGATGAAATCATTACAAAACTCGGATTTGTGAAAAA
The DNA here is from genome assembly GCF_000390325.3 of Nicotiana tomentosiformis. Classification (NCBI taxonomy): domain Eukaryota; kingdom Viridiplantae; phylum Streptophyta; class Magnoliopsida; order Solanales; family Solanaceae; genus Nicotiana; species Nicotiana tomentosiformis. The sequence continues at coordinate 110,238,840 of NC_090818.1, forward strand.
TAAGCTTGATGAATGCGTTTATGTAAAAATAGCAAATTGTAACTTTATTATTATGGTTCTCTATGTTTATGACATTCTTCTTGCCACAATGATTTATGCTTGATGCATGAGACCAAATAATTATTGTCTAGGTCTTTTGATATGAAAGATCTTGGTGAAATCTCTTTTGTTCTTGGGATAGAAATTAAAAGGGATAAGTTTCGTGGTTTGCTGAATTTATCACAACGTGCCTATATTGAGAGTGTTGTTAAAACTTTCAATATGCAAGACTATAGATCTCGTATTACACTTTTTGTAAAAAGGGATAAATATAGTAAAGATCAATGTTGGAAAAATAAAGTTTAAAACAGAACTATGAAAGATGTGCCATATGCAAGTGCTGTTAGTTGTTTGATGTATATACATGTTTGTACAAGGACTGATATTGCCTTTGCTATTAACATGTTAAAAAAAATTTCTTCTAATATTGGGTGGGCATATTTGGTGGCTACAAAGAAAGGAATGAGATATCTACGATGCACCAAAGACTTCATGCTTGTGTACAAAAAGTTGATGATCTAGACCTGCTGGTATATTTAGATTCTGATTTTGTAGGTTGTCAAGACACTATGAAATCAACTTCTGATATATCTTTATGTTGGCTGGAGGTGTTGTTTCTTGGAAAAGTTAGGAACAAAGTATCACTGCTACATCCACAATGAAAGCTGAGTTTGTTGCTTGTTTTGAGACTGCTTCATATGTTGCCTGGATGAAGAATTTTCTTACCAAATTGCAAATTGTGGATTTTATATCTATAAGCCGGTGACTATTTTCTATGACAACAGTGCAATTGTGTTCTTATCTAAGAATAACAAGAGGAAAAGAGGCTCTAAGCATGTTAGCCTTAAGTTTCTTAAGCTTAGAGATATAGTAAAAGAAGGTGATAGATATATTGAGCATATTAATACCGAATCTACGTTGGCTGATTCTTTGACTAAAGGTCTTTGGCCAGGAGTGGTTAATGAACATGCTCAAAATATGAGTATTTTAGAGTCTTTTGATGTGTTTTAGTCAGTAGGAGTTACTTTGTAATTGCTGACTGAGATTGCTGTTAATAAATTCTATTTTTATGCAAGCTTGTGTTATGCTTATCGACTAACATGAAAATTTATTTATTTATTTGTTTCTAATTGGATATTGCATAAACTCATGGTATCTTTGAGTTTTGTTGCTTGCTGCCTTGGTTATCCGGGGTAAGGCACAAGGAAAACCTCCTGAGGTGAATTGATTTTTGTGTTACTTGGAGGCTCTTGAGGTGATATAGTTATATCACTTAGAGAATTATTTCTTTCTAAGAGGTGTGACTCTGTTCACCTTGAATAGGAAGATAATATGCTTAGCACACATGTTTGATGCATGTTGATGAAAATTCTAGTACATATGATTATGGATAGAATTCATACCTTGAAATGGTGTGTTGCCGGCTAAGATTCATTATTAGTGTTCTCCATTGAGACTAGATGGATTGTTATATGGGTCATTCTTGGCTATGTGATAGTCTAAAGTCTTTTTTAAAATATTTTTCTCAAAACTCAAAAGTTTTAAAATTATTTTCTTGTCTTCAATTAACGTTGGCGTCCAAGTGGGAGAATATTGGAACTTGGACTTACGTTAATTGGTTATAACCTAAAACGATAGTGACGTGGCCAAGTGTTGGATAAATAAAAGGCCTAATATTAAATACTATGTGTATGGATTAGTGAGACCCAATAGTAATTGACATGTGATAGGTAGACACTCTTTATAATAAAGAGGCCAACCCACTTTTCCCTAGCTATTAAAAAACTTTAGCGTATTTTGCCTCTTCAATACATGGTAACATTAGACGTCTCATCAGTCAAGTTCTTCGGGTTATGAGAGCGTGTAGCTAGTGGATCGTGGAAGTTGGTCTCAGGCTTAATCGCCGATCACTGTTGTTACTATATTAATGGAGTTGAACGAAACGCTTTCTTAGACTCTAACTCAAGATTATGATTGTATTTTAATATCTGCTATGTGTACGAATTAATTATCTTATACTTTTATCAGAGAAATTTAAAATACTTAGATTTATTGGTTAATTTGAGGCATTGATTGTGACTAGCTAAGAAATCACAATATGAATTGCGCAAGCATGAGTTCAAATATCAGCTAATCATATAAAAGAATAAATACAAAAAAGAGGTTAAGCAAGTAAGTTTTCTGAGTGTTAGTGGAAAGTTAGGGATCACAAAATCCCTTAGCAAATGCAGTATAGCTAATAAGTGCAATTACTTCTTTTCTGTTCCTATATCTTTTTAATACTCAGTCGACAATAGTATTTACTTCGAAAAAAAATAAGAGTACTTATAAATAAACTAATTTGCACCCAGAAGAGTTTATATATAAACTCTTCACTTTTCTCAATCTAATTTAGAAGTTTTTCTTTTTGCTATAAAAAGGCAATGCACCCCTCAACAGCCTAAACACCATATATATATATATATATATATATATATATATATATATATATATATATATATATATATATACCCACCGCTAGTAGCTATTGGCACGCTTTAATCGAAGATTAGGCTTAACAATTGTTGTCAAAAAAATTGGAATTCATTTTTTGTAGTACTGTATGATTTATGCACCCACAGTAACTTGACTTATTCATTTGGTCCTCCATTGTCCAGTCTCATCCAAAATCATAGAATTTCGCCACTGCTACCATGAAAATCCTCTCAGCTCATCAGTGATAAAATCTTATCAAAACTCCCATCTTGAAATTGCAACAAAACTTGGATCTGAACTTTTTTAATAGTTTTTTTTGAGTGAGCATGGGTGTGATTGGTATTCATTGAAATGCCTAGACAAAGTCATATAAAAAATTTGAGGAAGATTGATGATGATTTGGACTCCTTTGAAGTTAAATTTCAGACATGAAAAATATTTTTGCGTATGTGTACATCACGTTGCATATCGTATATAGCATGTACACATATTTTCATAAAAATATAGAATCATATAAACTAATATATATGGAGAGATACATGGAGGGTGTCACGACCCAATTCCTCCTATAGGACGTGATGACGCTCAACGTCGTCGTTAGGCAAGCCAACGGTGAACTAACCATATATTTATTCTTTTTAATAATTTCAAACTAGTTGATTTTTTTTTTTTTAGGTTAATCAAAAGGGAAAAATTTAATAAAGTAAAGCGTAAACTAATAAAAGAGAAAATATGATGAAATAAATACTCAAAAGTCATAAAGTGTCTACTAGCATATTCCCAAGATCCGATGTCACAAGTGTATGAGCAACTAGTAGAATATACAAAACACATAAGCTACTGTCTGAAAGTGAGATAGACAGAAAGTAAATACAAAAGAGAGAGACTGTGGGTGCTGCAGAACGGACTCAGAGAGCAGCTCACCACTAAGCCTCTGGATAAGGGGGGTGTGCTCCTGAATGGACACCAGATGCACTTGCCTCAGATCCTGCACGATTAGTGCAGAAGTATAGCGTGAGTACATTAACAACATGTACCTAGTAAATATACAGTCTAACCTCAAAGAATTAGTGGGGGGGGGGGGGGAAGGAAGGGGGGGGGAATTAACATCGACACTTATTATGGGCCATCAAATAAAATACAGAAATTCTAAATAGGCATGGAATATATGAATAATAATAATAACACAATAGCAAGCAGTGAACATATGATTCTTTAACTGATAGTAAATTCTAAAGTCTCCAACTAACACTTACTAGTTCCAAATTATTTTCGATCATTAAATAGGTTATAACCTCTCAAGCCATAAAATAATATCAAGTGTAATTGGGCTCCAAGTATTATCACGCACGATTTATGCCGAGGTCGTACGGCCAGATCCAAAATACTATGTGCACTGCCAAGAGTCGAACAACACGAATCATAGATGCATCTATTATACTGTCGAGGCGAACGACCCTCTCCCATGAGAGTAAAGAAGTATACCTCGCTCGCGGAAGTACTTGCGATGCGAGAGGACATGGATTTCTTAGAGTTATTATGTATGTCCTCAATTCTTCCAAAAAATATGAAAACTTAATTTAAAATTTGCAACTTTAAAATCCCTAGCCTCAGCTCTATTCAAAATAATTAATATGCATAATAAACACAATGGTACAATTAAAGCATGATGTGAATCTAAGACTACCGGACATATCATGGAATATAGCTACGCACGGACTCTCGTCACCTAGTGCGTACGTAGTTCCCCACACAAGTAATACACAATAAGATACACCTACGAGAATGAGTTCCCTCTTACAAGGTTATGCAAGAGACTTACCTCGTCTCAAAGCTCACTTTCCGGCCCACAAATTCACTCTAAAGTCTTAACTTTGTGCCGAAGAATCCGAAGCTAGCCAAATATTATATAAATTCACCCCAGGGCCCACGTGCCCGGATTCCAAAAATATTCGAAGATAAATGTTACCCATAACCTCACAAACTAAAATATAAATTTTTCACCCATTCCATAATTATTTTCGTGATTAATTCTCATTTTTATCAAAACCTAGTTTTTTCAACTAAACCTACATTTTTTACAATTTATGTGTTAAGAATCTACCCAAAATGCATGTATTAAACTCATCTTGTATAGAAATTACTTCCCTCAACGTGTTAGGTGAAAACCCCTCTCCAAAGAGCTCTAAAATCGTCCAAGAAGTGAAAGAAGTGAACCAAAATGGCCTAAGTCCCGACATTAAATGAACCACATTGCCCCAACGACATTCGCACCTGCG